>NW_023494791.1:14572500-16067500 GCF_904425465.1 Colossoma macropomum | reverse complement strand
AGCCCCAACAGAAGTGTACTTACATGCTGGGTTCATATTACTGCAGATCTATTAATAACACTGCATAAGAAGAGTCAAATGACACACTAAATGTTTTACCCACAATAAAGTTAATGCGCAGCAGTCTTTTACCTGTGATAAGGCAAGTTAGTCCTGTAATACTGTAACAGTTCCAGTAGGCATGAATGGGACAATGTTTACCAAACAGCTGTGGCATTTAACATATCAAACAAGAAAAATGACCAGTTTTAATGATATACCACGATATAAAACCCAGTGACAATTATACCATTACAAATTTCATTTATTACAATAACCGTGTATGATTACAATCTTTTTTTTTGAAAAGGTTCCAAGAATACGGCTACAGTCTACCTGCAAAACACACACCAGGACAATAGAAATAAATAATATGAGGTTAAAGAAAAAAGAACTCATTAAAATCTGTAACCAGACTAGTTGGGATGTGTGCATGTTTACCCTGGGCACAGTAAAATGTATCAGCATAAAAGAAAGTCAATACTGCCTTTATTGTTGGATGGACTGCAATAATTTCTGAATGACCATGCACACACATTCAGAATGCAGTTGCTAAGAGCTTATTTCAGGTTTGTTCCATCAGAAAACAATAAAAAGTAACAGACATGTAAAATACGGCTGTCAAAAAAAAATTCAGTAGTGAATATTAATCAACGTCAATTAAAATGCACATTCCAAAATAGAGCATGTACATTTGAATGTATGAAGCTACCTCTGCAGTGGCTTGTAGCACGTTTCACGCCAGTTAGTTATAAACTATTACAAATAAACATGCCATTGCTGACCACAAATAAAAAGATGTCCTATTTCAGAATATTTGAATACATCTTTAGCAACTTGGAATGAAACAATATGTTTACTTTTAACACTGACAGGTATATGATCTCTGTTATAGATGGCAAACCTTTGCTGATAAGTCAATGCTCCAAATGTAAATGCTCTCTTGCGTAGTAAGCTACTAATTGTGTAATGTTTATACACACATAAGGTAGAGAAGTAAGCTGCTCTTTTAGCTGTTTGGCTAAGCAGTGCTACACACTGCAGGTGTCAAAGCTACTGGCTTTTGAACTTTCTTTCACTGACCCACAATGCAATATCACCAGACTGGGGGATTTTAAGGAAAAGTAATTCTCAAAAATAATAGAAACAGAAAAATAAATAGAAGCTGTGCATTAAAATTTTGTAGATAAAATCATGTTTTAGTTTGTTCTTTGTAGAGGATGTGTTAGCACAATTGATCTGTTTACACTCAGCACATCCTTAAGCAAGCAAAGAAAATAATAACTGACACCAGACAACTTGTTTCAAGAATAGCTTTTTCCTATTGCAGTAAGGTTACTAAATTCTTCTGACAAGTGTGTGTGTCATTATAGTCTGTCTGTAAGATGTCCAGAATGTAAGAATACATTGATGAAAATATTATGTCATTTCTCATGGTTCTCTTATACTGCTGTTTATTGCATATTGTATTGTATACTGTTTATTGTATGTATGTTTGTGTATATGGTGCTGTTACAAAGGCAGATTACTTCTTGATGCACTGGAAGAAATTACCGCCAACACATCAATCATCTTATTTTCACAAAACATGTCATTTGACCAGGGTTGTTCAAACTTATGCATACAACTCTCACTCTTAGAGAAGTGTTGCTTACTGCGGTTATGTTACCTTCAAGGTCAGCATAGTCATTTGCAGTCATTGCAGGCCAATTATATCAGGAGGACTTAGATCTAGATTTTAGAAGCCAATGCTCTCTCACTTGGTTACAACAGGGTCCCTGCAAAATCCCTTATTATAGTTCTTTTGCTATACATTTGATACATTTGAAACATTGCGTGTTTATTTATATATAATTACATAATCTACAAAACCTCATATCTCCAAAATGATAACTTTACAGGAAAAGGAAAAAACTTACTTTACTTTCAATGTAAGTCAATGGAACCAGACATTTTTCCAAGTCATTTTGGGCTGTTTCTTTTAGTCTATTTATAATGAAATAGAATGTATATGTAAATAATAATGTAAATAACTAAATATATCTTAGAGAAGTGGCATTTACTGCAGTTATGTTTTCTTCTTGAAATATAACGTATTGTAAATTAAAATATACATAAACGTTTAACAAACAAGGGGAAAATTTAATTTAATGTTCAAAGCCAGTTGGTAGTATATTTCTATTTATGTGACTGTGTGTAAAAAAATGTCATTTGTGACACAAACAAAAAAAAAAAAAACATTTTTTTTTGGTTTTGTTTGATCATATCAAAATAATCTCATTGAGAAGAGCGGATTAAAAGGCAGATATAGCTGCATTTTTATTTAGACACTAAAGGGTTAAACCATGGTGATACCAAAACTATGATAATTTTGAGAAAAGCATTATCATTTTTAGAAAACTGTCCCATCCCTATGCAGAAACATAGACATTTCAAATACAGCAAATAATAGAGTAAAGACACATGGTCCAAGGTAAGCTCAGAGCTTAGAGGAACATCTGTGGTTCAGAAAATACGGCTCGACCTTCTGCAGAGTAGATCAGCAACAAGCCTCAGGAGAGCCATGTGGCAATCGCAAAACGAATTGTGCAGGGGCATGGAAATAGAAATTGTGTCTGTGCGTGTATGTGTGTGTATTAGAGAGAGGAAGAGAGAGAGAGGGAGCGAGAGACAGAGACCTCTTCAAGGTCAGCATAGTCATTTGCAGTCATTGCAGGCCAATTATATCAAGAGGACTTAGATCTAGATTTTAGAAGCCAATGCTTTCTCTCACTGGGTTACAACGGTGTCCCTGCAAAACCTTCCTAAAACCAATACTCCAGCAATTAGTCCTGGCTATGGAGTATCAGCTTGAGCTCGATAGCGGAGCATGCCTACTGATCTGTTGATCTTTAATGAATTCCCTTAGCCACATGGCCTCTGTTTGAGTGTGCTGTAAACAGAGAGCGTGTGGCAGAGTAGAAACGGCACTGACAGAGTACACGACCACCCCACGCTCAACCACAACGATGCAAAAATAAAGCCTCATTCATTGCAAAGCAGCCTTGCAGCTTAAATTAGTTTAGAAAGTTTACACTGAGACCAAAATACAAACAACACAAGAAGAGTACACATCCACACACATCTCACATACGAGCACATGCACGCCAACAGCCTACGAATCAGTTATGGATTCAGATCCAGAAACGGTATAAAAACAGTGTATAAATAGACGTGTCAGCTCGAACACTAGCAGCCCATTGGCTGACGAGGCCTGAGACACCCCAGGCACTACTCCAGTCTTTTTTTTCGCTCTCCGCACATTAACAATACAATATCCATCCCATTTCTGAAAGGAAGCTATACAGTAGAAGCTCTCCACATGACTCATGCTAAATGGAAGCCTTCTACATTAGTGCCACTCCACACCTCCGCTTTGCTTTCTCCTATAACACCCATAATCACTTAAAACCCAGCAGCACTCGCAGATTCTCCTTGAGAAACTGTATTCCCTTCCATTCTCTGTGAATGAATCCGTCGTTGTAAACACACCAGGCTGACAAAGGTTTCTGCTATAATAATGCTGAAGCTAAGCCAGGTTAAGTCATGAGGCGGCAGCTGTCAGAGAGCAGGCTCGGATAGTAAGTTGAGCCAGAGCACATTCAGAGCCTGCTTAAATTTCCATGTCAGTCTGCAACATCTACCCTCCTTAACCATTACAAGTCCAGAGTTATTATAGTTCTTTTGTTATTCATCTGATACCTTTAAAACAATGCATTTTAGTTGTGTGTAATTACCTAATTATTTATATACGTTACATATCGCTGCTGTCAGAAAAAAACGTTTTTTCAGTTTTTGACATAATTTGCCTGTTTACATCGTGTATAAAGTTCATGAAGAATGAAAAAGAAATTGGCAAAAATGACTTGGGGGGGAAAAAGTCTGGTTTTATGTGGTTATTTTCATTATTAATTACATTTACATTGTATGTGTATCGGGCGTCACAGTGGCGCAGTGGGTAGCGCTGTTGCCTCACAGCAAGAATGGCCTGGGTTCGATTCCCGGCTGGGCGACCAGGGTCCTTTCTGTGTGGAGTTTGCCTGTTCTCTCCGTGTCTGCGTGGGTTTCCTCCCACAGTCCAAAAACATGCAGTCATGCTGAATTGCCCCTAGGTGTGAGTGTGTGTGAATGTATGTGTATGTCTGTCTGCCCTGTGTGGACTGGCGACCTGTCCAGGGTGTATCCCGCCTTCCGCCCAATGACAGCTGGGATAGGCTCCAGCACCCCACCGTGACCCTAGAAGGATAAGCGGTTTAGATGATGCATGCATGTATGTATGTGCATCCTTTGTTAACAGATTTCAATGCTTCTGACTTCTTTCTTTTTGTCAATTTTGTATTTATTTATTTATTTTTTGGACATTTTTTGCCAATAGTCCATCATCAATAGTCCTTCCCCTTGAACTCCTGTTATGGTCTGCATTTGGGCTGGTGATTGCTGATCCCTGCACAGACTTCTAATCAGTTCTAGACATTGTACACCTGCCTTTCACTTTCATAGTCAGTTTATCTACCTCAGCTGTACGTCCACCAGATTTAGCTCTCAGTCAGTTTTTTTAAGATTACCTTTGATAAACTTCTAACTGTAGTGATTGGATTTCATTGCTTAATATAAATGTTTTAGTTTAATTCTTATGAACCTAGTTTCTTTATACATAATTCTCACGACTCTCTCTGTAATTGCTTTTCTGTCCAGTGTCAACCACAGGAGGATGAAGTCCCTTTTTGAGTCTTTCTTTGCTCTTAAGAAGTTTACGTCTGCCACTGTCACCTTCAGTTAGCTCATTAGGGACTTGGACCTGGATTTCTGTAAAGCTGCTTTGTGACAATGTCCGTTGTACAAAAACATGTTTTTCTTTCCACAAAACCAGACTGAATGCACAACTTCAAATTCAGATAATAATAATTAGGGATGGACAATAATATTATAATCATATCGATATTTTAAAAAAATCAGTAGACATTACTGTTTGTATGATATATCACAGTGATATTTCGTTACAGGTTTTTTTGCACCCCGACAGAGCAGAATATTGAAGCAACGCTGAACTACTGTGCTAAAATATCTGTTTGTATTTGTGGTCCTCTATAAATAAATGCTATAGTTCTCTGTAATGCTAATCCAGGCAGATGTAGTGGTAGATGTAGTTCAATTTCAACATTTTATAAACGTTTCTGTCAGCATCATCAGCATCAGTAGATATGTACACAAAAATATTGGCATCCACTCACAATTCCCAAATAGGTGCATAGCTATTAATAATAATTTAAAAAAAGCTTTATTTATATAGCACCTTTCACAGATCCACTTTACAAAGTATGAATAGTAATAAATAATATAAATCTCATTTTCTACTTACAAACACAAATGTGGTATCAGTTAAATGTTTAAAATTTGACATTAGTTCTGTGCATTTTAATGAACTATGAGTGAGATGTATTTAAACAAAATATAAATAGATGTGTTTCCAGGTATATACATCAAGGGGCACCTATCCATCTTATTCCCTCACAATGCTTTGAATGACTTATGGACAGAACTTCCTGTAAAGAGTAAACAGATATTAACTTTGAGTAACGTCCTTACACTACATAAAAACGTAACTAAGGTATTGTTAGGATGCTAGAGTGCTTGTGTGTCAATGCTTGAAATCAATGTGCGTATACATGCACTCAATAATCCGATAACTGCAGAACATCAGATTTTGTCAGTAATCCAACATGTTTACATGCACTTGAGTAATCAGTTAATGGGAAACTCCGGGTCTACATGAGTCAGGCAATAATCAGATTTCTGCTTTGCAACCAGCCAATAAACTCACAGAAGAAGACGTGACGTAAACATAATGTAAAACTCAACTTTTTTTAAACATTGGGCCACTTTACCTGAAAATATGAACTTACATCATCTAGAAGATGAAGAATATTCAAATCCTTTATTTCGTGTTTGGTTTCAGTGCCGCTCCAACAGTGTTTTGCTGACATCTCCCAACATCTGTTCTCACGCATGCGCAGACTGAGAAATTCGATAGAAATCAGAGTATGAGTTTACATGCATTAAAAATCTGATTACTGAGCTAGAATCCAGCTCTTTCTATCGGATTTCTTAATCGGATTTCTAGATCGGGGTATGGTGTTTACATGACCATTTGAATAACTGGATAACTCCAGAAATCTGATTATGATTGGATTATTGAGTGCATGTATATGCACTCAGTCTATCATGAAACCTAATAAAGTTCTTTCATTTCAACCTTTTGATTTTGTTTACACCATCAGTACAAGCATGAACCCCTAAAGTAATGTGATGACATTGTATAATGTAGAAATCTGTTAATTTAATGAATGTGTTTTTTTAACAGTGCTATGATAATGATCCTTGCATTTTCACCATTGTATGTTAGCACCAAACTAGTGGGGTTACCTTGGTGCTGTATTGGATTATGATGTCAGCTCTAGCTTAAATAAAGGCTTTCAGCTCATAACAGGCATTCAAATAACATTTTTACTTTGTGTCAGTTATTAAGTAACTCTTCCTTTAAAGATTTAAACTTTAAGTCTGCATTTTATAATTGGAGCATTAGCCTGCTAGCCAGTTTTCTTTCTGCTAACCTGCTTAGCCCATACTACACTCAGGTGTTTTTTCAAGGGTTCTGTAGTAAAGAGAATGGTTCTATTTAGAATTTCATGTTTAAATAGTTCTTTGCATGGTGAAATGTTTTTTTCAGATTGATGGAGAATCTGTTATATGGTTCTATGTGGAACCTTAAAGTTCTAGACAGTACCAAAAATGGGTTCTTCTATTGTTATGATGTCAAGCTTGTAAAAATAGCAGAACCCTTTTTGGTGCTAAATAGAACAAAAAAAAGGTTATATACTGAACCATAAACAGTACATTCTCATTCATCGTTTTTAAGCATGAAATGGTTCTATATAGCACTCACGGTTCTAAATACAACCTTTTTTCCTTTACTAAGGAATACTTGAAGAACATTCATTTTAAAGAGTTTAGTGAGGACAGAATACTCAGTTATTAAGAGAATGTAACATGTAAACCAGGTAAAGATGTGTCCATTAGAAACATGTGATGTTTAAGTGGCGGTTCATCATGTTTTTGGATTGTATGACAGATTTCAACAATAACTAAGTATTTTCAAGAAGTGATTAAGAAGAAATATTTATATGTTTTTTGAAGCTCTGTGCTTTCTTGACAGGTTTATGCCTGTGAAATTCCTGTTCTTGTCATCCTTTCAGCTTTAGTTAGCTGTACTGACTGCTGCAAACCTGCATGCTGTCCCAGAAACACCTCAGTGATATTCAATCACACATATAATACGCATATCTGTATATAATAGTTTTTACAATATATTTTATAGCACATGTCAAATTGACCTGCATATGTACAGACATTTATATCTGCATATGTACAGATATCCACACATTTATATGTACATCTCCTGAGCTCCTTTCACATTGGCTGTTTTTATTATTACTCTTTATTCTATTTTCTATTTATTGTATCTTATTTTACTTTCCTTTAGCTCTGTACTTTTTAATAGTCTATGTGCTGTATGGTCTGTTCAGTATGTTACATATCATAGATGTGTGCACTCACCGAGACAAATTCCTTGTATGTTTATCATATTTGGTGAAATAAAGCAATTCTGATTAAGATTCTGATATAACAATAACTTATAAAAGTGAGCACACTTTATTTGACTTTTGCTAAAACAGTAATGAACAAAACCTTCATTCCCCAACCAGATGTTTCAGCCATAATCTTAAAATACAGTGGTCACATGGAAGACAAGGTGAATAGGATTGTTAGCCTGGGAATAATCTGAGGGGAAAGTTTTCCTACATCTTGTCCATTGCTTCCTCATTCTGTGTGTGTGTGTGTTTGTGAATGTGTATATGCTGCACTGCATGACATTAGGGTGCCATGCATAGAAGCTCGGGTGTCTGAAATGTCAAATGTTCACATTTAGTCATCTGCTGAAGCCAAAAGCCATATGTGCCATTTAAAGTGTTCTCACATATGAAATTCAGTTTGCTGCTGCAGCCTGGAGAAGACTATATACAAGAATGCTGTACAGTACACACAGCTTTAATGGTAGACAGAAACAGGATCTACTTTTGGGCACATGTTCCCAAAAGTTTGCCAGCTTGTTTACGATAATAAAAGTCCTATGAATGTCTTGGCTGCAGCATGATATCTGACCAGAGCTTCTCTCAGTAGGAGCTGTTAGTTGTAAATTATACACAGCTGATAGTGTCAACTTGTTATTTCGACAAGTTCTTCGTACGATCAGTTCTGCGGGCAACAAGAGCATGACAGCGAGCACCTGTCATCTTTAACAGTTCTCTTTCTTCCCTGCCGTCTGACCTTCGCTAGCTCTCTCAAAGGTCACAGCTGATGAACGTTTGTGTGTTTGGGCAGCAGTCCCCTCCTACAGGGTGCAGGAACCCAAACCCAAACCCCATCCATTCTGGAGAGGGCCTGGTCCCAGCGTGTGCTAATAATTAGAGGCAAGAAGGATTTATATGGGCCAAGTCTCATTAATACTGTGGCTGACAGGCGTCTCCTTCAAGCCCTGTCGAGTGCCAGAGCCAGGCAGATGCTCCATCCCGCCGAGGCTGTCAGCGAGCATCTCATTACTGCCTGCAAATGACTTCCTGCACACATCTGTGGAGTCAAAGAACACACGCAACTGTTTTGTCACTACTTGCCAACCCATGAAATTAGCCCCGGGTCATTAACAGACACGTGTGCATTAAGTGACATGTAAATAGATGTTTCCGAGATGTTTTTCTAACTTCGGTAAATATTTCTTGCAGTGTTGGGCTCGTGCCATGCTCTGAGGTGACTCAGGCTGAATCCCATCTCTCCTGTAATGCAGAGAACTGGGGTAAGTTACCAGCACGTGGAAAACAGTCATGTCTGCAACATAAACATCAAGAAAACCTCATATCTCGAAAATGGTAACTTTACAGGGGATGGAAAATATTCCAATCTAAATTAATGTAACAGGATTTTATTCCAAGAGCTTGGGCCAGTTATGTTGGTCCATGCATCATGAAATGTTCACATAATGTAAAGGGCAGCTGGTGTTTTCAAATGTTTTTTTCTTCTTTTGGAGTTAGAAGGTTTTCATATGACCACAATGATTAGAAAAGGTATGCAGGTTGAAAAGAAATCAGACAACTGAAGGTGACTGAACTAAAATACAATTTACAGCTGGCCACCTACAATTACTCTACACAGCAACTCTACCCTTTACTTATTTAATTTCCAGTCCAAAGCTATTAAGTACAAGTTATTGATTTTTCAGTAGAACTTTCTGTTAATTTAAAAACATAAAGAGAAAATGGGACTCTTAACAGTCATGTACGACCTGTTAGACCAAAACTGTCCCTATCAGGTAAACAGAACCTAAAGCTTTCATCTTCGAGAGAGAGGAGAAAATCAAACTCAGCTCTTGCTTCAGGTCTGAACAAATCTACAAATGTATCTGTTTCATCCTTCCACTGTGAGAAGACAACTCAACACTGTGGGTCTGAAAAGATGTGTAGATGTTAAGAAGTCATTACTGAGAAAAAAAGAAAATCTGCAAATCAAACAAAAAAAGCAGCTGGCGTTCTCAAAACAATGGACTGACCAGACCTCAACATCACTGACTGTGTTTGGGATTACTTGGATAGTAAAAAGGTAAAAATGCAACCAACTTTAAAAACTGAACTTTGGAGGTGTGGAAAAATATCCCTGCAGATTTCTGCATAGTCTCCTATAAAGAATGGAAGCTGTAATAAAGGCTAAGAGAGACACATTAAAAACTGAAAAAATGTTCTGTTTAGTTGTTGAGGCTTCAGCGTAATTTCCTGTTAAATATAATTCAGCTTTTGTCCTGACACTGAAAAATGAATAACTTGTACTTAATGGCTGTTTTGACAGGAATTGAAATAAATTAAGGGTTTATATACAGTCATATGTAAAGTTTAAGCACCCCTTGTTATATTACATATTTTGTTTATTTTCCAAGTGAAAATATGTTAGTGCTGTAAGATTACTGATTTAATATTGAAATCACAATTTAAAGAGAGTGCCATTTTCAAATTGCAAGAGCTGTTATTTTAAAAAAAATATAGGCTACATTATCAACAACGTTGTCTTAAGTCTTAAGTGAGGAAATTTAACCTAATTGAGCTTATGAACTGCCTGTAGAGCTAGATCAATCAGAGGCAACCACACCTCCGTGTGTTGTGACATCACAACAACTACTTACTGTCTGGCACACTACATTCAGGGGTCAAGCCTCAAGCCATAAAAAGTGGATATTCTGGCCTTGTTAGATACTTTCCCCAAACCGTTCAGCCCCAGAATATGTACACATTATACTTCCACATGGTAACGTAAGCAGAAATACATTTTTGTGTAGGCCTTTGGAAAAGTGAGCAAGCCAACTTCGTAGATACAATTTTTGAATGCAATAATGTTCTTCGGTGTCGTAAGGTCAGGCTATAGCTTATTTCTGACAGCAGTGCAGTCATCATTCTACCTATTCCAACTGCCCTATGGTGATACAAAGCAATAGAAAAGCAACCGGAATAGTAACAGACAGCTGAAATGTACGCAATGGCATGAAAAAATGTTTAGATCAAACCTTCGAGGACTCAATGTACTGAAGTAATGAGTTAACATTTCCAGCCCATTTCCCATTTCCCCTTGTAGTAAAAGAGCACTGTAAGTATCAAATTATGAAAAGTATCAAATTTGCAGAAAACTCACAACAATAATGTTTTTTTACATTTATTGTTGGTATTGGAAATCGGCAGAAAATAACACACATTATAGGAATGAATGTCACTTTTAAACATCCCCAAAGTTACATCTTTTATTTGTAACTGGAGCTTCAAATTCAATCACTGGTGTGCTGATAACAAACTGAATGCTTGAAAAGCAATGGTGGATTGCAACGATTGCTGAGCAGTGATTTGAGGGCTGAGAAAAGAAAGTGGAGAGCAGAGAGCGTAGGATTTGATTGGCTATAATATGATTAAAGTACTCACAGAAAACAAATCAAATTTAATAACAAAAGTCAAAAATTGGCTTAATAAATATTTGTTCCCCATTTAATTGGGTAGGCCTGTGATCAATCTGGGTAGGCTTACCTGTGGAAGTCAACAAGTGTGGCACACCAGGGTGTCATATTTAAAATTAGCCTGTAACTAATCACAGCCTTTGTTGCTTTCTGAAAGACTTGTTGAGCAACATGTTGTCAGTAGTAATGAATTGGTTATTTCAGATGAACAGGAGTGGAGCAGTGTGGGTCATTCAGCGTACAGCTGTATGGGGCATCCCTCCACTCTGGAGCTAATGGCTCTCTGAGTGGGGTTGTATGACTATGGAGGAGCAAGGGGGGAGGGGAAGGGTCAGGAGAGGGTGGAGTGAAGCACCTGTCACAGCTCTCCCCCCTGAGAACCATTCTGCAGCTCTAACGAGCTCCACCTGCAAGCAGCAGAGAGCAGACCACACTCCTCTTCCATACGTGCTACGTAACCCCCTCCACAGAGGCCACGGCTCTAATGAGAAGCTTGCAAAAGGTTGGATGAGAAAATGCAGTGTGTGGAAAAACCCAATTAAAGTACATGAGGGGGCATCATCACACATACGTTGAAGCGTGTTTATACAGGTCTGTGGTGTTACAACATATGGTGGTGCTACCAGTGAGAAATGCTGATTTTACATGCTGTAGACTTTTCATAGAACTGTCCATGGTCCTGACGCATGCAATTACACACATTAGTGAGTCGTTCACGCTGCCAAGCCAAATAATTATAAACAGAAGTTCAGCAGAGAACTGTTGTTAAGCAGAACCCAACACACTAATACACTGGAACAAATGCCACATACTATTATTGACTGTATGCCCTATAGTACAAAACCCTGACATTAGTGAAGTAGATGTGTATGCATTTTCTCAGCTTGCATGAGCCTCTGCATTAAACATATTTTCCAGCTGCTGTTTCAGCTGTTTGAAATATAGAGCATGGGTGAGCCGCTGGTCAATCCTATTTTCCTATGAGGTATTTTCCCTGGTGTTATCTTACGCCAAAATGGCAATATTTTTATGATGAGTATAAAGATAAAAATCAGAGAGTTATCCATTACCAATGAGCTTTCATACACTAGAGATTGAGAAAGCTGGGATTTGGATGCTGTAATGAACACTAAAATCAAACCTGCCGTTTTAACACCAAAAAAAAAAACAATGCCAAACACCACTAAAACTCTGCCTCTGTCTTCAGACCAGACACAACAGCCAACGGGGTTAATGTGCCTTAACACACAGTGTGTGTGTGCGTGCGTGTGTGTTTGTTGTTCAGAACCATTGGCCAACTGTATTATCACACAGAGGAACCTGACCTCTGCATTTAACCCATTCGTGCAGTGAGCACACTTGCCCAGAGGGGTGGGCAGCCCAATCCATGGCACCCGGGGAGCAGTTGGGGGTTAGGTGCCTTGCTCAAGGGCACTTCAGTCATGTACTGTCAGCTCAGGGGATCAAACCAGCAACTTTCTGATCACAAGACCTGTTCCCTAACCCCAAGCTCATGACTTTGGTACTATACAGAACTAGTGTAAAAGGGATTTTAGAGAATAATTTATAAATAAGTCCTACACAGAACCTTAAAGTGCCATAAAGAACCATGTTTCTTTATTTTGCTTAGTTCAAATAATTTTTCCATATTCATTTTGATACAACATTAGAATTTTGTGATGTTACTTTCTGTAGACTACTTCATTAAATTAATACATTAATAATTGATTATAATATAATTTAATTATATATTTATTTAAGCTTCCATTCCTTTTAGCAGACTTACTGTCAGTTTCTCAAAGAAATGTGCAGTGGTATTTTTCCATACTTCCATAGTTCAGAGAAGTTGGTCTTAGAAGTTGGTTGTGTTTTCTGCGTCTCATAACCCAAGTAATCCCAAATACATTCAGTAATGTTGAGGTCTGGACTGTCTTCATCTGCAATTTTTCTTATTTTTTGTCTATTTCCTTTTCTCAGTAAGGGCTTCTTGGCAGCTACACATTCTTTCAGACCTAGTGTTGAGTTGTCTTCTCACAGTGGAAGGTTGAAGATTTTTTTTCAGATCTGAAGCAAAAGTGGAGTTTGATTTTCTCCTCTCTCTCAAAGATGAAAGCTATAAATACTGTTTATCTGATAGTGACAGCTGGTTATCAGATTGGACAGCTTTAAAACTACACTTTTAGAAACTTCAGTTTTTTCAAGCCTTTTCCTTTGACTTTCCACTTCCCCACATAAGTGGCTATTACTGTATTTACTCTACACAAAAATATCTCCAAAAAAATAAACAACTTTATTAAAAATAACTTTAAATTAACTTATGCACTATCGATCAAAGCACAGTTTGGAATCACTTATCAGATTAACAATTGCTGTTATGTTATTTAAGTTATTAAGTTATAAGTCAAGGTTTTTGGAAAAATTGAGAAGTTAAATGATAAATAATATTACATAATATTGATTTACAGTAATTGCTGGACAATTTGTCTGCCTGGAGATTTGATTACCACTTCTTCAATACAAGGAATTCTGGATATTAATTTTATTACAACTTCGTTCTTGATGTTAAATAGCTTCCTCAATAACTATGAAAGTAAAGCTCTGGTCATCATTCTGGACACATCTACAAGTTCTTTATTTTATTTATTCATTCAGCATCATGGTTAGACAACTATTGCTTTTACTAAAGAACCCTTTAAGAACACCCCCCCCCCCTTTTTTTTGGAATGCACTACTCAGACACGGTCAGAGTTTGAATCTGAGTTTGACTTTTTGCCAGCTGTCATCACAGGTTTCAACCTGCTCCCACTGTCGCCAGCACAATTGATTTAGCTGAATAAAACGGGATTCCAGAGTCAGATTAATTCTGTTTCTGATGAATAATTATAGTTTCGTCTGAATGCCATTGTGAAACCAGAAGCAGAAGCAGAAAGAGGGAGAAGGCCTGATTCTCCTACATATTAATGAATGAGTATTAAATGCAGAACTGCATGCTTAATGTAACTAAGCCTGTTTTAGCAGATCTTATCAACCAAGCTGTCATAGCCGCTTAACAAATGACTTCCATTCCATCTGTATAGATCATCCCACTCTGTCTGTTTGTATATGATGTCAACACAAATGAGGTGTGAAAATGACTTTCCTCATGGGAGGAGAACAGGATGAGATGCTAAATGTAGTCTGAGCCAATGACTCAGCAGATACAGAGAAACACAAGCACAGGTAAGGTTACAGAGAAAAGAAAACACCATCTAACATGCAGACACACACATACACACACAAACACACACACACACAAACATGCACACACACACACACATCATATTCACATGTTCATTCACCAAGGTTTATTTGCTCTTTATAGCTTGCTTATAAGTTTTTTTCATTAAGAAAATCTAACTTATTTGACATTAACTAAAGTTTATATACAGTGTTGTGCAAAAATCAGAGACCACATTTAATTTAATTCATTTCCAGTCAAAATAGCCATTAAGTAGGAGAGAGCAGAGAACAATAAAACACATTTTGTATTTTTAAAATATGTGAGCAAAATCAATATTTTTCATAGAAACAATCTACATTTCTCTGCTACAAATAAAAATATATCCTTTGCTTCTGCTTGTGAACAATTCAGCTGAAAGTGGAGTGAGTGCAAATGTTACAACTCACCCCATAGGTAACCCCAAAATTGTAAGAGACTGAGGAGCTAGTTGTAATAGTCACTTTAAAGTCAATGGAAACACAGTTAATTTTAGAAAATTTCTAAGCTGTTTCAACCAGAAAAGCTTCCCAACCTAAATGCATAGAAATAGAAATAAATATGATTAGTGAAAAGAGGCTAATACCAGAGCTAATATTTAATAATTTCCATTGCATCTGTAATCTGTTTTTGATGAATCAGTGCCTAAAAAAACTTTCAAAACAAATGGTTCTGGACTATTTTTGCACTGCATTTACTGGAAGGATTAGTTATAACACTCCATTACAACTGTGTGGAGGCTGTACTCTAACCTGGCTAGCTCTCACCGTAAGTAATTTATATACTTTTAAACAATGCTATGTTACAGGCACCAAGAAAACAAAATAATGTATAAGTATATCCCCTATAAGTTACTAATTTTTCAGCATCAGAAAAAAAAAGCAGAAAACATTACAGTGCTTGTCACGCCTACTGCCGAGGACGCTCATTCTGTCTGGTCCTTGCAACCAGCAGATTCTGTAATATCTGTGGACTGTGAAGAGGACTACAGCTCCCATGAGCCTCTGGAGGAACCTATGGCTCCACCCTCATCTCCATCAGTCAATGGATTCTCTTTTCTATGCTCCACATCCCCTGAGTTCTAATGTCTCGCCTGTTTGTCATTACATATAGTCAGTTAGGTAGCATATAAGCCCAGGCTTTAGTTTAGTCAATTGTGAAGTATTGCCAACATCTCCAGTTGTATACTGAGCGTTCTTTGTATTATTGAGTACCTGTGTGTGACCTGTTTTCCTTTTCCTGACCTGTTTTTTGTCTTTTCCTTTTGCTCTGTCATTGTCATTTCTGTGTTTGACCCTGGACTGTGTTTTGGACCTCTCTTTATGATTCTCCTGTTCTGATGATCCTGTTTTCTGGTTTTGACCTTGGACTGTTTTGACCACGATTGTTGTGTGAATCCCTTTGCCTCAAGTAAAGCTGTGGGTTTTTATCTGCGAGCATCTGATTTGTTCTGAGACCCTGACAGTGCTGTCCAAAGAAAGACAAGTACCTCCATTTTTTATTTTTTTTTTTACTTTCCTGTATTATTTGAACGCACCAGCTGCCCTTTACACTGTGTGAAAAATTCATGATGAATGGACCAATAGAAATGCTCAGTTGGTATAAAATATTACTACAGCCTCTATTCTTTTAAGGAGACCTGCTTTTAGTTTTTCAAAGAAATCTCAGTCTTAGAAGTTGGCTGCATTCTCCAAAATTAATTCAATGATGCCGAGGGCTGGACTCTGGAGTGGTCAGTCAGTGTTCTGAGAACACCCGCAACTTTTTGTTTGATTTGCAAATTTTCTTCTTTTTTCCTTTTGTCATTAACAGCTTCTTGACAACTACACATCCTTTCAGACTCATTGAGTTGAGTTGTCTTCTCACAGTGGAAGGCAGTGGATGAAGGATGGACAGAAACACCTGAGTCCTATTTTCTATATTATCTTTCTGCTTCCTTGTGCAAATAAATTATCTTGTATATACTCTCCTCAAAAATATCTCCTAAAATGAATAACTTGTACTTAATGGCTGTTTTGACTGGAAATTAAATAAACTAAGGGGGGTCTCTAAAGTGTGCTTTGGTACAGTACTGTGTGTGTGTGTGTGTGTGTGTGTGTGCGCACGCGTGTGTGTATACATCATAGTGCTTACTTCATTACTTTGCTGCATCACTGTTACATCACTGTGACATGAGTCAGTGTAGCACAGTTACTCAGCAGATACATATATCCACAAACGCAGTAAAGATTGTACATGAAAAGTAAGACCCTCTGGCATATCCACACTTACATACACACACTAAGTCTTTCACGTAAGTTTGTATACCAGGGCTCATATGCTGTTTATAGCTTGCCTTTCTATTCAGAGCTCATACATTCAAGCGGCAAGCACCATATTCAAGCTAGCGTTGATATAAACCCCAGGCATTTTATTAGTAGGGGGCAAATGTTGGAATGGTCTTGTGGTGAAGGCAGATATTTGCAGGGTAAAAATGAAACTCCAAATGTAGAATACAAAGCCCTGATTCTCAGCATGGCTCCTGCTCAACACATGCAGAGCCAAACAGCCTACTTCAGGGCACAGGCCTTTCATCAGCTACCACCTGCTAGCACAGAACGATGGGTTCGCTGCCATGAAGGAACGGTTCAGGCAAAGGTTTCCTTCTGCACAGGTTCTGATCTTTCTGGAGCCGTGTGCAGATCTGCGGTTTAACTTTTCAAAACTGTGAGTGAAGCCTAGGGTAAAGAGCAAAGATGTCAGTCCAAATCAATCACTCTAAATGGTGCATTTGGCATCTGACTGAGGAGAGAGACATAACTGCTACTACTTTATGAAAATCAATAAAACAAAAAAAAAAATAATAATAAAACAGATCTTGAGCTAATTCAAATCTTAAAAGAATGAGGTTGACTTAATAATAGAAATTTTTGTCAGTTTGCTTCTTTTGTTGTATTTTTTTCTCCACACCTTTTCTTACTATTTTTACACAGGTTTCATCAGTTCACGCTGTTCCAGAGATCTTTACTCATTTTGCTTCCTTTTATGTATATATTTTAACTGCTAGCTGTATGAAATAAGCTTAATCAAGCCTCATGTCAGAAACATTTTCATGCATCACATTTCTTTGGTTTCTGTCACGTTTTCTACTCGCAAGTGAAATTCGGTAAATGTCAACAAGGCTGGTTACTGCAGCATTTCGCCTCCAGATATGTTTACATATCACTACTGAAAAGAAGAGTCTTAAAAGAGATATAGAGACAGATATAGAGATTAATAAAAAAAATGGAGCAGCTGCAAGATCTGAAAACTTTATCAGGCCATAACAGACTCCAATGTTAAACGGCTAATGCTGTAACTTTAGGAAAGTGGGAGAATAAAGCAAATATAAATCAGGTGACGTCTTCTGATAGGGCACCAATCAGTCTCAAAGGACTAAAACATTTAAAATCCCAGATTTAATACATACTAAAGCTTATTATTCAGTAACTACAAGGCATACAATGCAAACTGAGTTATTCTTAGGTTATAGAACAAGGAAAAACTTTGGACCCACTAATGAGTCCTGGCCTTCTAAGGAATTAATTTTAATTTCAGATTCTGGAACCAAGACTAGATATTCTGTATCACCGTCATACACGCAGCACATGGCAAATGATCATCACATTGTCATGATTACTGGTACTCGTTTATTTTATACCTTCAGATATTAGGACCCAACTCATATGAACATGTTGGGACCAATGCCCAAACTAATGCAGTTGAATAAAGATAAAACAGAGATTATTTTATTTACGAATAGCAATGAGAGGCACAGACTACCTGCCTATCTGGATTCAAGAGCCCTAAAATCTAAAGAAATAGTACGTAACCTTGGTATAATAATGGACTCTGATCTTAGTTTCAGCAGTTGTGTCAAAGCAGTTACTAAATCAGCTTTTTATCACCTTCAGAACATCAACAAGATCAGAGATTTTCTGACTAAAGCAGACCTGGAGAAACTCATCTATGCCTCTATCTCTAGCAGGATTGATTACTGTAATGGTCTCCTAACTGCACTCCCAAAAAAGACAATTAAACAGCTTCAGATGATTCAAAATGCAGCTGCCAGAGTCTCACTGGGAGTAAAAGAAGGGAACACATCACCCCCATTCTCAAATCCTTACACTGGATACCAGTAAATTAGAACAGAATAGAGTTACTATTACTGGTCTATAAATCACTCAGTGGTGCAGGACCAGCATATTTATTTCACATGATGCAGCAATATGAACCCAGCAGAACTCTCAGATCATTAGGAACTACTCAGTTAGTCCTGCCGATGGTAAAGACTAGACATGGAGAAGCAGCGTTTAGCTACTATGCTGCTCTTAAATGGAACCAGTTGACAGAGAACATTAGAAGAGCCCTGACACTGGACACTTTTAAATCCAGGCTCAAAACGTGCCTATTTGAGCAGGGTTTCAGCACAGTTTGAAACACTGTTTGCGTTTCTAGCCCCTTTTCCTCTGTAATGGCACTCTTTTTATCCTAATCTAACTTCTAATATGTAATTTGATTTTTTAACTATCTTAATTTATCCCAATTTGAGTTTTAATTTAATGATTTTCTCTTTTAAATCTATTATTTTAATCATGTTTTTAATTTCTGTTCTCATTTACTTTACTTTTTGTTGAACAACTCTGCATTTTCTCATTTGCAAAGCACTTTGAATGACAGCAGTGTATGAAAGGTGCTATATAAATAAACTTGCATTGCCTTGCCTAATGATGAGGAGATAAAAATTTAGACAGCTGATAATATGGGCTATTAGTAAATGCATGCACAACACTCCTTTCAACTTGCACCAACCACATCCAGGTTTCCATTAAAGTCTGACAGACTTGTAAATGTGGTTTAGGATGCAGTATGACTTATTGTGAGTTGTAGAAATGAACAAAACTTTTTTGTGTTGCTGCATGATGCAGGAAGCTATTCTAGAAAACAGGGCTGACTCCCCTTTGCACGCACATGTCATGCAGGCATATGAATGCTACAAATTCTGTTTGTTTTCTTTATTTCTAAGAAGTAATAAAATAAGTTTTGGGGATGTATTATAGAAGTGATTTGGGTGACCACTGACTTCTAGTGTTTGTTAGCAACATTAGCCTCATATCTCCAGGGCTAAGGTAAACAAGGAAAAGGAAAATTTATCCACCGAACATAAAGTGGCTGTTTGACTACATTTAGGGTGGAGAATTTGTCGATTTGTTGTTTTCCCTAGACTATTCCTTTAATATATTCTAAAAAAACAACAAAAAACATGCAGGCTTAGCACAAAAGAGCTTTACTGACTGCTATGATGGAGCCATCAACTGAATTATCAAATATGACTCTCAGTTCTCGACTGTAAGTAACACAGATAAATATGTGGAACCCCCTTAAAATGCACTGTTTGAATAATTTAGTTTTTCAACTAACTTTAAACTAAAATATTGCCATGTGACTTTCCCTGAATATCATTCTGCTCTACTTCAGATAAAGGAATACATACAATCCTGGCTTGGCAGTGCGGAACAGTTACTCTCCTGTTCTCTCCATCCTTCCCTCTTGCACACACACACACATACACACTCCTACAGAGTTATGTTGAGATTAGCCATCAGTAACAGTAACCTGGATCTTGTAGGAGACACACTCAAGTGCGCCTGATTGATTGTTGAGGCTCAGCGGTCTCTCTCTCTGTCTGTCTGGCCGCTGTGTTGAGTGCAGTGTGATGGCAGCCATGCGTTTAATGCTGTCACACTCTGGCCATACGAGTGGGCCACGCACATCAGAGCGACAGGCACACACGAGCTCCCAATCACCCACACCTCTGCTGAGGAAGCCGCACAACTGCGCTCTACAGTGAAAGAGCAATGACAGACAGGCAGGAGGACCCAGAGACACACACACATACTCACACCTACAGTCCCAGATTTCTGGAACTGGTTACATTTAGTGGTCACAGGCTGGTGGAAAAATACAGAGATGTGCAGGACATGGTTGCATTTAGAGGAGCTTGAATGCTTTTTTCCCCTTTACACATCCAGAGTGTTTGTCCTACTATGTATTAAGCAAGTTCTTTCTCTCTCTCTCTCTCTCTCTCTCTCTCTCTCTCTGATCTGTTCCTACCCTTCTTCTTGCCTGGATGTTATCTCTGAGTCTCAGATGAGAGGGGAGTGAGAGAGGTGTTAATTCACTAGAAGACAGCACAGAGAGAGAGAGAGAGTGAAGGAGAGCAAAGGCGGCCTTGTGCTTTCAGCTCTAACTCCTCACTTACTGACAGTGAGCTGAGTTCAATCCTACTGTTTCACACAGACTTGGCAAAGACCTTCGGGTGTGCCAAAAAATGCTGAAAGCCTTGCCCACTCAATATACTCAACATCAGTGGTGAACCGTGGCTACTACAGCTTCAGTTCAGGCCGTATATGTCAAAATAGGTCAAAAACGAGGAATCAAACACTCCTCTTTGATAATGCTAATTTCCACTAGCGCCTATAATGTTCTAATAGCAGGTTAACATTACGCTAACAGCAATTCACATGAACATTTTTGCCCATCGTAGATCGAATGCGGCCGTCAAAGCTCGCAAAAGACATTCCAAACAGGCTCAGATCATACTATGGGTTTTATGGGGACATACCAAGGTGCTTGAACTAGGAGCACCTTTTAAATACGGTTTAAATTTGAAGCTTCAGATTGTCAAAATATGTGTAGGTGGGTAATCTGGGTAGGTAGTAAAAGCAAGACTGGATACAATAGAGTAGACCATTCCCATTTCCAAAGCCAAATATAAAATGTCAGCCCGAATTTAAAAAACAAAAAAGGTTGCTTCATCCTTGTCAACAGTGATCTGCAAACTGTTATCAGAGGTAAGATATACCCACCAAGGCAGTATGCTTTTGCTGGGATACTTGACAGTTTGAATTTTTGTTTGCTGCTTTTTTCCATCTCTATGTACATTTCAGCTGTCCAATTTTAATTATTGTCTTCTTAATTGCGATGAAGGTTTTGCTTGTGAGGAGCCGAACACACACTTTATAGGGAAATGATGTACTGGCTGTTGGGTTTATGTTTACCTATGGTCTTGTTAATGTGCGTGTAATCTTGCTATTGTTTTGTCCAGTTATGGCCCACCAAACATTTGTGCGCAGCAGCAGACATCTTGATGATCCAGGCCCAATTCCAAATTTTTTATTTGAAGCTTGTAACAGACATATTAACATACATTTTACCTTGTAACAGTTTTACACAGAATTAACTTTGTTAAAACATGGAAATCCGGCAGAGGCCACAGTGGGGTCTGGAGGGTTAATGAATTTATTAAAGATGCTCGGTATGGAACTGCCGCTACTGTTTTTCATTTCTAACAATTGACTGAAAGCACTGGCCAGGTTACCAATTATATTTGCAGTTGATGTATCTAGGACTTTCAGAAGGCCTACAGTGATATTTTCTTTCTAACAAAATTGGTCAAAGTCAAAAAGTGATTGGTAGATTTCACTGTAATATTAAGTATAATCTGTCCCACTAGGCCTTCAGTTCAGCTCCTGAAGGTCTTACCAAAGGGAGAGCTAACTTGGCTGTATCTAACTAGATACAATGGAGAAACATACATCCTGATTGAATCATTTTCAACCATTTCAAGCATGATAATGATGAATTAATTTGCTTCCAACCAAAACTGGGTAGAAATGATTAGGCTGTCTTATAAGGCCTATAAGGTTCCCCACTGCTCAATATACTTACAATGAGCTGGACAATGCAGAGGATACTCCATAACAAATAACATTAAATGCTAGTTTTAGGTCAAAATGCCCTTTTAACTCAATAAAACCTACCCTGGAGTAGTTACAGTTTTCAGCTTTGTTACATCATGTTCTTCACATATCAAAATAAATGCAACAGCAGCTTTGAGAAATCACATTATCAACCGGGAAGAAAAAAGGCAAAGGAAACTACTTTTTGCCTCAACACTGAAGAGTTAAATGCATGGCTTTTGATTTTAAAGCCATTTCATGTGGATCTATTCACTGTGTACGTTCCTTGCATGAGCACAATTCCCTCAGGTGCCTTAAGATCACTGAGAAGCTAAATTATGAGCATTAACCTGAAGCATATGATGCTTCAGGTTAATGAATCTAAGATTTTTTTTTTCATTTATGAGCTGTCTGTGAATTTGAGTATGTATCATACCTTCAACTCTTTCATTGGATGGACAGAGTAAGTAGAGTAAGTAGTTATTTAAACATTCAGACTGGTTAGATGATGATAAACCACTGATTTAAAGCACAGAACTGTTTTTAGAGAATCAGTGATGTAGCATTGGCAGGAATTCTAGGAGATGCAAAACATCACTGAAAGAACTGAAAGAATTTTTCCTCTGATGGTGATGCAGATGTTCCTTCCAAAAAACAGCATCTCTAGCTGTGATCTGCTTTATACATGAAGCAGCCCCACTGAGCAGCTGTCCATTCTTCTCTATGACCTTATGACAAGTTTGGCATAGTTCGTAAGTCTGAGTTTTCTTAGCGTTTCTTTACGTGAGCGCCCAGGAATGAAAGTCATAGCTTCATGGAGCCTCTGAAGCTGAAGAGTTATAGAAAAAAGTGTACCTGTTTGGAAAATGCCTGACCAGCTCCACGTCTCTCATCTTCACACTTCGTGTCCTAATAGACTCTCTAGAGTCTTTGTGCCTCTGGTAGGAAAAGTAATCATCTGCAGTGGCCCAGGACAGGGCTGCTGGTGAGAGTGTGGTGCAGAGATTATCTGTGTGTATGTGTGGCTGTGTGTGTGTGCATGCATGTGTGGTGGGGATGGCAAGAGCTTCCTCCTTCTCACCTTCAAGTATTCACACAACGGTTGTTGTTTGACTGCTGTGTATATACATATCTCTTTAAAATCTAGAAATTCACCATTTAAATGGCACTGAAAATGACATGAAAGTGTGGAGTTTGCTCAAAAAAAAAAACTTGTAACGTACTATTACTTACTACGTACTATTAATTTGCATCAATTAAAAAAAAAACATCTGCATAATTCAACTGTAAATATCTAAAAGTCTGAAGTCATTCAGAGTGAATGGAAATACTCTGTTCTAGAGAAACTTACAGAGTGAGAGTCGCTTACAGTGGTGGTGACAGGAACCATTCCCTCACCGAAAGTTATTACATGAAATCTTTATGAACACACTGTCTAGTGCCTGATAATTTGTTGTCCAATGACAGGCCCATTTCTTTTCTTTATAGAATATTCACTATTGTACATTCAGTGTCAATCCTTTATTCTCTGTTCATTGCTTTTGTTGTGTTATTGTTTAGCTAACTGGTGTTAGAGAAGGATGGGTTCCCCTTTGAGTTTTGGTTTCTCTCAAGGCTTCTTCCTCTTGCTCTTAGACAGTTTTTCTCATCTCTGTCATCCTTGGCTTGCTCATTCGAGGATGGACTGAAAAATAGTTTCTCGATAGTTTTAAGACGAAATTTTGGCCCAAACCATAGTTTTTTTATTTAGATGTACATGCAGAATCTTGTATGGCAAAACAGTCCCCAGACAAAACTTCCTTTTTTCCGATTTATTGCTTATTTTTTATCATCAACATCACATTTAAACTCAGAAGACATGTAGGTTCAGTGGTGGTCCTAGATAGCAAAAAAAAAATGGATATATTTGTGTTGTACACATTCTGACCCCTGATTCCTATCACCACCACTGTAAAGAAGTCGGTATAGTTTTCCGACCATTTGTTACCATTTGACATCAAAACACTTTGAATGACTTCATATCTCAATGACTGAATTATGTACAAATTTTGAAAAATGGTGAAATTCCCCTTTAATTCTTGTTGTCATAGGCGCCACTATGTTCAAATGACATCACGGAACTGCAGCTCAGAAAAGCTGGAGCTATTCAGAGTGGGAAATTATGAGTTGAGGGCTGTTCAAGTGGATTGTTTCCACTTAAAAATCAGAAACTTCCCAGTTTTGACTTGATCATAAATGGAATATAAAGTCCACCGCATACCGGATGCAACCCAGTGCAGCCCTGATTTTTAAGTCGAAAAAATGCATTTGAACAGACCTCCAACTCAAACAATTCAAAACCATTGTTTTAATGAAGATATGCACATTGGTGGCATATACAATGCATCTGGTATGCAGTGGCTTTGATATGATGCACAATTATTTTTAAACAGAATTCATGAATAAATGTGACAGGAGCAATTATTTACATGGTAGTGCAATATAAAACAATAAAAGCAATACTCGTGGCTTTTTATGCTTGAAAATAGCCTGAGAATTTCACTTGACAAAGACTGAGCGCATGTTTATTTGAATGTTATGGAGAGTTGGAGAAAAAAGTGCACCTGTTTGGAAAAAGTCCAATGACAGGCCCTGTCTTTTCTTTATAGAATATTCACTATTGTGCATTCAGTGTCAATCCTTTATTCTCTATTCATATTGCTTTTGTTGTGTTATTGTTTAGCTAACCGGTGTTAGAGAAGGATGGGTTCCACTTTGAGTCTTGGTTTCTCTCAAGGCTTCTTCCTTTTTCTCATCTCTGTCATCCTTGGCTTGCTCATTTGAGGATGGACTCAGACTTCTATAAAGCTGCTTTGTAGCAGCACCCATTGTATAAAGCGCTATACAAGTAAATTTGAATGGAATTAGAATTATAATTGATTGTAATTGATTCTAAATTCCAGTACGTTACACATCAATACAGTTAAACTGTCAAATTTACATGAATGCATCATCAGGGCATTTTCATACCCATGGTATCTATCTGTGAAGAAATGGAAAATCCAAATATTTTATTTTTGAGTTAACTTAATTTTGCAAGTAAGTCAACTTACTTATGTATACACTTGCAAAATTAAGTTGACTCTACTTGCAAAATTAAATTGACTCTACTTACAAAATTAAGTTGACTTGTAGTCTTGCTTAATCTACAAATCTGGTGCAAAAAGTTGCCTTAATTTTTTTTAAAGTAAATGCAACACATAATTTTTTTCAGTGTGGTTGGCTGATAAAATCAGCTGGTAGAAAACAGGAGCTCAAAACTGTAGTCAGGGTTGCGCAATATGGTCAAAATTCCATATTGCAATTATATTACAACATATTGTGACTTCTATATATTGGAAGGTATATTGCAAACACATTAGTGAGCTCTTAGTATGGAGTTACTGAGGATTGGCCTGCATTCATTATGATCTGTTATTATTATTTGTTTCTTGAATCATGTGAATTCCTTGACTAATCCAAACACTCAAAGAACATCTGTGATTGGCCAGGATGCTCACAGCACACCATAAAACTTTCAGTGATTAATTAGAGCATCACTTGTCAATTGCACTGTTTTGAGATATCCATATTGCAAAAGCTGTAGCTGCAGTAATGATTGAGGAATGATATCTTGTGCAGCCCTGGTCTAAAGCTACTGCATTATGGTGTATTTCACTGTGCTTATTTTTTTTAGTGTTTTGCCTTCTTTCATGTCTCTTTGACTGCAGTGGCTGCTGTAATTAAAGCAATTACCTCCACATGGGTCAAACTGGAATCTGAAGAAAAGAAAGAATGAAAGCACCTCTTTATTTTCTGAAGTGCCCTTTAGCAGCTAACAATCTAAAATCTGTGGTTACTTGACCAAAGCACTGGTTACTTGAGTCCAGCGTTGTGAATAGATCCAGAGCTGACTGGGCCTCTGCATGCAGATTAGCTGCGAACAGCAGGTGCTCTCTGCACCAGACTTCATCTCCCTCAAAGTAGTCTCCTGCCCATGAGACCCCTGCCTGCTCATCCACTCCAAAACATTACACATCAGAGTCATCTCAGGTCCTCTCAACACTTTTTTTTTTTGCAGAGTGGTCAGCAGCACTGCACAGCAAGGCCCTCAGATGTCTGTTCAATTCAATCATGTCACTAAGTCCATCAACTTCATACAAGTCACTTGCAAAGTCAGACAGGACTTGATATGCCTAAATAAAGGCTAATGGAGTCCCAAGCAGGTTGTACAGTCATGAAACATGCATATACAGCCAGCTATGAGTAATAATTCTGAATAAGTAGCATATCCAGCCAACTGCTCGAGCTATTCCAAATGGGAATTAAAGAACACGCCCTTCTCTTTCTCAGTGGTTGACTTTTAACCTGAGCCGATTTGAGGTTTTAGGTCCAAAAACGGAGTGACAGTGATACCGGAAAAGAAGCTGGAGCTGAATCGGATTATAAGTTAAACAGAGACAGATGACAGACTGAATTGTGTGTGTATGTGTGTGTACTTGTGTCCTTTTTAGCCTCACAATTTGGAGACATCTTTGTCCTTGCAAGCATCAGAGAGTGCTAGTGAGACAGAGAGAGAGAGAGAGAGAGAGAGAGAGAGAGAGAGAGAGAAACAGAAGGAGAGAAAGTGGGAGAGAGACAGAAAGAGAGTGAGTGAGAGAGAAAGACAGAGAGAAAGAAACAGAAAAGCGAGACAGAAAGAGCCAGACAGAGACAGAAAAAGAGAGAGACAGAGAGAAAGAGACAGAGAGAGAGAGAAAGAGCGAGACGGAGAAAGAGAAAGAAAGACAGAGTGAGAGAGATAAAAAGAACAAGTGAGACAAAACAGCATGAAAAACAGAAAGACAGAGAGAGAGACAGAGTCAGAAGACATGGGGAGAGTGAGAGAGAGAAATAAAGAGCCAGAGAGAGCGAGACAGAGAGACAGAGAGAGAGAGAGAGAGAGAGAGAGAGAGAGAGAGACAGACAGACAGAGAGAGAGAGAGAGAGAGAGAAAGGGGTGAGTGTGTGTATAGAGAATTCAGTGCTGACTTCCTCTGAGCTAATTACAGGTCGACTGAAAGCTCAAAGGCATCAGAACAAAGAGCGACTGTCAGTCAGAGAAGAATGTGAGTGCAATCGGCCTTTACAAGCTTTTAAACTCTCAACTGACCAAAACAAGCCAACAATCTTCTCTAAACTAAACAATCCTGCCTGGCTGTGCACTAATGACTAATGACAGAAAAGCTCTACAGAGCCACAATAAACAATGTGCAGAAATGTGAAGAGATGAAAGAGTGGTCTCCTCCAAACAAAAACACATCCACAGGACGTCAAACCCTGTCAAATCCATTAATAACGGCAAGTTAATGGGTGAAGAGGTAACAGCAGCGGCTTTGAGGTTTTAGCACCAGAAGCAGTCTGGTAGGCCAAACTTCGATCTGGTGGCTTTCATCACCAAACGAGGTCAAGATCCACCCACCATGACAGGAAGGGGAAATCTGACTGACATACATTACTATAACATGTATGGACAACTGTTACAACAGTGCTAAAAACAGACCCCGTGAAACAAAGTGGTATTAGTAATGACACTTTATAATAATGAAACCTTTTAAAGACTGGATGCTCTAAACTTCACAAACTTTTTCAGTACTGCATTCTGTGCCAAGCAGCTAACGACTGGCTACTGGTCACTACCTAGCATTTAGCCTAATACTTAAAAGGTGTTTCTCATCAGACTGATAAATTTCAATATGTAGAAGTGCACATACAGGGCACTGGGGATAGCCAATCAGAGTGTAACTGGCAAAATACCAATCACTGTGGCCGTCTTAGCGTACAACGAACACATCTCATCAAGCCTGCAGCCGAGGGAGGCTGCTTTTCTCAGCTTGACGTCACTGAAAGCTATGTCGCTTTGTAGCATCCTTTAAACACAGCTGAGAAACATACTCTTCATTTCTGAGAATTCAAAGGACTCAGCTGGTGCATCCTTCCAGACCTTCAATCACCCACAACCCTTTGCATGCCGCATACATTTCAAAAACCATTAGAAAAATGGAGAAAACAGCTGTGAGTGGGTGAGATGCTGCAGCACTGGAATTTATAATGAAATGAAGTTGTACATATGTTGTACATGCGCTGTCAAAGAAAAGGATACTGTGTAGTTTTCGTTCATCACGGTACAAACAATGTAAACCTGTGTACCTTAAGTAAGTTTTTCCCAGGGAAAAGGTGCATATTTGTACTATTAGACAAAATAATCTTTTAAAACAGAACGATAAAATAAAAAGCCTGTAGTCAAGGATGTGTGGAGTCAATACAACATAAAAATATCATTTAAGTGAAATGTGGTCCAATTATCTTCCTTGAGTATAGGTACAAAGACAAAAGGGGTATCACTCCATTGTCAGTTTAGTGCCTTTTTCTGAAAGTGTATAGTTATTGTAAAAAACCATCAAGGGATCATGTTAACAGCACATAGTAGTTCTTGAAGAATGTGTTAATGAATACTGGAATCACTTTTCATATTAATAATTGTTGTTATTTTTATTCAATATTAAAGGTTTTTGGGAATATCAGTTACTAAATGATAAACAATACCCTATAAGATAATAAAATAATAAATAATACCCTGTACCCTAAGATCAAATGCACAATGCCATGGGGGGAGTTTTGGACTCTGGAGTGGTGGAAACTTATTCTGCGGAGTGACAAATCACGCTTCTCTGTCTGGCGGTCTGATGGACGAGTCTGGGTTTGGTGAATGCCAGGAGAACGTTACCTGCCTGACTGCATTGTGCCAACTGTAAAATTTGGTGGAGGAGGCTTAATGCTATGGGGTTGCTTTTCAGGGGTTGGCCTAGGCCCCTTAGCCCCAGTGAAGGGAAATCTTAATGCTTCAGCAAACCAAGACATTTTGGACAATTGTACGCTTCCAACTTTGTGGGAACAGTTTGAGGAAGGCCTTTTTCTGTTACAGCATGACTGTGCCCCAGTGCACAAAACAAGGTCTGTACTCAACCATGGGGTGAGTTTGGTGTGGAAGAACTTGAGTGGCCTGCACAGAGCACTGACCTCAACCCCATCAAACACCTTTGGGATTAACTAGAATGGAGAATACGAGCCAGTCCCACTCGTCCACCATCAGTGGCTGACCTCACAAATGCTCTTCTGCATGAATGGGCAAAAATACCCACAGACACACTCCAAACTCTTGTAGAAAGCTTTCCAGAAGAGTGCAAGTTGTTATAGCTGCAAAGGGGGGACCATCTCCATATTAATGCCTTTGGACTTAGAATGGGATGTCATAAAAGCTCCTGTAGGTGTTATGTGTAGGTGTCCCAATACTTTTGTCCAGAGGGTGTATGCAAATATATATATACACACATACCTCTATGGATGGAGCATCTGAGTCTGATGGTAACCGTATCTGACACTAAGCAGATATGGAGCTATTGGGTTGCTTAGATCCTTATGGTCACACGCTAGAGATGCCGAGTCATTTGAATGGGTGAATAAAGAATAAGAAGACAAGAAAGAATATAAATAGATGCAGGTAGGAAAAAGATCTGAACAGAAATCTAAAAAAAAATCAATGACAGACATTATGAGCAGTGCTGCTTAGCTCTACTGAGAAAAAGGGGAACAACAGGCAAATGCCTGTAAGGTTGCAAACACCATGAATGCCTCTCTGATAAGAGATGATGGATCAGAGAGCAGAGTGTTTTCCAGCAGGTCTGTCCCTTGGTGGAAAGTTTCTGAAGGCTTGATGCTGCTGGTGTGTTTTGGGACGATGTGGACTTTAAGCCATACCGCTGAGGCTCTGAATGATGCTCTAATACACACTGGAAGTGCTGTGCTTTACACATTCACACGAGTCAGCAGCTTTCCATAAACCAGACTGACCAGAAAAAACGACACCATACATAAACACAAACACATACACACACACACACACACACACACACACACACACACACACACCCCTCATATCCTTTTGTAGAGAGCCTCTTGCTTCTTCAGCATAACCGGCCTAAACTTCTTAACATCTAGCTAAGCTCTCTTCCTCTCTGCACTCCTCCCTCCCCCTCTTTCTGCCTCACTCAGCTGTATGTATGAGCGCAAACACAGTGCAATAAGTACTTTGATGCATGGATAACAAACTAAACCATAGAAATCCAGAAAGGCCGTTAGGTAGCTATAAATTTCTGAACTGTTACTTGTCTTATGATCTCAAGATAACAAAAGTTGTTTTCTCAAGATCACAGATCAAGAACGTATTTGTTGTGATCTCAAGATAAGTTGTGATCTCCCAAAAACAACTTTTTTTATCTTGACATTGCAAGAAAAGTAAGTCATATTTTATAGTCCAGAAAATTATAACTAACCTCTGGATTTCCGTACTAAAAAACCTTGGATTACACACTGCACAACTTCTCCATTGTTGAAATAATCCAAACTCACGCAAACACACGCATTCTCTCATTACTAGGAGACACAGATAAACGAACATGGAGCAGCTAGTTTCTGTTTTTGCCACCATTTGCACTGACAAGGTAAACAAGCAGCAGGTTAAACACACTGCTGTAAGGGTTGTGGTTGTAAAGATGTGATCAGTGCGGTAGTTTTTAGAGTTTTGGTGCACATTCAATCGAATGTACTTGCGGCTTAAACTCAGTCCATTAAAAAGTTTTGCAGCACATGTGATTGTCGGTTTGGCATTTTTCTTTGTTTGCTGTATTTACTTCTTTTGTGTTCCCAGTTGACCAGTGTAGATTATGAATTGAGTTAAAACAAATATCAAACATAACACATACTCCAACTGATCTGAAAAGGCAAAAAATCTGAGTCTGTCTCTGTCGCACACTAGTTGATTTTCTCTCCCAACCGTCTCCCAACCGCCCCAAAATTTGCAGACAAGAGTCAGAAAAGCAAAGCTCAATGATGAAGTGTTAGCAGTGTTAGTAAATTAATTTCTTTTGTATTAAAACATTCTTGAGGGATGTTATTTTATGCCTGCTAGGAAAACAGAGTTTGTGAAATAATAATAATAAAGGTTGCATGTGCATATTGCAGCCGCATCACTGCATATTTTGCTGCATTGCCCCACACATGTACATCTGGTCCTGAGAGTTTAAATGCTATTCTGATGTAAATGTTTGAGTCTCCATCTAATTACTATGACTGCTGCCGTTGTCTCTCTGCAACACGTCTCTTGAGACACCTATGCAAATTTATGTCTACTTTTAAAAAGCAGAGAAACAATATACCCAAAACTGGCTGCTGTGAGTTGCTTAAATATTAGAAAATCGAGCGTAATATGTAATACGCCACATTACCGATATCTTTTTGGTGGTTCTGCCACGTTTTGCATGGCCCTCCTTCGAATGCATACGCATGAAGAGAAGGACATTTTGCGTTTTTCCACACAACGGCCCATAAACTGTTTAGGCTCATGTGGCAGCTTCAACAGAATGGGTCTGATTAACTGGCGTGAAAGGCTTACTATATTAGGCCTTCTCTCTTTCACTACCTCACACACAATCTCATGATTACAAGCACAAAGGACACACACACTCAGTTTAAGTGTGATTGAAAGGCTTGTCTTACACACAGACACACACACACACACACATGCACGCACACACAGTTTGTCTTTCTCATTCTTTCAAACCCTAACCCAGCACTCATTTGCACTGAGGGGGAAAACACTACAGAAAAGGAACCAAACACAAACCTCATGCTGTCACAAGCCTGGAGCACAAACATCACTCCCACTCTCACCACCAGTGTCTCAACTCTGAAAGTGCTAACAATTAAAACTCTTTCCACTCCAGTTCAAAGTAAGAGCAGCGCAGAGCACCAGCTAACCGCTGCATGACAAAACACATCACCAGAAAGCTCATATCTGCAGCTCACTTCATCCACTCAGCCTCAGCGCTCCACCTACAGCACCAGCTTTTAGCTTTTAGCACATTAACCATGTTCCTCTTTAGCTAAGCAGTTTTACCATCACTACACTAAACTCATTTGCTAAATCCAGTTAACAGTTCATGACTCTCAGACAATATTTTGTAGTATGAAAGCAGTTTTGTACATTAAGAGCTAGAACCCATATTACAGTGAGACATACACTGTTGCCAGATTATCAGGTACATCTACCACATATGAGAATGTTGTAAGCTTAGAAATACTGACTCGAATTATAATTAAGCAATTAACATCCTACCATTCTCTGTGGCATGTATAAAGAAGGCGGCCCAGGAGGCTCAGTTGACCTTGATTTTTTTTCAAGATGGCAAGAGGTAAAGTGACTTTGAATAAAGTTTCATTATTGGGGCATGGACGGCAGGTGCTGTAGTCACAAAGACGCCCAACTGGCTAGTGTTTCAACAAGAAATGTGCCTAAAATTACATCTGCATTTAGATCCACGAGAAAGACATCAGTAAACAGGGTTAGCAGTAGTGGTCAAAAGGGACATTCAGTGACCATGAAAGTCAGGCATTAGTGCGATATATAAGGAAAAACTGAAGGGCAACTGTTCCTCAGGCGATTAAAAATGTCAGTGCAGGACGTGATCAGATTGTCAGCCAATGGACTGATGAAGTCCAGCAGTCCATAAACACACAGAGAGGGATTTGATAGTAGGGTTGCAGCACATTACACCCTCATTACAAAGAATGTACATTTGAGAGTTCAGTATTGATATGGTCATATAAGTTATTCTTCACTATATTCTCTACAAGTGGGTGAGTGCATGTGTGGCATACACCAATAGAATGGTACAGGCCTGAATGCTTAACCCCCACAGAGAAGGGGTCCGGAAAGGGAGATCCAGTACAGTTCTAAAGATTAGAAGTTGTAGAATATAATCTGTTCTAACTGCTCTAACTCTGGAAGGGCTTGCTAATTAGCTGTGGATCCGGTGTGTTGGGCACAGGGAAAGCAATAACAATGTCAGGGAAGGAGGTCCTCCAGGACCAGGGTATAGAAATCACTGGTCTAGCCTTTCATCAGTGGTCAGTTTCTTACCACAGGACCATTGCTGCCTGGGGAATTTAGATTAGTGGACTATTCTCAACCCAGCAGTGACACTGGCGTGTTAAAACTCAGCAATGCTGCTGGGCCTCACTCATAACAAGGTAACACACACAGACATGCCAATACCACAGTGGTATCACTGCTGTGCTGCAAATGATCCACAACCCACTGATAGATGGGTTGAGGTTGTAAAACTGGCAATTCAGCGAACATGACATGGCATAGTTGTAACTGCAGTATATATATAGCACTGTGCAAAATTCTTAGGCACCCACGCACATTATTTTAAGCCAATTATCTCAGCAGTAAGTGTGATTTTGCTTATAAAACACCATATATCAGTAAAATAAATGCAAAAAAATAAATGCTTACAACGAGAAGTAACCTTTAAAAAAAAAAAAGCAGATTATATTTTGTGAGTTAATTTGAAGAACAAAGATTTCTCCTTGATGCCCCTAGCCATCACTCAGATTTGTTAAGTTTAAAGAATTGATTAGCCAAACCAGGTACTAAATTATAACTACAGCCGATACTGGGCTGCAAGAAGGAGAGGTTGGGAAAGGGTTAAAAACTAAAAGTCAGAGCAGATCATACGTTTTCCTGCTGCATATAGGCTTCATGAGACAGTGAGGCAGCGCTCCTTCATAAACACCCACCAAGCCTATATTTTCTAAAGGCCAAGCACAAAAATTGCAGAGCCTACTCTCGCATGCTGCAGCTCCAAACACATTTACCTAGTTTTCAGCTCCGTGCCCCGCTGATGCAGTCCCAAACACAGCATCTGAGAAAACAGGGAGATGCTAATGTGTTGCTGTTGTGGTTTAAAAGGACATGCATTTCCTTTTCACAGTACACAACACTTAAGCCCCTAAATTGCCTTTCCTTTTGCAGTAAGCCATCGGGAAAGCATTCGCTAAGCATATCTGCAACAGTGAGCACGCACTCCATCAAATCTAAAGTGATTTGATGAGAGCATCATGTTTGACCCAGTTGTGAGAGGCTAATCGCCCTCTGTGGGGTCTCTGGCCATGTGTGTGTGTGTGTGTGTGTGTGTGTGTGTTGTCATTTGGTGATGGACTACAGAGCCAGATGTGGCCAAAAAAACCTCCGGCTCAGATGGAAAACATGGCTTAGTTTCTCTCCTCTTCACCATGGTTACTTATCTTCCAAACAGGTATATTTGCTTATCTGCTATGCAGAGGGCTGCTATGACTAACAGAGTAACAGCTTGTGCGTTTACTAGAATATACCATGAAGACTGATTAGACTGACAGCAAGAAGTTAACAAGCATTTTTAAATTATACATTTTATATATATGACGCTTCTGTCAGTGGCAGTTTTTCTTAGGAAAATCCATTTGGCTAGTTGGTAGGCAACTACATATGTGATTATTGACTGTGGTGTCTGTGCACTGTCACTATATTCCCTCCAAGGACTGCTATTAACACCAGACTCTACCATTAGCAGTACACCTCCTAATGGAGTGCAACGAGGCAAAATCCGCTGCACACAACTTAAGACATTATCAATAACTGAAAAGGCCCCATTTACCTGAAAGTGCTTATCAAACCAATGAAATGTCCAATAGACATCTCCTGTGATATCCCTACAGGGGGTGCTTTCAGTGTGGTCTTCAATTACAGCCTTTCTTCTGCCTCATCTGAGAGGATCAAAGCAGTTTTCATGACCAAACCAAATACTGATGACTCCCTAGCTCAGAAGAGAAAGCACTCAAACACTGTTGTACCAGAATTACTGGCATAAGCAGTGTTTTACAACAGGCGAGGGTATGTTGTAGTCAGTAATAATTCATGCAGGGAATCTCAATTTTAATAGAACTTAGTCGTTTCAGGTTTGCTCAAATGAACCTAGCGTGCAGCTTCTTTCTCCTGAGGTGGGTAAGCTACCGTGCTGCTTCGATGGTGAATGTTCTAGAAGCTGGAATTTGCATGTATTAGCCACATATGGATTTTCACAGAGGCTGAGCGAGGCATGTGTGGTTTTAGCCTTCAGAGCCTGCGGATTTACAGCAATTAATTACGCAAAGATCAGTTTGTCTAATCGGCTAGATTGAACTAAATAAGGCTTCCAATTTGCCTGTGATTGCGTGTTGCGTGGTCACAGAGAGAAAGACTATTTATGTGTGTCGGTGTGTGTATGTGTAAGAAATTCGTAGCCCTTTGCAGACAAAATCACATCAATCCTCACACTCACTGCAGTGTATCTGAATCCATTTCATATTATTATGTGCATTCATCATCATTATTAACTCACTTTCACTTTCTCGCTCTCTTCATTTCTGTCTCGTAGTTCCATGGATATTGACTTCACTAACCCCTGGCAACACTGTTTCAAGTCAAGAGAATGTAGTTTTTTTTCTTCTTCTTTTTTATTTTGGCTTTTTTTAGAGAAATAAATGTCAGTGATTTGTCTCAAGCTCGCCCACATCATCAAACTGCACTCTGTGGGGGGGGGGGTTGGTGTGTGTCTAGTGATGACCTTCCCCTTGAGTTCAGTTTCCTGTATGTGCTCCTTTTAAGTGCTGTGTTCAATAAAGAGCATTTCTCTTTATTGAGGCTTGGCTACCCCTGTATTTAGGGTAAATGGAAAATCATGTAAGTTTGATTTTTCGCCAAACTGTTCCTTTAAAAGTGTATAGAACCTTCATGTTATGTGGATGTCAGAGGTCTCAACCTCTAGAGAAAGTAACCAGCTGCAAGCATTCACATAAATGCTATATTTGCTCTCTCCCACTGTTAAATACACATACAACCACAGTCAAAGGTAGTCAGAAACTAAGAGTCAGGTTGTGTTCTGCGAAGAGCTGACAGCACAAAAAGTATAATCTGCAAGGTGAGATGGAGGAGCACATGTATCATCGCTAGTGCACCATTTGTGTCACATTCGTCCCTTTAATGACCCTCTACGTCACATTTTTTCTATGCTACAAGTGACGTTCTGATGGCGTGGCTCATTTCTTTTGTGTGGTGATACGTGTTTTGTTTTGTCTGTGTAGAACGTGACAAGAAGATTTCACATAAATCACTACACCCCACCCACAGTCTAAGTAAATTACGTAGTAAGTGCAATAAAACAAAGAAGGAAAAACAAATCTGAATGTGACAGAATGAATTATTGATGTTAATTGTACTGTTACTGAAAAACAGTATCTTGGGGAATGAAATTAAATCTAGTTGATGCAGTTGTTGTCTTATTTTTAAATTGTTGTAAGCTTCTTAACCACAATGTTTTTTATTTGTTTTAAGTGAATTTATTAAGTGAAATTATCTCACTGTAATAACAGGTAAAATTGTATTACAGTAGATTTCCCAGCCAACTGTGTACCTGTTGTACCTGTTGTAAAACTGTCTAACAAACATATGGGTAAACCATATGGGTTTCCACCTATGGGAGGTCCTCGAAACTTTAAAAAGATTCTTCACACCTGCACATCTCATTTACCAAAACTGACCCAGCCATCCACTGAGAGTGTCACAAACGCCCCCTCCTTGGCCTGCGAAGTAGTTCACATGGCTAGGCCTTGTGCTTTTGTTTGTTTTTTCTTTTTCAGCTCCTGCTTCTCCCTGGCTCAACCCCTCCATCATTACACACACCTGCAGCTCATTCTCTGGACTCGTTGCCTCCTACAAATATACCTGTGTTAGAAGTCGGTCTTTGTGAAGCCTCTGCTCTATAAGTTGTTTAGTTCTTTGTTTGTGTCACAGTATTTCAAGGCTGTATTTTCTCTCCTTTGTTAAACATGTACATGTCTATGTTTTTGTTGAGCTGGGATTACTACACTGAGGCTCGCTCTCAGCACCACCACAATAAAACTCTCTCACACATGCATCCTGCCTCACCTCATTCACTGCACAGTGATTCTCTAAAGAACCAAATTCTTCTATGGCATCACCTTTTTGTCATTTTTACTTTCAAAAGTGTGAAGAAACATTTCACTATTTTATTCATTTTTGGTCCATCCTAAAGTTACACAATATGGCCAAAAGTATGTGGACATCCCCTAATTAGTGTGTTAAGGTGGTTTAGCTATACCCACTGCTAACAGGTGTATAAAATCATCTCCACAGACACACTGGCAGTAGAATGGGTCGTACTGGAGATCTCAGTCACCGTCATGGGATACCATCTTTGCCATAAGTCAGTTCGTAAAGTTTCTGCCTTGCTAGATCTGCCCTGATTGACTGTGAGTGCTATTATTTTGAAACGGAAGCATCTAGAAGCAACAACAGCGCAGCCAGGAGTTGGGCTGCCGAGTGCTGAAGCATCAAGTACATAAAAATCACGTATCCTTTGTTGCATGACCAGCTACACAGCCTCTGGAAGAAATATCAGTGCAAGAACTGTGAATTTTGAGCTTCATGAACTGGGTTTTAATGGCAGAGCAGCTGCACACAAGCCTAAGATCACTATGCACAATGCCAAGTGTCAGTTGGAGTGGTGTATAGTACGCTGCCAATGGACTCTGAAGCAGTGGAAACATTCTCTGGAGTGATGAGTCATGCTTAACTATCTGGCCCTGATAGATGATTCTGGGTTTGACATATGCAAGCAGAAGGCTATAGTGCCAACAGTAAAGTTTGGTGGAGAAGAGTTAATAGTCTGTGCCTAAGCAAAACCCTGACCCTGAACACCTGAACACCACTGAACCACTGAACACCTTTAGGATGAATTGGAACATTAATTGCGAGCTAGGTCCAACATCAGTGCCGGAATACTCTTTTGACTGAGTGGGGACAATGCTTTGGACACATACTTTTGGCCATATTGTGTACAACTATTCAAGAATCATATTTTTAGTGGCTCTCTAAGACGTTGAAGAGCTTAAAGACAATTACAGCTTATGTCTTTGTTGACTTAAAGTGGCCCATAAAAACTTGGCCTGAGATAACTCTGAGCCAAACTTTGCTTAAGCTTTTTCAAGCGTTTAAGTGTGCTCATGGTCATTGAAACAGACAATGTTTGTCCCTGGAGAAGCTGAAGCGAGCAAGGAATAGCACATCAAAGGCAACCAGTAGAGAAAAGGGATGGAAAGAGGGAGGGACAGCAAGAGAAAGAGAGAAAATTAGAGTCAAGAATGAAGCACACTTTGAACGCACATGTCTTATGCTTACGCAGCATCCAAACTGCCAAGCTCTGCAGTGACTCCAACAAGTCCCAAGGCTCCAGATCTAGAGAGCTGAGCCAAAGCTCCAGTTATTTATGGAGCACTGAGGAACAATAATGTGTCCTCTGCGTTTGCATCATTCAAAGCCAGACCTTCACACGCAGGTGCTCAGCTCTGAAGTGTTTGTGTCCTGCTTTGTGATCTTCTGGTCACTTTTCTTTCCAGGGCAAATCAATCGAATGAACAGAAATTAATTATACTAATGAACAGAACTATACTATTATTATTATTATTATTATTATTATTATTATATTATGCTTGAAAATACTTATGAATGCCTCTGAAAAACAGATTCTAAAGCTCAACCTGAACCATCAGAAACATCATCCTCACACTTCACACAGTCAATCAGCACTTCCCTCTGTGTTGAGGTTAATGACTGCCTATCCCCAAATGAACTCATAATCTGTTAAGTGCATTGTACGCCTGCCTTATACTCAGTTCCTTACTGACCACCTTCTCCTATCTAACACTTTGTATATTTAACACAACTGCTATTCCACCAGATCTAATTCTCAAAGTCGTTTTGCTGAGAATCTTTAATAGATTTAGTCATCGTCATTGGCTAACAACAGCCACTGTCATTGACTAATAACATTAGTTTATCTCATTGACTTATCTCATGGATCTCTCCTCTGTCTCATCTAAGTGCCTCTGTTTAATGCTTAATCTCATTTCTTTCATTTCAATTCTCATAAATCTCATTTGTTTATTATAATTCTTCTGTCTGGTGCAGACCAGTGAAGGACGCCTTCCCCTTTTGAGTCTTGGTTTCTCTTTGGCTTTCTTCTTCATGCTTTGTGCATCTGTTGTAACTCTTTGCTCTCAAACATAATAGTTTATAAATGGTTCTTGGCTTTGATTTTTCTATGAAAAAAAAAAAAAATAACCAGTATAGAAGTTACCTTATGTAGAAGTATTTTGAAACTGCACATCTCATTACAAAAATCATTTTTTGAAAAGCACTTATCAATAATTTTTTTGTATTTTATATTTTCCTCTGAAGCCTACTTACAATGTTTGTATGGTTTCGTGTACCTAAAACAGTCATAATTCATTTTTACATGACCATTTTCCATAGTATATACAGACTGTTTTTGTTATTGTCGCTTTAAGACTGACTTGTGTTCCTGACATCTAATCTAATATAGTTTCATTCAAAAAGCAATATGAGCTAAGCACTCTTTATAATGACATATATAGGGAACATAACTGTACCATATTTCATTGCAATTATATTTTTACATTGTATTTTTGTCTGTGTACATCCTGTCTCCATGCTTTTTACTGTACTGCTTTTAACTATTAGGTTATGAAAAGGTACAAATGTACCTTTCCCCAGGGAAAACCTTATTTAGGTACACAATTATACCTTTGAGGGTACATTTCACATTGTTTATACCTTGATGAATGAAAAATGCACCTGCACAGTACCTTTTTTCTAACAGTGTAAAACACCACACTCTCAAAACTGCAAGGGAAATTCCCTTTTTCCATGACATGGACCCTCTAAAGAACTATCAAATAAAAGGTTCTTTGGTGGATCAAAAGTATTTCCTCAATGGCATTTTTCCAAAGAGCTCTTTTGGCACCTTTATTTTTAAGAGTATATGCAAATACAGTACATTTGAATTGAACTGAAGTGAATCCTCTCAGAGAGATCATCAGAAAGCCCACTTTGTATTTCAAATCGATGGTTTCAGGACACTGCAATTCACTATCATGTCCCCTGCATACGGGAGTAATAACTACTCATATACGAGACCATATGGTGCGCTACTTTCTACGTTTTTTTTCTCTTCCCTCTGCATCAGAAACAAGGTTTCCAGGCTCCACAACCCATTTAAGGATCGAGGAATCCACTTCAGGGACCAACACTGAACTCAGGAATGCTGGCCCTCCAGAGCAGACTAATTCAAACAGACACACACACACCTCATCTGAGGACACACACTGAGGCTAATCAGCCCACTTCAACGTAGCTCTGTTGGCAGTATCTGCATTTTTAGGACCCCTCAGCTTTCTCACCTGCTTTGAAGCATCCGCCTGCTGCATCAGCTCACAAGCACAGGCTGTTATCGAAATGCAACGTGACACACCATGAAAAAAATATAAACGAGGCGCTTGGTATTCTCTGCTCCAGAGACTGTGGTAACCACAAATTGATCAGACTGTTCATGCTACAGAATTCTGCATTTCTTGGTCTGCTTAGCAAATCAATGCTAAATCAGATGGGACAGATGCACATGAGTTTTAGAAGTGCTAAGAGCTGACCCGAGGTTATGAAAATAATGCACTTCACCTCATGGATCAAAAAGCAAGTTCCCTGTTCACAGGGCTCAGAAACGGAAAAAACGATCAGGGCCTAATCTCCCAAAAGCGTCTTAGGTGCTAATCTTTGTGCTAATATGCTGCTGGGAAACCTGGCTGGGTTATGGTCAGAACACAAACAATAGTTTAATATTTCTGTTCTTCCATAGGTTAACATAGTTATTTTAACATAGACTATATTAAGGCCTTATGTAATAGAACAGCACATTTTAAAGCTACTACACTCAGCAGTTGTGTTTGTATTGATAAGGGCATGTTAACATAGAAAAACTGTACTGTTTGGAGTTACTACATTTTTCCAACATATACATTGTATGTGGACCTCTTAAATATTGGGTTCTGGTATTTGAGTGACACCCATTGCTAATAGGTGTATAAAATCAAGCATATAGCCATGCAGTCTTAATAGACAAACACTGGCAGTAGAAGCGGTCATGGTGAAGAGCTCAATGGCTTTAAACATTGCACTGCCATAGGATGCCACCACAGGATGCCACCAAGTGTAAGTGCTATTATTGTGAAAGGGAAACACCTACGAGCAACAGTGAGGTTTGGTGGAGGAAGGACAATGGTTGAAAGGATAATAGATTTAAGTGCCTTTGGGGTACCTGATCTCAAAAATGCTTTTTTGACTCAAAAGGCACTAATTCCCACAGACACATTTCAAAATCTTATAGAAAGCCTTCCTAGAAGAGTGGAGGCTGGCACAGTCATGCAGTGATGGTTGTGGTGGGGGCGGGGCTGTGGGGGCGAACCTCATATAGTTGTGATGATAAGATGCTCACATACGTTTGGAATTATAGTTTAAATATAAGCAGTGGCATAACTATCAAGAGGATGCAGGTGTTGTGGTGGGGGTGGGGAGGGGGGAAATCTTTAATGGGTCCCTTATATAGATACAGGCACAATTGTAAACCCATGACTCACAGATAGAAACAATTTCTTATCAATATATCTCACCAGTTAGCTTCCATCAACATTACACAGACAGACTTACCTGTTTATCTCCCCCTTATTCATAGAGAATTTCATTCATTGTAACAGTATCATCTTTTATTATTATTATTATTATTATTATTATTATTATTGTTTATTAAAAGGCATTTTTGTAAGGGACAGCATTCATTACTTTTGCACTGGGGCCAATAAGACACTAGTTATGCCACTGGCTATGAAATAAGCAACGTTACAGGTTGTCAATAGGACTAGCAAATTCCTTATTTAAGATGCATTAGACATACGTTTAAAAAGCGTTTTTTTTATAACAGGCATTGTCACAAAACAGCTTTACAGAAAGGTCCAAACCTACATGAGTAAGCCAAGGCAGAGTGTGGCAAGGAAAAACTACCTAAAAGCAGAAGGAAAAACCTTGGGGTTCACATCCTCCTTTGGTTGACACCAGATAGTGAAACAAAACCACATGAGCAATATGAATAGAGTACAAGATTTTACAATTGATTTAAAATATTGAATATAGAGAAAAGACAAAAGAAACCAACCTGTCACTGGACATAAGTATTTAGGTTAACCAATGATAATCGATGACTACTATTAGAGGCCTATCAGAGTAACAGTGAGAACTGAAAATCAGTCTCTGTTACCAGTGAAAATCAGTAACTACTGTTATTGTTAACTGCAGCGAAAAACCATAAATGTCAACAACTACTATTAGAGCCTGTAATGACCTGTTAGCAGGAATATGAGAAGAGCTCAGTGTATTGTGAGGCAGGTGAAGCATAGTCTATTATTAAATAGTTTGAGTCTGTGCAAGCAGCAGTATCATCAAAAGGGTGGGTGGCATGCCTTCTGCACACCAATGGACAGCAGGATGCTGCATGGTGGTCATGGTGGACAAGCAAGGGGCACCTGATCAAAGCAAATGAAGCAATAGCATCAGACAGCACTGGATGGACACACAGACAGTTAGTTCTGTTAGGAGTGACGGATCTGGGAGGTTTTTGACAAAGCTACTAGCTAAGGAGGATGTTATGGTATGCTTGACACAATAGTGCAGGGCTGAATATATAATACAACTAAAATGAATTTCAACAAGAGTGTTGTTGCAATAATGAGTGTGCCCTTTTATATTTTGAGTGAAACCAGACACAACTGCCTTACTTTGTGGATCCTGTGGTTTGTCAAGGTGGATTTTAAAATGTAAAATTTTGGATGTTCAGCATGGCTACTGCTGTGTTTGAACTTCTACTCAAGCACTTCCTCACATAGTGAGAGTGAGCCAGGCTTTATGGCCCACTGGAGTCTCCAACCGAGCCAGTTGTTCACCTTGACCAGAGTTCAGCCAGCCTCTCACTCTGTTTCAAAGCAAGCTCCACAGCAACTTTTACACTGATACTATCACTAAGGAAAATAGGTTTCTCCCCATTTTTAAGCAGCATCATTTATAAACACATTTTAGTCCACTCATATCAGGAGATTCTTCCTCCTTAATCATTTTACTATGGCAAATGTCACGGCAACCTCACAAAATAGTCAAATATTTACCTGTAGCTTTGGGGCATGGAACTAACTCCCAGCTATTGGGCCAGAGAGACAGAACAGAGTGTGAGAGCATAGCGAGACATTTCTGGAGGGTAAATATCTGCTTTGAGAAGATAATGAAGAATTATGAGGGGGGTGATCCCAACTCCCATATCAGCCTACTTTTAATTACCTGTCAAAAACTCAGCAGCAGCTACAAAGAAGTAATGAAGCCAACAGCCCCCATCAACTTTGCCGCACAGTCTGGGGAAACACATGCTGGATACATGCTAAGATCTCTACTGTGTGAAAATAAAGCCTTATCCTTCTTTAAGCATGTTTGTGTATATATGTAAGATTGCTTTTCGTTTTATTGATGACTGTGGACAATATCAGCAAGCCGGTGCCGCAAAGAGTAACTATACACCCTGGGCACTGCATTATTAAAGTCTTCTCTTATGAGTAACTAAGTGTATGCAAATATGCAATGCATCCATATAGCCTGCAGATCTTCTGACATCAATATAAAATACCCCTCTGATCATTATGAAAATATTTTTAAAAGGGACACGTTGCAGCAGGAACGATTTCATTTATCTTTGCTGAGCATGGTTTTCAGGCTTCACACAGCTTAGGGGGGTGCTGAAAGAGTGGAGATACCTTACATTCCTCTATCTTCTCCTGGGTGCTGCTGCCTGTTTGAAGAATGCATATCAAATGGCATATTATACCAGGCCATATTTACCATTCATTAATAGCCCTTCTGCGCTCTCCACTCCGAATGGATTGAAGGTGAGTGTTTAGAGGCAGTCAGAGCGCTACAGAGGGGCCGTGATCCACACTCCCCTCTCATGTTATGCTGTGATTAAGGTTCAGGCCTGTGAAACGCAATTATGGTAATGTTGAATCTGCTGCAGTGACTCACACAAAGTAGGGGCTACATTTAAAACCTCAGAGACACAGATGCTAACCTACAGTAGGACACTCACTCTGCATTGGAATTAGGAAACAGGCCATTCAGCACTTGCCAATGATCTGTGCGATACAATGTAAGGGATAGAAAATATAGATGAGGTATTGGAGGCATGTAATTACTGTAATGCACATTCATTTTCCAAAAATCTACACACGTTTTCTGAGTTGTGGGCTTGGGAGTAGGGTAGGAGGTATACCAGTATCAATAAAGAGTGCAATATGATTTCACTTCTTGAGGATTTCATGATAAGCCCAAGAACAACAAAAAGACATGAGCTTAAATAATTTGTACAGTGTCCGAATTGTGCAACTGTCTCATTGCTGGCCCCGTCTTCAGAAGGCCGCAAGCTAGAACCCCAGTGATTCCACAGCTGTCTGTAGCCAAGTGTCCAAGAAAGCTTAATTGGCCTCACTCTCTCTGGGTGGGTAGGACATCCAAGCCTCTCCTGCTATTGCTCAGCACAAGCAAGCCAACATGGGTATCTGTTAGCTGATGTAACATATATAGCTGTTCTCATCATACATCCTTCTGAGCATGTTATCATCTGAGCATGTACAGCTGTCCAACGACATCACATCGGTGGTCATTTGAAAAGATGTGGTTCACCCTCCCAGCTTGATCACATTGTCTGAGGTTGTATCTGTCAAGAAGCTGTTCCTGAGAAAATTAAATGAACAAAAAAAGAAGAAAATTTGCAAGTCAAACAAAGAACCTGTTGGTCTTCTCGGAATAACATACCGGCCATACTAGAGCCCAGACCTCTGCATTATGGAAAGTATTTTCTTGAATCATGAGAGGCACGACTGACTGAACTTTGGAGGTGTGGAAAAAAATCCCTGCAGATTTCTTGGAAAAACTGAAATTAAATCTCCTAAAACGAATGGAAGCTGTAATAAAAGCCAAGAGTGGACACATTAAATACTGACAAATACTATTAATTATACATTTCTGTTATTTTTCCAAACAGTGGAAAATTAATTACAGTTGTGTGTGTATATATATATATACCTGTATGTATGTATACATGTATTTATATTCATACCACCTCTATTAGAGAAATATGTATTGTATATTTTAAATAAATCATATGAACTTGATGAAAAAATCATAACATTAACCACTTGCTCAGCAAATTGCAAAACAATAACCCTGACTTTTTTCAAACAATAAGTGCTGTGGAAAAATAATAATAATAATAATAATGTTCTACATAATTTGTCTATTTAAAAAAAACATTTTTTTCATTTATTTATTTCTTTTTTTTGGATATCATTATCATCAAAATCTTGGAACATATTGTGATATCCCTGCTTGGTGGGGCATATTTATCCCCTTTAAAGTTTACAAATAAAGAAAATCATCCCATCACATGCTGGGAGCTCAAAGCCACGGCAGTGTGTTGGTCATCCTTCTCCCACCAGCTCCCTACCACTTCTCTGTGGGCAAAAGATTTGCAGTCCCAGAACAAATTTTGCTTTGGGCCACTGAAGAGCCAAGGACGGCTTTGAATTCTCCACCAAACCTGCTATTCATCATAGCAGGACCGGAACAGACAGCTTTTCCCTGCATCTTCTTTCTGCATTTTTTTCCCTTCCTGCACATCCCACACTGAGTGGAGCAGGGCTCATGTGCACGGCAGCCATTAAGGCTGGTAATAATGGGCGTCAGGGTTGATATATTCTAATGGGCTGTAAAAGCCATTGAGCCTCTCTCCATGTGAGAATAGCAGGCCGCTACAATGACACTTCAGCCAGCAAGAGACGGCTGAGATATGAGCTATTAGAGGCACGAGCAGCTTCAAGTATTCAGTAACTGTAATCGACTCAGTCATGAAAGATAACCAGATAAATGAGTGACGACTTGAGGCAGGACCGAGCACTGTAGGCAGGATAGATCTCAATAAAAAAGCAGCCAAAGTCTGTCAGCCGGTTATGTTTCTTTTACTTCAGGGTTACGTCCATTTTTTTTTAGATCAGAGTGTGTTCCATAAAACGCTTCAGAAGTGGTGTTTTGCTAAGGCCAAGCTGCGTACAGAATATGTGATGCATCAGTTTGAAAAAGTGCACAAGCATGCAAAACTGAGGATAGAGAAAACAGTGGGGTTTGCACTGTATGGAAATGTGCTCATATGGAAATAAGCAAAGCTTGACATATTACCATATCTATATGCATACATCTGTTCTACAGTATTAAAGAATCTGCAAAATAAATCACTAAAATAAGGGGTGTATATCCTTAGGTGACAAGTCTTCAAGCAGCTGCAGAAAAAAGTGAATACAAGAATGTTTTTAATAAGACAACCGGTGTTTTGACATATAAAGTTGTACTGAACAGACAAAAAAGAGGAAAAATCATACTCAGTCACAAGATTTCTCCAAAACCTCTTTGTAAACTTTTTTGACTGTCTTGCAAGTGTGTACTCTAAACTCAACACTAGCTCCTTCCACAGAGGAAGACAGCATGTGTGGCATGATACGATATTTACAGGGCCATTTCTTCAAGAACAACAAGCAGCCACTTAGAGCCCATGACTAAGTATTATTATTATTATAATTATTATTACTATTATCATCAAATAATTATCAGGAGTGGTAATGGTAGGATTTTACTGGGGAAACCAAAGGTTTTTTTTCCCCCCTGAAAAAAACAGGTCCTAAAAAGCCTGTTTCATCTTAAAATAACCTTTCCATTCTTAGATCAACCAATACATTTTTAATATAGTGAACATACTGCATTACAAAACACTTGGATGTTTTAAGAGCTGAAAGTTTGAATATTTTTCTTCTAAGATCCTCACTGTTACTTTCTTACATCAGGGTCTCTGCCCTTTTTTGCTAAAGCTGAAAGAACAAAAACACTCAAATTCTGCATCTTTTTCAATAACAGCGTTTGGGTCTTAGCCTCGGCAAAGAAATATCAATTTTCTGAAGAGCAGAAAAATAACTTTGGAAGCAGAAAAAGAGCAGTAATAATTACAGGGAACAACATCCGTCTCTTTGAATGGTTAAAAACATCACTGAGTTGGTATATAACTTAAGAAGCCTAGACACTTTCTAAAAATTAAACTGCATTATAAAAAGCATCTCCTAAGGTAAAGACATACCATGCAGAAATCTAAATCTGAATCTACGTTTTACAACATGGCAGAAATTACAAAGAGTCAGTGAAACAGCAAACGCTTATCAGAACAACGACTATTCTAATTAAAATATTACTACCTCTTTCGTGATGAGAACTAGCCTGTCAGAAGCATCCTGTGTCCAGTTACTTTAACCTCAGGTTTGTATTTAGATATCTAGCTAGTATGAATGGCTGACATTAGTAGGCTGGTCAGCTCAGTATCTGTCATTTTCATTACCGATTGTGGAGCTTCTTCACTGCTTTCTCATTTCAAACACATGACATACTGATTACCATTGATTACCATGCTACAGCCTGACTTTCCACTGAGTGAACAGGCTGTAGGGTGTAGTGTTCAACAGACACTTCGTTTCTTGCGCACAGACTAAAATAACTATACAGTTTCCCTATCGCCCTAAATATACATAGTTAAGAAACAGTTACCTAGATCTATAGAAATAGATTTAAATATGAGCAGGAACACCATTCCATCCTGATTTTTACCCACATTTCCACCCCAGATTATTAATGAGATTAATAATATATTTGCACAATTTAGTTGTTTAAAGAATCTATTTTCCTGTTTATAGTTCATTACTGCTTTATTGTGCTTAATGTTTTATCATTTTTCAATGATAAAAATCATTTTATCATCTTTTGCTGAAGTATTAATTATTTTCATTCTTGAATACTAAATAATGATTGGAGTGGGTTGAGTGGCCTCTAAGAAGAATAATACTTCTAAAAACCTCAACCTAGCATGCTACATGTTAGTCACATTTGTCACTTTTTGTTATATGAATGTAGAGTACTGTTTGTCGAAAATATCCTTACGAATTTTAATTAAACATATTTACAGATCATTGGAAAAATTCATTTCATATGTGACTGAGATGCCAGATCCACAAAAATAGATGCAGGACCCAATCTGGTCTGGATTATGAATTAAGCCCTGATGACTTGCCACTATCATTATCTGCTCCCTTCTGCCCTGCACTGAAAGTATTCCAAATGTGTTGTCTTCTTGCCAATGACTTCTCACAGTTCTCTCTGCTCCTTCCTCTCATGCTGTAACTTCCCTTCTGCTTCTATTAACCCTTGTGTGGAATTAATGTTTGTGTTACTCAGTGGGTCTGGTAGATCCACTGCATTATTGTTTTTATAAATCAATACAGCCATATTAAAATATCACAAGTGGCCAGTGTAGGGTTCTTCTTCAGCAGCTGTAGCCAGTCAGCAGCCTGTCCATGTTGTCCACCCTCACACACACACACACATATACAAACACATACACACAAAGACACACACACACTAACAGCAGGCCATGTAGAAGGAGAACTGAGTGAGAGGACACAGCTCCTCCACACTTTTATTCCCCGTGGGTTCACCCCAAACACCACATGTGTAATATAAATGTGTAGGGGCTGAACAGTGTGAAGTCATTGAAAGTGTGTTATTTTATATGTTCTTCACAGAAAATGAGTCAGAGGATGAAATAATAATAAATCACATCATTTTTTCTTTTGGTAAACATTGAAAACAGATCCCGCAGACCTGAACACCACACAAGGGTTAAACCTAAAACTGTCTTCACACTACTGGCCTAGGAAGAGTCTGAGGGCTTTTCACTGCTCCTGTCTCCACTGCACTAACCCTGTTGACATAGTCACGTAAAATCTCCAGCAAGTAGCACTTCATTATCAACCTCTCTGCTCCTCACATCCAACAGCCTTGTGGTCATTAGTGATTTTTTCACTTTGCTGTGCTAAAATTTAGAATGCAGTTTGATGCACCAGCCTTCTACATCTCTCTCCTGGATCACCTTGACTAAGTCACTCACATTTTACTTAGGGGCTCTACTCTATTTCAAACCATTTCCAAACCACATTATCAGTCACTTGGCCATAATACACAATCTCTCTGGGCAACCTTTGCACTGTGGAACTGTGTGGTCACTTTTTTTGACTCCTCCTTCAAAACCAGTATGACTTTTTCATTAAGATGCTATGTGTGTCCCCAGAACATGCAGCTTTTCAGGCATTTTTTATTAGTTTCCATGGTTTCTATAGAAGCCATTGGTTCGACTCCTCATCGCCTGCTGAATTCGCTCTTCAGCCTCTTGAGTCTGCCAACTCCTCAGCCCTCTGGGAGTTATAACCTATTGTTGTTGCCTCCATTCTTTGGGGGCACAAGTGGACAGGCACTTATTCTTATCCACTCCTATAACTCAGCAGGCGTCCACATCAATTCTCAGGACACTCGTTAGGATTGGTACACCTCTCTGCATCCTGTTAAGAGTCTTGCTCTTCAACATCTCAAGCATTGGTTATGCTCAATATATACCGCAGGTAAATCCAGATGCAAATTCAAGACCTTAGCAAAGCTCAGGTTAACATCTAGACATGGTTTCCACACATCCTTAAAAAGTATTATAAAGGCTTAGAACATAATTTAGAAATTTAAGGTCATAAAGTGTCTGAAAATGTATTTTTTATTACTACAAGTAATAAATTCTAAGGTGATGCCTCAAGACTAGGTTGAAAAGAGTTACTCTGTATATTAAACTAATTCAGGATAGTCCACCAATCAAAATATCCAGCCAACAGACATCACTGTTTGAATAAAATGGACATTAATATATGCCATATTTGAATGCTGTGCAGTGGAAATGTATTATTTGATCCTTTTTTGAGGTCTTACAACGTATTAAAAAGCAACAACTTTGTGAAAACTGTGCAGCAACCCATGTAAAAGGGTTTTTTCAAGTGAAAATCAAGAGGTTCAACCTATTTAAAACAGATCCTGTACATTAAATTGAAATTGAAAAATAGAACCCTTATATTACATTGTGGATGGTTCTTCCCAGTTGCATATCTAATTTACAAAAAGAATTTGTAAACAACCATCCAGTGAAAAGCTCTTTAACAATCAAAAGTGGTTCTTCTCAAGCATCACTTCAAAGAACACTTTTAAGAACGTTTACTTGTAAGAGTGTAGGCCTGCTTGAAACTCCTCCACTACAATTCTGCTTACTGTGTCCACCCTGCTCACCAAGACCCCCAAACTCCACTTCTGGATCTTCTGCAAGGGGGTTCCAGCATTCTAGTGCAAAGCAGAAGTTGCCCCTAAACTCCATCCCAAGCCAAAGCTCAAATCTTTTCCCCTCAACAGTCTCAAAATCACTCTTCACACTTCATTAGCATGGTCTGCACTCACAAATGCACTCTGATAGTGACACAAATGGACAATATTACACAAGGATGGATGCACATCTGTCACATTGCAGATCATCATCATAATCACTACACTCATTATCTGTCAATCAGAGATTGAGCCGATATTAAATTTTTCACGCTAATTACGCAATTTAACGTCTGCCTCGATTCCATTTGAAAGCATAAAAGCATTTCCTGACAGTGCAGCATAAATTTTCACAGTATCAAATCAAGCTGTGAACGGGATTACACTTCATCTCTGATAGAGCTTTTTTACCATTAGTGCTTTAAAACCTACTCTTTTCTACCTAAGGATACAGATGACATTTCCTGCATATGAGAGAAAAACAACTTTGAGTTCTTTTAAACAACTTGTAGAAAAGAGCAGACTCCATCACGGCCCTGATGCAAATCTTCAGAAGAACCTCTCGTTCCTATAATGATAGATATGATGTGATAGAAGAGGAATTCTCAAACCAGAGAAGTGAAGACTCATCTGTCCTTAGCGTGCCTCCTACGCTAGTTTCAGCAGTCACTGAAGTGTCCTAAACACATCTGCATTTAGTAAAAGAAAGCAGTTACTCAGTGTGATACTCAATTAAATACATGGAGTTATCAGTCAGGCAATTCTGTTTTTTTTATAAGACTAACTTCTTGTTTCATTTTTTTTGTTGAATATGCTTAAGCTTCAGTCTTTGTGCTATCTTTGGAGGATTGGCAACAAATAGAAGGACTATCAATCTGGGTGTTAGTGAACAATAAAGAAAATAAGTATATATGTTAAGGACCAGATGTACACGCCAACACAAGTAGTAAACAGACATTATAACAGCACAGATGGCATTATTTCACATTAGTGAAAATAGACTGTTTTTTTTTTCTTTTCAAGCTACATCTGCTCATCTTTTCTTATCATTTCATTTTAGTCTCTGCTTACAGGTCATTGTTATTAGATTATTTTCATCCACATCATTAAAGACATGTAAAATCATCCACACAGCTTTTTAATTTTCATATACAAAAATAACAGTTTTTTTATTAATAATAGTATATAAGTTAATTAAGTTAAGTGGCACAAGATTTCATACAAGATATTCCATGTTTTTAATCAGAATAATGGAGGACTCCTATGGTATGGGGGACCTGGCACTGTTACAGTGCTTAGAAACAAATGGTGTCACTTTTTTTTTCCACCACAATGTCATTGCTCGATACCTGATGGAGGGCCAGCATCTTATTATTGATGTCCCTAAATAAATAAATAGTGTCACTTTTAACTTAAAAACATACGTAACCAGGTTTATTTGAAATGCTGCGTTAACTGAACTCAAAACAAAAAATTCAAAGAACAAATTATTCTTTTGTTGATATTACAAATTTAATGAACTCAAAATTGTAAGTTATCCTGGGTACTTAATTTGTCCTGTGATCTAGTCTGAAGAGCAAAGTTCTGTGTTCTAGATTTCTCCTCAATGTCCCTAGCCATCAAATGGATTTATTAAATTCCATTAGCAGCACACCTGATTTAACTTAAATAAGAACTGATAAGCCAAACCAAGTGTAGGATGATAATTAAAAGCAATACAGAGCATCCTCGAGCAGAGGTTTGGAAATGGTTTTACATAACTATTTAATAACTATTTAATGTATCAGTTGTATTTTTTTAATGTTAGTGTTTTTTCAGAGCCAATAAGCACTTACTGGCCAGATAGCTGACCTGAAACTTTTGCAGAGTACTGTGTGTATATACACACTACCATCTTTCACTATGAGCCAAATGAGCTAAGTAGTGAGTTGGTTTGAGTCTGTTTGGGCAGTTTCTGTGAGGGGGCATGTCTTGAAGGCAGTTCCTCTGGCATAGTTGGAGCTAAAGTCTGGCCCCATGATACATACTCTAGCCAGAAAAAGGCCTCTTTTCTTGCCTTTAGCATGGCTTTTGAAAAGTGTACAGAAGTCACTAACTCTGTAACACTTTCGAGAGGTTTTTCTTTTAAATATACCATAAAGTTAGTTAGAGCTGCCTCTCTATTGGAGTACAGAGGAAAATTTGACTGTAACACTAAACAAACACCAGTTATGTTTTTTATTTTTTTTAATAAGTGTTTTTTTTTTTTTTAAACTGAAGTTTATCTAATGCTACAGTCAAATAGCTCAGCTTAACACTTTGATGCATTTAAAATGTTACAGAAGTGTTTTAAAACAAACATTTCCATTTACACTGTGGACATAAAAATTAATAAAAGTGAAAACATTTCAATGTGAGTTAAGCATTCAGGAAATTCAGAAAATTTAAAATCTCATACTGCTTTTAGAGGATGCAGAGGTGGTCCTGGCTGGACAGATTTTCGTCCTTCACTGGTGGCAAGTCTAACAGCTCCATAGGGGAGGAACAAGCTTTTTTGTTCCAGATTGATGGCACAGCCATAGTATAAACAGTGCCAGCTCAGCTGTTCTTAGCATGGAAAAAGCTAACGAATCAGTAACCACGCCCTCAGGTAATTAATGACTGTGATCCGGCCTTTTTTCAGGAACATCAAGGGCTCGATTTCCTGAGTTCAATTCAGCAGAAAATCACTGCGGAACACTGCAGGTAGAGTCACCTTTTGTAGAGTGTGTATGATCAGTTCAAGTTTATTTGTGTATCACCCAATGAGCAAGCTGAGGGCCACAGAGACAGAAAAGGCTTCCTAAGAGGACAAAACAGAAGAAATGAGGCTCAATCCTCTTTCTCTTATGGATAATAGCAGAACAATTATAATAAGAACTTTGATCAAAGAAATTAGATTAACAAAGGCATTCAGATCAAAGGAGAGATCTATGAGATAAACCAGTGGCTAATGTTAGTCTATGAAAGATTATCAGAAAAAGATTATCAGAAAAATGATCAGAAAAAGGAAAAAATAGATCTGGATGAGCAATTGAACTATTCATGCCCCTTCCACAAATGCATTCTTTCAGCTGTAGCGTTATAAGTGTTGCAGAATACTGGCAAAAATCTGCTTCAACATGATGAATATGAGGTTAAAGGTTAGACACATAATGGAAACTGTACAGGTTGAAAATGAAGCAATAGGGGGACGTTGGCTTGTTTACACACACACACACACACACACACACACACACACACAAAAAAAAACTACATCCGTACATCCGTCCTAACAGCCTGACATTTTAGATGATCTAGTCCAGCGATTTCCCCCAGGGCTATGCCCAATGATGCTGGGGCTATAAATAAAATAAAAAAATGTAAACATTTCACACACTTTAATTAAATCTTAATTTATGGATACTGTTGTGTACCTTTGCACAAAGCATGCATGCATGAGTGATGAGTGAGTGTGATATGTATAATATCCAGCACATGGCAAACCCATCCTTGAATATTCAGGTATGTTTGTTCTTTATTTTTTTATTATTTAATTGTACAATAGCATGAGCAGTTTCAAAGGGGTGGCTGGCTTGGCCAGGGCCTTCCCTGAAAGCTGATTGGCCATCCCAAATTTCTGCCATGGCTTTCACCTTGCTGTGGGGTGGGTGCTTGCACCTCCCCTTGCATGTATCGAACTGCCCCCCTGCCAAAACTCTGTGCCACCCCTTTGCCACCCCTCATAACATTTTCTAGAGCCGTATAATAGGATGTGTTGGAGAATAAGTTGCTGTACTTTGGCCTCTTCTGCTCATTTGTGCATTCAGGGGAAGCTAATAACAGCAGAGTAAGAAGTAGAGTTAATTTATTAGTTCATTATGTTTTGTTCTGTGCATGAATTAAGTGAGTGTTTTTACTTACTATCGTTCTCTTTAACTGACACAGTTTAGTTCACAGTTGTAGTCAGTTATTAGTTTCTTAGCGATAAGCATGTTGATTTCATGTTTGTAGAGCTACTTCTTGTCGTAGTGCTGTAAAATGTTTAGTGGATTATGTGATGTAAGCAATTTGTGTATTATACACACATATGTGCCTTCATATAGATTACGGCTTGTGCTGTTGCCTTTGTGATTACGAATTAATAAAGTTCACTTCTCTTCTTCCTCCTTGTGCTCTGACCAGCACTCCACAGTGAACCACACCTACAATACAAGTAATACATGAATGTTTGAGGAGATATGGGACTGCAAAAAGTTAGATGTTCAATAAAATGCCACTCCATGAAAACGTATGAACATGCCGAGGAAATACTGTGCTAACAGAAGTGCTGACCACTGTTGATGGACACTAAACCTGCCTACGTCCACACAAACTGGCGGTGCGCTACGACACTAAACAGCTAAAGCTGCTTTAAACACTTACGTGCACACACACAGCATACCAGCTGAGGGGATTTAAGGCATGGATGGTGAAGAAAAAGCTGCAGCTCTTCATTACAGTGCTAAGCACAGCAGGTAACCTCCTTAAGACACACCCCTTTTACTCCTTTCCTCCCAGGCCATTTACCTAATCTCACATTTACAAAAGGTGGGCTTAGTGTAGGTTATTAAAACATGCAAACATACACACACAGCCACATAATATTTCCCTAATTAACAAGGGTCTTAACCTACGTGGACTCCCCCAGAGATGCAATAAAAACTAACCATCCTTATAAAAACTAGCTCCTCTCTCTCTCTCTCTCTCTCTCTGTCTCTCTCTCACACACACACACACACACACATACACACTCACTCACTCACTCCAGATTGTAGAGGTCCTGCGTCGTTAATGAGGGTCTTAAGCTGTGTGGGTTCTCCCTGTGTGCAGCACTAATGCCTGTGTAGAGGAAGCTGGGTTATATGAAGAGATCAGCAATATCTTTGATGTTCTCTTCAATATGATACCAAGCAATACCAAAGCCAGTCTCCTGATACCAATACTGTTACTTTTAAAAGTCATCTTAAAACATTAAACATTAAAAGGTAGAAAACCTTAAAACACTAAAAACTCATATAGACATGAAAAAAGGACATTTGGAAGTGTTTGCATCAGAATTAAATAAACTACAGAATATGAGACTAGTGGACTGAAATAACTGCAAATCTGTCATTACTGAAGAGCATTCACTCATCTCATTGTTGTTTTGTAAGGAGCAGAGGGAAAGAGCAGAGGGAAAATCGCCTATAGCTTAGTTCCTCACAAGTACTTACTACAATCCTTAGTTCCCCTGCACACATCTCTCAAATACGTGCTGTCAGAACAGACCTTCAAATGATAACTTTATAGGATAAGGCAAATTTTAAAGGAGCCCATATCATGGAAAACTTCATTTTCCTCATTTTTTAAAAAACAGTCAGAGTTGCAAACTGTACTGTTTACTCCCCAGACCAGTCAGCCCATATATGGAAACTAAGCTGAAAAAAATGCTGTTTTTGTGACTTGAAAATCAGTGTATTTAAATATATCCACCTACTCCACCTATGGCAGTGTAGCCCCGCCCATTCACACTGAAGCTATAATGTATTTTTTAAACAAATGTGTTATACAACAGCGTAACATCAGCTTTTTGCAATGACACTCCTTGATTAAACTCCAATTCCTTGATAAATAATGTGTAGATTACTTGATTACTAATATCATCTTTTGTTACAGTCCTAAGACATTCAGAAATCGGTTTGCGTCAGCATAATGTCATACAAACACATTTCTAAGGCAGACTGTACAGCAACAATAACAATCAAACAAAAGAGTCTGATCTAAGATGTGAACACTGTTCACAGTAGTAGTATGTAAACAGTATGATTTGTGTTGTTAGTTGCATACATTGCTAGTTTACATACTACTTTACAACTAACAATGTAACTCATCATGGAAAATACACTGCAAGAACAGCCCTTTTAAAATGCACTGTTTTAGTGACACTATGGAAATCAGTGTACTTATCATATCATATATCAGCCTATTCCACCAACAGCAGTTTAGCCCCACCCAATCACACATACGCTATAAGAAGAGTTTTAGCCCATACTGCTTTCTGAACAGGTTCAATACAGGGCAGCAAATCAGAACAGAGAGCATCTGCGCAGCAACAAAAACAGCCTGTTTAATTCTAAGGGATAAAGAGAGGTTGGAAAATAGTCAAGTAAAAATGGATTATAACAGTTTTTGGTACATAAACAAACACAAATGTCATGAAAGGACCTCAGGAGATAATTGAAAAAAAAGAAATATGAAGTATGTGGGCCCTTTAACATAATGAGGTTTTATGTAATTGTGGACCATTTCTATTGATCCATTCCTCATTAAACGTTTACACAATGTGAGGGCAGCTGGCATTTTCAGGTTTTGTAAAAAAATCAAAGGTTTTGAAGTAACAGCAATGAAATACACATTTCTTTTAGTTAAATAATAAAATGTCCAATTTATTTTTATAATAGATTAGATTAAAGAAACAAATTGGTATCAATATTTTCACATGAGGATCAATCTTCAAACTGTCCCGATTAAAGGTTCTGACATCACAGTCTGGATCAGCCCATCTGTAGGTTATAGACCAGAGGGATGAGTATAATGAGAGCAGCTTGTGGCGCTGGATGCTGAGGAGGCCTCTCTTCTTCCTCCTGCAGCTCTGCTTCCAAAAGCAGCCCAGCACAGCATTTCCCAAAATGTCAGCATGTCAGAGGCGGCTTTGATAAAGGCTACGCCGGCCGTGTTGTGCTGCGTCCTGTTGTGTGCATTTTTTTTCCTTTTATTTTTTTTTAAACCATTAAATGTCATCGTTGAAAGGCAAAAAAGAGCATGCATGATTTTTAATATCTACCTTGACATGGCCTTGATGTTGGGATCACTTTGAAGCGGGCGGAGGGGCAGCACAGTTATGGCTGCCGTCACCCTGTGCTACTTCCTCTCATCAGTGGGGTGTTTAAACGTGCCAGCTGCTTGTTGAACACAACGTCTTTGCTCCATGTGCACTGTTTTAGTCAAAAAAAAGCAGACACCTGACGTTACACTCTCTCTTTTCTCCACTGGATGCTACCTTACTTGCTCTTCTCCTTCCTAAGAAAAGCATACTGTCTGCCTGGGGAAACTTTTCTACTAGCTGTTGTTTTGAGTGATGGCTTCAGCCTGCCACACAGACCTGCCCCTGGCTTGCTCATTTAAACTGAACCTTATTGCCACTGACAGACAAACATAGCAAAGGCACACATGAAGCTACTGCATCTCACCACACTTGGGCTTATGGAAAGCATCAGGGATGTGCAACGTACACGTATGCTGGAAAACCTGTACATTCAAATGCACACTGCTTCTTACGCGCTTATGCATGTCAACTACACTCAAAGAATGAAATACTGAATTTATTTATGACTTAAATGATGACACGAAAACCTGAAAAGTAGCTTCTAAGATGCATAAACCAACAACCAAGCGATCAATCAAGCACATAGCAATGCAATCTCCATAGACAAACACTAGCAGTAGAATGGGGCGTACTAAAGAGCCCAGTGATTTTAAACATGGCTTTGTCACAAGTCAGTCTGTGAAATTTCCGCCCTGCTGGATCTGCCCTGGTCAAAAGTGTTACTACTGTTATTAATGGAAGCTTCTAGCAGCAACAACAGCTCAGCCATGAAGCAGTAGACCACCAACTCACAGAGCTGGGCCACTAAGTGCTGAGGCATGTAAAAAGTGCCTATTCTCTGCTGGATCACACACTAGAGTTTCAAACTACCTCTGGAAGGAACATCCACGCAAAAACTGTGTGTCGAGAGCTTCTTGAAATGGGGTTCCATGGCTGAGCAGCTGCACAAGCCTAAGATCAATGTGTAATGCCAAGCGTCGGCTGGGGTGGTGTAAAGCACGCTGCCACTAGATTCTGCAACTGTGAAAACATTCTCTGAAGTGATATATCAGGCTTCACTATCTGGCAGTCTGATGGACAAATCTGGGTGTGGTAGACGTCCATAAGATTACTTGATAAATAATGGATAGATACTTGTTTACTAATGTAATTTCCAGTGATAGTCCTGAGACATTTAGAATTCATATTGTGCCTGCATAATGCCACACAAACACATTTCCTAGGGCAGAGTGTTATGTAACAGTCACAATCAAACAAATTATGGAGCATATTTACATTGACAGCCATGCTTGTCTGAAAAGGGATTTTCACTCATTAATATTCATCTCCTGCTAATAAGTTCAGGGTATTACAGCAATGACAGAGCATGTGCATGCTGAAGGTGTGCTAACACAATGAATGTGCTCAAATGTTGAATTGTAATGATGCCTCAGGCTTCACATATTTTCCTTTTGCTCTATTGAGATGAGTTATAGTGTAATATTCTATCATAGGTTACTATAGCAAACTCTTCATGTTGAACAAATAAGGTCACAACAAAAAGCACTGAGAAGCCCTAAGTTGTGCTCTTAAGTTCTACTCCAGGGAGATACTTTTCCCCCCAGTGTTTAGTGCCATTAACACCTCTTTAACCAAAGGCTAAAACAGCTGCTAGTGGGAGTGGAATATTCCACACAGAAAGCAGAAATCCAGCAGCATCTCACACTTATACTGAGCCCTGAGGGTGTATAATCCTTCAGAGGTCTGTACACAACATCTATTTTTTCTGAGGTATTACAGATTTCTCCACCGCCACATGCATCTACATTTAGAAATACAGCATGTTCCTTTTTCAGTAAGGTTTAATATGGCCTGGAATACGATTAGCATGTGTGTGTAACCCAGTATCATGGCAATTATAGAAGTGCCATATTTCTTGGTCATCAAAAAGGTACCCATTTCATCATGTTTTCAACCCTATTATGTGTAATAGTCACAGTAGCTTTGCAAACTGATCTGATTGGATTTGTGGAGAAGAAGAGGGATCCAAACTAAGGGCTTGATAAATAAGCACTCTGATCATTTTGGCAGTGATCAAAGCACTTTTTGGTGTAACCCTGGTGTGGGTGACCTAGGCTCGATCCCAAGCAGGCGATCCCCACTGCAACAAAAGTCGTGGAATGCTTACTATATTAATCAAGCTTATGGGTTTTTGTGCTTGTGTGCATTTTCATGGATTAGCTCCACATTAGCAGCAATGGGGGTTGCTGGAATCAAACCCATGTCTCCCACGGCAGGATGAACTCCATATCATGGCACTAGGGGTGATAACTTATGATCACGCCAAAGCAATTACATGTCCAAAGAATGTGCCAAGATTTCATACTTTTCTGTCTGACCTAAAAACTCTAGTACAGGCTTTCCGTTAGCATCCACTGGTGGGCTGAATGCTTTAAATCTCAAGCAAAGAAACACAACAAAGCATAAATGTAATGAGATTTTATTCTAAATAATTTTTGACCATTCCTATTGGACGATTTGTTTGAAAATAGAGTCATGAGGCTTTTGTATGACTGTGACAATATACAGGCTTCCACATGAAAAACAAAATTATATATATAACCCAACAATGTGGAAACTATTACACATTTTGGCATAAAACTAAGTTTGTTTGTGCACGGTTATTTTGCTAATTTACATATTGTGACAACTTCTCCATGCCCTCGTTCTCAAAGACAAACGCCACATTCATTACTCTCAAGACCGTAATTATAATCATTGAGTCACTGAACTGCCAATAATTTGGCAACATCTGACATTACGCAACACACCCCATGAATGAGGGAAGAGAGAAAGAGGTTTTTTTTCCTGGCATTTCTTCTGCTGTGTTCTGACAGTCCTTCAGGCAAAAACTACTCCTTCATTCTCTTTTGCTGTTAGGTAGCTGGAGCCCAAGCTGCTGTTTCTTTCTCTTAGTTCTGACTGCTTCCCGACACGCTGCCTGACATGCTTATTCTGCCGCAGAGAGAGGAAAAGAGGCTTACTGTGAAGATGACTCTCCATCCTACACTGGAGAGAGATTACACACATTTCTCCCATCAGTTCTCTATGCACACATTTACCCTTTCTTTGCTTTGTCTTCTGTCTGGGTTAGTGTTAAGTAAATATCTTTATCTAGAAACATAAAAAGAAAACATTTGATCATTTTGTGTTGAAAGAATAAAGGTCTCGCATGGCTGTCCTTTCCCTCATCCATCACCAAAAAAATAAAAAATAGTCTCTTCTCCACTGGAGCTCCACTATGCCTTTCTTCTCCTCCATTGGTTTTAGTTGGTGCCTGCTCCTCTCTTTTGCTCACAGTGCGGTGGGAAATTCTCTCTGGCCAGAGTCCCAGAGGGCAATGCAGCACCAGCACAAGGTCCAGGTTGGATAGATACACTGTAATGTGTGTTGTTTAATTCAAGACTAAGCCATGACAATCAAACATGCAATTCTACAAGCAGAGATTCAGTTTCAAATTTTGAATTCTCAGGTTGAAAGATCTTAAATATGAGATGAAAGTGCAGAATTTTATATTTAAACCCTTGAACTTGAACCCTAGGCATATTATTTGTTTATTTATGTTAAGATTATTTATTCAGTAACTACTATGTATTATTCACTAACTATTAGGAATGTGTCAGTTGAGAATGTGTAGTTATAAGAGTGAGGAACTCAGGCATGGGCCCACACACTGGCCTTTAGATTTTAAGGGATTCATTCAAGGGTATCTACATCTATTCTGGGCACATCATACAAGGCTGACAGCCAATTTCAGGGACCATAACTAAGTGAACAATTGGCTGCTTAGTAATTTTAACCAGCTTTGTCATGTCATAATTTTTTCATGTTCAAAAGAGCTGACAAAAGGTCTAGAGCTGATCCTGGAGACGGCCTTTGCATCTGGACGTTACTGCTATTTTCTCCCAACATGTGGCCCAAAACTGTGATTATTAGAAAAACAACGATCAAGAATAAATCAATTAGGTTTTAATCCTAATAATTTCAAGTGGACCTTTTTCAGCAGGGTTTTTTCTCAGTGCTTTCTAGGGAAATACTATAGATATAAATACATAGATGCCAGGTTGCCTAAATCTGAAGTGATGCATATATGCGTTGGCGATATGATGAGTTCTTATGATTAAATCAACATTTCTGCACGCTCCTGATTCTTTAAATATCCGGTTTACCTGCCGCTATATTCGTAAAACACAATAGTTCCCAACTGTTGGCTAGAAACAAACTGTCAAATTGAAATAAAGAAGCTGATAACAGTCATAAGAAGTGTCTGAGTGAGGTAATATTTACTTTAATGTAAATGCTTACAGGCAATGATGGGATCCCTCTGAGCAAAGAGACAGCAGATCAAATACATCATGTTTAAAATCTTAACATGATCCCAAACATTAATGTTTAACTAACTGTCATAAAGGTACGTTATTAATGCAAATACATACCAGATGTGAAAGTGTAAGTCCAACAGTAGAACTCATCCTGAGTCTGTAGAAATGACCACAAAGTGCCAGACAGTGGACTGTTTGCATACATGTACGGTCAGCAGTGCTAAAAATATTTTAAAAATACACACAGTAGTTCGGGTGCATGGATTTCTGACATTTTGTCAGTAGCTTTTATTCCATTTCATAAATGAGAGTATGATGGTTAGCTGACTGTCTGGAGAAGCAACAGAAAACAGAATTCAGTCTGCATCTGGCATTAAAGCCTGATAGCACTGAGTTTAGCGTGAGCTCTGGTAGAAACAGTCACGCATCACCAAACCTATCGATGTGTGAATTACTTCCAAGCTTCATGCATGTACAGCATGTAAATCCCCCAAACCACAGTAAGAAGGTATTAATCTAATGTGAAAATTCCAGAATGGATTAAAGAACGGCTGCAGTTACAATTATTGCACATTAATCAAAAACCAGTGTAAATAAAATACATGCAGTTCAGATCAAGTTAAGATAATAAAACCTAAAGGAAAAACAATTACACCAACGACTTCTGTGCCAACCACACAGCCATATCTATACATATATACTGCACAAACATGAGTGCAAATCAATACACTCCCCTCTTTATATAATTCTATCCAACTTTCTGAGTGCTATGTTCTTTGAATTGTATGAATTTGGATGGTACTTTTCTTAACCTCCCACTCTGTAACAGTCTGGCAGAAGAAAACACCAGCATAACCTTGGGGGCTTGGTCGGAAGTAAACAACCAGTATGCCTCAAGAACAGAAAGGCCAAGTAACAGTTTTTACAGTTTTGTAAAAAGTACTTAAAAAGGACTACAAAGTTCTAGGCCAAAAACTGCAAATTCAAAAGAAGTGAAAAAAAACAAAAAACTTGTGCTTTTATGTGTCAGAATCCATCAAGGGTACAGACCTTGAAAAACAGTGGATAGTTGCTAAGAACTTTGATTTGTCATACTGCATGCATCTCACTCAGCAGGTAAAAGTCATTGTGTATACTTATTTGTTTATTTCACTGTGTCTCCTGCCAGTTTACACAACATACTGTTTGGCCCTGCAGTTTATTTTATATTGGCTTTAAATTAATAATGTCTCTGCCAAGATCAAGGCAACACTTTGGTAATGAATATGTTTATATATCAACAAGCACAGAAAGAATACTTACACTAACTTACACATACTTACAACCAAACTTGAATTAAGAGGACATGTTGTCTTAAAAATGCTTGATTACATTCTTAAAAATAAAGGTATCTAAATGGTTCTTGGTGTGGTCTATGGATTGTAGGAAAAACCTTGAACTGCTATAGAATATTTACATTTTTTAAAAAGCTTCTTCACACTCAAAACCCAATGAAAGGTTCTGTAGGGAACCAAAAGTGGTCCTTCTATGGCATTACTTCTTATTTTACTTATTTTACTTATTTTAGAGGCCAAGTGTAAATGTATGTCATGACAGCTCATGTGAAAACAATGCATAATGATATATCTCACGAAAGGGCTTTGTGTGTGTGTTTACAAAGAGAAGAGTATAAGTCACAGCAGAGCACCTAAAGCTGATACTCACGCTAAAGCCATGTAGAATGTGCTGGATTACTCTGCCAAGTTAATGGGCCTTGGCCAAGCACATTTACTCACTGCTGTCAACATCAGAAATGATAGCACTGAGAAAAGAGAGGGAGAGAGAGAGAGGGAGAGAGAGAGAGCTATGTTCTAGAGAGAGAGGGATGAGGGGAAAGAGAATTAAGATGAAGTTCTAAAACTCGCATTTAGCCCACTGGGAGCCAAAATATCCTCAAAAGCAGAAGTGTTTGATTTGAGGAAACACCCAGCCTCATCCTATGTGCAGCTCAGGGTTTAATTGTATTTCAGACATTAACTTCAAAGTGGCTGTGAGAAGAGATTTCAGGACTAGTCCTCCTCACACAGACTCTAAAACCTCATTAATCACACACCCCCTCTGCATGCTCTCTCACCCCCAATCTCTCACTCTCTCCCTCTCTCTCCCGCTCTTTCCATACATGCTAAATGTATTGTAATGCACAAAACATTTACAGTGGGCTTGTAATGCACAAACCATTTACAGTGGGCTTCACACTGAGGCTTTTAAAGGAAAAGGCTTCTCTTTTTAAGTAAACATGTAGATTGCACTTGCATGTAGGCCAAGACCACCATCATGGTAAATGAATGGCAAACATCACTATCATGTGAAGTGGCTGTATTCTACCTTTTTTTCTTGTATTATTTTTTCCTTGAGAACAACTCAACAATGCTTGTGTGGGTTTATTTATTAAAACAGTCATCATTCATTTTTGCATGATTGACACTGCCTCGTTCAAAAAGCAGGCCAGGCTGAAACACTTCAATGTTATTGGGTGGGGCTAAACTGATGTAAGCTAAATAGGCAAATACACAGACAATGGAAAAACCCACACAGAGTGTCTTAGTAAGGAATTGAGCTGCCAGAATAGTTGTCCCTTGGCAGAGAATGTACAAGTTTCTGGAACACTGTTCTTCCTAAAGATATTCCCTCAGTTGGTATTTTCATGCCATGGTCATAGCATATCATTGACATCATTTGCATACTCATCAAACCATACAGTCACCCATCATGCCCAGGGGAGGGGGGCAGGGCAATATCATTCTGGAAGAGACCATTCCCATTAGGATAGAAATGTTTCATTATAGGACACAAGTGACCAATCAGAATAACTTTGTATTGATGGCAGTCATTGAAATTCCCTTTTAACCACAACATCCAACCATATTTACTGATGTCTATCTGATAGATCTAAATATAGATACCAATTTAGTCACTATTCTTACTGAAACACTAGCCACTTGAGCATCTTTGGTACTGAAGCTAGTGCGCCAATAATGAACCCTTTTTCAAAGTCACTTCTCCTCTTGCCATCTTGATCCAAAATTGCAGTCAACTGGTCTCCGCATTTTTATACATGCCACATACCATAGTAGGATGTTCACTGCTTAATTGTCTTATGCACTGTTAGAATTAAAGGTGCTGTGCAGGTACGTTTTTCATTCATTAAGGTACAAACAATGTAAATGTACCCTCAAAGGTACAACAGTGGTTTTAAGGTCCAGTTGTGCACCTTAATAAGTTTTTCCAGGTGAAAAGTACACATTTGTGTCTTTTTATAACCTAATGTTTCAAAACAGAACAATAAAATAAAAAGCCTGGAGACGAGACAGGGTGTGTGGAGTCAATACAACTTAGAAAATATTATTTTAATGCATTATGGTACAATTACGTTCCATTAATAAAGGTACTGAGATGTACCCTTCAGGGTCCCACCCCAGTGACAAGAGCCCCAGTGACAGTTTACTGTTCTTTTTCTGAGAGTGTGCAGTATACCTATTTTTTGGAAGCATCTGCCCTACTTATGTGTCTCCACTCATTTACTCAGGTTTTTCCTTTAATTTGTCACCTATCTGTACACTGTTTTTTGTGACATCAAAAATTCAAAGCAGGCTGTTTTTGTGGCTTACTTTCCATACATGGATTATGTGGACTGGGGAGTGAATTGTACATTTTGAAACAGTGTTTACACACAACATCAAACACTTCTATTTCAAAAAAGTGAGGGAAAGGGGAAATTAAGCAAGCACTTCACAGTAATGCCAGAGGCAAACACAATGGCAGCATCATCATGCACTCTTAAAGAGGTTCTTAAAGGTTTACTGATGGCATTACAGAGGTCTTTTTATTCATCTTTTGCTTTGTGAATGGCTCCTTCTCTTTTCATAGCACACCAAAGAAAGAAGATTAAATGTCAGTGAGGTCTAATATCCACTGTACTCCATCACTGACTGAGGCATCACCCCAAGCTACTTCCAAGCTGTGATGAAATGATATACAGTGGCTCTAAATCTTACTTCTATGGCGCATCCGGCACTGCCCAGTAGTGTTTCCTCCCTCTGACACATCTGTTCAGCTATGAGGCCTTTTATGAAGCTGGTGTGTTAATGCTGGAAAATGATGCAAAAATACTGTCTCTGTGCTTCTTTGTTTGGGCTTTGTACTGGTCTGCTGCTGGATCACGCATTATGCCAGATCTCCAGGGCGCGTCTTTACATCTCAAACACAATTTAGAAAATCAGGGGAGTATATTATGGGTGTATGCGTGGTGTGTGTGTGTGGGTGTGTGTGTGTGTGTGTGTGTGTGTGTGTGTGTATTGAGATGTCTCTTGAGACACAATTTGTTTTCTCGTTCATCCATGGAGGTAAAAGTGTGCGCAGATGGACTGCAGTGATAAATCCGAATGCCAGAGCAGAGCAGTGGGGCTCTGCCTCTCTCCACTCTACACACACACGGAAATAAAACATGACGAGTAAGTTATAAATTTTGTCATATTTTTGTTCTATTTCTGTTTCTGTATGCTGACTCTCTCCCTCTTTTTCTCACTGTTTTGGCCTCCAAAGAACTCAACGATGTATCGTGTTAAAACATACAGTTACTGAAGAGTAATCCTTGTCAAGAAATGAAACAACTCCTAAGGGGAGCACAGAAACTCTGCAAACGGTGTATTATTAACCCTTTAGACCCCAACAGAATTTTACAACACTCTTGTGGATTTCTGACAATCTTCAGTTAGAGGCTTTTTGATCACTGATTTAAACAAAATGTGTGCTCACAAAAGCAGATAAAAATGACAGTTACAAGTCTGATTTCATTTTAAAGGTGAGTACTACCTCCTTAATATGAAAAAAAAACAAAGGATAGAAATCAACAGAGCTGGCAGCCCAGAACTGAAATTGTACTAGGCATTGTCATTTTTAGTGCTGTAAATGATAAATGTTGAATAATATAAAACAGGATTCCTAGATATAAAGAACAAGGGTATGAAACAAACCAACTACAACACCTAATGATATTCAACATCACCGTCTCCTAATGATAAACATGATGGCCTATTAGACTATAAAATAACCATGTTGTACCCATGTAGCTAAAGGATCCGAATTTAATCTAACAACTTCACAAGCCTCAACATTTCTTTGAAAGATAAAGTCCAACGAAGATATTAAGTAGTAAGAGATAACCAGCATTTACACAGAAAATAGCCGACTACATGTTTATTTGGTTGGCTCTAGTAGAACAACACTCAGCATGAGGAGGTGCATCCTCACCGACATGTTGTCAGTGTAGCTAAAGCACTAAGGTACTGAATGAGATTTAAGTTGTTCAGCTCTGGTTGGACTATGAACTTGTGTTCCGTTCCAGTAAAGCAGCTACAATCTATGAAAAGACAAAGACCGAAAAAGTTTAACATCCTGAACTCACTTCCATATCATCACTGCTGTATAGTTAAGCAGTAATCCTGTCAGACTCCTCCGTCTCCTATCCGATCACTCTTTTGAATGCTGTAAGTCTAGTCTTCACTGAGGGCTCAATTGTAAAAAGTGATGTGTAAATATGTAAAACATTATGTTACAAATACAGAGGTGAAATATGTTTATTAAAAATCAAATATCTAACGCTCTAAAATGCAATTTTTGTAATCATTGTGTTTTCTGTCAGAATTCACCTCAGTAAATTGCAGCCATCCATAGCCAATAGAGGTAAATACAGAGTGATCAGCAGAGGCTACTGTGGGGTCAAGAGGTGGGCGAGCATGGGAACATATAATAATAATTATTGGTCCAATACTGAATACTGAATTTTTATCAACTCTTATGAATTCACACAAAAAAATAGCATAGTGGATAACACCATTAATACCAACACCAGTAAGAGTAACACACACACACACACACACACACACACACACACACACTGCCCACAAGAGCCTTTGGGTAAGACATGTAATGTTACATTCTCCTGTTGTAATGGTTGATACGGATGTCTGCTAAATATTTATTTGCAATAATGTAAAGCTTTACAGTAATTTTGAGGTCTGACTGAATTAAGTCATCATGGCTATGTATAATTAATAGTCTATCTTTAGAGCTTTAACCTGTCTTATACCCACTGCACTCTGTATATTATCAGTGTCTGAACAAAACCTCGGATCTCCAGAATGATAACTTTACAGGAGAAGGGGAAAATAAAATTTCTAACTTTTGATGTAAGTTAAAACAACAAGTAATTTTGGACCATTTCTCTTAGCTCATTCATTAGGCAAATGTAAAATAATGTAACCAGTAATCGGCATTTTCAAATTATGTATTAAAGAAAGCAACAATATGCGTTATGGAATGAACTTAAAATTATTAATTATGGGTGTCGGTCATAATAACGTATTACTTGTTACTAGAGACGTACAATGATACTGGAATCATATCAGCATTAGCGGATAATTGCTTAAAATAAACGGTGGCGCTGAGCTACTGAGCTAACATATCTGCATTTTATTCATTTTACTGCATTTGTAAATCTATACAAATAAATGTTACTTTTTCAGAACACTAATCCAGATAGATGTAGTTTCAATTTCTACATTTTATAAATGTTTGTGTGTCAACATCAGCATCGGCTTCGGCAGACAGGTACATGAAAAATATCAGCATCGGCCCACAATTCCAATGCCTGTGCATCCCTGCTCTTCAGAAATTCCATCCTTACAATCTTAAAACGCCAACAATGCAATCATGTTCTTTTTACCAACCAAGCCACTAATGATGACAGAGGCTAAAGCTGGCAGGCTGTAGCTGAGCCCCGTCTGAGCCACCAGAAAAAAGGGAGCCTGTGATTTGCAGTCAGTCCCTCTGCTCCTTTACTGGCTTCAGTAAATATTCAGCAGGTTGACCCCAAGCTCTTAGCGAGTATCATGCTCTGTCCTGAGCGCCGTGTGCTGAGCCGAACTGCAGTGTGGGAGAGATAGATTTTCTGCCCGAGTCAATACGGCAGACCCCAGAGACTCCTCAGTCTCGCATTGCCTCTCCATACGCTTACCTCCTGCTGCCTGTCTGCCTGATCTTCTGTCTGAAACCATACACACACACACACAAGCAGAAACCATCGTAAAGACAAACTAAATGGAAAGGTGAGAGGATTACTTGTATCTGATGGACCAGATGGAACTGCACAGATCCCCAAAGAACATTTTCAAGGCAAACTCAGAAAAATGCAAAAGCAGGCTTTGACTTCAGAGCTTCCTAATGCCTCAAATTCTGAGATACAGGCTGTGGGCTGAAGGTGGTATTTCTGCAACTGCTGAAAGAATCATTTATACTCTCAGACAGTGCACACTACTGAGCTTGAAGGATGCACTGCAAGTATAAAATCAACCGTCCATATCCACTAGCGGTGTAACATCACACACATTTCATAATGCAATATATACTGTGAAGGGAAAAAAGGATTCAGACTCTTTTGTTTTTGTTATTTAATAAACTTAAACTGCTTATATCCCACTTCACATTTATACATATATTATGGTTTTGATTTTTTACTTATTAATATGAACAAAAAGATATGTACACATAAGCATAAATAAAGATATCTTTAAAAACTGGAACAAAGGATTCAGACACCATATTAACAATATATACATGTAAAAGTTAGATGTGATAAATGTAGCTCTACATATTAACGCTGAAAAAGAAAAAGAATTCTCATGCAAATTGCACCTGGTGTCACTATAAAAGATTACATTTGTTGAGATTTCACACAATAACCAGCAATCAAGGTGGAGCAGAAGGAGCTTTCGCAAGTTCTCATCGACATTTTTACACTTGACTGGAAAATGCTACAAATCAGTGAATTGCACCTCAATCACCTCCACTCCTAAACCCCACAAAATACTCCTCTTCTGAAAAAGAAGCATTCTCAGTGAAGTATGGAGGTGGGAGCATCATGGTATTCGGCTGCTTTGATGCAAACAGTACTACAACATTACACATTCTCCACAATCTCATCAGCAGAGAAACTAAATCTGGGGAGATGCCAGACTTTTACATGATAATAACCCCAAACATACAGCCAAAATAAAAAAGACTGATTACTAACAAAGAAAGTGAAGGTGGTTGCATGGCCTAACCAATCTCCTGACTTTAATTCCATTGATTGATCCCAACTTATGGAGAATCTTGAAATTACGAGTTCATCAGTAGGACCATCACAACTTTGGGGATCTGAAGATGGTCAGCCAAGAGAAACGGGCCAAAATTGAATCACAATGCTGCAAAAATACTTCTTAGAGTAGAGGATTCAAAGCTGTAGCTGCCAGCAACAGCTTTGCAGCATATGTACTAATGTTATTCATTTGTGGTGTTTGCAAATTTTTTTCCCCTTATATCTTCATTTGAACAGAACTTTGTTTATGCTCATGAATATGTGCTTTTTTGTACACATTTATTCATACAAAGTCAAAAGACTTCATGTGTGTACAACTGCAAGTGGAAACACACACTGAAAGTGTATTAAATAACAAAAACAAAAGTGTCTGACTACTTGTTTCCCATCATTGTATTATGTTTTCTTTAAGAGTAAAAAAGAAACGAAAGAAAAAAGATCTTAAGATTTTTACTTTGATCCAGTCGGCACAAGACCGCAGCACAGGGTGAAAGCATAATTAACCCAAACAAGACATTTTCTTAGAAAACAAATATATTTAAATACACACACACGGTATGAATGGTTTCAGGGTACCAAGACGAGTTTTTTTTCTTACTCTAGTTGTCTCTTTACAAAGTGCTTTCTTAAGAACAGTGGAAACCATAGCCATTTTGTCAGTATGTCTGACTTCACACATATTTATCATAGCATAAAATCTAACATTATTCAATTCACACTGCGTATTGTCTTGCAACCCCCATGACGAATAAAATGAATATTAATATGTGTGTTGTAACACCCTTAAGATTCATATTGTGCTGTGGGAATGCTATAGCATGATCACAGAAGTTTTGATAAATTACATCAGTGAAGTCATGTGACATATCACACCAGTTCCAATACACTGTGGGCCTAGTTATTCTTATAGTGCCCAGTCGACTTAACCAAACCCAGAAGGGGATTACCTGGATCACATAGGGGGGAAAAAACTAGAAATAAATTGCTTTCTTAGCAATTTTCTGAGGAAATGAGATTAGACAGTGTGGAAGTTTCATTAATGGCCATAAAAACAGACAGCAATTACCTTATAACACAAGAGGTTCCATCTATAAACATTTTCCTGTTCTTAAAAACGATTCTGCATCAGCTAATTATCAATCTCTATATTAGAGAATTCAGGTGTTTCAAAATAGAACAGAACTGAAGCACCCCAATATAAACCCCTTTATTTCTCCTTTAATGGCTTAATAGACATCACATGTGAAGATATTTAGGCTTTTATTATGGATACCAATGAGAATATGTGATCAGCAAGAACACTGGTAACCCTGTTTACAATTGATGTCAATGAGGTTAATTAGACCAAATTTTGTTAACACATTTCCACAGATATAATTTTAAAAAGTCAAACTAAGCATGTACCACTCTCACTTCAAAATCTGCATTTTATTAACTCCAGCTAGCTTAGATTGTGTGAAAATAATATATATATAAAATGTTGTTCCATCAGGATTCATTAAAATTTTCCTTCTCCAATGTTGTTACCAATTTGGAGAGATGAGGTTTTATTATGACAGCAATGATCTCTTGGTCAGAGACCTATCAGGCTTCAGTATAACAGGGCTCATTTCTTTCAATATGCTGATCTGAGCGAGGGCGCACACATGTTAAATTGAGACTTTTTAAGCCCTGAAGCTAAAGGCAGAAATATAGCCAAACTCTTGGGACTTGCCAAAATCAGTAGTCTAATTATGTAATGTGAAAATCATGAGCAGTCAACACTTGTAATAATCCATTAAAGTCAGATAGCACATACAAATATACCCGCTTCAACACAGACAGCTTGAAATGTTAAAAAATAATGGCTGCATTTAATATTATCTCCGACTGAAACCATTTTCCTGCAGGAGGTAACTGAATCATTACTGATGCTGCTCTGAAAGTATCAATGATTTCTCCACTGGAGAAGCTCATTGACTGCAATATTCGCATCTGTCATTTTTTGGCTTTTGGCTCAACTATGCTGAATGATGTGGTGAATATCAGGGCTAAAATTGCCAAATATGTCATGAATCAATATATGAAATCAGACATTCAGAAAAATGCAAAACTACTTTATATCCCATGCAGTTTATAGCTTTATTTTGTTATGTCATTGTATTAAATCACTGGATCAACCATGCATTGTCTGTCACTAGGTTGAGTAGTATATCTGTACAGTGTCAATAAATCTGTCTAAGCACTTTCAAGCTGTTGTTTTCCCATGAGGACTACTGTGTCACAATGTTGTAATACACTGCTCAAAAAAATAAAGGGAACACTTAAACAACACAATATAACTCCAAGTAAATCAAACTTCTGTGAAATCAAACTGTCCACTTAGGAACAACACTGATTGACAATCAATTTCACATGCTGTTGTGCAAATGGAATAGACAACAGGTGGAAATCATTGGCGATTAGCAAGACACACTCAATAAAGGAGTGGTTCTGCAGGTGGGGACCACAGACCACTTCTCAGTACCTATGCTTTCTGGCTGATGTTTTGGTCACTTTTGAATGTTGGTGGTGCTTTCACACTCGTGGTAGCATGAGACGGACTCTACAACCCACACAAGTGGCTCAGGTAGTGCAGCTCATCCAGGATGGCACATCAATGTGAGCTGTGGCAAGAAGGTTTGCTTTGTCTGTCAGCGTAGTGTCCAGAGCCTGGAGGCGCTACCAGGAGACAGGCCAGTACACCAGAAAACGTGGAGGAGGCCGTAGGAGGGCAACAACCCAGCAGCAGGACCGCTACCTCCGCCTTTGTGCAAGGAGGAACAGGAGGAGCACTGCCAGAGCCCTGCAAAATGATCTCCAGCAGGCCACAAATGTGCATGTGTCTGCACAAACGGTTAGAAACCGACTCCATGAGGATGGTATGAGGGCCCGACGTCCACAGATGGGGGTTGTGCTCACAGCCCAACACCGTGCAGGACGCTTGGCATTTGCCAGAGAACACCAGGATTGGCAAATTCGCCACTGGCGCCCTGTGCTCTTCACACATGAAAGCAGGTTCACACTGAGCACATGTGACAGACATGACAGAGTCTGGAGACGCCGTGGAGAGCGATCTGCTGCCTGCAACATCCTTCAGTATGACCGGTTTGGCAGTGGGTCAGTAATGGTGTGGGGTGGCATTTCTTTGGAGGGCCGCACAGCCCTCCATGTGCACGCCAGAGGTAGCCTGACTGCCATTAGGTACTGAGATGAGATCCTCAGACCCCTTGTGAGACCATATGCTGGTGCGGTTGGCCCTGGGTTCCTCCCTAATGCAGGACAATGCTAGACCTCATGTGGCTGGAGTGTGTCAGCAGTTCCTGCAAGATGAAGGCATTGAAGCTATGGACTGGCCCGCCCGTTCCCCAGACCTGAATCTGATTGAGCTCATCTGGGACATCATGTCTTGCTCCATCCACCAACGTCGCGTTGCACCACAGACTGTCCAGGAGTTGGCCTCATCAGGAGCAAGCCCAAGCATTGTAGGGAGGTCATACAGGCACATGGAGGCCACACACAATACTGAGCCTCATTTTGACTTGTTTTAAGGACATTACATCAAAGTTGGATCAGCCTGTAGTGTGTTTTTCCACTTTAATTTTGTGTGTGACTCCAAATCCAGGCTTCCATTGGTTAATAAATTTGATTTCCATTGATGATTTTTGTGTGATTTTGTTGTCAGCACATTCAACTTTGTACAGAACAAAGTATTCAATGAGAATATTTCATTCATTCAGATGTAGGATGTGTTATTTGAGTGTTCCCTTTATTTTTTTGAGCAGTGTATATTCTTTCACATAGCATTGCTAATATTGAACTCAGTAGGGAACCAATGCAATACCAGTTGATCCCCACGTTCAATTTGCTAGACTGTTTTACAAATCTTAAAACTCTGTGATGTTACATTTTTGTCATGTTGATAAAGCAAATGTGACAGATTTTCATACGTATGTATGTAGATTTTCATACAAATGTAATAGCAGAAAAAATCAGTGTTTTATTTATAAATCAGTGAACAGAAAAAAACACATTAAATGTGGAACATTTACCCCTGAGAGAAACACCATTAATGTTAATATGTTGTTATGCACTGCTTTAATGTTTTGTTCAGCACCATGGACAGTGCCAGTCCATCTCTGACCACACTAATGATCAGATCAGCACCATGGATTATCAAGTTATCAACAATGACATTCTGTCCTACAAAACACTGTATTTCAGCAAAGCCCTGCAGTGGTCAACCTTACTAAAACATACTGTTTTTGCCATTGGTAACAAGGCAGATTAGCACTGTGGGCTCACACCAGCTTTGGCAACCCGTTTGCCACAATTCAGAGTTAAATCTCCCCTGACCACTACCCATCCTTGGTAAAAATGACCTAGAGGAGTTAAAGGGCCTGACTGGACTGTTTGGGGCCATAGTACAGGCAGTGGCGAAGTACTGAGAGAGAATAAGTGGAGAAGGAAGTGGGTCACTACAGTAACACACACAGAGCTCCCACTGGCCTGTGCTCTAAACACATATGCAACTCATAAAACCACAAATCCAAGAATAAACCACTTATGTTTAAAAGCCCAGTCAGCAGTCACTGCAGCAAGTTTAGCTCTGCAATGAGAAAGGATTTCAGAGAGCACCAACATCAACACCAGCCTACTGAAAGGCACAACATAAAAAACAATGTTTATCACACTTTCTGGTCAGCAGAGTCAACCCTGTGGGGTAGCCATGACACTTTTTCAAATCCCTGTTGTGACTCTGATGAAAATCCACAGCATGTGACCACAAAATGACTGCTTTTTAATTATGTGAACTAGGCTGGCATCTCATGACAGTTACAGAGTTACAGAACAGTCCTGGTGAAAAGTTGCCGGTTTCATAAACTGATTTATTTATTTCATGGAAACCATGGCGAGGCAATAGTATTCCCACATATGAACATAACTGAACTTTTAAAAATGGTGGGTCATGTGATATCCAACATTAATTTCACATTTATTATACCTAGAATAGATAAGGTGGGTGGCACAGTGGCACAGTGGGTAGCGATGTTGCCTCACAGCAAGAGGGGCATGGGTTCAATTCTTCGCTGGGCGACCAGGGTCCTTTCTGTGTGGAGTTCTCCCCGTGTCTGTGTGGGTTTCCTCCCACAGTCCAAAGACATGCGGCCAAGCTAACTGGACACACTAAATTGCCCCTAGGTGTGAATGTGTGTGTGATTGTGAGTGTGAATGTATATGTCTGTCTGTCTGCCCTTGCGATGGACTGGCAACCCATCCAGGGTGAATCCTGCCTTCTGCCCGATGACAGCTGGGATAGGCTTCAGCTCAACCTAGTCTCCCCCCAACCCAGGTTAGGTGGTTTAGATGATGTGTGTAGATAAGGTTGTTCTAGAAAGACAGTCTTGAATTGCATTGGTTGAACCCTTCAGGGGGAGGCACTGTATACCATTACAGCAGGCACATAAAGGTCTTCAGATCTGGACTTTTATACCAGTTTCTGCCTGGATTTTGCAATCACTGGTAGCTAAATGAACTGATGATGTAACTGATTGGCCACCTAATGCCATACTAACCAGTGATTATCTATCAGCTCTTGTACAATTGGACATCAGGCAAACAGCCTCAGGCAAAAGGCATCAGGCTAAGTGGCCACAGACACCAGGGCCTCAGACAAAATGGCCTTAGATGGTAAAGTTGTGTGACATTCACAATTCCTTTTCGTCTTGCTGGATTAGTTACAGTTTTGTGGCCAAAATTACAGATGATAATATATTCCAGTCACATCACAACTTCAGTATTTGGGACTATGACAAAATGACTGCAAGACAAAGTGTGTAAAAACTTTGTGGAAATAAAAAAATAAAGATAAATACCCCTCCCTCTTTAAGCTTAGATATATGGTTCTAAAAAAGAACTTGAATTAGTGTAAAACCTTTACATTTTTATGGAGGTTCTTTAAACTTTAAAAAAGTTCTTTATGCTCATATGTTATTTATAGAAAAATGTTTCTTTAAGGGTGCATTTTTACTTAGTTTGATTTCTGTGGTACAGCCCGAAGCAGAAAAATGATATATTGTTGCTTTTTAGTTCAGGTTTGCTTACATATTTAACATCGAACCTAACAATGTAAACAAAATTCATACAAGTAAAAGGTCACAACTGATTGGACAGATTTAAAGACATGCAATAACTGTGATAATCTCCACCAAACTTTCTGAATGATGCTGTTCTCTGTTCTATCTGGGCTCATTGGTTTTATTTATCACTTGTTTTATCTGTCCTGGGATATTAGCGTAATAAGCTTTGAGACTCCCTGCGTTAGCGTGGTTTTGCACGACGCAAAGTAGGATGAAATCCCTGTGTGCTTTTACAAAATGGAAAAACATTGGTGCTTTAATTTATGTGTGAAGTCAGAGGTGTATATAGTGACTTCAGATGTGCCCCTGCCTCATTTTTAAAACCAAACCTATCCATTCTATAATTACTGATTTAGAGTTTATGCAGAGATGACAAAACACATGCATGCATCTAAAAAGCATCAGAAACTCATCTGTTCCACACACCAAAGACATTACGCAGAGAGGAGGTGACATCTTTAGTCCATTTAGATGACCCGTTTGATCTGTATTCCATTCATATTTCCAGCACCAGGGTTTGTTTTGAAGTGAGCTGAGACCTGCTCATGTGGGCAGCATTCTCACTTACTCTAACAGACTGCACTAGCAGAGCAATTGCACAGGGCCTGTTTTAATCAAACCAAACCTGGCAAGTCTAAAAGCACCCTAAAAGACATCCACTGAAAGGTTCTTTAGGGATCTGAAAGTGGTTCTCCTATGGCATCGCTCCAAAAAACTCTTTGGCTCCTTTATTGTCAAGAGTGCACCCTCTCCAAAAAGGGGTCTTTAGGGGTTCTTGAGTAAATGCAAAGAGCATATATAGAACCATTTAGCTGTTCCACGATGGAGAAGCTCTTATGCCTAGTTCTTTAAGGATGCCGTATTGTACCAAAAATAGCATGACTATTGTTACAAGTCCTAGAAGTTTTTGGCACTATATGGAACCTTTTGTGCCAAGACTGTAGGTGTCCACACCAGCCAAACACTTAAAGGATGAGGTTTGTTTTCTAGCAGGATTCTGGAGAGAGAAAATCAAGGGGATTTAGGAACAGATGCTGAAGCTGCTGACTGGCTGAGAAATGAAAAGACGCTGTGGTACGAGAATATGTAGGTGCTTACAGACACTAATGTCAAACACGAGATCGATGACTCCTCTTACAGAAACTGAAACATGAATCACACTCTAATCCTTCTAAAACTGGGACTTCACCTTGACTGTTCTCTGAGACATGAATGTATGTGTAATCATCTTAATTGTGTTTCCAAATTGAGAAGAATGAACTAATAAAAGATGGTTGAGCTAATGGTTGTGTGTTTTTGGTGAAGGATTAGAGGCAATCGAGAGACAGGAATCGTAGCTTGGACACATTCCCTACACAGCAAATTAATTCCTTCTAAGTGAAATGGATGTTGCAAGCTAAAGTAATTGAAATGGCTCAATGTAAAAAAAAAGAAAAAAAAAGAAGCAGAAGAAGACCGCAAACAGCGTAGTCTTTCCAAATAGGATAGACAGACGAGAGGGAGGGGGATGCAAAGAGAGAGGGAGCCCCAACAAGCCTGTCCAGAGAGAGCGCAGAGATGTAATCAATAGCACTGAAATACAGCACATTCGACAGACTAATCGGGATCTTATTAAGATCTTATTAAGCCAGCAAGGAGTGTGTGTAAACTTCTCACTGAGGAGAAATCGGAGACCGAAAAAAGGTCTCTGACGGACTGCCAGCACTGAGCACTGAGTAGCCTCTTATCCAATCATAAAAGAGAGTGCCATAAATCTGTGTCATATCTAATGAGAGAGATTTATAGAGGTGGATGAACTACCTGTAGTGAGATGGCAAGAGATGGAGGCACTTTAGTAGGCCTGGACACACTCCAGACAAAGAGACTTACTCAACACTGAAGCATGAGAGAGAGAGAGAGAGAGAGAGAGAGAGAGAGAGAGAGAGAGAGAGAGAGAGAGAGAACAGCAGGGTAGTGGATAAGTGTCCTACTGGGGTAAAATGACCTTTGAGGGGAGCAAATGATAGATTTTCATGCATGGGTATAAATGTCTGGTCTATGAATTTGATTAGAGGTTTTGTAAACAGGCCTCTTGTGTACCAACAATACAGTATGTGGCAACCGGTATCTAATAGGAGGCTGAGCCCCTGGCATTCAGCGCAAGAACATCTATCACAATCAGGGGAGTAACCATTCAGAATAGATCCAATTTTCAGCATTTGTGGAATGCTATTATGAAAAAGGCAAAAGGCAAATTACAAGTAGGCCTGTCTCCTTGCAATCTTAACAGAGAATGTACAAACATTAGCATCTGAATAAATGGCTTTGAATTTTCTTTGCTATCTGCCATGCAAGCATGTAAACAGTCTTCAGCTTTTACGCGCAAAACGAACGCGACACCTAAACCAGCTCAACCGCTTAAAGATAAATCTTGATTCCAGCTGTCACAAGTTTGCAGTCTCGTCCAAATCCAGTAAGTTTCACTGCGGGATTGATGAAGTGATTGGCTGCACGCAATAAAGAAACAAAGCTTTACTGACAAGCAGCAAATCCCAGCTCAGCACATCTCTGTGTTTATTTGGTTCACTGGCAGAAGAAGACTGCTCTGTATTATAAACATGTTTCAACTTTGCCAAGATGAAGAGACGACTCCATCTGAGTGGCGCTACACGCCCAGGCCTTCTTCTGTCACCCGCAAATTGAGGCTACATTAAGAATAATGTAAGTAATGACAAGACACTTATGAATGCATGGGGAAAAAAGTCAAAAGATACAGCAGAAGTCAGAGTCCTTTGACGCTAAAACTCTAGTGCCTTGTCTAAAGCAGACAGACTGGTGACAGACTGAATCGAGCCTGTCACTGATGCAGAGAAGACTTTTTTATATTCTGTAAATTGCAGGAGAGATATTAAGCTGCAGATTCAATTGCAGAAGCAGAAATTGAAATGCGGAGGAAAGTGGCAGGACGAGCCATAAAGCACATCTCCTTTCTTTTTCTCCTTAAGCCTGCAACACTAACACACTGATAACTCCCGCTGCTGAGATGGGAAATTACAAAATGAGGAAGCAGTTCTGGTCAGAATACTGTGTTAGCACACACAGCACACATAAATTCACTTAGTTTTGATGTCAGAGTTATGTGTGATTCTCATCTATGCATTTTAATATTTAATGCTAAAATGTTTACATCGTGAAGCACCATTACTATGATTAAAATGCAGGTATTCTTGCTTTTCCTTTCTCCTTCATGCTTCAGTGAAGGCCTCCAGCATCATTTGACATGGCTCCATCCACCTGCTTGTTACACACAATGGCTAGCGCTCTTTTCAGCCCTGTATTGATCACCCAGTGAGCGAAAAATATGCAGCGTCTTAGATAAAATACATCTTAAACACTTCATAATCAAGTTCACCACCCAAAAGGTGTATGTCTTTACACAGACTATATACTACAGATGTTCTTTTGGCTGATCTGGGGAGTGGTGCCAGTGTTTGAACCTTGGTCCAAGCTGTTTTAAGTACCCTGAGGAAGGAGATTTTTCCATCATGTTCTGGCAGATTGGGAAAGAGGTGAGCTGCTGCATTTTAGATAAGTTATCATTTCTAACAGCTCATGAAAGAAGCTCAGCCAGAAGCGCACTACAAGTCATGTCATAAATACTTGGATCATATTCTGCACTGAGCAAGCTCTGAAGGAGGCATGGACCTTCCTTATGTTTAAATAAAGGTTATTAGATCAGACATTAGGGGTCATTCTCTCTCCTTCGGGAAATGCTGCACCGACATGGTCAGATGTAGCGTAGAAAGTCACAAAGAAAGTTGCTCTCTGTTTTCCTCCAAGTGCGCAGACACTTCATAACACTTACTGGCTGGCAGATAGAAAATATCCTGCTGCAGGCCATCACTGCCTCAGAGAAAGCATACACAGCCTTCAGCTGTCCAGATTGATGGTACTGTCAATATGGCACTGGTACATGCAATACGAGGAGCGACTTACAAGTTGAAGAGTTCAAGATGGCTAACTTGAGTGGAAAAGAAACACAAAAAAAGGTCCATACAAAGAGATGTGACAACTGATGACTGGTCTAAGAGGTCTATAGAGGGCAGGAGTTGTCACCTCTTTAGAAAAGTGGACAAGAATGTGTTTGCTGTGCTTGAGATGTGAAGAGATGACAGATTTGACAGTATTCAGTAGCAGGCAATGTGGCAGACGGGTGTAGTTGAAATAAAACAAAGATTTTTGCAGCAAAATGCTCAGAATGCACAAGAAATTTAGCTCATTTGCAGTCTTCTGTGATGAAAAATCGCGAGGCCCAATATCATGATAATGAGCAACAAATGATACATTGTTCAGTCCTTGTTTAAACTAGTATAGCTGAGGTTAAAGACTGCTGTTGCTTAGGCCATTAGAGAACATAAGATCTGCCCTCCAATGCTCATGTCTCATTAGAAAGGTTATTATGATGTAATTGATATTCTAACCATGACTCTGCTAAAAGCTTTCCTGTTGTCACAGCTTTGATGATTATTCTCTTCCAAATTACCACTGTGGTCAGCAGCCTCTATCTCACGTCTGCTCCTTCCTCTCTTTCTTCTGTATGTTCCTTCAGTTCATTATCACTCTTCTGTCAAGCTCTCGTTTTGTGTCTTCTGCATCTCTCCCTCTCTTCTTGTATTCTTTTTCATATTACTTCTAATCCTCCTCCTCACAGAGCCAGAAGAATCAGTCTTGCTAGGTTAGAACAGTGCAGTATAATTTTATGTCCCTGGTGTGAAAATATGGTCTCTAAATGGGTTAGCAACCAGAAGGAGACTTGTGAAAAACCAGAAAAGCCAAACAAAGAGACCTTATGTTGCATCAGATATGTTGTGACATCAAAGAAATCTCATTCCAGTCCTTGTAACACTGTTTGATGGGGAAGGAAAAGGCGCGGGAGGTGAGACATGCTGCTGTTTATAATCTTGTACTGATAAGATGCCAAAGTCTTAAATTAGAGAAGAAGAGATATTTCAGCTCCCCTCCAACGCAAAACCTTATATTAACCACACCCACGTTATCAAAGCCACTTATCCTCCTGGGTCATAGGTGACTATCCCAGCACTCATTGGGCAGAAGGCAGGAAACAACCTGGACAGGCTGCCAGTCCATCACAGGACAGACAGACAGACATATACATCCACATTCACAAACACATTCACACCTAGGGGCAATTTAGCACCTCTAATTTTTCTGACAGCATGTCTTTGGACCGGAGCTCGCACACATACACAGGGAGAATGTGCAGACTCCACACAGAGGGGACCTGGTCACCCGGCTAGGGAATAGAACCCAGGCCCTTCTTGCTGCAAGCTAACCACTGTGTCACCATGCCACTGTTAACCAATCCACTCTTTTTTGGATTATTATGTCCAAGCAATTTTTTGTTTCTCTTGTGAATCTGCAAAAATAATTTCTGACTTCAAAGATTCATTTCTGGTGCACAAATACCTACTGAGAAAAAAGTTATAAGTGACAGACAAACAATTACTCAGTTATTGCACTGTGTTTCATATTAATCACACAATAGCAAGTAGCAAGCAAATGGGATATTAATGAAACCTTACTTTTAATAGGTTTTAACAGCATCTCATCTTCACATGAGAAGGTTAAAGAAATAGCAAAGATCTGATAGTAAAGGAGACAGAAGAATGTCATCTTTCCAACACTACATTTTCAGGAAGAGTTTCCTGTTCTCAAACACCTGGACACACTGATGTTCACACCAGTCAGGCTCACTCCACTACAATTCCAAGTGTACCAGACCAAGATGTTACCACAGTATTCATGACAGTTGCCTTAAAGTTGGAGTAGGTGATTCTGTAGAAACCAGGAAGTGTAAGCTAGTTTTTGAAAAAATCCCACCCCACTTTCGGCCCTCCTTCCTGTGTAACCACTCTGCCACTCTTGTAAACCTAGCTTGCTACCTTTCAGTGTGTGTAAAATTTCTAAAATGCCTTAAATTCCCTGGTTTATTACAAACACTGTGGTTCTTTGCACAGTATGCACATAGAAACCAATGCAAACTGACATGTACAGGAGTGAGAAAAAGAAGCCTAGACCTGTCAGTGGGTCATGGCCATTTTAATGGTTAAACTAAACCTCCACACTGGTCACTAACTAACAGCATTAACTCCTTCACAGCAGGGGGCCCAAGTCCAGTGCTGGTCATCTACTGCCATTGAATAAGACTAAACCCTAATCTAACACACATGATCCAGTTAATCAAATCTAAATGTTAGAGCCGGTGTGTCGAACCAAACTTGGGCACCTCAACCTAGACCGAGCCAGTGTGCCAGATGTCTGCTGCCATGCAAAATAGCCTACTAATAGTACAGTATCACAGCTTAGACTGAAGCAATCAAAATGTACTCTTCAATATCATAATAAAATAGAAGAGCAGACCATTATAATGGCACAGACAAGGACTTGTGAAGCATAGAATGTGTTTGTGTAATTACGATACTAAAGCGCCCGAAACAACCACCGCTACGAAGCAGGGGCTGCCCTTTTACTGTGTATGTTGAATATAAAGAAGCAGAACTTACTGAACATTCAAGGACTGCTCTTATAAACCCCCAAAGGCAATAAAGGTACGAATCCCAATGCTGCCAGCAGGGAAGCCTTCAGTGAACGAATGAATCATTGTGCCCCTCAGCAAGGAGCCCCATGGCTTCGAGGGCTGTGTAGTGTGTTTGACCCCATGCTTTAATCCCTGTTAAGATTAGACGTGGGGCATGCGAGATGAAAAGCTCTAAAGTACCTTAAGGTCTGAACATATTAGAGTAAAGACCCTTTTTTAAAGATATGTCTGATTCCATCAAGGAAGAGAAAAGAAGGTACACCCATAGTAATAAAGGTGCCATACAGATGCAAAAGAGCAAAAGAAGATCCTCTAAACTTTTTTTTTTTCGTAAATGAGTGTAAACTATAGTGTACAGTTCTATTCCAATAAAATGTCTTCCCTAGAACTGTACAACCAGGTCAATAACTCATGGGAACTTTTTTTTAAAGTGTAGAGCTAATCACCTCTTCCAGTGGTGTTGTGATTGAGATCAGAGCAGGGTAAAGAGCAGGAGGCGTGCCGTGGGGAGTAGAGCAAGGGTGATGTATTGGTGCTGGAGATTAAATGTCCACTCCACTGCTAGGCCCGAGCTGCACTGCCCATGTTAGATTTCTGTCCCTTTTATTGGCCATTCTCCTAACAGACTGCCTCAGTCCCTCTGAGTGTATGTGTGTGTGTGTGTGTGTGGTGTGTGTGTGTGTGTGTGTGTGTGTGTGCCTGTAAACCCACTGTTTCTTTTCGGTTACAGAGGTTAAGGTGTGGCTCAGAAAATTCTCATTATACAGTGGTCCCAAAAAGTATCTGGACACTAAAAGAAGTCTGCAAAGAAACAGTTGGAATGAGAAGTCTTGGAATGGTCTGTTCATATTAAAAGCCACTTGGTTTGAGCTTTTGCTTCCAAACACAATGAAATGAATATATTTAAGTATGGTTTAACTGTCCACATACTTTTGGTTGCCACTGCATATAACTTGCTACACAAATAAAACAGATACCTCAACTATTATCACTCTACGCCCTGATAAGGTATAAAAACGAACCAAGTGCGTGTTTGTAATAGAGCGAGGAAGAGAGAGGTAGGTAGAGAGAGAGAGAGTGAGAGAGAGAGAGAGAGAGAGAGAGAGAGAGAGAGAAGTACTATGAACTACGAGACTTTTAAATCATTGATGACAGACATTGCCACAGTTCAGAAACACGTGATAAAAATAAAGGAGCTGACATGGCTGAACGGTTTAGTTCAGCCTGGATTTTCTCTGATTTCCTGATGCATTTACTGAAGACTCTGAAGGAAACAGTGATGATTTAATGACTGAACGCTGTGGAACAGCGTCCACTTAAACAGTCGAGCATCAGAGCGACCCTCCAACTCAGCGATGTCACACGGATCACTACACTGACCACTTCACATGAACAGCTCATACTGTTTAGATCTGCTGCCGTTCACAGCTGTGTTTCCTCAGTAAACTGAAGATGCAGCACAGAGTGACTGATAGCTCTTACCCTGTAGCCGCGGAGCACGGCGATCTCCATGTGGCTTGAAATGATGCAGCTCACTCTCAGCGCAAAACAAAGTCGACTGTGTGGTATATAATCCCTTAGCTGTCGTCCTTCATAAGCTCAGAACCCGTCAGTTATTCTGTGTGATGTGCAGCTGGGCTCTCACAGACAGAGGTCTCGCGGAAAGTTTTCACCACGGCGCGCGTCCGCTGCGTTTGACATTCATAGAGCAATACGCAGGGGAGAGAGAGAGAGAGGGAGAGAGAGAGAGAGAGAGAGAGAGAAAGAGAGAGAGAGAGAGAGGTGGACGCTGTAGGCTACTCGACCACAGTCCCCACACATTCACGTACGTATCCTTTAACCCTTCTGTTGGTTTTTCTCTTCACTACAGCGCCACCTTCAGCAGTGTTAACGAGAGTTCAGACCCTGCAAACCTTGACCAACAACTGGATCTGGACATCTTAGAACTGCCCTTTGGAAAGGTGTGCTTGGCTGAAAATCTACACTCTTAAAAAGGATGGGTCTTCAAGAGTTCTTCAGTAAACGGAATGATTCCCTTTAGAACCACGAGTGCTACATAGAACCATTTGCATGCTTAGATGTCTTTGCATGGTGAAATGGTTCTTCAGATTGAAGGAGAAGGAGTTGTATACAGTTTTATATAGAACCTTGAAAATTATTGAAGCTTGTAACAATAGAAGAACGCTTTTTGGTGCTATTAGAACCATTTTCATAAAGGTTCTATATAATCCATCTACAGCAAGTCAAGTCAAGTCAAAGCTTATTCATATAGCGCTTTTTACAACAAGCGTTGAAAGCAGCTTTAAAGAAAAAATCCGGGTCCAAGCCCCCATGAGCAATCCAAAGGAGACAGCGGCAACAAAAACCTCCCTGGTGATCTAATGCCACTGAATAAGCAGAAACCCTAATCTAACACATATGATCCAGTTAATAAAATCGATAATATTAGAGCCAGGTATGACCTCGAGCCTAGAGCTCAGAGTGTGCCAGATGTCCCCCACTATATAGATTATCTTATGAGTAGTGCAGGGTCACAGCCTAGATTAAACCAATCAAAATGTACTCTTCAATAGCAAAATAAAAATAGAAGAGCAGACCATTCTAAGACTTGTCAAGCATAGAATGTGTCTGTGTAATTATAATACTAAACCACCTGAAACAACCGCCGCCACAAAGCAGGGGCAAGATCCTTTTACTGTGTACGTTGAATATAAAGAAGCAGAACTTACTGAACATTCAAGGACTGCTTTTATGAACCCCCAAAGGCAATAAAGGCACAAATCCCAGTGCTGCCAGCAGGGAAGCCTTCAGTGAACGAATGAATCATTGTGCCCCTCAGCAAGGAACCTCATGGCCTTGAGGGCTGTGCAGTGTCTTTGACCCCATGCTTTAATCCCTGTTAAGATTAGAGGTAGGGACATGCAAAATGAAAAGCTCTAAAGTACCTTAAGGTCTGAACATATTAAAGATCCTTTTAAAAGATATGTCTGATTCAATCTGAGAAGAGGAGAGGAGAGAAGAGAAGAGAAGAGAAGAGAAGAGAAGAGAAGAGAAGAGAAGCTATAGTAATAAAGGTGACAAGTAGATCCAAAATAGTTTTTGAAGCAAAAGAAGAACCACTTCTAGTCCTCTAAACACATTTTTGGTGGATTTCTTTTTCGTAAATGAGTGTGAAGAACCTTTTTAAAGTTTGAAGAACCTTCACGTAATGTACAGTTCAGTACCAATAAAATGTCTCTCCTAGAACAGTACAATCAGCTCATCCAGTGGTTTTACACCCATAACTCTAAGAAAGATCCTATTTCTTAACAAGACACAGGACTGTTCAAACGTCTTAGGCACCTAAGCACAGAGAATAAATGTAAATAAACACACAGTAGAAAGTAAGAATGTCTTCTTTTCAAAGAAGTAGTTTAACCTCTTATTGACCAGGGTATATTTTGGTTTGTGCATCTGAATTTACATGACCAAAGCAAATTATTCAGTATGAAGTAAATGTAACTTTTTTAAATTAATTAATTAATTTTAAAAGCTCCCCTCAAATTAACAGAAAATGTGTTTTATTACCATACACATATTGCTATATGCTTACAATTTACTGCTGAAAGCCAAAAATCTTTGTATTATATTATAAAAATAATTTTTTTACAGAGCAGATCACTGAAGAGACACCATCTGTTTATAGTTCATAGCCCAGATTTGTGGAAAAATGAAAAAAACAAAAAATGTGAGTTCAGCTTCTTCTATTATAAGGGTTTAAAATTACATTACCCATCTATTTGACTGGAAAGAAGGCAGTTACAGCTCTCATATGACACCCACCTATTGAATGCAGCTTATGAAATACGACTGTTATGAGGAATATGACAAAGTGCATTTTGGAACCACTGGTGGTCTCAAGGAGTTGAAAAGGTTAATAATTTGTGAGCTAGTTTGAGTAACATAATGAGGATTCTCCTCAATGCCCCCAGCCATCACATGGATTTTAAATTTCACCACACTTGATTTATAAAGTTTTGGATGATACCTGCAGCTTCCTTGAGGAGAGATTTGGAAATGAATAAACAAAAATATAAATAAAGAAAAAAATACAATACATTTCTAGTTATTGTATTATTGTTAATTGCATGTATTCTGATATTAATGATTTTCTGAGCAAATGAACACTTACTGCGTAGATAAATAGCTTTTATATCAAAATGTAAAAATTATCAGGTGGTTGTACCTTACAAGTTAGCTTCTATCAACACTACACAGACAGCCCTGACATCTATTTATCTCCTTTTTATTCAGAATGCATCTCATCTTTGGGACCATTTTCAAACAGATCTTTTATAAACTGCAACATGATCTTAACAAGCTCAAAATGATTCAATTCAAATAATGTATTAAATTATGCATCTTATTAAAATATGTATGTTGCAAGGCAGGACTTCTCCAGAATCTATGAAACCTTCTTATTTGGCCAGTGGTGCCAGACAGCTAAATATGATGTATGTTATTCATTTAAAGTCATTTTCATAAATGAGGCCCATTATTATTTCTTTTTTTCCTGGGTCCATAAAATCCTAGTTATGTCACCACTCTGACTCATCTAGCACAACTAATTCGGCTCTTTAACTAATGAACGAGCCCGTTGTATGGTGTGTTAGAGTGGGAAAAACACAAATATGTGCAGAGGATGAGAATTGGGAACCACTGAATTAAACCAGCCCTAAAAAGTTTTTTTAAATAAGAACTGTGAATACTTGAAAATGTACTTTTGAGCCAAGAACTTGCTCTTTAATTCTACTGCAACTCAAGCATTTTTCTTCCCTGTAAAGGAATAGATGGTGGTTTGAACTGATATAATTTGAACTGAAAAGTTCAAAATGTTACTTCAAAACTATGGCCAAAAATAACATCAATTGTGTCTAAGGGCATTTTCTTGATTTTTGCATAGCTTCTTAAATTCACCTTTAAAGGCACTTGCATATAACATGATACCCATATGTTTCACAAAATGCTCCGTTATCTTCACTGCTACTTTCCAAAACCACTGCAGCAACTTCAGTGGCTGTAAACTCTTTGCACGCCATTTCACATGTTTCCGATGTCAACTGAAAGAAGAATGAAGGGCTTGCCTCACGATGGGTAAATGCTTGGTGATTTCCTGAGTTTCCATTGGTCAGTTTCACACAAAATGTAGACGGACACATGAATCCACCATTTACACATTGTGAGAGGCAGACGACGTGTTTCTCAACCCCTCTTCATATCCTCAAAACGTCAGATGTGCGTCACGTACGATGTCATGATAAGATGGAGTCGAAAAGGCAGACTACAGATTGAGAAAATGTCTGAACTGTATTTCTGTGCTGTATTATCACAAAGATAGAGAAACATATATAGAAGCACTGAATTTGACGCATGGGCGAGTTTGTGGACCCTAGAGGGTTAAATAGTTAAGATGTAAGCAAAGTCATTCAGACAGGTTTGATGTGAAATGCTATTTTCTAGAAAAAATAACAGAGTCAGAGTTACTCACAGAGGTGGTGATAGGAACCAGATGTCTACATGGTTGAATGCCTCTGAAACAAGTTTCTCAAACTTACTTGGGGACCACTTGCTACATGGGTCTCCAAAGGAAGCAGCTGAAATAGTCGGGGGGAAAAAGTCTTTAAAAAATGTACATAACACTGTTAATTAAAATATGGGAAACATCAGAAATATCAACACTGTTGACACTACTTTGCATCTAAACACTGTTTATATCTCAACCATTGCATTACATTATGAGAAATGAGTGGAGTTCCCCTTTAATGTATCACATTTTAGTAATGTGCAACCACTCTACACATTTGAAACATGTAACCTCATGAAATTCAAAGCACCAGTTTTTCAGTGTAGTCGATGCAGTCTTCCAGCATTTAGCCATTCAGGTTACATCATGTAGGCTCAGTTAACAGGCTATCTTTTCCACGGGGCCGTATGAAGCAGTGTTAGTTTGATTGACAGAACCGATTTCTCCTTAGAGGCCTCTCGAACATCCAGGGCTGTTTTCAAAGGTGTTTTGGTTAGTGAACGTCATGCCATATCTTACTCCAATGTTCAGTGTCAATGACCATGCCAATCCAAACCCTTTAATGAGCAGCAGTAATTAAAAACCATCTCTAGGCTCTGGGTTTCACAATGCAGGCAGCAAAATCATCACGTCTGGATACATTTCTTAAGAGAGATTTACCCTGCAGCAAGATCCAACATGACCAGCATGACCAAAAAGCAATATAACTAAGAGTCACCATAAAAATCCAGCACACTTCAGCCTACTGTATTTCAATGAATGCAGCAGCTATGCTGGTGTCAGTCCAGTGTGTTCCAATAGCTTTGAAGCCACTAGAAGGAAATTAAACATGAGTATGTGGCACCCGGATTTTTCCTCCATAGATGGCACCTGCACTACAAAAGAACTTCAACCTTCTGCTTTTATATCTAATAAATATGTCATTTCTCAGTTCTACTGAAAGCAGACGTGTGGTACAAGTTCTACTGGGAGTTTGATTACTTCTAATGTGAAGAGAGGATTTCAACTGCACTACATGCAAATGATAGATGGTGCTAAAACACAGAAGATGACTACTGAACACATTTCTCTTAATGGGGGCAAACAGTTGGATGGTGCATCTTCATGGTGAGGGGCAGCTTTAGCAAAAGAGAGAAAGACAAAAACCAGCAGGACTGGTCTGTGATCTGGATGTTGCATCAAACTATCTGGGTGATTTCAGTAACTAGTCTGGTTAGCTAACTATGGAGAACGAGAATAATAACTTTTATCATGGGAACAAAAACCCAGTACATTAGTGATGAGAAGCTCACTTTAGAAAGAGTGCACAGTCTCATTCTCAATATTTTTTTCAAAAGAGTTTTTTGATTTTTTGGTAATATTTAGGTTGTTATAGTGATAGACCTATAATCATATACCAAATCATATACCAGGGGTCGGCAACCCAAAGAAGAGCCATTTTGTTAAGTTTCAACAAAAATGTAACCACCTTGGGAGCCACAACATTTCATGTCCATTTTATTGAAGTAACATTTTACCATCTTGGATATAAATATGTCTCAGTATGTGCTAATGCCCTAGTATAGGCTAAAATGAAAATGCAGACTTCTATATATACTTATATATAGCTTAGCTATAGCCACTTGTCTTGCATCTCTGGCAGGAAACTTTCCTGCAAAAGTAGAATAGTTTCTTGTAAAATGTCTCTCAGCATTTGACTTATTTTGAAGCAGAAGTCAGCTATACACCGATCAGGCATAACATTACGACCACCTCGTTTCTACGCTCATTGTCCATTTTATCAGCTCCACTTACTATATAGGTGCACTTTGTAGTTCTACAATTACAGACTGTAGTCCACCTGTTTCTCTGCATACTTTGTTAGCCCCTTTTACCCTGTTCTTCAGCGGTCAGGACCTCCATGGACCCTCACAGAGAAGGTACCAATTGGGTGGTGGATCATTCTCAGCACTTCTATAACACTAATGTGGTTGTGGTGTGTGTTGTGCTGGTACGAGTGGATCAGACACAGCAGTGCTGCTGGAGTTTATTTTTTGTTTTTTTGGTTTTTTTTGACTAAGGGGATGGAATCTCCTTGCATATTCCCTCAAACTGAGCCCTACATGTGCCAAAAAACAAAAAACAAAAAAACACAGAGGCACAGTTGTATTCAATAAAACTAGAATCTAACTGGGACACAGAGTGAACAGCAGAAAAAGAAAGGAACAGCAGCTAAATGTCCTATCAAAACTTCTCAGTTAGGAAACCCCTAGAGAAGACCTCAGGTAAAAAGTCTATTGCAGCAGGATTTCTGTTAAGGGTTCTAATATCGATACAGGAAACACCTCCATTCAGCTCCTCTTCGGGGCAGGCAGAGATGGCACATTAAAGCTCTTCTCATGCTCACTTCACAGAAGCCTTTTGTAGATGTTTTGAGGGTGTAGCCTATTGTACTGAGGACCAGTTCAGTATGAATTATTTAGGCCCCTGAAGGCAAAACTAAAAATGAAATCTGGAGTAAACATGAATAAGTTATGAAGTTATTGTCCATGTAGCAGAGCAAAGCATCACTGCTGGCAAGCTCTGTCTGGCTACTTTCTGCCGGTGACTGAGATTTCCAACAACATAATAACATCAGCTGGTAATGAGAATTTGGCTCAATGTAATTAAGGATTATTTATGCACTGCATGAACTCAGTGATGCTTATACACAATATGCAAATTGTGGCTCAAGTTCTTGGGACACTCTCCCAGTGAAACATACCCCCCACCCCCACCAACACAATTGCAAACTACTGAAATGGTTCTACCAATACAGACAAATTTAGGATGAATCTGATTGGTTGGACTGTCAGCAGCAATTCCCATCTCTGAGGACGTCTGGTTTGCTAGAATACAATGACTGATTTTTATTTGAAATGTGCTGAAGCTTTCAGAGCATAGGCAAAAATGACTGCATTTCAGTTATCTAACTTATAAGCATGTTAAACAGATCACCAACAATGCTAACAAGGTTTACAATGAAAGATAGGTATTGTCACACGTTTGCATATTGTCATGTTAACTGACAAAACCATTCATTATAACAAACATTCATTCTTGCTATAAAAGCACTGTAATCAAATCTGGTCAATTATGAGGTAATTATATAGTGTAGAAGGTTTGTTTTGTGCATGAATCTCATGAATCACCAACCATTTTATGAAAAATGTGGAGGAATCCTCTACATTATTTTGTGTAAAAGCACCTTAAAAAAGCATGAGGCTTCCACTGACTGTTAACTCTGAAAGCTGATTTCTTCTTCAGCATGAAGAATAATTCATCATCAGTTTTTATAGAAAAATATGAGCTTTTGAGCTTAAAGGGCATGACTGGCTATGCTGAGAGGTCCTTCATGTGTTGTCTTACTGAGCCACAGATAAGATATCATTCATTTAACAAACACTGATCTGAACTAAAATAAGCAGCTTTGTTTTAACATAATTGATTCTAGTATAACAGCGTTCCTCAGCTCCCCATGGAGGGGGTACTCCATCAAGCGAGATGTTTCACAATAAGATAACAGTATCCAAAAGCCAGGCTTTCCAAATGCTAGTGGGCTTAACTTACTCAGCACACGAACACCAAAAAGTCTCGATTTCTGTGAATAATCCACTGGTGGTTCAGTCCCAATCCTAGAAATGTTCTCTCTGCGGATAACCAGCTCAGGAGTAGAGTGAGTGAACAGAAAAAAAAAAAACCTGTAAAAAAAGTGATGAAAAGATGAAGTTCATTTAAAGAAATTACTCTCAACTTCATATATCAGGGCTGTCCTGCTTGTTTTGTGGGGTTTTTGCCATTTTTGTCTTGAGCAAATGAAAGCCTTGAGCAACATGGTTCTGGTGAGGAGATTTATTTCGCCAGTCAAAAACATGCTACTTTTTACCTTGCAAAACTGCATAGTATGGTCAGATATGAGCACTTTGAAGGTTTTTGTACATTTCAGAATGAATTCTGCTGCAGTCATCAGCTGTGACAATTTCAATAAATGTTTCCATACATGCTTAAGCCACCATGTTTCACGTATAAGGAAGTACACTTTGAGGTGACTTTGAGGTAGGTGTGTGTGTGTAAAAATAGTCCCCTTGTAATAGCAAGCCTTATCATGCTCAGATGCAATAATCTATTTCTAGCCTCAATACTGGAATAGAATCCCAGGCTATGAGGCACTTAAATGTGGTTAAAAAAATGGATGAGTTAAATACTTCTATTCTGAAGTGCTGAAATTCTTTCTAGAGACACAACCATGCAAAATAACAGTGCTTTGTAAAATAATTAATTAACATGTGCTAGAAACCTGCCTTAGATACAGCATAATAACTAAGGAAACGGAAGATGCCAGTTTACTGTAAATGGCACATTTTTTGTTAAACTTTTTCATTGTTTTGACTTTTGGAACTTTTTATGCTTTTAAAAAAGCATTAACTCTTACACATGCTACTTTTACAATTTTAAGATGTCTCAATCGGAAAGCAAATTATGACATTTCAAAATGTACCACCTCCAAAACGGCAAAACTGAGAAAACTGCTTTTAAAGACTTCACCTCATTCTATTAAGGGCATAAAAGCGCACAATTTAGGAGATTTAAAAACGTGTAAAACCTGTTTTCTTCACAGGCGCTGCTCTATCACTCCTGTCACTTGAACATTCCATCCTGTGCATTCTGATGCCGTTGCTTCATTTGCCTTGATCGGGTGCCCCTGCTTGCCCACCTTCTGGACCAGACCTCCGTGGAGCTTCCTGCTGTCCAGTGCTGTGCAAAAGGCCTCACCTGCATGTCACTCACCCTTCTGATGATGATGGTCTCTGCGCAGACACTTTCAGTTTTGTTACAGGTTGAAAAAGAATCTGATCAGTTATTTCACAATGAGGATGTGAAAAGGTTAGCCTGCTAAAAAGAAAAAGAAAAGAAAAAAGTAAAACAACGTACAAACGCTATTCCAAAAAAGTTGGGACAGTATGTGAAATACCAATAAAAAAAGCAGTGATAAGTAAATTTAGTTTGACCTGTATTACATTAAAAACTGTACAGAAATACAATATATGATGTCATATTTTGAGCTTAATAACGTGACGCATGTTTCAATGACACGTCTAGACTGAAGGCAGGCCAGTCTAGCACCCGCACTCTCTTATCACACAGTCATACTGTTGTAACACGTGCAGAATGTGACTTTGTGTTGTCATCTTGAAATAAGTACAAGTGTGCCTGAAAAAAACGTCATCTAGAAGCCAGCATGTTGCTAAAATATGTGTTCAGCAGTAATGGTGCTTTCGCAGATGTTCAAGTTATCCACTAATAGCGCCCCTCGTCAGACCATAATACCTGTTTCCACTGTACATCAGCCCATTTCAGAAGAACTTGAGTTTAGAGATGTCAGCAGTGTTTCTGGACATTGTTGACATACGTCTTCCGCTGGGCACTGTACAGTCTTAACTTGCATTTGTGGATGCAGTGATGGACGGTGTTTATTGACAATGGTTTGTCAACGTATTTCTGAGCCCATCACAGAAGCATGCTGGTTTTTAATGCAAAGCCATCTGAGGAGTTGTGGTTTTTGGGCTTGACCTTTTACACACAAAAATCTTCCTAGATTCCCAGAATCTTATAAAATGATTATGCACTCTAGAGGGTGAAATACCTAAAATTCTTGCAATCCCTGGCTGAGGGATGCTGTTTTTGCTGATGCATTTCTGGTAAAGTGGCAAGCCTCGATCATCCTTGCTCAAAAAGGAACAGGCCTTTCCTGGATGTTCCTTTTACATATGTTAGCAGGACTGAATCTCCTGTTTATGCATACAAATGTGTTACAAAAATACATAGCAAGTAAAAATTTTTTGGATGCTTAGTTTTTGCATAAACTAACACCATCATCCTCCACATCCTCCAGAACTGATGCCACTGGACTTTGTGGACCCGCTGTCAGAGACAGTGCTGGCTCTGAAATGGCCAGAGAGAGACAGCATTTCTGCGAGCAGATGCCAAGAAAGATAGAGTGCCAGATCAAGCTTTCTGGATGGCATGGCTTGTGAGCTTCCTGGCACAAATTCTAATAATGTATAATGTAGACTGGCCATTTGCAAGACCAATATTATGACCATCATAATATTTACTTACGCATGTGCATATTAAACCCCTCTCCTGGCTCTGTACCGATCTCTCTCCCTCTTTCTCTCTAAAAAAACACACTCTTACTCTCCTGCTCTCTCTTCTCTCTCTCTGTTTCACACACTCAACCTCCTTCCCTCAAGATGACAGTGAACACCCTGCCTACTAAAGCTAGGGGTGACAGTAGCACTCTCCTCGTCAAAGGACAAGACTTGAACATTACTTTAATGCCATTGAATTATTCTTGTTAATACTGGCAACATAGACATTCAACTACAAAGATGGTTGATATTGGTGATTCCACAAATTTAGTACTATCAACATAGTTTCAACTGAATTATATTACTTTCCGTGAAATGCATAACTCCTTAAAATCCCCCTTACATTATTACATGATGTGGTAAACAGTGCAAACAGGCCAAAGGGGGTAAGAACATAAGCCTGGACACACTGATAGGTGCTGGGCATTTAAAGGGTTGAGTTTTAAAAATCCAATAACATGACTGCTGAAGCTGGTGGTCTCAGGAAAAAAAGTAAACACATCTTAAAAAGAAGACACTAACAGAAGTCACTTTGGAAGGTGGTTGTTATTGGTGATTCTGCCCTTCACAGCTATCAACATAGTTTCAATTACATTGACTTGCATTATTTTCAGTGCAGTGCTTAAGCTAAAAAAAAAACAACAAAAAATTGCAACTGAACTAGCTGGGTGGTCTCAGGAGGGAAAAAAGACCCTGTTATCTTAAACTGAAGACTCTAGTTGTGTCATCCAAGGAAGCACTTTGATAAGAGAGAATTCCAGGTGGTCATGACATATAAGGGACACTTCTGATAAGAGAATCAGTGCTCCACCTTATCTGCGGAGTGTGGAAGTAGCAAGCCTCCATTCAGCGTGAGCTCAGCAAGCACGGACAGCGAAAAAGGACAGGCAATGAAAGGGCTGGACAGGTGATGGATGGATAGAGGATGTGAGAGTTATATCATGGCGGGGGGAGGGGGGTGAGCATTTCATCTCTTTTCTGATTTAGAAACTCTCTGGGGGAGAAAGAGAAGGAGTCTATGGTGGGTTTAGATTATCGAAGGGAAAAACGAGGAATGAAATGACCTTTGATATCACTTTGGGAGTGCGGTTTCAGTTTGTTCTGAGCTTCTGGCCATGCAAGAAAGATGTTTTTATAAAATCACAGAAATTAAAATATATTTTGACATGGAATTTAATTCACTGGAGCTGAGATCCGTCTTTATGTCATCATTCTCACTGTAAAAAATTAAGCAATATTTACAAACTCAGTATGGAACTAACACCTATAGTGTTCATTTGAGTCTAGGTGAGTTCAAAATGAACACTGCAATAGTTAACCTTTAGAAGTTACTGTTATCATTATTGTTTTTCGATGTTCATTGTTTCTTGTAACTCAGTGAAATAAGAGGAGAAATTTGGTTGAAAGTTGAACTTTGGTTCAAATTTTAGCTGATGGTCAACATCAGTCAATATCATATTTGGGTTCAAGTACAATAGATGATAATGTATTATGATTTATTATAACTTGTGGAAAGATAAAAACAACCTTTTGCCAAATTTCAGAAAATTTTTGACATTGAAACAAAAGAAAAATGTCAGACTTGTAGACTCAAAGCTGTCAATATAGAATGTAAATCCCATGTGTCCACCACACAATCTTATCCAGCCTGCAATTTTAATTTTCTATTAATATTAGCCCGTTTCACAATGTGCTTCACTACAGTCCCCAGCATGCACTGCAATGTAATGTGCTCTCCTACCCCAACAACAATCTATGGAACAGCAGTTACACCTCAATTCTACACAATTCTGTGCAATTCCACACCACTCATCTGCAGTTCAACCAACACAAACACCTAACATTAGCTCAGCAGCTCAGAAATTGAGCCCAAGTCTTATTGAACTTAGAAAGGATGTCAGATGTCTAATTCAAGCAAATAGGTAGGTTTAAAAGCCTGAGCACCTAAGGACATTTAAATTTTGAATATTTGAAGTGTCCATGTAATATTTCAAGGTCAACTACAAATGTCTCTATTTTACTGTTGAAGTTTTTGCATATTTTGAATAAACAATGGCCAGTTCGGGTTATAGTACAACATTAATTAAAAATGAAATAAAAACATTTTTTTCTCTGGCCCAAAGATTTGAAGAGATTTTTTTAATGTGGCCCTTTTGCTGGTTGAGTTTGACACCCCTGATGTAAACTGTGTGGAAATGCAATAATAGCATAACTCAACACTGTAATTAAACATGTAATTATGTAACTGCATTTGAATAGCATAAGTGAAAAATTGAAAAACTCTTGTTCTCTAAGGGTTAAGCCCAGGAGGACCTAAAAACTGTACAAGTTGGGGGACTTTTCTGAAATGATATGATACAGCAAATAAGCAGTCACATTGTTTAAACAACAAGGGCACCATCATGTTAAATAATACATTGTTTGTCCTTTTCTTGAAAGCAGATCTGTACCTGCATGTTATTAAATGTTTAATGCCTGAACATTTCACCTACCTGCTGTCAGCAACGTAGACAGTTTTTTTTTTTTTCTGAGCTGAAGTCATGGTGGCTCAGGGTGTGCTGTCTCAACCCCCTCATGAAAGAAAGATTTTCATAGGTAATTTTATTTTATTTTTACCATAAGCTGAATAAAATTGTCAAGAGTTGGTTTATTAAATGTTCCAAAAATGAAGCACACAAAGAACACACTGGTGAAGCATCCTTTTGTTACCCTTCTGTTAAAGATGAACACTTCTCTGTCTTTTATACAATTTTGTGCCATAGAGTATCCAAATGTTTTGTAAAATAATTTGAGATCAGTCACTGTCGCTTTATTTTACCATCTGTAAAACAGCAAGGTCTGAAATCATTGACATTACTGACAGAAAGCACTGTGTGACCTTGTAATAGTAACTCCTCTCATTCCCAGATTTTCCACCCTGGGTTTCCACAAAGCTTCACAGCATGACAGTCATTATTAGAAGAGACATGATTGTGGTACTATGACACTTTGGGGAAACACAGCCCAGAATGTCATCCAGACTACAAACACTCAAGGAGAGGAGGGTGAATGTAGTACTACGGTATCCCAAGAGTCCCAGCAAATCATTAAATTACTCTGACAAGTGCAAATGGAGCTTTATGATTCAAATGCAGCAGAAATGGCAGCAAAACCTTGTTTAGGATAGAGAGACATATCTAATACAGAGAGTACCACAAGCTTGGCAAGATTTCCCTGTTCTCTGCAGTGTAAAAATTACAGATAAATCCAACTTAGAATGATAAGGCAACCAGTTGCACAGCTTTTTTTAAATAACTCAACTTGAAGGCAGAGTTCACTCAACTTAAACATCTTTGTTTAGTTAAAGTTCTCCAAATTCACACTTTAGTATTGCATCTCAGGTACGCAGATGATATGGTTTAAGTTGAGCTTACTCAATACAGTAAGCTTTTGAGCTTTAGGTTTTCCCTTAGCCTAATTTGACAGTAATTAAACATGAGAATATGGCAATCTGAGGTCCGGACTTCTATAGTTTCAGAAGATTTTATTTCATACATTCACAAGATGCCATGTGGGAACAGCAATGTCCTGACAATGTGGTAGCCTGCTATGCAGAAAAGCTTGCATCCCAAGACTGCCCAAAAAGCAATGGTGCAACTGGTTCACAGCTGACCTCAGAACAGCTGTGGTCGCCCACTATATTTAACTTCGAACTACAGTCACTTAGCCTTCTTGAGATCTACAGGTACGGAACACACATACTATAGGCTAACATATGGTACAGCTATTATTTAAATGTCAGAGTTTCTGAGGGTCCTTAACAGATTATTCTTGTGAAACGTAAACAACATAATTATTTTCTTTATTTAGACCACTTATAAAGCTGCTAGCTAAATAAGCATGCTATAGACTCAGTGCAGTAGCTGCTCATTTAAGGTTACAAGCTCCACAGTTGGCCACATTAGCAGTCAAATGAGGACTTGGTCATTTGAACGGTAGTTCAAAGTTGTTGTGTTACTTATTTATAATATACTACAATGAGCATGAGAACGTTCACTGTTAAGTATATTTATGGCAAAGTGCCTTAAGTACAGTACTTAAGAAATCAATAGGTAGATTATGATATATATATATATATATATATATATATATATGTATTAGGCTATAAAATGTCTTATAATCTGTATGAGTAGCCAACTGTCCTTCCAGTTAGATAAGGTTTGGCAGAAGCATGCACAAGAGAGAGAGGGGCAAATGTAAACCATGTTAAATTTGAAAGATTTGAGGAAAAGAAAAAAGAAGTGGTGAAAACTAGAACTGTACAGTTAGTGTAATAGATATTAGTTTATTACTTATGTGAAGTAATTCACTTTCCTGCAAAGTGGACCTCCCTGGTGTGTCAAGGGATGAGTGTGTCCTCCTCCTGGACTCCCAGAGGGCTGTGGCATTGTACGATCAGAACCTCCTGATGATCAGGCAGTAAGACAGCTGCACCACTCAGGAAATGCATACAGTTCTGTGTCCAAGAGAAAATGAAAACAGAGACAAACTGTAACACCCAGATTTTCAGAAAATACCAACAGAAAGCAATGTAGGACCTCATGCTGGTAACATCTTTTATTCAGGATGAATGAAGCTATGTTGTCTTTGTTCTCAGCAAGATTTCCATACTTCATTTGGATACTGGAGAAGAAAGCAAGGACATCTGAGGTACATGTGCCTAGCTTGTAGTCACATCAAATTCTAAACTCCAGCTTCGTAAACTTTTGATAAATTCCTTCCATTCACTGTTCTTTATATAAAGCACCTGCAGCTGTTTATGAAATACTCTCGGAGTTGCTCATGAACATTGATATTCTACAGCATGGAGGAGACTTGGCACTTGCCTAGAATACTATTAGATTCAGGGAACACCTCTTGCCAGTAACAGGTGGTAGCCAATCCCAGCCTGCCAATGACAGGTGGCAACCAATCATAACTTGCCAAAGGAGCTGGCCTGCCTCCCCAAATTGTGTCAGTGCCAAGGACAGGTAGAGAAATATGGCCGTATGCCATTACAAACTCTGCCTTTTGTCTGGCTTATCTCTTGGACCGAGTCAGCGTTAGTTTTGGTGGTCTTTTTTTAATTCTGCATCACTCTGTATCTCTTTTTTTGTTTTTCTGTCTGTCAATCTCTGGTTGTATTTGTCATTTCAGTGTGTGTATCAGTTTCAACTCCAGCAAAGCTTTATTGGCATGATTGTCAAAAAATGCAATAATTTTAAAGCACTCAAACAGAGCTGAGACAAGTGATGATAACTCAGAACAAAATAAACATGAAAGGTTTTCAGTTATGAGATATCAAATCAAAGACATTTGAAAAAATGTTTGAAAAAAAAGTTTACAGCAGCAGTTATTAGACAGTGCAAGGGCTTTCAAATACTCACTGTGTAGGCTGCATTTTTCAGCAACATTACTGAGATCATTAAAAAGGCGAATGAAGTCTGGAATGTGTCCACTCACAACTTTGCCTCCCTGCATCCTATTCACTTCAGTGGAGGCTCAGCCACACTGTGACATGCTTGATGGGTTGCAGTGCAAATTCTGCCTTGCTGTGTTGCCCAATACGGAAAAGATATATACCTAAGATGTATTTATTACATACATCTGAAGATAACATTTTATTTTAATGGTCCCCTATAGATGATTTAATAGATGATTAGATTTAATAGAAACTCAAGTCATCACACCCAACTTCAAGTTTAGTTGCATTTAATAGATATTTAGTTGAATGTATGAAGGCAAAATTGAAAAATGTAGTGAGATAGAGTGAGCTAACTCTCTAGCTTGTGTGGAAAACTGATACATTCTGAAATGTATAAAAGCATTAAATGCGGAGGTCTGTATTTTTTTGTTATTGTAAGCCTCTGTGCAACAGCAAACAGATTTCTGTTTATTGCCCCAGAAATGTTCAATATGGTTGGTTCTTTTCTAAATATGCAAAGGAGTGCGGTCACACTGCATTTAGCCAAACAGACAAGAGCAGACTGGTCTTCATCATGAATTACAAACAAAACAAACCTTTCTCTGAGGGTAGACATGGGAAACACCCGCTCTTCCTCTACTTTAAATTCATAAAGGTTTAACATAATAAAATATCTGGTTTAACATATATCTGTTAACAGTAAGGATTTGAAGGTGTTTCATTGAATAAAGTTTACCTCTTTTGATGGAAAAGGTAAAATGTAAACCATATGGAGCTCTATGGTTACCTGACACTTGACAAGGTAGTTAGCTTGCTAGTGAGACTGACTACATATATGACTACATGCATGTGTGTATGTATGTATTTTATTCACTTTGCCTCTGTGTTACATTAAAATAAATGAGCTACTGCCCCAGATATGTTCAATATGGTTCCTTCATTTTCATAATAAAAGCAACATAGAAGCAGCCACCAGTGGCGAGCAGAGGAATCCAACATGGCGGAATGCGGTGAGAAAAAGTGCAAGTGGACACATACTGTGATCAAGTTACATTAAATTATCACAGTGTTGAGGAGCTCATCTCTGATTACATAAAGGGGAGGACCGAAGTCTAGTAGCTCCAAATAATGCAATAAAATCCAGCATCCTGTTAGGCACAACTGGATGATATTTGTCCTTAACATACTCCTCCCTAACCAACAGAGCTAAATAATCACCTAGATGGTATATTTTAGACCAGATTTATAAGTTCCCATTGAACACACTGTAAAAAAAAGTATCTTGATAAGTGAAATCATCTTGTCATTAATCATGATACAGCTAATATTTCTCATTATGAGACTGTTATAAGAATATTAAAAGATTATTTAATTATTACATTTTACTTAGAGCAGTGTTGGGGAACTCGGGTCCTGGAGGGCCAGATTCCAGCACAGTTGATAATTTACCTGCTCAAACACACCTAATTCAGCTCATCAGTTAATTACCAGGTTTAATAGGTGTGACAGAGCATGGTATTCACCTAACAGTTTTGCATACTGTATGAAATAGTGCTTGAATTGAGCAAAATTGTGTGCCAATTAAATTTGACATTTATATAAAACTGCTTATAACATGCAGATTGTCTGTAGAAATATCTATTATTCAATTAGGTTAATATTATCTTCTAATAACAGTAAAATAAGAAGAAATATTGGCTGTGTTAACTATATTTATGATTATAGCACTTGCCAAGGTATTTTTTAATGCCATGCATCAAACAACGTTCCACTGCCACTTCTACTCCAAAAGTTCATACAACTAGGTTAGAGAGTGGTAATAGACACTTATTTGAAATACCTTGTAAAAACCCTGACTCAATTTCCTGGCTCAATATACTGCTACTAACATTTCAACCCAGCATCTATCCTTATAGCTTTACATCTGGTCAGATAACTCTATATATAAATATAGAGGGCAATACAGTAATCAAACCAAACCAAAATCCATAGAACAGTTAAAGGAGGGGACTTCATATGGTCCCGACAATTTCCTTAGTTAACTACAGCGTGATTGGGAGGAAGAAGAATTCTATAAAGAACAGTGTTTTGAACAAGGTGCTTCTTTGTAGTCCAGCGCTGTTCACCTATTCAGCCTGTTGACAGTTTGTTGACATCATTATAGTACCCACCAATCAATCAATCACCTTGTTGATGCCTGGCAGGCAACACTTAACTAATTATGAGAGATTTATTCTCGTCTGCCTGCTGAGCTGCATGTTCAAGCCTGACACAAGACACTACAGTGTGTGGGTCTGTGTGATGGCTAATTACCAAACACATGACAGTGCCAGTTTACCTCTTTTGGTAAACATTTGAGCTTTCCAACATGGATTAAGCTTATATAGTGAAGTCTTTTCAATGAGAAAAAAACAACTCATCTCATAACCAATTTAGATAGTAAAACTAAACGTTATATAACTACAAAGAACCTGCTGCTAGAATGATGAAATATTTCATCATTATTCTGGGAAAAAAATATCCGCCTGCATGCAATCTTTATGTTTATCCTCCACACCAAAGTCTACCTACTGCTAAACAATTCGCAGCCACCAATTATTGAAATACTTCAAAGATCCAGCCAAGGCTGAAAATTTGAAGTTATTTGATGATGTTACCTTGACAGCTGAACAAGTAAAAGCAAATCAAATGTTTAAAGAGCACCTTGCATGCCTATAGAGAAGGGAATGCGACAAGAAAAGAGAGAAGAGTAGAGACACATGTAGCTTAGCTTACATGTGTATTTCATATTTACTTGCTGAAGGCTGAAAACTGTATCAGCAGTTTTAAAACATTAATGAGGTTATAAAGGGAGAAGAAGGGTAGAGTGAAAAGGAAGAGGCCGATGCACCAAATGGGTGCTGAGTAGTAATGGCCATCTCCCTTTTGACCTCCCTTTCAAGGTACGATCCCAGACTCAGAAGGCATCATCAGAGATTTATGGGTCATGGCACTCATGTAACAGGGACCAGATCTGAACTCACGTTCACGTGGGTACTGCCACTTGAAAAATGAATGAATAGTCAGTGCACGGTGAGTAGCAATGAGCTTATCTTTGACCTAGGAAGCTTACACACTTTGCTAACAGTGCTAAACTAAATATATTAAAAATAAAAACATCTAACTGTGCATTGTTTACAAGCTTTTTGTGATTTTTTTTTAATTCATGAAAACCCAAGGGGTCTCCAGCCCTGTAGGGTTGCAGCTGTGTGAACGTAACACATTTGATCAAACTCATTAGATAATTAAGAAGACTTTCATTAATACACTGTATAAGTGCAGTGAAAGTCCTAAAATTGTGATCCATAAGGACTAGAGTTTGACAACGCTGCTAGAACATGACAAAAAATCAATGCACAAGAAAGCCAAGTATAATGAGAAGCTTAAAAAGAACAATAACATAGGCTTTACAAGTCCATTTTAATTATGTCTCTGAAAAGCTGAATTCACTAAACAGCAGGGTAGACAGTGAGAAATAGCAAAATTGTTTTCTCCAGACAGTTTGCAGTGAGAATAGTGTGATAGTCTATTGGTTTTTTGGAGCTGTGGATCAGAGAGTCTTAAAATTAAAGCCTACTCTCTTCTGTAGCCCTCTAGTATGATCTCTCTCAGTCTTTTTTCTGTTCTTTCTCTGCTGGGGAACATAATGGAAAACTGAAATTCCCCCTCCTTTTTAAAGTAAAAGTTTGCCATAGAAGAGAAACGGAAGGTAAACATTGAGGAAGTTGAAAAATGTCAGTGCCCCAGTCGGTCCACAAAGGAAAAATAAACGGCAAAAATGGCCACTTTTTTTATTTCAATGGCCATTATTCATCAATGTTGTGTAAACAAATGCAGAGTTGACTCCCATAATGACATTCATTCAACATGCAAACAAGTGGGGATTTGAGCATCGGAAATGGTGCCAGGCACCACTACTTCACTTACATATCATTTACAAGAAGCACACCCTAATTTGTGAAAAATTTTCGGTAGGATGCCAGTAAAACCACAGCATTCAGCAGCTCATGAGCCAATGGCTGTGTTCATCAGCAGAGTGTGAGGTCAAGCAGCAAGCGCACTGCTCCCCCTACAGAGCAAAACTCTATGTCGATAAAATTATGACAACTGAAAAGAATAAAATGTGAAATTAACAAAATGTCTTACTTTTTTTAAGATCAAGAATGATTGTGTAGTGTGAATATTCTTCTAAACTAACATATTTAAACACTGCATTATTGAAGTGTATAAGATGCTTCTGCACTGGCTTTGTTTTGTATTTTTTATTTTTGGGAGGTATCTTTAGTATAAAAGAAAAGCTCACTGTCATATGTATTTAAATGGAACATAGCATAGTCACAGCATTTGTTTTATACCAAGTAAAATATGTACATCCACTTTAAAACTAGACTGCCATGTGCACAAATGATTACTCTTATTATTGTTTTCTATTTTTATTCTTATTACTGGTGTTTATAAGATTATAATATAATAGATAATAGATTTAGTTAGTTAACTGAAATCAAACATTTTATAAAATCAAGCATTTGTTAAACTATTATGCTCAAATGTACATGTGTACAGATATACCAAAGATTAAATGGATGAATAATAAAATTGTCAGTGAAATTTGTGTGCGCTCATTTATTACAATCAGATTTGACTGTAAGCAGCTCTAATGAATAAGCGCTATTGTGTTCATTTCACAGGAAATAAAAACATTTACATATATCTACACTCTTAAAAAAATGTTGCCATAAACAATTCTTTGTGTGATGCCATTTTTGTTTCCCAACAGAAGCTTTCAATGGATGCTTTTTAGAGAACCTAAATGAGTGATTGTAAATGAGTTGTAAATGCGTGAGTGTGAAGAATGATTTTAAAGTTTAAAATACCTCAACATAATGTAAATGTAATGTAGTTCCATGAAGAACCCCTTAATCTGTTAAAAAAATACATTATGTGAAGGTTCTTCATTCCTTCAAAAGTTTCACTTAAAAACATGGTTCTTTAGGGAACTACACTACTATGGAACTACTCAAAGAACCATTGGCAGGACCTTCTTTTTAAGAGTGTGCCCATTTAGCTGACAACAATTCAGCTCCGCCCATTCATGATGAAGTTATAAGGTGTGTTTCGGTCTAGCAGCCAATCAGAACAGAGGTCATTTACATACTTCACTTTTAAAGGCACAGTAACCAAAGCTTGTTTAATTCTAAGGAATAAAAATATATTGGAAAATTGTCAGGTAAAAATGAGCTTTGACTGTTTTGGTAAATCAACGTACACACAAACATCAGAGAAAGAATTAAATATAAGAAAAAAATGGGGTAAAGCCTTTAGTGCTGAGTATGTATATTGTACATGGCATCACAGTGCCTGTCAAGAGATGAATTGTGAAAAGCTCAGTGCAAATGCTGCTATTAGATCTGTCATTTGCTGTAATCCTGTGAATTTATACACACCGTGCTGTATACTCTCTCACTCTTGATCCAGTGCCCTGGAAGACCCCAACATTACGACAACTGGAGGTGCCTATTCAATTTAACACACTTCAGCCAAAGCGAAAAGCCCCAAAAGCTTGGCATCAGTGTTGGATCGTAGTGTATAACAGTCTTGGCAATCCATCACTGGTCATGCAGAGGGCAGTAACAGTAAACAAATTTTGTATGCTTCCTAATGGAAATCTTATAGAGAGTGTAAGAGCAGCCCTCTGATCCTCTGAACCGCTCAGAGTATTTATCAGCACGCCAATACAAGCCCGGTGTGCAAGTGAAATAACTGCATTAGTAAACCAGGGTTGAAGCTGTGCTTGACTTAGCAGTTAATGTGCTTTGTAAAGTGATCGCCAGACGGCCTTTTTTCTTCCTGTCAGACACACAAAAAAATGTGAGCGAGAGAGAGAGAGAGGGAAGAGAAAAAAATGTACTGTTCCACTCTTTCCTGTGGTGTGTTTGACATAACCTCAGCATGCATTTTTCTACCTCTGGAAATAAAGACCACAAAAATATACTGTTAAGACTATGAAGTTAAGTGTATCTGGTGCCACCATCCAAATCTTAGTGCTTAATTAAAGCTACATGCACCACTGCACCTCTAAAGGTGCTACAGGAATAGGTTCAGGACATTGGGGGAAAGGTCAAGTCTGCAGAAACATCATTTCAGCAACTCGTTTGTCTTAATTGACCCTGTGGGACCACATAAGGACTGTTAAATAAATCAGCAGTGGAGAGAAAACCCTGCTTCAGATATAAGCATCTATACAGAAACACTGCACAACACTTACACAATAGACCTTCAGGAAGATACTGGTGCAAATAAAGTCCACTGCGTTCAAAATGAATTATATAGAGAGGCACATTAAAGTCAGTTTTCTTATTCAGAAGGTGTAGAAATGTTTAAATGTTTAAAATTCACATTCAGACTGGAATCTGACCTTCAATGCATGCTATGTCCATCTCAAGTCTATTTGTTCAATAAAGCATTTTTTGTTGGATAATGAGCTAATAAAAAGTTTAACAAGCGTTTTAACTGGAATTTTGTGATAGAATAGGCCTAACATTTAACTCACTGCACTTGCACATGCAATGGCTTTTGGCTTATATTTTGCATATTTGTTAAAAATGAATTCCATTGCTTTTCTAAAATCTCAGCATATTCTTCAGACTCATTAGTGAAATGTAAACAAAGGCATTCAAAATGGTTTAATGTGAAATTGTGCATTAAAAAGAAACTCAGATTTCTTTGCAGTGGTGGTCATGGGAACCAGGAACGATGTCTACAACACAAATATAGCTATTTTTATTTGCCACCCAAAACCACCAGTGAATCTACACATATCTTCTGAGTCTTTAAATGTACTGATTATGATGGTAAAATGGTATTAAATTTGGAAAAAAAATGTTTTCTTTGGGGACTATTTTGTCTTACAACACCCTACAGGTTCCTCTCCACCATGAACAGAGGTTAAAAATATGTTTTAACCCAAAAGCTTTTCTCAAAACTATCTTTAACCCCTTAACAGGCCATGGGTCCACCAGCAGGCCCAACATTTCATTACATACTTCTACAATTTAAGAATAGCTCAACCAGTTTGCATTGAAGTCCCTGTAGATACTGAAAATAAGCCTTAGTATGTAACAAGTCTGGGATTTTAAGGGGTTAAACAATTTCTGAGATATCAGGCAGCACAATCGTAAACATTTCATGTAATAATATTCTCTAAGCTTAAAAGGTCTTTAAAAGTCTGGTTCCTATCACCTCCACTGTGAACAATTCTGACTCTGTAAATTTCTCTAGAACAGAGCATTTCACACCAAACCGCCCTGAATGACTTTGTTTACATCTTAACCATTTAATTATGCAGACATTTTAAGAAATGTGGAATTCCGCTTTAAGTGGGCTGAGTGTGCTCTGGGGAAATTTAGCAAGAGGATATGGACCCAATTTTAAAAGTGCAGAGTAGTCTCATCTTCTCTCACCGTGTCAACAACCTGGTGTTTATGCGCTGCATGAGTGTCTTCCTGCTCACTTAGCCATGAAACATTTATAACAGGGACATCAGTGGAGGGATAAGAACTGGAGGAGAAAGTGGATAGAAGTGTGTGTGTGTTTCTGTGTGTGTGTGTGTGTGTGTTTGTGTGTGTGTGTGTTAGAGAGAGAGAGAGAGAGAGAGAGGAGAGAATGCTAGTTAAAAGATTTCATGATTTCATTCTCCTACGTTTGCCATTCTATGTTACAATGCGTAAAAACATAAAGCTTTATTTTCAGGCGTCTGAAGAAAAGCACATCAACAGCCTGGAGTATAGAGCATGCACTTCTCATAAAACTGGGCAAATTGCAATGTGGTATTTCATGGCTGTCATATCAAAACCTTGTAACGCCATTTTCCCCAGGTTTTTATATTTGACAACATTTCGACTTTACATTCAGCAAACATTTCATGTTGACTAGACCAATGACCTAAAATAACAATCTCTTTATTTTCCCTGATAGCAAGGCCCACTAATAGCAAAGCTGGCAGTCCACTGGCATTTTGCTTGGCATTTTCTGGATGGCCCACTAGTGTTTAAGAAGAGTATTAGACAAAATTCCACTTATCATCGCTCATTTTCCACTCACAGTCCAATTTACTTGTTTTTTTACGTCCTTCCTTTCTTTAGATATACCTTGTAAATTTAGTTTAGTAAATAAATTCAATCTAGAACAGTGTTCTCTAAAATCATTTTATATTCAAGCCATTTTTGTCTCTTTCAGGTGTTTGTAATATGTGTCTTACTTCATTTTCTAAAATAAAAGTCTGTGTCCATTTAAAATCTGTTTGAGGAGATTAAAAACTAGGTAGAGCTTGTATGCAGGACAATAATCTAGGTGGTCTGAGGGTGGACCACCACTGGCAAACAGTCAGCAGGGTTCCGACCTTATCAAGCCAGCGTACAGATATATGCTCGCTGTCTAGGTTAACATACATAAAGGTTAAGTAGTTTTTTTTCCTTCTTTTTCCTTTTTTTCTTTTCTGTCAGGTTTTAGTGAGATGAGGTTTTAGTAATAACAGTATTCTGCGATGCAAATAAGTGTATTACATGCTTATAACAGAGTTTTGACATTTAGCCCAGGTGGATCTTGGGGAAGTGAAGGGTTGGTGCTGGCGCATACAGTTTTAAGACTGCCACTTCATAATAGTAAAGAAAGAATTAAAACAGCATGATTTACCAGTGTTTTGCACCATGGTAAAGCATTTGGTGTTAAAAAGTGTCTGTCTTGATTCACTAAATAGTCACTTTGGCACTTTAACACCTATAACAAGATGAAACAGGAGGCCACTACTCTGCTGCACATCTGCCTCATTGCATGTGTTTATAGGAGTTTCTGAGTAAAAGTACAAATTAGGAGATTATTGTAAAGAAGCCCCTACTCTGATTTAACAAGACTGATAGTACTGAGTGCCTAAGAAAAGCCTGCCTTATTTTTAGCTCTAACATCTTTTTTGTGCTCAGAGAAAAAAGAGAGAGTTTTCAGACACATTTATTTCTGCCATGCATGTCAGAATATTCTTAATTTGATGGTGGACATAAAACCGCTTTAGAAAAACAATGCTTTAAACTTTTATCGCCTAATATTTTGGGTACATTACAATACTATCAAAGAGCAAATATTCCTAAATAATGATTTGACAGTTTTTTCCTCCAAATGACTGTTAAAAGCACACATTTTACGCTTTTGCTCTCTCTGCTTTACTAATGCTGCTTGTTACTTTGTTAAAATGATCATATACTTTCTCGAAATGTAAAAAGACTAAGTCAAAGTCTTGAGAAAATATATTATTCTAGCCTAAGATCTAATGAGATAACTTTTTCTGCTACCTGGTGGAAACTGGCTTTCATACAACAAAAACATGAGCCAAATATATGGCTATATTACACAAAGTGTCCAAAATCTATAAGTAATTGGCGCCTCTCTTAGTCAATCCTCCCCTAAAACTGCAGTCTCATCTTCTTTTACTATATGTCTACACATCCATGTATGATATCACAACATGCTTTGTGTTTCACCCAATTTCACCCAATTTGTTTTAGCGCAGCATTAATTACAAGCACATGACTGTGAAAAGGGGAGATGTGATTAAAGGAGGATCAATCATCAGCAGGTTCTGCAGAGTGAGATAATGTCTCAACATGACTCCTTAATGCCAATGATGTCTATTGATGTTTCTTCAGGTTTAAAGGGATGAAGTTTTAAAGATTTTGGCTTTGTCTGACACATTCTGTCTCTGTCTATATTTATATCCTCCCTCACCCACAGACAGCTGCTAACTCTGACCAGCTAACATCTGTGCAATGTTCACACAGGCAGCAAAAACATTCTGATCATTTGACATCTTTGCAAGTGTCTGATGTCCTGAAAGCTCTCACAGGCATTTAATCAATCATAATTAATGGAAGCACAATAACACAGCCTAATCTGAAGCTGATCTACATTCTGCACCCAGTTCACATTGACAGCATCCCGTCTCACTAACAGCAGATGTAATGCTCTGGATCCAGAGGAGTAACTACTGGCAGCACTGTGGTCCACAGCACGGAGGGCTTGTGGCAACCGGAGTTCCTAATGTCTTCATTGGGTTTCATATCAACTTACTAAACTCATGGGTGGCTACAATAACTTAGTAGTACACTTCAAATGGTAGCTTATCATCACTGTCAGAACAAAACCTCAGATCTCCAAAAAACTTTCTAGGGGAAGCAAAAAACAAAAAAACTGTCAATAACAGTTAATGAAATAAGATTTCACTCTAATTCATTTTGGAACAATTTCTGTTAGTCTGTTCTTCATAAAATTATGACACCGTAAAAAGCAGCTGGTATTATCAGTTTATATGAAAAAATGGAGATACAAGGTTTTGTTCCAACAGCAACATAATATTAGAGCACCGACCTGGTTGGAATACAGCGAGAGTGAGTAAACAAGTAAATTACGCTGTCATTTTTAATCACAGAAAGTGACTCTTGTACAGAGGGCTTTTTTCACTTTTTCTCTTGCATTGGAGCCAGTAAGTTCCTAGTTATACCAGTTTCTGGACACTGACACAATTCAAATGGTAATCGAAATAGTACTGTATAATAAAAGAGGCCACTGTTCTTGTCTTGCCCTGCAAATTTCTTGTTATATTCCTGAAAGACATAATATTAATATTCCCACACCATACCATGGATAAAGATCCAACTCATGTGCTTTTTATACAAATTCATGAATTCATGAATTCTCTTTTCCATCTCCTATCCCTTAAGCTTTGACTTTCATTTTAATGGAAGTAGAGATTGGGTACTTACTGTATGCTAATAAAGTCAGGGCCTGTTCCGGCTCCAGCTCCGTCTCCATTTCCAAGCAGCATCAGACGGAAGCCCAGAGAGATCCCTGGGCAATCTGCAAAGTTCAGAGTGTCCACATTGCAGGTGGAAGCCTGTACAAAAACCACAAAACATTTGTTAGAGTAATCAGGATTAAAAGCTGGGAGGCACTGTAAGAACTTTCTATCAGTGGAAAATTCAACAGTAAGAAAATAAGAGAACCAAATGAAATGTATTCCTAACATTACTTCTAAAATTTCTTGAAGAGTCAGTTTTTGCTGTTCATAGAACGCACGCTCTATGTTTTGCATTGTGACCTTTTTCTGTATGGTTTGTTTGCTTGTCAGGTTTGCAGCAGAATACAACACCAGATTTAGTCACTTTTGGACTAATCTATCTGGACCACTAAGACTTCTGAAAGACTTGTTTAGAAACTAGAGCAACAGTAACTCATGTTGGGTAATGATGCTTATTTGATTTTTGCAACTGATTTACAAGAAGCTTACAAAGGACATTAAGTATCATTTCAAAATATTCAACTGTTTTAAGAGTTTCAGAATAAAGGGACTGTTGGTATACTAGCTCCCTCTGTCTGTCTTTCATGATTGAAAAATCAATAGATAACATATTCAGCTATGTCTAACACGAAAGTTATGTTTGGGACAAAAAAGAAGGTCATCTAAGAAGGTTCTGTTCTCTAAAGACATGGAAAAAGTGTCACTGCACTATGTGCCAGAAGCCTCATTATCCTCTACGCCAGCAGATCACTGTTTTGGCTCATCGCACTAAATAATAGATCTACCTCTGAAATTTTACAGAGAAGGAAAAAAGTACTTTCTTCAGTTTAGCTGGAAAAATAAAAGGAATTTCTGTAGCCTAATTAAGTTATACGTGAGAGAACATCAACAAACTTTAGAGAATAACTACACCATCAAATAAACTATAGAAAATAAGTACACCAATAAAAAACCTCAGAGAAAGAGTCACCAACAAGCAAACTTTATAAAACAAGTACACCAACAAATGCTAGAAAACAAGTACACTAATAAACAAACTCTAGAAAACAAATACACTAACAAGCAAACTTTAGAAAACAAGTACACCAACAAACAAAATTTAGAGAACAAGTACATCAAACAAACTTTAGTGAACAAGTATGCCAAAAAATAAACTTTAGAGAACAAATACACTAACAAATACATTTTAGAAAACAAGTACACCAACAAACAAACTTTAGAAAACAAGCACACCACCAAAGAAACTTTATGTCACAAATGTCCCAGCAGTGAACTATTTTGGATCAGTACTTTATTTAAATAAAGAGGTATAATGCATCTTGCACAACAGTACATCTTCACATTTAGAAAGCCATATAAATGTTCATTTTTCATTAAAATCTCCACTCAAAAAATCTAAATGTTGAATTCACTTAAAAATGTTACAAGCAACTTCCAAGCTACCTGACTGAGTAATATGTACTCAGCGAATTTCAGTGTCACACTCTTGACTTGAGTAAATTTTAATTAACTGGACTCATTGTTTTAATTCAATATGGTTTTGTTCAGCTAGAAAGTAGAAGGCATAAGTTATGGGTTTAAATTAGATTTACATAAATTGGTTAAGTTCCTACTGTACAACCCAGCTAACACAGAAAGCTGAGCAGCAAAGAACACATGGTAACTTCCTGTTATAGCCACCAACAACAAGGCTAAGTGATTAACCAAAGAGTGCAAGAAAACTGTACACACAAAAGAAGGCAGGCCAGAGGGAAAAATCTCCAAAATGGTAACTTGAAATGTAAGTCAATGGAGCCACTTCTTTTGGCCCATTTATCATGACATTTACACATAATGTAAAAGGCAACAGGCGTTTTCAAATTACGTCAAAAACTGAAAAAACAACAATGGAAATACGAGCTTTTGTTCTGACAGCAGCAATATACACTGATATACTTTGTTAGCCCCCTTTTACCCTGTTCTTCAGTGGTCAGGACCCCCATGGACCCTCACAGAGCAGGTACTATTTAGGTGGTGGATCATTCTCAGCACTTCAGTAACACTGACATGGTGGTGGTGGTGTGTTAGTGTGTGTTGTGCTGGTATGATTGGATCAGACACAGCAGTGCTGCTGGAGTTTTAAACACTGTGTCCACTCACTGTCCACTCTATTAGACACACCTGCGTTGTTGGTCCACCCTGTAGATGTAGAGCCAGAGACAATAGCTCATCTCTTGCTGTTCAGCATGAGCTAATCATCCTCTAGTCCTTCATTAGTGGTCACAGGACGCTGCCCACAGGACGCTGTTGACTGGATATTTTTGGTAATGGACTATTCTCAGTCAAGCAGTGTTTAAAAACTCCAGCAGCACTGCTGTGTCTGATCCACTCATACGTGGAGTAAGTGGAGCTGACAAAATGGACAATAAGTGTAGAAACAAGGAGCTGGTCATAATGTTATGCCTGATCGGTGTATACTCATATACATATATATGATTGATTTGAAATCGCATTTAGAAAAATTGTTCATTCCAAAAAGAAAAAAGAAGTGATTTGGTTTCTGTAAGAGAATGAATGTCTGTCATTTTAATTAATGGTCTCTATAACATTCGAAACCTTTGAATAGAAGCCTGGCAGAAAGATGATCTAAACAAGGCACAGTCAATAGAAAACACAGCACAACAGGGAATAATCCAATCAACTGTTTTCTAATTGACATTGGAAGAACACATTTCCCTGGGCTCCCCTTCAACATTAAGCAGTTCCAAGATTCAATTTTGGCGCACCTTTTAAGCAGAACACTTGTGTGACTCATATTTAGATTGCCAAGGCTCGCTCGCTCAAAGAACGAGTGTCACTGAAGAATCAGTATACATGGAGTGAATTAATGAGGCTTTTCCATTTTTTTATAACAGATGGGATCAGTGAGATATGAAGAACAGATTAGTATGATGGAACTTTCTGCTCTTCTTGAATTTTTTATTCTGCTCATTCGGACCACAGGATCATTATTAGAACCTTACCGATCCCTTGGGCAGCTCCAATCTCAATTCATCTGTGCAAGAGCGACTGCCTGCCATTTCTTCTTATTGCCTCGTTCTCCCTCTTTAACTAGTCTTTCTCCCACACTCTCAGCCGGTAATTGCTGCATCTCTTTAAAAGGACATGGTGAGATGCACTCGGATCTCATATAAGATGTTTCTCATAGGTCCTTTCTTTCTTAAAGCAGTCTCTTCTCTCTCCTGTGCCATTTCAAATCTTTCATCTTGCTATATTTTTGCTCCAAGATACTGCTGTTTTCCTACCGCTCTGTTTCTTTTCTCCTCATCATTTTTCTCTTTTCTCCTAATCTTATTCGTCTCACTGTCATGACTTTTTAGAGCTGAGATTACGTTACAGAGGCAGTGTTAGAACTGCACATTTCACACAGGAAAGTAGAGGGAGAGCATTCAGCATATACAGTAGGACAAGCACACAGTATATGCTGTTTTAACACCTTCTTGCTTCTTGTGTTGCCTGGATGTAATTCAAGACCAATACTATTGTTTATTGGAAATATAAGAACTGAATATGTATTTTGCCATTGTTTAGAGAGCTGTTTCAATGAACTGGTACAGCTTACTGTGCTACAAAGTTTTAATTAGATAAACAAGTTTATTTTAACATACACATACGCTTCATATTGATATCATTTAAAGATGTGACCTATCTTCCAAATGGGAAATACTCTTAAAGGGGGGAGTTCTTTAACAGTTAGTAAAGGCAAAATGTATATAAAGAAAAATAACAATGTTTGAATGATTATTTATAGGAAAATTATTGCTTTATATGTGCCCTTTTAATTACATATACTACAGTTGCCTTCACACGGTTATATGCTATTCAATCATTTTTATTAGGCCTACAATTTTCATGGGTGAAGACGGATGGTGTTGTATGTGAAAGGCTTCAAAGAGCCTTTCAAAAATGGTTCTACATAGCACCAAAAAGTAGTTTCTGACAGTCATATAGCCTTTGTTTTTCTCTGGTTGGTCTCAACAGAAATCAGAAAATATTAGCTCATAAAATTCACTGTGAGAGAAACAAGTTTTCGATACATGGCTCTCGTAGGACAAAAGTCTCTCTGCAATGTGTCGATGACAACCGGGGTAACAAAACAGCATCTACAAAAGAGCCTGTTCAGTCCAAGTGCATCTTATTGTGCTGCAGTTAATTGCGTCGGTTCCCAGAAGAAGGAAGCACATTCATTCTGACATTCATACAGAGCGCACAGCTCAGCCACAAGAGCACAAAATTAAGCTGTGTTTAGGACATATGGCCTACTTCTCACTGTTCTCACTAACTGCTTCTTCCTCACTCTCAGACCGTTTCCTTCTTTCTGACTACACCATTATCGCTGCACCTTCTCTATGCTCATTATTTGTTTTCTTTCTATGTGTTAGTTCTTTGTGTCTTTGTTTGTTTTCGAGTCCCTGCTGTGGTGATGTACTAGATTGTGATTGCTCTAGATATGACAAAAAGTGAGTGTGGCTTTGTTACTATTGTAGATTATGATTGAAACAAGTCAGGTGAACTTGAACCTGCAGAACATTCCATTTGGTTTTTATTGACACTTTATTATTATTATGTGTGTGGAGTAGAGCTAGGGGGTAGTGTGAAATGTAAATTTTCTTAATTGTAGGATATAAAACATAAAATTATCCATCTATCTGTCGGTCTGTCTGTCTACCTATCTGTCTGTTTATCCACCCATCTGTTTGTCTATCTGTCTGTCTGTCTGTCTATTTATCTATCTATCTGTCTATCTAACCAGACTAACCAGAGTCTATCTATTTATCTGCCTGTCTGTCTGTCTGTCTACCTGTCTGTCTATCTATCTATCTATTATCTATCTATGTATCTATCGTAGCATTGGCGTAGAGCAGGGGTGCACAGCTCTTGTTTTTGAGGGCTGGTGTCCAACACAATTTGGCGATTTACCTATTTAAACACATCCGATTACACTTCTCTGCTGAATGCCAGGTTTAGTGGGTGTGCTTGAGTAGGGCAACAACCAAACTGTGCTGGACACCGTTCCTCTAGGACCAGAGTTGTGCACTCCTAGCACAGAGTAAGACACAGGGGAGGCCATTATTTCCACCACGAAAAGTGCTCTTCATTAAACACCAGCGCAAAAAGGCACAGAACCCACAGGGGAGGTCACCCCTGGCTACAGGATTCACCATGATGGTAGACCAAACCCCAACACAAAACATACCAGCTAAACCCGCACCCTGACACAAAATAACACAATTAACACATACACATACCTTTACACTAACCAACAGCGATATTAACAATAAGTCCCTTTTTAGGAGGGCGCACGCCCACCATGAGCTTCCTATCTATTCACCTACCTACCTGCCTACCTACTCGTCTGTCTGTCTTTCTGTCTATCTGTATCTATTAATCTACCCATCTGTCTGTTCTTCTGTCTACCTGTATCTATTCATCTACCCATCTGTCTGTCTGTCTTTTCTTCTTCATTATTGAACAGGTCTGAAGAGAATAAACAGCATCTATTGTTTTTTTCATCCATTTCCTTCCAACCCCTTTCTTTCTGATTCATTGCATCTCCATCTTCTCTCAGTGGGGACAGATGTTTTGTTACAGGATGCAATTTTTGGCCTTGCCTTGAGTCATCAGAGCACAGTGATCAGTGCTTCCAAAACAATCAGAATTTTCTCTGACCCCAGAACTGGGTTTTGCTCTCAGGGAAAAACAGAGGAAGCAAGTTCCTTAGCAAGGCCTTAGTACATTTGATCCTTTGAGAACAGGATGAGGGAGATTGGACTGCACATTATTGACAGTCATTTTCTCAGTTGCCCCTCAAAAATTCAATTTTAAGTATGATGAGATTATATTTCATATAGGGATTGGGGCTATGACCTTGACTCTAGGTTTTGAGTTGTACTGGGATGGATATGTTTATCAGATTAGTTTTGTTGGAGACATAGAGACTGTGTAAAGAGATTGGTCATGGGTGCCCACAGAATCCAATAGCGGCTAAAGGCACTGGTAACAGGATTTTTAGGACAGCTTCTGACAAAACACCAAGAGAAAAATCAAACAAAAATCGAAATGATTTGATTGGTTTGGTTTTACTTGATCTGATTAGGAATGTGAAGTTCAGTTCACTAGAGTTCACTAGAATCTATATCAGTCCTAAAAAATAGTCTTAGCTTTCACAGAATGAGGTATATAATTATGTACTTCTACATGTGTAGTTGAGGCGCACAATCCAAAAATAATAGCTTATTTACAGTTAGATTTCCACACAGGTCATCTGTGAATATAATTCCAAATTTGGCATTAATACAGCACAATTACTGGCCACTTTATTAGGTACTCCTACCTTGTATATACATTCGCTGTCCATTTTAATACATAGGTACACTTACCATATGTAGTTCTACAATTACAGATTGCAGCCCATCTATTTCTCTGCATAATTTGTTAGCCCTTTGCGCCACTGGCCGTGCTGCCATGGGAGTGCAGGAGGTATGGCCCTGCAAAGTGGCCATGCAAAGAGACTCTTGGGAGACTTAAATAATCGTAGTTTAAGTTATTGATGTTGGTTCACATGTGCATGTTGCTTGTGTTAAACACGCAGCCGTAGCTGAGCACTGAGTGGCTTTGCTGCCTGTTCAATAAAAGAGCATTCACCTTTAAAGTGCAACGTTTTCTACATTATATGCTATACTGATGCTAGTGATGTCAGAAGTGGGATAGAGCCAGCCCCTGTGCTTGACCAGTAGAGCAGACACTGACATTTAGCTTTTCCTGTGCCTGATTGGACTAATTTTACTTTTATTCATCAGGTGCAAACTCCAAAAAATGTCAAGACTGTTCCTTTACAGGGATGAGCGGAACCATTCTGAAATGTACCCACCATTAGTAAGTCCAAGTGCATCTGCCACCAGTCAATTCTGCTTCATGCATTGTTAGCCAGCACCTATTAAAATGAGTAGGCTAATCCATAACTGTCTCCTACAACGTAGATCTTTCAGGTAATTGTTTTAGGTTTCACTTTACTTCAAACTCTATTAGATGACTTAGCAAAAATGCTGGCAGCATTTCTGAAGGCATAAAAATCATGTGAATAAGTAAGAATATCAAGTACTCAGAAAGTTCTGAAACTTGAGCTTGCACATTACTACTAATTCTGCACATTAGGAATGGAATTTATACTAAAATCAGTGTCCTGTAAATGAGGGATGCGTCAGGAATGTGTCCTGCCTTGTATTGGAGAGCCTTTAGTCAGTGTATGCGGAGGGACTGTATCTACCAATCATTAAAAATAATTACTAGAGAGAATTAAACCTTTTGACCTAATTCTGAGTTAATCAACATTTTAGAAACTCATATTAGACATATAAGGTCCCACCCATCTCATTTCCTGGCCCGTGTGGAAAATTATCTTCTAGTTATACATGACAGGTCATAATTGATGAAGTATGCTGTTTACAGAATATATGTTAGCACAATATCTCCACATTCCTTAGTTTCATTGTAGGGTAAAATGACTAATTGAAGGTGATAGATCTTCAAATAAGGCCATATATTGGGTTAATTCTTTTTCATCTTTTATTACTGCCTCTGGATATAAGCACCATTTCAGATAAAAGCATAAATCACCAATAATTACAATTTGCAGGTCAGATTTTGTTTTTGGTACTTCAGCAACACTGACCTTAAAAAACAGCACCTGCTACAAAGTCGCTTCACTCAAAATACTAATATATGCTTGTTCTGTTTTCTGTGTTTGTCCACTGAGAGCTAGTTCTCAGGCAGTCACAATGCTGTTTCCTGATTGGTGACCTAAAGAAGGTTCAACAAGGATGTTCTGACTTCTAGATGCTCAGTTTAATAGAGTCGAGTGCAGTTGTAATCTGTGAACTCTCTTCTGTGGGTTGTGTGTGCTTTGGATGCTGTTTATACCTTGGGGTGATACATAAAAGTCAAGAGTTCAAAGAGCCAATGAGCATTATCTGAAAGTGGATCAAACAGGCCCTTTGGTCAGAAATAAGTAAATATCACTTAAAGACACCAAACAGGTCAAGTAGATTATGGATCCTCTTAGTAAAGAATTCATTCCTTCCTATTTTCCTCCCCGTGTCATCTTGTAGCTTGGTTATGCACTACAATATAAGTAGAATGAACAAAGTCATTCTGAAATGAGTGTAATCTTTCCAAAATGACTATTAAAATGTGGTAAGGTTATTACTGTGAAGTTAAAGATACAGGCTTTTGGAGTGGGGATTATCCTTTTGTGCATATTGGAGCCATTTGTATTAATTATCTGTGCTAATGTAATTTACTACCTCAATGAACAAATTTGCAATTTTTGTAGACTGGAATTAACACGGATAAAGATATGCAAGACATACTACCACTCAAAAATGAATAAATCAGTGTACCCCAGATTGTTATATGAAATTATTCTAACAAAATGCAACTTTACATGTCTTAAAAGGTTTGTTGAAATTGTAAAGAAACTTATGATCTGTTTATAAAGATGAATGGAGACTGAGAAAGCTGCATATTGTCACAGACAGAACAAAACCTTTTATTCTCACCTTCTTTTCTTTTACAGAATCTGAAAATGCCAGCTGCTCTTTATACTGTTTTCAAATTTCACAAGGAACAGAGAAATAGAAATCGTCCAAAAATTACTTAGAAAAATAATGTTCCATTGAATTCCATTCAAAGATAAGATTTTTTTTCTTACACTTTTGGAGATATGAGGTTCTGTAAAACAGCAAAGAGATAACTGAGAATGATATAATAAAATTCATATTTAAAATGTTTGTAATTTGAAAAGCAGTGATAAAATAACAACTCTGTGTATTGCCTTTTATACTCAGAAATGCACCTCAGAGCGCTTTGCAAAACTATGCAATGAAAAAATGGCATTTATTATTTAAAGGGTATAAAAAAGTTGAGTTGGATTTTTAAACTGTTGCATATGCTTTCTGAAGATGTTGGAGGCATATTAAAGATTTACAAAGGCTTTAAATGCAAAAAAAAGTATGCCAGTCTGGAGACTTGTTGTCCCAAGTATTTATGTAACCAATAAAGCACAACACAGTGAGTACTTGTGGAGATTGGCTAAGCCGAGTACTTTTAACCTTACAAGCAAGCAGATCCTCAGGCTTAATAAGATCATTTCTTTCTGTTCAGAGTGAAAACATCAGTTCATTAATGTCAGATGAACCAAAAAAATGCCAATTTACAATTTAATAATAAAAGATCTAGCTGGTCTCACACTGGTGGAGATGTGAGGATAATATAAAGATGCTAAAGACTTTCATCAAAATGATATTGCCAGCTATGCTTAACAGGCCCATATTCTACATTTGTCCTCTGAAGTCCACTTATAATGTTTGTGGTTTTATGTGCCAAAACAAGTCTTAAATCTTTTTACATTAACATTTTTCAACCTCTCTTTTTGTTTTAGAAGTAAAAAGCCTGCATTTGTCATGGCACCCATAAGACTAATATATGTAAATAACAACAAATGTCTGATTGACAGCCTAGTATCAGTATTGTGCCTTATCCAAAATGATGAATTAAAAATGATTAATAAAAATTGGTTGTGTTAGCAGCATAGTTTACATACATGAGCTGCATGGACTGGGGATTCTCTGATTTGTCAATACTATGAGCCCTTAAAAGTGTTAGTTCAAAGAAGCTAGATAGCAAAGATAGTGAAGTAGAAGAGGGTAAGGACTGAAAAATGTTTTTGCTCATGCTTCTTCATAGCAAGTTCTTTTCTAAATCTATTCTCTTAGGCCATGTATACAGGTTTCAGTTTTCTATGTAAAAGTATACAGTGGGTGAAATTTTCACCAATTTCACCAATTTTCACCAGATTTTTCACCAATTTTCCAAGTAAATATATTTCTAAAGGTGCTATTGACATGAAATTCTCACCAGATGTCGGTAACAACCCATCCAATCCACACGTGCAAAGAAATCAAACCATAGATGTGCATAAATTAAGTTGTGTGTAATAATGAGAAATGACACAGGGAAAAAGTATTGAACACGCCTACTGAAATTTATTTAATACTTCCTACAAAAGCCTTTGTTGGTGATGACAGCTTCAAGATGCCTCCTGTATGGAGAAACTAGTCGCATGCATTGCTCAGGTGTGATTTTGGCCCATTCTTCCACACAAACACTCTTCAAATCCTCAAGGTTCCGTGGGCTCCTTCTATGAACTTTGAGCTTTAGTTCCTTCCATGGATTGTCAATTGGATTCAGGTCAGGTGATTGGCTGGGCCATTCTAGCAGCTTTATTTTTTCCTCTCTGAAACCATTTGAGAGTTTCCTTGGCTGTGTGTTTGGGATCATTGTCTTGCTGAAATGTCCACCCTCGTTTCATCTTCGTCATCCTAGTAGATGGCAGCAGATTTTTATCAAGAATGTCTCGGTACATTTGTCCATTCATCCTTCCTTCAATTATATGGAGCGTGCCAGTGCTGTATGCTGAAAAACAGCCCCACACCATGATGTTCCCACCTCCAAACTTCACTGTTGGTATGGTGTTTTTGGGGTGATATGCAGTGCCTTTTGACCTCCAAACATGGTGAGTATTATGGCATCCAAAGAGTTCAATTTTGGTCTCATCTGACCAGACTATATTCTCCCAGTATTTCACAGGCTTGTCTAAATGTTGTTGAGCAAACTTTAAACGCGCTTCAACATGCTTTTTCTTCAGCAATGGAGTCTTGTGTGGTGGGCGTGCATAAAGGCCATGGCGGTTGAGTGCATTACTTATTGTTTTCTTTGAAACAATTGTACTTGCTGATTCCAGGTCTTTCTGTAGCTCTTCACAAGTGGTCCTTGGGTGCGGGGAGCACCTGTTTGTGGCCGGTTTATGGTAAAATTATGTTCTTTCCACTTCTGGATTATGGCCCCAACAGTGCTCACTGGAACCTGCAGTAGTTTAGAAATTCTTCTGTAACCAATGCCATCAGTATGTTTTGCAACAATAAGGTGGCAAAGGTCTTGAGAGAGCTCACTGGTTTTACCCATCATGAGATGTTTCTTGTTTGGCACCTTGGTAATTATATTTGACACCTTTTTATAGGCCATCAGTTGAACCAGCTGATATTAATTTGCACTAAGTGGCAGGATTTCTTTCTAATTACTGAGAGATTTCAGCTGGTGTCATGACTTTCCATGGCTTTTTGCACCTCTCTTTCTTCATGTGTTCAATACTTTTTCCCTGTGTCATTTCTCATTATTACACACAACTTAATTTATGGACATCTATGGTTTGATTTCTTTGCACGTGTGGATTGGATGGGTTGTTCCCGACATCTGGTGAGAATTTCATGTCAATAGCACCTTTAGAAATATATTTACTTGGAAAATTGGTGATGTGTTTAATACTTAAGTCTATATGCTGTGGATGAAAATGAGGGCTTGTTTGCTCTGTAAAATTACTGTAAAATAAGTTGCCAAAAACGTCATAGCCAGATGAGAAGTAAGCAGCCTGTGATGCTGTTAGATATAGTGGTCATCCATTTGAAACCCTGGTTTTCCCATGTTACTGACTCCAGCACATTGTAAAACACTGATGTACTCTGAGCAGACAGCATATCAGGAAGAAAGGGCCGGCCTGGCCATTGGAGAGGTCTCATAGAACGTGATTTAAGAGCTAGATTTAATGTGGCTGCAGACTTGCTGCAGGTTGCTGCACAATACAAGTGATGCCCACATGATGCCTGCACAAGTCTACTGTAAGTGATCAGAGTGTTACAGACACTGAGAGGCAACCACTCTAAACCAAGCAAACCAACCTTTTTTAGAATATTGAAATAGTGAAGAGTGCCCCATTCTGAATGTTAATCGCTGACCTGAAACAGAGCATCAACTGGCTGAGCATGCAACTCAAAAGCAAAGACACCTGCACCAACCTGGTTAGCAGAGGATAGAATAGCCTAAACCCACACTCAAATAAAAGTATTATTAATTTGGTGAAATAATCACTTAGGCAGAAGTTTAAGTGCCTTTCCAAACAAACAAACAAACAAATAAGAGTAAAAATACAAAAGTAGCAGGTCAAGGAACTACTTACGTGGGAGAGGGCAGTTGCACTGGGGCCCTTGGGGGTGGAGGGCCCGCAGCAACCGGCATCCCACTTCTTTGGTGGCACCTCCAGGCTCAGACTGAACAATGGGAGTACAGGGATTGCCTATCCGGCTAGTAGCCTGACCTGTCCATTGTCCAGGCCAGCTGCACTAAAAATGAACTGAATTTGAGTACAGTGCAGCAACATTCATTAACATGCAAAAAATCCTCCACAGCCCCTCTGCCCCTAATCTCTCACAAGATTTGTCTTCTTAGAGCACATACATGGTGTATGCGTATTAAACTGTATTAGATCAGAGATGTGTAGCAGAGCTAGCTGATGAGCTAGCTAGGCCAGCCAACTAGCCTACAGCATTGTGGTTTGTGTTCACAACTTTGCAAAATGAAACAAAAAAAAACAGGCAAGAAGGAGCTGAGAGGGAAAGAGAGAGTGTGCTCAGAATAATTAATTCAGATACAGAGCAACAGGTCAGTCTTTAGCCTCCTCTTCTGACCTGATCACTGTAGCTAGCTGGCGAAGGTTCACCCTCTGTCAGGAAAAATATTAATCCACCACTGACTGAGGTGATCTCCATTACCGAGTTACAGACTCAGGCTAACCAGTTTCATTAATGATGACACGTTCAACATTTGCTTACAAAAACAGTCCAGGTTCTTCATCCTAGTGTAGCCATTTTACAACTGATTGAGAACATAACCCAACAGTCTTTAATCAGGGTGTTGGCTTTACAGGGTGACTCAGAGCAGCGCATGCCCACTATGTTTTAGAGTGTTTTTTCTCCTGACTAGATACTTCTTTCAATTTTGACAAAAAAATACATAGTGCAGCTCTACGTAGTGCAGCTTTGCTCTAAAAACAGAGAGGGCCAAACTGTTGCAAGCTATCAGAGAGGGGAGCGCGCACACACTCAGAGAATTCATGGACACTTCCAAAATCCCATCGACACACGGTGCAAGCTGCAGGGCATTCAGGCCCTCAGCAATCACAGGAAAACATCACTGTGACTTTACGAAGTACAGAACACCGTGGCAGCAAGAAAGACCACCCCTCCACCCAACAACCAGGTACTGTGTCTGACCGCGGCTAATGTGAGGAAAACTCTCCACAGAAAGCTGTTGGACCAGACAACATTCCAGGACGAGAATGTATAATTGACACTACTGTGATTGATAAGTCAGCATACAGAGAGGAGGTGCAGCGACTGACAGACTGGTGCAAAGTCAACAATCTGTGTTTAAATGTGGACAAAACGAGGTGGTTGCTGACTTCAGGAGTGACCACTCTCACTGTCACAAGTATCAAGTTCCTTGGTGTTCACTGGAGAACCTCACCTGGACCCTGAACCCAGCTTCATAGCTAAGAAAGCCTAGCAGCCTCTCTATTTCCTGCTGAAGTTAAGGAAAGCTCCTCTCCCATCCACCATCCTTACCACCTTCTACAGAGGCACTATAGAGAGCATCCTGAGCAGCCGCATTACTGCCTTGTTTGGGAATTGCACCGCCTCTGACCGCAAGACCCTTCAGCGAATAGTAAGAACAGCTGAAAAGATCATCAGGGTCTTTCTTCCATCTTCCCTTCATGGACATTTACACCAGATGCTGCATCCAAAAAGTCACCAGCATTGTAGATGACCCCACACGCCCCTCACACAAACTGTACTCTCTTCTGCCATCTGGAAGAAGGTACCACAGCTTTCAGGCCCCACAAGCCATCAGATTCCTCAACTCCCACATACTGAACTGATGGACACCCACATAGACACACATACACATATACATAACAACTGACACCATCTCGCTCCCCACTTCTTGCAATTCCAGACTATGTCTGAGATTCTGTAATTAAATATAATTATTGCATTTCACACTGAAATATTTTATTTAATGTAATTTATATATCTGGTCAACCAAATACTGTGTTCTGATACTGTTGTTCTGGTTGCTTCCTCAGGATGCAATGCTTATTTTTTTTCTCCCTTTTAGATTTTGTCATGTTGTACATGCTGTGAAAATGGAAGTCCTTCAAGTGGCAAAAATACTTTACTACTCACAAAAAAGGCAAAATGTGCCATTAGAAACTAGAAAGCAGTAGAGAGAGTTTCACCCTCTCGTCCAGGAGATTAGACTTTGAGATTTGACTTTCTCCCACATCTCGGACATCTGAGCCTGGCTTTAAGCTGCTTTTGGAGATGACAACACCATACATAACAAAGCTGAGGACAAATATTTCAATGGTGCAAATTGCAAGGATAAGGATACAACTTGCTATGCCAATAACAGAGGCAACTGAGATTGGAGAGTTCATGCCACCTTTGAAAGTTTGCAAAAAAAAATAAATAAATAAATAAAGAATAAAAAATGTCACATTTTTGCCACTGTATTTCATGTGCAAGAGTGGTTTTAATGTAATCCTGCTAGTAATCCCTTTTTCTGTGACACTAACTGAACACAGCTACCCTTTTTTGCACCCTGGTTGCATAACACTGTTTCATGTAGTCCACTATTCCCCAAGTTGCTTGAAAATAGATCCCAGACTCTTGAAGCTTTTAGGGCTTCAGTTTTATTCAAAAACACCTATTTCTCACTATCCACCTTTGCTGAACAAGTTGGCATGTCTGTTTTAACTATGGAGATTTATCACTCCAGGGAACTACTACTGCTGTGGTTAAATTAAGAGAAAAAACAAGAAACATTTTTCTGTTGGTGTTTTCACTTCTATGCTGCGTCCTTTTCCATCTCTAAATCCAGGCCTACTGAAAGTGCCTACAGACACTACCCTCCTTTTTTACCTCACACTGGTGTTGACAGTATGATAGAAGATCGACAACAAGATGTTGTGGCCAAACATTTCATCATCAAAAGCGCGAGGAAGAAAGACATTTTTGGAGTTTAGAAGATGCAAGACTTCAAGTTTCTATGAGAAACTACAAAAAAACTTTAAATTAGCATTTACTGCACTCTCCAATGAAATGAGCAGGCACGGTAAAAATATTTGCCCTTAAAGATTTATGGTCAGTCACAAAAAGGAGCGCGAAAAGTCAATCACAGTAATCACCACACTTAAGCTTAATGGCCTAGCCTTTTAAATCAGTGTAAAGTGCTTCATAATGATCTGCTGAGGTTAAAAAGCTAGCAGGGTGGGCTGAAAGGACAGAGGGAATAAGAGGTTTTGAAGTTTTCTGAAAAGATGAAGTAAAATGGAGAAAGAAAAACTTGTTCAATTCCTTCACCAAAGTCTTTCACAAAAGGACTCAATAAGCGATTGAAAAGCTTGCGGGGAGATAGGGGGAAGGGAAAGTAGAAGGACACTGTCATTTTTGCCCTCTCATCCCGCCTCTGATCCAGTTTTCTCTCCGGCAAACACGCTGAGAAAATCTCTCATGTTGCTTAGTTATGCGTGTCCGTGAGTGCACTCAGCCCTTCTGCACAGCGCAGTTCACCCTATACCATCACACAGCACAAGAACATAATCTCTGAGAGAGGATAGAAGAGCCTTGCTTCAAAATGTAATCTAGCTCACAACACTTCAGGAGCGACTAAAAAAGAGGTACAAGGGGGCTATTGAACGAAAGAAGTGAACTGGTCAATACAGAAGTGAAAGCTACTCTTTAGAAGTTTGTTTTTAAGTTATCTGGCTTTGCAGCAACTGAGGAAGTCATGAAAAATACCTTTAAATCTTTACTGTTAATGCATTTAAAATAAGGCTTCTTATACATTTATACATTTATGCTTCTGGTTGCCAGTAGGTTTTAATGTCAAATCAAATCAAATTACATTTATTGTCACATCACACTTATACACGTGTGAAAGTGAGTGAAAACCATAGGCGAGTAGCCACTTGTAGAACTTAAAAATACAAAAACAAAGAAAAAATATATATACACATTAGTATGTATATACGTACACAACATACACCAGTATTGCACCATTCCAATGTACAGTTTTTGTACAGTGATACAAGTTATGAAATAAAAGCTAAAATATTTACAGTTGCACACATTTCTATATATGCAATTTGTGAGTCTGAGGTAGATAAATGAGATGCAGGGTACACAGGGGATAGAATATTGATATACATAAATATTCCAGATTATACAAGATACGGATAGAAGATATACAAGATGTCAATCTATATGTGCAGGAAGAGATTTGCTAGATTGAAGTTACTTTTAAGTTCTCTGAGCCCTACTGAAAAAAGGAACTTAAACTGAAGCTATATGTGAGTTGCAGTTTTGTTATAATGGTGCATAAGTGGTGCATTTTTTATAGGCCCAGCCTACAAGAGTCACTGTCTCTTATTGACTGATTGACTGACTGACACCATTGAAACCTGTACGCCATCCAAGACAAGCAGCTGGTGGAGACATGCACTCCGCGTTCATTCCTTCCCAATTATACCATTATAAGACTAACATGAACGATGCATGAAAGCAGAAGAAATATATTCAGTGAAATACATGATGGGTCTTACAAAAACAACAATATAATAATAAGTGCAATAATGCAGCCTGAGGTATGTTCCAAGTGAGGATAAAGTCATCATGTGCTAGTACAATCATAAAAAGAATCAATGGAGAACACAGATTTATTCACAGCACAACGGATTACAATTATGAGTACCTCATTCAGACATAAATGCCACTGCTATCATAATAGTACTGGTAACTTCAATCACATAAAAATGTATTAAAATAATTAAAATAATGCTGAATACTCTACCCAATTATTAGTCTTATTATTGTTGTTATCAGTATTATTATTATCAGTAGTAGTAGTAGTAGTACCATAGACACCAGCTTGACAATGTCATGCAGCCAGTGGCAGTCCAGCCAAACTAATCTACTCTTGTTTCAATTTCACACTTTTTTAGAAAAATATATGGAAACAGTTATATGCAACAGTCTAAACACCTCTGGTCAAATTAGTAAAATGTTTAAAATGTTCTGCTAATTTTCTAAGTGAAAATAAATGTACCTTCTCCACAGGCAACACATTTTCCTGCAAGTTTTAGTGCACAATTTTGTTTAACATATCAGAAAAAATAAAACATGCCACATTTTTCCAATATGTTAAATTCAGCATATAAACAATAATAATGCATCAAAATGTGCAGAAGTATGTTCACTGCAGAGGATATGTTAACTTATTTTCCACTTAGCTAATCAACAAAACATGTAATTTGACCAAAGACACCCAAATTTAGGCATACGACTGCATATGTTTCTTCAATTTAGATGAACTTACATTCAAATGTAAACAAATGTAGTCCTACAAGGTTTAACTCAGTGTTTTGCTTTATTGAAAGCCAGTGATAAGGTGTTGTTTTGATGCTACTAAAGATGACAAACATTTAAAATTTCACAATATTTACAGTTTTTAAAGGTACAATAGATGTTGGTGTGCATAAAAGAGTATGTGTATGTGTGTATGCTCCTGCCCCCTACATCCATAAATGGTCAAAAATCATATCCGTTGTAAAATTGCCACCCTCTTTGCAATCTCCCTGCCTCCCCGCTTGTAATAGCGTAATTACAATATTATAACATCTAAGATGTCTTATTAAGTCATCTTTCATGTATGAAATGTACCAAAGTCCAAGAAGTCATTATGTTGTCATAAGATGTTTATAAAGTAAGCTAGCTGCAGTTAAACCCAAAATAGTTTTTTTAATATTAAATATTAATATTAATTGTTATTGGTAAAGGTTTTTTCTGTGCTCAATAGTAAAATAATTAAATATAGCCATCACTCCACCACTCCATCGTATATTTTGACCAATGGTTCCACAATATTTACAATATTTACAATGTTTTGTGTTAAACTGTTTGATTTGTATGTCTGTGTTCAGATCTGTTCTTACCAATTCTTCAATTTCATTTGAGCACATATGATACTCAACCATCTGAGTATAAAAATGGGACAGCTTCATTATCTGTAAGTTGGCATGAAGAATGAATGAGCACTGAGCTCGCTGTTTAAGGTCAGTGCACCACTGTCTGGGTGAATGGACCTGACAGATAGCAGCAGGTAGAGAACACTGCAGAGAGGATGGAGATTAATCAGTGATTTACACATCTTGTGTGATGCACAAACGCACACAAACACATAAAACAAACATGCACCCCCCCTGAGCCTGCGGACCATGATCAACAGACACGTCAGGCAGTCTTTATTCCAGATCAGTTCATGTACACGTTCATGCAAATATTATAACCCAGGATAGCCTTTCTGTGGAAAAAAGTAGGATGACAGTGAGGACAGAGAAGCATGATAAAACTGGAGTGTAAGGTGAGCACTTGCGCAACCGTGGACTGGTGTTGATGCAGTGAAGTTTAAAACAGAGAGACAGCTGGTGGAGGAGTCTATAAAAGGGGAATGAGAGAAAGACAGGAGGAGAAAGAGAGAGAGAAAATAGAAAATAGACCTGCAGTGAAGTGCACCTGTCTGCTCTGGACTCTACTGGACCTGTGCTGATCCACTGGCCAGTCATTTCTATTCAAGTACGTCTTGTTTCAGAGCAAAGTGTGACGAACATGAACTGTAGTTGAGCTCAGTGAAGCATGCACAGGAGCTTAGAAAGGTACATGAGCCTGTCCTGGTTACACAGCAGGGGGACAAACTGAGGGTAATATGAATGCAAAGGCCTAAGAGGCATGACTCTGGTGCTAACTGGCTGTGGAACTGCCATTCTGAGTGTTTTGTCCCTTGCATCAAGTTGTAGTTTTTGTAAAAGTCATTTATAAATGTGTAGTTACATACTTATAGAGCTGGTGTTACACTTTCAAAACATAATTTCAGAACATTTCTAGATGGGGACACCACATTACTTTTAACTCAATATGATGTGTTAAAACAGAAAACACTAAAGTGTACTGTTAAGGCATCATTTTTGACACTGTAACTTGTTTACCCATTTCCATGTGACACTTTAAAAAAAAACTAAAAAGAGTTATGGCACAGAAGAGTTATAGTAGAAGCACTTTTCAACCTAATGTCTATCAGCCGCAGTGTAATCACAGTTTCTTTTCTTTTCTAAGTACAGGAAAAGGCACTGAAGCTACATATGCTGCAGATGGATTCCAAATTTTGTTGAAAACAAAAAACATCAAGTGAAAAACTGAAAAAGGGTTGAAGTGGTGACGTCACACCAAAGAATCCTTTTGCCACCTTTGTTTGTTTTAAGCACTGATGCAAATTCAGAAGGCAACGGGGGGCATGTTCCCTACACTTTTAGAGTCACAGGATGGTTGTCGTAAAAAGTATCTAGGTGAGATGCAAAAAGCTGTTAGATATAGATAATTGTATTGCTCTGAATTACAGTTTAAAACTCTACAGCTAAAATAGATTCTCGTTTTATTTGTAGTCAGTAACGACATAATTTAAAAGTAACTAAACTGAATCTCTATACTAAACATGATAAATCTCTAATCACTAAATACTGATACATAAAGCATGACATATCAATATCACAAGTGTAACTGTAGGCACACTTTGTTGACACAGCTTTACATCTGAATCGCTGATGCCGCTTTAGCATTTTACTTTTAAAGCAAAAAGCCAAAAGTCTCCCAACAAGAGAAGAATAGTGCCCAAAAACATGAACCATTTTTTGGACTTGCCACATTTGGTAGTGTTTTTTTGTTTTTGTTTTTTTGTTTTTTTTGAGCAACTATTACTCCTTTCATTTTAGGCTACAGTTACTTTTTACTTTTTCTTAATTATATAAATGCTAATAACATTAACAGTCTTAAAACAGCATTTCTAAAAAGGATGCAAAGAAAGCAAGAGAAGCATTAGCAAGCAGCCATTTCTTGAAAACTGACACAGGCTTTGAGGATGTTGTTCAAGGCAAATTTTGTTTGACAGTGACGTTATCAAAAGTTTCCTCATTTATGTCATCTTGATGTCTTGTTCCATTTCTGTGCTGTTGTTTTGCAAAACATGAGTCAGAAACAAGGACACATCCATGTGCATCCAAGCTTAAGTGAATGAGTTAATAACATGCTGATAGGGAGGCAGGGGGAAAGGTATAATCAATTCTGAGAATAATATCCTTGAGGGACCTTGTGCGTAATTGGAGCTTACTGCTGACTGTTTCAGTGACAGTTACTGAACCACTGGAGTGGAGTATGATCTTCAGACTATTCATGTCCATACAGCACAATAGGTATTTAGTTAGTACATTTTCAGTAAGTATATTTTGCCTGGATTGACAAATATACTCTCAAATGAAATAAAGGTGTTATGATCTCAAAACAGGACCACTATTAGTTTCCCAAAGAACCTTTCAGTGGTGGTTCTTTAAGAACCATTGTTGAAAATGAGATGTTAGGATCTAAAGGAGCATTTTAAGGTTTGAAGAACATCTACAAAATGTAAAGTTTCTATAAGAATTAAAGGCTTTTCCTAAAATGGTAAATCCTTGTGGTAAAATGGTAAAAAGAACCATTTAGTAACCTTTATTTTAAGACTGGATCTGTTAGAAAAAATAAAGAAAAGCAGTCGTTATTCCCACAATCAAGAAGTACCATGATGCATCACTATCCTGCAAAGAGCATCAGCATTTACTCAGCATATTCAGATGTGCATCACCCAAAAAAAGTGCAGCCAAATGTCAGCCGCGAGTGACAGCCTTTAGTTTGGAATAAAAATAAACATCCCCACTACCCTGACAAGCGTGTAATGAGCAAGCAGCAAGCAGACACTGCAAACCGCTTATCACTGCGTGAACACAAACACATTAGCATTTGCCCCCTTCTCTCTCCGCTTCCTAAAAGCAAGGAAAGGATGATGATTAGAGGGGGAATGAGTGGGCTAGTGGGCTGGTCGGCACCCTTTTCCCAAGGGCATTTTTAAAAACACAGTCAGAAAGAGCCTCCAGAGGGAGAGAGAGGATGTGTGAAGGTCAGTGGAACTTATGAGGGATCGTTTCGTTGCATGGAATCACCTCCCACTACTCCAGCCACTGGTTTAGTTTATCGGTTTATTTCCTCCTTGTTAAATTGGCTGGAGAATAATTTTCTTTCCTAAGGAATACCCAAGAGGAGTGAAACACCCAAGAGGAGTGGGTTCCAAATGACATGAATGAAATCTACAATGTTTCTTGTTATAAGCATTATAGGCAGTCTCTTAGGGCCTCTGAGCCATAAAAGGCCCCATGTGTATGTAGTTCATTTATTTATTTATTTTTAATATTCTGTTAAGTGCATTGGGAGAGAATAAATAAAAACTTTGGTTCATTTTCTTGCAAAAAATGGGCCCAGAAACTCTATTTAAAAACAATTTTTAAAAAGTATTACATGCAGGGGTCGCCCCCTGTTGGGGTACGCTGCCTTGAGGCAATATTGTGGAAAGAAATAATAGAGTGCTATAAAGCAAACTGCATTTTTGTAATCTAAATATCTGAAACAAAACTGAGTGAAACCAAATAATCATTGCAAACCACTAATAAGAGTTAAAACTATGCCAAAACATAAAAAAGAATCAAGTAGTTTTCAAAAAATAGAAATTGTTGTTCATTTTCTAAACAAAACTAAAGATACTAGTAAAACATATTGGATGCTGACTGCTACATTACCAAGTAGCTTCTAGCCTTTTAGATTACATACATGTAAAAATAGGGTGAAAAAATACAAGCTTTTTTGGTCTATACAAACTTTGTCCTTAATTTTTTACCCTTTCATCATCACTAAATATATATCATGTCACTATGCAGTGAGAAAATTGAATTTGTTGCCCATAGGCAACATCAGGCAATAAAGGCCGGATTTACCATATCGGTGACATGGGTGACTGACTGGGGGCACCACAGTTGTATATCCATTTGTATATCCAGTTTGTTTCAAATCTATTTACAAATCAAACCAGTCAGTTTGTTTAAGCCAGCCTTAAACATCCTATAAGCATTGTTGATATTTGCTGCGGTTTGGTGGGCATTCTACATGCGAAAAACATGACGAAAAATGACTGCTTTGCTATCTTATTAGCCATGGATTATGGCGTAAGTGATCTTTGCTTGTGAGATGTTCTTTTGTTGCCATAATTTTGCAAGGCCTTAGCTGAGCAGCTTTGAGAAGAACAGACAACACTTTTCTAAATAAAACGGATCGTTCTGGTCCTAAAATCTGATTGGCTGAGCTGCATTCGAAGCCACTGAAAAATACCCGACATACATTCGGGCTGCTATATAAATCCAGGCTGAATGTTAAATGACTCCCTCCCATTTAGTGCTCTAGGCATGTTAGGAAAATCTGGCTTCTATACCCAAATGGTACATTATGAAACTTTTGGCTTCTACACCCAAATGGTTAATTGTGCACATGTGGCTAATTCTCAAAGAACTATTTGCTAGAAAGATTATGCACTATTTGGGTACTAGAGACAATATTTAATGCAGTGCACTATGTGGGGAGCAGGGAGCCATTTGAGAGTAAGCCCCAGAATGAAAAAACAACACTGTTAGCTTGGTGTTAAATAAGACTGGAAATCGCATAGAAATTAGCATGTTCATTGCAGTTGTAAATTAGGAGCAAAAAAAAAAACTTGTAAAGTGATGGTTTTGCATTAAACACTGCTCTTTTATGATATGTTCATTATTATGACAAAGACAAAAAGTTCATGAAATGAGTGTTAAATGCAATCATGGGTGACTGAACATTATTGTCCTCTTGCAGCAGGACATGGATGCTTGGCATTACATATTTTTTTGGCAGAATAATAGTTTCTCAATTATTATTAATACCTTAGGTTATTTATTGAAAATTAGTGTATTTTATCATATTTTAAGTTGTTTACCATTTTATAAAACCAATAAGCCACTTGAGGCTGTGCTTTACTGGGATTTTGTCACAAGTAAGAGGGTTTCATTCTGCTTCTCGTCATGCCTAACAACACCTGAGATAACATCACTGTAATGCATGGCCTCTCATCACTTTTTCTTTATTTTGTGACAATAATCATTTTTCTTACATTGCTTGTGATCAATTCTGCAGGGGAAAGGTTTTTTCTCCTTGTGCCAGAAAAGAAATTACCAAAGGTGTAAACATTGAATGATGTAATTCTTGTGCATTTTGGCCTCATACTGTTTTGGTGAATAGGTCAGTGGGAATGCAATGTGTGTGATTAGGAGAGTGTTATGTTCCAAGGGACAGGGCACCATAGCTCTAATGCCTGGGGGCGTCAGATGATCTTAATGTTGACCTGCATGCAATATGGCTTAGTATCATTCTATCAGTTCTTGCTACAGCAGTATAAGCAGATTGTGGACTTTAACAGACCTGGCTTGAAACACTGCCTGAGCAGTTGGCACCAGAACCAAATGAGGGACCAGGTCATGGTACTGGTCAGTGGCATCAGCTGGAGGTGTTGAATAAGCAGTGCATGTTGGCTGAGTGAGACACCTGAAGGCCAACTGAGCAAGACACTGGACGGCCTTGTGTGCACAGGAGTAGCCTGAGGGTCTGGCATAGAAGTAGCCCAAGGGTCTATAGCAATTGTATGCAGGGCTTCTGGTGGCCACAGGCAGGAAAGTGTGAAATGGGTGAATAGGTGACATGCAGCCTTTTTGATCACAGCCCCCTCGACTAAAGGGGATATGGTGTCCTCAGCGGCTCAGTCAGCTGTGGCAAATTCATCCAGGAGGAGGGTGGGGTCCTTAGCCTGTATGAGCACAGCAAGATCGACTGAGGTGGTGAGCTCCATGATCACAGTGTCACTGTCACCCAGCCTGGCAACACAGGGGCTGGAGCCATATAGGTAAGCAGCTTTATGTGGGAGCTTCCAACACTCCTAGGCATTATAACACACAGAGGTCAACACTAACGCAGGCTAACAAGCAGGACAACACTAAGATAACTCAAATAGAAGCAGCAACAGGGAAAAGGCCCATGAATATAAGAAAAACTGGCCAGACGTTACAAGGATGAAGACAAACTAAATGGGGATATATGTAAGAGACAATGACTCCAAAACAAGACACAGGTGTGAGTGATCATGAGAAGGTACAGCTGGAGCTGGTGTGAGCCAATCCCAAATGGAAGAGCCCAGGTGCAGCCTTCCACAACGGGAGACAGCATGACAGTTTATAGGTTTTATCTTAGTTTTTACTTATTATTTATCAAGGAGGGGTCAAGTAGGATGTTGCTTAGGACTCTTAAATATTCAAAAATGCTAACAGCCTTCTAGGCCTTCAGAGAAGACCTAACGATTTCTGGGAACTACAAAAAAATACATGTGTGTAATTTTTACTTGAATTTTATTCTGTAGAATCATGCTTTCATTTAAACTCTTGCAAATACTCTTGTTTCCCTGTGAAATTTTAGGATAGAAATAAATAGGATACATTCTTGAATTGACCAGCGGAAAATAGGCCAGTTAAGCAAGCTCTCTTATTGCTTAAGACCTGAAGAGTCGAAGAGAAGTCCTGACATGTTGGATTAACCATTAGCATAATTATGTGAGAAAAAAACATGACTGTAGTTCTCCTGGAATTCCTAGATATATCACTGACTGTGAATATGAGCAGCAGCCTAATCATTGGGTTATTGTGACAGAGCTCACTACTGAGTCACTGTGAACATGCAGGAAGGTAAAATATTTAAACAACAGAATACGAGAGGGAGTGTATTATCGCAAAATAACATCACAGCTGTGATTTGGTCACAGGCACGAGCCGAAGGTGCAGCCGTGATGTCATACGCAATAACACACAACCTCGAGTGTTCTATTGCTTTAATACAACAGTTAAATAAATAAAGTAAGAAATAAATAAATTGGGCCGGTTCATGTCTGGCTAATAACTAAGGTTGTTTAGGTGTTCTTCTGTCACAGCTGCCGACTGAAAAGGTTAGTGTAGTCTAGTGTAGTGTAGTCTTAGTGTAGTCTCATCTTCAGAGTCTGACCAAATCGTCTTCAGGTCAAATGTAATCTTAAAAGTGTCCATTTTCTGTTTGTGTGCAAAGTAAGAAGTAAAAACGTTAAAATGGCGTGAGCGTCTCCTACAGATGTCAAACTCGTTGCTTAGCAATGGCATTTTAGCGGAGTGATACAGTGTTTGCGAAAAAACGTGATGTTATGGCGAAATAACAGCATGGTTTGAACGCTCCTCAACCAATCAGCTTGCAGGGCCAGAACTAACTGTTGTATAATTGTTAATATGTCTGTTACAAGCTTGAAGAAAAACACGGAATGTCTTTTAGAATGTTTGTGTTTAATCTAATATGGTCAAAAAAAGTTAATGCAAATCACTGTTAGCTTAGCATTAACTAACCAGAAGAATCCTATAGTGACATTAGCAGAAATTAGCATTATCATAGACGTGGGTATCTGGATATACTTTGGCCAGATTCTATTTACATTTTTCACTAAAATGCATCCAAAGTGTGACCAGATGAGATCTAGATTCACTTTCCCCCCGTAAAAAGCACATCAACATATTTCCATTTAACTTTTGTTTACTTTTTTCTTCCATTTATGATACAAGTTAACAAGCTTAGCTTAGACACTTTCATTGGCCCAGAGTGCAAGAAAGGATTTTGTTTCCTTGTTTATTCTCTCACCTGCTAGTCAGTTCTCAGTAGAAGCATTTCCGCTCATGTGATTACATACAGATAATGGATCTTCCATCTTCCATTTACACTTGCAATAAATGTAAAATTAAAAATCTGTCTCTGACCATCTCTGAATGTGGTTTGAATTGATCCAATCATAATCTGATTGCAAAGCATCCTGAGTTTGTTTATACCTGGCTTTTCATTCTGTCAAGTGAACTCCAATAAGTGAAAATGCATGTTGATGTAAGGGGTAAACAGGCCTCAATGGCCACGGTTTGCCTCTTGAAACCCATAGCCCTGGAACGTGTTTTCCTGACATACATCTGTATCTAACAGGATGGTAAAGTTTTCATCTACATTCTGCTCTCTCTCCCTCTTACACCCCATTGGCCCTCCCTCCTTATATCCTTATATCCCTTGTGGTCCAAGAATGGAGCTAATTGACTTAAATGAGATGTCAACTGCATAAATCAGTGCTGCCAATTCACACTGAATGTGATATAAAACTCAACAACTCACAGCACGACATAAATCTATGAAATCTATTATTCATAAGGCTTACTAACAGGCCAAGTGAATTTTAACGCCATTCTCATGAAGTCAAAACGATCCTGGCATCCTGGTCCTGCTTCTATGTCCTTGAAAGAAAAGGCCTGTCCACCTATTCTCTAGCGACAGTCATAACAAACTATCAACCTAGCACACTTTTCACTAGCCTAATTGAGGAATGGCAACATGTGGCAACATTAGCAGATTCATAAGATGCAGCCGTAGCGGTGAGGACTCAGGAGAGCATTAATCCTGAAGTGAACTGGCCCCAACTCTCGGCAGCTCTCTGTCTTCTCAGATCTGGGTGTGCTAATAGGAGATTAGCAGCACAGCACAGGAAGTTAGCTTGGCCTGGAGGAAGGCTCGGTTAGCATCCCGCTGAGCCCTAAAGACTGTCTACAGTTAGGCACATTTGATTCAGCCACATGAAAGAGTCACAGTGTGAGCTCACATTCATTAAACGAAAAATAAAATATTCAAACTAAAGCAAGCAGAAAGCAACTCCAAAGCCTTGTTTCATTTTTCATTGCTCTATGTGCACATCACAGAGATTAAATGTTTGTTTTGGCTGCATTTATGTGTGTGCGTGTGTGTGTGTGTGTGTGTGTGTGTGGTGTAGTTAATGTTTTTCTGTGTGCATAATATTTATAATCTTCTTTCAAATGTCTTCCTGTCGTGAGACATATCCCACTCACACTAATTTATATATTATGGATACACTTTGGAGTTTTAGAAGTGAGCCAGTGCAATTGATGTTAACCCATTCATGAAGCATAACTAAACCCTCATTTGATGTGTGAAATTCCTTAAACCCATACTTAATGTGTGATGTTTTGAATGGCAGAGTCATTGTACGAACAGACTTATTGATCAAAGTGTGAAAGTAGTTCCAATTTTGCAAATCCCCCCGGCACGATCATTCCTCACTGACTGCCTGGCCTACAGAACCGATCACAATGTTATCCAAACAAGCCTGTTTTGACTGTTTCACTGTTGTATTTAGGGTTGTAACCAAATAAAATGACATTATTTGGAATGATATTATATAAAATATAATAATATATACTATATAAAATATAATATCTAAACAGATATGAATACAGATACAGATGGGTTGTTTACTACTTTGTACCAGGCTACAATACAGAAGGTACCACAAGATGTGCCACAAACTCTTCCTGCTTGTGCACATCTGTCACTCGTTCCTGGATCTTCCTTTTATACCCAAGCATGACTGCATGCTGAATGAGCGCATATTTGCAATGAATTAGATAAGATAAAACATTGCAAATCTTAGTCTTTGCACATTTTTCGTTTAAATACAGGTTGAAGTGGATTTACATATCACTGCTATCTGTTTTTATTTGCATTTCACACTGTCCCAGCCCTTTTAGATCTGAGGTTTAAATAACAGAGGAAATTTGCCTGTGTCAACAGTGAGACTGGTAAATTTAACACTTCCTCAACATGCCCACACCAATTCTTGTTACAATTACACTTTATTAACCACTGCCAGTGTTTAGAATTTTGTCAGTACTGCATGTTACACCAAAAAGTATTCACTGTTTTCAGCACTGGAGTTAATTTCTTCAGTTCTCATAATTTAATATTTAATTATTCATCAGATCGGAAAAAGAAATCCAATCTTTATAAAGATCGCAGAGCTAGCAATCTACAAATGATTATTTTATTATAACATTAAAGAATAAACCAGTTATCTTAATCCAAGAGGAGAGAAAATCATTTTTTAAAATAGCACATTCATATATCATCATATATTTCTTCATAGTAAAAAGCCACAGAATGAACCACCATCAAAATTCTTGCATTTTCAGGTCACAGACACTCTAGTCTGATCATTTCTGAAAAGATCAGTGATAACAGCTGTTTTGATAGTTCCAAAATTCCAAAAATAAGTACATTTTTGATCAAACAGATTTATGAAGATATCAAAGCATTTACATGTCAAATAATGATATCTCTGAGTAGCCTAGGGTCTCATAAAACACCAAAACATTACACATGGTTATCCTAGGGTTCTAAAAGTTAAAGATGTAGAGAGTTAAAAATATAACATTATCATGAAAAAGCTCACTGTGAACTGAGCGGTAAGAAATAAAAGCACATTAGCAGAAATGAACAAAGCACAAGGACCACCCCCAGGGACCACCAGCAATGATGACTGGAACTCATAGCATGACTGTGGTGCTTACATTCCCCTGAAGCACAGAGATCTGAACTTTATAACATGCTGGAAGTAAAAACAACACCAGAATCAACACTAAAATTTCAAAATGTGAAATGAACACATTTTAACACAGTGTAGTACTGTAGGCTTTTTTAATTGCTTCTTTATATTGAGCACTAATAGCTTCTAATGGCCTCATAATGTTCACTATTGAACCCATTCTCCATTTTTCATCTACTGCTTTGACCCTAGTTAGCCTTTAGTACTGATCTTCTAATAGCTCTTCCATGCAACTACCCTGACCTCAACCTCTTTAAACCTCGCTCTCCCTCCTCCGCATCTTCTACACCTCAGTCCTGTGTACTCCCTCCCCTCTACTTAGCCCATCTTACTCCCCTCCTCTTGCATTACCTGCCAGTGGTCCATGCCTGTGTGGCTGTGTGATGAATAGGCGTGGGCTCTGGAGACTGCACACAATGAGAGAGATTTAAGTGGCTAACGCCACCTCAGCTGTTCAGCAGCCTCTCCACCAGGCAGGGGGACAAGGGCCAGCGTGTGCCGAACGGCTGCGCAGCACGAAATGATAAATAACAGCAGATGAGGAGGAAAAGGAGAGAGTGCAGGATGAAGGAGTGGAGAAGTGCAGCGAGGGAAGAGGCTGTTAGTAAAGGAGCCACTATCTGTCTGTTTGCCCTCCCTCATGTCTCAGGAGAGCTGAGTTCTCCTACGCAGTATTATTGATGTAGCACAAACTGGAGAACAGCACAGCAATGAAGACATTGGGGGTGGGGGTGGGAGAGAGAGAGAGAGAGAGAGAGAGAGAGAGAGAGAGAGAGAGAGAGAGAGAGAGAGCGATAATAAAGTAGATTTCCGTGTGATAAGTATAAACTGATCTTCATTTCGCACTCACCCTCATTAATATTCCACACAAACAACAATATTCAACATTTTTCTTTCTTTTATCTTTTTCCCACTAAAAGTCCAATTATGATGTTTGTGTGGTTTTATGTACCAAAAACAGACGTAATTCATTTTTACATAATTGATATCAATAAATGAGATATATATCTTTACACTGTAAAAAGTGTTGCCCGTTACATTGTGTGTAAATTTCATCATGAATGGACCAAAAGAAACGGCCCAAAATTACTTGGAAAAAACTCTGGTTCCATTGACTTACATTAAAAGTTAAGTCGTTTTTTCCTTTTCCTGTAAAGTTACCATTTTGGAGATATAAGGTTTTGTTCCGACAACAGTGATATATATATATATATATATATATATATATATATATATATATATATATATATATGAACCTGATACCTTGGCAGTGAGCATGTATTTGCTTACACTAATATTAGAATAAATTAGAATTAGAATAAATACAAATAATTTTCATATATTAAGTAATTATGAATTTCAATATGTTCATGTAACCATTTCCAAACCTCTTCTAGACAAAGCCCATTTTTAACATTTAATGACTACAGTTCAACTAATCAATTCATCATTTAAGTTAAATCAGGTGTGCTGGAGTTGCAATTCAACAAATGCGCAAGATGGCTGAGGATACTGAAATCTGAAAACCATCTTTTAACCAGCTTCTTTGAAAGAACGAAATTCTTGTTATTTTGTACTGTTTGTTTGAATTTCTCATGTCATATAGTGTTTTTCCAAGCAGAAACACTTCCACTACCCAGATGAATGATTTTAAGCAGTTTGCTTTGGTGCCTTTAGCACCTGCTGTATATGTACATTTGTTGGTTTTTCTGTTACCATAAAAAGGATGAATTCAAAACAATAATACTTTTGCAGCTTAGTTTCCAAATATAAAATGTATGGGCTGGGAAGTGAACCATCTAGTACTCCACTGCTGCAAGGTCTCTAAAACAAACTCCTACATCAAGAGTTTATAGGATTAATGAGACAAACATTTCAAGCCTTGTGTCCTTTAAAAATAATTTAAAAACGCTATCAGACAAAACCAACCCATGAAAAAAGTCATGTTTTGTGTGTGTGTGTGTGTGTGTGTCTGTAAAGTCCCCCACAATTGCAAATGAGTGGAATTCACACAAGCCGTGGTGAGGGGTAATTTTAGCAGTGGTAGCTTCTCTTAGGAATTCCTCCGTATGAAATCCAGTGAAATCACTCTTGCTTGTTACATTTTTTCCAAACTCTTTGTGATGCTGGATTATGCCCTTATGTTTCTACTTCTCTGTTCTCTGTTCTTGGGTTTGGGGTGAATCTGGTGTTTCATGATAACAGTGACCTAATAAACCATTTGAAGATTTGAAGCAATAAAGTAAGAAGCCATATGTCGGATAATTCTCTGATGCATGAACTAATGTCATTGTTTTGCCAGAATTTCGTGCTTTCCACAAATGAGTGTTTGGAACCATTACAAATAATTTGCTTGAATGAATTATTTGGAAATGCTGCAGAGACAAAATGGCACGTCTCCTGACAGGCTACATAAAAGCCTTTTAAATCAAGAGGGGCCGACAGTCTGCCATTTATTGGAATTGAAAGCGACATCCATGGTGTTAGTGGTACATCTGAGAAATAAAGACCAACACAGTTTCCAAACACCAGGGGTTTATACAACAATTATCAAGTAAAGCTATGCTGCTCCAAGTGAACTAAATGACCAAAGCTATGCAGTGGGCAACAGGGGCATAGCTACAGGGGGCTAGACCCTCTCACTTGGATCTTCATGTGTTTTTGCGCCTTAAACAAATAATTGAATTGAAGCATTTAGAACCATTGACTAAGTGTGTTTTGCACACAGAGGAATCAGACCTCTGCATTTTACCCATCCATGCAGTGAAACACCAACATACATGCACAGTAGTGATAACACACATTAGGGGCAGTGAGCACACTTGCCCGGAGCGGTGGGCAGCCCTGTTTACGGCACCTGGGTAGCAGTTGGAGGTTAGGTGCTTTGCTCAAGGGCACTTCAGTCATGTCCTGTCGACTCTGGGAATTGAACCATCAACCTTCCGGTCACAAGGCTGGTTCCCTAACCTCCAGAACACGACTGCCCCAAAAAATAATTGCCACCAAAAATCTTTCTTGATCACCAATTTTTTAATGGCCATTAGGCCATTGTCATCAGTGAGTAGATAAGAAGTAAAGTTCTTTAAAGTAGTGAAGAAAACAAGGCTCAATACTGCAAACAATGACAAGAAAATCACAGTCAAATCACAAACATTTGCCGCATAAATCTACTGGTGCTGTAAAAGATATGACTGGTTAGTTAGCCTTTACCAGTTGTGATACACTGCCAGTTGTTTTAATAACCAATTAAATGCAAGACCAGCAATCATTTGTTTAAAATTTCATTTTTATTCTCTCTGGTTATGGAAGCTACAATAAAGTAGGCTAGTTCATGGACATCATCCTCACTACTGCAATTTCTCTGGGACATAATACTTCCTAGCCCCCTCAACCTGTAACCAGGCCCCCCGTACAATAAAAATTCTGGCTAAGCCACTGCAGCACAATTCCATGAACGTTTCTCTATTTCGACGTTAACCTTTTAAACTCCAAGGAATCTGGGAGGGACCATAACTCCATTCATCATTCTCATAACTACTTGGCCTACATATTAGCATTGGACTAGCTCAAACAATTTATAGGAGTTACTGAATAATAAGCCGTAAGATTAATCACAGAATAACAAGCTTGAAGTTTAAGGGGTAAAGTATCGATTTTGGCATGAATCTTTGAATTAATGTATTGTAATGTATTCTAATGCTGCGTGTCTTTGCTGAACTATCTGTCACTGTGATAGCACAGAACAGTTACAGCAGAACTTTAACATATTTAGTCATAGTATGTAGCAACTAGCATGGAAATAAAGACTCTACAGAAACTGACTATTGGCATAAAGGCACAATGCAGTAACATACTGGGTGTTATGAACTGCCCCTTTAAAATCAGAGCACTGAGCCATTTGTCCTTTTTTGTTTTTATGAAGCTATTTTACAAGAATGTCATGACGTGATTAAAAATCTCATTTATAGGCGTGACCTTGCAGAGACAGGCGAGCAGCCTGAGCGCAGAGCAAAGAATACCCATATGGACAGCTTTAGTCTGCCTGTTATGAGGGGAAGGACCAGGTGACAAAGGGCCAAGAGTAATCACAGACTCCAGAAGTAATGAATACAAATAATTTAGACAGTATCCAGCTGGAGAGAGGAGAGCCGTCAGAGCACACTTCTATCTGAATGGGGATGAATGAGCGGCTCACATATTATTAACCCAGCCACGTCCCACAGATACACATACAGAACAAAAAGCCTCAGATACCATTTATGCTGCTTATGTGTACTAAAGCTGCACAATCACTCCACAATATGAAGAGAGGAGATACTGATGCAGAAATAGCAGGGAGCTGGAAAGAAAGGGAAAAAAGAAGAAAAGGGAAGGAATGATGAGATGAGAACGAGTTGGAGTTCAGCCAAACTTCGCTTATGAGAAGCAAAAGTAAATTATAGAAAAGCAGAGCGAGGAAGAGAAGAGACGAACGCTGTGATGCTCAGTTTGAACTAGTGAAAAAGAAGAGAGAAAAACAGACAAGGAAAGGAAGCGAGATGAGAAGCAAGCGAAAGAGGAGACATCGAAAATGAGAGAGCAGAGATAAAAGAGTACCAGAAAAGTGGAGAGTCAGAAAAGTATGAAAAGTATGGATGAGATTTCACTCATAAATGAATGATCACCTGTCGGGTGACTTTGGCTCTTGAAGTTTGGTTTAATCTTGATGGAGTCTAACATCTGTGGCAGAAGGGAAGGTGTGTACTCGTGTACCCACATGAGGTTTAGAGTGTATTTTGTGTCATTCAAAAAAATCTAAATTATAAAAAGTCAGCATATATTTATCCATGTGTAGCCATCTTTTAAAATCTGAACAACCAAGAAATCTAAAGTGCATACAGTGGAAACTTAATGACCAATCAGAGACCAGAGTTCTGGTATGGAAATGGGGTAGATGGAGCTCTATTTAACCAATCAGTTGTCACCACTATTGTGCATAGTTAGCACGTTTGTGAAACAGTACATCAGAACAAGCCTTGATTTTGGTGATGCTGGCTTTACTATACACTTTCTTTCTCACTGCTATGCCATTCACTAAGTTAATTTACTTACACTACTGCTCCTTGTTGTCTACAATCTGAAAAATAAAGGTTTTAAAAGTATTCTTTGAAGAATACCCATAGAAAAGCCTATTTTGGTTCCCTAAAGAACCTTTCAATGAACAGTTCTTCAAAAAACATCTTCATAAACCCCATTGTAAATATGATATGAGTGTAATGAAAAAGTTTGAAAGTTTAAAGGACCTCCACGTGACGTAAATGATCTATACCAATTAAACCTTTTACCTACGTGCCAAGAACACCTTAGTATCCTTTAATTTTAAGGGTTTATTGTTTTCTACTTAAAGGTTCTATATATCTGACATTTTAAACATTAATATTGCAGCAAACAACTATTTTCTATGTAAAGATATAGTGGAGTAATGGCACCCTGAGCAGGGAATTAAGTCACAAATCCTCTGTGTGTGTTGTAATTCGAACTTTTCTTTTTTGTTTTCATGTGCACATGTCAGTGCCACACTGTGAAAACATTGGCCCATCCCATATTTTGTTTTGCCTTCCTTAAGAGGCAAAGACACTGACCATTGTGCAAGCAAGATGGCAAAGTGCAGTAAGAAAAGTTCAGGTGAAAGCGACCTTCCAAATATTTCTTGAAGTTGACAAGGCTGAAGTTGGCTTCCAATTTTCTTTTTCATGTTCCACCCAAAATCATGTAGCAGTTCCATTCTGCACCTGAATATAACTGTGGCTCCATTTAAGATGGAATGGAAAAAATTCAAAGACGAAGCTGAGGCACCTGAAATATATAGCCTAATGTCTAAGCGGAACAGGAAAAATCAAACAAGAAGCTTGTGAAAAGCTGACTTCAACTTTATCGAGAGAATTAAAAGGCATGAAAAGGGATGAGGAGGTCGCTCTGTTTCTGCTTGACAGGTAAGTAACATTAACTTATATTTGCTGTTTTAAAGAACCAAGAGGTCAGTATTGTATTTTCCCTGTTTGCAAATGTTTGTGATAGCAACTAGTTAGCTTCACAGCAGCAATTATAGAGACAGTTTACCTTCCCACAACCTAGATAACATTAGTTACATGACTTGCTGGGTCATTGTTCACTCTAACATTGTTTGTACAATGATTGCAAAGGGTTTTAAGGTGACGAAGATCTTAAAAACAAGTTTGCTAGTCCAGTGTTATTTGCCTTGTGTGTTCATTAATTTGGTGGGGGGCAGAGCTTCTGAAGGAGCGCTGAAGGGAGGGGTGTATTTGTCTTGCTGCTTTGCATTATATTGTCTGTATGGTACTGTACTGTACATTTACTGTAATAAAGTTTACAGTAATAAAGTTTATTGTTGGAACCATGCTTGACAGGTGAATTCCTCCAACTTGGCAGTATGGTCATTAAAGCATACGAATCAAGAATTCTGGCCTGTTATAGTAAAGTATTACTCATCTTTGCAAAGAGGAAACACCTCTAGCAAAGTTTGTGAAGGGTGCAGTGTTGAAAGGAGCTGGTGCTGAGAAAGAAAGAAGGGGGCATGGTAGGGTGAGGTGGAGAAAAAAAGGGAGTTCATGAGCGAGGAGAGGCTAGAGGAGAAGTTACATGCATTTCATCATTGTTACCTCACTCTCCTCTGCGTGTAATTGAGAGGCCTCAGTGATTATTGACTACCTGACCTATTTCTAGAGCCTCACAAACACTACACACAACCTGATGGAACTTCACTCCAGCCACTCTGACACATCTATCCACTTCACTGCTTAAAATCCACCGCACTTCACCCACTCAAATCAAAGGAACCACAGCATGATCCTGTAGCGCCAAGGCTTTAACCCAACACTACACCAAAACAGTAGCTCTGAGCATGCTGTTGCGCTATTCTAGATTTAGATAGACCACACGCTTATTGATCCTGCTCATGTTTTCCAAGATATAACAATGTCGTTCTTGTATGCGTAACGTTTTGCGAGCATTTGGCTCTCTAAAACATGACAAGGGGTTGCGTGTCTAGTTCAGAACTCAAGTGATGTGTGTTTGTTTATCTCATTAATATATGCTGTGTAGATACTTAAGCATCATGACATAAAACTGCACTGTTTTTTATTTATTCACATTTAAATTGGGTAACTTCATAAGCTGTTCCCACTGAGTCACGCTGATGATTTTGATTAACTGATTTGGACGAGTGTCTCAGTATCTCTGTAATGAAAAATTAAAGGGCAAATCCTCAGTACTGGAAGCCCTAAAGCATGTAAACAGAACATAATGAAAAATTTGAGCGTGAGTATGTATCTGAGCATTTTTTCTTTTCTATTACTGAAATGCAGTCCTTCACTAACTGGCCTGAAACTGAAGTGACGTGTTATATATGAGTATATATGTCTAAATACTGATGTCTTGCTATCATTATAAAACAATATAAAACATTATAATGGTAACGCCAGAAACTGCATATAAAATAATACAATGGTAACCCCAGAAATTACCTAGGATTGCATCAATCCAGCCTAAAGTGACCTGTTCCCAAAAAACTCTTGACCATCTTTGTCACTGTTAGCATATCACATATTATTGTTGTCATATCAAACCTTATAACCAAGGCTCCATACTGGTTTAAAGAATAAAGTAATCAGACACCATTAACCAGTGTTCTACTATGATCTAAAATGCTTAAAAGGGGCATTTTCAAAATGTCTGCATAATTCAATCACTGAGATAGACTTGGAGGTTTGATGTAAAATGCTCCATTCTAGAAAAACACACTTGGTGCAATGTCTAAAACATTTCAGACACGTCTTCTGAGTTTTTATAATTAGTGTTGATAAAGGCAAAGTACTGGTAAATCTGAGAAAATATGTTTTTTTTTTATGGGGACTATTTTGCCCTACAATGCCCTGCATGTACCTCTCCACTATGAATCTATTCAAATGAAATACTTTTTTTTTTTTTTGGCCAAAACCTTATCTTAAAACTACTGTAAAAACAGTCTCAGGTATCAGGCAATGTATTCATTACCATTTCATGCAATGACTTTGTGTGACAGAGCTTCCAGGGGAATTCAACTCTTCGGACATCCGGTTCTTATCACCAACACTATGAACAATTCTGCCTGTTAAACACTCTGAATGACTTTGTTTACATCTCAGCGATAAAATTATTCAGAAATTTTGGTGGAATTCCAATGTAACTGTTCCTGTTAGCACAGTGGCTTATTATTTATGTCTTACCTGTAAACTCCCAAATGTTTTTGGATCAACATCACATGATCATGCATGAAGTCATTCAGTGTATCATTTTACATGATTTATATGGCATGTATATGATACTCCTGTGCTTAGACTGTAGATTCATTGGGTAATCATGACCTTTGGCAAATGTCTTCTGTGCTTTTCCATATACTCTGCCATGATTTTGTTTGTATCATGTGTCATCATGCAAGAAACATGTAGCCAGCTATCATCTATGCATGATTAAAAAGAGAATTTGCTAATTATGTTGACAATGCATAACATTACCTTTGGACTGATCATAGCAACTACTGGTAAATTATTATGGACTCTTATTAAAATTATTATGTTGGAGTGATTTACTGACTCACAAACAGTAAAATTCCATAGCCTGTCTGTGTCAACAAGTCCATCAATAAAAACACAACTGCTAGGTCTAAAAGTATTCCATATCTACTATTTTATTATATTACGTACAGCCTCTGGAAAAGATCACTGTATTTTCATTTTGTTCTAACTGCTTTGGTGTGGAAGAATGGACACGTTAAAATATTGTTTCTGCTTGCAGCAAGCTGATTGATATTTCATTTCTGAGTCCTGCTTGTAACTATATATTTTTAGTTCTTATATTTTTACATTGTTTGTAAATGCCATGTGCCATATACATTGTAAGAACATTTCAGGATTAATGGACAAATGGAAATGGTCCAAAATTACATAGAGAAAACCTCATCACATTAACTTACGTTAAAGTTAAAAACATTTTTCCTTCTCTTGTAAAGCTATTTAGAGGCACAAGGTTTTGTTTCTTCTGCTACTACTGTCAAAATGTGTAATTTGCTCTGAATCTGAAGTGTTGTTAAACATCTTTATATGGCCATTAAAATTGATATGGAATGCTTTTCATAGTTTCATATAGATTTAAATGCAAATTTAAAATAAAAACGTGACCTTTTTCTGGTGTTTTCATTATTTCATCTCCCTGCTGTATTTCCGTCAGGTATTGCCCCTCGAGATGCCAATCATCCACGACTCTCAGAACAATCCTTTGTGATATTGACTGTGACTGAATGTCCTCCATGTCCTTTCTGTATTTGTTCATGTGTTTAATATTCTATTGTCTGGGGTTGCTGTGTAATCATCTCTGCTGCTTTAATAAAAGCAGCTATCCCAAGCTTCATCAATAAACTGCATTGGGCCTTGTCTCGGCGAGCGTTTATAAGAGGACAGAAGTGATTTACACCCTCTGCAGCTGGGCAAACCCACTGGGAAGGACGCATGTATGACAGAAGGCTTTTATAGACCAACCAGAGACCTCCAGGTGACTCAGTGATCTTCAGAGGCATATAAAGATCAGACAGTAATTATAAAAGGACTTATACAAGGAGAGGTTAATATCACTGCCACATTCACAGCGCTCCCACACTCCCTCCTGTGCTGAAACTTTAATACAGACTCTAAAGAGGGCTCTGAATCTCTCTAAGCATCTTGCAGGGCTGGGGGCTAAAACCAAAGGCATTCTTCTATTCAGCATGTATGAGCCCACCATTGTTACAGCAATTCATCATGAAGCAATGTGGGTGAGAGTACAGGGAGCTGGAATAAATCAGGACACTAAGAAGAGCTACATGCTGCATTTTGCAAGTGAAATTGACAGCCTAAAGCATGCCAAACATGTTTCTTCTGATGTCACCCTGCTAAGGCTAGCAGCAGTTATGACCCTGCAGCATGGAGAACAGTCACACTGCTCCATTGAGTTCTGAGTAGTGCTCTCCTAGGAGAAGATTAAGGAAATAAGCACGAAGCTCTGAAACACTATCAGCGTCTTCACAGATAGTCCAGCATGCTCGCTGTGTCACAGCCTGACCATTAACTCACCCTACGATATGGACACATGGAATGATGATGAATGAGTCCAAGTGTGCATAGCTGGCCCTAAGTTTTCATGAGGACTCCAGACTGGCATTTTGAAAATGTGGGGATATCTGACTGGTCCCTATGAGGAACTTGCTTTTTTTAAGTTTTCTGCTTTGTTTTGCAGCTTTTACTTGACAAAGCAAAAAAGACCTAAAAGGGGATGAATGCTAAGGTGTTGTTAGGGCATTGATATGGTGTCCTAGGTGGTTGCTAAGTTGTCGCTAAGCCATTGCTGTGGAATCCCATGAGGTTACTAAGGTGTTGCTAAGCCATTGCTGTGAAATCCCAGGTGGTTGCTAAGGTGTTGCTAGATCACCCCAGGCGGCTGTAAGGTGTGTGTATACATGTGTGCTGTATGTATGTGAGTCTGTATGTAATCTGTCTGTAAGGGGAAGAGTGAGAGACATCCTTTGTAACATAATTAATCCTTTAGTCCACCATTAGTCCTTTGTTCCACCATTCATTATGGGAAAATTGTGCTGATGAAAACCGTACATGCAATCAGTCCCCAACACACAAGCCCACTATTCTTTCAAAGGCTTTATGATTGTTTATGATTGAAGTTTTGTGGTTCTAGCTCGAAAACTATGACCCGTGAAAACAGTACAAAAAAAAAAAGCGTAGAATAAAATGCAGAATGGTAAACTGGCTTTGTCAAGCCAGCTTAACAAAACAATTTTTGGTTATTAATATTAATGTTAGTGTTAGGTTAGGAGTAGGGCTATAACTAATGATTATATATTCAGTAAATCGATCATTTTTTTTTAAATGAATCAACTAATCCAATGATTATATTTCTGTTTCAGTGAAAAATATTTAAATAATGGCACAAGAAATCAGCTTTTGAACATTTACCATTAAAATTAAACTGCTTTTGTTTACATTATTCTTACATTTATTTCTTAGTTGAAATTGTTCAACAAACAATTTCAGACAAAGATCTCCTTTGCTCCTCACAAAACGGACAAATGACTTTAAATGGGCTTCTTCTCATTCTGGAAAGGAGAAAGGAGCACAGAGAGTTTCACCACCCCATTCAGGAGCTGGAACTTTATGAGAGCTTTCAGATACAGCTCAGATGTTTGTAACTCAGCCTGAGCTCATTTGAGTCGCTTTTGGAGATACTAAATCCATCTACGATGAATCAGAGGACCAACGAATCATGTTAATGATAAAAGTTCACAAATATCAAAACAGAGCATGAATGAAATTATGTCACATTTTTGCCTTTCGAAAAATAGCAGTGTCTGCCTTAGGGTGTATAGAATGTATTGAAATCTGTTAGGACTAAGGCACATATTAACATTACATAGTGAATTTTAATATAAACAGCGCTTAGTGCAGTTGACTTTGTCGACTAAACGTTGCAGTCTTAGGTGGGAGTAGGTTTAGCATAATATGGTATTGTAGATCAGTAAAGCTGTAGCTTCAGTTGATCAGACTTTAATGGAAATAATCTACAAAGAAAGGAATATAAAACTTGTACATATTTCTGTGTTTAGCTGTTTGTCTGAAAACTATCATTTCCCAGGATGATGAAAAATTTTCACATTTTGACCTTTCGGTGGTAAATGGGGAAAATGAGGAAAGTGATTAAAACATTATAAATAAAAACGTTAATTTTTAAAAGGAGCTAAAATATTTCCTATTTAATTTCTTTTAATGGTTGGGTCGAGTTAGGTGTGGGTTTAGCCTTTTTAGCTGTAGTAAAACAGAAGTCAATGGAAAACTCTACAGTGACAGAAATACAAACTGGTATACTATACTATGTGTCCAAAATTTGCAGATATGGAGTTAGTTTTGTGCCAAAATGTTTGAGAGAAGATCCTGATGTTTGAGAGAGGAATGTTCCGGTTTGAGAGGACAGCGGTGCTCTGAGCGCGCAGCTAATGAACTTGAACGCCCTTGTCAGCACGAAGTGCGGCAGGTAAACGCCTCGGATTTGCTCAACAAAACACTCTGGTTTCATCCAAAACTTGCAAATCTGCACAACAATTCATTTCCCTCTCAGAACTCGTTTGTGCAAAACACACTCAAAACTGGAAAACCTGCTCAATCATGCTCTTCACCTTGAAACCTCGCACTTGCGCGCAAATCATTTCTGCTCTCAGCTCCGCAGCGCGCGCTCAACTTTCACATCTGCTCGCTGTAAAATGTCTGAATGTTTGAGCCAAAACTCCAGCCAATCAGAGCTGCCGAGGGGCGGTTCCTGTCAGCGCACCAATCATGGCATCTTTCCTTAAGCAGCTTTATGCCAATTGGTCAAGGTACGTTCGTGGCTGTGGTATTGAGTCGGCTAGTGTGCTTGTAGCCTCGACATTAGATAGATGGTTTTTAGCTTTCTCGTAGCAAATGAATAGAAACGATTTATCAGTAACACTCTGTCATAAATAATAACGTTTTAATCTAACTAACATTGGTAGCTCGGTCATTTGTTCCCTACCAGAGGCTTAACGGTAGCTAACTTAAAATTAACATTAATCAACTAAGCTGATGTTAGCGAGGTTTCTTTGACTGTAGCTAACAGTGTCTAACAGTGTTCTACTGAACTCTCCTATAGCGCTTGTCTTCATAGGTTCATCTTGTTAATCCTGTATATTTATCTTCTATAGTGGCGTCATCAAAAACAATACTGATGCTGTGCAGTTAGCTAGAAACCATCTATCTAATGTCGAGGCTACAAGCACACTAGCCGACTCAATACCACAGCCACGAACGTATCTTGACCAATTGGCATAAAGCTGCTTAAGGAAAGATGCCATGATTGGTGCGCTGACAGGAACCGCCCCTCGGCAGCTCTGATTGGCTGGAGTTTTGGCTCAAACATTCAGACATTTTACAGCGAGCAGATGTGAAAGTTGAGCGCGCGCTGCGGTGCTGAGAGCAGAAATGATTTGCGCGCACGTGCGACTTTTGAAGGTGAAGAGCATGATAGAGGAGGTTTTCCCGTGTTGAGTGAAAACCAGAGTGTTTTGTTGAGCAAATCCGAGGCGTTTACCTGCCGCACTTCGTGCTGACAAGTGCGTTCAAGTTCATTAGCTGCGCGCTCAGAGCACCGCTGTCCTCTCAAACCGGAACATTCCTCTCTCAAACGTCAGGATCTTCTCTCAGACATTTTGGCACAAAACTAACTCCATATGCAGACACCTTTTCATTCAATGTGTCTTTTGAAATAAAAGGTATTAACTGAATAGGGAGTTTGTCCCTTCTTTGTGGCAGTGGCAACCTCTACTCTTCTGGTAAGGCATTACGTTACATTTTGAAACCTTTCTGTGAGGATTTGATTGCATTCAGCCACAATGCGTTTCTATTGAGATTATACAAACCGTGAGTGTACGCAGTTCAATGTCTGTGTCAGCAGTGGGTGCACCTTAAAGTAGCTGAATTCACTCTTTAGAAGGGGTGCATTCAAATCTTTGTATATGTATGTGTGTGAGTGAAAGAGAACACAAGCTCTCTGCTCATCTGCCCTTCATTAAATTACAGAAGCTTTAGAAAAGAATTTACATTTTAAAAGCGACCTAGAGGATCAGGCACTGCACCAACACTAACAGCGTCCAATATTTAGCAACCTTGGCCAATCACCCTTTCTGTTTACACACAAATATGATTGCCCAGTGGCCTGGAAAGGCTAGGTGACCAAATAAATACCTACACGCATTTCTAAATGATACAGAGCAGAAAAGTGCTGGCCCATACATACTTTCTTATCTGCTCAGAGACTAATGGAGCATGAAATCATTCAAAGTAAAGTAACAAACACTTGGCATTTAATCAAGCCACTTCTGCAGCCACTGCACCCAGCATAAATGTGCAGGACCTCTGAGAGAGAATCAACATAATAATAAGTATGGGGTCAAAAATACTTTTAGAACTATTTTTACTAAATTTACTTTTTTGTACTATTAAGGTAACAGCTATAAAGCATTTTGGAAATATTTCTTTTTCCCTTTTGTACATTACAAATTGTTATTTAATATACTTTCTGTGCCTATATCTTCCTCAAATTCATACACAATGTCATTTAACTATATATTTATTAATGTGATCAAAGAAAGTCTTGATAAGCATAAGCAAAAACACGCTCACCCATTCCTTCATATCCATTCCTCTTGGCAAAATATCACCAATTTCACAAGGCCACATAAGTCCCTCTGATAGACTCACAGTTCAAAACAGTCCAAAAGATTTCAATGGGATTCAAGTCAGGAGACTGGGTTATTTTGGCTGTATGACTGGGGGTCACTGTCTTGTTGAATTGTCCGTCTTCTCAGTTTCAGTTTCTTGGCCAATTAGGTTAAATTCTCCTATAATATGTCCTAGTACTCTATTCATGTTTCCTTCAGTGAAGTGTAATGCTCCAGTATAGTTTGCAGAGAAGCAGCCCTATGTCATGATGCTTCCACCTCCATACTTCACTGTGGTATGGTGTTTTCTTTTTTTCTCCCGAACATTAAAAGAACTCTTTTTTTCCTCCAAACATAACAAGCTGTATTACTGCAAAAGAGTTGTTTTTATTTTGTCTGACCAGAATACACACTGGTGTACACATTTTACACATGCATCTCTGTGCTTCTTCTTTCAGAAGAAGAGTTTTAGGCGTTTAGGATCAGAGGTGACTGCAGTGCAGTTCTTTACCTATTGGTATCAGTGTAACTGTTGCTCCTGCTGCTTTCACGTCATCCTGCAACTGTTTTTGAGTGACTGCTGGCTTCTCTCTTACCTTCCTTATCATTAGCCTGAGAAAAATCTTGCATGGCACACCTGCCCGGTAATGATTAGTTATGGTTCCATTAACTTTTCACTTGCATATCATCAAACTAAATAACTGAACAGGGATGTTTAAGGTCATTGTTATGTATATGTAGCTTTTTCCATTCAAGTGTTCTTGAATAGTGTTGTCTCTTTAGGGTCCCCCTTCACCTTCACCATGATTCTTACTACAAATTCTTACTACAAAATCTTCCCAACCAATAACAATGTCTTTTATAAGGACACCAGGTGCATTTTTGTATTATTTATATCTAGAACTTATAGAATTATTTATATCTAGAACTTCTAGAAGCTGTTCCCACTGTAACAAATTTGTTTCATACACAGAACAAATAGCCACCACCTTGACATTATTTGCCATGTGACACTTGGTTTCTTTTCAAATTTTAAGAATAATACTGTATATAACTTCACTGCAGCTGTCTTGGAGAAGAGCTAAAAGAAAACTTTGGTGCAGAAAAGAATCTCTGAAAATGTTTAGGGAATAGTGAAATACAAATCTATTAAAATAGAGGAAGGAGTTTTTTGAGGTTAAGCCCTTTTCTTCTCTGTTTACATTCACTTATTCAGGGCTGGAGGCTAAACTGTAGTTATTTTTCTGCTATGCAGATAAGTGTTTGGAGGTGTTTGGCAGTCAAATGTGTCACACAGTTTAGAGGGAAAAGCACACAGTTTATGTCTCTTTCATATTCAAATGTTTGTACAAAACAGCAGTTGTGTTAATTGGTCATAGCTGTGAGAATGCCTGAGAGACAAATAGAGTGACAGAAAAAGAGAGAGACAGAGAGAGGATGGGGGGGTGTGGGAAGAGAGAGGAAGGGAATTTATGTTTTTCTCTCCAACTCTAGCTTAACTGAGACTGCTTGGCAGTGAGGAGAGTTCCTGTAACTGGTGTAAGATTAACACTTTCACGCTCTGCTTTTTTCATGTAGGTTTGAAGTTTAACAATCATGCAAGACTAACACATTTTTAAAAACATTTTCCAAACATCTGTAATTTCATATGTGTCATGAGGTGGCCTGCTGGGGGCTGAAAACCATGCTTATAGAGAAGTAGGATCATTAGGGCTGCTAAAAGCTACAATGGCTTTCTTTATTATGTGGACAGTCATACATTGACAGAAAATCTAATTTTCCACATGTTGTGAAGTAAAAGATTTTGATGCAGTATGTAAACATTGTTAATTTTCCAAAAGACACTATTCATGTATTGACCATATGAACTGTATGCTATAGAACTTATTTATAACCCCGTTTCCAAAAAAGCTGGGACGCTGTGCAAAATGTAAATAAAAAACAAAATGCAATGATGTGCAAATCATTTAACCCTATATTTAATTGAAAATAGTACAAAGACAACATATCCAATGTCAAAACTGAGAAATTTTATTGTTTTTTGAAAAATATATGCCCATTTAGAATTTGCTGCCGAAAACATGTTCTGGGGGTAACAAAAGGTTGGTAAAGTTGTGTAATGCTAAAAAAAAAAAACAACAACTGGCGTTTGATTGGCAACAGGTCAGTAACATTACATGGGTGTAAAAAAGCATCTCAGAGAGGCTGAGTCTTTCAGAAGTGAAGATGAGGAGGGGCTCACCACTCTGTGAAAGACTGCACAATCAAATTCACAATCAAAGCAACAATTCAAGAATAACGTTTCTCAACATAAAATAGCAAAGAACTTTTGCTTTTCATCATCTACAGTACATAATAACATTAAAATATTCAGATAATCTGGAGAAATCTCTATATGCAAGGGACAAGGCCAAAACCCAGTATTTGCTGGCCATGACCTTCGGGCCCTCAGACGGCACTGCATTAAAAACAGATATGATTCTCTAGTGGAAATCACTGCATGGTCTCAGAAACACTTCTGAAAAACACCGTCTGTGAAACACAGTTTGTCGCTGCATCCACAAATGCATGTTAAAACTCTAAAATGCAAAGAAGAAACCAAATATACACAGGAATGCTGCCATCATCTCTGCCACCAGCATGAACTCATTTAAAATGGACTGAGGGAAGTGGAAAAGTGTCCTGTGGTCTGTCAAATCAACATTTGAAATTCTTTTTGGAAATCATGGACACTGTGTCCTCTGGGCTAAAGACTACTCAGCTTGTTATCAGTGCACAGTTCAAAAGCCAGTATTCATGATGGTGTAGGGGTGCATTAGTGCGCATGGCATGGGTGACATCTGTGAAGGCACCATTAATGCTGAACGATATATACATGTTTTGGCAACATATGCTGCCAGCAGTCCAGACCTGTCACCACTGAAAACATTTGGCACATTATGAAATGAAAAATACGACAAAGGAGACCTTGAACTGTTGAGAAGCTCAGATCCTATGTTAAGCAAGAATGGGAAAACATTTCACTATTAGAACTACAGCAGTGTCTCCTCAGTTCCCAAACGCTTACAGAGTGTTGTTAAAAGAAGAGATGATGAAACACAGTGGTAAACAATCCCCCCGTCCCAACTTTTTTTGGAATGTGTTGTTGGCATCAAATTCAAAATGGGCATATATTTTGCAAAAACAATACAATTTCTCAGTTTCAACATTTGATATGTTGTCTTTGTAGTATTTTCCTTTAAAAATATGGCTCACATGATTTGCATATCATTGTATTATATTTACATTCTGCACAGAGTCCCAACTTTTTTGGAAATGGGGTTGTGTATATATTCATCTATTCAGTTAGCCCCACCCATTCACAATGAAGTAAAAGAAATTTATACACACACACACATTATATATATATATATATATATATATATATATATATATATATATGCATACACACACAGAGTAGTATTTACCACTACGGAAGAAGACACAACTTGTTGGGCTTTATTAGCTGAAGTTGGTCCCAGCCACTCTGCACATAAAGAGAACTTTGCTTCCACAGTTCACAGTTCTAGCCCAAACTGTCTCCACATAAACACACAGTCAGTGAGTCAGGCCCACCTTACAATAAGAGTCCCTTGTAAAAAAAACCTAGCGAATAAATGCTGAAGAACATTTACCCCAAAACTATGTAACAGTATATTTATCATACAGTTCATACCTAAAAAACAGATTTAAGGGATAAAAAGTTGCTGGAACTTTTATTTAAAACTCTATATAAGAACACGTAAACCTCATAGGTGGACATCAGAGAAAAGAAAAAGAAATCTAAGAAAAAATGTGAAACACCGCCCTTAAAAAAAAACAAAAAGCACACAAATTTTCAGCCCTTACAGCTGGCTACCACTGCTGTTCAGCAGAAGCATTAAAACATTTGAATGCATAAGTCTCCCCTGCCAGTACATAACGTCTCTACAACAGATCCTATGCAGTGGCTACACATGCCAACAGATAGAAACAGGCCAAATTGAATGTGCAGAAAGGATTTAGTAGCTTCAACTGGAAGCCAGTCTCTATGAGAACCAGCTCTGACACCCAGTCACTGTTAGTCACCAGAGATAAAGCAGCCTCGCCCTACAGGAGGGGAGCTGATCAGCACTTTGATTGACCTCCTAGCTACAAAATGAGAGAAATGAAAACAATCCAAAGCGGGTTACAATCTTCAAAAAAAGAATAGGATAGAGAGAAGTCATGGGTGGGGTGGGGTGTAAAATGCATCAGTGCATTCAAACTGCTTAGATGTTGAAATGTTATAATAAACTATAATCACATCTGCATATTTAGAAAATAAAAAGTACTCTGAATCATAATAAAATAATCTATTTGACTCAAATTGTGTTGAAATCTGATTACCCTCATATTGAATCTTTCTAATGATTTTTGGGTAATCAAAACAAATTGGTATGTCAGAGATATTCACCCCTGCTCTTGAATAGACTTCAGAGAGGAGCCAAAGGCATAAACAACAGCTTAATAGTGTTTTACGTTATTGCTGTCAGAACAAAACCTTGTATTTTCAGAATGGCAACTTTTTAGTAAAGGAAAAAAGTTCATAATTTTTAATGTAAGATAATATGACAATATTTTATTCCAAGTAATTTATAACCATTTGTATTGGTTCATTCATTATGAAACATTCATTCAATGTAAACAATTTCTAAATGGTGTAAAAAATAAATAAATAAATAAAAAGAAGAAGAAAAATGGAGCTATGACATTTTGACCTGAAAGTGATGATATGCTTTAAATGCATTTAGTTGTATAGGTTGCTGTTACGCTCGCAGTAGACTGAATGTTAAGTCATAAATAAAACAGAGCAAGCTGTCTAAGTAACTTCCCTGAAAAATGACCATTCAGTTCATTTTCTGGGGCCTCTGCTTAGGTTGACCTTCTGATGTTATTGGCTTGCTGTCATGAATGCATAAACACACACCACTTAGTGAGGGATTTTTAATAGAGATTCAGTTCAGTCCTTTGAAGAGTGCACTTGGTAGTTGCTACTCAACTCCTAATGGTTTGGAATGCAGCTTTCACAAAGACCATAAAAATCTACTTTCAGTGAAAAGAGAGGGAGTCATCTATTCTTTTTCACTAAGCAACATGCCATTCATTCATTCAGGCTTTTGCATGGGGAAATGTGTATGCAATTAGTGCTCTCCTTTAACAAAGCTCTGCTTAATGAGGATGTTCAGTTTTTGAATATATGACTTTGTTATTAGTGTTTTAAACATTCTTGGTGTCCTAAAGAGTTTGCATTTCAAATTGCATTTCTTTTTTTTTCATTCTCTCTGTCTGTAAGAGTTTTAGTTACTTCGTATGCCTCTCATGTGGGTAAAAGTAGTCTATTGAGCCAGACAGGTCATGCTCTGTCCTCTAGTAGTGTTTGTTAATTCCCTGCAGCTCATCTCCATTATGGGGTTTAGAGGGTGTATTCACTGCCTCACTGAAGTTGAAGACAGCAACCCACAAGGTCAGGTAGTGGTCAGGATAATGACCAGTGGCTCATTTGGATAGTTTATCTTCAGTGAAACAATGGTTAAGAAGTAGATTCCTATTGTTTCTGCACCTTTTTTTCTTAACTGGTCACATAATGACTGTTTAAGGAGGTCAAACAGAGGCACTATTTTATAATGACTCATACTATCACTTTCTATTGTGCAAAAACAAAACAGAATCTTCTTTAACTTAATGTTTTATTGACCTTTGCCTACCTTAACTTCAACTTGAGTATAAAATATAATGATAAATCAGTGTTTTCCTTTTGAAAGTACCTTAAATGTAATGGGCAACACCCGTTTTTAAGGAAAAAGGTTAAAGGCATGTAAATAAACCATACACATACTTTCTTATGCAATTTACAGAAATAGAACAAAAACAAATGATCATTATCAAAGTATCATTTTTAGTGGTTGTTGCTGTTGTTACTATTATGGTAAAATATTGTATATCAGAATAACAAGTTGAACTAGTCAAACTGTCTAATTACAATAAAAAGCACAATTTCTAAGAAATTAAATGACGAAATTTTACAGATTCTTACCATCACTAAGGAAACATACTTCTACTGTTAATCCACAGGTTTTTTTCCTGGTAACCCTCCTGACTTTATACTATTTTTACAATTTACAGAAACAGAAGAAAAAACTCATTATCATTATCAAAGTATCATATTTGTTTTAATGTTTTTTAGACTGTTATTATAATGGTAAAATACTGTATATCAGAATAACCAGTTGAACTAGTCAAACTGTTTAATTACAGTAAAGAGCACTATTTCTAAGAAATGAAATGACTAATTTTACAGATATTTACCATCACTGAGAAAACATACTTTTACTGTTAATTCACAAGTTTTTTTCCTGGTATCTCTGCTGACTTGATACCATTTTTTCTTTTTACAGATTTTTAAAGTATTTATCAATAAGTTAATTTATTTATTTTTACAGTTTACATGATTGCACTACTCCACTAACATTTGCAGTGGAGATAATGCATCATATGCATTTGAAAACAACCACAGCTGTTCAACAACCTGTGCACAAATACAACTTTGACACTGAGCTTCAGTGCATCTGACTTCATGGATATGCATTTTAAAGAGTTGCATAGTTAAAGTGTAAAAATATTGGCAAACTGACAACCAGGAACAATTTATTCACCTGAACTGTGTCCATGAACTCAGAAAAAAATGCAAGCATGCTTGACTGCTAAGAAGGATGTGCAATTACTTTAATAATGGCTGCAGCATTGAAAGCACACAAGAAGACAGGGAGAACGACAGAGCAAAGAAAAAATATTCCTCAGAGAATTACTCTTTCTGCTTTGTTATTAAAAGAAATTTCTCTTTTTGTCTCTTCAGTCCTGGACATATACTCTTTTAGTTCACCCACAGGTCTTTTCATACTTCCAACTGCTGTATTTTCATCACAACAATTTTCAGAACTGCTTATCTTTTAGCAGCTGGGACTTCACGACTATTGATGATATTTCATATTGTAGCATTGGCGCAAAAGAAGACGTGGACAGTACTGTGCAAATGCTCTTGTATTTTGAACAGACTCTTCAACAACAGCACAGAAAGCCCAGCCCAGTGCTAACCTGACACGAACCACAGGGAGGGGTAAAATGGGAGGATGCAACACACAAGGAGGGTAGACAAACACGCACACAAAGCCCACTCTCCTCAGACACAATTCCCTACAAATAACCCAACTACTTCACTAATAACAATAGCAACGACATCAACAAATGTTCCTTTTCATACTGGGAATGTGGCACATCCCGAGAGCCAATTTGCATTGCCACGACCCCTTATCTCCCTACGGCAGCACGGCCATGGCAGCCACGATATTTTCTCACCTCCTCCAGACTTTCTATAAAGATTTTTTTCATTCCTCCAGGTCTACATGTCAAAATGCTCTCTTAATACCTTTAGAATTCAAATTAGCCAATTACTATCACATCATCAGTAATAGTACTTGGGGTCACTGGGTGTTTCAGGTCTTTCAACTATAAGACACCCTCTCCCAGGCAACCAGACCAAGGTTGACTAGACCTAGACTGGGCCCAAGTAGCATGCCACAGATCTCCCCTCTTAATCCAGAGCTATCTTAAGGCTTTCTCTTCAGCATTTTTGTTTCTCTGATGGCTTTTCTCTTGTGCTGCCCTGCGATGCCCAGGAGGCTATAGGCTTCAGAAAGTGAGTAGCCAACAAAATCCCTGCAGCCGACTATGGGCACACGTTGTACGCCACTCCCCTTTGTGGCACTGCTGCACCAGATCTACATACTTGGCCTTCCTCCTCTCACTGGCCTCCTCATTTTCTCCTCCAATTGTATGGTGAACTCAAGCACTAGCACTCACTTTGCTGCAGAAAAGAAGCCAATTCTGGGGTGTAGGGTGGTGTCTGCGATGTTCTCAGGGAAACAGAGCTGCCTTCCAAGATCCACCTTCAACTGCCAATCATTTGTCGTAGTAAGTATCCCCTTTACTGCTAAAGTGTTGGACAAATTAAATGGTCTTTCTAAGTGGTTGTAATTTCTTGGACCATTCAAGGGCACTAAAAAAGGTTCCTGCCATAACCTTTAGGACCAAGTCGTGGTGCCAGCGGTAGCGGCTTTCCCCTAGTGCTTTAGGGCAACAGCTCAGAATGTGTTTCAATGTTCCTCTTCTTTGGCACAACTGACAAAGAGGAATTTCACTCTTGCCCCAGCAGAAGAATTTGGATAGGCTGGGCAACACATCGTATACAGACTGGATGAGGAACAAGGCAGCCCTAGACACCTGTGGAGGTTATGGTTTATCCTCCTCTCAAAGCCCTCAACTGTGGACAGAGGGAACTTGTAAGCCCACAGTGGGTACTCTGGGGACACTGCTATGCTGGTAAATCCAAGCTTTGAACTTACCTGGCAGCCCTGATTTATCCCCAGCTTTTAGCCACGCCTCTAGTTCTTGATTTGTGGCCTCGATTGATGCAGAGTCTTTCAGGCAGTAATCAAATGTCTTACTTAGGCTCTTGACAGGCCTCTCAGAGAGTGATGGGATCTGGATGAATCAAAACTCGTCAGTAACCTCTTTTCAGCACCAGCAACCTGGACTTTGCTGGCTTGAAAGACATCTGAGCCCATATGATGAGTCTCTCAGACCCATCTTGTGCCTGTAATTGACACTGTTGTCACTGTCAGGTTGTCCATAAAGGCTGTAATGAGGGGCTGCTGTACTCCAGATTTGGTGATGGGCCCTCTACACTCAGTATCTGCTGCCTTGGCCAGCATGTTAATGATAAATACGATCTTTAAGTCTTGGCTTCCTTTTAGTCCAGAGGACCCTGTATACTGGACAGTATTGTGTTTTCTCTGCTCCTATATGCCTAATTTGATTTATCTGGTGAATAATGAGCCCTTCATCAGTTGAGGCAGGTGTGTTAGAGCAGGGGAAAATTCAAAATCACGTAGCACACAGAGCACAAGTGAACTTGAGAAATATTTTCGTAGACCGGTGCAATCCTGAACTGAACCAGACTCTGACGTATGAGTCATTACCGTTACTGCGGATTTGAGTCCCACTGGATAATCACTGTCTGAAATGTGCAAGAGTAAATCATGCATAGCACTTTAGCATTTATGAGTCAGTGTCATTTCAAAAAGCATATGCAATTTTAATTAGAAACTATTTGGCAAGCCCTAAAGTAGTCGGCTATGTTTGGAATAGTTTTAAATTTGGCTTCATCTACAGTGAATCATTAAATAAGGGACCCTGACAGTTTTGCAGGCTAACTTGCTCAAGTTACAGACTGATTAGCAATAAAAAGTCATCAAAGGTCAGGATATCATGACCATTCCACTATTTGCTGGGTTTTACTGACAAATTGCACACACTTTGTTCAATGCTGAGACCAGCAAGTAGTTTACAGAATTGTAGATCCTCTGAACTCTGAAGTGTTGAAACATCTTATCACTGTACAGACTTTCACCAAAAGTGCTAATAGTCTTGCAACGTGCAGTAACAGCAGGAGACTGGCATTTGTTTCAAGATGGATGTGTACTGAATATTACATTTATCCCAACCTTTGAGGCTGGAGCTTGGTGCCAACATGATGAAATAAACACACAAGTGACCTATGCCATAAATTCCAGGTGACTGAGTCAGACCTGCTGTTATCCAAGAGCTGAAAGAACAGGAAAAACAGAATTCCACTGGAGTGTCCAACTATATATATATATAGCTGTAGTGCTTGAGTCTGTGTTGGTGTAAGAGAGAAAAAAGGAGGACAGTGTGAGAGAATTTAATACGTAATTCAAAACAAATGCCTTGTAATCGTTTAATTAACCTTTTCACATATTATTCATATTAGCTAAATTTCAAGTCAAAATGTGGTTAATTTTCTTCTGTTCCAACAATATAGTTTAAAAGGTAAACATTGAATATTGTGTTTTTGTACTGTTCTCTATTTAATACAGGTCAACCAGAATGTTCCGTTTCTGTTTTATTAGCATTTTATACGCTGTCCGTTTTTGGAATTGAGGTTTTATATGATGAATTATATGTTTGTATGCGTATATGTATTTTTTATATGTTTTTTTGTTCTTTTACAGCTGTCTGGGGTTAAACATTGTTCATTATTATTTGTCAGCCAGAAGAAATATTGTGTGTGTGTCTCTGTCTAGCTGTCTCTCAGCCAACCTCTGGGCTCCATGAACAATCAGCTGTGCTGCTCCTGTGAGCTGTAGATAGCAGTGCTGGCTCTGAGAAGTCACCCTCCTGCTGTTCAGAAGAATACCTGTGCATTTCTCACTGTACACTTGTTGAAAGCCATAACGAAGGTCCTCTGCCCACCCTCCAAGCCGCAGCCTGCCACTGCCAATGCCATTGTGCATTGTGAACAGCTGTGAGCCATCTTTGTCATGAACACAGTCCGTTTTGCTCTGAGAAAATGACAGTCAGAGGGCTGGTCTGTGGTTCAAAACCAAAGGAAAGCTATTAGTGAAGATTCATCCCTCTGATGGAGAGAGATAATAGTGCCTGTGACATGCTAACAAAAAAGGAGAAAATCATCTCTAGGTGTTTATTAAATGTTAATTGATAGCCATTTAAAGCATTTTACATATGAGTTAACCAGCTTTCAGTGGTTTCAATATCTTGCAAATGTGTCAAATGTTAATGTTTCTTGGTAGCGGTGTCATTACTGATAACATGGACTGTAAAAGAGTTGAGCAGCTGAAAACTGTGATTATCTTGTTTTATGGATAATTTTATGGCAATTAAGGTTGAAAACAGCATTAAAAATAGTAAAATCATCAACAAGGCAACACATGCAAAAAGAATCCCTACATTTCAAATAAAATTTTTGAGTGAACACACAGGTTTCACATGTAGGTCTATGTGTTGCTAGACCTTTTTCCTCTAAAGAAGACATTTACAGAATATTGAAATTTGTTCTACAAATAGTCCCTGTCAAAAAAAGAAACAAGTATGACAAGTATTGTGTGATACTTCTAAAAAGAATATACCAATATTATATTCCAAAACTGCTTGGAATAAAATGTCTTTATATTAACTTACAGTAAAGAATGTTTTTGCCCTCTTCTGTAAAGTTAACATTTTAGAGATACTATGAAATCCAGTTAAATATTGGTGCTGTAAGCATGTTAGATCTACAACAGAGTATCCTATCAGGTCACTCTGCCACATACCTCTAGCCTGAGGTGTGTATTGATGTCTTTGTTAAGATTGCAGGCCTACAGCATCAAAGCACAGACACAAGCTAAGAGTGACTGATGTTTGGAGCAGATCCCATTCATTTCTGGACACCCCATCGCTCTCCTTCTTCATTCTTTCTCTCTGACATGCTTTGGTAAACAACCAAAGAATACACAGGCCTAAACTCCATTCATATATGTTTGCAGGTGACAGATTCCAGTAACTCAAAAAGAGAGTGGGTCTTCAGATTCAGAATGGCAGCATGAAAATGGACGAGAAGGAATAAAGGTGTGATGGAGCGACAGAAAGTAATTACCAAGGAGAAAATGGGGGGAAAAGAGGGAAGGTCTGCTTTACACTAGGTGGTGAGATTTAATGTCTGAGTGATCATGAAAAATCACTCATCCCATAAGTACGCAAGAAAAAAGGAATGGAGGAGAAAAAAAAAAATAGAGATAAACAGGGGATTTGGCAGTAACCAGCCAACCATATGTGTGGAGGTTCAGGAGCACTGTCAAGTGCTAAAACCTGTTAAAACTACTCTAAATCGAATCTCCACAGATTACAAAGGCTTTCAGTGTAAATGTCCAGTGTAAAAGAACATCTTTGAGCTTGAAGCTTCCTTTTGTTGCTTTACATACGTCATGAGATTTTGTAACTAAGAACTGCAGGTGGTTTGATATTGACAGTGCTATGTTGCTTGTAGTCATAACAACTAAGCAGTAGATGTTCTATTAAAATCATATTCCTGAAGCGCATATATATATATATATATATATATATAGTGTGTGTGTGTATACACATATATACATACATACATACATATATGTGTGTGTGTGTGTGTGTGTGTGTATGTATCAAATGTACTAGAACTGTGCAACTTCACAAATTTATAGAATTACAAACAATTAGAAGAAGGCTTTATTAATAAATACATAACTTAATAAATACAATTTTACAAAAATGTAGATTTTTCTGTAAATCTTTAGATAATTTGAACATGATTGCATGTTATAATAAAATTAATATCCACAATGCCTTGTATTTCAAATGTGACAATCACTTCTTAAGGCAGATAAATTGATGAAAAATCCCATAAATAGATTATCAGAGTTTGTTATTTATCTGTGAATGTCTTCTTACTGTTGCCAAACTACTTTAGATGTTGAATAAAAAATCAAAAATACTTTGTGTTGTCTAGTTTAGAGCATTTAAACCTGCACCATGTCTGTTATTGTAAATAAAATAACAAATGTTAATATGAAATGTGATTTAAAACATTTGAACGTTAGCATATTTCCATGTCTTGCTAATTATGACTATAGCCAAATAAGTTTGTCATTCTGGCAGTGGGAAGCGTACATCATGTATTTCTTTGTTTTATAACTTTTGTGAAGGTGCTGCCATCACAGACCAGTTGTACTGATTCATATCCAGAAATGGCTTCAAATATTAATATAGAATCCTGAACTCCATTGTATGCCATTACATAACACATAAACTACCATGAGCATTTTTGAAGCTATAAACGAAGGACAGGGGCTCAACTGTCTAAAGCTTTGCCTTACATTTGAGCTCCAGTGATGCCACAGCCATCCGTGGTGGAAGTCCCAGAAAGACTCTGCTCTCCCTGAGTGTGAAGGATGGCCTTATTTTGCTCTCCATCACCTATCAGGATAATAGTTAATGGAGATGTCTGTTAGCTCATGTATACAGAGTAGGGCAGTCATTGTTCTCCTCCAAGTGGGTTTGACTGTCCAAAGATGTTGCATAAGTGCCAGCTCCTAATTATGCAGTGGTTGGCTTCACATGTCTTGGAGTAAACACATTAGCCCTCACCCTCCCAGCTTGGTAGCATCATGTGATAAGGAGAGAGCTAGAGGTGGGAATTGGCAGCGACTAAAACTGGGTAAAAACTACAAAAATTAATAAATTAACCATTAATAAAATGCAAAAGAAAGATTATGCATTAAAGATTATACATAATTAAAGATTATGTAAAATTATCAGTGATGCAATAGGTGAACGTGTGAAACTGTATGTATTGTCTACAGTGAGATTAAACAAAATATGCTTTAGTCTTACTGCTAGTTCAATTACATAAACATTGAAAATAAGTAAAAAAATATACTATTTTTCATTGCTGCTTTCAAATACATTTAATTAACATTACTTTGTTTCCAAGTGCAGCTTAGCTCAGCTTAATCTTTCTCAAACAGTCCAGAATGGTTATTTTTAACAAGTTATTCATGAATAGTCTGGATTTAGTAGTGTCAACCATAGCCAAGCCTTGGTGAACCCACTAAGGCACCAGCTGACATCATGCATCTCTTTGCCCCAGGAGCAGAGATTAGCCTAATGTTCTCCTCTCGCCTGGAGAAAAATAACTGGAACAGTAATTACTCCAACACTCAAGGCACATTAATTACCATACTCACCAAGGAGTGGGCCCTGTGTCTCCCACATCATTGGAAAGAGCCCTGAGAGGAGACACCCGGAGCTCACTTTAATGTCATGAGTTCATTAAGTGGCCGGAGCTTGAGTCTCGAAGGCTCACTTTGAGTATCTGTACTGTCAATGATTTGGTGAATATCTCTATGGCTCTACTGCTGGCAGAACAATCATTTCCTTGCTCCTGGTAGGATTTAGGACATTATTCTTTAGATGCATGTTGCATAACAAACAGCGCTCTTGCTTTGTCATTACTATAGAGCTTTTTCTTTTTTGTGATTGAAGTAGTTGTGTCTGTCCAGTTGTGTTATATCTGCTAACATGAGTTCAGTCTCGGATGTCAGACAGATAGGATGCAGCCAACTGGCAGTATTCTAAAACGATTAACCTTCTTCTATGCAGTTTCACTTTATAGCACAGACTTCAACTGAAACTGGCCATGTGGGATTGCTGAACAGAGACAGGCCGAGGCAGGGCTATGGATTGGCTTCCAATAATCATTTATAAGACTTTTGTCAGTGTTAATAAACATTTCTTTTCTGCACACAAACTCATATGAACAGATAATTGAAAATTACCTTGAAAATTGTAGGCTTCATGTGAGCTGTAGCATCTCAGCGTTCTCCAACCCTTCCTTCTCATCATCACACCATGTGTCTACATTTAGACATATTAAGACTGATCTTGTCCTGGTTTTCAACAATACTTTGTGAAGTCTCTTGAAAAACCTGAGTCTCCTGAGAGCCTAAATCTGCTGTTCAGTGTGATTTTCCTGTGCACTCTTTGTTTGCCTGCTTACCTACAGCAGTATTTATTTTATGACTTTTGCCTAGCCTGAAGGAGGCTGTTAGCCTGTTACCTGACCTGGAGCCATTCCCTTGTTTTATATTTATTGGATGCTGATTTCATTAAAGACTGTGTTGCGCATGTATCCAGTTTCCCTCAAGTGGTTTGTATGTCAGGGGCAAGAGGCTAAACGTATACAGAAGTTAAAAATTCAAGTGATCTCAACTCACCTGAATTGCTTATTGTTTCTTGGTCAATATTCTTTCTGACTTTCAAATATCTGAAAGAGGACACAAGGGTCAAACAGTTGTATGCAAAATTTGGGACCATGGTCAAGTTACAATTTTTTTTGATTTTCAAAGTGGAAAGAAGTTAACACCACCTTTGTAAGGAGTAAACTTGAATATGACATATTTCTGCAAATTTAAAGGCACACGTATTATTTATTTGCTGAGTTTGCTATATTGGAAAAACAAAAAAATAAATTGTGGCATGTGCGTATGTTTTGGACCCTTGGCGGACCCTTTTCTGGTAGTCAGCGAACAGTCTTTCTCTTCTTGATTTAGGAAAGCTTTTAGCTCGAAAATATTCATAGGTCAGCTTGCTTGCACATCATGTTTAAGATTCTAAAACCTTCATCTTTGGTTTACTGAGGTAGTTTAATGTTTATTTTGATGTATGTTTTGGATCATCTTGTTGTAATATTCAACCTCTTTTCTTCTTCAGTTTGTTCACTGACTGTGGGGCACTGGCTTCCAGGATTTGTGGATAATCAATAGAATTTTTTCTTCACAACATTTCCTGTGCCACTGGCTGCCACACAACCCCAAAACATAAGATATCCATTTCCATGCTTAGTAGTTGGAAAGGATCTTTTATTTAAATGCTTCCTTTTGTTCTCCAAACGTACCTTTGGTGATTGTAGCCAAAGAGCTCAATTTTTGTTTCTTTTTGTTTTCAGACCATGTCACTTGATTCCAAAATGCTGGTTTATCTAAGTGTTGTGTTGAGTACTTCAGACACTGACTTTTGTAATGAGATCACAGTTGAGGTTACCTTCTGATGACTCTTTCATTACTGCACAGTGGTCCAGTGCATCACTATTCCTGTGCCAGTCAAATCTTCCTGTAGGTGTTGGCAGTGATGTGGGGGTTTTGCTTTGCATATCTGACCAATCTACAAGCAGATTTTCAGTGATTCCTTGGGGTATTCCCGAACTTGTCTTGACTACAGAAGTTCTCTACTTTCATTTGTTAATGACATTTCAGACAAAATTACAAGCAAGGTAGTGTCCAGATATCCTTTATATTTGTAGTCTTGTCGTGTTTCGTAGGAGTTGGACCTGAAGGGTTTCAGGTCCTCAGTCATCTGCTTTGATGAGCACATGGCTGTTGAGTGTAAGCGTAACACCCTGAGAGGTTTAAAGGGTCACAATTTGTTATGCTCTGGAAATACACTGGACTGGCCTAATGAACTAACATAATCTGAGACCTTATTTAAAAATAAGACTAGTGGATTGGCTGAAAAGGTGCCCAAACATTTGCACATGCCAAATTTGAGTTTTTCAATATATTAAATTCACCCAACAAATATGAAATGTGTCATATAAGTTTATTCCATCACCTCAACAATGCATGTAATTTGCCCTCGGTGCCCAAACTTGGTTAAAGTTTAGATTTGCTATATAATATTAAGATCCCAGTTTAAAAATATAACACTACCAAGCTGGATTATGTTGTCATAGCAAATCAAAACTACATGGGATGGAAACGACAAATTTGTCACCCTGCTAACTTCTCATTAGGTTGAAAAACCAACATACAGCTTGTTCATCCTCGTAACAGGTACTATGGAAGAGTGCATTTGTGGGCAGAGCATGTACAGTTAAATTGGTTCACAGTTCGGAGACACTAGTCTTGGAGTGTGTAATGCTTTAAACATATATCTTATTAAATTACTGTACCCTCAATTAGAGGGGGACAATGGCTTAACAGGACTGTTGGACAAATCTCTATTAGTTTCTGACAGCTCTCCCAAAGTGACTAATTGAGATACAGTGACAATATTGAGAGAAAGGCGAAGACAGGGGATTAAATCAGAGAAAGGGAGCCGGTATAAGACAGTTTCTAGCCACGTCTGTGCTTGGAAGCGTGAAACATCCTTTCATCTCTGAAGACTTTGTATTGCACAATCTTGCTCTCTTGCATTATGAAGTCTTCTCTGTAGCTCTAACTTTGCCATTCTGTCTGCTCTTCAGAATTTTTAGCTTCTCTTTTCATTCATGCTTCAATTGTTCTTATTTTCCCTGGTGTTGAAACTAATACTCTGTCTAACCTTTGTGACCTAAATCGTACCACAAAAGAGCCTCTCTACATGTGATCCATATTGCAGTGTGGTATTAGTCATAGTCTGAAACACAAACAAAAATAAGAAGATGAAGTGATGGTTTTATATTGCACTCTATTCTAGTGTCCTCACCCTGCTGTGAAAGAAGAAAGGCATCACTAGCAGAGTGCAGCATATATGAGCAAATCTGTACAGGGAAAAAGGTGTAGCATAACGGATTACAGCATTTAACTTGGGTTTTTTTGGGATTTGGTTTATAAAGGTTTGGGGCTTTTTCAGGATTAGTCATTTGTTTATAAACAAAATCTTACAGTATTCCTTATATGAATTATTTTCTGTTACCATTATATTTTGTCACACATTCATAGATTTTAGATGTCAAAACTTTTTAAGATATACAACTGAAGATGTAAACTTAAATCGCATGTTAAATTACATCTCTCAGACTTTACTTTTGTGTCTCCCAAGCAGTAGAATTTCAGCACATTTAAATGAGTCTGCTCATAAGAGAGTGATAAAGCTGTTGGCCTAAACTCTGCGATAGGAAGTGATGATGCAGTACTCACTCATGTGGGCATGACTGCAGGCACTCTTAAAACAAGATGATGCCAGCATGATGCGAAATTTAATGCCAAAACATGGGTGCTATAGAAGTTTTTAAAAAAAACAAACATCACCTATGGTCCAGTCATTGCGGGTTTGATCCCTGGCAATGCCGCTGCCATCCATGGTAGGGAGTCCAACAGAGTCCAATTGACCTTACTCTCTCTAGGAGTGACCCTCCCTCTCCCTCAATCAGTGCAACGCGTAGCCTAGGTGAACATCTGTTAGCTGACACAACAGAATTGGCAGTTAGCATTCTCTTTAAGCATGTCCAATGATGCAGCATTTTAAAAGATGCATTTGCAGGCCTCATGTGTCTCAGAGAAAGTATATGCTGGCCATCAGTCTTCTGGATTGGTAGCACCGTTTGGTGGGAAGACCTCAAAAGAAGGTGGGAATTCGCACGGGGAGATAAACTGAGTAGAAATATGGGAACCTCCATATAATGAAAAGGTTCTATACTAATGATTTTTAGGAAAAATTAGGTTTTTGGCTGGGTTTGCAGTTTAGTTGAATGGTGCGCTTTGTTGGGCCTTTTACAGTCAACATGAATTGGAAATAATTTTTCTTCTGTATCATGTTGTATTTATGAAACATTGTATAGAAGGAGGGTCTCTGAGCTAGCAGAGCATTTTGCTCAGTGGTAGAGTTGTTTGCAAAAGCCTGGATGATTCTGATCAAATTACATATTTTGTTAATTTTCTAAGTGAAAATAAGTTAACACATCCTCTACAGATAACACACCTTTGCACATTGTAATGCACAATTACTGTTTATTTGCTGTCTTTTACATATTGGTCAAGAAAAAATAAATAAATAAAATGTGGAATGTACAAAGGTTGACGACACATTTAACATGATATGTTGAATTCAGCAAATAAAATCATGCCATATTTAAGCCTGTTCCTTGTAGAGGTTGTGTTAACTCATTTTCACTTAGAAAATCAAAAAACATGTCATTTGACTTGGGGGTAGCCAAACTTTTACATTCAGTTGTATTGTGAGTGGAAGGTGGCACGTGACATCATTTGATAGTATCGTTTTCAACTTATGGTGCATGATGACAAACCAAAACAAGAAAACCAAAAGTCGTGACATTTTGATGGAAGATTTTGAAAAACAAGACTTTCCTCTTTTAAATGATGTGTTATGATGAATTGTGCTTAATTTGGAACTGAAATAACAAGGTAAAGCGCTGATTTTGATTTCGGGTTGACCTTTTTTCATGTTTTTACATAACGCAGTATTGCTCTAAAAATGATTCACATTTGCACTTGGATTTTTCTCCATTCAATATAGCTTTTACAGTATGATTTGTCTTTTAATAATCTTTTCAGGTACATGATTTTTAAAAGCCTTCACTGAGCTGTTTGCAGTTATATAATCCAAACAAAAGAGGAATTTGTTCTTTCTGTCCACTTTAAATGTAACTGACATATCAAAAAATTTTCACTCTAAAGTAAATGGTCAATTGTATTCAAAAGAAGTCAAATTACATTTATTCTGTGTATTGCAGTGTAATTTCCCAAGAATATTATCATATTCTTGATATTCACCACTGATCTATGGCGTTTATGAAACATTTGGACTAATCCATGACTGACTCATGTCATGCAATTAGAATTAGTTCTGTTAGATCAGAGATCAGAGCTTTCAATACTAGGCTATTTCCGAAACCTGTTTCTAGGAAAAGTAACCAAATGCATGACTGATAAACATTATAGCTAAATTTGATACTACATGGAAGAGTCTGTGTCATATTTCAGTGCCCGATACTACAGTAATCTCTTCCTTTCCTTCCAGCACTCTCAACCCTGCCTGAGAATTTACCTTCTATAGTACCTTCACATTTTCATCAATTTATTTCACCCTCACCCTCATGGTTTCAGCAGTAAACTGTTTCCCACCACAGCCTTCCATTACTGTGAATTGAGCAAAATCGAGGGTGATTTTAGAGGGCTGAAAAAAATGAGAGCGATTTTCTCACCAATTACTTATTTTTGAAGAGTTTTCAACATAAAGTGCACAGAAGCTGAGACCATTACTCTCCAAACATGCTCCAATAGAAGTGAGACAGTATGCCTGTGTGCTTTTTGTGTTGTCCTCCCCAGAGAGACAAGCCAATTACCTTGATTAGAACAAACATGGTGCTAGAACCTGATTAAGTGCAGGGCATCGACCTTGCAAGGACTCCCTAAAATGCAGGAGCGGTGTCTCTAAACAAGGGCTCACCATGCTAAAGCCTTCTATCCTAAATCACTGTCGACACTCTCACAGTTCTCGCACCAGAAGGAGCTATTCATCTGGAATATGAGGTCCCATGATACAAGACATTATAAATAACCTTCTCTGGTAATAAAGCACTGTTTTACCTCTCCTTTGTGTAGAGTAGTGGGTATGAGACCTTTTAAAAACAGTCTGCTTTCATGCAATTAACTCCTAGAAGTCCTAGTTATTGCCGATGTTCAGAGCTCAGAAGGGGAAGGAGTAAAATCAAAATCTTCTCTAAAAAAGTTAGAATGCACTGCACTCATTACTAGGAAGAGCTTTTATTGCTTTTGTAAGACCCAGTTTCAGTGAATGTGTTTTCTGCTTTCTTTTATATCTACAGCCCCATTTCCAAAAACAGTTGGGATGCTGTGCAGAATGTAAATAGATATAGAACACAATGTTGTGCAAATCATTTAAACCCTATATTTAATTGAAATTGTACAAATTGTACAAAGATAACATGTCAAATGTTAAACTGAGAAATTGCAAAAAAGTGCATTAAATCTTCTTTTATCAACACTCTGTAAGTATTTGGGAACTGAGGAGACCAACTGCTGTAATTTTGAAAGTGAAATGTTTTCCCATTATTGCTTGATGTACGATTTCGTTTGTCATATTTTTCATTTCATAATCAGCCAAATGCTTTTAAAGGCTGCAGTTTATACATGGTTTCTTCTTTGCATGCTATTTCTATTTGCATGCTATGCTATTCACTGCATTTCTGGATGCAGTGATGAACTGTGTTCACAGACAGTGGTTTTCAGAAGTGAGCCCATGCAGTGATTTTCACTACAGAATCTCATCTGTTTTTAATGCAGTGCTGCCTGAAGATCACTGTCAGCCAATATTGGTTTTTGGCCTTGGCCCTTGCATATGGAGATTTCTCTAGATTCTATGAATCATTAAATGTTATTATGTACCGTAGATTATGAAATTCCTAAGTTCTTTGCTATTTTACGTTGAGAAATGTTATTCTTGAATTGTTGCACTAATTGCCTGCACAGTCTTTGACAGAGTGGTGAACCCCGCCTTGTCTTTACATCTGAAAGACTCTCTGGGATGCACTTTTTATACCCGATCATGTTACTGACCTGTTGCCAATTAAACTAATTAGTTGTGAGATGTTTCACTATGTGTTTTTTTAGCATTACACTACTTTACCAGTCTCTTGTTGCCCCTGTCTGAACATTTCTGAAATATGCGGCTGGCATCAAATTCAAAAAGGGCAAATATTTTTCAAAAAAACAAAACTTCTCAGTTTCAACATTTGATATGTTGTCTTTGTACTATTTTCAATTGAATATAGTGTTTGCATATCACTGCATTCTGTTTTTATTCACACTTTGCACAGTGTCCCAGTGTTTGTTGGATACCGGGTTGTATATTAGACCTACGTCTGCGGTATGAATATGCAGGCACCTACTTTTTGTCTTGGGTGGTGCTTGTGCATGTGCGTTCCAACAACGGATATCAGTCACTTAGCCAGTCGGTGATTCAGTAACAGAGAAACAGCGTCTCATAGGTTGGCCTGCTGGTCATTCTTGCAAAACATAATGTTATTAACTAGTAATAGATATTTCAGATGAATATTTCTGTTATAGAACAGTTAAGATTGATTACGTTTTCAGTTTTTTTTGTTGTTGGAGTGATAAAAGAATGGTTGACATATACAGGAATTATTGTATTTGTTGTTCATGGAAAAAGCACAGAAATTCTGTTGAAAGTGTGGATTCTAACCATTTAATCAATATAGTTGTGTTTGTAAGTAGAAGAGGAGATATTATTATTTGAATTTAATGAAATGTTACTGCTGTGTATTGTTTTGTGGAAAGAAAAAAGCTGCCTTTATATTTTTGCTATGCTTTTGTCATTTCTGACTCTGAAATAAACAGAATTAAGTCAGAAGTGCAGACTTGGACTGGTTAATAAAATATGTAAATGTAATTCGTTGCATGCATGATGTATTGTCATGTGTAATTAATTATGTAATCACATACAGTTAAGCTTTTTGAGACTAAAGCTTAATGTCAGTGTATCACCACTGGTAAAACTGTGCACAACAATGCAGACTTAGGTTGTTCTGCCCTTGTAAAAACAAAAGCGAAGGATTTGGTAAGGCTGGAGGTGCTTGTGTCTGGCTGTGGTGGTTTTAAATGAGTTCTGACATTGCAGCTTCAGAGCACCATCTGGCTCAAAGGGACAGACAGGCATCATGGCTCTCTCTTCCCCACAAAGCAGAATGATGAATGAACAGGTAACCTGGCCAAGGAGAACACAAAGAGCACCTCAAACTTTCCATCATTTCCAGCTCATCTTTCTTTACTCCAGGACTGAAACACGCTGTGTTCATTACAGCACTGGATAATCAATCCGAACCACACAATCAGAGAAAGCATCCCCATGCGGGGGCTACATGTTTTCCAAAGATCTGACACGTCTTTCTATGTCTCTGTGTTCCTGGACCACAGTATGCTGCCAATATTACCCACCACTCCGCTAACTGGAAAAGAAAACCACTTATTGCTGGTAAAATCGTGGTTGGATCAGGGTAAAGGAGATGCAGTGAATATTACAGTGCCATAAGTTGGATTTACCTACGAGAAGCCAAGGCTATGATTCTTTCCAAGTGGTACGTTCAAGCTCCAAATGATGACTTATTGCTTAAAAAGCAGCCAAAGCATTTGGCATAATTTGATTTATTTACAGCCTCAGATAATTAAGAAGTCGTGATCAAATGAGACATCCCTGCATTAGCTCAAGTCAGGTCCAGGAAGAGAAAATTAGTCTGATGATGTGTTTTAAAAGGAGGAGGTATGCCTTCTTGGCACACTGAGATAGCAAAACACAATCGCAGTGTTGAAATTTTAATCTGTAGCTAAGGTTTGGCTTTAATGAGAAAATTCAGGTAATTACTTCTAGGCTTATTTAAATCAGCAGTATTAGCAACTGCACTGACTTCACACTTTGTCTTGACTTTTAATCAGTGGAGAAATTAACTTCCCTCTACATCTCCCACTACGTATTAGAGCTAAGAAGTTGGGGATGAATGTCAACAGCGTTAGAGTTCAGAATCATACACCTAAAATACCTCAAAGAACAGAATGCTGGTCAAAATTCAGAAAGCAAAGCCACATATTTATAGAAACACAACAATATTTCAGATTTAAATAAAACCAGAGAAGCTTTGTACTATCCACACTGGCTTATACATCTGGGGACATGGCAGACATGCTGCTCGGGATTCTCCCAACTGCCTCACTATAAGTTTATGGTTTTTATAAACTTTAATTGATATTACAGGGAAACTGGAACAAAGGCAGGTACTGCAGCCTAAGACTACATTCAAGTAGAAGTACTGTCACTGCACTGAAATACTGACCTTTCCACAAAATAAAGTAAAAACTATAAAAAAGCAGGTCAAATATCTACTTAAGATAACTTACAGAACTGCAGTGGAAATAGTGCATCCATCATTTATCAGCATACAAACTGATGTTTTTTAGGCTCTGTTCATCTCTTTTTGGGATTCTTTTAGTCCAAAATAAAATGCTAAAGCTCATAATTTAGAGATGTGACCCATCACAAAGCAATACTGATGCTCTCTCCAGTGTAACATAATGAAAAGACTGTGAATTATGTGAATGAGTGAAATGTGAGTGAGTAAAAAGCAGAGTCCTTTAATCACAAATATACTTGAGAAAGAATAAAAGTGAAAATACTCAGGAAAGTACAAATCCATTAAAATGTAACTAGTCACTACCCTTGCAAGACCAAGAATATCCCACAACCAGAATTGTTCTCAAGGAAGAGTTGGTGAAAATTCTTCAAACTAGAACAGAAGCACTCCTACACTGTTAGGAATAAAGTTCTGTGCAGGTACTTTTTTCATTCATCAAGGTGCAAACAGTGTAAATGTACCTCAAAGGTTCAACAGTGTTTTTAAGGTCCAATTGTGTACCTTAAATATTTTTTTCCAGGTGAAAAGTACATATTTGTACCCTTTCATAACCTAATGTTTTAAAACAGGACAATAAAATAAGAAGCCTGGAGACGAGACACAACTTAGACAATATAATTTCAATGGATTATGGTACAATTACTTTCCCTGACTAAAGGTACTGAGATGTACGCTTGAAGGGTACCACCCCAGTGACGAGAGGGGTACTGCCCCAGTCACAGTTTCGTACCTTTTTTTCTGAGAGTGTAGCTGGCTACAGAAAGGCATGTCTAAGCCAAAGGTCATGTTCTTAAGGACAGACTTAGTAGGGTGTTCAAACCTTTGCACATACCACAACTATTAATAACTGCACATTAGCATTTACAGAAGAAAAAAAAAATTGCTGCAGATGTTCAGAACTTCTTATGACTTCAAAAATGAATAAAATATGTAATTTGTCCTTGGGTGGCCAAGCTTTTGCATCCAACTGTATCTCTGAATACGTGACAAACATGCTGGTCAGGATTCTCCCTAATGCTTCACCATAAGTAGAAGTGCTGAGCAACTTCTAGAACTGCAGAGAAACTTCTTAGCACTTTCAGCATTATTAGCAGAGGAACTGAAGTTTGTTGGGCTCTGTTCTTCTCTTTTTTTTCTTTGTGTGAACTGTATAAATGATTAAAAAGTAGATTCTTCCTCTCAATACACTTGAAAAGAAGTAAAAATATTTCACAAAAAATATTTGAAAGAAAGATCTGAAGAAACTCAAGAAACTCAAGAAAATACAAACCCGTTAAACCCTCCTCTGATCTGGAGCCTTCTCAGATAAGCTATTGCACATAATGCAACCAACCCACAAAGTCAGCCTACAGTTCAAATATCATTGTTAGCTTTCACTGCTTTAATATGCTAATTTTGTCCCTCTTGCTTAAATTGCGCATGGAACAAGTTAATGTTCAGCATATGTTTTTGGTTTGATGACATCAATCTGAGACTTCAGCTTGACTTCTTTTTAAAGTATTATCACTAAAGTACTTGACATTCTGAAAGACAACATAATTAACTTCTAATAGATAACACCTGTCTCTCATGAATATTCAAAACATTCTTATTAGAAATTAATGACTTGTAAGATGCAGATGGCATGTTTAAGCTCGGGCCTGATCTGTTTTAACACCTAAATATGCCATTTTACACAATCCCTCATTTGCCACAGGGCTTCCGAAAATCACTGACACCTTTTGGTCTTATTTAATTGACTGAAGAAGTGAAGAAGCAAGAACAAGCTGTTTCATCATCCTGCACACCTCTCTCTCTCTCTCTCTCTCTTCAAAGGTAACAAGGTCATTTCATTGCTGGTTTGGAAAGTTTTCCATGCTGGATTCATGACCACGTTCTCCTTACCAGAACAAACGTCCTAAAGCACTGTATATAAATGTGCAGAAGGAAAGTTTTTTGGGGTTAGACAATTCTGATCTTCCCAATATCGAACAAGGTTCTTCTCAATAAAGTTTACAAAATTATTTATGAGCAAAAACATTACACCAGGGAAACATACTGATATTTACATGAGCACAAACTTATGCAGGTTCAACAAGATATTGCATATTGATCTGAATGTCCTCTTAGAGTGATGAATCACATGATCAAATTCATGACTGTTATATGTGTACAAAAGATTTAACCAGACCAGACTGCAATCAGACTTTCTCCCAGGTAGAAAGCCTGTGAGAACTGTAAACATAACACTCTCATCATCGCTATACATGCAATACAAAAGAATGTGATTGCTGTGTATCTGACATATAGCACAGAGTTAATCTGCTTCCTTGTTTACTGTAAACTAAACCCAGCATCAGCTACAGCTAGCAGACAGCTCCTCTAATGGGTGACTGTTCCTTTTTACATCGCTGGCCATCAATGAAACAGGAAAAATAGTAATCTAGTTCTAGTTTGCTCAGCTTGGACAAATTGCCAATTGTTGCCAAATTGTTGCCAATTATAAAAATAGGGCTGCAATGCAGTGGTTCCTAGACTACAGTGAAGTCTAGTACAGAAACAACTTCCAAGCTAAAAGCTCTTCTCCATGTCAGATTAAAGCAGAGCTGAGCTGGTGGTCATTTTGAACTAGAAGGTTTTCTCTACAGAAACTGTTACTATTATGCCACAATCAGGAACACGTGAAGCTGTTTTGTTAGCATTTAACTGGTGATACTCAGTCGAATGCAAAAGTTTGGGCACCTCTGGTCAAATTATGTGTTTTTGAAGGTTTTCTAAGTGAAAATAAGTTAACACACGCTCTATAGAGAACACACTTCTGCACATTTTAAATGCACAATTACTGTTCATTTGCTGAATGTAACATATTGGGAATAAAAAAAATAGATGAAACATAACATGGCCTGTGGAAAACATATGGCACATTTAATATTTTCTTTTTTCCAAGTGAAAAAATAGAAATATGCCCTAAAATTTTAAGAAAATGCCTTATTTAATTTTGTTCCTGTAGAGAACGTGTTGACCTGTGTATGTTTGTACAGAACGCATTTTGTTTTATTTAGTTTTTTCCAATGTGTCAAATTCAGTGAATCGACCCTGACAGAACAAAACCCTGTATCTTCATTTTTTTCACGATTGTCAAGTGCCAGTTGCCCTTTACAATGTGCCAAAATTTAATAAAATGGTCTAAGAATACTTCAAATAAGATCATGTTCCATAACTTTCCATTCAAAATGAATTATGTTTCTTCCTTCTCCTGTAAAGTTACCTTTTTGGAGATAAGAGGTTTTGTCCCAGCAGCAACAAAATAAATAGCAATTGTTCATTAGAATGTGCAGAAGTGTGTTCCCTGTGGAGTTATTTTCACTTAGAAAATCAACTAAACATACCAGGAGCGCCAAAACTACTGCATACGACTGTATTCTTACATATTAATACATATTTTTTTCAAGAGGAACTATTATGTTACAAATTTTGAGGTGTAACTTAACCGTTCACAGATACCTGAATTACAGATTATATTCACCAACTCTTCTTATACTCCCTGCTCTGTCTGATTTTTTTAAGAATAAAACACTCCAGTCTCATTTTTTGTTTTAAAGTGAGGGCTACAGCTTGCACTCACTACTGGGCTACTGGGCTTTTTCTCTGAAATCTCTGATTGTGGCTTTAAAGATTCTGAAATGACATTCCAAAAATAGGAGTCAGTTTCTTTATTTATTTATTTCCTTGTTTCCTTCTTGCTTTTTTATTTGATTTTCCCGTGTTCCTGCTGTGTTCCAAGTGGGCTATGTGTGCGTGTGTGTGTATGTGTGTGATCTCCTTTGTTGGTCCGGTTCCAAATCACCTGATTGATTTTGTGTCTGAGCTATAATGCTCTGTGTTTTCTCCTCTAATCTATGTTTTGATTAGACTGAGCCTATCATTGCTCCTGCCAGTCTGTGTGTGTGTGTGTGTGTGTGTGTGTAGAGACTGTCTTTTTAACCTGAATTGAACAACAAGGCTAAAGATGACAAACTTTCTACTGTGATGTAATTTGATGTGCTGTCACTGTGGTAACCTTGTATCTACTGTGTATATGCATATATGTATGTAATGTACGTTAATAAAACAAGTTTTCCAAGTAATTTTGCACCATTTCTGTTGGTCTGTTCATCGTGAAATGTACACATAGAGTAAAGGGGGCAGCTGACATTTTCAAACAGCGCTTGAAAAAGTAAACATCAATAAAAATTTAATATGACAGGGACTGTCATAAATACAGTGCTGTACAAAAGTCTCAGACCAGCCTTCAGTTATTTAATTTTCAGCCAAAATGGCCTTTAAGTACAAGTTATTGATTTTGTGGTATCAAGATACAGAAAACATATATTTAACCAAAATTACACAAAAGCCTCAACAACTAAATATAATATCTGATTTTTCAAGATTTAGTGTGTCCACACTCTTGTCCTCTTGCATTCTTAAAAGTTTTAAAAGAAATCTGTGGGGATATTTTTCTACACCGCCGATGTTCAACCTTAGGGTTTGGTTGCATTTTCTGACTCTTACGGTCCCAGTATGACTTTTGACTTGTCAGTCAATAAAAATGTACTCCACACTTCAGACGTCCAGTTTTGTTGTTCTGTTGCCTTTTTCTTCTTTTTTGTCTATTTCCTTTTCTCATCAAAAGCTTCTGGACAGCGACACATCCTTTCAGACCCATTGAGTTGAGTTGTCTTCTCACAGTGGACGGATGGACTGAAACACCTGTGGATTTTTCAGATCTGAAAGAAGAGTGGAGCTCGATTTCCTCCTCTCTCTCAAAGATGAAAGCTTTAAGTCCTATTTATATGATGGTGACAGTTTGGCGGTCTATCGGGTCTTGCGTGGTTGTTAGGGGCCCCATTTATTCTGTAACTTTTCAGTTCTTAAACTCCATTTTTGGAAATTCCTGCTTTCTCACTTAATCCTTTTCCTATGCAAGTGGATTATTTTATATCTAATTGCCTTAGAAATGTCCCCTTTAGCCACGCTAGATGCACATGAGAAAGAAACCTGCAAGGCAGTTTGTGTGAGTGTTATAGTCTCTTTTAAGGTGAACATAATGTCAATGAGAGCTTTGGGAACACAGCTTTTGACACAGCTGGACCTGACTGGTTTTAAAATTGATAGGATGGAAGTTAAAGCGTTAAAGTGGCAGTAGGGGGCAGAAAAGTAAAGAACAGACAAATTAAACAGTGAAAGATCTGATAGATACTTAGTGTCAGGGGCTTTTTGTAATATTATGTTAAATATATGTTTTGTTTTATTAAACAATATTTTCTGCTTTAATTTGAGGACATTTTCAGCTGCTCACTTTACTCCTCAAGTGCTACGGGCAGCCTATGCAGGTTACCTTTAATACAATCCTGGATTCACAAAACATGGCAGGTTAAATTGTGCAAGATCAATTCGAATTCAGAGACACGACAAGTTCTTTGAGCCTGACAGGCTGTTTGTGCCTTTACCTCACCCACTCTCTGCACACAACTGCAAAGCTTTCCGCCCTCACCATACCAACAAAACCCATTCTGTTTAAAGGAGCTTTACTTTTTCGACCTAAAATCATGTTTACACTCACTCAGTAAAACATGAGAGAAGAGCTTTCACATTCCATGTTTTGCTATACATTCTCTCATGTGCCTCGTGAAATGGAGACCCCAGTCTGGGAATGAAAATGATAATGAAAAACATCACGCCTGCAGCTCAGAGCCCTGTGGCCACCAAGCAACCTTGACCCCCCCCCCCCCCCCAACCCACCACCACCCTTGGTTAATGTTGTGCAGTTTACTCTGACAGGACAGTGAAATCTGCTAGAGGACATTCTTACTGCACAATGGTAACAGCCACAGTGTACAGCTGCCTCTTTCTGGAAGGAGAGACTTAGATAAGTGGAACAGTTTGAGGTGTTTGCACCGGAAAACAGCAGTGAACACACACTAATTGCTCCCAAACCACACACAGTCTACAGTGCCATCCAGAATTATAGGCACCCTTGATAAAGATGAGCAAAAAAGGCCAAATCTTTGTTGCTTATCTGCTTTATCTTACAATGAAAATTGCAGATAAATATAGTCTTCCAAGTGAGATAAGATCATCTCCAGCAAAAGAAAAAAAAATTTAACATTTTTTGCAAAAATCACATTCATAATTCTTGTACAAAATGTCATCAACATACATTCCCATTCATACTTAACCTTTATGAGATGATATCCAAGCCAAACAACCTTAGCAATCCAGTAACAATACACAAATGTATACACTAAATAATCAAGTAATGACTATAAAAAGTCACAAACAAAATGAGCTTTGATGAACCTGCTATTGAGCTTTTTCATGGGTGGATGACATTACTGAAATCTTGTATTGTATGAGAGGTATACAGTTTTACTGATCAATGTAATAAACAATCAATGTCAAAACCAACAAACAGCAGGATTTCATTTCAGTAACTTGTTTTGATTCTGTTGTCATTTGTCACCATGTGAAACGTCTTACTCGAGTGTGACACTGTACAGCACACAGCAGCCTGAGTCAGAATAAGTCTCGAGTGAGTCATGAACTGAGAGCTTATTGCTCAAATTGGTGCACATATCAAGTAAACAGAGTTGCTGGTTTTATTTAATCAGTTTCAGTCCATTAGACTCTCCCTGACAGACACTCAACCACCAACATGTTCATTAAACCCACAACGCCTAATCACGACCGAGACATCTCTCTCTTTTTCTCTTTCTCTTCTGATACACAAATTATCACATGTATGTGTGATATGTAATATTTGTGTATTTGTTGTTGAGATCTAATAGCAAGGCTCAGAAGGTCTGCTCAGTGAGTTCTAATTTCCTCTCTCATGTATTCCACTCTGTTTTGAAGCCACCTGTACATTATGTATTAGTTACAGTGAGAACCTTCTGTCTATTTCTAAAACCTCACTTTCCCTTGTCTTTCTTTACACTAGTCCCTCTCCAGCATAATCAGTCTGGCCTACACCCTTAATGGAAATTGGTTCTGCAATTTTTTATTTTATTTTTGGTTGGGGGGGTTGTAGAAGAAAAATGTGTCCCCTTTAAGAATCATGTCTATTTACTGTAAAGCCAATAGATATTTACAGAAGGATGAATGCACATAAACCTACTTACAGTCAGAGGAAATAAACTGTAAAAACAGACAATCCTGTGGTTATAGCAACAAAAAAAAAAAGCCCTCTCACAAATCTTTTTTCAGAACACACACACACACACACACACACACACACACACACACACTCACATACACATACACAGACATATCACTGCTGTCGGAACAAAACCTCGTATCTCCAAAATGATAACTTTACAGGAGAAGGAAAGAACCTACTTTACTTTTAATGTAAGTCAAGCATTAAAGCATATATATATGCAAGCTTTTCTTCTCCCTGAATCAACACAGCTAAGGCGAATCAGGGGAGGAGCATGGACATTTTAAAGACTGGCTCTCTCCAGCATGAGAGAGAGAACGTGGACCTCCAGGCCATTTGCACACATAATAGAGAGAAAGTCATCAAAAGATGAGTAAGAGAGACTTCCGTTAAAGTAAAAGGCTGAGCAAGCCATGTTTCAGTGTGTGTTCACTTAAAAATGTGTAAATGAAGCACTTTGGTTCACTCACACTGCTGATGTTTGTGTGTGTGTGTGTCTCTGAGCTCTCACTGGGTTTCCCAGTCAGTGAGCGTCAGCCCCTGCCCTGGCCGTGCCACAATATATATTATAATTCATGGCTTTATTATGATTGTTAGTAGGAGTAGCACGGCATCAAAAATAGCAAAGCAGAAACATTCAGGGCAACTACCAATTTAATGCTAATGGACAGTCAACTTTGTGACTTTCTGAAGAAAATCAAACTAAATAATATTTAATAATAAATTAAGTGTTGTAAAAGGGGCCTTTTGTCCTATGTCTGTGTCTAAGGTCTAACTTAACTTTTCACTTCAAAAGGAAAAAAGTCTTATATTTCTTCTTAAACAAAAGGTATTCAGATTAGATTTGGTCCCATCATTTGATCAGGAGAAAAATAATCTTATAAGTCTTACTTCAAGCAGCTTCCTCCCCCATGTTACCCTATATAGAACCATGAACACTCAAAGAATCATGTGAATGTATAAATAGTTCTTTGTGTGCTATCGTTAAAAGTTATAGATCTTTTTTGGCACTATATGAGTACCAAAGCTAAGAGTGTATATAACCATACGTACTGCTCTCCTAAAGCAATCAAGCAGAAAACATCACATGCACACTTAATGATATTAATATTTCCCACAACGCCAATCTCCTAACAGCCTTTGAAAAACATAAAATCATCACTTGAATATGCATTCCAAGTATTCATCACTATATTATGAAGCCCTCAGGCCCGACAACTTTATGTTAAAGTTTATGAGTGGCAGTAAAAGAAGAGAGAAAGTCTCAATGCCCTTGTCATCTTTAACAGAGGCCCATATGGTCTCTGTAAATGTCTATTTAACTTACAGCCCTCCATCGCCTTCCAGCCACCACCCACATCTGCTTATGCCAAAAAGTAGAGGACCTACGGCACTCATCAGCCAGAGCCTACGAGCAGAGCCAACACACACATACACATACGCGCACTTCATCATCTACCTCACCGTGAAGAGAGAAAGAGGTGAAAAATGTCTTCTTGTCATTCTGGTCAGCATAATGAAGTGAGCATGACTAAGGTTATTTTACTCCCAGCTGCCTCCATAAACAAGCCTACACAGACACACACGCTCAAGGCCTGAGCAGAATTATCTAACCAGTGGTGATTTTGCAGGCTTGTCTGGCAGAAGCTGAAAATAAAATATATGGGTATGTAAAAGGGAAATTCCACCAATTATTCTAAATTTCTGCAGAATTAAATGTAAAATGTAAAGAAAGTCAGAATTGTACACAATGCCTTTAAAAGGTACCTCACAAAAACTGCCTGGTGCATGAGACATTATAACAGTTTTACAAGCAGTTATCTAAAGTACAATCATAGCAGGTACTACCCAAAGAATTGATCATTTTTCATTAAAAACATATTCATACTATGTTTGTGTTGTAGACATTGTGACCCCCTGGTTCCTATCACCACCATTGTAAAGCAGAGACATTTCTATACAATGAACCATTTTGCAACAAACCACTCAGAATGACTTTATTTACATCTTAACTTAAAAAACTGAATTATGCAGAAATAAATAAATAAATAAAATAAAATAAAATAAAATTTTGATAGAATTCCCTTTTAGCGCGAAGAATTAGCGGTAAATACCCCAGAGTGTTAGTTAACTACAACAATAGTATGTGTAACATTGTACACTGCAAGTGTTAATTTTAACACCATTCAATGTCAGCAACACTATCAACAGTGTGATTTTTACTATCTGTATTGAGGGACCATATATGCTCCACAGTAGCGTTAACTACTGATTTAAACACTGCTGATTTTGCTGTGTAGCTGTATACTCACTACTAAGTAGTAGAAGTAACAGCATCCCTAATCAGCATGTGGGGAGCACTATGGTGCTTGTTTTTGCAGTTTGGTCCATAACTTTGGTCCTTAATCCTATACTGTGAGGTGTAGTACCACTTAAAAGAACTCTATTTGTTTTTAACTAGTGAAATGTCTCATGCATGTCTGGCATAGAGACAGAGCTGTTTCATTAAAGCACAAGTAGCATTTGAATTTGGATCAGAGAGGCCTCACTGGCTCTAGCATGACTTGCAGTTTGCTCCCCTGAGGCCAGATTAAGCTGTAAATCTGGCCCTTGTATTGGGTACTATGTGAATTTCGTCTAATCCAGGAGCCAAAATCCAATCAGTTACTTCAGATATAAATGGTGTCAGGTAATAAGTAAGCACTATTTTAAATGTACTAAAAGTATCAGCACCGGACCCCTGATTTCTGTCCTAGCTCAAGGGTACCACAAGCCTATGACTTGTTAACGTATCTTGTTACTACTCTTTTGCACCCAAAGGAACCATGAGGCACACTCCGCTCATCTCTCTTCAGCCCATTCCTGCAAAACTGTCCCAACAGACACTGACACAGACTAACTCGGTCACTGCACCTAAGTGACACACTGCCCAACCAAATTAATCAAACAGGAATGCTATTGAAGGTAAGAGCTGTGGCTCTACAGCAGTGTGGAGTGTGTGTGTGTGTGTGGGTCAATCTATTTCCAATAATGGAGAAAATGTAAAACAAATTATACATATTACCCTTCTGAAGGTGTAGCTCTTGTCAGTGATAAAAGCATGTTGAAATTTTATATTAATCATGTCGCTCATATCTCCTAGAAACAAACAGATTCCAAGCTTTCTTTCCAATATTTGTTTGTGACACAAAGAGGAGATCGTTTATTCTGATTTGGATTTGATGAAAGGCTATTGTGCATAGTCTTTTTTGTGGAAAAAGAAAAAACTTTATATTTTGCCAATTTTCTACCGAATGCTTTGATGTCAACAAATTTAGAAGAGCAGAATTCATCAAGAAGTAATGATTTGAAAGTACAGACTCAAAAGGACAGACTCAAACCTCACAGAAGGTAAACTGAACATAAATGTAATTCACTATGTAGCTTTGTAATGAATTAAGCAATTCCGTAATTACATTTATAAGTACATAAGTATATTTTCTGTGCCTAATTAAACCATGAACAGAGACTCTGAAATGAATATATTTTGTACGTTTTTGTTCATTTTTTCAGGGTGGTTTTGGTCAGGTTCTGTTCGGTATGCATACTCTCCTGCCCGTCTCTCCCTCAGCTACACAACTACACAAAGGTCGACATACATCGATCTGTCACACACTACAGCAGCAGTGCTTCTTCTCTGTTTATCTGCATGGCTGCACTGCTTCTCCTCAGCTGGTCACCTGAGGACATGCAATATTTTACTGCAAATTATGGCACCTTCTCATTCCTCAAACGTCCTATTCTCAACTACTAGATGGAATTATGATTGCTGGCTCACTGTGTGGGGGGAATAGTGTGTGTTCGAGAGAGAGAGAGAGAGACAGAGAGAGAGAGAGAAGGGGAGAGAGAGAAAGAGAGAGAGAAAATACGACAGAGAGAGAATTGGAATTGTCAGTGAGGAGAATGACTCATTGATTTTTGGTAATACTCAGGATACCATTCACCCACAAAGAGTCACCAGCACCTCAGAAAAGGTCATCATGATTAATAAAGATGTGGATTCTCACTGATTGAACTGGCATCATCTCCCAGGTGCATGCAGCCTGCTGCTTCAATGTTTGTTTTTTTCCACTATAAACTGAACTATTCTGCTTTATCTCTCTAAATCACAACACACACATACTTGATGCTGAGTGTGGTATGAAAAAGGTTGGGTCTGAACACTTTATTACAGTTTAATAGTGAATAAAAAACAGCCATTTCTAACTTTAGTCAACTTTTGAAAATGTGATTTGTCAATGCTGTTGGCAAATTTATTTTGACATGTAAAAAAACATGATCTAACAAAGGACTTTATCACAAACTACCATTTTGTCAAGCAAACATGGATAGAAACATAATTTAGACTTTCACTTGTTACTCCAATCCCTTTTATTTTTTACCCAAATGAAATAAACCAATAATAAGTGCTTAAATGCTCCCAATTACATTCTGAATATGCGCACACACTCATAAAGAAGAAAGAAGCTCAGAATTTAATGAGTTAAGGGATATACGGACAAAGGACAGATCTTGTTATATGCATGCTTTACAAGCTACAGATGTCAGCCTTCAAACTGCCATAAGTAGCATTAAACCCAAGGTAGGAAAAAGAAATGTATGCCAGCGTTAGCTTGACACTACATAAAATAGTTTTTCGGGATATTTTCTCAAAATTAATTTACATTGGATATTCAGTTAGCAAAAATAGTGAGATTCCCACCCAAAGGAGTTACGTGACCATTCACAGTACAACTGGAAAAATCTTAGTCAAGATTAACGTTAATATTTAAAATGGTCCAAGAGACTGGTGAGACTGTCCTGTTGAAAAGGCGATGCCCCATTCTGTCGCTCTCCCTAGGGTACTGGGCCTGTACTAAAGTCTCTGAATGATGCGTTAGGTAACATAGGGTTAAGTAATTTCACATAAAATGCACAGACATGCATGCAAACAAATAATTATATGGCCAAACCTGGATACAAACACGCGATCAGTCAATAAGCAAACAATTACTCCAGGCTCACTCACTGTCAGACAGTCAGACAAGCAGATGTTAATATTTCAGTGCAGATAGCTGCTTCAGTGACACGCCATTCCTCTCAGTCTATCTCTGAAATCTTTTCAGGAGGAAAAGGTTGTTTTTACTCCCAAAGGACCGCAGGTCAGAGATGTCAGCGCTTCACGTCCTTATTAGACCCTACAGGCCCAATTCTTTATGACATATCTCCTCATCTGCCAAGTACAAGCCTCCCCTCCCCCCTTTTCCCTCCAAAGCATTTTCCATTTAATGTTGGAATTCCTCTACATGTCAGTTCTAAGGCCTATATGAGGTAGATTCTGGCTTTATGTTTAATGTAGTTCACTTTTCCTCAGGGCTGTGTCACAACACACTAAATCAGCTCTGTACTTCCATGTATGTGTTCGCCAGTGGCCACACTAAGCACAAATGAAAAGACATATATATCTGTTACAGGGAACAAGAGAAAGGTTTTCCAATTTACTAGCATGGACTATATAAATTGCACCTGTAGTAAAGATGACCACACAACAAAGGGCATGTCAGTAAGATGCATGCTGCCCTGGCTAACATGAGCACGTAGCTGCACTCATGCACAGCATATACATTGTAGCCTAAATGTCTTGCCAGAGTCTTAGACCTGCTTCATGAAATCTCTGAGCTGCGCTGCATTCTAATTCCACAACACTTCACGCTCTTAGGCTGCCCACTGATAAGAGCTATTTTACAAGCCAGTCACATACCACTGAAATACTGCTTCTGGTGCACATAAAACACACACACACAGACACACACACACACACACACATGCACACATAACTGTCTAATTAGTTAAAGAAATGATGCCTGACAGACCGTTTAGGTGCAGTGAGGTCTCTTTACTGCAGGTAGTGCTGGTCTCTTTATGTCACACAACAGTATTGACTTATTTTAACACTAATACTCACTGATGGACTTTGAATTGAAGTATTTACTATAGGATGCAAAGTAACCAACATACAAAGCATCTTGCAGGCCTCAAATGCCCATGTTTTCAGTAGATCTGGCATAGTATCAAACCCACAGTGGGAAAACTAAAGCGTGGCATAGTTAGCCTGATGTTAACATAACACAGGAAATCACATGGCTATAGTTAATGAGCATAATCAATGAACTGTAACTGAGGAACTGAGGGCCAGCACAGTTTAGCACACTCTAGGACACCAACCAAACCTGATAATTAACCGAGGAGTTGAGTTAGGTGTGCTTAACTAGGAAAATCATCTAATCATACATTTTCATCCTGATTTTGCTTCCCATAGGTTTCAATTTTTTGCAATTTTTATGTTATTAAATGAATCATACATATCAGAGCAGTTGATTGACAAAGTCTTGGGAAGACCTTCAAAAGGCAAAGGTAGAGATGTATGTGCCTGACTCAAATATTGTCATAAATAAACACAACACAGCTTGCACACAACTGAATCAAAGTCAGTAACAAGTTTTACACTTAGTTGTAATGGCATGATAACGGTAAAAAAAAATGCTAACTTGCTAACTCTGCCCGAGCGTCCTTGAGAAGTGAAATCAGGACAGAATTATGAAACTGGTCCTCACACCAGCACTCCAAGACCACGGTTCTCCACACCTGCTGTAAATGGGGAATTTCTTAGTTGAAGAATTGTTCAGTGAAATTATTATTAAAAGCATATTAAATTATTTTCCAGACACATTCCCAAAATGTATAACCACTAACACATCACTGTTATTATAAAATGACATTCAGAACATATACGTAAGCTTGTGTATGTATTTTTTTTTAATTTGATAGGGTGACAATGTCTTAAACCATGTTAGAAGTTTAGGTAATTGCAGTAATACTAAATCTCTATATCGGTAAATTTACTTGGGGATTATTGCTCTGTTTTGTGCAATACATCTACATAGTATGCAACCTGACAGTAACAATGTGTGTGACTTGCTCTGAACACTAGAATGGTTGAAAAAAACAATATACACATATATACATACATACACACACACACACACACACACAGACACATTTTATATATATATTCTTTTCTCGGAAATCAGGTTTCTGTCTAGTTAAGATTTACAAAACTGTTTAAGGTTTATTTTGTAAGTGTAAGTGAAGAAAACAGTGTAATCAAAATAAGCAAGCAACAAACAATAGTGAACAGTAAATGTATCAGTATCACCCTCCAATAATTCTAGGCTACTTGTCCCTGATATCAGTACATGGTAAGAGTGTCTTGTTTCAAATAGAAATCAATGACTCATGCATTCCAACATGCTGTACATTCATATTGGATTAGTTTTGCAAGTCAACAGTGGCTAAAAGATATAAAACAGCTTAGTGTTCTTAACAGCTTAGTATATAGGCGTACTCTAGAGTTAAGCAGTATGAAGCTTTCACATGAACACACATACATCTTGTTGCTTTCACCTTCACGGCTGCCCATTGATTTGAACAATCCAACATCATAGGAATCCACTCGTGTTCTTTTCTGACATGCTTAGAACATGATGCAGCTCAGAGAAACGTTTGCACTGTAAATCTTTGCTCATGCATACACACTCACACTGCAATTTCAAAGAGACTGTCCTTGAGCACTGATGGACCAATTCATCAGTCTTACAGCGTGTTTCGTACAGAGTGCAGCTTCCACAGAGAAATGAAAAGGGACCACATGAAAAGTATTTCTACCATTCTGACAGAACACAGGCAGCTGTGATATACGGACAGCTGTAGACAATCACTGTGTCAAACTATATGAATAGATGTCCAAGAGTTCTCTTAAATGAGTGGCCGAAACATTCACCCTCTCCCATCCTTGCCCAAGAGTCCTCATAATAAAGACTGGAGTGTTTTCTGGTGTTTGGTACAGCATAGTTATATAAAATAGTGCATACATTTCAAGCGTTAGTAATGAAGTGGTATTGGGGAATTTCATTCATTGCAGAGAGAAGCTTAGCTCTGAGCCCATATGCTCCAGATTGGTTCCTCTTGGCCTTGCTTATCAACTGAGAATAGAACGTTTTTGTGATTTTATTTATTTCAATAACGAAAAAGGATCAGCACCAACTTACTTCTGGAATTTTACATTCACAATTATACATACTTGTGATATACAGCTGTAGAAAAAATGGAAGTTTCCTATTTATGTTACGTAAAGTTGAACTGTAAGACATCTATTAGCTCTTCATAATTAACTAATCATGAAACAATCAGGTATTTAGTTATTAATCATTAATTTATGTTCATATTACTTTATAACAGACATTTAAGCTCCTGCTTTACAATAAAGTAATGAGCTTATGTGTCAAAATTAACAAATCATGTACTAAGCAGAAATGTAATTATTATTAGTTCATGAAGTAACAATTTATATGTGTTCACTTTTTTCCTCTTTATAATTAATGATAAACAAGTAACTGGAAAAAATCTTACTCTTTAGGACAAATAATTTGCTTAACAACTGCAGTCAGTTTCAAATGTTGTATGTTATATATAAGTAATTTGCAATACGTTTGCAGCCTGTAATCTAAAGTGAAAACATACATACATACATACATCTTCTAACCCGCTTAAATTCTGATTTGTCTGATTTTTTGAAAAGGAAAAGAGCACAAAAAAGTCTCCAAGACAAGTGGCCAGTTGGATCACAGTCATTTCCAGTGGGCAAAATGTGAAATACTGGGCGATAGTCAATGTCTACCCCTGCAAGTGCTTGAAAAATTATTCATTTTAGTAGAAATATTAAAAGCTCTGTAAGGATTCTACATAAGGTATCTTAAACACCTTCTCACATACTTTGCTGAAATCCCAAGTCTTATAATCAATCAACAATTTAATTGACATTAAGTGAACAAAGCCACTAGCCAACTGTATAACTATTTATATATTAAAGAGGCTAATGGTTTCCTACACACACACACACACACACACACACACACACACACACACACACACACACACAAAACTCCTTACATTCTGACATCATCCATAGATAATGCCTTTCTTTGGTCAGTTCCTCTACTTTTCACCATTAACTGCCCAGTTGGAGAACCTGTGTAAGAGTATTTATAAAGTGTCAGCCTAAGTCAACAGATCAGTTCTGCTACAAAATATCACATGTCTTATGGGACTTAATCCCTTAAATTATGGGATGATTATTCCACTGCTGATATTAAAGGGAAAGTTCACCAGTCTTTCTAAATGTGTATATAATGAACTTGTTAAAAATTCAGAAGTCATTTAGCGTGATTTAATGAGAAATGCAATCTAGTGAAACTTACAGATGCGGGGGGGGGGAGAGGGGTGGGGGGGGAAAGGGGGACAGATAGTTAGGAAAACAAATTAACCAAAGGCTCGACTAAACAGGTAAGTTTTTAGCCTAGACTTAAAGATGGAGGCTGTGTCTGAGTCCCGAACACAGACTGGTAGGTTATTCCAAAGCTGGGGGGCTTTGCATGAAAAGGCTCTTCCCCCTGACGTAACTTTATTTATTCTGGGTACTAACAATGAGCCCGCACCTTGTGATCTAAGTGGGCATGTCTGTTGATAATAGGAAATAAGGTCACTGAGGTACTGAGGAGCAAGGCCATTCAAAGCTTTATACGTCAGTAGAAGAATTTTGTACTCAATGCGGAATTTAACTGGCAACCAATGTAAGGTACACAAAATTGGGCTAATGTGGTCAAATTTCCTGGTTTTGGTGAGAACTCTGGCTGCAGCGTTCTGGACTAACTGAAGCTTGTTAAGGTTTTGGCTGGAACAACCAGAAAGCAGAGCGTTACAGTAATCTAACCTGGACGTGATAAAGGCATCCTGTAGCGACAGTGCATTTCTTAATTTAGCGATGTTATGCAGGTGGAGGAAAGCTATTCTGGTAATATTGGTAATATTTCTTTGCTAGTATTAACCATTTAACCGTTATTAATGGATAAACTTTTTGTCTTGCGAATTCCTTAATAAAGACCTTTTTACATGCCTTTGGGTATATAAAACTATTTCCACAGCATTTGTAAGCACTTACTGAGGGTAGATCAGTGCTTATTAAGGGCGAACAAGTTCCACTTTAGGTCTGCTTCTGGAAACTACGGAACGCTACAAAACGCGATGGGTGAAGCTAGATTGGTGGACTGGATCCGTTGCATTTCTCCAGAGTTCAGAACATTCCAGTGTGTGATATTTTATAAAAACTAATGAAAGTGGCTACCAAAGCTGCCAAAGCTCATAAATAATAAACTCATGCATATCGAGCTCAAGTTAGTTTCTTACTCGCCAGCTTCTGGTTTGAATTTTCCGTTCTACCTTAAATGTTGCTGCAGTTACACTGAGGGGCCTTAAAAGTAGAACGCATTTCGAAAGTCGGCGAATACGAAGCCAACATGAACTCACCTCAATAAATGCCTTAATTTAACTCAATAAATGCATCAGTTTACCTCAGTAAATAATCCTTGATCAACAAATTACCTCAGACCTTCGCTTGGACATGTTTACTGAGCAGTTAATGTGCAGCACAGCAACGCTATAATAAGCCGTTGGAGCTGCTGGTCACGTCTCACTGGCTGATCTAACGCCGCGTTCTAAACCACACACTTCTGTACGTCACCTACTAGACTAATGAGTGCACTTCTGATGGTGTATGTGCTATTTTTGCATACTATTTAATGTGCTACTATGCGGTTTGGAACACGAAAATAATATTGCTGCTGGAAACGTCAGCTCAGATTTTAGCTTTCGTTGGCCTGAGTATAACCACAAATCGAATGAAATCCAGTCAAATTCACTGCTTAATGTGCTTCACACATTTAAAAAGTGCTTCAAAAATGTGTTTTACTGCCTTTGCTGGATCGGTTATGGCTTTGTTATCTCATTACAAACCGCCACAGCACCGCTAAGTTAACTTGAAGTTGACGATCAACTTGGTGGCAGCGCCATTGTGACGTCATCGAAATACTATTGATAGGAAACTGCAGGCATTATAATGTTGGGGTTTGCTGCATAATGATTGGGTAGGACAAAGTTCTATGAGGATTGACGTCATCACGACCATTTGTGACGTCATTCATGAAAATCTATAAATAGGCCTGCAGAAGCTCAGTTCTTCACTTCTGAACTTCGCATTACAGTGGAAGGTCAGCGTCTCTTGTACAGTTGCAGTTAATATTGCATGGTTTATTTGCGGATCTCTTCAAGCTAACGATCTTTACATTGCAGTGTCCTGACTAGAGGTGTGAAAATAAAAATGGAAGGTGATTGTATGGAGAACATAAGAACCGATATAGAATACTTGGATTACAAGATCTCTTGTCTTGATGAAGAAAGAATCCAAGCGGCATGGAAGATGCTTCAGGACCACGTAAAGCACCTGAACCATCTGCTGGTGAATGAGAGGATGGACAGACAGAAAGAAAGAGAGCAGGCAGAAAGAATTAGAAAGGTGGAACGAGCACAGTGGACGGTCAAGGAGGCCTGCCTGGTGTTGCGCGTGGAGAAACTCAGTGCTGAGCTCAAGACAAAGGACTGGCAGTTGGACCAAGCTAGAAAGATGCAAGAAGCGTCCAGAGACAGAGCAGAAAGTTTGAAGGACAGAGAAGCTGCTGAGGCACTGGAGAAAGAACATCTAGAAGCCCAGATGAAGAAGCGTATCCAGCAGCTCTTAGAGGCGAATGAGCAGCTACAGTGTGAGCTCCTGATGAAAGATGAAGAGATTGAGGAGATGAGAAAGATGTGGCAAGCAGAAAAGAAGAAGGTGAAGAAGATCTGGGAAATATCGGATGAGCTCCGCTCCAAAAATCTAGAGGTCAACGTCAAGTACAAGGCCATTATGAAGCAGAAGATGGAGGAGCTGGAGCACGAACGGGAGATGATGAAGGATCCGGTAGCTGCAATTAAGGAGAGCGAGGGCAGGATCCTATCAACAGTTCCTCTGGTGGTCATTCAGAAACACAGGCTGATGCAGGAGCTGCAAAACCGAGTGAGCCGAATCCCGAGTGAGAACATGTGCAAGGAAGAAAGACGAGAATGGAAGAAGATCCAAAAGAAGAAGGCCAAGGAGCTCAAAATGGAAAAGATGGCCGAGGAGAAAAGGAGGAAGGAGGCCTCGAAGAACACGAGAGTGAAGGGAAAAGAGAAGATGAGCTTCTGGAAAACACTTTGGTGTTGTAAAGGGAGAGAGTGAAGAAACAGAATGTATGTTTTTCACTTAAAACATCAATAAACAACATTAATAAACACTTCCATTTGTCTCTTTATGTTTGTCAAAGTGATAATAGGCCAAGATACTAGACTATAAAACAACAAATAACTATAAACAGAAGAAAAAGTATCCTAAAAAAACAGTAACAGTGCTTGAGTTAGTTAAAACTTAAAGGGGAACTCCACCGATTTAAAAAAAATCTGTATAATTAAATGGTTGTAATGTTGACGGTCATTCAGAATGGTTTGAGGTGAAATGCCCCGTTCTAGAGAAACTAGCTATGACTCAGAAATGTTGATAATGGAGACGTCTGAAGAATTCAATGCCTCTGAAAGCACCCTCTCAAGATTATTATATCAAATGGTTAGATACATGCTGCGTGATGACTGAAACATTGCTTGTGGTAATTTTGTGATAAAGTTTTGACTTAATGTATTTTAATCAATTAATTTTAATTCCTTTGAGGTGGGCGAGTACATGCACCATCATCAACATTATACAAAACACACGTATAGGTTCACAGGTGGTTTGGGTTCCTATCACCACTACTATAAAGAAATCTGAGTTGGTACATTTCCCTACAATGAATCATTTCATATTAAACCACTCTGAGTGACTCTGCAGCCAAATATCTACATCTCATGGAGTGAATTATTCAGGAATTTTGAAAAATTCTCCTTTATTAGTTATCCTAACTGAGCTATAACTTGGTTACTTTCTGCCCTATGGTTGTATAAACTGGAGTTTAAACATCCACTTTATGAGAATATTAATTTATGTATAGTAAGACTAACACTAACTAATTTATGTATAGTAACACTAACACACCACCACCACATCAGCGTTTCTGCAGTGCTGAGAATGATTCACCACCCAATTAATACTTGCTCTGTGGGGGTCCTGCAGGGGCCCTGACTACTGAAGAAGAGGGTGAAAAGGGGCTAACAAAGTATGCAGAGAAACAGATGGACTACAGTCTGTAATTGTAGATCTACAAAATGCTCCTATATAAGTGGAACTGATTAAATAGAAAATGAGCAAATACAAGGTAGCTGTAAATAATAAAGTGGCCAACAAGTGTATACATATAACAGAGCACAGTGGTGTACTGCACCTTTTAACACCTGTTAATTGATATATGGTAACTGATTATTTACCCATGTACTGACTATTCCACCCATTTGGTCTATTTTTTAGGCAAATATATGTACGTAAGACAATTAAAGCAATTGTTTCCAAATGATTTTTAGTGTTGTCGTTGAAATTCTTGCATGCGTACAGGTGAAAACAGTTGAGCTTTAAGAATTGCTGACTTTACAAGGCATTATACAGTACATATTGGCTGAAGACATGATAATGCACATTAAAACTGTGGCATTGACTATTGACTGATCAGTTGTGTTCACCTATGCTGTACTGTCTTCATTGGGGATTGGGTCAGTTGGTTTTCTTTTTATGGTTGTTTGCTTTCTCTGTTATGCTGTTTCGAAGTAAAAGTGAATGTTAGGCTACATCTGAGCAAATGCTATGCTTTTGATTCAGGTACATGTGGTTAATAAATAGAGATTTAGACTTATGCAGAAAGTATCTGGAAGTGAATGAAGTGAGTATATTTTGTTGGCTGGGCAGGGGAGTGTTAATATCATGGTGTACCCGGATGTAAGCCGAGCAGGTGGGCCAGAATTGGGCCTGGATTCAAACTGAAGTCTCACCCGATGCCTTTCAAGCTCGGTGTGCAGTATTGGGCCTAGATGTGGCCCAACTGATTTTTGCTCTCTGGAAGTTTCAATGTTGAAAGGCAAGATGTTGAAACAACGTCGCGATATCAACGTTGATTCACTTTTCAAAATCAAAACAAAATCCAATGGTGATTCAACAATATAGGAAATGTCATGATGGTCAGTTTAATTGCCAGTATTTGACTGAACTCAGCTACAGGTAATGTTTACTCTGGCAGGAATTACCATAGCAAAACCAATTAGTATGCTTTTTATCATGTGAGCAGTTTATAATATTAAATGTGTCTGTGACAGTAGTCCAATGTGCCAACCAACCCCACTCACATGAGGACACAACCCTGTGTTTACTTCATGTTAGATTCCTAGCATTATCAGGTTGCATTTTTGTGAAAGTTGTTCTGACCTAGAAATTAATACTGTGCCAACCAACGAGCTGACCAATCCCATTCTCCCCTACATATTTAGATTTTTTTTTTATTATTCAATGGGTTTAGTAGTTTCCACCTGGGACACCTGGGAATATGCAATGTGGGAAGCCCCCTTTGATTTTCTACAAACATAATACTATGCAGACAGTGGTAAAAAGTAACCAATGCTTTACATTTCCTATTAGGCTCTGCTTTGTGCTTATTACTGGGTTGGTTCAGTCAACTGTTTGGATATAAACAGTTATTTAAAACTTTGATAAGTTCCAATAAGTATATGCGTGAGGTTTCTTGAAATTCTTGCTGCTGCCTAAAGTTGATTACTGAAAAATGTATTATTAATTATAATGGGTGTTGAAAATATTAGCTAAACTCCATCCATAAATCCATAATTCTGGTACACTGTCAGAGTTAATTCTGCTGATGGCTGTTATATGCAATGTTTTATCTCTGTATATGTTATATTTTTTAATTTACAGCACATATTGAGATGCCCATAATTCTATTCATTTGTATAAATGCTGTGAACCCAGTCTCAAGAACAATCACAACACACAAATGACAAAAGCAACAACAAATTCATGCACACCAACAGATAAGCCTGCGACTTTACCATTGTTTCAGAATGGAACGATGGCTGACAGAAGAAAACAGGATTTCTACGTTTCGCTGATTAGGTCATGCATGGTTTGTGCACTGTCAGATAAGGCTTACCATTTAAATAGAAAAATTAGTTTGTCACAGGCTCGTTCTCTCGTCTCTTGATCAATTGTTCAAGCTCTAACTTCATCGCAAAACAAAAATCTCAAAATATCTGTTTAAATCATTCACTCTTAATGGTGAATTTAATGTGTTCAGAAATGAACTGCTTGCCTGCCAAGTGAGTGCATGACAAATTCAGGTATTTTATATGCTACGTTTTACCTCTGCCCTCTTCATCAGCCCTTTACCTCCAGCACTTTAATACTTCACAGATTCTGTCATAAACCAACACTCACACCCACACACGCTTCCATCAAAGAGCTCTGAACTGAATGTGCTGTCAAATCAATGGCAGGCGTATTAGTGAGCTGTCACTGAGGACTGAACAGAGAATGATAGCATTTAGTTACTAAAAGCAGAATATTACACACACAAACACACACACACACACATTCATCACAGATACATCACAGATACAAAAACATACAAGAAAATGACCGCATTTCCACCGAGACCATCTACTCTACACAAGCCTGAGATCCAGTGAAACACGAATTTACGCACACAGGCAGCTATCATGACAAAAATATGAAATTATGGTTCTTGACATACATTTGGGAATTTATCATGGAGATTGGGATTCTGCGCTTTGAATTTGAAATATTTTCATGCTCCTGGCTCACGCAGAGGATCAGAGACACCAATGGAAATCTTTATGGATCTTTGCATTTTCAATTTTGCCAAAGCCTTTTAAACTACATCTTAACCTGGGGGAAGGGGGGCAGCACTCCATACAATCCAGTGCATGTGTAAAAATTAAATGAATGAATAGCTCTTGTACACAAATTACTAAATAAATGAAAGAAATGCAGAAGTAGCTGTCCTTAGTCCCCTCAATCTATAAACTTAAAAAGGAGGGTTATTCTTTACACAAACTTGACCAATGAATCTAAACAGTGACCAAGAACAAAGAACATTACAGGTGCTTGGTATCCAATCAGAGGCTCTGTGTGTTGGTTTGTCATCATGTTTTGGGATGCAGAACAGAATCGATAATGGATCCTAAGTGTTGCAACAGCAGTGCCTCCAAGAAAGAAACAAATAAAGAAAAGTGAGGAGGGGGTGGGCTTTAAGGACATCTGTGCACAGGAGCCTCATGAGATGACCCTGATTATATGGATTCTAGTAATAAAGGTGGCTACACTTTCCATCTACATGCATTTTGGCAATCGGATCACACTCAGACTGGGATCATTGTAAATGGAATGTGTTTTTTATATCCGCATATCATTATGTCAGTCCAAAAAGTCCTCTGTGGTGGTGCTGACCACTGCAGAAATCACAGCAGGTGCAATACAAAGCATTCCTCAGTGGTGATGCACAAGCCATGTTAAATAGTGTGCCTGTGTTAAATGATTTCTTTCAATATTTGACAGCGTATATTCTTGCTAGATCAGTTTTACCAGAGGTGTAATTTGATTGATTACCGATAAGGTCCATGATGTTAACCCAATATGAATCTAACATGTGCATAGTAGTCTGTTAAATAATTACTGCAGAGAATACTGTCTTCTATAATTCATCGAACTCGAAGCTGCTGCAGTAATAATAGTCCTGTTCGAATCAACATCGCAAAAATGTAATAAATTCTGGCGATAAACATCGCTACCTCTGTGTTTTTGGCAACCGGTAGTCAAGGCTAACAGCTAAAATGGAGCTCCTGGCACAGTTTCTTTGGGGAAATTACTCAGGTACCCATAACAGTCAGTCAGTTGAATCCATTACATACTACATTACCTGACCTCCTCTGGTAAAACTAATACAGTACGAATAGAGTGTAATACACTGGTAGTATCAAGTGAGAAACCATGCTTACTGTAGTTTATTGGAAGTAAAATGGAAATGCGTGTTGTGATTTTCATCTGGCCAGACTGTAGATAACCAACTTCAAAATAAATGTCTTTTCCTTCAGGTAAACCTTAATTGAATGTACAACAATTAAAAAGTCAGTGTTATGAAACAGCAAGAATAAGTAAAAGTTAACGTTAAATGGTTGGAGAAATAAAATCCTTCCCCATGGTAAAGCTGTATAATACACACATCAGAGACATGCACTACAGGAGGCTTGTGGTGGGGAAATTGGTTCTGAGGCTCCAATTATATTTTAAATTACATTCAAATTAAGAATAATGGAAAGCCCCTTCCCCAGTTTGAAGACTATAGAGGGCCTGGGGGACAGAATTAAATAAACTTAGCTGTGGGACAACTCTAAATGAAGTAATGAAGAATCCCCAAAAGGTGTGTGCCATGTCTATATGCATACAAATCCATGTGTTTGTTCTCTTACCATTTCTAAATGATCGTTTTATTAGTGTACACACAAGGGACTTAACCAGTAACTCTATTAATTCCTCTGTACTCCTAATGAGCTCATAAGATGTTTAATTCCACATTTTTACAGAAGTAGAAGCAAAGAAATTAATCAAAACATGAGAAACTGAGTCAAACAAATCAAGTGGAGGGAAAATATTAATCAATTGTTCTCCACTTGCTCTCTCTCTCTTCAGCCTCTACTACCCGTAAACCTGTAATCTTGAGTACAAATGCATCTAAATCACACTACAATATCATAAAACATTGAACCGCCTGCCTGCCTCTCATAAATGCATAAATCCAGGGCTTTACGTGTGACTCAAAAGTATGAAAGCAAAGGAAAGAAAAATCTAAATGGATTTTTTAACCACACGTTTGCTACACATAACTGTCACTGTTACATGAAGTTATTGCGAGTGCAAAATGTGAACAGAGTTGTGAAATATGTGTATAAGCAGCACAAGTGCTGACTAGCGTCTGGTCCACATAGGGTACCTCCAGATAACTGCTGGATATCTTCAATAGAGCAGTTGTCTGTAATACACAAATAAACAGACTTCGGCTCAGATTAGACAGCAGCCTGCTTTGAAAAGATTCAAGATGCACACATTCAGAAATGTTTTTCTAAGTAAAAGCTTCAAAAGATTACAATCTCCTACCCCTAATATTTGGAATAAGTGCACCATATGCCATTTTGAATAAAAAAACAGTTTTATTTAAAACATTTCCAAATATACACAACATATCATTGTATTTCATATGCATAAATATTTCTGCAATATTGACACATAAATCAGAAGTAGGTTGTACCACAATGAAAGTTCAAGTGTATGTCATTCCATGTATTTAAGACAAAAATATCCACCCCAAAATTATTCCAGCTTTATCCCACGTTGAAGTATTTCATATGTGAAAACATCATGTAAATGCAAATCCTATACTTACTACATAAAGCACTGCCTAAAACACTGTTTTATGACATTCACAGAGCACTCAGAAAAGCACAAGCAAAACTGCAAGTTCATGAGAATGACTCAACAACTTCAGTTTAACAAGCAGCGCATCCAACATTTTAGATCAATTATTCATGCTTTTGTCTTAGCATATCTCTTTGACTTGAAAAACCACAGAAAGGGAGACTTAAGAGGAATCCATGCTAATGAAGTCCAGTTCTACTTAAGGGCCTGACATTTGCAGGGGTTGAAAGCAAAACAAATGTATTTAAAAAAAAAAAAGAAAAAAAAAGTAGGTAGGTAGGACCTCATAGCTCTTTTACTGCGCTGTACCTTTGCACATGATATGTGAGTGAGGTATTTTAGGTTTTAGAGCAGTGGTTTTCATACTGTGGGTTGCAGTGTGGGGACAAGTGAGTTGATTGTTTTTAGCTTTCCACAAGAGCACAAGTAAATGAGGCACGTTTTAGACCAGAAGTGATGAAGAATGTGGATCAGAACAAATAAACACATGTCCCATGAAACAGTAGTGAAATTTATTAAAAGGTAAGGTAAGAACTGAATGAATGGCATCTGAACACAGAACAAATAAGTGTTATGTTATTTAGGGAGGCACAGTGATATTGGTATTATATTGGTATTATATTGGTATATATATATATATATATATATATATATATATATATATATATATATATATTGGCATCAGACAGATGTTTAGATTTGAGGCGACTGAGCCACTACACTACAATGTCTTTTATTGTTATTGTAATTTTATTGGTTTAACTTGTTAAAAAGGGTTCTATATAGCACAGGAAAGGGTTCTTCTATTGTTACAAGCTTGACACTGTAAAAATAGAAGAACCTTTTTGGGTTCTATATAGCATCTTTCTCAAAAAGGTTCTTTATAGAACCATCTACAGCACATTCTTCATTAATATCAGTATATTGAGCAAAAGTGGACTGAAAGCTTTTTTGTCTTATTTCACTCCACAAAATATTTGGTGGGTCAAGACAAACACTAGACCAACATGTGTCATCCAGGTATGAAAACATTTGGGAATGTCAGTTTTTAAGCAACAGTGCAAAGGCAAGAAGAAAAGAATTCACAAATACAGAGGACAGAAGAAACAGACTTAAAAGCAAGTACCCACAGAACTGAGTACTTCACAGCACGGAGTACAGCAGTCTGCTGTCTTTTCTGCGAGGATGTGCTTTAAGTGGAACACCAGTAAAACTTGTGTAAACAGCAGAACAGGGGTCCAACACAGCAGCATACAAAGGAGGAAGACACTGGGATTGGCCGAGGCGCAGGCTAGTTCAGACAGAATACTGAGATGCGTGTATGATTAAAGTTAAATGTCCTTATGTTCAAGCCGTTCAAGCTCTCACTAAACTCTTAAAACGGTTAAAATAGAGAACCATCTCTCGAACATAGAAAAGCACTACATACATTTTATATCCACTACTGTGAATGAAAAGAAACATAGAGAACGCTCTGAATGGATTACACATAAAACATTAATACATGAATGCATCTCTGTATATGCACTGAGCTTTTCACTGTTTCCTCATAAAGCAAGTTCTCTTTTCTAATTGAAATTCAGGTCAGTTACAGTTTTGAGATCTTTGAGTACAAAAAAAAAGCTGCTGCTAGATCACATTTTGCGCAAACGCTATGGAGAACATGTGATTTGGATAAATTAAGAAAGAAATTTCATTCATTGGGTTTTATCAACAAAGAACAATGTGGATTTAAACATCCATATCTGAAAGTCCAGATAAGAATGAAAAAGTCTGCCAGGAGAACAAAATCTACATACATGCCTGTTATTATTTTATTACTATTGTGCAAATTCAATGTATTCTGCTGCATATTAAAGGGAACTAATGTCCCTTGAAATCACATCTTGGGGAAAATGATTTTCAGAAGTAGGTTACTGTATATTACTCAAAGCGGACTGGCTTGTCATTTTATTCAAATACATTTTGTTCTTTGGAGAAAAAGGCCAATTGTAGGCGATGACTAGAGGCTTTCCTCCAGTTCTATGAATATTATGCTACATATTCTATACTATATCTTTAAACTATATCTTTAGTTTAAAAACCCTGCTAGCATATTTTTAAGACGTTTAAATGTTCAACCTCTTATCAACTGGCCTGCCATAAGATAACATTTCAAAGCACCACACAGAGCAGACGGTTTCTCCACAAGAAAACCACTGCAATTAATCAACCATTAATCAACTGTTAAAGCACTACTTTTAAAACATCATTGATATCATAAAACTTGAAACATTAAAGTTACCCATCTTCTCTGTTTACAAAGCAGCAACATTAGTAAAAATTTGAATACAATTTAGAATTAATATAAAAAATCCAGAATGCACCAACAAAGTCATAATACATTTGACTATCATTTTTGATCTCAAAGATTATTTGGAATGTATCATTCTGGCAGTGAGACCATCATAAATACGCATTTGCATTCAGTATAACATGTAAGAATCACATCTGTATCAGAGAATTTGCTGATATAATGGATGTGTATGGAATGCATTTTGCCAGTATTTGCAGATACAGCTTCAGCGCAAGACTCTGATGTTTCAACCTAAAGCTCCACAATGACTCAGCTGAAGCTCGCTGTCCATGTGTTCTGGATATGTAACTGTGAGTCATTACTGAAGATTATGTCTTTTTCAGAACTCTCGGGTAATTTTAGAAGACGATTAAAACGCTACCTCATACATCAAAATTTCTAATAAGTGTTTTCGAGTTCACAAAGGACTCATTTCGTGGTTAACCGCTTCCCGATTACGATATTACAAAACACCAAAGGAGATCTCTTGCTTATCCTTCAAAACTAATACCAGCAAAAGCTTGGCACTCCCTGTATGGGTGTGAGGAACAGTTTCTTAAAGATGAGAAGATCTTTAGGAGTTATTTCATAAGATGCTGAACATAAAATACTTACTATTTTTAATTATTATCAATAAACAAGAACTGAAGATCTAAAGATCTACATCAGGAATTTTCAGATATCATTTTAAAGCATCAGAGTAAAATTCGCAGGTCAAAGACATGTTAAAATGTCAAGAGCCAGAACACATGAACACTACTAAGCACTGAGCAGCCATCAACAGGTTGATCCACTGTAGAGGTTTATACTGAAACACAGTAAAGCACTGTTTTAATGCACTCCCATGTCTTACTGTTCAAATTAAGGCCATCATAAATGTTTAAAGCAACCCTTACAGCCTGACCACATGCACACAATGTTCTGTCTAAGAGATTCAGTGGTGTTGATAGAGGCTGTAGGTGTAACAGGCATTTCAGAAAATGCCCAAAGGCTTTGAGATGATTCAACACTGATTAGAACCTAGAACAAGTTAAGATGCATTAGGCAATCAACTAATGATTATTCAAATGATTGTTGACCTCAAGCAGCAAGTGCACACCAAGTTACCAGTTTATTAGGCACCTAGGTAGTATCTACCTATACTTACTGGCCATTTTATCAGAAACACTTACCACGTAGGTGCATTTTATAGATATTTGTACACATAGTTCATGGCTTTAGTTAATCTTTTTCCATGCACAACTTAGGTTAGTTATCCTCTTCATCAGTGCTCAGTTTCTGACCACAGGACCACTGTCACCTGGATATTTCTGGTAGGCAGACTATTCTTAACTCAGCAGCAACACTGAGGTGCTTAGAAACCCCAGCAACATTGCTGTTCCTATTTCAGTCATGCCACATTACCAGCTATCACTGCTACCTGAGGTTGTTCCACCACCCAAACAATCTGGTCAGTGGTGGTCCTATGGTGGTACATTTCCATTGATGGACAGGGTGGTGGATAAATGGTGCAGCAAGAGATGTGCTACAATCAGTAACTGACAACAAAAAAGTGCAACTACATGGTAGGTATTTCTGATAAAATGGCAACTCAGTGTATCAGTTTGGCACAGATGACCAGCTGCACCTCATTATTCCAAAATCTTATTCCAAGAAGTAACATAAACTTCAGGAACACTAACAGAGAGGAATTTTGATTCAGCACACAGAATTTAGAGAGGTGATGGAAGTCAGTTTTTGAGGATCTGCTCCAGAACAGAGAGAAGGTTCTTCAAGCCGTACATGTAACCCTCATCTGGGCTATCACTGGGAAAGACATGGGCAAAATCAATCATCCTCACATCCACATCTTCCTCCTTCTCTCCAAATCCATCTCTCAACCTCCCTTTCCCCAACCCTGTGCTCCTACCGTCAACCACTCTCATGTTTTTTGTGTCTTCCTCGCTACTCACTCCGTTGCCATTAGCCTGCTCCAGGTGGTAATGTAGAGAGTGAGGCCAAATCCCATTCTTATGCCTTACATACTGAATGTCCTGGGGAAGGTCACTGCAGTTTAGCCAGCCACAGGCACTCCTCTGAGAGGCTAAACTGCAGCGGTGACCCCGAAGCTTGCAGTTGGCAAGGTGAATGTTATTATTGCACTCTAGTTCACCTTGCCCATTTTCCTGTCTTGTCTGGGCGTCTTCTCTCCACTTGATTCCGTTAGCTAAGCGAGGTGAGCCCTCGTACACAAACAGCAGAGAGCTGGCATAGAAGTGCAGCTGCTTCTGACCCTCGAACCAGCGCAGGATATCACGGATTTTACAGATGCTGAGAGAAACAGCATCTTTCCTGAGTTCCACTCCATTATGGAAGAATTGAGCCAAGCCTGCAAAAACAGAGTGCAAGAGCAGCATTTTAACATCTGAAAAGAAAAAGAAAAAAAAAAAATACAGAAGTGCCTTTTTTTACCAGTACTATTATAATCATGACTTTTTTGTTTATTTATTTATTTCTTTTCAACTGAGCTTTTCCTTTTATTACTGTAGTCAAGTAAGGAAAGGTTGAGTCATACCAGTTTTGAGCGTCTCTTGCCTCAGACTGCGTCCATAAAACTGGTCATGACTGATATAACTCTCTGAATTTACCTGGTACACCTGAGAATAAGACAGGAGGCATTGAGACAGTGAAAGAAAAGGGTTGTACAAATAATGACTGCTCATTTTCCAAAATAGATTTCAGAATAACATTAAGCCACAGGACTACACACAATTCCATGTAACTGGGACCTTTGCACCAAAGTGTTTTTGCACACAACAGTATAGTGTACCGAGTCTACAGTACTACAAAGTAAGCATAGCTAGGAGGTATGACAGCTAATAAGCCATTTTGGCCACTTTAGGCTTGTACTTTAATGGACACATATGTTAAACTCAACAAACAAATGGTTAAAATTTGCAGAAAATAGTATATTTAAGTTGGTGCCCTCTAGAGGATGTTTTAGTTTATTTTCACTTAGAAAATCAACAAAACATGTAATTTGAACAGAGGTGTTCAAACTTTTGCTTATGACTGTGTATATACTTGAGATTAACATCTCCATACAAATAGACACACAATTGCACACACAAATACACAACCACACATGATCTCAAAATGGTAAAAAATTGGAAGAAGCTGAAATCAACAAAAAGCAAATGGGAACTAAGCCTACTGGGGAAGTGGGAGAGAGAGAGAGAGCAAGAAAGAAAGAGATAAAGTTGTGTGTGTGTACGTGTTTGAGTTCGAGAGAGAGAGAGAGGGAGAGAGAGAGAGAGAAAGAGAGAGAGATAGTGAGAGCATCTCATCCACTGAGAAAAACTAATTAGATGCTAAAAGAAATTCTCAAAAAGAATGTAGGAACAGAGACGGAATATATACGTGTGTGTGTGTGTGTGTGTGTGTGTGTGTGTGTGTGTGTGTGTGCGCGTGTGTGTGTGTGTGTGTGTCTGGGGATTTGAGCGAATGGAGGAGGAATCTAGCACACAGCTAGGAAGGACAGTGAGGGTAAGCTACATAAAAACATCATCAAATATTTATGATCAGCAGCCAAAAAGTCATTTTATCAGCTTAGAACATCAGATCAAAACTTTTCTGTTTTATAAAACAATGTAAAGTCAACAATAATATAAAGTATTCAAGACGATAAATGGACATCATTATATGATGTTTTATTGTCACAGGCCTTCAGAGACCATACAGTACTTTTTTCAAACTGTGGGAGAGACTGCCCTCTAGTGGTCAGATACCAGAATGTGTTGAATGCTGTGCAATACATGAGATTTTCAACTTAAAGGGAAATTTCACATATTTTTCAAGATTTCTGCATAATGCAGCCATTATGATGAAAAGTCACTCTGAGTGGTTTGATCAGAAATGCTACATTCTGAAGAAACTTGCCAGGTCACAACAGTGGAAAACAGTGGTAAGATTTTGGACTAAAATGTACAGGCAGTAGCTGTGGCCAGTCTGGGTTACTCACTGAAAAAACAGGAACATTCCTCTTTACTACTTCAGAGAAAGCAAAAAGTCCATACTGAGATCCTGTCTACACTCCTAGTGTGTAGGCACAGCAAGGACAGGGAGGTAAACTTCAGCTGTACAGTGTGGCACTTGCTGTAGCGTTTATTGACCGTCTACTTGCCACATCTATCACTTCATGGAGGTCTCCCCCAACTTCTCTTATCAAAACAACTCCAGTAATTAACGATTTGCTAAGAAAAGGACTTGGCATATTGATCAGGCCTCTCCATTAAAGTTAGGAGAAGGACAAGCGAGTGGGAGCGTACCCTTACAGTTCTTACACCTGTCAGGCAAGAAGCTGTAAGAAGCCGCTATTCAGATAGAATGTTTTTGTTTTCTGTTCTCAGTGGTATTTATCATTAGGAACAGCCACACAGAAATTCTGTGAACAAAAACACAAGAAGTAATAGCACCCAGGGGCTATTGGATAAATAGCCCAAAGACTGAAAAAAAGAATGCATGGTAGATAGAAGGGTACAGAAAGTGATGGCTAGGCTTCATGAGTGAGAGATTAATATTAGAGCTTAACATTCTAAAGTAATAAACAGTAAATAGTCAAAGCAATCCAGTTCAGTCACAAATCAAATTTACACAGTTTTCCCCTTATCCCAGTGCAAAGGAGTGTACAACTGATGTACCCCTAGTGGATAGGGGATACCCATAGTGCAGAATCTGCCGTTACATAGAAAAGAGCAATCCCATATGACATAGTGTCTGAAATCGTTTACTACCATCACAGATTCTGTTCCCTATAATAGTGTCTATGTAGCAAACCAGATTTTCTAACAAAGTGTAGTGATTAGCAGACAATTTTGGACACAGCGCATTACAGTGGTTTTCCCACAGTGTCACTGGGGCTGAAATCACTGTAATACATGGCCTCAAGCAGTTTACGACTATCATAAAACGGTGAAAAAACTGGTACATTAATACATAACATAATAATGTGTGTATATTGAGTATTTAATTATGGCTTTGAACGTGCTTCCACCAAATTCAAAGTTCTAAAGTTGTAGTTCGGCAGCTAACTGAAACTGACCTTCTCGTCAACGGTCTCAGTTTGTTCATTTAGTGAGTGCCAAAGTTAAGTTGCAGTCAAGCGAAACACGAGTAAAATCTGCCTGGCATGAAGAAACATTCCTTGGTCAGCAAAATGTTGTTTTGTCACTCCCAGTTGCAAAAAAAACAAAAACAAAACAAAAAACACACTAATTACACAACTAACATTAACCATTTACGGAACTGTACGTTCCCTCCCTGTACCACCTAATATCAGTATTGATGTGGTCGTCTGACTTCAGCTTCAGCCCCGTGAAGAAAACAATACGGTGACAGTCCAGTGTGATCTGCGGCCAATGGCAGCGTGCACACTTGTTATAACAAACCACAGAGCAACTGCACCAGGGTTTGTTTTAATGGAACCAAAACCTGTAAGCCCACTATGAAACTTCTTTTGCACTGGAGCTATGAGGGTAATGGAAGCTTATAGCCCACCAATCAGCACTGTGCAAACTAAAAGCTTCACTCACCTCAAGCCATTTCAAATTGTAAAAGCCACCAGGAGCCTAAACCCATTAGTGAGTCTCGCTCTTCCCAGCACACAATACGTACAAAGCATGTGCTGTGAATAACTTTCCAACAACCAATAAATGGTTGATAAATTTTGCTAACATTCCTCTCTCTTGATGGAAAAACAGGCAGCACTTGGGTAGTTTGTCGTAAAAAGGGTCCTCACCAGTCACAAGGATGATGTGGGCTGTCCCACCCAGAGAATGAGTAGTGAAGAGAACTGCCTGCTCAGTAATATCTCCTGGGTTTGTCAAACGCTAGAGGGCACTTCCAAGCAAGTCTAAAATGAATGAGTTAATATGGAGCACTTCAGCAAAATCAAAGTTTGTAAATGCTGGAACATTTTTCTATGGAAGAATGCATTCATTTCCTGAACACAGAACTGTTTAAAACATTTTAACACCACTGTTATATTTTTGAGCACTTCTGAACTCCATTTATAGGACTTTATAAAGGCGCCTCATGTATGTTGTACACCCAAAACCTGTTTGCTGTAGAAAAAAGGAATTATACAGGTAAGTTTTTTGGCTTTTTAGATGAAATACATCCTCCTACTCTCCAAAATTAAAGGAAGGTCCTGGACAAATGGTCAGAAATTATTTTAACATTTAGTTTGTAGCTGTAGCTCCCTTAACCTCCATTAATTTAGGACTCACTCATGGGCACCCTCAGGCATTTTGCAGCCATGTTTTTGATTTAATGGGAGAAGTAGAAAGTGGCCAGGCTCCCCTTAAACTGGCTCTGGTCCTGCCAAAATATCTTTAACAAAACTGTGTTCCCCAACGTTCTCTCTGTGTTCAAGACTAAAGAGCTAACTTGATCGAGCAAAAGCTAAACCAGCAAACATAACTGAGCTAACAAGAATGTTCAATCATCTGTCCATCCAATCAACAAGCCATGCCAGTGTTCCCTGGATGCACATCCAGCAGCAGAGTGAGTAAGGACCTTATCTTGCCATGTAAAAGCTGGATAGTTTTAGTGAACAGAAGGGATAGCCTACAACACCAGCAGTAGAGCCCATTTCACTCAATTCTCCTCGCTCGCGCTGTTGTGTACAGTTTTGGTTCAGTGATGTAGAAGGCCGTGAGCCGTCGACTCATGCATGTGCATCAGAATATTAGGCTCAGACAGTCCTCAGATAGTTCTTAGAAACAATATTTAATTATAGTGCTATATTTTTTTTGCTAGATGTTTAATACTTAATTTCAGTACCAAATATACATTCAGCATATTTTACATTGTGTTCCCTAAAATTTAAAGTAATCTTAAAATAAAATACTTTTGTCTGTTTTTATTTACTTTTTTGCTTCATTGGCCTTTTAGTTCCAGCACAAAACTAAAGAGGGAAACTTAAGACACCAACTCTGTCTTGGCTGATTAGGGCAAGAGGAAAATTGCCTCAATTGGATTTTTTGTTGAACTATTGATTTTTTTGATTGAACAATGAGTGGTTACGGAAACAATCACACACACACACTCACACATCAACACAGTGTCTCACCCTCATTCCCAGAAGCAGGAATCCAACCTCCTCCATTGGAGGATACTTTCTAATCTGCTCTTCACGTTTCTCTCGCGAGGCAAACGGGTCATAGCTCTTCCTTCCAATCTTCACATCCATGATACACGGACATGCAAACCTCCGGGTCACATCCTCCAGCTTCAGATACACCTCTGACACAGAGAGCACACACAGAGAGGGAGAGTGTCAAGTAAAAGTTTGAGTTTTTTTCCCCACCTACAGATTCAGTATTGACAAGGTTGAATTTGCTATCACTTTGGGGTTTTTTGTGCTTAACTGCAGAGAGAGTAATCTATGCTCTGCATTCATCCATGCCCACAAAAGCATTCTTTAGTAGCACTCATTTCTAGGTTGGACAAACGTAACAGAACATAGAGATTTGCATCATTTAGATTTGCTACCTAAAGTTGAGTTTCCAGCTGAAAATGTTTCACTAGGTAGCTAAACTAAGTGGTTGTAGCTAATCAAAACTAGGCCAGCTGGAAACATCAGATTTGTCACTACGCTAACATTTAAAACAGATCTAGCCTAGGCAAGTGACCTTCCAAATATATACAAAATAAATATCTTTTAAAATGAATAACTCTCTAAATTTGTATATTTTAAGAAAATGCTCTGCACTACGATTTCTAAGTAGGTTGAATGGGACTTTCGCAAATGTTCTCTGAAGCATGCTGTGAAAGTACACACAGTACAGTATGTGTAGGCAGAGTACAGATAGGTCAACTGATTAGAGACTCTCATAAGAGAAACCTGAAAAAAGTAACAGAATGTAAAGATAAAATTTTAAACTGTAATTCCTTTTACAGCGATTTTCGTTTAATGTTCAACGTGAACAGTAAACTTGAGACACAGTCCGCTGGCTGTCATGTTAGTGAGTGCTGTTTCAGAGGGCCTGGCTGCAGTTGCTTTGCAAAGAGACTCTGATAAGACTCTCTATCCACCCAACTCTTTTCAGTTATGTCAACAGTCACTGACAGGCCAGTTCTCAACGGTCAGCTGATTAGAATCCCAGAGAAAGTGTTTTATTGTGTTTGCTGTAACTAGGCTGGTCACAGTTGGTTTAAAGTCTAAAGCTGTCACACTAAAACAGTGATCCTTTAACATATATGCACAAGAGCTAAAGCTCAAACACAACTACTGTATAATTACATTCCTGCTACACTCACAAATAATTCAAAACAAAGAGACTCAGCATACAGGCATGGCAGAAAACATGCTCTGGCTACAGTGTCACTCTTAGAGCATAAACCAACTGAAGTAGCTAGAAGGTTTGTAAACTGCCTACATTTCCTTTCATCAGCAATTACTCATATAAAACAGGACTACTGCTGCTTCCTGTCTGTTAGAGGTGATGCACTGTGCAATCTCTCCACACTGACAAATTACATTCCCCTCACCATTCCACAATCATTAACAAGTTTACCAGTCATTTATTGAGGAATAAATCCCTTAAATCAGTGTCATTAGACACAGTTTGACCCGAGATTGCGTCCTGTAAAGTGACTTAAAGCAGGGGTGTCCAATCTTATCCGCAGAGGGCCGGTGTGGCTGTAGGTTTTCATTCCAAAAGATCAGGAAGTCACCTGATGAAATGTTTGAAGACCAACTGATTGAACAAGTAGAATCAGGTGTGCTCCAGCTTGCTTTGAGTGAAAACCTGCAGCCACACCGGCACTTTGAGAATAAGATTGGACACCCCTTGACACACGGCCAAGAGATGAAAAAAATACTAACATATTATGAGGTCTAAAAGTCTGAGAGCACATCAAGTCTGGGATTTTCATTTAAACCTGGAAAATGGTGATATGTAATTGGTGAACAAATTAGTTCTTTGAGCTTTTAAGTCTCAGTTGTGTTATTTTGTCTCTTGGTTTGTTCTTGTGTCATTTACAAGTGTGCCTCATTAGTTCTTTAGAAATATTTATTACCTTTACCTGCTTTAATCTGCTGATGACCGGTTGACTTTCCTGACTGTATTTTGCCCGTCTACCTATTTTGTGATTCTTGCCCCTTGACGTTCATCCAGTGAAACTACTTTTCTGACTTTTGATTTTTTTCAAAAATAACAGTCATAATGCATATTTTGTTAATTAGCTAATTAGAAGCTAAAGTTACATTGAAAATTAAAACACAGATAATGTTACTAAATCATAGACAATGTTGCAAACTAATTTTGTGAACAAAATAAACAGTAACAATGCTACTGAGTGAAGAGCTATTTGGGAGCTGAATAAGCTAGCTCTTATTTGTGAGCTGAGTCAATTTGTTTGGCTTACTGAAAAGAACCAGAATGCAACATGGCTGGAAATAAACAAAGTAGAATTTTGAAAATTGTTTAAACAAATAAAATTCTGCACCATTTCTAGGTCGCTATTCAAATTTAAGTAAATTTGTGACCCTAACCTTGTTAAGGCCTTTGTACCAAAAGGTCATATTTGATCTCCTCATCAGAAGACAAACCAAGTTAATGCCAGTTCAAAAGGGGAAACATCAAATACTAAGAAATTTTGTACTTCATGTGAATACTTCAAAGATTCTTCTTTTGCTTGATGATATAATTTGTAATGAAAAGGTCTGCATTAAAAAAATAAATGCATTTTCACTAGCGGTCTCAGACTTTTACCCACCTTTATGTATATGTAAACAGCCAGTTGTGTTATTTACATTGATCTTGATGGCAGACATGAAATTATATAATGAAGTTACTATAGCATTATAAGCAGGTCAGTGCTCGACAGGTCTACTTTCTCACCATTTGGTGATTCCGATGATGCCCATGTGCCATAGTACCTGGGCAGGTGTTGCTGCAGGGCCAGTAGCTGTGGGTCTGTGCAGGCTTGAGCATACACCTAAAGAACACATAACAGTGAAGGTGGATGAAAATTGGATTCTTAGAGAAAAACTAATATCACAAAAATTGCAGCCTGTATGATACTTTAGAAAACAGACCATTTAAAGTGAGTAAGTAGAGATCTAGAGGTTTTGGATCTGTCTGCCGGTTGTTATAGGAGGTCATGTCTTTTTTTCCAGTGGGTTTATTACCTGTTTGTAGAAGTGCATCTCACGGGGGCCTCTGGGAGGAGGCTGCAGCTGTTTCAGCACTGTGCCATCAGGGTGCTGCAGGATACCTGAGCAATTACATACAAAAATTGAATCAAACTCTGTATCGATGCAACTGTTCTGACCATATACAGACAACAGATGAGAAAACACCTAAGGGAAAATCATTTTGTGACTAAATGGCATCAGTGCATCATAAAAAATATAGTCAATCATGTTCTAATGTTGATTACATTTTCTAGATATTAATAAACAGTTCAATCATTTTGCAATGCTGATTACATTTTCTAAACATGATCAAACATTAATTCCCCAGCATAATCCTAACTGAATACATTCTAAAAAGTATTAGTGGGAAATTGTTATTGCGTCCATAAAGAAACCATATCGCAGCCTTGCGCCTCACCAAATTTCCTCTGTACTGCTCAAAGTCAATGTACTGTGTTAAAAGTTACAATCATTAATATCAAGGGAGCCAAAATGTAGCCTATATCAGAGGAGGATTCAAGCCCACATATCTGCTGCGTTCTCATTTACTAACACTTAAACCAGGCAATCATCGCTCTTACAGCCTTTGAATACCAGGCTCAGGTTTGTCTGCAGCTGAAACAATGGAAACATTGCTAGCTGGCAACCCTGAAAAACTGGACTGAAAACCCCTGGTCTACATGAAGTGTGGCATGATGTGAGGCACAAAAAGAGACACTTCTTTTTAACTTCTCCATTTACTCTCTGTGGTGATTGGAGAACTTAAACAACTAAGTGAACCATTAACCCAGGCCTCAAACAGCATTAGCCGGAGCCTAGTCTTTTCTGTCACTGAACACTCACACAAGCCAGAGAGAAACACAGCCTCTTTGTTCAAACATCCCCCAAATGCTGAGCAACTACAATCTAAAAAAGGTTCTCATTGCATTCTTATTCACTGGGCTTTTTGGCCTGGTGCACCAGGAGAGGCAGTACTACCACCCCCATACTTCTTTTTCAGTCTTTTCACATCACTGCAGTATCTAGGTCTCCTTTAGGTGTAGGAGGCAAAAGTTGTTAAGACAATATGAGCGTTAGCCATTTGTCTATCCTACTGAGCTCTATGCATAAGAAAGAATCCCCAGAACCTCACCCACCCTGAGTGGGAGCACACATCCACCACTCATTCAAAAAAACAAAGAGATAAAGAGATGATGAACTTAGATCACCCATGCATGATCTGATACCTCCATTCAGACAGGGCAGCAGTATTTGATCTCTAATCTCTAACAGCTTTATCATCACACTACCGCCTGGTAGAATTAAAGCGTTCAGCACCACTGTACTGATAAGCTTCCACTGGACTTTATAACACTGCAAAGAGCTTGGCATGAAAGACGTTTTGATACGTCCAGGAGCTTTTATCGCAATAACAATACAGTATAATTAATCATGTGTGTCTGAGTTAAAGGGGAATTCCATGGATTTTTCACAATTTCGGCATATTTCGAACACTGACATGTAAACAAAGCCATTCAAAGTGGTTTGATGTAAAATGGCTAATTTCTTTACAGTGTTGGTTAAAGGAACCAGGGCTTGCAATGTCTACAACACAAAAACAATCATTTTATTTATTATCTAAAAAAACTAGGGAACCTACATGTGTCTGCTTAGTTATTATACATTATGTTGATAATGCATTAAAAAAGTGTTAAAGCTAAATAAAAAAAATCCTTCAGGTACTACTTTACAACACCATACTTCTACCTATTTGTCATGAATGTATTAGAAAAAGTTTTAGGTTAAAATAATCTCGATACTATTTAACATACTGTTCAGGCATCAGGAAGCGAATTCATAACTATTTCATGTAATAATTAGTGAGGTAGCTTTTAGAGGCCTCAGACGTCTGGTTCCTATCACTACCACTGTGAACATTTCTGACTCTCCGTGTTTCTCTAGTGTGGAGCATTTCACAACAGACCACTCTGAATGATTTTGTTTACATCCTAACTGTTTCATTCCACAGGCATCTGGAAAATTCAGTAGAATTTCCCTTGAAGTGTGATTTCAAAATCTGTTTTACAGTTTCGTATGTGGAAAAAACTCTTCAGAGGTAATTAAAATGAACGTTACTGATGAATTTTCCATAGACTTTAATCTATCTGTTAATCTGCTTTCCTGCTGATACTCAGCTATTCGACCCTTATACACCATCACGAGTAGTGTTACTTGCAACAGAGCACGTAGAGAGGGAGAGAGAGAGGGAGAGAGAGAGGGAGGGAGAGAGGGAGGGAGGGAGGAAGAGAGAGAGAGAGTGAAGCAAAACTGACAGCCGAACGACGCTCACACCTGCGGTTCAGGCTTCACACATGCGCTCCTAAACTCTACATGTGAGACATATATATAAATTAATATATATTTTAGTTTACATATACATATATATATATATATATATATAATATATAAAAGACAGTGCTGATGGGAACTGACCCACTTTACTGATCCCGTATTTGTGTCCGGCCACCTGATGAGGCAGCGGGACGCATCCGCTCGGTCTCTGCTCGACCGCTGGACCGTCCGCTTCCAGTGCGTCCACAGCTAAAGAAGAGTCCACCACTCGGTCTTCTGTAGCCATCCTGAACTTCTGCTGTCATACCATAGTTACCATAGTCTCACTGCTGGGCGGGGGAGCCTGTTGCTTTGAGGAGTTTCAGCTCACCTGGATGTCCGAGTGTGGAGAAGCAACAGCTGCATTAAAGGAACGACTGAACACCTACGAAAGTGCGCGGTCAGAAGGCGAACTAGCTCTAACGCAGACTAGCCACACCCCACTTCCTCGAAACCACAAGCTACACCCGTCCACACCTCCCATGGTCGTTAAAGTTCATTCATAAACTCCGAGGTCGAGTTACTCCGCGCTCTTCTTCTCGTCTCTGTTCACAGCTCAGGGGCTCCACTGAGGAGCAGGGTCTTCTGCTGGTCTTTGGGTCAAATTCAAACGCCTGTTGATTATCACGGAGCTCCGCCTGTCCATGTGCTCCCGCTGATCGGGCTGAAGGACCGAAAGCTCACACGAGGAGGAGGAAGTCTCAGCACTCACCATCTGTCAGAGGCGAGGACGAGCGTGTAAACCTGCAGCTCACAACACAGCCCTGTTCACGAATCGAGGGCTCAGTTTCACTTTAATAGTTAAATAATGGTGACCTTTGCTTTTGTCATTTCATCTCCCCTTACACGATTAACGGCACAGCGACGGAGACCAGGCGATTTCACAGCTATAGCCGAGGGGTTGTTGACATACCGTATCGATGTGCGCATCAGTGATGAACGAAAGTGCGCAGGACAGCTGGGCTTTAATTAATTCCACTATTCTATACAAAATCATCTCAAATTTCTGGTAATTAAGTGACGACGAACGCAATGTAAACGTGTAGAAAATGTAAACAATAAAATATAAAAGCACGATTGCCATTTTAAAAATGTTTTTATTGGGGGAAGCATCTAATACGCGTATGTGCCATATGAGCATTCTTGCACTTTTATTATGAAATATTTTAAAAATAAGAGTACTTTTTTAATTTACTAGGAACCCCATTCAGTAAACATCTTTGTACCTTTTAAGACAAACTAATTGGAAGTCATTGTGTCTGTGTGGAAGCACTACACATTGGTGTAAACTCAGCACTCCAGTTTTTTTTTATTTTTATTTTTTTAGCAGTTTATTAGCAGTTATTTAGATGGTGGACTTAAAGGGTACACTGTCATGGCTAAACCTGCATTAGACATGCTAAGACATGCAAGATCTATTTAAAAAAAAATATTTAAAACATTACAATCATTAAAAATATCAATGCAAGTTTGTTTTCTGTTTCTAAAACAGACCATCAATGAAATTTCAGATCGTAGTCATAGTGTACATATGATGTTTAAATTCCTGTTTGACACTGCTGGCCCCTGTATGCCCACTAACCCAATCATACAACATCTGTCAATAGATTTTGAAAGTAAGTTTAATGTCTATAAAAAACACAAGGCTTCTTTCTTGTATATGGATGCATTATGAGTTGTGCGAAAAGAAATCACGAAAACTAACTTCTCCTAAATTTACTGTTCACAGTGTACAGTAAAAAAAGAAAGAATATGAATTCTTAGTTAAAGCTTCTTATCTGGGGTAAAATAAGACAAAAAGCCAATCTGTTTTATTAATTATTCAAAGTCATACCATAAGTCAAATTTCAGTTACATAAATTAAATTTTGTAGTAGTAAAATGAATATTTCTCAAGTAAAAACAGGTAAACATTGCTTATTAGGAATATAGAGGGCCCCTTGAAGCACTATCCAGTTTTTTTTTCCTCAATAGAAATAATTGAAAAAAATAATCACATGGTTACTTAGATTTAGATGGGCATATTGGGGGCTCCCCACTTATTTATTATTTATTTATTTTGGGGGGTGCTGTAGTACTATCAAGTTTTTATCAAGTACTCTATCAAGTAATTATTAATGATATTATTTGTTAGCACTACAATTGCTCTCCAACACTTCACTGCGCTAGCTCGTAAACAAAATAATTATATATTTGTGAAATGTGAATCTTTTAGGTAAAACATCTGCAACATCACAAGGTTAATACTGTTTATCAGTACTAGAAATACTCAGCACTATAAGCATGTATAAGGCTGTAGTAGACAGAAATAATGGATTTATTGCTGACAAATACAATTATTCAGGGAAAAAAAAAAAAAAAAAAACAAAAACAACGTCTTATGGAGGTATTTTTAATTTAGCTTACCAACTGTGGGAGAAATGGAAGCATGAGTGCAGTAATGACAGGCTCTGCTAAAGTAGTGCTAAAGAAACATACTACATTTCTGGTACCATTCAAATCATTAAAAAAATGAACTGAGTTTACTTGCAAATCACAGGCATTTACACAATCTGTCACACATACAATCAGTTCTGTCAGAGAAAAGTCAAGCATCAGTGTGTTTATCATAGTGATATCGCCCCGAAGATTTCATTAAGATTGCACAGTATTCCACATTTACTCATTTCTAATGAACTAGTAGCACTACTTAAGGTCACATGTGTAGGTTAATTGGCAACATTTGATCACACAAATTCAATTAGTTGGTATAGTTATTGCATTACCAGCTAGAATCTTTTAGGCTTAGTTAAAAAGGCAGGTAACACACCTCCAAGGCTTTGTTTAAAAGTTTTTTTTTCCTGATCCTTTCTGAACAAGAAACACCAGATAAACTGTGATTTGCAATACAGTTACATACACCACAATCAAAATACCAATATCAAAATCAAAATATCTAATCTCAGTATCATGTCTAAACACAGGATGCTGATCAGGCAGCAAGGAAAGAAATCTGATTTAGGCATTTCTCATGTCTGTAAGTATTCACATCTTCAGTGCTTAATGTGTGAACTTAATCCCATCTTTTTAAAGCTCATAAGATTTTCTAAGCAGAGTTTATTTCATGCTGAAATGTCAAATAAGATTTGTACTTTGTGGTAAAACAGATTAAGATGTTCATTTGGTATTTGGTTGAATTTGTTTAAATGAGCTTCTATTTTGTTGTACTTTGCTCAGTGAAACTCAACTGAGATTCTAACCAGAACTGACACAACCACATTCCATTTGTTTAGTTTTAAACAATCAGATCTGTCTGATTAAATGTATACTTGGAAGCACAAAGCATAGTTCAGTAATTTGTTTCATATATTTCTTGTTACCACGCGCTTAAATGTAAACTACTTTATGAAGCTGTCCATTAAGTGCTTTTGTTCACAACAGTTAATGTAACTTATAACCAAGTCTTAAGCTTGTCAGTCAGAACACATTCCAGACATCAGCTGGGAAGGAACCTGGTATTCACTAGAGAGATCAGAATACCAGTTAAAAATGCTAGTGTACTTTTAAACAAGAAAACAAGTGTTCAGCTGTTGACAGTAATCATGGTTACTACAAAAAAAAACTTTGATAAATGGATAAAACTACACCAAGAAACATGATGGAAGACAGGTTAGACAACAGGCCCATGAAGATCAACATACCAGGGGCCCAAGTAGACCATGTATTACACACACCCACACACACAGAGAAACAAGAATATCAGCTCAGCTGCACGTGAGGCAAATAAGAACTAATCTCTCTCACACCTTTAATGAGCAGAGACAGCTGTGCATCCATGAGCAGCGGCAACCCTGAGTGTATGATCGCTCTCACTCATGCGTCCTTGCGCTTTATGATCAAGGGGCCCACATTGTCCCCCGTCTCCTGATTGTGTTTTGCATGAGCACCATCGCAGTATGGGAACTGCAAAACAGAAATAAATTCCATCATTTAAAACAGTACAGAGAACAAAATCTAATTTACATATTTGTCCACTTACAGCAGATGCTGTCAAATCAGTTGAGCCATGTTTGGTATCCAAATTTTAATTCTTTGCTTCCTATTGCTAGCAAACCCTAGAAGTCAGTCACCCAAATCTTTTTCGTGAGAAAATCCCCAAAACTTCTCTTAAACTGCTCAACCACATCCAGCTCTTCATTAAAGTCACAAAGACCTACTGATGTGGGTTACAACACAGTATGACTTACTGTTAATTACAAAAAAGAATTTAAAAAAAAAAAAAACGTGTGTGATCTTAATGAAGACCTGGATGCCATTTGAGCTGTCTGGGAGAACTTTTGGGCCTGTATCTACGACAATTTGTGTCACTTGCCTTGTAATGTTAGCAACACTAGCCTCCTAGCTCCAGTGCTGAGCTAGGTAAGCAAAATCTGGACACCAAGCATGTCTTGGTTGATTGACTACATCCGGGTAGAAAATTGTGGAAAATTGTGTACATTTGATTTTTCACCAAAGCATTCCTTGATTACAGCTGTCTGACCTCAGCATGCACTGCAACAGGAAATTGCTTTTCTAACATAGAAAACAGTAGCATGCATGTTCTTAAAAACTCAGGACAGAAAATTGTAAGTATGAAATATGTAAGGGTCCTGTATCACTGATATTCCCCTCAGGTCTCTTCCAAGGGTCTATCATTTCTATCTTACATGATAACCACTATCAGTGATCAAAACTAAGCATCTGGGCATATCTTAACTTAATATATAGGTGGTGGGGGGTACCCACACTCAAATGACTTGATTTTTTTTAATACCCTTACAAATAAACAGAGTAATCTCACTCCTTAGTCAGGTTTAAATAACCCACGTGACTAGCATGGTCAACTTCACTAGAAAGGTTTTAGCACTTTATAGATTTACTTTGGCCCTATTAAGAGGATTCAGTCATATCTTACCTTTTTAGACCTCCAACATCTACAGTACACGGCTTTATCACCGAGGTCCTCAATGTCAAACGCATGCACCACTTTGGGGTTGTCTTTCTGGAGGTCTAGGTTCACCTTTGGTTTTGCACATTTGGCTTTGGAGAAAAATGTTTTGTAGACCAGAACTCCCACAGCTGCAGCTCCAGCAGTGACGGAGAGAGCCGTTACCAACTCAGCTGTTATCAAAAACACAGCAATGTTAGTTTAGTTTTCCCTGTAAATGTAGGTGTTAACAACAATATGCAGATGACTTGATCTCAAGTCTTAAACAGTTCAGACTCCGTTACTATTTAAACAACACGGATATCCATATTTAATCCAATATTAGGTGGTTTAGGTAACTACACTGCTAAAATTGGTCCTGTTTAGTAGCATTATCGTCTTAGCGTGTCATATGCTCGGCGTGTTGAAACGCACTTGGCTGTGGGGAGCTAACCTAGCAAAGGTTAAGTAACAAAGCTAGCTGCATTTGTCGTTAGCAATGTGCTTGATTTTGGTCGCTTTGACTTTTCGACAGAACAGATTTGCCAGGTGAAGCTCAGATAAGGAGACTCAGTGGTGAAGGAAGCAGCTACACAAACAAATAACTGGGATTAATACAGGTAATTCACAGCTAGCTGGCTGGCTAGCTAACGGGTTCAAGTACACACAAACTTATAAGCAATAAGGTAACCAGAAAAGACAAAAAATATGGACAAAAAAACAGTTATATGAACATTACCTTTAGACATAGAGTGTGAATTACTCATTGCTGTGCCGTACAATTAATTTAGTCAGCACCGCGGAAACCTGTGGGAAAGTGTCCTCCACCGTAGTGTTTCTGAAAGTATGTCGTCCAATAACGCTTACTTTAAAAGTCCTCCGGGGGACTGTGTGGGCTGAGTCCTTCAAGCGAATCAACATTGCAACCAAGAGCGCATACGACGAAATAGTGAGAATTGAAGTAGCGAAATAGCGAGAATAAACTTTTAAAAAACTAAACAAATTAAAGATTACTTTTTCTGCAGATAAATGAAGCATTTTAGGTAAATCAAACCTCACTGTCACCCTTTGGCTCCTTCAAAACTCAAAATTGATTGAAGTAAAGGTTATGATTTAACCCTTGTGTGGTGTTCAGGTCTGTGGGACCCATTTTCAATGTTTACCAGAAGAAAAAATGATGTAATTTATTATTATTTCAACCCCAGATTCCGTTGCCTTTGCTCATTTTCTTTCAAGAACATATAAAATATTTAATAACCAAACACTGTTCACCCCCTACAAATTTATATGACACATGTGGTGTTGGGGTGAACTCATAGGGAATAAAAGTGTGGAGGTGCTGTGTCCCTTCCTGTTCTCATCCTACATGGCCTGCTGTTAGTGTGTGTGTGTGTGTGTGTGTGTTTATATGTTTGTCTATGTGTGTGCGTGTGTGTGTGAAGGTGGACAACATGGACGGGCTGCTGACTGGCTACAGCTGCTGAAGGAGAACCCTACGCTGACCACTTGTATATTTTTAACATCTGGTGTTTTTACATAAATTGTTATGGCTGTATTGATTAAAAAAAAACAATAATGCGGTGGGTTCACCAGACCACTGAGTAACAAAAACATGAACAAGGATTAACGAACAAGGGTTAATCAGGCATAAGCGACCAAAGAGACAACTGAGAAGTCAAAGGCTTTTATTTTGAATTTCTACTTGAAATGTGTGAATCGGAAAATAACACTAGACTTCAGGTGCGTCACTCATATCCCCCCCAGCCTGCTCCCGCAGCCGGTTTGAGCTGTCACTGATCCAGATCTACGTTTTGGGCGATGTGGTTTGTGAGTGTCTTTTCAAATATTTCTCATATTTCTGTTATCAGCTCACAGCAAACGTTACTAACATCAGGATCTTTGGATCTGGATCACCGAGTTGAGCAGCAGTGGTCCGCTAGCCTCCTGCTAGCATCCGGGCTAACTGCCTTGTTGTTGTCTCTAAACTAAATATGTATTTTAAGTACAGAATAATAGCCGGTTAGATTTGTATCTGAGTGTAAGGTTGGTCGAACTGATAAAGACTTGCGCGGTGAAATAAACCAACTCACACCATAAACATTTAACCTGGTTTGCACTTTAAATGGGAACTAATCCGATGTATGAAGTTTTATGTAAAATTAAATGGTTATTATGTAAACAAAGTCATCCAGAGTGGTTTGTTGTGAAGTGCTCTGTTCTAGAGAAACGTACTGAGTCAGAATTGTTTTCAGTGATCTTGATGGGAACCAGACGTCTGGAGCTTTTAATGCCTCTAAAAGTTTCTCCAGAAAGTTTTTAAACAACAACAACAAAAACAATGTTGTAAGACAATATGGTCCCCAGAGGAGACTTATTATTTCAGACTTACAGCTATTATGTTATTATAAAAAGTTCACGCATGGTTTTGGATAGTAAGTAAAATGGCTCTGTTTAGGTTGTAGACATCACAATCCTTGGTTCCTATCACCACCATTGTAAAGAAAATCAGAGTCGGTAAGTTTCTCCATAGTTAACCTTTTCACATTAACCCACTCAGAATGACTCAAATAAATAAAACAGTTCCCATTTAAAGGATTAAGATGAGAATTTCTAACTTCTACACACATTTATTCATCTTTTCTTTCAGGAGAAACAATAAGTTATGAGTGGAAGGAGGAGAGGAAAACCCAATCGGGGTGGAGGACGGTTTAATAAGCCCAGAGGAGGAGGAGGAGGAGGTGGAGGAGGGGGTGGTGGAGGGAGGAAAGGAGCCAGTGGTTGGGATGATGGAGATGATTTCAGCCTGGACCTTGGACCAAGTCGCTCCTGCAAACCTCCACCAAGCAGAGGCAGAGGAAGGGGTGCTTTTCAAGGGACAAGCCATGGCAGCAGTAGGGGCAGGGGACGAGGCAGTGGTCAGAGTTTTCCCAAGTTTTCTTATGATGGGAGAGGTGGCCCCAGACAAGGCGAGGAACGGCGAGATAGGGTTAGATCAGAGCAGGTTCATCTGCCCCTACAGAAGATCCACATGACATCAGAAAACCAGCTGCAAGTTAAAGAACTGCTGAGAGAACTTCAGAGTCAGGAATACAACACACCAAACAGGTTAGTATATATGGAAGAGTAACTTGAACTGTAATATCTACCATTTGCTGATAGGTGGTAGTTTAACAGTAAGATGGGAAAATGAAGGGACACTAGGAAAGCATGGGGGTCTTTCAAGCTGAATTTAAAAAGAGGATTTGAAGTAGGTGTGAGTCCTTACCAAGACAGCATGTGAGGGTCTTTGTTCTTGGTCAGTAACTCTAACCATCTTTTTTTTCTTCAACCTAGCGGCTCAGACTATGAGGCAGAGGAAGAGGAGGAAGAGTATGATGAGCTGGACTACCGTGAAGATGGTCAGTTCTGGAGCACTCATGATGATGGAGTAGAGTGTGCAGAGGATGGCACCTATGAGGAAGATTATAAGGAAGAGACACGAGCCAAACCGGAGCCGGTTGTTTCCCTGTTTGCTTTAGGCACTCTCTGCAGGTACGCATTGTTCTATGCCTACATTATGTCGTTAGATTGAAACTGACGTTTAACACAGATTAGCCCACCTCCCTCAAGATTGTTTATCCAACATCTCAGTTTCAAACTGACCATATAGCCAAAGTTTTATATTTTAGCTTGTAGAGAATCATTCCTGTCCTGTCCTCTGCCCAACAGACCTTTTCACAGTACTATTACATTAATACTACTGTTGCTCAATTAAAAACAATTATCAGTTGATCATTAGTTGCCAAATAATCGCTGCCTTCTCCATGAATCGATTATTTAGCAGTTTGCATGATGTGTGTTCTCCTACTGGTCTCATACAGTAAGAAACAAAGCCTGATGAACACATTTGTCTTGCCATAGCGCTTTTAGGCATCATAGTTTCGTTTTTTTACAAAGCTCAGTTCCAAGTCGGGATGGTACGTGAAGTGCGAATAAAAACAGATTTTGTGAATCCACTTTGAATTGTATATAAGTAAAAATAGTTTAGACAAGATATTTACTGTTACTTTTTCAGCTTTGTTGTTTTTGTTGATATAGCCAAGGCACTCAAGTTGAATTCAGCATGTGTTACAACAGCATTGCTGCACATTCAGAAAGTGCAGTTGCTAGGCCTGCAGTCCAGACCTGTCTCGCATTGAAAATGTGTGTTGCATTATGAAGAGCAATATACAGTAGCAAAGACTGTTGTGCAGCCAAAGACTTGCAAAAAATTCCACTTTGAAAACTGGATCAGTCGGGGTCTTCAGTCCCAAAATGATTAAGTTAGGAATATTCTAGAAACATTGTTGGATAAATTATCATTTTTACATTTGCATGTTACAGGTATGGCTTTGATCGTGACCGAAGTAGGCAAGCCCTGGAAGCAGGGCAAGGCAGCTCAGGGCAGAGCAGTGGGCGAGGTGAAGTTGGAGCAACATTAGAGTTCCTCCTCTCTCAGATGTTTGCTGAGAGGTTTGGTTCCACAGCCCTCGGCCCTCAGGTGCCTGACCCTCCCTCACAGGAGGAATGTGTGGCCCTTCGCCAGGAGGAGGCCCTCGCTTTAACTGCCATATATGGGGAACGCTTCTGTGAACGAATCAGTGATCATGTCTGGACTGTCAATCTGGATCTTCTGTGGTTGACTGAGGGCCATAGCAGGTCTTCAGACTCAACCACTGGTAGACATCAAACAGGGTCTTCATCCACTCAGTTGTGCAAGTTCTTCCTAAAAGGAGGATGTAAGTTCGGAAACCGCTGCAAGTTCAAACACCAAAGCCAAACAGAGTCCAGTGGCCATAGAGACCCATATGGACCCAGCCAACCTGGGTTTAGTAGTACTGAACCCCCTGTTTACCAACTGGAAGTCCGATTTCCGACAGGAAGTCGTTACCCCTTCCAGCCACCATTAGCTGCCTTCAGTACGACTGATGATGCAATCTCTGGAGCAGGACGCCTTAATGTGACAGAATATCTTTTCAGCCAGTCACTTACAGCTGCGCAAGAGGGTGAGCCAGTGGTCTACACCCTCATCTCCTGCCTTGAAGAAGATGGGCCAGTCAGAGAGCTTCTTTCAGCTTCTCATCACAAATATAGTGCCCCACCCCCTGTGATAGCTCCACCTGCTGTCACCACAAGGAGCCGGGGCCCTAAGAGCAACACAGACAACAGCATGCCGACCAGCACTTCAGCTACATCCAGAACAACTGACATCCCAACCTCAGAGATCACCCCCCTTAGAGTCAGACGCACAGAAGGTAATTTATCCATGTTTTAACCAAATAATTGTCACTGTCATGAGAAAACCTCATTTCCAAAACACTAACATAAATAATTTATAGGAACGTTTTCAAAATTTCTGTTGGTCTATTTGTCATTAAATATGTACACAATGAAAAGCATAACTGGCATTTTTAAATAGCATAAAGATTTTCTTTTTAACTGTTTTATTATGGCAGCATTACAGGGAAATGAAAAAAGTGTTCAGACACTAGACATATTAGCATTTTCATTATTTAATATACTTTGAGTGCATATATGCACTGTAAATTTACACACTAAATCTTTTGACTTTGTGCTTATAAATATGTACCAAAGTACGTATTTATAAGCATAAACTAAGATATGTTTAAAAGCAAAATTCACAGACCACAAATTAATAACATTAGTACTTATTGCAAAGCCACCGTTGGCAGTTACAGCTTAGAGAATTCAAGATCATTCACCATTGGAAACCAGTCTTATGTTATTTTTGCTGTGTGTTTGAGGTCATTGCAGTGGCTATGCACACCGGAAATATAGAAATATGTATAATAAATAAATGTGTAAATAATAGTGTGTAATTAACCAAAACAAATGTGTCTGAATCCTAATTTCTCCTCACTGTATATTCCAGCACTATGAAGAAGTGTTCTGTCTTTGATGTTTTACAGTGAAGAAAAGACATTAGTACACTTATGGATCGGTGCAGCTCTGATAGTCAATTGAACTTTTTCAATTTCAGTACTTTCCTAGAAACAAAGCAGTAATGAACATGCAACCCTGTGTTTACTACAGCAGAGTGTCTCAACAAAGAGGATGTAGAAGATGAAGATGAGGAATATGATGAAGACAGTGAAGAATGTGTTCCTGTGGAGAATGAGAGCTATGTGAACTTAAGGAAGAAGATGGGGAAGAAGGCTGAGACTAGAGCTGAAGACATTCTGAAGGAGAACAAGAAACTTTGCAGAGAGTTCACAAGAAAATCGGTAACACAGCCTTGTAAACGCCTCACATTTGACGTCCATAAACTCTAGTACAGCTTTAAAAGCTATTGACGAATTGAAACATGCATAGGAAGCATTTCTGTACAGTCACCTCAAAGTTCCAAAGGCAATCTGTATTCATTTATCTTGAAATCCTGAAATCAGAAATGTACACTTTGTATTAAATCTCATGTATGTCAGTCTTCCAGGCGCTATGGCTCCATGCAGCAGCAGAGGTGCAAGCTGCCTGTGTGGGAGGAGAAGGAGAACATTCTGGACTCTCTGGATAAGAATCAGGTTCTCGTGATCAGTGGGATGACTGGGTACATCATGTATAATATGTCTAAATTGAGATTCTCTTAAAGAGTATTAGAAACATGGTGAGTTCTGTTTATATCTGTTTATATCTGTTTTAACTCAGGTGTGGTAAGACCACACAGATCCCCCAGTTTATCTTGGATGATTCACTGAGCAGGCGACCAGAGGCTGTAGCCAACATCATATGTACTCAGCCACGGCGCATCTCTGCCATTGCTGTGGCAACCAGGGTTTCGCAGGAGCGGGCAGAGGCTCTGGGCCACTCCACGGGGTACCAGATACGCTTGGAGACCATCAGGGTAACTCCGAAGTCTTTTCTTATACACACATACAGTGCTGTACTCAAGTCAGAGACCACTCTTCATTTATGTCCCATCAAAATGGCCATTAAATAGTTTAAGTTTTTCATTTTCTGGAGATATTTCTGAGGACATTAGATATAAGTTATCCACTTTCAGAAGAAAGAGGAAAAATATAGAGAAAATTGGACTCTTAATAACAGTGCCAGACCTGGTAGACCACCAAATATAAACAGTATTTAAAGCTTTCATCTTTGAGAGAGAGGAGAAAATCAAGCTCCACTCTTACTTCAGATCTGAACAAATCCACAGGTGTCTCTGTCCATCCTTCCACTGTGAGAAGATAGCATTCTGAGTATAAAAGGATGTGCAGCTGTTAAGAAGCCATTTCTGAAAAATGGAAGTAGGCAAAAAATAATAAAACTTGCAAATCAAACAAAGAAGCTGCTGGTGTTCTCTGAACAATGAACTGACTACCCCAGAGTCCACACCTCAGCAAAACTGAATGTGTTTGGGACTACTTGGATTGCGAGAAGCAGAAAATGCAACCAGCTTCACAGATTGAACTTTGGAGGTGTGGAAGAATCTCCCTACAGATTTCTTTGAAAAACTGAAAATGAGTCTCTCAAAAAGAATGGAAGCCATGCAAAGGGTAGACACACTAAATACTGAAAAAGTGAAATTATATTTAGTTATTGAGACTGCTGTGTAATTCTGTTAAATATTTGTTTTCTACGTCTTTTCTGACGTAGCTATGCTGAGAAATAATATTTTGTACTTAATGGCCATTTGAAATAAATAAATAAAATAAATAAATACAATAAATAAATGGTACTAATAAACATTGTTTGATAATAATAAACAAATGTTTAATAATAAACATTGGTTTCTAAATATTGCACAGTACTGTATACACACATATGCAACATCTCTGCTGTTGTTGTAAACATTAAAGTGATATTTTGGCCAAAAATCTAATTTATACAATTTATACAATAGCCCTTAAATGTTTCAGTCAACCAGGACGTGTTTTGTATCTGATGTTTGCTTAATTAGTTTTGCTTCAGAGCTACCCCACCAGTTAGAATTGTGCCACCTGCACATTTAATACTCTATGACATACATATATCTGTACTAGTGGTCAAAAACATGGATAGTTCAAGCTTCAAGATGGAAGCTACAACAGTTTTTAGCTATGCAGCATACTTTTGTCCATTTTTATAAGAAATGGTATTCAGAAACCTTAAAAGAGGCTTAACATGGTTTTGTTGATATATATTTTATCGATAGGCGGTAGGCTATAAGCTTCCATTTTTGCCGCTTTATGAGACATGGCATTTATGTTTGTTTCTAGTCCTCTAGTACTAGGCTGTTGTTCTGCACCACCGGTGTTCTGTTACGGAGATTAGAGGGAGATGCTGAGCTCAGTGGGGTCACCCATGTTATTGTGGATGAGGTCCATGAGCGCACGGAAGAGAGGTAAGAGAAAGTTTATTTCTGATCTCATTTATATGTACACATACACAAAGGGTGGCATATGACATTGACATCACTTTCTGTCTTCTAGTGACTTCTTGTTGCTGGTTCTGAAGGATCTGATGGTGCAGAGGTCAGATCTGAAAATCATCCTGATGAGTGCTACTCTCAACGCTGATCTTTTCTCACAATATTTCCACAATTGCCCCACTATCCACATACCAGGTAAAGTCTCAGCAGTCTCCATTAGGCACATTCATATGCTGTTATTAGGCCAAAAATGTCTTTGATGAATTGCCATCCTTTGCTTGTAGGACGTACATTCCCGTGGAGCAGTTTTTCCTTGAAGATGCCATTGCTAAGACTAGGTAAAGAGCAGAGTTTTCTGCAAACTTATTTGCATATATTTATCATCTAAATTTGTTTGCAATAATTATTGTTTGCATATATTTATCAGGTATGTGATAGAGGATGGCAGCCCATATCGGCGTTCAGCAAAACAAAACGGCCCGTCCAATCAAGGGGGCAAGGCTGGGAGAGGACGGCCTGTTGTTGAGGACATGGATGACGATGGTGGTTGGTCATTCGGCTCCTTCATGAAGAAAGATGCGGTGAAAGACTCCATACCTGACCAGCAGCTCAGTCAGCAGGAGCTCACACTGCGATATCCAAGTAAGTGGACCAAGATCTATAATTACATATAATTACATTTGTTGTAGCATGTGTTGTTCAGTTAGTTCTGTGACTTTATTAATATCAGGGCTGTGGACCATGACCACGAATGAAATGTATCTTTTTACTATGATTGTTATACTCACATAGAAAAACTGAATAAATTTAGAACATTAATATATTTGTTTGTTTTTTTGTTTTTTTGTTTTTTTACTTCCACCACTGCCAAAACTGCTAACTGACAATTTATGGCTAGTGCTGAATGCATGTTTTGTGTTCTAAATGTGAGCATTCTGAATATCTCATTACAAGATTACTCAAAGACTGTGGTGAAAACCCTGGCTGCAATGGACCTGGATAAAATCAACATGGATCTCCTGGAAAGTGTCCTTGAGTGGATTGTAGATGGAGACCACAACTTCCCTCCAGGTAATGGTTGGATTGGAGTTTTATTTCACACTCACATAGCAGTTTTACAAAACTGAATTTCAAGAGCATTTACAAAGTCCACTTAAAAAAAGCATAAATAAATACTAACAAATCTCATCTAAATGCATGCAGTAGCAAACACATTTAAAATCCATTTTAGGACGGGGATGGATGACTTACACTATCTGTCAGTTCTCATTTTTGGGGTCTGTAATTGGCTATTCCTGGTTTTCTGGCTGGATGTCTGGGCCCTGAAGGGTGGAAGCCAGTCTGTGAAGGGAGAGTTTAGATGGCTGAAGGCAAACTCCCTACACAGTGTGTTTCTTCTCACACAATGTGCGAGAATTTTCAGAGCCTTTTGATAGGTAGAATATATCCTGCCAGTGATGGTTTGGCATGCGCATTTCTGGACACTTTCGATCTGGTTTGCTAGAGCTTTCCATGCCATCCTGAGAAGGCATACTCTAATGCTGGACAAATGCCCTCAGTGTATATTCATGTCAAATCCAAAGTGGTCACCCTGACTATTCTCAGTCTCCTCAAATAAATTAATGTATTGGCTTTCTTGACAATTGCAGCTATATGATGATCCTACTGTAATGCAAACTGTATCAAAATCCCAAGCACCTCAATAGTGTTTCAGGATGGTAGCTGTCGAACAGTCAGGTGTAGAGGAATAGGAGGAGAATAGCACAAACATCACAGTCATGGTATTGACTTCAGTTGGTTTTAATCCCATTTGACTACTGATAACCCAGTGGTCTAGGTTGTCTAGAACCACCTGATCATGTCACTTTGGTATCTTGGCGCGCGTCATCCATTTTTCTAGCAATTCTCAAAGTGTGGCTAACTGTTCATGAGGGCAAGGAAAAATAATTATGTATTATGTGTACTGTACCTGTGAGAGCTGCTTAATGACAGTTATTTATTCTGTGTGCTTATGGAATGTATTCTGGTCTTTTTTTTCCATGTGTCTGTTTGCAGGTGCTGTTCTGGTCTTCCTACCTGGGTTAGCTGAGATAAAGCAACTGTATGAGCAGCTGCAGTCCAACAGAATGTTCAACAATAGAACAGCTAAGAGGTACAAATAAGCTTATAATGGTATCAATACAGATGATTCTGTTGTTTGGTTTCTGAAAAATATTGTGTAATTGTTACAGGTGTGTGGTGTATCCACTCCACTCCTCGCTGTCCAATGAGGAGCAGCAGGCAGTGTTTACACGTCCACCAGAGGGCATCACCAAAATCATCATCTCCACTAACATTGCAGAGACATCAGTAACCATCGATGACGTAGTTTATGTCATTGACTCTGGCAGAATGAAAGAGAAAAGGTTAGAGGCTGTCCTCACCTCCCACACTTGCTTTAACTCATCATGTAATTAGAAGGGCCTTCATGGGTTGAATTCAGTGTCTAAAAAGGAAAGAATTAAATTTCACAAAAGGGAAATGCTAATACCTGCAGGGCTGTGGCCTAGGCGCCAATTATGGCACTGTAAGAAATGGTATCTTGGCAAATGAAATCATTTTAAATCTAGTCAATATATCTAATATTTCTCATGTCGAGATTGTTGTGAGCTTATTATATGATTATTTAAGTTTAATTTCTAGACTTTTGCCCTTGTTTTAAGTAAGTTTAAGTAATTATTAGTAAAGTTAAATTTTGTTTAAAGTAAGTTTAAGTAATTATTAATAAAGTTGTTCCACTACATTGTCAGATTTCTATAAATATATATACTATGAACATATACTATGCAACACAGTACAGTTATATTATAGAAAATGGCAGATTCAAGTCATCTCAGGCAATCTGAAAACGTGTAGTTTTCTGCATGTTACATATTTGACTTGCAGGTTTATTTCTCTCGTTTGGCTGTAGCTTGAGCTGTTGGTCTTCTACAGTGGGCAAAACACTGGAACAGCATGACTTAATTTTGTGTTTTTGTTGTGTTCAGAATTATAATTTTGTTTTCATTTGTAAATGACGCTATCATTTCAATTAATTCTGAGCTTATTTTTCATGAACACGGGGCTAGTGTAATTAATTTCCCCATTTTTCTGCTGTATGATCTGCTTTTACAAGAGATGACAGTAATACAAAGTTACCATGTTTTGTCCTTTGTTATCTGTAGATTTTTCTGGTAGTTTATAAATACTTAAAAATTACAAAAATTACAAGAAGAATATATACTTCATGTGTTGTAACCCTCCAGGACTTGAGATTGACACCGCTGGTTTAGCATTTTCTGCTGACTGATTTAAATTGCATGTATGCAGGTATGATGCCAGCCGCAGTATGGAGAGTTTGGAAGACGTGTGGGTGTCTCGCGCTAACGCTCTGCAGAGGAAAGGGCGAGCAGGCCGCGTGGCATCTGGAGTCTGTTTCCATCTATTCACCAGCCACCGCTTCATCCACCATCTCAGCCAGCAGCAACTCCCTGAGATTCAGAGAGTGCCTCTGGAGCAGCTGTGCCTCAGGTGTGCAGTGTACAGTGTGCAGGGCTATGCAACACAGTACAGTTACAGTCACACACTGAGGTCCTCTTAAGCTGTAATGCTGGGTTCTTGTGGTTATTGTGTGTGTATTTTAACCCCTCTGCTCCTCTGTCTCAGGATAAAAGTGTTGGAGATGTTCTCCGAGCGTCCCCTGGACTCTGTGTTCTCTCGTCTCATAGAGCCTCCAGCAGGGGGCAGTCTGGAGGCTGCCAAGCAGAGGCTGTGTGCTCTCGGGGCTCTGACGGAAGCCGAATGTCTGACTCCACTAGGCTGGCATCTGGCCTGTCTCCCTGTGGACGTTCGCATTGGAAAGCTGATGCTGCTGGGAGCCATTTTCCGCTGCTTGGACCCAGCACTCACAATCGCTGCCAGCCTGGCCTTCAAGAGCCCTTTCGTAAGACAGCAGAATGCTAAGAGAATTGTGCTTCAAAAAAACTGTTTGACCAAAAATCTAATTTATACAGTTTTCCCCCTTCACCTCAAATGTACTCAATCAGCTAAGGCATGTTGAGTTTCACACTAGAGCTACAAGGCTAATGTTGCTGATAAATAATAGAAGTTTATAATCATTGACTAAATTTGGGGAACAGGAAAATTGTGTAAATGTAATTTTTGCTGAAACTATGACTTTAAGACACTTTCTAGTATTACAGTAGTCCATTAGTCCATGTTATCTCTCTCAGTCTGCATCTTTCTGTCTCTATCACTCTCTCAGGTCTCTCCATGGGATAAACGAGAGGAGGCTAATGAGAGGAAATTAAGTTTTTCTCTTGCCAACAGTGACCATCTCGCTCTACTGCAGGCATACAAGGTTACTATGTTCTCTAATGAGCATTTAGGTAACAATAAAATAGTGGCTGTACATGTAGTAATGTGTGTATGTGTGTCACAGGGCTGGTGTAGTGCAGAACAGAATGGCTCCAAGGCTGGCTATCGGTACTGCAGAGAGAACTTTCTGTCTATACGAGGCCTACAGGTGAGCCTCGCAACAAGCTAGCACAGTTGATTTAAAAAAAAGACAATATCTTACATTTTTCTTGTATTTTATTTTTTTTCCCTGAGGTCCACTTATGACATTTAACATTGTATGTTAAATTCTGTGCAGCTGTAATTCATTTTACATGACCCTTTTCTAACATTTCCTTATCCTTTAGAATTAAACAGGCTGTTTTTATGACTGATGTATGTAAGTGAGCTCTTTTTTGATTGGCTACCCTATTGCGACTCATTCAAAAAGAAGTCTGTGCTGGGCTGAAACGCTCTTTATAACATTAGCGTGAATGGGGCTAATCGGCTGTAGGCAGAAGAGTCGAACATGTTGGTTTTCACGACATCGCATATATATATTGTATGGCATGGGGATTAAACGTCTTCAATTTTTGGCAATGTTGGAATTAATGTGGAAACGTAGGTTTTCTGTGACATGCTCTTTAATTTTATTTGTTATATCAATAGACCTCCTATTACATGTCTGAAATTTGTCTCTTCTAGGAGATAGCATGTCTCAAAAGACAGTTTGCAGAGCTCCTGTCTGATATTGGCTTTGTAAAGGATGGGTTGAAGGCCAGAGACATAGAGAGAAAGAGCTCCAAAGGAACTGATGGAGTGTTGGAAGTCACAGGCTATGAGGTAATACTCAGTGAATACAGTGATATGCTGGTTGCTGTATTATCTGACACACCTTTGTTATGTATTAATTAATTAATTAATTATTGTTTTTGGAAAAAGAAAGCACTGTTTGTGTGATACAAGTTACTCAAGGACTTATATAGTGGCAGAGGCAGTTCTTGACCAGTGCTGATAGTCATATGGAAACATGCACCCAAAACAACTGTTTGCAGCATCTTTAACACATTGCTGGTGCCTGTTTCTCCCTTTAAGGCAAACCTGAATGCTGATAACACAAAGCTGATGTCAGCCATGCTGTGTGCTGCCCTCTATCCCAATGTAGTCCAGGTCAGTGTTTTTACCTCCAACCTTTACTATTAATGCCCTTTACTCTAAATGTGATCATGATCATTCTTTGTGTCTCGGTAGGTGCGAGCTCCACAAGGGAAAGTTTAAGCAGACGAGCAAAGGGGCGGTTAAGATGCAGCCTAAAGCAGAGGAGCTTCGCTTTGTGACTAAAAATGATGGAGCAGTTCATATACACCCCTCATCTGTCAACTTTACGGTAACAAAGCGTGCAAGATTTTTGATCCAAACCGTTCTCTAGATGCTTATTTATAAAAACAATAAAGATGTATTTGAGGGTGATTCATTTAAGCAAGTAGTTTGGCTTCATTTGCTCTGTTATTCTGTGCAGGTGCGTCACTATGACAGTCCGTACCTGGTCTATCATGAGAAGGTGAAGACCAGCAGGGTGTTTATCCGCGATTGCAGTATGGTATGCGTGTATCCTATGGTGCTGTTTGGTGGGGGGCAGGTGAACGTGGAGCTGCAGCGTGGGGAGTTCATCATCTCTCTGGATGACGGCTGGATTCGATTCGCCGCCGCCTCACATCAGGTAATCTAGCATTTTTGTGCGACAGTGCTCTAAATTAGTTTCAACTACAGTAAAATAAAGAGAGAACACTGAAATACGCTACCGTTCAAAAGTTTGAAATATGAAACCAATATACTGCTGTGTGTAATTTTCACAGGTTTGAAATGAATTGAAGTAGCAGATAGATTTTTTTTTTTTTTAGATGTGCCCAGAATGATGAACTGAGCTGTAGAATAATCTAAATGAAAGCTGTATAGTATCAGGAATGAAGTTCTAACAAAATTAATAAATGAACCAGGCACTTACCAGGTGCACAGACAATAGACTTAGGCTTATCACTAACTTTAGGCTTAAGTAAACCGAAGACCCCCATATTCACACATGGGAAGTCTATTTCCATCAATGACTCATTCAAATTTCCTGGCACTAACATTTGTGATAACCTTAATTGGAACATTAACACAGACAACACAGTCCAAAAATCTCATCAAAGACTACTCCTCCTCTAACAACTCAACAGGAAACATTTACTGCTCCGTTTCTGTTCAGTGATAGGCAGTGTCACCACTTCTATAGCAGTGTGGGACAATAGCATGGACAGTCACTCCTGAGGTAAACTACATCACATTGTCAGTAAATGATCCAAGATCGGAGGTGCTGTATTTTTCAGCTTTTACTCTCTAGGAGGCGCTGTGTTGCCTGTCTTCCCATGTACTAGCACAATATTTGTTTGACTAGGTTATCTATGTCAGTACTTGCTGTGGGTATGTTATGTGAGTAATGTGCATTGTGAAGTAGGTCTGTATTATATTTGTTACGCTTGTAAAGAGCTTTGAGAATTTATTTTGGCTGTGTAGTCATTCAAGAGTCAGAGTCTGATAACTAGAATGCCTGGTATTTCAAAAGTGGTGACCAAACCTTGAAACAGAAAACAAAAAAATTATTGTAAATAGCAGTACATTAATTGTGTAACATATTCCCAAAACACTTTAAATATTGAATAAAATGTCTGAAAATAACTAGTATCTAGTGCATAATATTTAAATATACTATGTGTACAGTCATGTGAAGAAGTAAGTACACCCAATGAAATGTTTTGGGTTTTTTGACATATGTGGGCATATCAGTATTTGATCATCAGCTGAACAGTATGTATAAAAAAGTGTTATGTAATAGAACAAAAAACAAAATCATTTATTTAAAAATAACTGAGATCTTTTTTCTATTGAAAAAGTAAGTACACCCCTGGCTTCAGCAACTGGCATTGCCCCTTATGACAGAAACAACTTTATGTAGGTGTTTCCTATAAATGTCTACCAGTTTCTGACATATACTGGAAGAAATTTTTGCTCACTCCTTCATGCAGAATTATTTCAACTGTGCAATGTTTGAGGGACTTCTTACTAATTGCATAGCATAATATTTCCATCAACATTCATTACAGTTAGTATGAGGTTCTTCTGATCAAATGCTGTCTTTGGTTTTCACCAAACATGGCTTCTAGTACTGTGACCAGACATCTCTCTTTGATTCGCCTATTATAGGACATTGTTTCAGAAGTGCTGGTACTTGACTAGACATTGATTACTAAACTTTAGTCTTGCCCCAATGTTTTTTTTTTTAGATCTCCCATGTAGGTGAAATTTGTACAGTCTTATTGTTATGGTAGATGCATGCACAGATTTGACATCCACAGTAGCAAGAGCTACCTGCAAATACTGTGATGAAATGTTGTACTTCTTTTAGCATCTTAGTCTGTTCTTGGGTTAAATTTGTTGGGACGGCCTGGCCTGCATAAGTTGGCAGTGGTTGTAAATCTTCTCTACTTGTGAATCATGTTCCAGACAGTAGAAGGATTGATTTCTAATATGTTGGAAACACTTCTCAAACCTCTTTCCCAAACTTATAGGCATCTACAACCTTCTTTTTTAAGGCCTCAGATAGTTCTTCTGATCTTGGCATAATACTCTAAACTCTGGGAAAAAAAGTGTAAACCAGACAAGATACCTGAGAGGTTGAATAAGACAAGTTCTTCCAAGATATTCTCTAAAGGTGTTGTATTCATTAGTACTTCATCAGGTGCACCTGATTTCAACTGGATTTTCAACACGTTAGAAGTCAACATTGTGTAAATGAAGACCTGATATTTGTGTCCCCAAATATGCTGAAAAAGTCTCAACTTTTCATGCCATATACATACTTCACATGATTGTGTATATATTCATCTTAAAATTATTAATAGACAAACAGAGATCAAACTCTTGAATAGAAGTGTATAATTTATCTAGTCTCTGTCATATTTAAGTACTTTGTGTGCGTGCAGGTGGCTGAGCTAGTGAAGGAGCTGCGTTGGGAACTGGATCAGCTTCTAGAGGAGAAGATCAAAAACCCCAGCATGGACCTGATCACCTGCCCACGAGGCTCCCGCATCATCCAAACCATTGTGTCTCTTATCTCAACCCAGTGAGATACACACACTCATCATACTCACTTAAAATGTCACTTCTCTCATTCACACCTGCTGCATGCATAATCATATATCCTCAGTCATATCCAACACATCCAGCCTTTTCTACAACGCAACGGTTTCAAGACATAACATGAATTGTGTCACTATGCAAACACCGCTCTCACACTCAGATATTTGAATGATTTCATAATACTTGAATAAGATAAACCACAGAGCAATTCAGATCAGTCTTCTTAGTTAGTAATAGGATTTATTTGAATTGTCTTTGTGATGTCACGTTTGTTTCTTCCACAGAAGAAAGAATAGAAAATACAGTTTCACCACTTGAGTGATTTACATTTATACTGTAAATTGGGACTGAGTCCATATTGGATTCTGTGAGGGAGAAACAGTTTGCCTTATTTTGTTCTGCAGTGTTACATTGAGGAGCACTTACAAGTGAAAGCATGTGCATGACATATCGAGTGTAAAGCATGAAGAATGTTTTATTTTTTTCATTTGTTTGTTTAACGACTGACTATTTATGTGAAGAATGAATGATCGTCATAAACGCAAATGATATGAACTCATGTATATTTTGCCAAAGGACATTTGGAATGTCTTGATGGGAGCTGCATAACAAGAATAAAACACAAGCCCAAGAATGGTTTGTTATACAAATGTAACTTCTGATCGATTTTATTTGATGAAAGCAGAAAAGTGACAGTATACATGTTGATTGACTAATTTCCCTTAGAGCAAAATCAACAGTTTGTTAATTATGAGTTGAGTTAACAAGGCATGTGGCTGCTTTGGAACTCTACAGAAATTAGAGCTTTAGTTAAAATGTGATTTTGCTAATTAAACATCTGACTGGAATGTTCTATAGATAAAAGAAAAAAATCAGCACACATTAATGGCACACATTTTACCAGAGGTGAAAGGAAGCTGTGGCCTTTACTTGTCAAGCTTGACATACTAATCTGTAGTGAAAAAAATAACAGTTTTAATGCCTCAGGCTACTGAGAAAGTGAAGCGTGTAGTGTGCATGTACTCTTCTCCTGGTCTCAGCAGAGCTTCAGGAAACTGGGGCTGTGGAGAGAATAGTACAGTGACATTCATTCACATGTTTAAACTCTCTCCCTGTCTCTGGTTTTCTAATATTCCTTGAAAGCACACATGTATAGAATCTACTAAGAAATATAGTGATTTTGCCTTTTTTATCATTACCTGATTGACAGCATCTGGCCAGTTCTGGGTCTCTAGACAAAAAGCGCTGTGTTTAGGGTATGATGTGCCTCCTTTCCCTCCCAGTGATCCATCCAGAAAGTTGGAAGTGTAGAACTGAACACCAGGCTGGGTGGTACTCACCTCCAGGACACGCCCCGTCCCAGGATGCACCACTCTATAGCAAGAGTGAAAGTCATTTGTCAGATAATAGGGAGAATAAAGGATATGCCATAAGAACCATATAGAAGCTGGTTCCTTGGATGGAAAAGCTGGATAATTTACACCCTGAAAGGGTGTATGGCCCTTACCTTGCACACTTCCTCTCCAATTTTGGTTGTCCTGGAACCCAGAAGCAGAAGTTATGATCAAATCCAGGACCAGGAAGTTCCTTCAGTCGAGGCCCAAGAAGGACAGGCTTACGGAGGTCAAAGAGAGAATTCTCTACAGGTCTAATCTCTCCTGTAAAGATAAATTTGTGGTTTTCACAACCCATGCCTCACCGAAACATCTCTCAGGCTTAAAGAGCTGTAAGAAAACAGATTTTAAAATTTAAAGTGTAAACTATACACTTGTTTTTTTTTAAACCCCACCTACTAGTTAGGTCTCCCTCTTCACAAGTTGCTACCAAGCTCAGAGGGTAAAGGCTAACGTGCTTCCTCCAAGACGTGATGTACCACCACATTTTTTCGAAATGTCACTAATGCAACCCTACTCGACAGCCCTATGTGCTTGGAGGACAGCGCTAACTGTCAGTTCTGTTACATCAGCTAAGAGACACCCACTTTGGCCAGCACTGTGCAAAGTAATGGCAGGGGGCGCCAGCCATCCTACTTACCCAGAGAAAGTGAGATCAAATTGCAGTGTATCAAACTTTCCCTCTGTGATACAGCCAACACTTAGACTTGTGACACTCGGGAGCTACACTTTTAAGACTTTGTCCTAAGGCTTTATACTCATGGATATATGTGTTACATTTTCCTCATAATTTTTTTCATTCTGCTTTGCGTATGAAAAAATATCAATGCTCTTCCTCACTGTAAGCAACAAAACACTTTTCTTCAATAGATAGATAGATAGATAGATAGATAGATAGACTACCATTGCAAGGGAAGTGTGCCTGAGACTGAGAGTAACACTGAAAGTATCCTGATTTAAATAATAATACTAATAAGCTACCAGTGGGGATCATGGTGTCATCCACAGGTAGGTAGGCCTCAGCTGAGACGGTCACCTCATGGTCATAAATGTCTGGTGTGCCCTGCAGAGAGTTGAAGGAGAAGCAGCATTGATGGGTTTTCTATGTGTTGGCATCTCTTTTTTAAATGAGAATATTATCTGTTAGCAACTACTTTAGAACTGTATAGTATAGTATAAAAATATCTGAACACAGATATAAGTGACACAGTTACTTCTGTTTTGACTCAATAGATCAGTACATCTGATGTCAAATTAAACAATGATTATGAGAATCAAGTGCAGAATTATGGCTTTAAATTAAGGATGCTGAAGTAGAGAGATAAAACATATGTGTCACAGTCCAGTTACTGACAGGCTGCATTATACTGTAGTTTTGTTTCAGAGTTATAAGTGTTTCTGTATTCATGAGCGTTTGATCTCACCTTTTACACCACTTCATAGTTCTGTGTAAATGTGAGTGTTCAGTCTCACCTGTCCAGCCAGATTGAAGTATGAGTGATTGGTCAGGTTGACTGGTGTGGTTTGGTCAGTCTGGGCGAAGTACTGCACGGTCAGGGTGTTTTCCTCCAGTGTATATGTAACAGAAACCTTTAGGTTGCCAGGGTAACCTTCATCCCCATCAGGACTGGTGTGGCTCAGTCTGACTCCATTATCCACAGCCTCACAGGTCCACACATACTAAATGATCATAAAGACATTTACTTAAACTTCCATTTGCCAAAAAAATAAAAAATAAAAAGGTTTTATAAAATGTTTATTTTGTTACTCATTCAGGGTTTTTTTTTAAATCTTACTCCTACAGTGTAGCATAAGTATGAATTGTGGTTATTCTGGACTATTCGGATATCGTTGCTGATGGACAAGTAAACCACTGGTGATGTGTGAAACGCAATAATCGCCATTTTGGTAAAAGAACTAGAGAGGACTAATTTACTGTTAAACAGCTTGCAAAATAAGTTGGGAAACTGGGCTTCACATTTAAGAGACACACAGAGACGGAGAGAGAGGGTGAGAGGTTTGACAAGAAAGTGCCTGTGTTATCTCTCTGCTACGCATTGTAATGCTTGATTTACACGGATTACCCTTAATTTAATTTACATGAATGGAATTGAAAATGAATGCCAACATGCTTTGGAACTCGCCTCAAAGTGATTCACTGCAGTAAAAAAACAAGCTGAAATGACTGAAAGTTAGCGTAGAGCATCTAAGTTAACTATAACCTGGAGAGAAAGTTCCTCTGATCCTCGTCTATGGCCAGTCGGGCGATAATATCGATAATCACAATTTTTAGAAAATATTAGAAAATATTGTGCTAACTATTTTTAGATATCACCCAGGCCTACTCCGGACACCGTGATGCTAATACTTTGCAGTCACAAATATGCACAGGGAAATGGCAGAATGTGAGTGGCAAAGAGGCAATTATTGTACACACCTCACATAGTATTTACAATACTGATCACAAACAAAAATATGCATAAATATATACCCAATATGTATAGCTATTGTGCACAGTTTGTTATAGAGCAACCCTCATTCTGGAGATCTACTTTCCTGCAGTGTTTAGTTCCAATGTGCATCTAACATGCTGCACCCATACCTAACCCACTGCACCTGATCCAGCCAATCAAGGACCTCTGAAGGAGTTAAGTAGCGGCGTTAAGTGTGGTTGGATCAAACTACAGTCCACAGGATGTTAGATCTCCAGGACCAGGGTGGGTGACCCCAGATATAGAGAGAAGTATTTTGTGTAGATACACAGTAAGAACAAAGCTTCAATGCTTATTTAATGTTTAAGTGAGATTTTCAGCGATGCAGCATCACACAGAGGTAGTGACAAAGTATTAGAGAAGATATTCCAAGTTTCACAAGTAGATGAGGGCTTTAGACAAGATTTACAGATTAATGCAACTAAAGCTGTGAGCTGTATAAAACTATATGAATAATTAAAACAAGATCAGTGTTCCAGAAAAATGTGCTTGTTATGTTACCTGGTCATATTTTCACCGCAAACATACATGTTTACTGACCTTGTCAAAGCCTTTGAGGCCACCGATGCAGGGCATTGGGTCCATTATTGATGGCCAGTTTGTACACCTTTCCCTCAATAACAAACTGGCCCTTAGCAATACGGTTAGCAACACGTCCCACCACAGCTCCAAAGTAGCGAGGATTGGTGAGATAACCTGTGAATTCATATGTTCAGAATCACTCAAACCTTATTATGATTTTTATAGTCTGCAGTGTCATTTTTATTTTTAGAGCAAGTTTACGCTCACACACACACACACACAATGACTGATTGAGAAGACATGCTGCCTATGGTTCAAGCATACAAGCTTTAAAATGTACAGTCATTATCAGAATTACAGGGGTGACAGATTAAGCTTGACCAGGACTGTGACTGAGGGCAGTTTAAACTTTTAAAATTTTTAAATTTTAAAGTGCTGAATTAGCATCCTTGCTGAAAAAATTACCATTAGGAACATTAGGATTAAAACCTGATGGGTTAATGGGAAATGGCTTAATGGTTATCACCAGAGACCACCAGTGTCCACTAGAACACCTTTAGGTCCCACTAGAAAACAATCAAATGCTTCTGGAATCCTTTCAACTGTGAAATCAACCCATCAGGAAAACAAATACCTTTGACTGTTGGACACCACCAATGAACCAACAAAAACTGTGGTTTCTGTGATTTGTTTAGCAGGGATCATTTGCTTATGAATCCGTTTTATGTTCCATTTAACTTACTGTGATTTAAACTAAGATTATAACGCCTAAAACGCAGGAGAAGGTCCACATATTCACGAGTGCAGGAGCACAAACAGATGTGAAAAGTCACAATGTGCAAAATCGAAGGGCTTCCAAGTTACTTTCAGCGACCCACCAAGACACTGACTGAGTGAACAAGCTGAGGACAACTTACTTTCCAGATCGTCGAAGCCTAACACTACATCCGCAGTGTGTCCATTCCGGTCTAGTGTTTTGATGGAGGTTATGACAGCACCTAAAGAGACTATTTCTACACTGACACTTTGGGATCGTAGTGTCCACTTCTCCACAGAGAGCTGAGCGGACTCCAAAGTGAGCGCCTCTTTATTCACCTCACACATGTCGGCTGGAGCTCCGCGGTGAGCGAACAACAAAAAACAACAAACAAACCGTTTTCAGCGATCAGTCAGACATTTCCCTCCTCAGCGGAGCTGACACTCCGCACACACCAGACTTTGAACATGTGACGAAACTGCCGTCATCAGCACGCGACAGCGTGATGACTTTTGAAATATATGTGGCGCTCCGTGCCAGAAGTTCTCTGTCTGAGCCCCGCGTGACAGCGCGAATTCAAAAAAAGTGAGAGGAACGAATAAGATTCGTGCCGCGCCGCTCGTGAGGGACAGGAGCCAATCAACTGTAACTGTTCTGAATAATTACCACGACGGGGCGTGTCATCCAGCGTTTGTTTTCATTGGCGTGGCATCATCGTTGTGGGCGTGGCCATCATTTAAAATCTGATTTTATGCATGGTTTACAGTGTGTGTGTGGGTGTGGGTGTGTGTGTGTGTGGGTGGGTGGGTGTGTGGGTGGGAGTGAGTGTGAGTGTGGGTGTGGGGGTGTGTGTGTGTGTGTGTGTGAGAGAGAGAGAGAGAGAGTGAGTGAGTGAGTGTGTGTGTGTTTGTGTGTGTGTGTGTGTGAGAGAGTGAGTGTGTGGGTGGGTGTGGGTGGGTGTGGGTGTGGGAGTGAGTGTGAGTGTGGGTGTGGGTGTGGGTGTGAGTGTGTGTGTGATCAGTAAAAAAGGTATGATCCCCCTTTAAGAGCTAACTTGTCAAGACCACTACATTATCAATGTATTTAGGCTATTCATTTTCAAAACAGGCCCAATTATATGGACTGAAAGTTTTCTATAATATTAAGGAGGCTGCCACCAGCTCCGGTTTTGGAAAAGGAGCTTTAGGGGAGCGGTATGCAGGCCCGCCCCGTCCGCCAGAGGGACGTTAAATGTTGTGGTTTATGTTGTTAATATTGTTGTTCCTTGGTTTAAGCGTGTGTGTATGTCTTTATTGAGTCATTTTGTATCGTGCAGTGGGATTAGTTAGAGTGGGTTGGCAACTAGCATAAAATGAAGAGTTATGGCTAGTAGTGACCTTGCCTGCTATCAGGATGTGTGTGACGTGGTTATTGCGTTGGTATAGGTGTATAAAGCTTTTATTGAGAGAATATGGGATAGTGTTCAGTCTTGTTTCATGAGCAAGATGCTGTTGTTTTTAAGTTTATGTATTTGTTTAGTTATTATAATTAATTTAACAATTAAGTGTTCTTGTACACTGTAGTTTTTCATCTTTTTCAGCCAACCAGTGATGCTATACACATGGTTTTCACAGGGACACTTAACTGCATGTGACTGAACAAAAGAATGAAATAGAGAAAGAAACGACCCTACGCTGCATTAAGGTAGTGTGCACTCAGAAGAACCTCTGCTGAGGCACAGAGAATACGAGAGTAGAACATGCTTGCCACTAAGGCTGAGAAAAGAGAGAGAGAGAGAGAGAGAGAGAGAGAGAGATGTATCTCCTCTCTGTGGTGGTGGTTATCTGTGTGGTGATGTGTGCTTATGGTCCCATAAATTTGATTTAATTATTACCTTGTGTCAACTTTTCATCTTAACCCAGCTATTCAAAATAAATGATTAAACTGAACAGATAAGACTAATGGGGTCTTTTTATTTTTAATGCTTTGCTTTGATGACATTTCAAAATTTCATGCAGAATCTAGGTCTGAAGTCAGATTATGCCCTTTAATGTCTGCCATTATTGTGCCATTGTGCTATGTTTTCATGAACACAGATAATGCATTGATAGTGTTATTTAGCATTACACATCAGTCATTAGTAATAATTTTGGTATTACTGACAGTGTTTGTGTCCATAATATGCAACTGACCTGTTTTCAAACTGGACTAATAAAACATACAAAACAGAAAAGAAGGACATGAGAACATGTGCATTTGTAAACTTTATCTGTATTAGTTGTCTCATTTTAATGTACTATGCTTAAACATGTTTGGATGTGCAGCAACTGAGGAGTTTGACCTGCTAGCAGATAAACAGCGTGAGTGTGGATGTATGAAGTAGGCCTGTCGAGTAAGAGGAGGCCCAGATTGCAGTGCCTCTGAGGATTCTTCTTTTAGCTTCTATCTAACCTATTTTCTTAGTGGGTTCAGTCTCTCAGTGTGCTTGGCTGTAGTACTTGGGTCAAAGCCTGTTTCCTTACATTAATTGTTAAGTACAGTTTAAAATTGTACTCTTTGCCAGTTCAGCTGCATAAACCGGTTTATGGTACATTACGTGTCCAAAAATGTGTAGACATTTGAAATCAAGGGTGTTAATAAAGAGTTTGTCCCCCCTTTGCTGCAGTGACAACCTCTATTCTTCATTGAGGGCTTTACATTAGATGCTGGAACATTGCTGTGAGAATTTGATTGCATTCAGTCACAAGCGCATTAGCGAGGTGAGGTACTGATGTTGGATTATTAGTTCTGCATCACAATCGATGCTGCAAATCATCCCAGAAGTTTTGCATGGTACTCCTTCACTTCAGAGAACTCAGTACTGCTGCTCCACAGTCCAGTGCTGAGGGTTTTTAGACGCTTGGCACTGGGTGTAGTGACCTTATGTTCATGTGTATTCCATTGCCAATGCTTTTCTGTGGAAATTGTACAAGCTGTGTATGCACAGCTGAACACCTGTGCCAGTGCGGGTGCACCTTAAAGGGGAATTCCACAGATTTCTCAAAGTTTGGAGGATTAAACCATTAAGATGTGAGGTTTGATGTGAATTGCTCCACTTTAGAGAAACCAACTCAGAATTGTTCACAGCAGTGGTGAAAGGAAACAGATGTCTGAAGTGTTTAATGTCTCCAAAACTACCTCACAGAAAGCTATTACATGAAACAGTTACAAATACACTTCCTGATGCCTGAGACATTGTTTTATTATAGTATACTATGGAGAGGTACATGGAGGACATTGTAAGGCAAAATAGAACCCAAAGAAAACAGATTTTTCAGACATATTACTATTTTACCATCATTAACATTACAAATAAAACCCCAGAAGACATGTGTCGGTACAAACATCAAACCACTTTGAATGACTTTACATAATTGGAAGGAGTGTCTAGATCACGGCTGCTCACTTTCTGCTGGTTCCTGGTGGTGTCCAGTAGTCAGTCATGGTGTTTTGGGTTTTCCTGATGGGTTGATATCAGAGTGTAAAGGGCTATAATGGTTTAAACTGTGTTCTGGGACTGATTCCAGGTGCATTCCATGGTTTCCTAATGTGATCTAAAGGAAAATAGTGGCCTCTAATGGAAACCACTAAGCCAATTCCCATTATAAAGCAAAACCATCAGGTTTCAATTCTAATGGTTCTAGTGGTCTTTTTTCAGCAGGCGTGGGTTTTATGTTATGACTGATTGGTGTATAACGTTAAAAAACTAAACGTGAAACCTACCTACCTTCTTTATTTGTATACTGATTTTTGGACCTAGAGCCACCACAAATATGTGCACCCCTGGGCTACATACCTTTGGACAGTGTATGTTTTGTGAGAAGTGCAGTTATGAGGCAGGCTGAGTGTGATGGGCGGGCACTAAGACCCAGCATCCCGCCTCCTCTCTGCTGCTTTGATAAAGTGAAGACGGAGCGGTGGATACTTTAACCGAACAAGATGGCGGAGCGCGGCGGACTGAGAAATCGGAATTTCTCGAGGACAAATCATATAGGTCACAAATCTGACGAAGGTAAGAACCAAAAGGGAAAAGGAAATACATATTTTTTTTTGTTTAACGCAGTGTTGTCTGCTTTGTGAGAGCCGTGTAAACTGGAGCGTTAGGAGTGAAAGTGTGTGAATAGTTGTGTGATAAAGTTTTCACTCCGTCTCTTCATGTCTGTCCGGGCAGTTGTAACGTTTCCTGATGGGTCTCTGGGTCCGAGCACTTTTCTTGCCCTGTTGTGACAAAGCGAAACCTTCCAGCAGCTGTCGTTGCTTTGACCGCTTCGCCTCTAAAGAAGGTCTCCCGGAGGGAAACTCGGACACACACACTGCCTGAAGCGGGTCTACCTGCTCTTATTTACTCCGGCTGTTCAGCTAACGGTGTTCGTGTCGTCTACGCGTGGCTAGTAAAATAGCAGCGTTTGCTGGCCTGTTTATTTTGAGTTTGCTATTCTTGGCTGGCTAGTTTGCAGTCGAGGCAAACTTTTGAGTGAGCCCGGGCCACTTGTGCCGCCTGTAACTGTGTTTTTTTTCGTAGTGCACGACAAAACCAGTTTATAAGGCGATGGCGCGGAGTAAACCACTTAGAACTTTTCAGAACAGATTTTGTGTTAAGACAGTTTCGTAATAGGCTTAAATTGTGTAAATGTGATGTGAGCCCGCTGACTAACATGCGTACTCAGTAACTGAGCCGTTGGGGTGTGTGTGTGTGTGTGTGAGCACAGAGGGAATTTGGGGCAGTAACCGCATGTGGACAAGCTGAACCTGCAGCTCCACTCTCACTGAGAGGCGGGTTTGATTTCGTTAGGTAACATTAACCTTTGGTTTTAATAACGTTTGGTTAGCTAGCTTGTCATATGTTAATATAGCATTTTCTCCGACGAACAGAGTCTGACAGTAATGTTTCTCCTGCCGTACCGCATATTTATAGTTAGCGCTATACATAAAACTGTAGGTAGGATATTTTGGTAGCCTAAATGACCGCGGCAGAAAATGCTGCCAGCATTGAAATGTCCAGGCAGGACCATTTGATGGCCAAAAATTTGTATCAGAAAGCGTTAAATTAAAAGAATAATTAGAATATTTTGATGGCCAAAATCACCTTATCAGGAGGTAAGCAGTAATATCAAGTTTAGTGTCTTTTAAATAGACATTTAAAAACACAATGTAACGTTTGATACATTAGGTTGCTACACTGTACTAATGATTTGCGCATGCTCAATAGGACAGGGTGTTAGAACACTTGGATTGTGTGGGTTTTTATATATATATATATATATATATATATTTTAGGACAGTTTGTCTTTGTGTTTTACTAAGCTTGAGTCTAGTGACCGCCACAGATGTGATAAAGGGTGATTCCTCAAGTTCGGTCTGGTTGTTAAAGTCCCTCTGTGATGATTTTAAACTACTCGGTTAACCCATTCATGCCCAACAACTAAATTTGGTATGAAAAGGGGAGAATGCCTCTGTTCAGGGCCCAGTTTCCCAAAAGAGTCTTGTTAAGCACAAATTCCATACGTTTATTTCAGGTTTCTTTCGTTTCGTTGAAAATCTGCGGTCCCATGTGAATAAAAAGACTGAATTTAATATTATTTTTTAAAAGTATATTTCAGCCATACCGTTTGATTTATTTGAAACATTTGTTCATGGTTTGTGTCCATGCAACCTCAGAACATATGGACCAAAGGATAAGTGACATTTCAGATATGGACATTAAGGGGTTAAGTTAACTGGCTCCTGCTCCGTGTCCTTGTGCGCTTGAGTCCGCTCCACACAGACTCTGGGTCACTTGGCCTCGCGCCCGAAGAGACCAGCGCCGAATGGACACGCTGTTTGTTTTGTGTGCAGTGGAGAAGAGAGGAGAGGAAAAAGCCAAATGCAGCCACCCGGCTGACCGAATCCAGGCTTATCGCAGCTCGCGGGTAAAGTGTGGGGGTTAACATGAGGATCCGCACGCCTGGAATAGAAAATGAGCTGCATGCGGAGGGTCTGCAAAGCTAAAGGACAAAATCATAGTAACCCGTGACTGACCATGGTGTTAGCATAAAGGACTGTATTTCTGGATTTTTCAGTATCCCTGCCAAATGTTGACATTGCTAACAGTGTATAGAAACTCGTAGCCACCAGTTAACATAATGTTATTTGCATATTGCTAATAAGTGGCTGTTAACTTCCATTATTTTTTTGGCAGTATGAACATCTTAGACTCTTAAAACAATGAAAATTACCAGCCTACTGGAGTACTTCTCACTATTCCAGTCTTGTCCAAATGTCCTTCAGGCCTCAACAGATGCTTTAATCTTTTGAAAGTAGTCTGGAGTCATGTATGTGTGGCTATGAATGTGCAGCTGCTATCAACTTAAGTAAATTTTTCTCTCATAAACCTTGAGATGGTTGTTTGTTTAGATTATGATGATTTTTCATAATCTGTCACCTTCCTATTTGTCAGTCTTATCAGTTCCACTCGTAATTAAACCCTTTCTATGTTCCTTGTTTACACAGATATGACTGGGGTAGAGGAAGTGCCGCTGTGTCGTCCAGTTGAGGACTTAAGCCCTGGCACAAATGGGGTGGCCCCATGTGCTGTGGAGGAGGAGCTTGAACTTGAGGAGGAAGAGCCAGTTGCTCAGGGAGCTCGGCCAGTACAGATTGTGGTGGCCAAAGAGGACGATCACATGTTTGAGTTAGATGCTGCTGCTCTGGAGAAGATTCTAATGCAAGAACATGTCAGAGACCTCAACGTGGTCGTGCTCTCTGTTGCTGGGGCTTTTCGCAAGGGCAAATCCTTTCTGCTGGACTTCATGCTACGCTACATGCACTGTCAGGTTTGCCATACATGCTCTTACGTTCCAAACATGTCCCTACTGTCCTCAGCATGCAAACTATGCACTCCTCTTCGCTAGTATGTTGTGAGTGTTTCCTTGAACTGTAATACCAGCCTGGCCAGTTAATGTTCTCACAGAAAAGCAGTTGTAAGCATGCTCTGCAGGTGTCTCATTCTTGTCCTCCTCTGTAGTCTTCTGAGTCATGGATGGGAGGGGATGATGAGCCGCTAACAGGTTTCTCCTGGAGGGGGGGTTGTGAGCGAGAGACAACGGGAATCCAGGCCTGGAGTGAAGTCTTTGTGGTGGAAAAGCCGGATGGCAGTAAGGTAAGATGTTTGTCACTCGTCACCTAACAGTGTTGTCACTCAGGTGTCCTTAAATGTACTCGGTCTTATTGCAATTTTTGTCCTCAGGTGGCCGTGCTTTTGGTTGACACTCAGGGAGCCTTTGACAGTCAGTCCACCATCAAAGACTGTGCTACAGTTTTTGCCCTCAGCACTATGACCAGCTCAGTACAGGTGTGTTTATGATGGGCAGAAAAAGACTCACCTATCCCATTTATTCAGGCACACCTACAAGTGCACATAAGTTGTGTGTGAATGTTTTCAGACTTACCATATGTTCCTTTTGTTTGTTGTAGGTTTATAATCTTTCACAGAATATTCAGGAAGATGACCTGCAGCATCTGCAGGTACATGCTGTTCTTTCATTCATGTTATTGTCAGTGTGTTTGTTTCTAATTGCTATATATTTGTGTGTTATTGTATTCCATTATAACCTCCTCTTCTTTGTAGCTTTTTACAGAATATGGTCGTCTAGCAATGGAGGAAATCTATGAGAAACCATTTCAGGTATTTTTTTTTCTATGATGTGTATGTTAGAACATTTTGGTAGTTTATGTTCTGTAAAATGAGAAGAAAATTGATATAAGATGCAAGATTAATGTAATGGTCAAATGTGTTTGTGTTCATGACTATTTACTCTCTTCTTTAGAAACTGTTGTTTCTGATCAGAGATTGGTGTTTCCCTTATGAGTATAACTATGGACTTGCTGGAGGGAATCGTTTCTTGGAACGGAGACTTCAGGTGAGGTTTAGGTTCGATCTCACTTTCAGTTGTGTCCTCGTTTTCTTTCCTTATATCCTTTCCTTGCGGTTTCTCACTCTGAGGATGTGAGGACAGGAATCGGTGCCAAACGTGTTTACCAAATGAGACCTCCTGTACTCAGTTGTCATTTTCCTCACTTGTTATTAAGGTTAATGGAATTAATATAGCCTTGTAGATGGTGGGTTTCGATCTATTTCCACATTATAGGGTGGAAGATGGAGGATAGAGGAATCAAGGAGACATAAATTAGAATTTTAATCAGTTAAGCATAATTCAGTATATTACTTAAAAGGTGTGTGTAGGGGTGTGTAGGGGTGTGTAGGGGTGTGTGGGTGTGTGTGGGTGTGTGTATATAGAAATTTTTGATCAAAGTGTATTGACTTTTGCCTGCCTTTTCTTTGTGTTTTGGATTGTCCTCAGCAGGTGGGTGACAGTAATAAAACAATAATAAAGTATGTGGCCATATACCCTTCCTGACTGAGTTTAGGTGTTTCAGAAACACTCATTGCTAATAGGTGTATAAAATCACGCATATAGGCTTGCAACATAGACAAATGCTGGCAGTAGAATGGATCGTACTGAAGAGCTCTGTGACTTTATTTGTGGCACGGTTATAGGACACCACCTTTGCCACAAGTCAGTCTGTGAAATTTCTGCCCTAGATCTGACCTGGTCAACTGTAAGTGTTACTGCTGAAATGGAAGTGACTAGGAGCAACAAAGCGGTAGACCATGCAAACTCACAGAGCGGGGCTGCTGAGTGCTGAAGCACGTAGCATATAAAAATCGCCTGTCTGCTGCTGCATTGCTCACAACAGAGTTCCAGACTGCCTCTGGATACATTAGCACAAGTGCATTGGGATCTTCATGAAATGGATTTTCAAGGATGAGCAGCTGCACACAAGCCTAAGATCAAGAAGTGCAATGCCAGGTGCCGACTGGAGTGGTGTGAAGTGCGCTCCTTGTGGACTCTGGAACAGTGGAAACATTGAGTGCGTTTACATGCGCTTGAGTAATCAGATAATGGGGAAACTCTGAGTCTATGTGAGTCAGGCAGTAATCAGATTTTTTTTTTTCAGATTTTTTTTCAGATTTTTTTTTTTTGCGCTACTGTACCGGAATATATCAACATAAATCATTTAGAAGATGAAGGATATTTAAATCCTTTTTGTGTTTGGTTTCGGTGCCGCTCCAACAGTGTTCTGCTGCCATTTCGTGACATCCACCATCTGTTCTCGCACATGCGCAGACTGAGAAATCCGATAGAAATCAGAATATGAGTTTACATGCGCTGAGAAATCTGAGCTAAATACTGAGCTAAAATCCAGCTCTCTATCGGATTTCTTAATCAGATTTCTAGATCGGAGTATGGTGTTTACATGACGATTTGAATAATCAGATCGCTGCAGAAATCCGATTATGATTGGATTATTCAGTGCATGTATATGCACTCATTGTCCGGAGTAAGAAATGACACTTCACTGTCTGGCAGTCTGATGGATGAATCTGGGTTTGGGGGATGCCAGGAGAACGCCAACAGTAAAGGTGGAGCGATAATGGTCTGGGGCTGTTCTTCGGTTTAGGCCTGGCCCCTTAGTCCCAGTGAAGGTTAATGTTAATGCTACAGCATACAAAGACATTTTAGACAATCATGTTTCCAACTTTATGGCAACAGTTTGACTGTGATTCCAGCGGCCTACACAGAGCCATGACCTCAACCCCATTGAACACTTCTGGGATGAATTGGAATGTTGATCATGAGCCAGGCCTTCTCGTGCAACATCACTGCCTGACCTGAAATGCTCTTTTGCTCTTTTGACAGAATGGTTACAAATTTCCATAGACATGCTCCAAAATATTGTGGAAAGCCTTCCCAGAAGATTGAAGGCTGTTATAGCCACAAAAGGGCGGGGCAATCCATATTAATGCCCATGGGTTTGGAATGGGATGTCCAGCAAACTCATAGGTGGGATGGCCAGGTGTCCAGATAGTCCTGGCTACATACTGTGTTAACCACTGCGTTAACCAATAATATCATGTTTTTACATCTGACTCTCATGACCTCTGCCTATCAAACAAAACACTCATCTAGCTCCGAGGCCCTTCCTAATACCATGTTTCACTCTGTCACAGTACAGAAGGAAAATGCATTATGATTCTCATGAACTTTAATAAATCATTTTGCTGAACTGCATATAATACTGTGTTCATGTAAATTGTATTTTAGGTGAAACCGAATCAACATGAGGAGTTGCAGAATGTGAGGAAGCACATCCACTCTTGCTTCTCCAGCATTGACTGCTTTCTGCTGCCTCACCCAGGGCTGAAGGTGGCAACCAACCCCAACTTCGATGGCAAACTAAGAGGTTGAAACAATCTAATTAAGCTCTTAATTGCACATGTACGCACAAAATAGTTTTCTAATCTTCATCTGCTCTGCAGATATTGATTATGAATTCAAAAGGGAGCTGCAAAATCTGATGCCGCTACTGCTAGCGCCTGAGAACTTGGTGGAGAAAGAGATCAATGGAGCCAAGGTCACATGCAGGGACTTACTGGAGTATTTCAAGGTCAAGAATATTGTCTGTATGAACAAAAGTTATGTTGTGTTTGTTTTTTGTTTTGTTTTTTTTTTGTTTTGTTTTTTTTGTTTGTTTTTTTTTATTATTCTTAAACATGGTACTATGTTTAATGTAAGTTCTAATTAAGTGTTTTTATAGCAGCTGTAAATTTCTCACTCGTTTTTTGCGTTTAGTGGTGTTCACAATTTTGTTTTAATACATGCTATATGCTGTGTGTGCAGGCCTATATTAAAATCTACCAAGGCGAGGAGCTCCCTCATCCCAAATCCATGTTGCAGGTATGCATTCCTGCTCGTGATATTTCAGCTATTCACTAAACATTTCAGTTTCATTATACTCACTGTACCTCTGTCCCCTAGGCAACAGCTGAAGCCAACAACCTTACAGCTGTGGCTGGAGCAAAAGACACCTATAGCCGTGGAATGGAGCAGGTAGAACTGATGTGTTTGATGCTTATCTTTTGAAGGTGGATAGCATTTTAAAAAGTAGACCTAAGGAGTGGGACTTGAGTCCTCTATTAATATAGCTGGAGTGTGACGTAGCAAGTAACCTAGATAACTGAAAATAGCTTGAGGCCACTGCACTAAAATAGAAGGTTTTAATTTGGCCCAGATAACACACATGCAGCTACCTTAATTCTTTTACTTCGATTTAATTGATGACACAGTCTTCCCCCTGCATTCCATGTGTGTTTGTCATAGATATGTGGTGGAGACAAACCATACCTTGCACCGATAGACCTCCAGCGCTATCATGAGGAGACAAAGCAAACTTCTGTCAAGCAGTTCCGTGCTGTTAAAAAGATGGGAGGAGTCGAGTTCAGCCAGCGATACCAGGAGCAGCTGGAGTCCGAACTTGATGAAGTTTATGCAAATTTCGTCAAACATAATGAAAGCAAGAACATCTTCTACGCAGCAAGAACTCCCGCCACGCTCTTCGCCGTCATGTTTTTCACCTACATGGTCTCCACAGTAACGGGCTTTATTGGTTTGTCAGTAATCGCAGCGCTGGCCAACCTTGTGATGGGTGCATCACTGCTGTCATTGTGTGCTTGGGCGTACGTCAGATACTCTGGGGAATATCGAGAAGTGGGTGTGGCTATAGACCTCACAGCAGAAGCCTTGTGGGAGCAGGTGAGTAGTGCCTTCTTATGTCTGTTATTCGTTGATTCAGACACTAAAGTTAAGGTGACAAACATGCAATGCAATTATTTTTTTTATTTTTTATTTTTTTTTAATCTTTTTCTTTTCCGATTGGTGTCGGTGTGCGCGTATGAAAATAAGACAATACTCGGGGGTCATAATGTACGTATCACACAGCCCAGTCAGTGAAATGCTCAGATCATATCCTTCAGTTCACACCCCACTGCAGGTCAAGGATCTTCAGCTGTTTTATTTAAATTTTTTTTTTTTTAGTGCTGCTGTGTTGCACCAGGCAACTGCTTTTATACATCCTCTGATTTTGTCCTTCCTTGCGCTGTGTCCTCCCGTGTCGCCTCTTCTCAAGTTCAAGAGGCTTGCAATAAATACAAAACAGAACACAGGCAGTACGCATAATTTTAGTTATACCTCTATCATAACTCTTTTTTTATCTCCATCTTCGGCTCTACAGAGGGTTATGCTAAAGGTGAGACCACCTCAGTCTTCTCTCCCCCCCCGCAAATTAGTCTTCCATATTTCCCATTATAGGTCTGAACTGTGGCCAAATTTGTGCTCCACTGACAGTTTCTAGATAAAGTAGTATGTCCGGTTTAATAATTTCCACTTAGCTTGACTACTTGTGCCCTCTAAACCTCTAAAGATGAAATGTCCTGTAACTTTATTTTTCTTTTTTTATGCCTCTGTTGCTATTTATCATAAGTAACACTGCCCCCCCCCATCTTTCTCTCAATCTTTCATTCTCATTAGGTGCTGAAGCCACTGACCGAGCAATACATGGAGGAAAATATTCGCCAAACTGTAGTTAACTCTATAAGAGCCAGTCTGACTGAACAGGTGACACAAACTGCAAAGTTAAAGACCACCTGACCACTCATCCCTCTTTTTGATGTGTGCAGTGTGTTTGTGTAGTTTTTATTTGAATTCTGTTCCCTTAGACTCAAGAATTAAAACCAAAGTTTACAACCCATGCCCTGTCCGTCATACAGCTTCAGTGAATGAGCTTTGCTCGGTCACTATAATGTAGAAAAGCACTTGCGTGTATACACGTTTTGTGATTTTTAAATTGATTTGTAAGTGCTACATGCATGTTCGGATGTCTTTATTCAAAGAAGTTATTTGGGAAAAGGTTGCATCCATTTTACACATTTTAAACTAATTAATCCCTGGATATCTATTTTTTAAGTCTATTTAGATTAATTTGTTAATTTGTTATTTGAAGTTGATATCTCTGTAAAGTTGCAGAGTTTTAGAACAGTGCAACCTATGCCCATACCGAACTTGATCGTTTGTTGTTCATGTTTAAATACTGACATTCATATGATTTTTGTTTTTTGGTAAATGCACTACGGTTAAGGTGACTCTAAATCCATCCAAAACTCTTCAAACCAGTCTCCCCTGTACACATTAGATCATATTTTAATTTTAAGCATGTACATGAATGTATAAATATAATTTTATATTATATTTCTAAATCATGGGTGGGGAGGGGGTAGTTCACAGTTGAATAATTTGCTTGCTCTGTACTGTATGTGAATTGAATTCTGCTGTTCGTTTACTGTACTTTGCTAAATCTTGCCTGAACCTATTGCATCATGCACAGCTCTATGACTGGAGTGTGCATGGGGTGATATGCTTTTGTCTGCCTTTTAAGGACACGTCCTATAATTTATTTTTTAAATTAAAAATATTTAAATGATTTTCTTTCTTGTGTGAAGGTTTTATTTCCTTAAATAGACTGTCTCTTACTAAACACAAGCTCTGCAGGTTAGATCGAATATACTTATTTGTGAGTAAGCTTGACATTGGCTTCATATAGAGTCAGTACCTACTAATGCGAGCATAGAGCAAGACTAATTATGCCAGAAATATTGGGATATAGTCAAGTCACACAGTACAGGCCCTTAAACTCTATAGTTCTAAAACTTGACTTCTCTTCCAAAATCTACAGTTCTGATGAATTGCAGTCCCACACTCGAGTTGGCTCAGCTGTTCTAATAAGCTGACATTCAATAGAAAGCAAGGTTTTTAGGTTTGCGTCACATTTCAGTTCAATTTTATTTATTTGGTTTTATATTTCAGCAGCAGTTGATACTTTTCTATAGCCCAGAAGGCAGTTGCTCAATTCAGAATCTTTTTTAGCTCCTAAGGTTTCTCAGCTCTGGTCATGTTTCTATGGTGACAGACATTTTAAACACTTTTGAACAATGGGGTTTGAGTCGTGCGGTAGTTTGCCGTTACAGTCTTGTTCAGGCAGTGGGGAGTAGGGCATGTCAGATAAGGTAAGGGCTGTGAAGGAAAATTAAATGACCTAAACTCAGATTTTGCCATGTTTTTAATTTGCATTACTTTTGGATAAAAGTTCATGTCATAGTTGTTCTTTGGACAGGTTTACAGCCACAGGTTACTATGTGAAGTTTCCATGTTGAGGTGTACTCTTATTGATTGATTGAGTGATTGATGATTGAATGATTGATTGATTGTTGGAATTTAGAAAAAAATAAGCAAAGAAACCAACCATTTATCTTTTGATTGTTTCATTTTCCTAATTGATTTCCTTTAATTAATATCCAATTTTATGCAATAACATCTTTTTAATCATACTGCAGTTAATGTCTGATTGTAGTCTGCTTATGCAAAGAATCAAATACAGAAATAATTAGGACATGTAAGTTACAATAGTGCTTAAGGTCATTAAAACAACTTCTTTTCTTTAACCTTTGAAAGGACTTTCTTAGCAGTCTTAAACCCATGGAAGGAGGTTGTAACTTTGCAACAGATTCTTCAGAAAAACATCTTGCTAATGCATGTTACCGAAAATTGGACTTTGAAGAAGTACTTGCTAAAGGTTTAGTAAAGACTCAACAAGAAGCCTTCGCTGGTGAGATTAACTTAAAATCATCAGATGAATTACTCTCTGAGAGACTGGCTGGCTGGGTTAAGGGCCCCTGTGATGACTCTCAGCATGGTCCAAAGGATAAACTGTCAGTTAAATACACAAATGAATCTCACACTTTGACCCAAAATGACAGAAATGTATATCACTGTTTAGATGAACAAACGATTGAATTGTTGCAAGGTATTTTAACCACAACAAAACTGAAGAAAGATGTTGGAATATGTACTCTGGGGCCCAATGCACTGGCAGCAGTGTCACTACATGCAAGTCCTGACAGAAATCTTGACCTGGAGAACTTCAAGGTGGACTTCAATCCCACCAAAACCTTTCACCTACCACACAGTCGCAGTGTTCATACAAATGTCAAGAGTGCTGTGGTTAAAGTAACCCGAAAACCTTCCTCACAGGCTACTTCAACCACTAAATCAATGGAAAAGGACAGTGTCCGAGGTGATTGGAGTCCATCATTTAAAGGAAAGCAGCTTGACTTTTTTGAATCCTTGAAAGAGAAGCTTCAACAGAAAGATCTGGAAAATCAACAGATTGTTCGGTTACTGCTGAAGAAGCATCAAGATCTGAGGGATGTTAAAGAAATGTTGAAGCTAAAGGAAGTGGAGGCCCAGCTCATGGCCGAAAAGCTGAAATGTGAGGAGCAGAAGAATTTTGAGGTCATGAAGAGATTTAACAATGTTTGTGAGGATATGAACAAGAAACTATCCATAGCTAAAAACCACAATGAAAGCTTTGCCAAGCAACTCAAAGCCCTACTGGAGAAATACGAGCGCCTCAAAAAACGTGCCAATACTATTAAGGAGCAACTTCTTGAAGAACATACCAAGAAAAAGAGCTCACAAAAAACTGTAAAGAAGATACAAAAGATGGCTGAAGAACTATTAATGAATCAAACTCTTCTAGAAAAACAGAAGGATGCAGCAACAAGAGAACTTAATGCGTCCAAGAAGAAAATGGAAAAGGAACAGAAGCAGCACATTAGGATTGTACACCGAGTTGAAGAGGAGAAATCAGTCATTGCAGCTGAGTATGAGGCCCTTATAGATGAGCTACAAAAGACTCAGAAGGAGAACAAGAAGCTCACAGAAGCGGTTCAATCCAAAGAGTTGGGAAAGAGGAGAGCTGAGGAAAATCTGCTGGAATCTCAAAATGTGGTAAAACAACTGTATGCAGAACTGGATGAGAGTAAAACCCAAAGAGAATCCATGTCTCAACAATTAGACGCCATGAAAAAAGAAATAAAACTAATTCACAACAGACATAAAGTGGAGAGACTTCAGTTACAGGAGCAAAAACAGACCTGTATGAAACAGTGTGAAGATCTCAGAACAGAGTGTGACGCCTTAAATGAAGTAGTGTCGAAACTTAAAAAGGACAAGCACATGCTTAAAGAGGAGCTGGAATGCCACCAAAAAGAAAAAGCAAAGTCTGAGACAGCTAGTAAACGGGAGGGAGAGAGACTGAGAGAGGCTGTGAGTCTTCTGGAGAGGGAGAGAGAGCTTCTTCTGGATGAAATGAGAGACTTGAGGAAGGATTACTTCAGCCTGAGTGATCGCATCACACAGAGGCTTGGACAACTGGACCAGGCTGATGCTCCTATGTGCATCACAGACATATCATCATTTCATCATTGCAGAGCACCCAAAGTGGACAACACAATTGTCCCAGTCACACCCAGTATGGACGGTAAGTACAGTAAGCCTACATTAAGCTGTTCAAACTTTTACATCAAGTTCAAATGGAAAAAAGCACAAATTATATGTCTTTAATATTAGTGAAGTGACATAAAGGAACTCATGGGTTTCCTTTCTTTCAGTGATAGAGCACATCAGGAGGAAACTAGAGGAAGAGGAAAACATCCAGCAGAAATGAAATCAAAGCATGTGTATACAGTTTCTACAGCCTGTGCTGCAGTAATGCCAGAAATTAGTCCTTTTAAGTGTTCACTCACCATTTTTCTGACCAATATTGTGATTGCAATTTAAATGCAGTAATTTTCTATAAATTAGATTAATGGCCTGTTTTTGGGCCAATAAGAGAATATCCACTTTTTCTGGCATGAATCTTGAATGCTGAGTGTGTCAGACTTGTTGTCTGTAGTTGTTATGTCGTGTATACAGAACATGGGTGTTTTGTTGCTTCTGATTGGTCTAACTAATGTTATTAGTTTATTTTTTCCCCATTTAAAACTTGACATTGTTGATGTATTAGATAATACAAATTGATTTTTTTTTTTATGTAAAAACAATCTTTTACCTCTAGTACTACCTATATAAAAACTCATTTATAGCAGTTTTTCTGTTCACTCCACTTCCCTTTCCAAACAGGGATTTGACAAAGTGTATTGTTCTTTAAGCAATTATGACTGAACAAAATCCTTTTCCAACACTGTCTTTTGCAGTTTCAAATCTAAATACTGGACATTGGTAGCAAGATAGCATCTCAGAGCCTGACAACTATGACTCAATATAAAAAAAGATTTCTTTCAAATTTTCTGCATAATAGTTGAGATGGATGTCGAACATCATTCATGACGCAGTGTTTCATTGTAGAGAACTTACTCAGATTTCTTTATGTGGGTGGTGAAGGTAACAAGGGTTCACGATAACGTCAAAATACATACATACCCATTTTACTTATGTAATGTGGATAATGGTAAAGTGTGGTATCTGAAAGTTTGATGTGGTACTATTTTGCCTTACATTGCCCTGCACATACCTCTCCGAATGGACCTTAAAAATACGTTTGCACTAAAATTACCCCAATATTTTTCCAAAATACAAGGTGATTCAAAAAGGTCCATCTGCTTTCAAAATGATTTATTTCACTTGTAAATCATTACAGAACAATGCAGTATATTGTAAATGGTTTAAATGAACATAAGATTTATTATGTCATTTTGAAAGTGCTCAGTATGAACCTCCTCCAGCTGTACGAACATCAACGCTATAGTCAAATTCAGCCCATACTCGATTGAGCATGTCGGGTGTCATTGTACTCACGACTATTTCAATGCGATTTCGGAGATCATCCAGTGTTGTGGAACCAACTGCGAATGCGCTGAGCTGTTGGAGGTTCACTGCCAACAAAAATCAAGTTGCAGTTATAACTGATTCACTCTTATTTAAGTGGAGAACACTAAACACTTCCTCCTCAGGCGTTGCCATCTCCTCGCAGACTGAAGGGAGCTATCTTCCGGTGACAGTCAGAAACTCTATGACCACCTTTTTCAATTGGTATGTGATTGGTTCCTTGGCGCCTCAAAGTTGTAAAAATATGGCGCTTTGAAATTGGATTAATCTTTTTGAATCACCCTGTGCTTCAAACATCTGGTTCTCATCACCAGCACTGTGAACCATTCGGAGTAAGTTGCACTAGAATAGTGTATTTTGCATTAAACAACTCTGAATGACTCTGCTTGCATCTTAATTACGTAGAAATCAGTGTAATTCCATTTTAACACACTTTACAAAATTCTGAATATAGGATATTTATTTCACTTTGTAGACATGAAAATAAATCAGAACAAAACAGCATGGTCCATCTGTAAAGCAGGATTTTCAGGGGATGTACAAAGTGCCTTGAGGTGACTAATTTCTACATGGAAATAAGCCAATGGGTTTACAGCAAAGTTTCAAAACAGAGAAATGTGACAAACCAATTTAAGGTGCATTAAGTATAACTTTCCATTAAAACATGATAGAAAACCTCCATCAGTATGTTCCTGTGCATAAAGAAGAAACCAACCACAGCACCAACTGGCTAACTACACTTAAAGATGAAGAAAAATACACAAAAACATTACTGCACCATATTCCTTGGAGATAAGAAGTATTTTATGGTGGCAGGTTTTAACACTGAGTTGAGCAGGACTTCAGAGGTTTCTATAGGAATAAGGTCCAATACTCCAATAATGTGATTATACTGGGACTAGTAGCTACCTAGTCAGCGAAATGTGCCATTGCAAAGCGAACCAGATATTTTTTTTCCCCTCATGATTACAAGTATTCAAATCAGTACTATTCCACAACTTTTAGAATGAAATGACAGGCAAGAGCAGCTGATACAGTATGATACAGTAGGAACAAACATTGTTCTATACACTTGTCTAAACAGCAGTTTGTGACTGGTTTCAATACTCCATCATCAGATGTGGATCCTCTGAGCACTCAAGACAAGCAGATCTCTGTTTTTTCTTCTTTAGTCTCAACCACCCTGAACACTCCATCCTTCTCCTTTTTAACACTTTTTTTGGCTTGATCTGAAACGAGATTTAATTCACATGATTTATTTCACTCAAAAATGAATAACCCTCCAACTATGATCATCACATACAGATGTGATCAGGAATAGAATACATAATGGAAAAAGTTCCAGTTTTCTCTGCCAATAGAGCAAATTCTTTTGTCCAGTAGATACCAGTTCTCTTTCTAAATGTGACACCACTTTGCTTACCTAGCAGATCACTGCGATCTAGCAAAACCTGCAGATCTTTGTCACTGATGACCTTTCCTTTGGTGCTCTTCACCGCCCTGAAACACACATTAGGGAAAATTCACAAATTAGGGATGCACCATCAGTAATTAGTATCTCACAGTACCATTATGGTAGTTACTTTAAATAGAGGCTGTCAAAACAAAACCCCAAGTCTCAAATGGTAACTTTAGAGAGCAAGGATTCTTTATTTATAATAGAAGCTTAGTGATTTTGTTGGTATGTTTATCACAAGCTTTTTAGCATAATGCAAAGGATAATTATGTCAAATTATACAAGCTTCTCTCACTCACACACATACGCAGTACCAATCCAATGTACATTAAACTGCCCTCTCCACCAATTTCCAAAGCAGTGGTTTTTTTTTAATGCAATATGAACCTAAAGGCAGTACCTTTCATAATCTCTGGACTTCAGCAGGTCCATCAGTTCATTCACATCCACACATTTCTTGGACTGACTGAGGTCAGCTTTTCCACCTTTGAACTTATCTAATGAAAAATTAACAAAAAGAAAATAATAAATAGGTGATTGTAAAAAAAAAATAAAAATAAAAAGGAATGTAAACTCATAACAATTGTGGGTAACAATGAGTCAACACCCTTCCTAACAAATAAAACATTTAATTAAATGAAGAGCATGTCAACAACATTGTTAACCGAAAGACAAAAAAAAAAAATCTAAACAAAGCAGGGCTTTCTAAAACCTTGGCTGAGCTGTTAAATGGGTAGGATTTTTCTTAATATTCAACTTGAAATGCCCACATTTACACATTTTCTCTGTAAGGTTTTTGCTTTTTTTTTGTTTTTTATATAAAGCAAAGCATGCTCATAAGACAATGTCTTAAACCTGTGTCTTCTTAGTTTGTGATCATTTCAAAGAATCAATCTACAAAATGGTAAAGAATGAAACATGACAAGCAAGTGTGCATTACAGAATGTAGTTCCAGTGTCCCAACACTACAGTCATGAGACAGTTTTAGAATTAAATCACTAACCATTTTTACCAAAATGTCCCACTGAGTCTCATTTATACTTGATCTTCAAATGATTGAGGAAAATTTAAATAATGATTTCCAAAGCATGACTTGTCATGCATGTCAACAGAAGTTTCCATTCTCATGTAAAAACAACGCATCTTGGCAATGCTTACGTGCTATACTCATTTCAACATGTGATTCATGATCATTTTTTAACCACTATGATGCAAATGCTGAGAATGCATCTTAAGAACAAATTCAGAATGACAAATATATTTTATAAACACCCCTCGTTTTTGGAAATTCTAAAAACGTATCTAAATATCACTAACTTTATATCTTAATCAGCTTCTTTACAAACTCACAAACTTTACAAATGCAGCATTTTAAGCACTTTCATTGCTCAGAAGCTTACTTTTATGAATCACCATCTTCTCTAGTTTCCTCTTGGCAGATGCCCTCTCCAGGATTTTCTCATCAATGGTATTGGCTGTGATGAGACGGTACACCACTACAGGCTTTGTCTGTCCAATACGGTGACACCGATCCTGAGCCTGCAAATCTGCCTGAGGGTTCTACAATAAAGAACAGTATGCATTTAAAAAAAAATAATAATAAAAATAAAAAATACCTGATACCCAACTATAATTTTTTATTTGACATGAACAAATTTAACTAAGCTAAGGGAACACACACCCAGTCACTGTCAAATATGATCACTGTGTCTGCAGCTGTGAGATTGATCCCAAGGCCACCAGCTCGTGTGCTCAGGAGGAAGAGAAAGACCTCTGGATCTGTGGAGAACTTCTGCATCTGCAGATAAAAAGAGTAGATACAAAGGCCTTAACACCTGCATACATGTAAATATGATACTAGTTTGAAGTTTTAAAAACAACTGAAAACATCTAAAATGTTGCATACATTCTCTTCTCTGTCTGAGTATTTCATGCTCCCATCCAATCGGCTGTACTGATATCCTCGGAGGTAACAGTAGTCCATCAGAATGTCCAAAATAGAAGTCATCTGGCTGAAAATCAGTACCTGTCAAACCCATCAGAACATATATAAGCATTAATGATGCTAAAACAAGGTCAAACTGTGACAAATGCAAAATGCCACTCTCTCAATTAGCTCACAACACATTATTTATATATCTTATGTAATTGTTGTATTAGACAGATTTAATCGCTGTTCTTGCTTCACCTTATGTCCTCTTCTTTTCAGTTCAGGAAGCATTCTGTCCAGAATCAAGAATTTCCCTGATGCCTCCACCAGCTGTTCATCAATCTACACAAAAGAACAACTTTACATGAATTAAGAGTACCAAAAATAATCATAAAATCAATAAAAGCTCTGTTTACATTACCAGAGTGAAGTTGCATAAATCCATTTTTTTGCCTTAAAGTGAGACAGATCTAATGTTTACAGAGCTGTGTGGACACACAAATCTGAGTTTTCCCATAACAGATCTATGCCACATTCATATGTAGTCCTAGATCAGATATATATCTGATTTGTGGTCATGCGACCATAATGAGAAGGGTCAGATCAGTTTCATATCCCCTGACATGCCTGCCAAAACACAGGGTCTCAGTGCACAAGACATTCTTCATTTCAGACTAAGCTACTGTAAGATTTACTTACTTTAAACTCTTCAGTGCCAGGGATTAGAGGATACTCTATGAGGTAAGCATGGTTGCAGCATCGCTTCAACAGCATCAGTATGTTCTGTAGTTTCAGATTGACCTGGGCATCTAAAGGCATCTGAACGTCCACCACAGGAACATTGCTGAGAAAAGAGATTTTGGAAATCAATTTGAATAAAGAGGGAAAAATAAATTACAGCTGAGCCGAACTGTAGAACAAATGACACTCACTTCTGCTGTCTTTCCATCTCTTGTTGCATTTTCTCAATATATTTCTCCAGGTCATGGGGAGAGTCACCACTCTTTTCAGAGTAGTCCACAACCTTCCGTGATCGACGCTTTGGTCGCCCAGAGGATGACAGCTCCACCGGTGCTTTCTCCTCCTTATTTGAAGAGGCAAGGCATTATAGCTCATTTAATCAGTACGAGATTGAAGAAGAAGGAAAAAAAAAAAAAATCTACCACAAGTGAGCTTTCTTCACAATGGCATCTTTTCTATTACCTGATAAAACAAAGTTTGACAAAATAATTACTAGTTATTTCTCCTAATAACTTATAACAACTCACCTTCTCTTGGCCCAGCAGCTTTGCAATCGTTTTGTCAACAATAGCTCTGTAAAAGGCCTCCTGTTTGGCAGTCAGGGGAGCATACACCACAATCTCCTTCTTTGGTGGAACCTCCAAAGTCACATCTGATTTCAGCCGTCTTAGCAGGAAGGGCGTGAGAATCTGTTTCAGCACAATCAAACAAAAGGTCTGACATGTAACTGTGTGATGTGTATGATACACATAATAACAAATCAAACAGGTACAATAACCCAGAGAGAGAGAGAGAGAGAGAGAGAGAGAGAGAGAGAGAGAGAGAGAGAGAGAGAGAGAGAGAGAGAGAGAGAACAAATGTACAGCTTGGAAGAAAAGCAGAATAGTTTTACTCCTGAAACATAACATAATACTGCTGAAGCAGTATCATCACATACTATAAATTACACATAATTGTGTGTTAGTTTGATCATTGTTATATAGACTAAATGTACATAGCAACACAGGGTTGTCCAGGGTGTTTCCTGCCTTCAACCCAATGACATATGGATAGGCTCCAGCAACCCCCACGACCCAGGAAAATAAGCAGCTTAGATCATGAATGAATGTACATAGCAACACAATTGTTCTGCCTAATTTTGTTCTAATTTAATGTTAGATGGTAACTTTGTTTTCACCTGGTGAAGCATATTTAGGATGTTTTGTTCCCGTTCGTTGACCACAAGAGTCTCTGCATCTGAAGTGATGGTGCTGATGTCAAACCAAGACTCAAAACTGGAAAACAATAACAAGTTTAAGACTTAAATCAGGCAACACAGATGAAAAGAGGCTCTACTGGACACATAAAATTCTTTAACATGACTGAATACCTTTTTAAATCATCAAAGACATCTGGGAGAAGAAAGTTCAGCAGTGACCACAGCTCGGCAAGATTATTCTGCAGTGGAGTTCCTGTGAGCAGTAGCTTGTTATCAGTTGGAAGTGTTTTGAGCTCTCGCACCAAACGACAGTTTAGGTTCTTTATTCGATGACCCTCATCCACAATTAGGTACTTCCACTGGTATCTCTGGACAGAAAGAAAGACGCCATTAGTTTAAAAAAAAAAATAAATAAAAAGAACATCTCAATATTTGCAAAACACTAACCTGATCTTTTAAAAATAGAAGACTAAATATTACACCGCTGCTTTTGGTAAGAACGAAATGCATGCATTTTACCATCACCTGAACACCACACTGCAGTAGTTACTGGTAAATTCTTACCTGAAGGAACTTTCTATCGATCATGGCTATTTCAAATGAAGTGACAACAACAGGGCACATGTTCAGAGGACCCTGAGGCTTGCGAATCTTCTTGACAAGGTCTAATCTCTCTTTCTGGGAACCATGGTAAAGCATTATAGATACCTATGGAATAAAGAAGTCGTCAAGGTTCTGTCTTGTAACAGTCCAGTCATGCTGTAGACTAGAGAACATTAGTTACAGAGCAGCATGAAAATAATTTAAACATTCTTAAAACATTCAAAGCTGGTTAACAAAGTTCTCAAATACATGGAATCCATCATCTTAGCATCCAGTCCCAGCATGCAAGAGATGTAAATTTATTTCCAGTATAATTCTGCATCACAGCAACCTCTGTTTCCTGTAACCTCACCTCTGGAGTGAAGCGCTTAAATTCACTGATCCAGTTGGGTAGAGTAGACAGAGGAGCAACAACCAAGAACGGCCCCATGACCTTTTTTTCAACCATCATTGCAATATGAGCAATGCACTGTATGGTTTTTCCCAGTCCCATCTCATCAGCCAGGATACCATTAATGCCATTCTCCCACAGCATCTAGAGAACAAACAAGGGGGACGAGTGTGAAGCACAAAATCACCTCATATTCTCTCTCCTGGTCTGAGCAGAGAAACGTTAAACATTTTACTGCATTATTCTCATATTTGTTATTTACAAACGTATTGTACATTCCTCTGTCCTATGGAGTTTACTTACCCTAAGCCATTCAATACCCTCTATCTGGTACCACCTCATCACACCACCAGTAAAGAGTTTGGGCTGCTGTGAGGGGACAGGCTGTCCATTTACTTTCCTTTCAGGGTCAAGCATATGTTTAGCATTTTCCCGCACAGCTTCAGAGAGCCGCCCTTTTATATCTGAATTAGAGTCGCTAATTTTCTCTATATCTTCTGCCTCAAGTTTCTTCTGGCTTGGAACCTCCTTCAGAAAAGAGAATAAGGACATTTAAGATACCAAAACTCTATTCTAGATTTGAATCAACTGTGCTAGAATTAAATTTGCATTACAAAATTCACTTTGAAAACATGGCATTTTCAACTTAAAAGCATTTCAAATTACCTCATCAATCTTCTGTTTCTTGGCTTTTGATAAAATTTCCTATAATAAACACAAACAAAAAAAAACATAACATTTCACTTTGGATATTCTGAAAACATTTTTTAACAAAAAATATATAGTTTAGAATTCTCCAACCACTTTAGCAGAAACACAGCTCTTACCTCTTTAGACATGATGTCAGCAATTTTGTAGTCTTCCTCCCTTTCTCGCTTCTTTCTTTCAACTTAGGAAAAACAAAAGAAAAAACGTCTGTAATTTCAATCTATTAGTTCAATATGGTGGAAGCATTTGAATCATATTTGTAAACTGTTATATGTAGTTTTGTATGATATTACTTTGTATAATCTCAATACACACTGGTTTCATTTTGGGGTGGGGGGTGTCAGAAACATATACACTTGCAAAAATAAAGGCACATTACCTTTCTCTGTCTTTTTGTCATTGCCCTAAGAAATTGAAGAATCATTTAAGTCAGACAGATATTTTTATAATTTCCAAGCATGATCTAATATTTTAAAATCTTACACAAGCAAGCAAGCAAAACCTTTAATTGATATTGATGTTGATATTTACAGTTATATTACTTTGCAATGTTTTACCACACAGACTTATAAGCCATAAAAGGATATGAAACAAGCAATATTTTGTCCGGAGAAACACTGTGAAGCTTACCTTCTGTTTCAGAGTTGCTTCTTTCTTTTCTCGCCTTTCTTTCCGGCGTTTTTCCTGTGTTAATAATTGACCATATTACCTCTCATGTTTTATAAGATGTTGACATGTTCTAGTATGCAAAGAAGTCATGGTTCATTGGGTTTCAAAAAGTAAAAGGCGGCAAGTTGATCATAAACGTTCCAAACAAAAAGGTGCTTCAAATGGCATGACAGATTATCTCTAATCCCACCAAAGGGACTAACACTTTTGAGCAATTACAGCATTTCACTAGCTTCCACACATTCCACTGCCTTTTCACACAACTACAGCAAGGGCGATCGATGAGAACTTTAGGTCGTATTTCACAAAGAGAAAAAAGGGCCTATTATTAAGTAACTGGAGAACCGAGCACAATCCACTAAAATAAGACCTTTTATTTCTTGACACTTTCCCCCCAAGCATCCTGAAAACATACCTCTTGCTGCTGCTGTTCCATTTTTGTAAGCAGAAATTTGGCATATATGTTGCTCTTCTCCAGAAGATGCTGAAGTCTTTTAAATCGCATTTCTTGGGAGTCTTTTTCCCACGACTCTCTGGCCTGAACAAAGAGATACACAAAACACAGGGAGTGAACCAGCAGACAACATATGAAGGAACAGTGAGTTGTTCAAACCTATGCTCACAGGTTTAGGATCGGGTGGGGCAAAACAAATGTTCACCTATTACCTTTTCCATCATTTCTCTTTCTTTTCTCTCCCCCTCTTCCATCAAATTCTTTTCCTCCTCTTCCATTTCTTTAGTAATAACCACCTCCTCATCCTGACATTTCACTGCAAAGGAACAGGCACCGTTACCCAGCTGTTTGATCTGTTCATTACAGTTAGATGGAGTTCAGCTCTCAGCACTTCCTACTGATAATTATGCAATAAATATCAAACCTGATGCCAGGTAGGTCACACATTTACCTGCAGCAGCCACCTCCATTGCAGCTCCTTCTGGCTCCTCCGATTCATTCGGTTTTGGACAATGAGGAGAGACACTGCGAGTCTCCTCTTTAACAGTCCTAAACATTTTGGGACACATAGGGAAAAAAAAAAGTTTACCTAAAGCAAAAGCAAGTCGCTAACCTACGTAACTTGGCCAGTAAGAAACCACGGCAGCTCTTTGACGGGTAAACATGCAAGCTAAGCTGAATGCTGGCTAGTTTATTTGTTTAACTTACCCACTCATTTTAGCTCCCGGGTTGGTAGTCAGCCAGCAAAAAGACTGCGAAGGAAATAAGTGCTCCACACGTCTACGCTAACTATCAGAACCGAGGTTATGGACAAATGTCGCAGTACAGTACAACGGTTTAATACAAACGGCTGAGATAACGAGTAACGTTATGTTTTCTTGACAGGTAAAACTAGGATTACTACTAACTTTAGGTAACGTGCACACGTTTTATAACCAGCTCGCAAAAACTTCAGAGTAGTATAATCTCTCAAATCTAAAATAATACTAACGGAGAATAATACTAAATGGTTTTTTTTTTTGCAGGAAAATGACACAACACCCAAACAATGTTACTACTCGTTACCCCAAGCCACTCACTCCAGCCGCTGCAGTGCTCCGGCGTGCGACTGTGTAAAGCAGAGCAGAGCACTTTCGCGCCAATGTGGACGCAACCAACTTCACCACACGTGCGGGTGGACGTTAAGTTCCTATATAATTACTACTGTTGTTTTCTTATATGGGAAGTCAATTTGCTTAAATTATATATTTTGAAATAGATAACTTTGTAGACACGTTAAGAAGTATTGTGAATATGATATACATCTTCAGCCACTTTGTTCCTTCCGTTTTACAAAACTCCCCCCATTCTATGATGTGTGCAACTTGCTTACTCGACATTTCCCGCGAAAGTTTTTTGGCGAAGAGACTAACAGCATGGCGACGACTAAACGTGCAGGAAAAGAACAAAGACAGAGTTTTTTATCGAATTTAGTTCAGTAAATTGGACTGGTTTTCTCAAAGCACAGAGGAGGCTGTGACAGAAGAGAAATATCTCTGTACACAGATTATGTTTGTAAACAGTAACAGTATAATACAAAACACTGATTGTATTTGGTTGTAAGTATAAGACAGAAAGATTTTTCAAACTTGTTTTAAGAGTAAAAATTAACATGACTCGTTCAAGTTCAGGATTATGGTTAGGTGTAGGTCTTTTATTTGTTTTAGTAGTAGTCCTAGTTAACCCTTTCGTGCATGTCGTGAATTTGGTATAACTCATTTAGGAAAAATAATGAACAACTAGATATGTTTTTACTGTTTATTTCTTTTATTTTCTTTATTTATTTTTTATTTTTGCAATTATGGGTTTAGACCTCGTCTTTGGCCTATGAACAGTGTTGGTTTACTCAAGCTGGCAACAGCACTATATCTGCACAGCAAATGAAGTCTTGCGGAAATTCTCTTCAAAGTAGGACTGCTGCAGATACAAAACTATGCAGAGATTAATATAGACCACTAGGTGGCGATATTCACGTATGGATTGTTCAATTGTGAAATTACAGGTCACACATTCATAGATATGTGGTCACGAGCAGCGTAAGAAACAACTATTACCAAAAGTGTTATTTTTTATTGTTATTTTAAAGTTATTGTTATTTTGGTGATTTAAAAAATAAACCGTGACTGACGGTAATTAATGAAATACAACTGCATTAGAAGCTTGAAAAATTGTGTTTGTATTTTTGTGTGCTGTTTGTCACATTTATGCATAATAAAACTCAGCTCACAGTTCTGACATCACTCTGCCCTTTTACTCAGAGAAGCCCATAATATAATCTGAGTCTGATTTGAGAGAGCTAATAGGAAGGATCAGAATGGTCTTGCATGTTCCAGAATAAATCTAGGATTCCTCAAGAATGGAAATAAAGATGGGCAGTATCACAGTATTTTGTTGTTATTGTAATAAATGGTATGCGCTTTGAGCATATTGTGGATCAGCAAATAAAAAAAAAAATCATTATATTCCTAGTTTTTGAATTCAGTATTCAAATGTAGCTCTACTAGTGTATTGCGTCTCTGTGAAAATGTGGTGATATATATTTTGAAAATGTCAAAGTATTCTGATAGGATACTTTTGACATTTTTAGCACATTCGGAACTATGGACAAAAAAATCAGCCTTCGAGGTTTAAATTTGATTTTTCACCTCATCTTGGGGTTGTTTTTGACTCATCTCTTAAATTTGACCAACCGATAAATTTGGTCATGAAGAGTAGTTTTTCCAGCTGAGGTGTGTTTCTAAATGGAAAATCTGTCTTCTCATTTCATGATCTAAACAGCTTTGGCTGTTTTTAAATGTGCTCTAGGAATAAACTTGACTGAACTCTGCTTGAATGAAAACCTTAAAATGATTGCTGTCAACTTTGACTTTACAACATTTCTACTGGATGTTTTGCAAGTAGGATTGATGCATGTAAACTGGGTCAAAAGAACAAATTTTGTAGCCCTTGTGCCCCTTTTGATGATGTGTCCACATCATCAAAATTGTGCACATCAAATACAAGTTGTTGTTCCTGCTAGAAATTAATTACGTGTCTGCTCACATTTCCTGACCCCATTCCACTTGGAGTTGGCATCAAGGGTCATTTTTCTGGAAACAGATTTAGAGTAATTATGTACAAATAGACCAGATTAGGTTTTTGTTAGACCACTTGGCCTATGAACTGTGTTACCTAACTCAAACTGGCAACTAAATAGAGTAATAAAGCACTATATTTGCACAGACCAGTATACAAAGTCTTCAGCAAATGAAGTCTTTGCTGATATTCTCTTCAAAGCAAGACTACTACAGATGGCTAATTAAAAACAACAACAACAACAACAACAACTCTATACAGAGACTCCTATAGACCACTAGAAGGTGATGTTTGCATATGGTTCATTTCATAGGGAATCCACAGGTCACCCTGAGATTTGGACAGATTAAGAATAATTGCTTTTATGTCATTAGATTAGGTTTGTGGGATCTGTGTCCACAAAGCCATCCTCAGCTTTCCAGATATTCATATACTTAAATTAATTTCTCCACATGTTGACTTTTGAAGACTGTGATGGATGAATAAAAAATACTACAGAGCTGTAAACATGGAATTCTGCCATTTCATTTTTGGCATTCAGGTTGGTTTGGAGACTACAGCACTGGCGTAGTGGAGTCTGACAAGAAGCCAAAAGTAGTGAGACAAAGGTGCCTCTGAAATTCTTCATGCTTGATAAGACGGATCAATTTACAAAACAGCTTTTTGTCAGAGGACAGGACTCCCTCTTGCTCACTGCCTGGAGCAGTCTTATCTACTGTCTGTGCAAGTGTGTGGGCTGCGTCACATTTCTTTCAGTCTATATTTCTTTTCAGTCTTTTGTCAGTGGAAAGATGGGGTTGGTCCAGTCTCTTAGCTTGAGGCATTAACTGAAAATGAGAAATTCAGTAACAAAAAGACAATAAGAAAGTATGTGGTCAAGATTTACACAAAAGTTAAACTCTGGCTTTAGTTGGCATTGTTTTCCATCTTTTCACCTTTGTAGACATAGAGAAGCCAAAATATGATTCTCCACTACTGGTTTATTGGAACCGTTTGATGTAGACCAATTCTACACTGGATAAATGTTTGACTCCAGAGAGGGTGAACATGGAACAATGGTGGGCAAACAGTAACCCATGACCATGGTTCTTTGCATCATAATGTTGGGAAATTTCCTGGCTATACATGTGCAGTATTGAGAGCATCATTCTCTTGTGACAGTGTGTGTTTAGCTTATCTAGGAGGTTATCAAGTAGAGCTAGCTGGCTGTAAACATATGGAAATGACCCCTTAACCCATTTCCTCCATTGCAGCTCTGTGTCTGTTATTTCAGTGTGAGGGATACCACACTCTCTGTGTGCACTACAGCTCTCACTGAAGGAGGTAACTCTTGGCCTTACTTGCTCTGTGGAACATGTTGAATGTGGTGCACCCCTCATTGTGTCATGCATATGGTGGGGCTTGAGAAAACTAGTGAAAATGCATATATTTTGCATTATTTTCTATGTGCAGTCATTGCCAATTCCACCCACTAGGTATCCCCCAATCATATGACTCTTTTGAACTGCCATTAACACAATGTCATTGGACAGCTCGACACGCGTGGAGGAGAACACTGCCTGCTAATTCTATTACATTAGCTAACAGGCCACCCACCTTAGCTAGCATCACTGTGTGATGGGGGAGAACAAGCCCATTCTACCCACCCAGAGAGAGAGCATGGCTAGTTATCCTCTCTTAGACTCCCAGCCATGTTGAAATCGCAGGGGATCTAACTCTCCTGTTCATAGGGCCACCGCTTACACAGTTTCGCCACCTGGGAGCACCATCAGCATAACAATTTGTGTGAAAAGTTGAATCTTTGAGTTCTAAGTATCTGATATGCCCCCTTTTGCTTTAATAACAGCGTGTACTCAAGCTGGAATGGATGCCACAAGTTTGTGCAAAAGATGCGTAGATGAAATCCATTTAAGAGTCTGGGATAGGGATAGGAATAAGACTGAACTGAACTAACCTAATAGCCTTAATGTGGTCAGTGTCAAATTTGTTTAAATGGATGATCTGGAAACAGAGTGCAGAAAATGCTTTAAATTTTTCAGAATTCCAAAACATTCTGAGTAATTTCAATGTGTGTTCAGACTTTGGACTAAGAACCTCTCAATGGATGGTTCTTTAGAGCAGAGATTCTCAAACAGGTCCTCAGGGACCTCCAGACAGTCCACATCTTTACTCCAAATTTGGTTCCTTTGTGAACCAGTGCTTTAGAAGATGATTGTTGTAAATTACATGCATGAGTGTGAAGAACCTTGTCAACGTTTAAATAACCTTAATCGTAATGTAGAGGTTCTATACCAAATATACCAAAAATGTTTTTTCCTAGAACCATGCTTCCATGCTGAGAACCATTTAGGAACATTTATTATAGCATATTTGAGGGTCCTGTTGTGACATTTAGCTTTGAATATCTTTCTAAAGTCATTCACAGAGGTATTTCGCTGACTTTTTTTCACGTTTTTGACCTCTGAATTAAACATATGAGCTCACTTTGCTCTTCGACCCAGTTTTGTTGCAAAATCTAAGTAACTCCATTGTGCTTTGTCCACACTGTTACTCTTACAGTGACTGAAGTCAAGGTAAGAGCAACATGAAGTGTCTTGCCTGAGTCTTTGTTGCAAATGCATCAAGGTCTTATGATCCATCTTAAATCTCCCTTCTAAAGGGCCAACTGTGCACTCCTCACAGGATAAATATAGCTTTACCCACATCTGAGTGCCATACAAGCTCACATTGCTAAGCAGGGATTTGATTGGAGGATTAGAACAAATGAGGTTAAATACACAGATGATGGAATTTAGAGCTTTTTTACTACTGCATGAAATTTTGAATTAAATATTATTAATTTTATTTGATTAATTAAATACTAATTCTGCACAGATTTTAACTGTCATAACAAAACTTTGTTTTGCTATGGCTTTTAATCTTCAGTGGCAACTTCACAGAGGAAGAATGAAATAGTAGTGAAATTGTTTAGATGAGTAACTGTGAACTGTTTCTATTGGTCCATTTGTCATGAAATGTTCTCACAATGTGAAAGCTACACTGTAAAAACTGATTCATCAGTACAACCTAAAAAAGTAGTTAACGTGGTAACAAGCAATGTAACTATTTTTATTCAACTTAAATAAATACTTTGATCGAAACGACCTCATTCAAAGTAGTTTTTGAGTTGAATAAAATTAGGCCATTTACTTGTTACCACATGAAGTAATTTTCATGGTGAACCGACAAACCATTTTTACAGTGTAGCTGGGGTTTTTAGATTAGTCAAAACCCCAAGACAACAAAAAAGTGAAGTTACAAGGTTTTGCAAGTGATAGTCAGCAAACATATTATTATCAAGTGCATATTTGAAGTTGCTGAGATTTTTTCGAATTGACAAGTCTGTACCTCAGGGTTTAGACACTGCATGGTCAGTCAAAGTTCAGAAACACCCAATGTTTCAATGTTTATCTAAGTTCAATACAGTCAGAAAGGCATGCTGTCAAATTTATTAAATCTGCTCAATAGATGTTATGATAACACCAGAGATAATCTAATAACTGAGGCCATGTATTATCAACACTGAGCATGATATGGCATAGAAACCCTCCCACCCCATCAGACTTGACCTACTTCCTGTAAAATTCGTGCAAACACAAGCCTCGAGTAAAGTCAACACCTCTGAAAGCCAACTGTAATCAAATGAGATTTGGAAGGCGATACCAGTAGCTCACGTTTTCTTGAGGGAAGAAACATCAAAACAGGCACAGCTCTGATCACCCAGAGTGGAAGCACTCTAGAAGCAAATTACCTTTAATTTGGCAATTCCTAATTTAGTCACCATCCTTCTCCCTTTTATGTCTTCTCAGAATTGACTGGAAAGGCCTCCAAGGAAATTAGGCTAATTTTACCACAAGACACTCATTGGTTTAGGCGCACACAAGCAAATAAACAAAAAAGATGTCCTTCCCATTTCTACCTTCTAAACACAGCGGGAAACCCCAAAGCTGGGAATAAACAAAACTTTTTAGAAAAACACAAACATTTTAGCATATTCTGAGCAACAAGTAAGTGGTATGAGTCAGTTTCTCATTTAATGCTGTTCCATTTGATCTCTTTGTTACATTTTCCTCAGCGTGAGGAAATGAGACTTGGATGAGGTTTTACGGAAATAGCATTTGGAGTATGGCAGGAAGTCCAGGCCTCCCCGCAGCTGTGATAGCTACAAACATGTGAGCTAACATATGCTTCCGTGATCACAAGCTTTCTGAGCTCATCAAGCAACATGTGGATCAACAGCTAGTAGAAGAATACAGTAACCTTCTGACAATGAAGGGCCTGAATGGGCTGGTGTTATCAGTATCTATACTATTTTATTTTCAAGGTAGATGAGCCCATAATTTAACAGTTGGTCATCTGCAAAATGAATAAATAAGTAGATTGGATAATTGGAGGCCCATATAAGATATATTTTTAATATGCCAACATAAACAGCTCTCTTTATAGGAGATGTTGGATTCTCTGGAGAATTAGATATAGATTGTGTATACTGTCTTTGGAGTCCCCACAAAACAGTTTCTCCATGATCCAAGAAACAGTCTATGTCATTTGTCTATGTTTTGTGGGGTAAACAGGGAATGATCTAAATCAGTGGTTCTCAAATAGGTCCACAGGGCCCCCCCACAGATGGTCAACATTTTTGTTCTCCCCTTGTGGGTTAGAGCAAAAATGTGGACCATCTGTGGGGCCCTGAAGATCTGTTTGAGAGCCACTAATCTTAATGAATTGATTAATAGAACTAAAAGTTTTATTAAAACCCTTTAAAAGTCATGTTTAATATTGTTGCTGACAAAAAAAAACCCAAAATAGTACATTTACAGGAGAGAACAAAAACATTCTTTACCTTCAGTGTAAGTTAATGTAAAGAGATTTTATTCCAAGCAATATGGTTCTATATAGAACCTTTTTGAAAATGGTTCTTTATAGCACCAAAGAGGGTCCTTCTATTGCTACAAGCTTGACATCTTAGCCATAACAGAACCCTTTTTGGTGCTATATAGAACCATTTTCAAAAAGGTTCTATTTAGAACCATATACAACACATTCTCCATCAACCTGAGGAACCATTTCACCAGGCAAAGAACTAAATAGAACCATTCCCTTTACTAAAGAACCCTTGAAGAACCTCTTTTTAAGAGTGGATTTTCATTCATCTTGTCTGTTTTTTTCTTGAAAAACAAGCCACCTCACATTTTGTCACCTGAATAACATGTAATCACAGACTGCTTACATGTTCAAGCAAGTCTAATAGGTGACACAACCTTCTCCTCTGTAATCACTGTTCACCCTTCCTCCGGTTCCCTGGCCCGTTTTCCTGAATTGAACCCCAGTATGGGAAATGGAGGCATATTCAGCTCTAAAGATTCTATACCAGTGAAGGCATCTTTCTAGAATTTTTACATTATGTAGAGGTTCTTCAAACTTTCTTTGAACTGGTTCTTCACACTCACACATCTCACCTATAAAAATGATTCTCCAAATAACCATCCATTGAAAGGTGTTTTCTAAAGTGGTTCTTGAATGGCATCATGCAAAGAAGCCTTTTTTGGCTGACCTGTGAGCTTTGGTTTCAGCTCCTGGATGAATAATAACCTTAAAAAAAACTAAAATGATCAAATAAAAGATTGTGTTTGTTTACCCATTTAACCAGACAGTTATAAGAGATGTGTAGAACATAATGTCTTTGGCAGCTTAAACACCATCAAAATGAAAATTTGGCCCCAGAATCATAAAGCCATACATTTTAAAAAAGGAGTACACTGACAGAGTAGCTCAGTATCACTTTTGCTGCTCACTGTTTTTAGGATTGTTATTTTACTGTTGACTGTATTGGTTTAAATAATTATGCGTGTTTTTTACTTGAATTTCTAATTTCACTTGGCAGTAAACTTTTGTAAACTGTTGCAAACTTTTCTATTATCATCTTGGTCATAGTGTTCTTACGCAACATCATTTTGTTGAGCAAAAAAAAAGACCCCTTACGATGGTTTAAACATGGAGAACACACAAGATGGTCCTAAGCAGTGTGAAATGTTCCTCTGCATGCTCTTCAAAGTCAGTGTTACATAACTAGCTGAAACCTTCAGTGTCAAACCTGGGGAGATGGGATTTAGAGTCCAAGACCAACAAGACCCTCTACAAAAACAATCCTAAAAGTTTCCAAGTAAACACAGATTTGGCCAACATTTTCTCATTGTGCTCACATTATCTCAGTGGGGTTCTGAAGAACAATCAGGTCCATTTAAGCTCAATCTGCAGGATTTGGCCATCACACCTCTAACTTTGCAGAATTGTTTTCGCATGCATCTGTGAATCAACAGAGTCAACAGGAAAGTGAAAGAAAATACTATAAAAAAAACTATACTTGCATGTCTTCTAAGTCAAAATACACAAACAACTGTTTCCAGCCTACAGTATTGAGACCACCCTTCATTTATTTAATTTCCAGCCAAAACAGACATTAATTACAAAGTTATTCAGTTTTCAGCTACAAGAAAAAGCAGACAGCAGAAAAATGTATTTACCAGAAAATTACAAAGAAGCCTCAAAATCTAATTATATATATATTTTTACTATCTATCTATCTATCTATCTATCTATCTATATATATATATATTTATATTTCTATCTATATATTTTTTTTACATGATTTTGTGTGTCCACTCTTTAACTTTATTGTATGATTTGCAAATTTTCTTTGTAAAGTATTGTGCATTTGTAAAGTATATACATACTTATAAAGATTGTAAAGTATATACACGCTATTTATATTATTCTAGGTACATACAGTGCCAGAGTGGGTTGCCAGAGTTGGGCGAATTCCTGTTGGGCCAGTAGTGTTTTGGGCCAGTTACAGTGAACTAATGTATAAACTCACACATATAAAAACACAGATGCTCAGACAAACAATAACTGTTCCATCCAAGTGTATATCTGTAGTAATTTAGGGGTTAAACCAGTGTTACAGCTCTGGTTTGCTGATTGTAACTGAGCCCCGTACGGTGGATAGAGATTAAATAAAGTTAGAATTAGCGTCTTATTCTCATTTCCTGTTTCATTTAAAATGATGCAGCCATTACACTCAATGGCTGTATGGGCACTAGCGTATAGCGTACGCACTGTTTAAGGTGCAATGGTAATTTGAATAAGAAACTATGAGCAGCCTCGAGAGATTTGCATATCAAATTCACCACAACAGTGTATATCTGGTACTGGTTCATACAGTAGGCAGTGATCTACAGTTTGGCCCTTTTTCCCCATGATCAGTGTAGTAATTTTTCATATGTGAATCAAGTGAAGAAGGACAGCAGCAAAAAATAAATAAATAAATAAATAACAATAAGATAACACAGAGAAGACAATAATAAAAAAGCTACAAAAGCAGGATGAGGACATATCCAAGCATGTGGGCAGTGAGAAATGCTGACCTTAACTTTTCTAGCAAGCATTAGTTTGTAGCATATTAAATGCTATTATTCTATCACATTTAAGAGAAAAGCTTTCGCCAGTTTTCATTTTATCTCTAGCTAGCAACCTTGGTTATCTCAGTACAGCATACAAATAATAAAGAGGAGCAAGAAATGAAGAGGTGCACAGATTGTAGAAAAAGTTATTTTGCACAAAGGCAATGCTGTATCCAGAAAATTGCAGTTACAGTTTGGGGTGGGCTGGTTTGCATTGTGTAACTTGGGATCCTGGTCTGAAAACAAGTCAAAATCAGGATTGCACATCTCTGGTCCTGGAGGGCCGGTGTCCAGCAAAGTTTGAGGATTTACCTGCTCAAACACACCTGATTACACTTGTCTGTTAATTGACCAAGACTGTGACCAATTTGGCATCAGAGCGAGAGCTTCCCTGAACAGGCTTCTCATCACATCTCTTCATTTTGGTTTGAAAGATGCAGAATAGGAGACTTCAGCACTGTCGAGGCCTGTTGAAGATAAGCAGTGCTTTCACACTCACAGCCTAATCTTGTGCCTGAGGGCATTCCTGAACCGCTCCCCTCTGTCTGTCACCCCCACTAATATCCTCACCTGTTGCTTACCAAAACAACAGCGTGAGTCAATAAGGCATCAGGTGTCCGAAGCAATGTCAGAAAAACAACACAAAGAATTCATCTGTCCTTGGAGAAACCTGATATATTTACACTGTAGTTTTACACTTAGACAATATTATCATCAGCACAAGTACACAAAAGCTTGTTTTATTTAACACATTACCGTGTGTGTTGTTTTCTGTAGAACAACAGGGCGCTTCATTGAGGGCTGAATTAATTTCCCAGCAGATAACTTGCTATTCCTCCTACTTTAGTGAGGGAGTGGTTGAGAAAGGCAGTCATTGTAGCTCAGCTGACTGTTGTGAGTAGGTGCGGCTGAATTCCGTCTCTTTATTTTGGCTTTCTCGCAAGGAAAGTATTTGTGGGGCCTGAATTATGACCAGAGTAAGTTAATTTACTTGATAATCTTTTAGTGCTTATCAAATGAAATTCATTTTTCAGCATTCAAAGATTCCACAAATTATCTAGTTTGGGTAAGTCTAACATTTGACTCATAATCTGGACTGACATGGACCAAAAACATGTTACAGTCAGTGTACACCACAGTGGATGTAACTGAGAGATCATGTAGAATATGTACGTAGAACAATATAGATATTTTTATATATTTTTTACTTTTCAGAAACTTTTAACCTTTTAACTTTTAATGTATGTATGTTCCTGTTTGAGCAGTTTCTATTAGTCTATTCATCATGAAATATTCACAAAATATAAAGGGCAGCATATTCAAATGATGTAAAATAATAAAAAAGGGAGTTATGAGGTTTTGACACGACAACGGGGGTAAATATATTACAACTTTACAACTTCTTAAAGGGCCCATATCATGGAAATCCACATTTTTTGTAGAATTTTTAAATAAAAGAGTGTGCTGTAGTATGTAAACATTAAAGTTACAAAGTATTGCATTTAAATATATCCAATTATTCAGGCTACAACAGTTTAGCTCCTTCCATTCACGCTGAATTTATAAGGAGTGTTTCAGCTCAGACTGTTTTTTGGTATGAGGCACAATACAGGTCAGCCAAAGAGAATAGATGTCATTTACACATCAGCATTGAAGGCACATTAACAATAACAGTCTGTTTAATTATACAGGATAAGAGAGGTTGAAAAATAGTCATGTAAAAATGAATTATGACTGGTAACAAATAAAATCACAGAAATGTTAGAAGTGGAAAATAAATAAAAACAGCACAATGTAGAATATGGGCTCTTTAATCAGTTACACTTAAGCTAGTTTAGTTTTATTAAGAGGTCACAGTTTGATGCATTGTGTGCTTTATGTGTGACTCAAAACCTCCGGCAAAGCTTAAATGTCAAATGCTAATAACATCCTAATATTATAGAAATTTGGGAACAAATGAAAATGTAAATAATCTTCATTGTTGGGATGCTTGAATTCTTTTGTACTAATGTTTGCAATCAATTTGTCAACAGAAACTTGAAGCTATGTGATAGAAATTCTATGTATAGCCAGCACAAATTATGCTTACGCTTTTAAGTAGAGACAAAAACTGTAAAGCAATGATAATACATAGCAATCTTCAATGAACATAGGCTTCATCAGTAACAACTGGGCTTTTTATAAAGCCACATTGATATGTCATTTGAAGCAATGTGCTTTCTTGAGAGGTTTATGCTTGTAACATTCCTGTTCTTGTGGTAATTTCAGCTTCAGTCTGATGTTGTGACAGTCACAAACTGCACGTTGTCCCAGAATGCCTCAGAGACATTTATTGGGACATAACATGAGAACAAGTAAGCTCATGTTCCTTAGCTAAAGCTAGACCTGGCTAAAGTAGTAATAAACGACACTTCTGTTCCCCAACTGGATAGTTCGGCCATAATCTCGAAATACAGTGGTGACGCGAAAAATAAGGTGAACAGTATAGAATAGAACTAAACTGAAAATATAACAGCGAATGTATAGAATGAAAGCCTGGATTTTTTCTGTGTCAGATAGCATTAGCATGTGCATGTTTCAGACTGATACTTCCTTAGTTTATCTTGGCCAAGGTAAAGGACAGTAAGCTGAATCTCAGACGTTTCTTCAGCCTCCCCTGTCATCCGTAACTGGTTGACCTAGTTTGTTTGAAGTCTTGCCTCAATTTTTGTGAGCTAAGCCGAGTTCACAGTGCCAAGCAAGGGTTGGTGGTATCGCAAACATAAAGCATCATGATACTTGAAGACATCGGCATGATGTGCAATTATCCAATCAGCTGCTTGTTTTTGTATTGTTTATGCAGCTAATATACAGGCTGTAGCTTTGATTTAAGTCTTCTTCCTTCATGTAGTTGTTTGGTGTTCTAGAAATACTGATTATACCTGATAAACACTGATTGGCCACTTCATTAAAACCACCTCCTTATTTCTACACTCGTTGTCCATTTTGTCAGCCCCATTTGCCATATACGTGCACTTTGTAGTTCTACAATTACAGAAATTATCGTTTTTCTGCATACTTTGTTAGCCAACTTTCACCCTGTTCTTCAGTGGTCGGGACCCCCACAAGACCACCATGGAGCAGGTATTATCTGGGTGGTGGATCATTCTCAGCGCTGGTGGTGGCGTGTTAGTGTTGAGTTGGTATGAGTGGATCAGACACATCAGTGCTACTGGACAATGGGTGCAGAAACAAAGAGGTGGTTTAATGAAGCAGCTGGTCAGTGTATACTCAGAAAAGTGCATTGTGATGTAATTTATCACATTCTCAGAAAAAAAAAGGCACAAAACCTTCACTGGGGCAGTACCCCTCTTGTCACTGGGGTGGAACCCCCAAGGGTACATCTCAGGACCTTTAGTCAGGGAGCATAATTGTACCATAATCCATTAAAATTATATTTTCTAAGTTGTATTGACTCCACACACCCCGTCTCATCTCCAGGCTTTTTATTTTATTGTTCTGATTTAAAACATCAGGTTATGAAAAGGCACAAATATGTACTTTTCACCTGGGAAAAACCTATTTAAGGTACACAATTGGACCTAACAACACTGTTTTAGCTTTGAGGTACATTTACATTGTTTGTACCTTAATGAATGAAAAACGTACCTGCACAGCACCTTTATTTCTAACACTGCATGAAAACAAAAACATATCATCATATTACCCACCCCAAGTCCCTAGATCATTGTTGTTATCTTGTTCTTTGTGTAATAAAATCCTGAGCATTAGTGTCTGAGCACGTGTGCATATCCTGCCTGACAGGCTTATGGTAAACACTTTCTTCTAATTTTTTACTGAAAAGTGAAACTTAAGATGTATTTCAAAAAATCCCCCTCCCTTGTCTGTTCTCCAGCATGTTTCTCCTCCCTCCCCTTCATGCTCAGCCACCCCTCCTCCCATCTGCTGAGTGCTGGTGCTGGAGGCCGGCCGTTTCATTCTCCTCACAGAACGCACCGGAGGCTAACACACTATCACACACTCTCCTACAGGCAAGAACACAGAGGCTCATACACACACACCCACACTCACTCACATCTAGGTAGGCAGTTAGGCAATTTTGCCAACATGTTCCAATGCAGGAGTGGAGCTTCTTGGGCCATCTGCCTCTTAAGATCATGAGCACATAAATTAAGGTAATTTCAACATTTGCATAGACAAGACATGAGGAGCACCTAAACCTTCAGAGAGGAGTTTTTCTTCCTTTCATCTCTGAAGGCTGTTGGAACACTGTTGTGGATTTCCAAGATGAGCCTGAAAAAACGCAAACCGAGCGTGGCGTTCAGCTGGCATAAGTCTTTTGCCATCCTTGTCCCATGGAGGAAAGGTAAGCCTCTGAATACATGTTGTGTCATTCTGTTTACACAGGATCATTTTACTTCTCATTGTCAGCTGTGTGCAACACCTGGATTTGTGAGTGCAGGTAGTCATTTGTCTGGCTGAGGTGTTTGAGTGCTATTTAGAGGCAAACTGTATTTTGTACCTAATTAAAACAGACTTTTCCTGGATCCATGAATTTGTAGGACCTGTAGATAATCAAAGAAGATCTCATTCAACGATGTATAGTAAATATTCATACATCATTTGCTAGATTTTACACAAAATAGTCCTTACAGGCTATTTTGTTGTAGCTGTTTCATTTGAAAATGCTGCATATTCATTTGTAACAATTTTGGATGTGACATGTTTTTGAAAAGAATAACAGCTGGTGTATTATGGAAAACACATGTTTATTTCTCTAACAGTTGTGGTATGAATCGTAAAATAGCATTGATGTTTCTTATATGTGTAAAGCCCACTGATAACAATGTATATCATGAAAAAAGAGAATTCTTGAAAGTGGTCTGTAATGTGTTTTAGAAAGAAACGCTTTAATTAAATGCCTAAATGAGATTCTTCAGACAATACAAGTAATTACTAAGAAATCTAATTTAGCTGGCAGGCTTCTTTATTTGCCATCTGCTAATAAAGTAAATCAAGAGAACATGTTAAGACTTTGTGGCAAATAACTAGAAGCATCACCATCCATTTATTACTTTGTTGAGGAGTAATACATGTAGAAGGCTTGTTGCATATAAATATATACACATATTCATTGGAATACATGAATTTGCCATATTGGGATGTAATCTCTTCTAATGAAAAATCTCTACTGAGTTAGTTTTCTTTATTCTGAGATGTTTGCATATTTCTCCCCATCAGGAGACCTCTTGCGAGAGTTCCTCCCAAATGTCCTCAGTTTGCTTGCTTTGTTAAAGGATTCCTTTCATTGTTTCGGTTGTGAAAGGACATAATTTCACTTTGGCAAGGGGATCGCATGGTTGGTCATGACTCCTTGGGTGAGGCCAGGTTTGTGAAAGACAAGCATTAAGCAAAGCGTTGCGCAGGGTGTAAAGATCATCACTGTTGAGCTCTTTTGTGCTATATGATCCCTTTCCCCTGACAGGTTTGCCATGAGTAACTGATTTAAGACACAATGCTAAGCCAGTATTACTGCTGCACTCACAGCTGGTATGAGAGTTCATCATCACTGATGGGCTAAACATGCATTAGAAAGCTAAGTGACATCAGATGTGGATGTTTGTGAGATGACAGCTACAACACTGTGACCTCTATTCTGTTTCAGTAAATATGTGACTCATAACCTGAACCAGGCAGAGCCACATTGGGAGGAATTCTTAATAAATGGGTCCGGGCTTTAGGTGCAGGCTGACACACGTGACTCAGGTGTTCAGGAATTTGAGCACAGACCCCCGCCCTAAGGGGGTATGAGAGTGCACTTGTCTTTGTGGTGAAATCAATACCACCAGGCTTTTGCTATTAATTACTGCTTCCGATTTATTTGTGAGGTACTACAGGCTTCTCTAATGATCAGTCATCAGGATGTAGAATTCTCACTAATTTTCAATAGTACTGAATCGTATTCACAATGACTATTAACCCCTTTTTTAACATTTGTGTAGTTTTATGTACAGAAACTTATCATAATTTGACATGACCATTTTCCAACCATTATGAATATCATCATTTCTTGTATTTTAACAGGTTGTTTTTGTTGCTGTGCCTTTAAGAAATATATTAGCGTTGTTGGAACAAAACCTTGTGTCTCCAAAAATAATAACTTTTCAGGAGAAAAAATATTGTCAGCTTGTAATGAAAGTCAATGTAACAGTATTCCCTAGTATTTTGGACCATTTCTATCGGTCCATTCACCATGACATTTGAACACAATGTAAAGGTTAAATTGTTATAAAATTATGTGAGCAAGTAAAAAACAACAAAAATGGAGAAGGTATTTAAATATATATATATATTTAAAAAAAAAAATATATATATATATATATATATATATATATATATATTTAAAGATCTCTGTTATGACTGGCTGCTCTGTACTGTGCATAATTTGAAAAGCAGTTCAGGCTAAAACACTCCTTATAGCTTCAATGTTTATAGGCCAGCTAAACTGCTATAGGCTGAATTGGTGCATATAAGTAAATGTATCTAAATATATTTTATATATAAAAAAGAAGTTGGCTTTCATGACATCACAAAAACAACAAATTTGTACATTTTTGCAGCTTAATTTCCACACCCTGACTCTATGAACTGGGGAGTGAATGGTACATTTGGAAACTTTAACAATCTTTACATACTACATCAAACTTTCAAAAAAGTGGGGGATGTTCAGTTTTCCATGATAAGGGCAGCTTAAGGGCTCTATTTCAGAGAAGTGAGAGTGGAAAGTGCTAATCAGGACAGATCTGCTGGTGTAAATGCTTCTGAAGAAATCTATGGTAGAGTTACGGCTCCTGCACATTCTTCTCTTATCCTACCAGCGTCAGCTAATGAAAGACCAGGGCTTTCCAGCTCACATTGATAATGTGTCTCTGGAAGGATTCCTTAGGATTCCCATCTCAGCCTTGGTGTAGGCTGACAGAATGAGAGAGAGGAGGGGAAATGCTCCATTATCACGCTGAGAGACAGACAGGCGAGAGGCACTGAGCGTCTGCTGCATTTAGAAGAGTGGGATGGGGGGCAGGAAGGTGTGCAGCAGCATTTAACACCTCATCAAACGTCACATCTGTTCTTTGTCACTTCAAGTGAGGAGTTATGCAGGACCAGGGAATCTCCACTCTGTCAGACCTTTTATTAGAAACCTCCAAAGTCTGACTTTCACTCTGATATGATCCTGCTGGCATTTTAAAACTGACAGTGCTGATTGAAGAATTAAAATAATTGATTCTGCGACTAAGTGAAAGTGTATAATTTTGGGTTTAGAGTACGCTCTTGATATAGAAACTTTATATTACATGGAGGTTCTTCAAACTTTAAAAAGGTTCTTCACATCCACTGAAAGGTACTTCAGAAAACCAAAATAGGTTCTTCTATGAGTTTGCTTTTTGGCATCTTTGTTTTTAAGAATGTAACAATGGATTTTAATGTAATAGGTCTTGTAATTCACTTTATGAAAAAACAGTGAACAACACTTAAACAACCCTACTATTTTCATCAACAGCCAGTGCTAGACACAATACAGACACATGTTTTGAGAGCATGAAAACCTAAAAGCAGACCTGAAAAAACAACTGATATACAAGACAAAACCTGTGGTCATTCAGTCTGGCCACCCATAGTGGTAGCAGACTTCTGTCTTTCTTTTGAGCTCTTTAGCCACAGAAATAGCAGACCTGTCCTGGCCTGCTTCTGACCCCTCTCCACTCAGGATCACAGTGCCTAAGCCAGGAGACAGCCTAGCCTGAGGCTTAGAAACCTCTTCACTTATACGAGTGAAATTCTGAGGCTTGCCCAGTACGCTTACTAAAACAAACATAGGTGCAGGGCTGAAAAGTTTTGGTTGGCTTTTGATCAAAATCTGAGATATTTAATGTAAGTGAGGTGTGTGCAGTGAACTGAGTCTGATACTCATTTTCTAGGATGGTAACTATACTGATACCCTGCACATTTTAGTGTTTACCCTGGTCCCAACACACCTGATCCAACTAATCTGCTAATTAACAAACGCTTCCTGAGTTAAAGTGGGTGTGTCACAGGGCTGGGGGTCCTCCAGAACCAGGATTGGGAACAACTGCACTAGACCACGTGTCATGTTCCGGTTCTTACGGGCCAAAACACTGCAGGTTTCAGCACTCTGCTTCAGTAAACACACCTGATTCAGCTCATCAGCTAATTAGAAGGCCTTCATGAACTGAATTCAGAGCGTTAGATGAGGGTAAACGCTAATCTCTGCATCACTTTGGCCCCGAAGGTCTCCAGTTTGACATGCATGCACTGGACCGTGGTAGAGGTAACAAGCAACTTACTGGCTAGCTAGCAGGAAAAAGTTAGCAGACAACCAGCAATACATAAACTGCAATGCTTTACACAAGTAAACTAAACAATAGTCACAGTTACTTTTAAATCACAAAACTATGCTAGTTAGCTAACTAATGAAAACATTTTTCTTAGATACTTACATTTACACTTCATAGTGAATGAAAATGTAACGAGAATGTCAATGATATAGTCAATGGTAAATTAAGCTAGTATCAGTGCCGCTATGGCAAGTGAGTAAACAGCCAGCCAAAGCGGGACCCCCCTAAATACTGGGGGGTATTTTACACACTGATTACTGATGTCTTTCTGGTATTTTCTTATAAAATTACTTTCCTATGTAAATTTTTTTAGAATTCTCAAACTTTTGTGTTTACTTTCTTTTGGGGTGGTTAAAGTCTTAATTACCAACCCCACCCCCCCAAACCCTGACAGAATTCGCACCCTGCCTGCAGGCAAGGTATCCGTCAGCATTCACCTCAGAGTCAGACTAGATAAATCCCACTAGGTCAGACTACTTCAGCGAGGACTGCAGGTAATCTCTCTCTTTATCATGCTCATCACTGGGCCACTCAAGACTAAAGCTGTAGACCATGAGCTTTTTACTGCCTGAGGGGATGAACCTTGTTCCCACTGACTTTTCAGGAGTTTTTCTCAGGACAGCAAGGAGAAGTATATTTTTACATACATTTTACATTAAGATTTATTTTTTACCTTATCTTAAACAATCCAACATTCTAAGCCACTGACCTCATGCCTTAAAAGTGTGAACCATGGCATCATTAAATCCAATTACAGAGTTTCTGTAAACAGTGTGTGATTAAATATGTAGTCTCTTTCAAGCTTGACTTGATTCAGGTACGTCATAGGATAATAAAGAGCTTTATGCTGAGGTAACACCTGTTCCAGTCTAACCGCAAAACAGATGGCAGCACTGTAGACTCAGACAGTACTGGTCTAAATACATGGTTGCATGAAGACCAATCAGTGTATAATTAGCCAGACTAAGGCTATCACTCTCTAATTTAGCCAGCACAACCAAGCACCAGCAATTAAAGCAGTGCACAAGAGCACCAGGTGAAAACAGATAGTACAAATATGTCAACATCTCATCTTAACCAGATAATTCCTTCGGTTTTGAATGTTTTCATCAATATCCATCCAATCATTCCAACATTCACGGTCAAAAGAATGAGCCTGAGAATGCAAGTAATTGAGAAAGTATGTTTGGATCATGATGCCTCACAGACTGTTCTCAAGTTACACAAGGAGAAGTTCTTAGAGAATGCTTTAAAACATGAGCCATGGTGTCCTTCTGGCGCATATCAGTGTCCCTGCATTCCTAATCACTGCTGAAGTTGAAAAACCAAAAGCAGAAGTCTCCAGAACTCCAGAACTCTTGAGTGAGTACTGAGTGTTTTATCAGCTTAAAAATGTGAGGCATTTGCCAGCAGTACACAGAGAAAAAGTGGCTCCCCCTGAAGCAAAACAACTGCTCCAGGTGGGACAAGACAAAAAGTGCTGCTCCACAAATGGTAAAAAGAGAAAGATGAACAGCAAAACAAGTTTATAGCTGTGCACAAACTGTTTTTAGTGTGCTGAAGGCTGATAGGGGATGTAAACATGACTTCAAAATCTCAAAATATTTGCCTAGCTTATGTGGATTCTAATGCTTTCAAAATAATTCACTTGCAGATGTATAACCTCCACGGTGATAAGAAGTGGAAATATGTGGGTCTCATTCCCAGCCAACAATGGTATTAACCTGCTTTTTTGCTTGTTTGTATTTTTAATGCATTCATACTCCAGTGCACATAGGAACTCAGCATTACTCACATTCCTGCCTGCCAGGGGCTGGGACAAGGGCCCGTTTGATCTCTCTGTACCGACGGCCAGGTCTCAGGGATGTTAATTGAAAACCCAGGGGGATTGAGATGCAGATTGCTTTCTCCTAGAGAGTGGCACCAAAAATGCTCCGCCATCAGCAGTTCTGTACTTTCTGCTGGCAGGCACTGCTTCATGAGGATCTGACTAAGCAGGCCTTTCTAATTGACCCTTTAAAGTGAATAAGCTACTCTGATTCTGGGGCCTCAACTCTAAGAAACCAATTACAGCATGTTTGACTATGTTATCCGTTCCACTTGTATATAGAACGGTTATCGTTTCAAATAGCTATGGGACACTGTTTTCTTTAGATCATCCTCTCTGGGCTTTGACCCTCTCAATTAGTTTATCTTGCTCCACGGTGAGAAATTCAACAGTAATCATTACGCTGTGAGTGATAACACCAGATTTAGCAGCGCATGACATGATAAGGCCAATTACAGGATTATCACAGCTGCTCTGACACAAAATACACATGAGCGGTAACCATTATCCTTTATAGTGGTTTCTATTCCAGTCAGGGGAAGATGTAGTCTTTTTAATTCAGGGCCAAAATGAGCTGTATTCGATATATCTACAGATATGATTCTCTACAAAGTTCTTTAGCATTCTAACCAAAAAGCTCCAGCACACTTGTGTTATTCTTGTAGCATTAGCCATCTAAATGACTATACAGAGTGTTAAAGAGTGACTAACTACTAATGCTAAAGTAGTTCTGCATCCACAGTTCATGACACATCTCATCTCATTATGTAAGCTAAGTAATATTTGACACAATGAAACTGGAATAGAAATGTTGTTATGCCAATTATACCACAAAATAAACCATTTAAATGTGTATTGAATCCTTTACAAAACAGGAAATGTGGTTTTCAGCTTTAACACAGTTTGAATAGCATAGTCTTCAGGGCAAGAAGGAGAAATACTTTCCACATGTGACAGCAAAGGCGTAGGAGTGTCAAAGAAATGCATTAATCTAATCATAGAGACCAGAAAAGGATTACTCAGTGTGTTCAATTTTTAGCAAAGAAGAAACTTTTTTTGAAATGAATGGGATAAAACTTTAAGGTCCACCCACTGCTGACACAGGCGTTTGATTGCACACACACAGCTTTTATAATCTCCACAGAAAAGCATTGCCAACAGAATGAGATCATCATGCCTTATGCTGAGCATCGGCTTGAGGGGTACAAAGCCCTTCAGCACTGGACTGTGGAGCAGTGGAACTGTGTTCTCTGGAGTGACGGAGTACCATTGAATACCTTTTGGACGTGTTGGAGTATTGTTTGTAATCCAGAACTGATCATCCAATATCAGTACCTGACCCCTGTAATGCTGTTGTGGCTGAATGCAATCAAATTCTCACAGCAATGTTGTAACATCTAGTGTAAAGCCTTCAGAGAAGAATAGAGCATATTGCTGCAGCAATGAGGGGACAAACTCCCTAACAATACTTTTGATTTCAAATGGAACGATGGATAAACAGTGGAAAACCTTTTGACATTATGGACCAATTTCCCAGACCCTGATTAAGCCTTAGCCAAGACTAAAAAGAATATTCAATGGTTATTCAACATTGGCACCGCTATTTAGTTCAAGATTAGGCTTAATTCATGTTTTGGAGACAGACCCATAAAGTGGATTACAATAAAACTCAGTTATGGATTCAGATTATTGAAACATAACCAAAGCTTTTCTGTTCACTTTTCCTCTGAAATGAATTGTATGTGTAGTCAGGAACACGTTCAGGTTTATGTTTTGGTGCTTGTATCGACAGCCTGAGGGTTTCTGTTAGGAGAGTCCATGAGAAAAAGCTGGGAAAACACAGCCATTGTTTTCAATGGGAACCTGGGCCAGAAGCAAAGTTTTTATGACCTCACATGATTGAAACGCTATCATTGTTTTCGCAGAGCCACTATCCAAGCTGAAAACAACTTTATCACAACAGATTCTTTTCTCAGGAAAAATACTTTTCGCTCACCGCTTTTTATCCACTGGGAAATTGAAAACAGTGGATTGTGATTTCACCGACAGAGCTGGCAACAAATTAACTAGTTATGATTATTTTCAAACACTGCCAGACTTTTATCGAATGGAATACTTAGTTATGTTTATATCCTGTACATTAGGTACTTGTATCCATAACGCAGGCACACGTCTGTGAATCAGCTGTAATTATGATCTTTCCTGTAATCTTGCTGCCTCTTCCTGCCAATGATGTTTACTGGCTGTAAACTGACCCAATGCAGTTGGACTCATGTTTACATGATTCAAACCACAACTAAAAGTTTTCGGTAAGTAAATAATTGAAATTAAAAGATGGAGAACTGATGACAAATAAAGTCATCTGAAAATATTTTGTTTTACCTTTTGAGCTGTCAAGTTGGCAGCCAGTGCTGAAAGGATGGATTTAATTACAGTTTTCCATATACATAATTAGTCTGCTGCTAAAACTCTTAATCCTTTATGGTATGGAGCTTGTCATTTAGCCTGATAAAGAACCTCCATAATGGGCCTTTAAAATAATAAGAATAAAGGAATATTTGACAGACACCTGTTAGGGTATCAAATTGCTGATGGTTGGAAATAGGAGATGTCACATATGATTGAACCCTATAATAGCATTAACTGGCCCAAAAGATCAAAGCCTGACAGCTCAGTGCATCACACTGATATAACCATGGCCTCACTACATTCTGGGCTCTATTTGGAACATTGTTGCTAAAGAATGCTTTATAGTAAGAGATAAGCTTTCAGCACCGTGACAGAATTTCTGAATATACGCCTTATATAATGTGAATGCTGAGAGCTGGACTGTGCAGTATGATTTAGGGTATAGCTGTGAGACTTCCAAAGGAAAAAAGGCAGTGCTGACGTCCTTCTTGGACAAGAAAGCATTTTTCAAATACCTTTGCTCTATGTTCTCTGTCATTAAGAACCCTCTTGCCACATCTTTAGCACCATGTTTAGATGCATAACAAATGCAATCTCCTTCTAGTGGCCTGGATGTGTCATTGTGTTATTTAGAGGATTGTACCATTTGTTTAATAATTGATTCAAGAGTTGGGTGGTCACAAATTCCTCTTTTTCCTTCCTTCCTCAGCTATGCAAAACTGGACCACAGCCCCATCATCCAGCACTTTTGAGCTTTTTATGTTATAATAGCTCACACCATGCGATATAATGACATAAATGCTGCTGCCTTATGACTTTTAGTTTGGAACTCAAACATATTTCTTCTTTTTGCAGGCAAAGGCGATATGACTTTAGAGAACGAGGTCGTGCTAACCAAGATGAAGTTCTTCAACAACTTCCATGAGGAACTTCTAAACGCCGAGGACACTGTGTCCACTGTTTCCATGTCAATGTCGGAGCAGGACATTTCTGCACCACTTCAGGCTGAGGAAGCCATCTCTGTTCACAGTGCCCCGCCTGAAACAAACATGGAAGAGTCAAAGAAAGACTATTTATCTGCGATTTTCTCTGATTCCAAGCTACCAATTTTGTACAAATTTGAATCGGAGGACTCTGGGGTAGAGATGCCCAGTGGAGCGAACTCTCCGTCCACTCCAACAGGTTCAGAGCAGAGCTTTGTTGTTCACAGCAGAGAGTCCTCATGTGACTCTGGCACTCTGAACCCTCCCATACCATCCAGCAGTTCTATTCTATTACTAGAACAGAGTACAGATTCCTTAGAGACTGAGCAAACATCATGCATGTATGACCAAGAAGACAATCTGACAGTATTAGAAGACAGACCAAAGGATCAGACAGACAGTGTTCTACTGGAGTCCTTGGGAGATTCAGAAAGAGCAGAAAATGGAACCTTAGGGAACATCTCTGAGATCAACGAGGATGGTTTGGTATGTGGGGACATAGCAGAAGAAAGAGCAGAGAGTGAAGCTGCTGAGGACACAGGATCAAGCAACCATTCTATTGAAGCTTATGACGGCAACACAGGGGCGGAATTGCAACAGCAGCCGCTAAGGAAAAGCACAACAAGTGACAGTCTGGATGAGTACATGGAGGAGTGCTGCAGGCTTAGTGAGGTAACTATAACAGTTTACACATTTTTATTTACTTGAAGGCTGAGGATCATGTCCAGTTTTATATAAGCAGACCTGTAGTGTATGTATAGATTCATCGTGGCACTTAGGATGGGATATAAACAAGAACATTACATTCAGAGGCAAAACATGATATTTGTGTAGTGAAAAGAATGAACTACTTGGAAAATAGTTTCACACTTTGAAAAAGTATGGTGATCTTAAAGCATAGGCCAATATTTTTGAGATAAAAGAAAAAGATAAAATAAAATGGTCAAATGATGATTTGGAAGGTACAATAAATGTTCCTAAAAGGCTCTTGGTTTGCACATATGGCTCTAAGAAACAGCTTTAACTGGTGAAGAACCTTTACTTTATGTAGAGGATCTAGAGGATCTTTAAAACATTATAAGGTTCTTTTCATTTTTTAAACAACAATTCTTTGCAAGGTTCTTTAGGGAACCAAAAATGCTTTGTCTATGGTATCACTCCAAATTACCATTTTTGGCACTTTTATTTCAAAGAGTACAATACTTTAGCACCATGATGATCATGAAAGATGGCTCACTATCCTGAAGCTGAAGAAGGCTTTAAATCTTTTTAGATCTCATGTCCTCTGTTGATTACAGAGTTAGCATGGCATTTCAAGGTGGTAAAGCAAGTAATGCACAAAGTAAACAGAACATTCATACCTGCATTGAGAAACTGCTTGGATGACAAAATGGCAGTAATTGTCATCCACTAAGGTCTGGGCCTACCCAGACTGACCACAGGTCTACCGCAAAAATGAGGAAAGAATATTTATTAAGCTGTAATTTTTTAGATAATAAAGTTTAGTTTTCTCTCAGTGCTGTCATTGTAAATTGGCCAATCAATTTTCAATTTGAAGCTCTAGCTGCAATGTAAAGATGTACCTGCAGGACCTGTAAAGAGCAGAGTATGTTGTTTTCTACCAGTTGTTGTTATCAGGGCTCTGTGAATTTAGTACTTACAATGCTCCTTTACTACAAAAGCTAAAATAAGCTGTTTAAAAATGGCAACACAAGTGGCATTAAAGGTAAGACATAAATGGTCCATAAACATTTTTCACACCTGCTGTGGCAGTATGCTTCAGCCCAGGATGGATTAGTTTAGTATTTTAAGTTTGTTGTGTTATTCTTTCTCATCTTTGTACATCTCAGCTGTCCGATTTTGACTCAGTCATGTAGTCTTTATTGGGCAAAAATTGAGCAAATCTGGATGATTGCTATTGTTTCGTATTACTATAAGGCACAAGCACAGAAATAGGTAGGGCAATGACTGCAATGCTGTAGCCTGATGTCATGACATTGAGGGACATATCCTCCTTAGAAGTACCTACTTACGACTTTGGAGGTTTGGTTGTGTACAAGATAGATACAAGATATATTTCTGCCTACACCACTGTAGCAGGCAAATCAGTGACAGCTGCAAATCCAAAAAAAAAAACAAAACACAAAAGCAGGGACACAGGATAATTGTCAAGACCTGTTGAGACCTGTCATAAAGACCCATACACTTCCATCATACTCTCTGAACAGTGTTCTCATTCACATAGTTGAAAAAAAAATCCTTCTTTTTCCCGGTAATGAACTCCACCTATGCTGCACCTGACAGCTGTGCTCATTGCCAAGAAGCTACAACCTGTTTGAAGTGCTGAGCATCTCTTCCTTTCATGTTAAAGTAGCTGTTTCTTTGGGGGCACTGTCTCAGACAGAGGAAGCTTTATTTATGAGTTTGGTTTTTTATAGATTTTATGATTCTCTATAATCCATCAAGCTCATAACTTGATTTCAAAGGATTAAATTGTAGTATTTCTTAGTTGTCTTTTTAAAAGTTAGTGCCAGTCTATCTTTTGTGCCAATTCATCCAAGTGTTCAAGGCTAAAACCTTTGCTTGTAATTCATTTACCAGCCTTTATAAATAACATTATCAGGCTAAGTGCAAGTTAAACAAGTTAACTGTCACTTGTGTAACCACCTCAATACATACAAGTGATGAAAGAACGTGATAAATTAATCTACATGCATTTTTGGCTGCACACTTTACAGTTAGAACCCATCTCAGTGTTACCTCTTTTTTCAACTCTCCAGAGCAAACCTGAGGATATTTTTATTTTCAGTTGCATTTTCATGCATGCATTGGTTATTTCATGCACTGAGAGTTGTTGAACTGTGGTGAACTAAGAGAGCAGTGCTTCATCACCTTGAGGTCATGGTGTGGGACGCGTATGTTGAGTTTTCCTTAGTGCCTCGGTACAGTACAGCATGTATGGACGGATGTGGGACGCAGTGTTCTCTCCTTTTTATGGAGCCACCCATCACCCAGCACCTGTTCATCTGTGCTGAGTGACTGTGCAGATGGCTGTGACGATTACAGCCAGCACAGCTAAACCCCCTCTCTAATCTGAGCCATGTCTCTCTCTTCACCAGCCTCTAGCTCAGCCTACCTGCATGCATCAAACAGGTGTTAAAAAAGCTCAAATTACTCACATATTTACCCAGATAAAGACCCTTTGATAGCTTATGCATCTTTTAGGGGTGGGCGAGTGGTAGATTTTTTTTTTTTTGAACAGAGTAGTCCTGGACGGCCTGGTTTAGGGGTTCAGTGATGACAAATAGACTGGGCGGTAAACTTCAACATCACCTGTCAGCACACCTAATAACCTAATTCCTCGGCCCACTAAACGGAGCACTGTGGACTGAGGAAAGGGATATTGGAAAGGGGCTGTGGGTTTTTTTCCCATCCACTTCAGGCATGGCGACTTCAAAGGGCCTCTCTTTCCCATGCTAATCTAATTTGTTTCCTACTTATGAGTGTAGGACACAGGCCTGAAGTGAAGATTCAACTGTGCAAAGGGAGGCAGCTTTAAATAAGGAATTAATAAAGGAATTAAGCCTGGATGCGTCAATCATTTTGTCTATCCAAAATATCTAAATTCAGAGTCCGTCGTTCATTTCAAATGATATTTATTTTATATGTGTGTGACAAGTCACACTATTAGCTGAGCTAACATTAGCATGATAACATATTATTCACTGCATAGTTTTATGAAACAAAACTATATATTATAGGTTACGTATTTGCTAAAACTTTACAAGTGGAATAACGCTAGCTAGGTAGCATACTTTTCCACAGACATTGTTATAGTGAGGTTCACAACCACCAACTAGCCAAATAACCCAATTCTTTCTAGCTTTCACAGTCAAAGAGGGAAAAAATGAAAATTTAAACTGCTGACCCCATATTTAACACATGCGGCACACCATGGCAGGTAAAAACTGTTTAACCAGAGTCCTACCATGTAAAGCACTAGCTGTGGATGTCCAGGGCAAATGGTTGAAATCTATGAGTTTCTCATTTTTTTTGCAGTATTGTTTACCACAGTCAACTACTGCCTACCTGACTCAATATAACTATGTATTTAAGACTACATTAGGAAACCAGCACTGTTCAGTTTCGTTCCTACAGTCAGGAGAAACTGTGTATCAGTCTAAATGGGTTTTACGGACGTCCAGAGAGGTCATGAATTAGTTATCCATCAAGAAAGATATCCTTTGCACCTCACAGAAAAAGGCAAAGGCTACCGTTGGGTCGGCTACTTTCGATTTTGGAAAAGTGAAAGCTGATTGCAAAGATGCAGCACCATATGTGATGAAGCAGAGGATAAACTAGTCCTTCTGATGTTTGTTAACCCCTTAAAATCCCAGGCTTATTACATACTGAGGCTTATTATTCAGTAACTACAGGGACTTCAATGCAAAACAGTTGAGCTGTTCTTAGGTTATAGAAGAGTATGTAAGAGGTTATGTTGTATTTGCTGGGTCCCAATTGTCCGGTCAGCTTGGATGTTGCTATGCCAAACGCAGAGACAACAGAGACGGATGGAGTGAGTTCATGTAGCACATGTAGCACGCGAAACTTCGCAAAAATTGAGGATGATGAAAATAATCGTTTCTTTGCCATGTGAAGAATTGCATTTGGTGTGTGAATGATAATGTGGTTGAGTGATAACGGGTTGATCTATTCTTAGGTTATAGAAGTGTGTAATAAAACTTTTGGCCCACTGGTTATCTACGATCTAAGGGCCTAAATGAAATTAGTCTTCATAAAAAAGACAGCAGAGATGCAACGTAGTTGAACATAAAGACTAAGCATTTGTTGTTGATCAAGTCCATAGTATGTTCCACTGGTGTTCATGCATGTGGTTTTCTCTGTGTGAGGATCCATAGAACATTGAAAGTGTTTTTGCTGTGGGGAAGACGGATGCGTAGAGTGAAATATAATGGTCTAGAGAAATGAAGACAGCATTATTACCACCCCAACCCCCCTCACACTCCTGAGCCCATGGCATGGCAGAATTCCTCAGCTGGAGCATATAAACATCCAGACAGAACCCACAGTTCCAAAAGCGCTGGGGAGAAGCTTTCATCTAATGATGGATGAGGTATGAAGAGCTGAGCTGTGTATGTCACGTCCAATCTCTAACCTCTGACCGACACCTCAAATCTAATGTAACATGTCTATACCATCAAGGTTTACACAGTTTGTGAAAAACCAGTACGTTACCAGCACATTTCAGTCCCCCTAGCTTAGATTACTGGAACCATATACAGAAAGTCATAGCAGTTCAACTGAGACCTCTAAGTGTCTGTGCCAGTAACATGTCTGTCCAGCTGTTAGGATCTGTCATGTCATTTAACTGCATCTCGTCTGTATTGAGACTAGAATGGGAAGGCAATGAAAAATTGGCAAAGACATATTGCTATTTGTGGGTGGTTTGTGGCAACAGGCTTCCTCCGAAATAATGTTGAAAGTCTTAAAAAGTGTTCTGATATTCCATTCTGAAACTTAAAGTTTTAGAAAGAATGAGGCTGATGTTGTCCTACTTGACAGGCTCTCCAACTCAGTCTAAATGTTTGTCTCTTGTTGTAAATACATCAGTAATAGGTAGTCAGCAAGCATCAAATAATTATTTACACAAGGAAAAAACATGCCTTGTTGATCTAGCTCAATATATGACATAACTGTCAAAGCTTGTTAAAGTGTCCAGCCAGTTGTTTTGAATGTTCTGGTTTGTACCAAAAAAAAATCATCCACCTTTTTCCACATCTCTGCCCACACCCCACATCTGGCTCCTCATTCCACTCCGATAATGTCATGTTTGGAAAAATGATATAAATTCACAGCTATAAATTCACTGCGTTCACTCTCAGGGGTATTTAATAGATTTATACCCTATTTATTCAGATTTGATAAGAACAAGATAATTTAATCTCAAAAATGCTGCTACTCCATTGCCACGTCAGGCAAGAGAAGAAAACAGTTGTTACTAATTTGAACCACATCTAGAAAAATCACATCCTCATGATAGTAACTACATGTTTGGAACACAAAGTAACAACAAAAGCTCAGATTTTGCTAATTTTTGGGCTGTGTGAAATGCTGGCTCTTCTTGTTTATGGGGGGAAGCAGGGAGGAAATGAAGAGGAAGGGAGGGGGGCTTGTCCGACCCCTTCTCTCTTCCCTTCCCCTCATGTGGGTTCACCAGGGAACCCACACAGAAAGAGTGATAAAATCTCACAAACCTCTGCATTCATCAGGGCCAGGAAACAGTAGCCAAGGACTACTAATGACTGACTTTCTCATATCCTCTTCACTCCGCATGTGTGTGAATGTGAGCGCATATTTGCATGTGTTTGTGTGTCACCTCGAAAGCTCCAATTCCGTTCCTTCATACTGTCAGTACAGGATAGCTTCTGAATGGAGCACCTGATAAAGTGCCACCTGTTTGGATTATACAGGAACAGAAAGGTCTGAGCCACTCTCAGAGGATGTATATCTGACTAAGCTTGAATGAATTAATGAAATTATAAACAGTTGCCTTCCTTCTTTTGTACAGACGTTTAACCTCTCTAACTCTAAGCTTGATATTCAGCTTTTAACATTAAGACTTATTATCCAGTAACTACTATAAATTAATCAGCAGCTGTTATGACACCACTAAGTTATGTAGTTATGAGAGTGAGTAACTGGGCCCCCTTTAGGGTTTAAAGGGGTCAATAGATACATGGGATGCAAATATTAATACATGAATATTAAAGAGCCTAAGTTACATGTTTAGAGAGAGCTATACAGGCCTACATCTTCATTATAGAAATGCTGGTGTATTGAAAGTTTTGCGGGAGACGTATCATAGTGTAAATGAGTAAAGTTCATGATCATAAGAGTGTAAGCGTGACCTGCTGAGGATCTCACACTCCGTCAAAGGAAATGAGTGATGTCAGCACCCAGCATTTCTGCTCCCTGTTATGACTTTGTCTTCTATTGTTTAGCCTCTGTGTTTCCATTAACACTGGGGTCTGGGACTGGACTGGACGTAAGTGGCGCGGAAAAGCATTCTGGGGAAAAAAGAGCCCTCGACCTGAGCTCACATCCTGCTTTTGTTGGGACACTTTTTGGAATGTTGATCATTGTATAAATATTTGCTCAAAATTTCCTTTTCATATTTCGTGGACTTCTGCAGCTTTTAAGCCAATGGTGGTAAGATGAATCAACAAACAAACAATAGCGGTCTGTGCTTTGTACTTCAACCAGTGTGGTCATGGCCACATTTAACTCCGCTTCTCCCACTCTCACATGCTCACAATTTTGCATCTGTCTTATGATTAAAAAAGGTCATTGTGCTGTACGCTCCATCACCACCATACATGGAATGCAGCACGAATAAGACAATTGTCAAGAAAAAGACCTGCAATCTTGAAATACTCTCACATCAGTAATGGCAGTGATGAATGATTCCAATGTGGGAATCCTTTGGGCATCCGGGAGAGTAAAAAGAAACTTAGATCTTGGCTTGAAAAGCAGTAAGGATGTTGCTGCTCCTTATTTTTGAAATAACATTTCAAAAAACATTGGAACATTTGGTGATACCCTAAGATTGTTTAAATAAAACTTTCAATCCTGTGTGCAAAAAAGTTGGGACGCTGTGCAAAATGTAAATAAAAACAAAATGACATGCAAATCATTTAAACTCTATTTGAATTAATTGAAAATTGACCACATATTAAATGTTGAAACTGAGAAATGTTATTGTTTTTTGAAAAACCTATGCATATTTGGCATATATATATAAAAAAAACACTAAAAACTCTGTTTCAACAGTTTTTCTCAGTTTAATATGTCCCAACTTTTTTTGGAAACGGGGTTGTATATTACCCCCTTTCTGCAGGCCTCCTAGTGGTCATTTGGCTGGTGCAACAGAAATTGAGTAAGATATTGTGAATTAATATGATCAAATAAAATATTTTCCCTATAACTCTGTTATCACTTTAACTAGCACACGATTGGCTAAATCCACATGAAATGTTGTGACTCTGTGTTGAGCTGCCAGCAAGCAATAAGGGATTAGTGCAAGAAAGGTGAAAACTTCTTGCTGTGAAAACAATTGAAAAGCCGAGAAAAAATGATCAGCACAACTGCAGCTTGCCTCAAATAAAAAATAATTGTGAACAAATACCACAATAAAAAAGCATTTTTAGAAATGCTGACACGCTTGCTCTTCTATGAAGACAAAAAATTCAGCGTGCTTCCAGTTTTGCAAATCATACGCGTTTCCATCAAAACATGTTTCATCAACATTACTGAAGAAAAAAAAACGCATAAAGCAAAAACTGAAGGACCTTCATAACAGGTGGAAATTGCACTTTATGGCTACTGTAAAAAGGCCTATAGAATGTGCAGTGTGTACAGTTCTGGTAAACTGTAACTTAAGGCATGTGATCTGGTACCCATACAGTTCAAGCTGTATACAGGCTCATTATGTATCTCTGTCAGTCTTAGTGAAAAATCTACAAATGATATGTAACCCACTCCAGCTGCTGAACTCCTTGCCAGCATCAGGGTATTAAACAGAGCAGTAAAAAGGAGAAGGGAATGTACATATGGGTTTAACAGTGATTATACTAGTGCAGAAACACCTGCCTCAACTGTGCTTCTAAAGCTGTAAAAAGTCCAATTAAAAATTCCATTGTGAACGTAAAAATACCTTTTAAAAATGCAGGATGGGTTATCACAGGCTGTTTGCCTTCTCTGTAACACAGAACATCTTTGTGCTTGGTTCATCTTACGTGTCTGATTTCAAAGTTTTAATCACGTATGATTTATAAGCATTTACTTGTTTCATTTTCCCCATAGTGAAAATTACTACAGTACAGTTAGTAAGTTTATATTTACCATGCAAATATGGCCAGTTAGCCCACACAAATACAGTCCTTGTTGCTAAATGATCATTAAACAGTACAGACAGATTACAGTTTCTCTTTTATGGTAAATAATGCTAATGCTTTTTTCCCTTTAGGTGAACCAGGCTCGGTCAAATCCACTGGGCTCAGGCCTGGGTTACCTGGAACACATCTGCCAGCTTATCGAGAAGATTGGCCAGCTACAGGAGCACAACCTCAAACTGCAGAAACAGATTTGCAACCTGCAGAAGGACAGCAAGATGATGAAGACTAAAGAGGTGGGTTCAGTGTGTCACAAGTACTTTTTCAGCCTTATTTGACTAATTTAGCAGTCATGAAAATAAGCCTCTCTAAAAAATTCTGCAACCCTGATATATTTTAAAAGGGGGTGGAAGTTCAGATTATTCATGCTTTTGAACAATAAATGCTATGAGTGAGAATAACCAATCAAGCTATTGGCACAGCAACAAAATAATGTTCAGAAGAACAACAGTGCTCTACTAAAAATTACAAGAAGTATGTTTACCATGCCCCCTGTCAATTGCTAATCCTAGTTGAGGCATTGCTGTAGTTCATCTTATTAAGACTCTTCCTTCTAGCCTTTAAACTTTGCTTTGTTGTGGTTCCCCACATGGTGCATGGCTATGTCTATATCTTTGGCTGAGAGATTATTTGCCCATGCTGCCTCGGTGTAAATCCAGCTGTTTTGAATGGGCTTCAGGAGCAGGGTGTCATGCCAGATGAAAGTGTATTTAATAAATACAACAGCTGGGTTCAACCCTCTCCAACCCACACACACATGGGCCACACATTTCAGAACATCGCCCGCAACAGAACACAGCTTTCTGCATTTGTCTCATGTTTTTGAAGAATGTCAGGTGACACTTTTTTGCTGAACTAGTTCTTCTGAACTTGTTCAGGCTCTACTGAGTGGATAATTTGAGTGAAGATATGCATGTTTTGCAAATCAGGGAAAAGAGGTTCACATGCAAAGTCACAGAGATAAACATTACCTTTAATATAGTGCTTTTTGGAAAGGTATGATTGTTATAGTAATATGCCAAATTCTTCATGTTTTTACACATGAGTAAAGGGGCAAATGGGGCATATTCCTCACATGAGTAAAGGGGCAAATGGAGCAGCACAAAAAAGGCATGCTTTACTGCAACCATTTCTATTTCCAGTGCTGTTTTCATAGCTGTGTTTTGCTTGTTTTACTGTCACCCATTGTTCTTTACTCCAAAGAGTAATGCAGCAATAGCACAGTGTCTAGGCTTCAAGGGTGCTACAAACTAACCTGGTATTAAAACAGCCACTGTTTTCTTAGCAGAATTTCATCTGTGGAATGCAGCCTTCTTTCTTGCTCATCTTTTACCCACCTTTGTCCCACTTTAGCCTTTTGCCCTATAACTAAAGGCCCATGCCAGCACATTGTGTAGATGTCTATCTGCCCTTTACAGAGTGTGGCCACTTGTGAGAGCAGTTTTGTTCATGCTTTTTCAGAAAGCCTGCCCTAAACAGGCTCTGTCAGGTCGGGCCCCGGCTCCGGAAAAGTTTTCCACGACACAGTGAGTGAGCTCAGCAGGAATCCGCACTTCAAAGTCATGAAAGAAACAGAGAGGGAGGCAGAGGAGAGGACAGCAATTCTAGAACTCGGAATAAGAATGCTTGCATTTAAATGTTTCCACTGTCCTGCTTTGTCCATTTCATGTTGTTTGTCTAGTGAGGGTGTACTGCAGGAGGATTCTGTCCATTCACTTTGAAATCTGGGTAATCTATGGGTATTGCAGGGCAAATAAAAGCAGCATTTCATACCTACACTGAAAAAAGTACATGATTTCCACATATGAAATATGTAAGCAAAACTACTGCAAAATGCCAATAAATTTAAAAAACAAACTGCGTTGATTTAGTCATATAAATATTCACGTACATATTTTATTCATGTGGAAATAGTACTTTTGATTTGGCTTTGAAACTGTATTAAACAAGGATATAGAGTAACCTGGCAATGGTATCATAATCTTCAGCAGAACAATGCTTTCAAAGGTAGACACAAGTTGGTGGACCACACTGCTCGGTCTCTCTGGGACACCAATTCTCCCTGCTGCGTATGTGCTGGATGAAAAGGCAGCGGGCTGCAACACGCCATCACACACATCAAAAGGCTGGAGACCTCTGCTAAAACGTGCCCTAGTCTGTGTAATAATAGGCCCAGCTGACACTCCAGTCTCCTCCCCGCTGCTTCCACCTACCCTCCCCACCCGCACAACAGGCTTTCATTTGTACTCATCAAAGTCCCTTACAGCTCAGACAATAAGCAGTTACCACCTATGCGGTTCTCTCTCTCTCAGTCTTACTCCACTACCTTTCCTGCTCCGGCTATTGCCCGTTTCTAATCCCACGAGGAGTGAGAATCCATCCATTTAAAATAGCTGACCACTCTGTTTACATTTATAATATCCTGCAGCAGTTGTGCCGCTCAACACCTCCTAATTTCATTACAAGGAAAGAAAACTTATTTAAAGGGCCCATTTTCTTTTATTTTTGATGTCCACTCATGATGATGTTTGTGAGGTTTTATGTACCATAATCAGTAATAATTAATTTTACATGACCATTTTCCAGCCTCTTTTTATCCCCTAGAATTATCAAGTTGTTTTTGTTACTGTCCCTTTAAAACTGATAAATGTAAATGAGCCCTGTACTCTGTTCTGATTGGCTACCTTGGTTACCTCATTCAAAAAGCAGGCTGAAACATTCCTTATAACTTCACTGTGAATGGGCAGGGCTAAACCGCCGTAGGCTCAATAGAATATATATAAATTAGTTGTTTTTGTGACATCACAGAAACAATGAACTGAAAACAGGCTGTTTTTACAGCTCAGTGTCCATATATGAACTGTATGGATTGGGGAGTGAATGATATATTTTGAAACTATATGTTAACAGTGTTTACATATTACATCAAACTTTTTATTCCTTTTCTACTATATAGGCCCTTTTACAGATTTAAACTACCATTCCGGAGAATCTGCACCCTGTTGTCACTGGTAGAACCCCTTTGGAAATGGTGTCTGAATGCTGAAAAGCAGTGCCTGAACCACAGGATGTGGAAAACTATCATATGATCCACAAATCAGACACTGAACCCTCGCTTATGCAAATACAAAATGATTGCCTCTTTTTCTTGTATTGGTTAAAATACTGCTTGAAATATTATGCTGGCTTTGCCTGTGGATTTTGAGCCATCAATAGTAAAGAAGCATGCTGTTGGTTTGCATTATTAATGATGAAGGTGAAAGGCCACACCACAGCAGCAGCAGGATCAGGATAATAACAGGAAAAAGATGTGGCTTATCACACATTGGTTGTTTTGGGTTATCTAGGTGGTGTTGTTTAATATTCATGTGATGAAAAGGCCTGAAATAGATACTAAAGTAAACTCTATTATTCCCACATCAAATGAAAGTGGTTGTATTCAGAAGAACACAAATTTGACTTTTCACTTTTTGATTGCCTTTTTGCAAGAATCAACAACATTTGCTTCTATTGTTAAAACATTGAATAAAATGTCATGCCATTATGGAGAATATGAAATAAAATCCCACAATAGTAAAAAGAAAAGAAAAGAGTTTTGTTGCCAGACGATGCAAGTGCACAATGGCTCAGAATATTTTTCACTCACAGAAATATGAAACAGATGGCTCTACTTGGCGCCAAGTATGTACTATTGGAGGACATTCTTTGACCCATGGGTGTGAACCACAACAAATCTATTCTGATTTGATAAGCTGAATTATTCTTACATGCACTTTTCCCCCTATGATTTGGCAACATATCATTCTTGTGTCTGAATCTCATTGCTAAAAGAAGCTGAAAATACTCTATAAAGATGGTTAGACTATTTAAGAACAAGTTGAACTTTCAAAAATTGCTCTAAAAAGATAGACATGTGGGCTAGACTTACCAAACAACACTATTTCTCTGTTTCAGGACTTCTTTGTACAGCACTGTCACTGTGGTGCAGCTGGTCTGGCCTTTCAGGAGCTGAAGCGGTATTCTCGCAGTGACTACCACAGCCTAGCAGCGTCCAACGGCACACTGTCCGACCTCACCACTATCCCAGAGGGCACACGGATCCCCCACCGGTCAGTCCTCAGAGGTCAGTGTAAAACCACAGCAATCCCAGTTCACCAATGTTTACAGAATTTACAATGAGGAAAATTTAGGAGCTGTAAATAAAAGGGATTTGCAAAGAAGGGTTAAAAACATTTCCTCATCATCTAGGAACCAGGGAGGTGGTCAAATTTGGAGTTTACTTAGGTCCATTAGGAAACTGTTGGGCAATTCTTACCAGAAATTCCAAGAATGCAAGGATTGCTAATAGGCTTTGTTTTTGTTCTGAAGAACATCAACATTTGTTTAAATGTTCTTGAAAGCAGGTTGATTAGCCCACGCAATACCATGTGGGCCTCATTAAGAAAGAACTAACCACATAAAGCCTACTTAAGTGAATGTTTATGTACTTTTACTTTAAAACTATGCGAGTGAGTCAAATGATTCTCATATTACGCATCTTGACCAGAGTGGACTCCAGGTGCCTGTTCCCCAAAAGTTCACCTTCGAAGAGTCCCTTGTTGAAACGAATACTGTCCAAACAACACTAGAGTCATTTCCCAAATGTTTTTTCTTGCTTGTTTTCCAATCATCTCACATTATTCTCAGGTGGGTGAATGACAGAACAGTGCTCCTAGGGGAGAAAGGGAAATTATTAGTTCACAGAATGGGGAATTTCTAGCATTTAGCCTACAGAGGGAGAACACTATATACACCATATTACACCCCATGGATTCTAGGACCTTCTGCTTCTTCCCTGGGCAGGAAATGAAAGTTAGCATGGACACGTGTTGGTCTGCATGCAGAGCACACCCCAAGCTAAGACCCACAGGACTGCTGATTCACTTCAACCTCTGTCATAATAGTTCTTTCCTTTCAGAGATAACTCTTCCACTGTGTAACTGTGTCCCATGATAAAAACGCACATCCTGTTTGATTCCCGTACAGATGGTGGAGGAGGCTGCCAGTCAGTTGTGCCCATGTGGAGAAGAGGCTTTAACAGGAGGAGCTACACAGAGGGGGAGGCCAGATATCTGAGTGACAGTGCAGAGGCCCTCTCTGCCCCCCATAGACGAGTGAGTTATACTGATAAACTCATGACTCAAGGATACTCCTCTTTGACTCACACTAATGATCCACTATCAGCCAACACTCATACACAGCAAAATGTTTTCTTCATACAAACTAAAGTAACTAAGCTGCTAATTACAGTCCCTTGGTAGTTGGGTGGGCCCACCAAGGAAAACTACTTTATAAACACATTATGAAAAGTCAAGCTAACAAAATTGTTATATGGTGCCAAAATCCTGGAGCTCATCATTGAGCTTTCTATGAAGTAAAGTCACCACTGTTGAATGAACACTTTCAGATTTCAGTCTAGATTACACTCTGTGTCATTTAGTATTTAGCATAGCTACAAAGCATTTATTATTATTATTATTATTTATATTTATTATTATTCATTATAATTATTATTGCTTAGTAGTGTCTTATCACATTATGAACTATTATTTATCCCTTTTACCCCTTATATCCCTATTATACTTTGGGGACCCATTAAAAAATATCCCTTATACCCCTGTTATAAATGAGCAGAATGCCTTAATTCCATTAATTTAATATTTTTTACAGACAATATGAGACTTGAGAAGTGATCTTAGAGTTACTGCCATATTCTCAGTACTGGACACTTTGAGTTCCAGTTATATCGCCCTGGCCTGAGGCTTCCGTAAGCCTGAACAGTACAATTAAAATTACATGGACAAACAGTAATGACAGAATTACTTCAAGCAATCTGGAGCAATGGCATGACTTGTGACAGAAACACAGTGGTAAACTCCATGACCGCAAGACTACCTTTTTGTGAGTGTAATCTGTGTACCATATCATTGTATTTTTGAGCAAGACATTTGTATGTGATGAACATACATCATATGAATAGTTTCAGTTTTTGGGTTGATGTTAAAGTAGAACCCTACAGAGACAAGCTGAAAAAAGTGCCGAAATGGCTCTAACAAGACTCTTTTTCTAATTTTTTAAGAAAACAGTAACTGGATCCAACATGTACATCAACATTGGGTCAACATGATTCATGTTTGGATGTGATTGTTGGCTTATTTCTACCATTTGTCATTCCTTGTGTGCATGTGCAGCTAGAGAACTATACGTGGGGCAGGGTGAAGGAGCTAGTGAAGAAGACCAGGCTGAGAAACCAAAGCAGACTGGGTCTGTCATCCGGTTCCCTCAAGAGATCATGTCCGCAGCTATACCGGTAAGTCAGTCCAACCACATGTGATGCCACGTTCAGTTCCTCTGGGGTATTCTTTATTAATGTAACACTTCAACTTTGGCAACCTGAACTAAGTATGTCTAGGCAGAAGGTGACTGACCAAATATTCTAGGCTTAATTTGACCAAAATGTTTGAGTCTATGAATTAACGTTCATTTAAAAACTAGATGCATGAGAAACTGCTAGTTCTCCAACAAAATATTATATAGGCTAGTGTTCAAAAGTTCAAAAAATCAGTTTAATTACAGGTCCACATATAAAATTATTTTATTATGATGTTAAACTACATGGTAAATGTAGTTAAATACTAAAATAATGAACAGAGCTGTAGACGATTCCTTAATGCCTGAGAATGAAGTCATAATAAAATTTACATCCAGAATATTATTTGACAAGTGGTGATCAAATGTCAGGCAGGTGACTTAGCAAGGATTTACTATAAATAAATAATTACATTATATTATTTATCATTTAATAACTTTTTGATATTCCCCAAAACTTAAAATATTGAACATAACATCTTAAAATACTTTTTGGTGTCTAGCTTACAGTATTTCAATCCACACATAAAGTTATGTGTTATTATTGAATAAAACAACAGCAATTATTAATGTAACAAATGATTCCAAACTTTTGAACAGTAGTGTAAAAGGCCATGTTGTGTGTCAGAGGCTAATGAACGTGAGGGAAAAAATCAATACAGCTTTTAACAAATGATTACGATGTTTAATGGGTACATGTAAGTCTTAAATAGCTTTCATTATAGTATACAAATTCCAGTCCATTACCACCTACAATAACAGGATGACTTCATCTTTTCATAAGGGGTCATTAAATTAATAATACTACAGTTTATCACCATTAAAATGCATAGCACATTTGTAAAGCGATGATTAGCTCAGAACTTTGTAAGCCAAAGACAACACGGGATATTCATTGGGAATCAGTCCAGGTGTAAATGGATTTTAAAGTAAACACATTAGACGTGCACTGTGGCCACATCAAAAATGAAAAACATTGTTGAATGCCAATTAGCATTAGCATTACAGTTGTCAGTGTTACTTCCTTTCACTTCCTGAGCCATAGACATGAGCTGAAGTAACTCTTCCTCAATGGTTTGGAATACGCATTAAATTGTTATGAAAATCTGATTTCTGAAAGTAGAGAAAATGACTATTGTTACGGTTACTGTACTTCAGTAAACTTCTTGCTTCTCTATTTCCCAAATTAGTCTCTCTTAGCTCACACAACAAATACTGGGGTTTAGACAAGTAGTGAGTTGTTTAGTGTATGAGCACTTTGATGATGTGAGTTGAGGTTGATTGTGAGGGTTTCGCATGATAAGAGTTTAATCTCATCTGCAGACTGTAAACTCAGGCTTCCTGTGCTTCGTAATCTCCACTAAACACTGATTCCTTAGAAATACTTTGGCACTGTGCTCATGCGGTAGTTGGTGACTAGTACTGAGTTCTGTGAATGGATAGGGAGCAGACTACGTATTAGGTCATTGACTTCTCTCACAGTTACGGTATGCTGTGGGTATTGGCCTTACATACCGATATATTATTACTCAGCATATTCACAGAGTCTAACTAATACGCACCTCAGATTAACATTCATCCCAGATCAGGTCTCTGATTTTATACAGTCTTATATGTAATAAGCTTAAACCAAGCCTAGAATTTTTTTTATAAATATGGTTATTTTTCCCCATAGTATTGTGCTAGGGGAAAGTAAGTTGTGTGCCCAGCAGCGCTGGACACCGAGCAGCGGTCTGCCTTTGTTTAAGAGGCTGCAGTAAAAGGAATCTAGTGGGAGTAACACAGTTCATGGAAAGAACAACTATTTCTCTGCCCTCTCAACCTAGTCCTCAAGTGAGCCGCGGCCCTCCTCACACGTGGTTTGGCATGGGCTCAGATGAATAGTTAGGAGGTTGCAGTGTCAGGTTCAAGGTATGCTTGGAGGAGTAGGAGAATTCTGCATGTATTTCAGTCATTAGATGAGATATGGGTGCGCCAGATAGTTTCCTCCCAAGAAAGGATTTTCTTCTCCTGTGGGATATATCCATGAGGACAGCTTAACTATTTGCATATGTTTAGTCATAGATAAACAGAGGAGAAATGTACAAAAAATTCCAAGAAAGCTTAAGACTTGTGCATTACATCATTGGCAAAACCAAAACTTTACAGAAGAAGGGAAAAACAATGTATATCAAATTGGTCTATTGGACCAATGGTCTATTTCTAGTGGTCCATGAGTCATGAAAAGGTCATAAGAATGGGGTTGCAGGGTTTTTTTTTGTCTTGGTCATGGATGTGCAAAAAGGCCTCAACATCCTATGATTCTAGTGCACAGACTCAAAATTTTGACTATGAAAGGCAGAATTGTTATAATGATTATCTCTTCTCGCTGCAGACCTGAACTGGGCCCAGTGGAATTGTCCAGAAGAGACAGGAACTCTATGATCATCCTGGGTCATCAGAAACTGGACTATCACTGGCCTCACTAATATAAATCAGGTCAGTTTAATGCATCAGCCATTCTGAAATTATATCCTATTCTTTACTACTACTTTATTTGTTTAGGCTTTACTTAAAAGGCAGTGAACTATGGCCCAAACAGTGGTCATTAGCAGAACCTCTCTGTTTTAGCTCTGTACTAGCCTCTATCTCTTAGCAATGTTGTTTCAGCAGAGCTGATACGGCTCTTTCATAGCTTCACTTTCCGCTATTGTTTTCCAGTTGGACACTGAACAGATGGCGTATGATGGGGCAACGTTTCCCTGAAGAGGAGGACACGCTGAAGTTGTACAGACCCAGGCACCGAAAGACAGAGAGGAGAGGGAGGATGAGAAGATGTGGATGAGAAAGTGATCTGTGATTGATGTGAGAAGGGCAAAGTTGAAATATGGAGGCGACCTTCATACTTGACACCCACAGAGTTCAACAGAAAAATTCATATGTATACAATGGGCCTATTCATGCGGCTAGTTACTTTGTTATTACATGCGAGTGGCCATATAGAAATGTTTAAAATCTACTCTATTAATATGTTGGGTGTCTGTAAAGTGTATGCAGTGCCATGGACAGGAAGAATTATCAGAGGGTAGTGTAAACAAGACAACTTACAAATACATGACTACAAACTTTTAATTTAAAAAAAGAACAAAAGTGTATCACAAAATGGTGCCTTTCCATATATTCAAATAAAATCTGTTTAATCAAAAATATAAGTAAAAATAATGTGTATTACCAAGTGCTTCTACATATGACATTTTATGGGATCATTTCATGCTGTTCTGAACATTTCTGTGAAAAATCCTTATGAAGCACTAATAATAACAAAAGTGAAACATTTTATATTTTTATAACTCTGTCAAGCTAGCTATGTTCTGAAAATAACTGCCTTGAGATGACAGTAGGGGCTTTCCTTCCACGAGCGCGTACAGGGATAACAACTTGAATGCGTGATGTGTATAACATATGTATGTTTGAAAGTGTATAGCAGGGAGAGGAGCATCTCTTCTCTGAATTCCTACATCATTGAACATATATCATATTGATGGAGGTTTATGATAACACAGCAGATGACCTACAACACTTGTGTGGTCCGACTGACTTTCAGCTGTTATATAACATTTGCGATTTTCACCCCTAAATGTGTAGGAATGTCCAGTGCGTGGACCGATAATCCTTTACCATCACTTTAAATGTGCTTCTTCAATGCCTGCCAAGAAACTGTCTAGAGTCATATCTGCTTTTATGTAAATGCATTAAAAGCACTCTTATAGCAAAGCAGGACAGCACGTGGTGATTTGACCAAGACAAGCCAAAAGGTTTTGCTTGCCTAGCACCAACATTAGGTCAGTAGAGAAAGATCATTAAAACACTAAGGGCCCTCTCTTCACTGACACACACAAGAAATGTTATGCGTTTGGTCATATTGTGCCCTGCACTCCTTGCACTGCACAGAAGTGGAATGGTTGGAATACCCAAACTGAAGTTCTGTGAAAATGAGGGAGCAGAAAGCATGGTACTACCAACGTTGTTGGTGCAGATTTTGTCTTTTTTCTCCTACTAGCTTGATGCATCTCATTAAGAGAGGTTTTCCCACAACCTCCAATAGCTGCTTGTATAAAAGTCAAAGGCCTCTAGAAAGTCTTCATAGCTATCTTAACTTTTACTTGTTCCGTCTCTGTTTTCATAGCCTATTTTCTAAAGTTTGCATTTGCCTCTCTCAGCCTCCTCTGCATCATCTGCATTCATGAAGTGGAAAAAATCCATTTGAACAGGCCTCTAACTCCGAAAGTCAGAGAGTTTCTACAGAGGCTTCCCCCCTTGGTGGTGCCCGTAGAACAATAATAGCATGCTTTAAGCTCTTTAAGCAGACATTCAAGTTCCTATTTGTGTATGATAGGCTATTTGTAAATGATACCACTAAACACAGGGGGATACTTAGATAACCAAAAGGTTATGTGCATTTTTGATCAAACTATAAAACTATCGTATCATTTTCGGTGCTATAATAATGGTAATGGTCCACATTTAAAGTAAATGAAGCACTCCCCTTACTACTTTTTAGTAAGCTTTTTAAGAGCCTATTATATGGACTTTGTGGCCAAACAAGTGCTATTACTGTGTGCGTCTATTTTTCCCGGTTGCATTAACACTGTGAGGTGTGAAGCAGGAACTGCCGAGCTGAAAAATTCTGACGTTGCAGTTGTCATAAATGCAACATTAGCCTTGCTGTTTAAAAGTATTAGAGAGGCATGATATGATTTGCTGAGCAGAACACCTAATTAATTAACACTACGGCATATTAAACTTCCTCCACCCCTCTGCCAGTGCGCCTTAGCTTAAAAAAAACAGCATGCGCCCTTTGCACACACCCACATGCCTTTTGTCATGTAGTGTTTGTGTAGACTGTTGAGACTGACTGCAGAAAAAAGGCCCTGAATCGTTTACTGAGTGTTTTGTTGTGTATTGTACTCCTGTTATCCCTTCACACTGTACTTACATGTTTATACGCAAAATTTGTAAGATGGAGAAAATATGTGACTTTTGATGTATGAAGATGTTTTGTTTGTCAGGCTACGGACAAAAGACGAGAGCTGTCTTTATACTGTGCATTGTATTGTACCTAAATGGACAGAATATTTCAATATGCATATTGCATTTGTATTCAAAATTATTTTTAATAAATAAAGTTCTGATATTTCTAAATAACAGGGGGTAGTCTCATCTGTATTTTACTAATGTCTTTAATCTTTTGATCTCACAGTACTTCCAGAGAACATAAAAAATCAATCTAAAGACCACAAAATGGGCTGCTTTACTTATACACTGTATTGGTAATTCCCAGTGCACAGAGAACACGTACAATGACAGTGCATCAGTCTCAACCAATGTTTTCTTCCAAGTAGCACTGCAGCTTCCACACCAGATCCTGCCATGCTGAATAGATGGGTGATGTCAGCCTGGCAGGGGAGTCATACCAGCTTCTTCGCAGACTGAAGATGTGTCTAATAAATGCCAGTACCTGACTCTGTGGACAAAGAGCTAGTGTTAATGTGGGCAACAAGCATTCAGAGCTAATAAGCTCAGAATTGGATTTGATGCATTTGACCACCAGCACAGACTGTCCAATGAAAATCACTGTAGTGCTAGTCTAACTTGTGTCTAGGAACCTGAGTACATTTTAAGCTCATGCTTTACAATGATTTGATACAAATGTGCCACGCAGTGGTGAAGCTCAAAAACATCTTTAGCTGGAACAAATGGGAATGATTTAGGCTAAATGTCAGAGTGATTTTATGTATTCATCTTTGTAAAGTGGAAATGACCTCATTGTATGTGTGGAAGTGAATAAAAGCTCAGGCTTACTACACCCCAGTTTTTTGCTTGTGAGAGCACAGTGATGACTATTATGTTGGAAAACAATAGAGGGGGTTACGTGCAGGTCTGCAGGATTCTGAGAGATAGTTATAGATACTTTTATCTGAATTTCTTTCAGTGTTGCTGACAGGGAAAAAAATAAGATTAGTGCAAATCAGTGGATGTTCATTCCGGCTTATTTGTTTTCATGCATTTGAATGTTGAATGTTTTGGACTCAGTTAGTTTAACATACAAAGTCTATTAAACATTCAGTCTAAATCATTTTAATCAACTAATTTAGACTGTGTTTAAAGCCAGTTTCCCATATTCAGATTGAATATTCAGGGAACCAGCCCTAATTTAAAGTTTACAAGAAAATACATTTAAAATGATTTGAATGGGCCTTAAACACATGCTGGTGATCCAGAATTTAACTATCCAAAATGTTCTACATGTACTTCATAGATTTTACTGTATTTTAATGCAAAGATAAAAAGAGAAGCAGGTCACCGAAAGTCAACAATATGACAAAAGGAGAAGGACATTACCCTGAGAAGAAAGTAGTAATCTTTAGCCTCACTCTGAAGTCCAAACGCTGCCCACATGATCTCAGGATCCACATAGTCAAACACCTCATACAGATGGTGGTACAGTCCATGATCTCTCTAGCATGTGGAGAATATTGTGAATTGCATACATAAATAAATGTTTCTGCTTTGCTTACTTATTTCCATTCTGATGTGGTTACCATTAGACTAGATGCAGGATTGTACATCATATCACCTTCAGTATATAGATATTTAACTATAGATATAGGTAGATAATCTAAAGTGGAATGCTATTGTATTGCATGTGTGCTCACTGCCTCCTAGTGTGTGTGTTCACTAGTGTGCATGTATGAGGGTGTTTCACTGCACGGATGGGTTAAATGCAGAGGCCTAATTCCACAGTGTGCAAACACAGTTGGCTGATGATTCTGAATATTAAACCGTTCATATTTTCCAAGAAAGGCTAACACTGATGTAAGACACATTTTGGACGAAAACATGAACACTAAAAGAAAACAAAGTATACTCCAGGCTTTGGAACAAAACGGCCAGTAAAACACATTGACGTACAAGAATGACCCATATAAATTTGGTGAAGAATGCTGGAAACATGATGGAAATTAAACTTGGAAAACATATCTCACATCCTTTTCAAATTCTACTGTATTGTTAGTTGGGTCCTTATGCTAAAGAAGGCCCTTGACCTTACTGCCATCACTTGGCAAAGAGCGGTAATGCAACTTTTGTACAATATGTGAACTATCCCTTTATTCCTTACAGCAACACAATGGTAAGACGTTACAACTCTTCCAGACGACTCTTACCGTCATGCATAGCCGTTTTTTCTTTATCTGAGACCAAGCATAGAACATCACAGTCTGAAGAGGAAAACAAAAAGTGGTCAAGATTTAACTTCACAAAGGTTGTATCGCATAAGAACTGCTGGTATGCCATAATAGTTATGATTTCAAATTTCGTATGAGTAACTCATTAACCGAGAACTCGTCATGTATGCTTAGTATTGTCTGCTGATCAGTACCACACCAGTACAGTCTCCATACAAACAATGACATTGATAAGTTTATTGAACATGAGAAGGGTAACAATCTCACGGTTTTCTTCATGCTTGCTGAAATCCAGGGAATGTGCAGAGTTTGCTTCAGGGTGGCTGGAATGTGCTCCTTGCATTCCAGCAGCTTCAACACAATAGACTCATAAAATATGTCATAAAAACATGCCCACTGCATCTAGAGATACCGCAGGCACAGAGCAGAGGAAAAGCATAGTGAAATATAGTGGAATGTTCTAGCGATTGATGATTTACTGCAAGGCTTACTTGTACGTCAATGGGGTGTAAGCATGTGCTTTTTTCCCCAGGCTTTTCTGGTAGGTCAGTGAACCTTATTTTTAACCTTTTATTTATTGTGAGTTTGAGGATCATTTCCTCAGGTGGAGTGTTCATCATCGGATCATTGAGTAGAACTAGGCTACACTGTGATTTATACTTAGGGAGGGGACATTGAAGCATGACTACAGAAGCAACTCACTCCTGCCTCTTGGCACTCCTCAGCGATGGTTCGCCAGTTGGATGAGTTTTCCAGAAATGTCATAAGCTGCTCCCACATCAGACCAAAGCCTACATTTCTCTGAAATGCACACACAAACAAACACAAATGCAGACCCTGGCTGGGCTCCAATCACAGACTTGGTATTTCAAAGAGGGAGAAAACAAGGCCTATCTCCTCCTCCACAAGAATCCAGAGAAAATATGTCTGCTGACTGATATTTAACCATATCACAGTGCTCCAAAACACACACTTGTTCTGTTCACTGACAGCTTCACAGCAACAAAGGAGAAAATCAAAAGGGAAAGGAAGGAATCGGGGACACATAACACGTAGTGGATGAAATGATGTAATGGACTGTGATTACCTTCCCAGCTAAAGCCAGTAGGCCGCTAAGTAGAGTGAACCCGGTCTCCTTAAAAAATCGCCTGTGCTCTGGATCTGCTATGATGATCTGGAATGTATGGAAAGCACAAACTGTACAAGTACAGGGCTGAAATGAGTAAATCAAATCACTGTTCAAAACAAATAAATCACTGTTCAAACTAAAAAAAGTTCAAACTTATATAACATTCAGTTTGATAAGCAATCAGGTCTTACTTCAAAAGCCTGACGCACAGCATTGAGCTTGACGCTTATGAACTCATCATTCTCATGTTCAGGGAGGTATGGTCTGGAAAACAAATCGATAACGAAGTCCAACACTGACCCCTTCAACATTATTTTCTCTTTCAGTGTGCATGATGTGAATAATATAAACAAGCTCACAGGTTCCCAACACAATTCTACAGGATGTCCATGTTTGTTTTATTCCCGCTCCAGACACGCCTGAGTAATTAGCTTTATACAGTTCTTCAGTACTGATTGCAAGCGTGTTAGGAGCTAAAACAAAAGGTGTGGGTGGACTGGTGAGGCCCTCAAGGACTGGTCAGGAACCTTTGCTCTAGATGACAAGACTAAATACATACAGCCCAGTAAAAAAAAAGAAAAAAAAAGAATCTCTTAATTCTATTAGAGAGATAAGTTTCCCCACCCAGTCCTCAGGGCCCCACAGACGGCCCACCTTTTTCCTTCATTCCTGTGCTGTGGTCCTGAGGACTGGTTTGGGAAATACTGACTTAGATTGTAAATTAACAGAGGAATAATAAATTAATAAATAAATAAAGGTCAAAGCTCCAGCGGCAAATACATAAGTACACTGGTAATTGCTATCAGGATATTACAACCTTTTATAGAATTTTCACAGTAAAATACTGTGTTCACTGTTTTATTGTAAAATCAGCTCATCTTAAGATATTTTCTGCAGCAACCCAGTAAATTACTGTGAGGTTGATGTTGAGCTGTACCGCACAGCATTATGAGATATGACAGCAAGTTAAACAAAAAGTGTTTTTATTCTGACGATTCAGGTTTTGGTGTTTTATAGTTTTTACAGTTTTATGTTTTCTTTTTCTGACTGTTTAATTGATGGAACAAAGAAAAAAAAAACACTATTCATTGATATTGTCAAATTATAAGCAAAGTTAAGCATTTACTGTGCAAAATATGGTCAATCAATAAGTTCAGTGATAATGTTTTTTATTTGATTTGAATATTTAGTTCATCTTTTATCTTATTTAAATTTTCAAAAATATTAACATATTTGTTGGATATATTTGTTGGTCTGGTAAAATTAAAAGTCCATTTTTGCACTAGTTTAACAGTTGTTATGTAAAAATACAGGACATTACTGTATTTTTTTAAGGGTGAGCTGAATTGAGTATGGCTGATTTAAAGTAAACCTCATACATACCTCACAGAAACAGAGAGCGCTCTTAGCTCTGTGTCTCCCTCCTGTGGCTGCTTCTCCCATCCAATCTCCACTACCCTCTGAAAGGGAACCAAGTTCTCATTTCAAACTCCTCAGCAGACTTAATGCAAAATTCTTTCTACTATCAGCCCCATAAGTCTCTCTGTGCATGTAGTCAGCAGGTTCATGTGTCTGATCCCTTTTAATACTAAAGAATTGCATTGTTTCCTGGTGTAGTCATTTGAGCCATCCATGGCATCTGAAACCTGCAGAGTTTGACCTTCCCATCTCTCACCACAGAGTTCAGGGACTGAAGGGTTTTAGCCAGGCTTTGCTTTTTACCTCCACACATGTGACAGATGCCTCCTCTGCTTCAATAGAGCCTTCTAGATCTTCACCTTTCTCACTTTCATGCCTTCCACCATCAAGAGCTGCTTAAAGGAGCAGTTTGATTAAAAACATCTAATTAAAAAATGAAATATTCCCCCTTCCCCAAATGAAGTCAGTTAGCTAGTGAAGATGTATCCAAAGCTTGTTTCTTTAAATACAGAATGGTGCTATGAGACTACTCCCTGCTGAAAAAGTGTTTCTGTTGGTTCCTGATGGTTTTGTAATGTGTGGCTTTCTAAATGGGTTGATATCACAATGTAAACAATCCTAATGGTTTCCTAATGGGACCTAAAGGTGTCCTACAGGAAACTAGTGGTCTTTATTGGTAATCATTTGGCCAATTCCCATTAGAAGGCAAAACCATTAGGTTTTAATCCTGATGGTTTTTAAGGCTCCTTTTTAAACAGGGATGTAAGCAACAAGCAACAGAAGCTTCCCACAAATTAGCACTCCCTACTCAAAAACAGCTTTGACCAGCATGAATTCCATGCTCGTTTAAACTGGGTTATGCTGGTCTGGTGCTGGTTTGGCTGGGCATCCAGCATGGTCATGCTGGTCAATCAGCATGCCAGTATACAAACAAACAACCTAGAAGAGGCAGTTTCGCTCACTGACAACTTTGTTGAAACGCGCACGCGCGAGGAGTGAAGCTAGCCCTCAGTAGGTGGCGGTAATGCACCCTAAGTTAGTCTGTCATTCATCCTTATGCACTGGTTTCTCATGCTACACAGTACGGCGGCGTTTTAGGGCCACTGTTAATGAAAGAAGTAGACTTCGAGAATAAAGTCGTAATATTTCGAGAAAATAGTCATACTATTTCGAGAAAAAAGTAATATTTCGAGGATAAAGTGGGCTAACTGTAGGGGGGCTGCCATAACGCGTTGGGGCTCGGTTGCTACACTGGCGCGCTGGAGTTCCACACACTCCTGTTAGCTTGTGGATCGATCATTTTGATTATGATTCACATTGTCTGTGAAACTTCATGCCCTCTTTCAATGGCACGGAGATGTAGCCCCGATAGCCGTGTAGACGACCCTGCCTGCGATTCTCCTTCAACAAAACAGACAGACAGTTTCCGTCTGGATCTTTCTAAATAAACACAGTTTCCTGCACAGACACTTCTGTGTCGGGAGAGACAGACTGAGTATTTCTTTATGGGTGAAATCGATATGAAAGTATAACTCCACCAACTTCTTAACGCCCCTCATTTCAACACGAGGAGGTGAAGCCTTCCCTCACGTTCTTATTCTTACTATTTGTCACAACAGTGCAAGAAAACTAAAATATGGCTGTTGTAGCTCAGCGTTGGAGCGCTATGGTACGTTGTGTATAGTAATTATATGGGCAAAAGTGAGTTTTACCCTGCGAGCTCTTAAACCGGAAGTAAGTGCAGCAGTTTGTGAAAAGGGTCCACTTACATTGACTTCTATACTTTACAGATACACATTATACATTGGGCCTCTATACATATGACTGCTACTACTGTTTTTCAGCAGTGCAACATACTTTTATCCATGTTTATAGATACGAGAATGTCATAAATACTATGTGTCTATTTGAGACTTAGCTCAACATGGTGTGAGGCAAGTTAATTTAGGCGTGCGGTCTTCCTGATGCTAATTGGTAGCTTACATTACTTGTTAGCTGACCTCCAAGCTGCAGTGCATAAAGAAGCACTTCGAACACCAAATCTCAGCTGACCAACTACACTTGTGCGGATGAAAAAACTGTGTCAATGTGATTTTTCTACTGAATTATTCCTCTAAAGCATAATGATGTGCATGTAGAACACAATACTGTATTAAATAAGTTGCAATTGAACAATTCCAGACAACAGTGAACTGTATATCAATGTATATGAGCGGACAGTACCATGTGTTTTAAGGCCCACCAGGCACCTGCAGATGTACTCTGCTCCATTCAGAACCACCCCTGATAGTGCCTTCACAACTGGCCTGTCTCTGAGCACCTGAAAATAACACAATAACACCTGAGGTAACATCATATTCTTAAAATCATCTGTAACAGCACAAAGAACCACAGCATTATTTTAGTAGTGTGGCTTTAAAACCTACTGATGTCGCTGCATTAGCGCTTGGTTTCAGGCTCTGTACTGAGTGTGGCTCCCACGCTTGGTCAGTAGAGGGCATTGTTGCTTCATTACAGCATGAAATGTCACTCATGACCAAAACTGAACAGTACAACAGTAATAAAGTAAACAGGAACAATTGTAGATATTATTGTAAAGCTACCTTAACCTTGTGGGAAATATATTTGCAGTTATTTGGATAAACAGACTATGACATGAAGCAAAGTAGGCAATGGAATGTTTATTATCTTTTAAATAATAATAATTTTGCTATGGCTGCACATTTTACCCAGCAGAAACATGTAAACAGTGAAAATAGTTTTCACTAGATTTAGTGTAAAACACTGTCCACAAGTCATAAATAAGAGACACTGGTTTTTTTGTATGTTCTAAAGTACCACATGATAAATGCAAATTTTAGGCAAAAGTGAAATAAACAGGCAAAACTAAATAAACAGTAACTTTCTGGAAATGTATTAAGACAACACTGTGTAAGGGTTCCTTTGGTGTAATTGTAAGAGATGCAGAACAGGACAAAACATAACAATCAAAACAACCTTTGTCAGGTTTGTGAGACATTCATTTAGCACAGAGTACCAGGAAGCAATGAATGAGCTTATTAACTTTATTAATGCACACTTAATTTCCATCTGATACCCTGATACAGTGATATACTTGGAAAACATTGTAATACTGAATTTATCAATATGACACAGCACAATCAAAAACAGTGCACTCCTGATCATTGGCAAGAAGCACGTCTTAGGAAGATCTGGTTTCCAGGTAAAAACATTAGTAAAAAAAGCTGCTGAAAAAACAAAACAAACCCTAAAATAAGAAATACATTTGTGAGTCAGTATCTCAACTGGATGTGAAACATCAAATAAGAACCATTTGGCACTAAAGATCTTGTTAGTATGTCAGACTTAACTGATTAAATACTAACTAGTTCTTTTAAATGAAGTGAAGGTTTAGTTCTTGATGACTTTTAATATTCTTTTCCCAACTCTCAGAATCAGACTCACCTTCTTCATCAGGCCCACAGAAAAGCCTTTTACAGTATGTGCGTTAAATCAAAGAAATAGCATATTTCCATTATTTATATCCAGGCTTGGTTCAGCTGGGTCTTTATTTTGCCAGCATCATGTGTCATTAAGGTTTCTCCTGATTTTTTTTCTGGTATTGTTGTCAGACGTACTGTTTGTGGTTTTAGCCTTAATGCAGTGACAGAATGACAGTTCTTTAAGGTAGAGAGGTTTCTGATACATCCTAGTTCCTTTTTGTAGAAAATCATGTCTTCATGGTGGTCCCTCATTTTTTATTGTGGTAGCATCATGGCCAGCTGTACAAATTCATAAACCAGGTAGAAAAAATAGTTTCTGGTCATTCCTGAAGAACAACTGGCTCTCAGAAGTCTTTATCCCAACCAGAAAGTTCATCTGGAGGTTCCTCCAGCTCAGGTGGAAACATGTCAAAATGACTGTGATCCAGGGGGCCTTTTAGCTAGGAAAAGTACAACAACAGAGCCGTATTTAGACAAGAGAAGCTTCCTTTTTATGAAAAGTAAAAGCATTGAAAACAATATATTTCAAAGATCAATTTTGACATTAATTCAGTGACCAAAATGCTTCACCTCTCTCTTTAGTGGAGATATCAGTTTTCTCCATCTCAGTCCCTCCCAGTTGAAACCCTGAAACCACCTGTGAAAGAAGCAGAAATTGTGCACCAATTATCAGAGAACAGACATGATGATAGAGCAATAGAGCACCAGTGGGGTCACACCAAAGAACATAAGAGTTGCAACACAATTCAAATTATGAATTGGTTTCAAGAACAGAAAATGCGAGTAGTTAGACATGCACTATGGCACGTACACACACAATATATTTGATACTAAAAATATGGCTCTCAGACAGTGAACAATCTCACTTGACATCACTCCTCTAAGTACACATTCTCCACTGAACACACACTCATGAGAGGCAATCAGCAGTCCACATGAAGGGCATGAGTTCTGGGTAACTTAATATTCAGTGCATAATTCTGTTTGATACCAAGGACACTGTGCTGTTAGCATTTTTACTATCATTTGTATTTTTCATTATTATTAGACATCTTTTTCTCTGCTTGAATCACTAACATTTGTGGCACCTTTTAAAAAACAATATACAGTAAACAACTATATCCTCTTGTCTGTAAAGCCCTGTTTTCTTTTGATTTGCCCATAGTGTATAAACAGAGCATCTGTATTTCAGGCACTATCGCTCTGAGGACTGCTAACAGACCACTCAAGTGCATCAGCGTCAGCCTGCTGTCTCCAGCTCCACCGCTCTGCTGAACATGGCAACAGCTGTGTGTCTCATTCTGGCCACTAATTGTTCCCCCTGTGAATGTGCTCCTGTTCTGCGTTTGATTCTGCCAAAGAGAGGCTAATTTGGAGAAGGGTTCCGTCTGCTGCCTATTGTGCTAGGACAGAGCCAAGGAGAGCTGGGACTGATTCAAAATCGACTGAACAGCAGACTACCTGAGAATCGAAGCAGGCATCAGTGGGTTTCTGTGTATAATGATGTTTTGGCCAGTCTCAAAGAACATTTATGCTAAAGCATTATAATCAGCTGGAAAATGAAAATATAGTGGAGGCACAAGGATTAGTGGCAAGGTGGAGGAGGGGTTAATTGAGACTTTAGCCTCACAGTAGTAAAATTATAGTAATATTTGCAACAGTGTATAGATGCTTTAAAGGGAAGTTATTGTGCTCATTTCAATGTTCATAATTATATTTTTGGGGTCTACTAGAATAGATTTACATGCTTCAAAAGCATCATTTTTCTAATACTGCACAATTTTATTCACCCTCTGTCAAGGCTCTTGTAAGAGCTCCTATGACTTTAAGCCCCACCTCCCGATAAACCCAGCGTGCTCTGATTGGTCAGCTCGTCCACTCTGTTCTGACTGGTCTACCACCAGAGTGGTTCTGCCCCTACACATTGGGTCCCTGTCTTGCTATTTGCAGACAGACCTGTCTCTCCTCAGCAGCTGTAAACACCAATGTGGCTATTTTGCCAATAGCATTGGTCCTGCTGTGTCAATACCCACCCAGAGCGAGTGAGGGCACTTGTGCTCTCTTTGGACTCCCGCCCACAGATGGCTGTGGCATCACCAGGAATCGAACTGATGACAGGGCCAACGTTTAGACAGCTGCAACACTCGGGAGCCTGGACATACTAGTTCTTACTGTTCATACTGCTGCAAACTCTTTCCACCTTTGTTCATTGTGAAGAGAAAACATAGGTAAAGCACTAGCCACCAGCAACCTTTACCTTGCTAGCTAGCTCTACCATGGTCACTCAATGTCTAATTTGTAGCAAAGGTAAGTTTTACCTCTTTGGCAAACATCTGCTATCATTATTACAGGTAAAAATACCTGAGTCCAAAAAAATTCAGGATGAGTCCAAAAGTTTGTAGTGAAGGGATACAGATTATCTCCTTTAATCAAATTTGCATCTTTTTAATATAAAATGTTTTACTTAAGAATAAATTTCTTACACTTAGGAATATAATTCTTTGGTCTCTGTGTGTCTGTGAGGCTTGTGGCATGTTCTTCGAGAAGTACAGTGTAACATGAGAGACAGACTTGTTTATGCTCATCTCCAATGTTTTCTACCAGACATGTTGGTGGTTTACAGTACAGGAGCTGGAACTGGGTATTTCCATCATTGTAGAACTGTGTAAAAGGTGACCATTTGGAAACCTTTAATGTCTGTGGCCTGACTGAGAGTGACTCTTGCTGATGTCATTAGGATGCGCATGAGGGACTCTGCTTTTGTTGACTGAATCTCACTAATGACAATGTGTTCAGTTATGTTTCTCAATCCAGGTTTGCATTATAATACTTTTGATTTGTAATGATGAATCAGCAGCTGTATATGTGGATTGTCTACAACTAATTTGTTTTTCTTTAATATTATTGATTCTTTCAACAATTTTTTTTTCTTGTAATTCTGAAAAACACTTTTTCTTATCAAACTGTGTAATCTGTTCTTTGTTTGAAATTCATTGTGTGGTCTTCCGTTTTACTTTTTTGGGGTAAATTGCATCACAGAAATTGTGAATGAGTGTCTTTTATACATTTTTAAATTTAATTTAAATGTCATGCTGTGGTAATTTACCCAACATCTGGTCATTCAATGTTTCTTCTGAAATCAAAGAGTATTAATAGGGAGTTTATGCCACTTTGCTGCACTAGAGCCTCTACTCTTCTAGGAAAGGTTTACATTAGATATTGGAACATAGCTGTGATGATTTGTTATAGTATGTAGCTAGACTCCCTTCACAACCACTGTGGAGTAAAAAGCTGAACACTGTGAATGTCGCTATTTAATTTGCACTCTGATTAGTGAGTAGGAAGCCAACAGGGCTTTGAGGTTTTGTAGTAAACACATCAAAGACTCTGATAACATCTCTAATAATCTCAAGTCAATGAGCCAGAGTTTGCTAGCCAGGACATGACCTACTTGTGTTTCTTGATGTCAATGATGCCATTTTTCTTATTGCCAAGCCTTTCTGCAGGATTGAGCCTGAGGACAAAGACGGATAGAGAGGAGGATTAATTGTAGTGGTGCAGATGAAAAGCATCAATACATAATATGAACATAACAGAATAGCAGGTGCACATCCACTGACACCATGACAGCTTGTGAAGTTCTGGGTTTAACTAAGGTGAGATATGATATCTCAGTCAGATATCTCATCAGAATCTGCTTAGCTATTTACTTAAGTACAGGTTTTCATTTTGGTAATTTGGTAAATTTTCTCTGATAATCTTGCTAAGAGCAGAACTTGTAAAATGATTTTTCATTGTAATTACTTTTATACATTGTAATTACTTTTCCTTTCATTGTAATTACTTTTGTTATGTTGATAATGGTAAAATATTGGTAAATATAAAAAATGTTTTTGGGTACTAATTTGCCTTACAACACCCCGTATGTACCTCTCTGATGTGCATGTATTTTAAAAAAAGCTTAAAAAAAAAAAACAGGCCAAAACTTTTCCTCAAAACTATTGAAAACAATGTCTCAGGCACTGGATACCAACACTGATAACAATTCTGACTTGGTAAACCCGCAGTGAGGTGCAAGATAGAGATTTACCTGCAGAGTCTCCTGATCAGATCTTCTGGGCGCTTGCTGATCCTCTTGGGAATGTCCACCTTCTCTATGCCATGGAGGACCATAGTGTAGATCTTGATCGGATCAGACCCTGCGAAAGGGGGACTGTGAGGAAAGACGGGTCATATGTTATTAGCTCACATATTCTGTGCAAAGAGGCCTGTGGTTTAGCAGATGTACCAAGAGCTACAGGGAAATACAAATTATAAACGCCTGTATGCTGGAACTGAAACCACAGTGACTTCCATACTATATTTATTCAATATACACTACACTAGTCAGGTTTGAGGACACCTTGGCTTCTTTTAAAATTTGAATATTCTTGCTGTTACTTACATGCAAAGTTATTTTTTAAAACATAAAAAACCTAATATTTATAGTTTTAACAAGACTCAGCTTTACAGTGCTTCTTGGTACGAAAATCAGATTTTGCCTCAAAACTGATTTGACAGCCCTTTTCTCCAAACTATTGCATAAACTAAGCACATATTGAAAATCTTTTTGAACAAAGGTGGTTTAAACAACTGATACCTGTGAGTGCTGTCGTCACAACAAAAGGATGGCATGTATTTACATTTGCCGTTTTACTGACAATAAACCTAGTTAGTCTTTAATAAGTTATTGTAAACTGGCAAAGAAACAAAAACAAAAGCAAACAAATTAAAAACATTTTTGAAAACTAGGTGTCCTCAACCTTTGATGGGCAGTGTTCAAATGGATGACAGAAGTAAGTGAGAGAGCTACATCACTACATGTGTGTCACAACCTGCAGTCCTAAAAAAACTGTCTTGCACAATTGCTACATTGCTTAAAATTCTCTGTACCCAATGTATTCACTTCTATGTAAATACAGAGGCATTAACTCACAAATGCTTTGTGGAGCTAATCACCCACTTCTACAACTCCTCCTGTTTTACCACGCTATCTGCCTGTTTCCATGGTAATGCTCTTTGAGGCATCATGGCTGTCAACTGAGCTCTGAGAGGCAGCCTAATGCTCAATGTGGCCCTGAAGGACCATTAACCTACACTCAAACCTGCTTGTCAGTTACAGCACAGGGGCAGAGCAGTGTGTACATTAGAACATATGGAGGTACATTATATAGAGCATAATTGTAAATGGACAGACAGACAATGAACAGACAGACGGATGGAGGAATAAATGAAGAGACAACAGATGGAGAAATGCATCATTTATTAGCCACTAGAACATTTTTAATAAAACGTACTTTGTACACATATACTGTGCGCTTACAAAAGCAAGACTAACCTGCTTAGAAAAAAACGTACCAATTTTGGTTCTCTAGGGTGTCAAACTGTGTTCCTTCTGGGCCAAAGCTCTAAAGAGTTTACTGTTTTTGCTGTTCTACCATCCTGAATTCAAATCATGAAGGCCCTGCTCATTAGCTAATGATTTGAATCAGGTGTTTAATGAGGCAGAATGCTAAACGCTACAGAGCTATGGGCTAGGAGAAATGCAGTTTAACACTGGGCTATAGTGTAAGATCACGTCTATTTGCAGGACAATATCTACCTGCCAGTGAGGAGCTCAAAAATGAGGATTCCTAGCGACCAGCAATCAGCTCCAAAGTCATGGCCTTTATTCATGATGACCTCAGGGGCCACGTATTCTGGAGTTCCACAGAATGTCCAAGTTTTCTTTCCCAAGCCAATTCTCTTAGCAAAGCCAAAATCAGTCTGGAAAGGTACAAAAAATACAAGCAAGAACACTGTTTTACCCAAGGTAACATCTTACTAGTCAGTTTACTATAACCTGAAGTTGAGGTGACAACTGAACAAAATGAGTATTCAGTAACATAAGTAAGAATTATTGTAAACTTGCCATTTTGACGTAGCCCTCTGCATCCAGGAGTAGATTCTCTGGCTTTAGATCTCGGTAGACAATACCCATTCCATGTAAGTAATCGAAGGCCTCCAGTACACAACCAACACAGAACCGAGCAGTGGCCTCCTCAAAAAAACTCCTAAATAACATAAAAACCAGAACAAATTTAATTTCTAGCTAATAGATTAGAAAATAAACAAATAATAGAAAAATTACTGGCAGTAACCATTATTGTGATCTAGTTACTGTATTTATAATGAAGAATACTGGCTGCAGATATTGGTGTTATTGGTGAGTTTAGTTGAGTGTAAAAATAACCTACACTCACATGTCCCTTAGTACGCTCCATAACTCTCCACCAAGACAGACTTCGAGCAGCATGTACACATATTTATCATCCCGAAATGTCCGGAACAACCTGACACATGAAACACAAACAGGTTCCAGAGAAATGTTTTTTTTTTGTATCTGTTCATTCTAAGATAGACACTATACAAAAACACAGAAACATCTGATTTACTTGCACACAGTAAACTGACCACTCCATGTCTTTTGTCTTGAAATGTCTGCAAGCTGGTACCAAATATCCAGCTAGCTAAAGTACACTCCTGGGCAAAAGTAAATGTGGCCTGAGATTCTTCAAGATGTGCCTTAGCAACCTCCAAAAGGTTCTGCCATCCACATCCACTACCCTTAACACTTATATGTACATTAGGGCTACTGTGTCCTAAAAATTAACGATATAAAATAGGGGGTTGTAAAGTCAAAAGGGTCTTCATACAACCTTCTATAAAAGCCCCTTATTTTCATATGTAAATCAGGCTCATCAACTGATCAATTCATCAAAGTGAGAAATCAGCATTCAGAATGTCAATGCTGTTGTGTAACACTTTCATTGACTTAATCAAGTCTAGAGAGTTAATCAAGAGGCATAAATATTAGCGTCTACAATTTACGAATCATGCTGCATTTGAACTGGTTTATAATGATTTTAACATGAAATAGAAATGATTTTTAATAAAAACAAAAGCTCAGTGTTAATTGCTGTGATCACTCTTTATGAGTACTGCTCATGTTCTCTTAGCACTTGTAAATTAAAAAACAAAAACGTAAATACCTATACTATCAATAGTAACATGTACTGTATAAAACTGACCTGACAATAAAGTTGCAGTTGGTCTGTTGCAGGATGTTCTTTTCTGAGTAGATATGCTCTTGTTGCCTAGTATCCACAATGTGCTTCTTCTTTATGCACTTCAAAGCAAAAGCGGTATCTTCATTTTTAAGTTTCACCTGTGTCATACAATGCAGTGCAAGCATGAATTTTATTGCAACAGAGTTTTTTGAGTCCATCCCAATATCTTAGTACTACCAATAAATCCAAACTAACTTCTGATTAACTTTATAACATGCATATTAGTTTCATAGTTGTTTATGATTCAATTATAATAGTTACATAATAATTCTTGAGATTATAATCTGAATAATAAATCTAGGTTGCATGGAGTTAACCCTTAAATATATCACTAGCCATACATGACTTCATTTCCCCTCAACCAGCACATCTATTGTTGTGTAACAAACCAAAATAAAAATATGACAAAACATATTTCACTTTATTATTTTGTCATTGTAAATAATGCTTAATACTTTAAGGCCATGAAATAGAAAAAAAGCAGAATTTATATTTCACAGAAACATATCATTTTTTTTTCCATTTTTAGTGTGTCCACCTTTTTGCCTTCATTACAGCTTCCATTCTTTTTAAGAGACTAGCTTTTAGTTTTTCAAAGAAATTATTTTTCCACATCTCCAAAGTTTAGTCTCTTTAGTCTTCAGCTTCTCACGATCCAAGTAATCCCAACTACAAATGTTGACTCACCGATCCACAAAACCTTACTCCACATCTCACATGTCCAGTTTCAATGCTTTAGTGCAAATGTTCCTCTTTTTTGTTCATTTCATTTTCTTAGTAACAGCTTCTTGACAGCCACACATCCTTTCAGACTCACAGCATTGTCTTCCTACCGTAGAAGGATGGACAGAAACACCTGAGGATATTTTTAGCTCTGAAGCAAGAGTGGAGTTTGATTTTCTCCTCTCTCTCAAAGATGAATGCTTTAAATAGTGTTTATATGGTAGTGACAGTTTTCATGGTCTATCTTGTCTTGTACAGTTGTTTGGAGTCCCATTTTCTCCATATCTTTTAAAACTTTTTTCAAACTCTTTCACTTATCTTTCCTCTTCCTTAATCAAGTGGATTATCTTCTATCCAATCTCCTCAGAACATCTCCTTTAGCCATTTTAGATGTACATGGGAACGAAATTTACAAAGCAGCGAAGGTGTGTTGAAGTCGTTGTTTGTGTGAATGTTAGTGTCTCTATTAAGGTAAACTTAATGTCTGTGATGTTGGGGGCAGCTTTTGTTGGGAGGACACAGCGAGAACTCGGTGGTTTTAAAATTAGAAAGATGAAAGGGTTTAAGTGGCAGTAAGGTGCTCAAAAAAAAGAAGTAGTCAAATACAGTTACAGATAGCTTTGATATTAATCCTAGTGTTGGAGGCTTCTGTGTAAATCTCTTAAATATATGTTTCCTGCTTTTGTCTAACACTGAAAAATGAACTTAAAGAGTTAAAAATTAATACTTGAAAAGGTGGTCTCTGACTTTTGCACAGTACTGTATAGTATCATGTCACTAATGTACAAACTGTTTGGGAAAAACCTAATGAAAACCACTGAATGACTAACTAGAAATCTACTAGAAGGATTAGAAGAATTCTGCAAATAACTCAGTGGTTAATTCAAAAGTGATGAGTGGTGGATGAATATTGAATATCAGGGCACATAATTAAGTTCCAGAGTTTACTTTCTCTGAAATGGTGCTGGTCCAGTGCGCTCTCATTATTTGAGGCCTCACCAGTTCCACCCGGCCGAAGCCCCCCATGCCCAGTGTGGCTACTATGTGTAGCTGCTGCAGGAATGAGACACTGGACAGGCGTGCAGCCTTTTCCCGCTGACTGCACAGTTCAGCTGCCTCTGGACCCCCTTCACACAGAGGAGACTGCGTCCTACAGCAACACAACACACAATACAAATCTCACACTCAGGGAATAGCAGTTTAGAAGAATTTGAAGCTGACTTATACCAAATTTCAGTAGGTGTTCAATAGGACTGAGTGACACATTAAGAAAATTAAAGCAAATGTCATCATTTGGAGGTCATCACTTGCTCAAAATTAGAGCAATCTTTCACTTGTATCCTGCAAAACATGATGCAAATGTGCGACCCAATCCAAGTACAGTGATGTTGTCTTCTACAACATATCAAATAGTCTCCATGCAGAATTTATGTGAAATTAGATTTTGAAGACTTATTTGTCTACATTAAGTGTTATAAATACATCATTTATTTGTCATGAAAATAATATCCGTTCAGTTCTAGTGTACACTCCCATGCAAATAACGGTGGGTCAGGCCCAAAATGGCAAAACATGAAGCTTTTTATTTTCTTAACCATAAATCATTACACAAATTGATAAAGTATCATAGTGTGGGATAGCAGGCAATATTGCAGAGTCAAAATTATTCCAGTCAGCATTGACGGCTTCAAACAGCTGAAAAACACTGCAAAGCTAGGCCATTTATTCCCCATAGGGTTTAAATCTGGACTCTGACCAGCCCAAAACTAAACCATTATATTTTGTACTTGGCCCATTTTTTGTGCATGGGAGTGTATGCTTGAATATGTGTCAGTGTGGTTCTTACGCTGCATTCCTTCTCTCGTCACTTATAGAGAGCTGCTCAACATACTCGCGCAGATAAGCTTGCAGCTCCTCATATGTCCCCACCATCTGATTAAAGTTACTGTGAGGAAAGCCAGTGGACACTATTAGAAGACTGAGCCGAATTGGAATTGTATGTAAAGGTGAGAGTATGCTTCTGTCAACATCACTTACTCTCTGTCCACCACCAAACATTGAGTGTCATTCTCCTTCGCAATGATGTTAGCTGAACGAACATCCTCACTGTAAGAGGAATCAAACGGATAATGTATTAATGTATTGCTTTCATCTACGTTAACAAATCACTGTAGAAGGGAGTTGTCCTATTTCTGCCCAGACTGTGCTTCTCAACAATGGTACAGTGTGACAAAATTCATTCTCTCATGACTAGCATTCCTCCACCCACATCCTTTCACAGAGCAGCACACAGAAAGAGTCTTCTCAGCAAACAACACTCAACCATGAATCGAAGAGACTAAAAAAGCATAAAAAACCCTCTCAGAACACAGAGGAAACAGTAGTGCTGAAAAGTGGAAAATTAAACCAGGACTGCACAGTATAGATAAAACACTAATATTGTGATATTGCTACATATTATGGCTGCAAAGCCCTAACATATAAAAATGCACTGGTGAATCAGTAATGTAAATACTGGTCTACACTGTACTGATCATAACAATTTACTTTTATTGAATTACATGAACATCTTGATTAAACAAAACACAAAACACCCACAGAAGCTTCCGTCTGGAACTTTGAATGGGTGAAATGTTTATAGTATCCAGTGAAAAAAAACACTGTGATTGATTAGCTGCACCTGCATAATGCAGAATCCTGCAATATCAGTTTTGCAAATGCCAATATCATGATAATGATTAATAAGCAATTTTGTGTAGCTCTTAAATTAAATGCTTAAAAATAAAGCAATAAGGAAACATCCAAACCTTATGAGAGCCTTTTCTCCAAAGTAATCTCCCACTCCCAGGGTCTTAATCTCCTGAGGCTCAGGACAGCCCTCTGTACTCTGGGTTACGGAAACCTGCCGCAATATAATATGGGCTCATATACATACGCGACAGATTTGCTCAAGGCCGTATGCATCTCATACATATTAAACATTTTGAGGCCATGCAATTTGATATTTTTCCAGTGAACATAGATAATTTAGAAGCAGTTTATAGACATAATTGGACGAATAACACTCATAATGTAGATCATTCTTTTTTTAGAGAGAGAGACACATTCTTACCTCTCCTTTGGCTATAATGAAGAAAGTGTTTCCTTCCTCACCCTCACGAATAATGTACTCCCCTTTATCAAAATAATCCTACAACATAAAACAAAGAGAACATTCCAGTAATCCACACAACACCATATGGAGGACATATTACACCAACAGCACACAGAAAAGGACAAATTATAAAAGGCTCTTGTATACTTACGATTTCTAGACAGTCAACAATTTTGGCAAGCTTCTCCTCTGGAAGATCCTTCAATAAAGACACACTATAGAAAAACTGTTTATATTTAGAGAAACAAAGTACCGTAAACTATTTTTAAAATAAAATTATGAAAGTGTTTTTGTTGATTCTCTGTAAAGTAGAATTTTACAGATGCTACATGCTTCGTTTGTTTAAACTAAATGCACCAAATGAAAATTCTTGGCTGAATAAAAACAAAGTTCATAAAAAAAGTTTATATAAAAAAGATACAAAAAATATCTGCTATCAAATATCCGCAACAACAGAGAATGGTTGTTCATCCAAGCCATCCACCGAATTCCATTTTTTTCAAGTTATACTTTGCACTCTGGTTCTGTCATTAGCCATCTTTTTTCAATATTTCAAAAACTGTGGCATCCGATCTACAGATGGCATCTGTGTGCTCACACAAAATTTTCGATGGCCAGAATTTTGGTGCATCCCTGCTAAAATCACTGTTTTTTGGTTACTGACATTAAAGTTAGTATTAGTGTGTGTGTGTGTGTTGTATTTGCACCTGCGCAGAAAACTGAAGTACTCCTCGTGTCTGGCCTGAGTGGATCTCATCATGATGCTCTGAAACGTCTGCCGGTCCAGAGCCCAGATATGAGACTTAGTCACAGCTATTACAACAGAATGAAACTACAGTCAACTCACAACAAATGCTTTTCTTTACTTTCACAAGTCATAGTATTTGATATGGCACTGAGCATCAGTTGGGCCTCCACTTGAGAAAACTGAACAAAGAACTTTACTCTTCATTTTCTGACATAAACAAGCTTCACAAAGTAAATCATCATGGCACAAACATATGACTGGTTGAAACATCTTCATTGTGAGGAAGATTATATACCACAAAACACTTCACTTATTTGTCAAGAGGATTTAATGCTCCCTTGAGTTCCAACAAAACATTTGACATGTACATACTTGTCGATAAATGAATATATTCTGAAGGCCTGTTAGGTTAGGAAGCTTTGTACATTGGCTATGTACTCTAAAGGGCCCAAATCCTACAGTATTCCTGTATTTCATTTTTTTCCCTAGGGTCCACTTATAACTTTGCTGTCTTTTGACATACCAAACCCAGTCATAATTCATTTTGATGCCATTTTCCTTTCTTTATCCTTTAGAAATAAACATGCTTGTTTTGTTGCTGTTCCTTCAGGAGTGGTATATAAAAAACTTTATAACTTTAGCATGAGTGGGTGGGGTTAAACTGCTGTAGGCTGAAGAGGCAGATATATACATGTGATGGTTTGCATAACATCACAGAAACAGTGAATTTACACCTATCCATACATCTGTAAATTCCAGAACCATCTCCTAAATCCAGTGTCACAAGAATGTTCTAGGCCTGTATATGCACAAGCTGAACAAATCACGGGTCTGACAAAGACTGCTTTAGCTACACATTCACCTTTAACAGTAGCGGTTCTCTTGCAGTTGTAGAGTATAGCCAACTCTCCAAAAGCTGTTCCAGGCTGCATCTGACCCAGGTGCTTCCCGTTCTGAATGACCTCCAGCAAGCCCTCTGCACATAAAACACAAGGCAAAGGACAGGATTAGGACAGTGCAGAGCATTTCAAAGTGAACTGCACTAAAAGAAAAAGCCCATGTCTGACCTGCAAGCACATAGAGATAGTTTCCAGGCTCTCCCTCCTGGATGACCAGCTGATTGGCCATATAGATCTTCTCATACATGCAGTCCACCATCTCTCGAGTGTGCTGGGGCTCCAGCTTCTTCAGAAAATCATTGTTCATGATGGCCTCATTGATCAGCTTCTTGGTGCTTGTTCAGAAAACATTCGCAGATAAACACATATTGGTAGTATTAAAGGGCTTATATCCAACACTTTTCTTATATTTTAGAATTTTTTGGAGGTACACTTATAATGTTTGTGTAGGTGTATGCATCAAAAACATTCATAAGGATTTTTTTTTTACAGTTTTACAACCATACTTTATTCCTTTAGAAGTTAAATGATTTGGTGGACTGAACCACTGTTGTCTGAACACGTGGATACATGTAAATGTGTTTTTTTCATCACAAAATCAGTTCATTTGAAATAGGCTGTTTTTGATGCTTAATTTGCATATGTAGACTGTATAGACTGCCTTGTAAAAGACACACCGTAGAAATTCGAAAAGTTTTAATGTAGTACATCAAACTTGTTTTTTTTTTTTTTAAGTTTTTCCATTTTTTTTAAAGAAAACACTATTTCCATCTGAAGTATTTGCTGTTCTCCTGTACACCCACAAGAGGTTTAAGTTAACAATTATTTAAAAATGAATTCTGCTAATTTTGCTCATATCAATTTAGAAGATGATGAAAGCATTTACCTTGTTTTAAAACTATCACGTTTCAAAAACAGAATTTTTCAGAACGATTATGAAGCTACATTAACATGTTAAAAGATACTCAAGACTGCCCTTGGTGCAGTCTGATGGAAATAATATCACCAGCGCTTCAAAGTCTTGCAGCTGAAGTCACAGAATGTGTTGACATTTTATAATATCAAAATCAACCTTGCTGCTCAACAAAGATAAAATTCGTGTCTAATTTGAGTTTGTAACTAAAACAGGCAGTTAATTTTTTCAAGTTTTGTCTGGTTCTGAACAGTTTGTCGGTTTTCAAATAAATAAAAACTTTAAATAAGCATCCACAGTATGCTTGATATGAGGCTCCATAGTATTATACATGGGTGCTCTGTATGATTACGCTGGACTCTCTCTCTCTCTCTCTCTCTCTGTGTCTCTCTCTCTTGGGCTAGTGTGGGCTCTCATTACCACATCTGAAAGAGCAAGGTCTCTCCATTAGCCTAAAATGGAACTTATGAATGAATTAGAGAGCAGATTTGTACAGCCGGTTTAATTAAAACAGTAATGATCCTGCCCATGCATACAGATGGCCCACGCTTTGTATTCTCTCGAGCCTCTCGATCCCCTTCATAGTGTGTTATGGTAATTGTGCTTTTCAAGCCTGCTCTGGGAGGAAGACACTACAAAGCCTTGACAAAAGCTTCCTACTGTTTCCCCTCTCCAAGAGAGTCAGTGTATTATACAGTGACTTGATAAAGAAACAAAACCGCATGGTTCAAACCTGATGAGCAACCAGTTACATAGCTTCTGTACTAGGGCGAGGACACTGAAAATTTAAGTGCCACAATGGCGAAATTTTAGTGATAAAACAATCATTGGTCAAAATATCATGGCTTTCAGTGCTATTATTGATAAAATGAACTGTAAATGTTTAAAAATCACTAATACATATAAAAAAAAAACATTTCACCACAGTTATTACACTGATAAACGTTTATAAGGGGTGTACAACCGGAATCGGTCAATATTGGAATCAGGTGATTTTTGCTCCAAACAATCAATTGCCAAATAGTCAATTTATTATTTTCATTTTGACAGATCTGTGCTGTGATTTTATGATGTAAATAATGTGAGGAAGTGCACTCGCACCGTGTTTGAATGCTGCTGTTACACTTGTACCAAAATGTTATAGCACAGTTATGCACAACTTATTGTGCTGAACTGCCATTCACCTCTTACTTTAGATGCAGCACTTCATCTGATTTTATATTAAAAAGCCAAATGATTTTCATGTTGGAATTAAAAAAGTGGCAGTTTGGCCCTTTAACAAGAAATACTGTTGTTTATATAGCAGCTTTGGCTAATAAAAATATCAGAAATGTGCCAGTGTGTTTCAATTGTTCACTGACAATGTGTAAACTTCAGATATTAAAAAATAGATAGATGAAAAAAAATGCCCAATTTGCCTATAAGGAAATGTTAATTTCTTTATAACACCAATTTACATAAACATGAAAGTATCACCAGCAACTACTGCTGTTATGTTATGCTATGTAAACATGTGCCGTCCTGGCATGGGCAAAATGGCAAAAATATAATATCATGATACTTGAAGACATTTTTATGACACAAAACGTATTTTTCCTAAGTTACAAAATGCTTCAGTAGTACTACATTTAAAAATGGTATGAAAAAATACAACAACAGCATTTTGCAAATGGTCCTGCAGTACATCCAATTAAACAGGCCTAATTATGCTTTGTTTTTAATGAAATTTGCCCTTGGTCAGTAGGGACGCCCAATCAGAACTGGTCAAGATTGGAAGCAGAAAATATTTTGACAAAATCATACATCGGGCATTATATTGTTTTATTTTTGCAAATCTGTGTTAGAATTTATGACGTAAATAACGTGAGGCAGGGTAGCTTAAGTGCAATCGTACTATATTTAACTGTTGCTGCTGCTACGCCTGCACCGAAATGTCAAAGCATAATCATACATGACTCATACTGCTAAACAGCCAGTTGTGCTTTTATTTGTATTTTGTACAAATTATATTTATGATTCATTTTATTTAAATAGGCAACTGTTTTAAAACTGACAAATTCAATATGCCAGCTTGACCTATTAAAGGGCAAATAATGTTGTTTATATTGTAAGTTTGGCTGATTAAAAGTGCTGCAAGTGTGTTAGTGTGTTTCATGTGTTCATCTTCCCAACAACAGTGCATGCTTTGGATTAAAAACGGTGGCCCAAAAATTAGCTACCGGCCAATTTGGTTGTAACGAATTGGGAATCAGAATTCGTGATCAGTGCCACCCTATTGGTCAGTGTTCTTTAACTACTGACCAAAATCCAAAATATGCTCAATATGCACAATATACTGTGATGTGATTTTGTCACAATAACATATTTTCACGTTGCTCACCCCTACCTTGACCTGGTACATGCTGTGCTGCAAAACTGTAGCAGTACTGATCATCATTCATACCGTGATATATAATAAAACTGATAATCATCCCTCCCTAGACTGCACTTTGAGGCCACTCACCCTGAATCTTTGCGTATGCGTGCTCTTTCTGTGGACACGTGGTGGGCCCTGTGGCCGTCACAGAAATGTCCTGACGTGGGCTCAGCAGACACACCCTCTTTGGCCTTGAGTCGCCGGTGTACCTCCACAGCCACCCTGTGGAAGCGTGTAGAGCCCTGGTTGATGACGCTGAGAAGCCTGTGGCTGGGCCTGGCCGAGGCCGGGGGTGAGCGGCCCAGGCCGTTGTAGCCAATGGCGTCCTGAAGCTTATCAATCTGCAACACTTTGGCCTCCAGCTCTCTCCGCAGAGTCTGCAGCTGCAGCTCCTGAGAGCGCAGCTCCTGGTCGCGGCGGGACAGCTCCTCCTCCAGCCGGGCGATCCGCAGTTTTAAGTGCTCTGCAGACTCCCACACTGGAGTCTCTTTAATAGTGGAGGCCAAACACGTCTCCTCCAGCCGAGGGGCTTTGATCGAACCATTCCCCATGGCCAGAGAGTGACCAGGCACCATAGAGAGGCCTTTTGGTCTGTCAGATTACCTCACTGTACAGACACAGAGCTCTACCCAGACAGACAGCAGATGCATTTCCTTCCAAAGGAACAATGTTCACAGTGACAAAGGCCTACATGAAAAGCAACAAGAAAAGCAGAGTTAAGCCTGGTTTTTGTTAATAAGTTTTGAAGTGTAGATTACTGTACGATGTTATTGTGTGCATTAGTTTAAAGGGCAGGTTTCCTACATTTTTTTTTACATTTTTGCATTTTACAGACACTCTGCAGAGGCTGGCAAATGCAGCATTAGGTATTTTTCCCAAGGACTTTTATTGGTATAGATCAGAGTATGTGAGTGGAGTGGAGCAGCAGACATGTACACTCTTTACTCAATGCGTTCTGTAATCACTCCGCTCCAGCTCCGCTCCGGGTTTTCTATTTCCTGCTTCTCACTCACCGTATTGAAACCCCATATGATTTGTTCTCTTGATATTTATTTTATGTCTTGAACATATGGACAAGACACTACACACTTTATTTCATTAATTATTAATTTATGGCTGTTATTAAATGAAAAACTAGTTCAAAATTCTGGGCTATGCAGGCTTTTTTCAGAAGGTATAGATTTAAAGGGAATGCCCAATCACAGGCTGGAAAACTGCTGTGGGTAAACAAACGCATGCAGTTTTAAAGCGACATTGTGTAACTATTTTACCTTATATTTTTACCTTATATTTTACCTAAGACTTATAACAGGGAGTATGGTGTCTCTGTCAATGCCACTTCAGCCTGGAATGCCTGGAATAATGATACATAACTTTGGAGGAGAGGACATGAAAGCTCTCGTGAGAAATGCACAAGGTTTTACGGTGCCACGTCGCACATCAACAGCTAGCTATAAGAAGCTAGTTCAGTACTCCCAGCAAGGACATCATAGCACAGGCTGCCAAAAAATCAAAAAAGACATTGTCAGAGGAAGCGAGGAAGAGAAAAGATGAGTTGACAGAGCGGACAAGAGTTAGTCTCGGACTGGCTTTTACGCGTTGGCGAGAGCTAAAAGAGGAAAAATAATGCAAGACGGTCTCATGGCTAACAGGAAAACAACAAAAATTCAACACCAGAGTGTAAGTCACATCCCTGCAAATGTGTGTTTGCAATGCATTGGCTGAATGTTGTCGTTTGTGTTCGCATACTGCGTTGGGTATGTTTCAGGCCTTAGCCTGCATGAGGTGCATACTTGCAAAGGGGAGTGGGAGTCTGTATCATTTAGCCCTTCAACAAATGCACATATACATGAGGGGAGCTTACAGTGAGATCTGTATTTACAACAGTGGTGTAAAAGGGAAATACATTTTGCAACTGCAGGGGAGCCCAAGAGCAATAAATACCAATTCTCGCATAATGCTGCTTTAATGGATGACACAAGACCATCTGTGTGTTATATCTGTAGAACTTTGTACCAGTATGTATGTCTGTTGAACAGCTCCACAGATGCGGTATATGAGGTGTACCATCACTCAAGCAGAGGTAAAAAAAGGTGGAAAAAAGTACTGTCTGGCTCATGGGATGGAGCGACACTGGAGCAATTTTCGGAGTGAGAATGAACACTGATGCTCCAAAGAAAATCATTTCACTTCACACTGCTCACATACTCTGTATAGCATGATTGTATTGCCTAAGCAGGACATCAAACCCCCATTTAGCAACTGGAGGGCAGCAGCATTACCCACTACACGATCAGCCACTACTAGAGTTCAGTTAGGCCAGGGGTCAGCAACTCAAAGAAGAGCCATTTCACCTCTTCAACAAAACCAAACCACCTTTGGGGGCCACAACATTTTATGCCCTTTTCATTGAAGGAACGTTTTACCATCTTGGCTGTAAATATGTCTCCGTATTTGCTAATGTGGTAGTATGGGATAAAAAATATAAAATTAATTAAAACCCAGACTTACTTTGCTCTGCTTTAAGCTTTACCTCAGATATAGCTGCTTTTCTCGCATCTCTGGCAGTAAAATGTGTCTCAATGTTCGTTTTTTACAGGGCTGAAGTCGCTTCTCATTCGCCAGCTTCTCGTTTAAATTTCCCATTCCATCTTAAATGGTGCCTGAGATGCCAGTACGTAACTGCTGCACCACTCAAGGTGGAACAGGACAATTCGAGCGAGAAGCTGGCGAATGAGAAGCTGTTCAGCCTTGTGACTTTTTAGTGTTTGACAGTTTCTGGCTGCAAATTAAACGCATCAGGAAACCAGCTGGAGCGCTTATGAATGCAAATAAGTCTGTTCATCTCTAAATTATCAATGTTCATCATTAAATCTCTCTTTTTGCTTATTTGTTAGCTACTAGCTAGGTGAGATTGCTGTCTGCATTGTTGTGTGACCAGCAGTCTGTGCACCAAACCTTCAGGCCGTTTATTGTTAAACAGTGTAAAAATGATCTGCAGAGCTTTATTTTACTGCAAATGAGGATTATTTTATTTTTACCTAAAAATCTAATTCTGCTGTGGAGCCACAACAGGCCACTAAAAGAGCCACATATCGCTGACCCCTGGGTTAGGCGGATACATGTAGATGTGTTGGTTTTTGTGACATCACAAAAACAATGAACTTAATAGACTTTCAGCTTAAATTCTATTTATAGACTAGTTAGAGTGAATGCTACACTTTTTAAACTGTATGTTTTCATTTTACTTCAAACTTATTTTAAAAAGACGAGGAAAATTCAGTTTTCCATTATATGAGGCCTTTAAAACATAACAGCTCGAGAATGGATGGTAGAGTTTACCCTATGATAGCACTTAAGAAGCAGGGTACTAGCCTATCTAGACAGCCTTAATTTTACACAGTGAGTAGTATAATTAAAAAATGAAGACATTACAGCTGTTAGAAAGGCCACTCAGTTGTGTTACTGTTGAGAGTAATCATTAATGGCGACGGCTTCGCGAAACACCACAAACGCATCCTGTAAACACTGAAGCTATAAGCTGATACAAACGACTGTTAACAGTAAAGACTAATAAAGGGGTCGGGCTAAAAAGTATCGAAGATGACTAAATATAAGCCTTATAAGGTTATATTTAAGCGTAGGCGTATTTAAATATTCAACCCCTCAGTAAACTATAGACAGCAAATTACTCACCGTGTCGTCGTGTTACTTCCTCTTAAGATGTTTAAGTGGCTCCGTCTTTCTCCGGTTGAACAGCAGCAGGTTGAGCAGCAGCAGGAGGAGACTGGAGTGACTGACCTGCTGCTGTGCTCGCTCAGGATCACCGGAGCCCCGAGAAACAGAGCGCTGCAGTACCGCGACCTCTAGCGGCCACATAGTGCTATTACAAGCATAGCTGGGAAGACAAGGCCTATGAGTAGGACTAAGGCAGGTCATCGACTTGTCCATTCTTCCACAGGCTGTAAACAGTCTTCATGGTGACAGGATGTTGTTTCAAATGGGAGTTAATTTACCTGCAGTGTTTTTGTACGACAAAGGACAAATTTAATGGCATAAATAAAAGATAATGGCCTACAATCGTCTTGAACGGTTCCTAAAGGTGACCAGGCCTTTTCTGTAGCTGCCTGTAGCTGCTCTGGAACAGTCTTCCGCTTTTCATAAAGGAATCCCCCATAATAGAAGCCCTCTTTTTTCATCATTAGAAAAAAAGACACATCCTTACTTTTTTCTTAACCGTTTATTGAGTGACATTAATCTCATTGTTATAGAGAACAAGTTAAAAGCCTGAATATTTCAGAAAACAGGTTATCAGGATTTATAAAAAAAAAAAATCTGGAAAGAAAAACATTGAAGCTGTGAGAGTAAAATTTGACTTATAAATACACCTTTGGCTTGTGGTGGGTTTCAGTATCCCAACATTCATACACTGAATCTGCAGTAATAAATCTATACATCTCAATTCAGTATTTGAGTTCAATCCATTATTTTAAAAGGAAGAAAGGATGAAATCAGAAAATATCCATCAGACAGACTCTTCTAACTCTAGGGAAAGTCTATTGAAACTGTTAGGTGAGCACAGTGTAGTGCATAAAACCACATACCAACATGCAAGTGATTGTTCCTGAAATCATGTAATATTAAAATGCATTACTATGAATAAATGCCCTTGTATCCATTTTCAGTTAGGTAAACTGTGCTAACAAAGAAAATCTCTGACAAACATTGGTTTAATACCTCTAGGTGTGCATGCGGCATGCTTTCTGTAAAGCTGAATAAAAAGAATAATGGATAATGTGTTGTAGTGAATAGACTCCACACTATCACTCAGAAGACTGTGCTAACCTGGCAAAACTAAAAATAAGATTCATAAACAAAAATTAGAATGAATCGAACATAAACTGGCATCCAAGTCTTCAACTGTCAAGTCTTTTCTATGAGTCCAAAACAGACTTGACTGTTGTTACAATAGAATAAGAAAAGAGTTGAGCCGTGCAGGGTGAATTCAGATAAAGGGGAGCTTTTTTATACAACAGAAGTGCTTGATACAGTACATAATGAAACAAACAGGCCATTCTGGATACTAAACTGGGACAGTGTGTTGTGTGAAAAATGTGCATTTCTTTAGGCATTTCCTTTAAATAATGTTGAAGAATATGCAAAAATGATTTTGGCATTGATTTGGTTACTGTTGGCTAAGAACAGCTAACTTAACCCATACAAGTAAATACAGTATGATCAGGAAATAATGCCATGGAATGGGTTCTGATTGGTTTAAAACGATGATATTTTGTTTATCTTGGATTTACATCTAATGTTTAAAAGTTTTTGATTACGTCATTTTCATACTTTTTACTTCTGGATTTTATGTTGTTTTGTTCAAATATCATAATATAACAAATTAAGTGATAACAACTCACGTTTTAGCCACTTAGTTTGAAAAGCTAAATGACTTGCAACATGACTAAAAACTGACAGTTTGACAGTTCAACAGTCACCTTCTTATAAATTTTGTTTTTTTTTTTTGGAAACTCTTAGACATGGCCGTCTTTATTATCCCACAGAGACTTCAAAATCTCCCCCCCAGGGCTGCACTTTACCTGGATTCACCCTGCTGTATGTTCAACATGCTTGTGGCTGGTGTTGCATGCAATTAAATTGTCTACAAAATATTCAACAGAAGACCACCCCCAGGTCCAAAAAAAAAAAAAAGCTAGACATTTCCTATTTTGAATAAATGATCATCTGTTTACCTTTACTATTTAGTAGCCTATTGTACACATTACATGGAGAATACAAAGGACAAGATAAGATCAAGACACAGTACAGGTTGTGTCATTAGGGAAATGTTCTGTTTAAAAAAGAATCAACAACGTACAGTACAAACTTTGCAATCATTTCTGAGACAGAATATAACACACTCCTTAAAATGTGCAAAATCAACAGTTAAAAATATTCCCAATGCTGTGTGCATAAAAAGTAATAGTTGTTGCTTCCTAGTATGTTCTTAGGTTATGATCTTTGTTTAATAATGTAAAAATTATGAAAATATAGAAAATGTTTTGATGAAACGTGCTGTATATTTAATTTTTTTTGCCTCAAATGATTAAACAGGCACATTTAACATTTGCACACAAATTTTATACTGACATAGAATTTTGAAGAAAGATTAGTCATTTGGATAGGAATATATCTGAAGCATATTTATGCCATAACCAGACATTTGCAAAGCTGTTCGAAAGTCAGTTTTTATAGTATCACTGATTATTTGAAATAGACAATGTAGATTTCCAAGAATTGCCAAGATTTTTACCCATACCTTTGTTTTCAATGCATTTAAAGCCCTAAACATTCATTTGTTTTCCTAAAATTTCTGATCGTGAGCTTAAGTTAAAATAAAGCAGTTTTGCTATTTGAGGAATTTAGTCTCTGAAAAAAAACATCTGAGCTGCATGTCTCAAATGATGACTTCTGTAATAACAAACACTAGCACTGTGTACACTGGTTGAAGTCTTGAGCTGAGAACAGCCGTCAGAATACACTATGACATAAGGAATGCTTCTGTGCATTAGTCTATCAACATAATAAAACACTTCTCCACCGTCCAGCTTTTATACATTTAACCAAGTCACAGTGTTGCAGTGAAAAGTGAAGGATTTTTCCAGTTTAAAACTATGGCAGGGTTGATGTGATAATGTCATGTACTGAACTGTACTGTGACTATGTATGTATGCCTTACATGCATCTGTGGCTTCGATAATAATAGCTTTGTACCAGACAACTAAAATAGGCTGTTACTGCATCAACAGCTGTTCAGAGCCTCTAAACTCGCGGCTTCACTTTGGCCTTCCATAAAAAGTAAACTTGTAAAAAAAACTTCAAAAACACTTTTAAAAGATCAACAAAAAATAAAAATCACAAAACACGCATGTGGCCAGAAGGCTGAAATAGTATTTTTTTTTAAATAAACAGTAAAACTAATGTTTCATGGACAATTTAAATATTGTTCAAAATCAATCAACACAGTTTAGCTGCCCACCAAAAAAATTATCCTATGTTTAGAACAGCTTTCCCTTATGCCATGATATGTTTCAATACAAATGTCATCTATCATATTTATTTAATGCATATGTGAATCCAAAGTATAGAATAGTATAGAAGTACTGAAAAAGTTCTAGGGTTAGGGTTAGTAGGTAGTAGGGTTACACTAGTACAGAAGTACGGCAAATATTCTACAATAACTACATTAGAAGTACTACAATATAGAAGTACTGTAGAAAGTCTGCAGTGGTATAGATGTATGATAGATGTTTTACAGTAATTGCATTAGAAATTCTACTGTATGGAAGTACTGTAGAAGTTTTTTATTGACTGTGTTAGACGTTCCACAGTATAGAAATAAAGTAGAGGTTCTACATTAACTGCATCAGACATTCTATATTAACCGCATTAGAAGTTCCACAGTAAAGAAATATTGTAGAAGTTCTACATTACCTGCATTAAAAGTTTTAAATAACTGCATTAGAAGTTCTACACTATAGAAATGTTGTAGAATTTATACATTAACTGCATTAGAAGTTCCACGTATAGAAGCATCGTAGAAGTTATACATGAAATGCATTAGAAGTTCTACATTAACTGCATTAGAAGTTCTATATTAACTGCATCAGAAGTTCCACATATAGAAGGATTGTAGAAGTTCTACATTAACTGCATTAGACGTTCTACCATGTAGTTCTACAGTAACTGCATTAGACGTTGTATAGTATAGAAGTACTGTGGAAGTTCTCTAGTAACTGCATTAGACGTTTTTCTGCATAGAAGCACTATAGACTTTCTACACCAGTATAGAAATACTGTAGAAGTTCTACCATAACTGCATTAGAAGTTCTACAGTATAGAAGTATTGTAGAGGTTCTAAAATAACTGCATTAGAAGTTCTACCATGTAGTTCTACAGTAACAGCATTAGAAGTTGTAGAGTATAGAACTACTGCAGAGGTTCTACAGTAACTGCATTAGAAATTGTATAGAAGTACTCTAGAAGTTCTACAGCAACTGCCTTAGACGTTTTACTGCATGTAAGTACTACATTAGTTCTAAACCAGTAGAAATACTGTAGAAGTTCAACAGTAACTGCATTAGAAGTTCAAGACTAACTGTATCTCTATTTACATTTCTCTACAAATGTAAATACCAGTAACAAGTTATGAACCTATTTGTATATTATACAAAATGTGTTAAAGCTGCACATCATTCTACTTTTTAATGCCATTTTGTTCGTATCTTTGTTTTGATATGTTAAAAATAAAGATATTTTAAGTTTGTTCATTCTATTATGAAACTGTTTACGTTTCCTGTATATACATTTAAATACATTTGGATGTGAAATGAGTAGAGCTGTCAATGTTTGAGTAAAGGCACAGATACTTGCTGCCACTCCCACATTGACAAAAGGCAGTGAAAAACTGAAATCAGGAATCATCAAAAGATTGGTGTTTGTTTTGTTTGTCTGGAAACACATGAACACTGAGATGACATGTTCAGTGAGCTGCGCTGAATTCTCGGATCACAGTTACTGGTGTCAAATAAAAAAAATAATAATACAATACTACAAAACGTTTTTCACATAGTGAACAAAATAAACAGAAATAAAAATGTATACAACATGGAGGAAGTGATACACTATTTGCATTGCAGCCGTTTCTTCTGTGAAGCCTTCAGCAGAAAAATGGCAAATAAAAACTCCTTATGGAGGTCCTATCAAAGTCAAGTCTGCTCACTTACACCCCTCTGTGGAGTCTCCCAGTAATCCCGGGCTTGCTGTAGCCCTTTGGAACAGCCACCAAACAGCTGCCACAGAGCAGAACTCAAAGATCTCCTACAATCTCTTCAAGTTTCCTTTTGTAGCTTAGAACAAAGACGCGCCAGAACCAGGCGGGTCTCTTGGTAGTGTTACTTCTTAGCCAGCTGGAAAGGATTCTGACCCTTTCAATGAAATAAAGATAAGTTAGTATAGTGCTACAGGTACATTTTACTTTATGTACTAGACATTAAAGGGGCCATATTTTTTGTCCGTTTATGTTTGTTTGGTCTTAATTCTTCAGCTGCTACTTTCAGATGTCTGGATCCTTTGAAAGGATATGCAGTGATATATTTGCTAAAAAAGCCAATAACAGCACAGCGTTTAAATGCGTTCTTTCCAAATCTTTCTTTGTCTGTAGAAACAGCACTCCTTTATCACTAGGAATGGGCACATCAGTTAAATTTGACATTCAGATTTGTAAGCTATCATTTAAGAAATATTTGAATAATGACCCGCCCCACACCAAAAAAAAAGTATAGGACTCTTAAGGCTACAGGTTACCGCAACCGGACACGTCAAGCACTCAGCATCTTACTATCACTGTATTATATTCAACTCAGACCTTGACATATGGCTTAAAATGTACACAGAAAAACAGACAAAGGCTCTTTTTTCTCTTCAGCTAATGTCACTAGCCTAGTTACATCGTCTTTCATCATGTCTCTTTTAGCTCAAAAACAGCGAGTGTATGAAGAGTTAACTATGTGATAAATTGTGTTTGAGTAGAGTGTAAAATGAACTTGAGTTTGATTGTCATTGCACTTTTCTGTGACTCTTCCTATGTGCTATAGCTTTGCTTTGTACTGTCTGCTACCTGGCAGCTGATACCCTCTGCTGGTACGGTGTGGAGCCTTTCCTCCGGTGTGTGGTAGCCTTTAGCTGGCTGCATTAGAATGTCTGTACCTCCTTTTTTGGGATAAACTGATAAGAAGCTCTGACCAAAACATAAGATGCTGGCTCTACACTGACCTCTAGTGAAGTATCGAGAGAAGCTAATTTGCATATCAAAAAAATATATTATTAGATTTTTTTCACAAACTGTCATGACTTTTTGAATATTTGAAAATTCTAACTCTTCCCTATTTATGACATCACTGTGAATGGGTGGGCTGAATTGCAGTAGGCTGAACAGGTGGTCATATATAAATGTGTGGTGATGTCAAAAAAAAGGCTGTGTTTGCAGCTTACTTTGCATACATGGACTGTACTGAATGGGAAGTGAATCGTTTTAAAACTTCAACAAATTTAGTTTTCCATGATATGGCCCCTTTATATATCAGTATATGGGTATAATAGTTTAATAGTGTGAGATCAAGGCATTCATTTCACTCACCAGGTTGACACAAACACAAAAACAAAGTAAGGTAAGTAGAACACAATGCATTCAAGCATGGGCAAGGCCAGCAACCACATTTTTGTCTTTTGGCTGGTACCCAAGGCAATCCAAGACATTCAAAGAGGGCAAAGTATGAATTCAGTTATTTGTAGAGATTGACTTTCTGTCAGTGTAAACAAATAAGACTAGTTTAAAACAGCAAGGGTTTAACTACAATTTATTTTCCTTCTGATGTTCTCGTAGATAGCTTTTCTGACATTCTGATATTTCTCATGACTACTATGGCAGAGTAGAAGCATTACAGCACATGTTAGTATGAGGTATTACAGCCCGATGATGAGTTTACTGAAGTGGATTATTGTTGCAGACTGTAGTTCATCTGAATGACAGGCTAAATGCAGTTCAGACAGAGCTTTTCATGGTAAGCAGCAGCAATTGAATACACACAATACACTCATTCAATCAAACTAATCACTTCTTCAACACTTGTTAAACAATAATCAAAAGAACAGAACAAAAACAAAACAAACAAACAAACAAACATTAGCTAGGGGCCTTCCTCGTGTGACCCTGACATACTGCATGTTGTAAATGGAAAGCATAAAGTTTTTAAAAAGTTTAAGTAAAGTCTGTATATTGCTCGGCTTCTTTCTTCATTTCTGCTGATCAGATGAGGTACAATAGGGCGTAGAAGCGTGAAAGCAAATGCAGCAGCTTGCTTGTCAACAGAGCAGCAATATACATATGATATAAATTAAAGGAAGACTTCATGAATATCGGTCAGATGTGTAACATGACTTTGGCACTATTCTAACACAAGGCAAAGGCATACAAAAAAAAGTAGTTGCTTAAAGCAAGATTCAGAATTGTAATTTCTACGTTATACATCTACGTGTGGCCTATCAAGGCAAAAATAACGCATAAGGCTTTTGCATAGTCAAAGAGATAATCCTCTTAAAGCTGCCCAACAATAGCTCTGTTAATTTGTTAATTTCCTTGAACTTTGGACTGCAAAGATTCTTAAAGAAAACCCTCTCAAAGAGATTAAAATATTTACTGAACGTTCATCTACGAATACCAATCATTTATGCATTGTGAGTCACACAAGTAAACTGTTACAGAAATCTCAATATGAAGAGACATATGGTAAGCACATTTTTAGAAATGAGCCCTTGTAGTTTCCAGTATACATTAGAGATTACAGTGTTGCCTCTATAGGTATACTTTGTAACTGCTGGTGTCAATTTTAATCTCAGAATCGAGGGTTTTCCTCATGGAAGGCCACTTCATAATATCCAGCTCCACCAATCAGTGCAGCGTGGTCTGTTACAACTCATCAAAACACCATTATAAAATAAGTTAATAGGCACATATCAGTTAACATAATGCACAAATATCATGCATATGCTGCCACAGTATATCTCCTCCTTAATCAAAACATTTTGACATAATGCATAGGCACAGTATAAAATCCATTACATAAACAACATTACCAGTAATAAAAATAAACAATCTGTACAAAAGTCCTGCCAGTATTTTTATGATTTTCTGTATTTTTCCCCATCATATAACAGAGCAAAACAGTACAAAAATAAATATTCTATATACAATCAAACAAGGCATTCCGGAATTAACGTCACTGCAAAACAAGAAGCACAGAGAACACAGCATGTTATTTCATGCCTGAAGTGCATGGAGGTATAGAGTGTTCATTTCTTTACTCTCTGAGACAAAATTAATTAAAAAATTTAAAACGCTTTAAAATACATATAAACAGGCTACCATTAGTATAATATCACTTAAATGCACTGATCATACATTCATTTCCATACAGGATACAAATAAAAAATAGTGGTCAGATCAACTAAATCTGTCATCTTAATAAATGAGTAAAAATATATTTTAACATTCTGTGAAGACAGAAGATGGTCTTCTAAGACATATCAGTTTTAGAAAATACACCTCCATTACTAGTGCATTATTTCATTACGGCACTGGAGAATTAGTACATAATGCATTGTGTCAGTTCCTGCATCAACCCAAAGCCACAGCAAAAACAAGTTAGATCACTGAAATCTGCTTACTTTATTCCAACACCCTGGTACTGGTAGACCATCATCACCCTGAGAAAGACAACAGCAATCATGAGAAAGATAGCAACTCATTCAATATGTAAGAACATAAAATTTTAAGAAACATAAGATTGGAGCACAGGCAGACAGTAATATCAACCACTTATGCATTGGTATTGAACTCTATAACATTCATCATAACACTTAATTTACATTTGCTAACAATCATGCAGTCACATTTATAGATGTAAATAGGCATTTAAATGAGCTCTTGTCCATTTGGTAGGCGATGTGAAATAAAATAAAGTATGCGTTTCCAATTATGCATGCTTCATACAAGCTCAAGCTTGACTCTTTTTGTTCTTATATTTTTATATTTTTGGAAAACTCTTTGTTTTAAGGGTGCCAGGCTGACCCATTCTTTTTTTAATGACCCATGTGGATGTGAAATGAGTAATTAATGTTAATACTGAGAATTAGTGAGAATAATGTGAGAAAAAGTGTTAGCAGATATTATGGGGTGAACTGAAACACCTTATATAAGGAAACTGTGTTGCTGTTAGCTACACAAATATAGCATCCATGCATCCAAGTAAGAAGTTTAAAACTAATAAATTTTCTAAAATATCAGATTATATCAGATTAAACAACTACACCAGCAAGAGCAAGAAAGTAAAATACTGTCTAGTTTCATTACTAAGAATTTTAGTATGAACTGATGTTAATATTAGGAAAGGATTAACTGATAATATAAGACTGGCTAACAGATGAAGCTTTTAGCTTTGTGATCTTGTAAGGAAATCTATATATGGTATTAGTGCATTTAGTGCAAAAATGACTATATTGTAAAATAATCAAGACATGCAGAATATCCTGTCTCATATTTATGAAACTGCTCAAACAAGCATATTTCACTACAACAATTTCTGTTAAGAGCGAGTGATCAGGGTGTGGTCTAAGGGGTTATGGAAATGACTGAGCATGCAAGAGAAGGCATGGACAGAAAGAGAGAAAGAGAGAGGGAGAGCACCATACCACAGGGCACGGGGCATCCAGCCCATCCAGGCCTGGCAAGCCTGGTTCACCTTTTTCTCCTTTAATGCCTCGGAAACCCTGTTCATGAAATCAATCACATCAACATCCTCCTGTAGCACAGTGCGTTGCGCAGAGCACTGCTGAAGGCACAGCTGCTCCATACAGAGCAGCCTAGAGCCTGCAGGCCAGTCTGAACTGGAGCATGCAGACCGGGCCCAACACTGACAAGAAGAGACTTGCTGAGTCCATAGTGCTGGATACAAAGCACAGCGCTCCACTCTTTAAAAAAAAGGGCTCTTTGGAGTAAAGAACTTTATTCACTTTTTAAAGTTTAAAGAACCTCTACAAATGGTGAAGGTTCTATATTAATTAACGGTTTGCCCTAGAACCAAGCCAACCAACTATGACTATTTTTAAGATGGATGCTGATCTAATGAGGTTGAAACTAACTGGATAAGGGCATTGAAACACATAAATATAAACGTATATCTAATTGCTCCTTTTAGGAGTCAGCACGACCCCCTTCCTGTCAGTGCAAATCCTGAAAATGGAAAATGCCCATGGAAAGTTCTGGTCCTTCCTCAAGGTCATTCAACATGTCTGAGTGCTCTGTTTATGTGTAAATGCCTTTGCCAGTGACTAACTCAAAGATTTGGACCAGAACCGCTCTGGGCGTCTGTGTTATTATTACATCAAGACATAAGGTGTCGTTTGTGGCTGCTGGGATGCCATTCTTCATCCCAGCATCCACTGCCACCTTTAGCCTTGAGGTGCCACATTGAACGAAGGACATACCAATGGACAGGGGGCATCTAATCCAGGGGCTCCTTGGTCTCCCTTATCCCCTTTGGCCCCCCTGTTGCCTCTCTTGCCCCTCTCCCCCTGCAAACAACAGTGCATTCAAAAAGACAGACTTTAGTCCTCCCGTTGAACTAAAGCAGTAAATATAAGAAGTTTCACCATCGTTAAGAGTAAGTCAAAACATGTTTATATGCTTTAAGAGCTTAAGAATGGTGCTTTTGTGCTGGTCTATGATAAAGCGTAAAGGGGATTTAGATGTGAGTGGAAGGGTTAGGGACGAGGGATGTCAGCCAAAGCTATTGGTGTGCAAACGCTTGTTATTTACGATTGATGTTCAAAGAGAAAGGTTTTGGACCTTTTTTGTAGTTCATATCCTTGTACCTGTTATCACCATTAAGCACAGGAGACTAGGTTTCTAGCAATAAGAAACAATTTGATTTTCCCAGGTCATTTTGGAACATTTCTATTGTTCTCTTCATCATGAAAGGTAAAGGCAAAAGCCATTTTCAAATGCTGTAAAAAAACCAAAAGCTTTCATATTGACAGAGACAACATGTAGAGAATCAGAGCTTTTATATCTCATGAAAACCTCACAAACCTTTCGAGGTGGTTTCTTGCAAAAGCATAGAAGTATGTTCCAATATAATAATATATTATTGGACTGTCATATGTTCTGGGCTCAGAGATTAACATTTAAGAGAATAAAAATAGGTCAAACTATTGCGCGATCTTCAAAAATGTAAAGAAAAAATCCCAATGCTGATGTTACCATCCTCACTATGGTCCCTATGGTCCGTCTACTGCAAAGCCTCTGATTTTTCCTCATTTCGCTAAAGAGTTACCAGTGTTAAAGGGCAGGTATAAGAACTGACAGTCACATCCACAAACTGTTGAGTAATATGCTACTCATCTCGGTCTCAGGGACACAATGTTTACTACTAAAGTTAATCAACACCATCTAGCTTAGCTCCATTTGTACAAGGTGAAATTAAAGTTTTGCCCACTAGAGGGAGCGTAGCATTACTGAGCAAACTGTGGTTTAAAGTACTAAGTTCAAATTCTGAACAAGCTGCATTTCTATAGTGGGCAAACAGTTCAATCAGGCATATATTAAGTACGATAAGTACAAAATGACAATTAATACTGTTCTGAACTGTATATAATCTTCATGACAGCCCTGTTACACTGTGACAAGAAAGCTGAAAGCAAATTGTAGGCTGGGAGAATGTCTTTCTTTCTACAGTGGGCAAGAAGAAATGGCAGCTTACTGCATATCATAACAGACTACAGCACAGAGGACAAGATACAATATAAAAATTATATAATGTAACATAATATCATTCCCACTCTACTCTTTTACTCTGTACTGTTTTTCTAAAGAGTATCGGTCATTTCATTCCCACGTCTGCACACCAAGGTCCAAGGCTTTGGGAATTTGGGATTTCATGACTTAGGAATTGTATGATTCCATCTCTGACTAGTGTGCACAGTTCTCATGCTGAAAACAGCCAACCAATATATAAAAGAGGCAGGAGACTTTCTAAAGTTATGTTCATGCATAAACACAATATTCATTTTCTAAATCTAACCAACTTCCTATCACTCCCTCCACAAAAACTGAGGGCTTACCTACTGCTGCCTGAGTCATATCAAAACATTATTTTGATATATGATTATATATTCCCACATATTCATTTGTTTCCTTTTAGTTGATATTAAATGGCACAAATACCTATTTCTGAAATGCAGCTATGACTCTACTGTAATAGTACATAATACTGTCAATATATAAATGAACAAATGTAAATTAGCTACTCATAACTTTAGTTCCTTGTGTAATTCCTATTTATTGTCCTGTACCTCTTACTGTTAATTCTTTTAATTTACAGCTTGCAGTTGCATTTAAGAAAGACAACAGGTCTTCACTGTCTGGACAAATCTTGTAACTTCATTATTGCCCTTTATTTTAATTTGAAAACATCAGCTGTTCTTCTCATTGTGTGAACATTTTAAGATGAATGGACCAAAAATAAGGTCCATAAGTACGTTTTTACATTACTTTCCATTTTAAGTTAAACATGTTTTTTCTTCTACTATAATGTTCCATGGTTTTGTTCTGACAGCTATGATGTACCTCTTTATCAGTGTTTTAGAAGGTCAGCACAGGGACTGTTCTATCATTCCTTATTGTGGCTTTGAGGTCTTGTGAAGGCTCTCTACTAACTACAGTGGCTAACTACTGCCACTGTTTTCAGTCTTTATGCACAGACCTTGATGACCTTTAGACACAGACTTTGATGATGGTACACTCTTAAAAAAAGATGGTTCTTTAAGGGTTCTTTAGTAAAGAAAATGATTCTATATAGAACCAAAGAATTTACATGATTACAGGGTTCTTTGCATCATGAAAGTGTTCTTAAGAATTTGCTGTAGATGGTTCTATAAAGAACCTCTTTGAATAGGGTTCTATATAGCACCAAAAAGGGTTCTTCTATTGTTACAATGTCAATCTTTTAAGAATAGAAGAACCCTTTTGAGTGCTATTTAGAACTCTTTTCAAAAAGGTTCTGTACAGAACCATCTACAGCACATTCTCCATCTATCTGAAGAACCCCTTCATGACGCGAAGAACCCTTTAATCATGCAAAGGGTTCTTCAAATGTTCATGGCTCTATATAGAACCATTTTCTTTACTGAAGAACCCTTAAAGAACCATCTTTGAACAGTGAGAGCTGTGCACACTGACTGAGACAGAGCACATTAACGGCTAGTTGGCAAGGAGGTAAGTGGAGGAGGAAAGAAGGAAGAGGAGGAATGAGGAGGAGTATTAACCCAGGCTACAACATTAGAGGAGCAGGAGTAGCAGGAGGAGGCCAGGGAGGGAGAGAGGGACAGAGAGGACGACCCGGCCCGACTCGGAAAAAAGAGCCAGGGGTCACAGGCCAAGGTGCAGGGGAGGAAAAGGGGAGAGGAAGACCTGTAGAAAAAAGAGAGGAAGACAAGAGGAGGAAAACAGTAAAAACAGCAGCGTGTCCTCAAGGCCCTCCTCAGCACCTTCAGCTGAACTGACCATCAATACACAGACAGAACTGTGTAGTAACATCTGAGCTTTTAGCACCAGTCAAATCTAATGCTGGTGATTTACAATTTGGCCAGTTTAAACTCCCCTACTCTACTCTTTTGCAAGATCTCTCAGTAGTATTTTCTCTTATGGCCAGTAGAGGGTGCTGAGAGGAACACTGACATGTCCAGACTTTCAAGGTGGAAGTTATTCAAGCAATAACTCAGGAAATTAGTGTTAATAGGAAGGAAACACACGACTATTCTGGGAGGATGGAGGGATGTAAGAGATAAACAGAAAAACATACACATATACTCTTTTAATTACACAAAAATTGCAGGATCTTTTAAAATGTATGCTATCATAGCATGGTTAAGTGACTATATTAAGACTGAATTATTTCAAATATATACACAAAACACATACTACACATACTTATGTATAGATAAAATGAATCTGCATAAAGACGAACTCTACCAAAATAATGATTAAACATTTCTTAATAACCCAACATTCATACATGTCCTTTTAACAGGCTCTCTATCAAATATACAGTAGAATTTATGATAATTACTATTGCAAGCACAGTGTCACTGAACCTAGCATGTTCCTGTTCAGTTTACCAGACACTATTACTAGGAAAACATGAATTGAATAAAATGCATCCAACTATCTCCAAAAAATCCAGTACATTCTACACCAAATTTGAGGAATTTTATGGGAGCAGGACCATGCTGGGTTTGAGTTTCACCCAAACCTCCCTCTTAGAAGAACATTGTGTTACTGTCTTCTTATGAAGGCATTAACATTCTACTTCAGACAGCATCCAAACTCCATCAAATCTTACCCGAATTCCTGTCGGTCCTGGTGGTCCTACTAAACCCTAATAAAGTGAGGGAGAAGACATTAATGAATGAAAGGCAACTTGCACAAATTTATACATCCATTTGACCCGTAGCTTTATTTGCTGAATTCTGCTATTCTTTAACAACAGCAGTGACTTAACAGTCTCATACAAATACATGTGTACTTACAGGGATGCCTTGAGGCCCTATTGGTCCTGCTACTCCCATATCTCCTTTCTCCCCCTACAAGTATAAAACAAAATAAACAACTAAGGTTTAAGTGGCAAAATACACATAAGCAGTACTTTGACATTTGATGGTAAGAGATACTATGACTTTTTTTTACTTTAAATATATTAAGTATTATTGGTATTTATTAAGTATTAATATTATAAAATGCATCAAAATGCAGAAACTATTCTCACCCTTTCTCCTTTTGGTCCTGCTGGTCCGGGCATACCAGCCGGTCCTATTAGACCCTTTGAAAGTAAAGACAAACAGTTAAATCAATCAGCTTTAAACAGAAGACAGGACTGGTGTCAAGGTCATTAAGGGAGAGAAAGTGTTAAGGCCTAGTAGATCAACAAGCTTTTCAGAGTTGACAGATAATGTTCTTCTCAGTAATGAGAAAATCAATCATCTTTTTGGTGAGGACCATTTTTAGGTAGTAAGGAAACAAGGTTTATTAATTCTGGAATAAGATTAATTTTGTAATCTAAATGTTAAGTGAAATTCCACTGATTTTTCAAAGGATAACTAAATGCACAAAATGTGAACAAAGTCATTCAGAGTGGTGTAATGTGAAAGTCATTCAGAGTGGTACAGTCATTCAGAGTGGTACAGAGTCAGATCTGTTCACAGTGATGTAGGCAGGCACCAGACATCTAAAGTGCTTAATGCCTCTAAAGATTACCTCAGAGAAAACTATTACACAAAACAGTTAAGAATACGCTGGCTGATGACAGAGACATGGTTTTATGATAGGTTTGAGATAACATTTTGAGGTAAAAAGTGTTTTTTTTTTTTAAATAAATTAAAACCCCTTACCAAGCCATGGGCCCACCACCAGGCCCAAAGTTTTATTACACACTTTGTAACCTAAGAAAAGCTCAACTAGTTTGCATTTAAGTCCCTGTAGTTACTGAATAATAAGCCTGGATTGTAAAGGGGTTAATGGCAGAGAGATACATGCAGGGCATCATAAGCAAAATCGTCCATAATTTCCATCTTCATAATTTCTGATTTACTACTAATAATATTATGGACATTACATATAAAAACTCAGAAGAAAGGTGTAGGTTCACTGGTCATTTTGAATAGTAAATAAAATGGCTATATTTGTGTTGTAGACATCTCAACCCATGGTTCCTATCATCACCACTGTACAGTAATCTGAGTCATTACATTTCTCTGCAATAAACTACATAACAAATCACTCTGAATGACTTTGTGTAAATCTTGACCTGCTGAAATTGTGAATTCCCCTTTAAAGGCTCTACCAAGATTGTAAAGATTATTGATCTACTGGGTAATAAACAGACACGCAAAAGATAATGATGAATCCATCTTCAGCTGTGGTTTCTTGACTTTTTTTTTGCTTTTCTTGCAGTCTTCTCATCCAGGATATGCCATTCTGTAACAATACTACATGCAGCCGCATCCCAGCATGCTCTCCTGGTATGACATCACAAGGTCAAAGCTTTTCTGTTTAAAAGAATACAGCTCTTGTGGCATGTGGTTATCAGAGGTCAGGCCTGTTTAAAGACCAAATATGGTGGGCTGGAAGGACATGGAAGTTCAGCGCGAGGCCTATTCATCTTTGCATTGGAACTGTCCATGTGTTTTGTTTATCAGCCTTTACCCATGTTCCCAATCATTTGGCCGAGTACTGACAGCTTGAAAAACAAACTGAGTGGCCTGCTCTGGACACAGCAAGAGGTCACAGCAAAACAGGCTTAGAGACGACGTCATTTCAAAGTCATCCTCATGCCAGTACAGCCCTCATGAAGAGTCTAAAAACAAAGGCCTTGACCAGCAGACAACGAGAAAGACACAGACAGGCAGAGAGAAGGACAGGCAAGCAGACAGACGGATACGAATGCAGAGAGACAGGCAGCAGCAGGCAGGCTGTGGAGGCAGAAGGAGAAAATGGGGAGAGGAGAGAGAGATGAGAGCGGGGTGAGGGGAACGGGTCTTGCGCCACTCACCACTGGACCAGGCTTGCCGTCTAAACCATGAGCCCCCTGGACAGTGTGTAAACAGTTAGAGAGCAGAGAGGAGAGATGGAGATGGTGGGGGGAGTGGGGGAGGAGTGTGGGGAGGAGACGAGGGGGTGAGTGAAGCAGTGACTCGTGTGACATAAAAAAACAAAACTAGGTTTGATGGAGGAGTGATAGTGTGGATGATGATGTGAGAAACAGACAGTAACTCCTTTTAACTACAGATAGCACAATGCCACCTTTATTTTTCCAGTGTAAATACCAATACTGATACTAAGTATCAAGGTATTATTAATTATTAATTTTTTATTATTTTTTTGTTAAAAAGTAAGCTTCAGAATAATTTATTTCAACATGAATTGAATCCAGATGAGATTAGATTTATCTGGGGACTTACACCATATGTCCAAAAGACTGTAGACACTTGCTTATTCAACATTTCTTCTGAAATCAAGAGTATTAACAGGGAGTTTGTCCTCCATTGCTTCAGTAACAGCCTCTACTATTCTGAGAAGGCCTTACACTACATGTTGGATAACTGCTGTGAGGAGTTGACTGCAATCAGAGAGATAAGAGCCTTAGTGAGGTCAGGAACTGATGTTGGAAGATTAGTTATGGATGACCAACTCCACTCCAACTCATCCCAAAGGTTTTGGATGGAGCTCCATCACTCTAGAGAAGACAATAGGCTCATGGCCAACTGCTCCAAAGCCTCCAATTCTACTAGCAATGCTTTTCTATGGAGATTATTGAAAGCCTATGTAAGCAATGAGTGCATCTTAAAGGAAGTGAATGCACTAATTAGAAGGGGGGTCTGGATACTTTTGAACATATAGTGTATATGGGGATAGTGTAATTTTTTTTTTAAATTTCTGCCACGTCTGTCATTGTAATGAACTGCATGCTCCTGAAGTAGATTCCAGTGGCTTTAATCTACTAAGAAATCAACGCTGTGCAAATTGCCATGTTGTTAATTTTGCATCATATCATGTAGAAAAGAAGTTTTTCCTAAGTGTGGAAGTACTTAAAGAAGCATTTACTTGTATTCTCTGTGGCCCAAACCAAGCTCATATGTATTGTACTAGCTCAAGTGTATTACTTTGAACATTAAAACATGTAAAATGATTTAAAAATTGCTGATGTTATGCAGTAATGTTGATGTTGATTTTATGCAGTACATCCAGTGGTAGAACTGCATTACCCCACCTGCCCATGGAAAACTAATCTCATCTGAATAGTATTTTAGAGGGCAAATTACTTTAGAGTAACTGTAATTGTAGTATAACACTTAACTAGTTACTTTTTGTTCTTTTGTTCCATATGGCTAAATTTATTAAATATTTATATTAAATATTTATTTATTAAATTGGATCTGTTCTTTGTTTCTAGCGATATACGATTCAACATTTTCTGTTGGTAAAACTACTTAACTGGTTATAATAAAGTATAACATATTATTTCATCTGTCATTCAGCACAGTGGCTGGTGATACTAAAGAAACAGCAAAGTTCCAGGAATTTACACAGTATGCATCTCTAAAAATATTGCAATGCATTATGACATTACAATTAAACATTATGATGTCAGCAGAGGATCATTATTATTTATCAGTGTATCTTTCTGAACTAAATGTTTAATTTGTGGCATGAAAGTCTGTTTAAGTGCAAAAGGAGTTACTGTGCCATTGATGGTGTGACTAGAACAAGTTTATCAATGACTTTAACACCAAAAGAATTCACCAAAAGTTAGGAAAAGGACCCCTAAGACTGACTTTGAATGTAATCTACTGCATGCCATTTCATAATAGTAAAATTATGACATACTAATACAAAGGACAATATATAGTAGTGAGTCACTGTTGCGAAAGTGGTGGCGGAAAAATGGCTCTCACACATCAAACTCTCAAATATTTTACAATTCACAAGTGCATGTAGTAAGAGAGTGCAGATGTATGCAAGTTCAGGTCCACTCAGCTGCCAACTTCCCTGATAACAAATACCATTAGAATAAATACAAATGTATGTAATTCCATAAAGATTTATGTAATCTGTATGTATTTTATTTACGGATAAGCAATCAGCCTTCCATCTCTGACCACGAATGACCACTCTCTGCTTGGTGGAAAACTGGTTTTATATGTAGATGAAGCTGTAATTTAATTCAGTTTCATTAAAAAATTGCTAGTTTAACACTTTGCTAAAACTTACTGCACTTAGTTTGTTAGGTACTTAGTAATTTTACTTAAAACTTATTGTACTTAGTTCTTTCCACGTTTTCAGGAATTTTAGCTTTAATTTTGGAGTGGTCAAATCAAATACCACAAAAGGCTTTAGCTGGTCCCAGGTGTTAACCATTTGAAGAAGAAATTTGCTTCAGTGACTCACTAACAATACATTATCCATTCTTTTCAACAAATGTGTGTTAAAAAAAGAAGTCAATAACTGTATTTCATTTATGTCACCTGAACACACAGCCTAAACCTGCTAATTTGCTAGTAAGAGCAGTAGAGATATGCCCAAAACAAATCTGGGTGGTCAAATCAAAGTCACTATGTGTAATTTTATACCTGGCCTGCAGGAATCACCAAAATAATGTTGTCATTGGATAGTTACTTCACAGCATGAATGGCTGCAAGCTATAAAATGACTCAAAGTACATCTGGCCATGACTGCTCAGTAAACACAAGGACACTCACTGATCCATGCAACCTGACACCACTGCAACCAATAAGCCATTAGCAAATGAAGCCCAGTGTCAACGCCACAGAAAGCACCAGCACATTAGTCATATCAAGGTGACATTAGTCACATCAATTTTAACACAAAGGATTTTCTCTTTAGATGAGATAAGAAGTTGAACTGATGTTATACTGAATTAAAAATGGAGTGGAGCTCATTAAACAATGGACTATTTAAATAAAACTAATTTGACTTGGTCCCTTTCCATTATACTGTTCTATGTTATCATTATTATTATTATTATTATTATTATTATAAGTACATTACCATGTTATTATATACTATACTTACTGTATATGTACTATGTTACAGGATTGTACTTACAGGGAGTCCAAGGTGGCCCCTGTCTCCTTTTTCTCCTTTCTGTCCAAAAGCTCCCTTCTCTCCTCTCAGACCCACTCCTGCCTCCCCCTGGTGAAGACAAGCAGATGATTACTTTGGCCTGTGAGGTTTATTATCTACATGAAGTCCTTAAATGACTGTGTAATCAATACTGCAATAAAGAGACATTCTCACCTTTGGCCCGGGCAATCCTGGAGGTCCCTAAAAGGTATATGAACATGGGTATTTGAATCATGTCTTTAATTATGACTGAAGCATGTGCAGGACATCATTGTAAATGACCAAAAGGTAAATGCAAACATTAATCCTAGGGGATGCTGTAAATCTCCTCTATAGCTGCACTGTAGAGGTACTTACTCTGGGACATGAATAAATCTCTCTGATAGTCTATCTGTCTTAACGACACTCCAAATTACAACTGCTTTTTAGGTTCCAGGAAGGAGGCAGGCCAAAACAATCAAATAACTCAAAAGTTTTTAAAGATTTTTCCATGTACGTAGTTAATTTTCTCTGGCTTGGGCTTGGGAACATTGGTATATTGCTGATGTATTTTTCGATGTTTGTTACAATATTGGTAGCAATCAGTGTAATTATTGATGTAAAAACCATAGTGTTTGTACCTAGCCTACAAAACTCTACTTACTACTGAGTAGAATATGCATAACATTCATATAGATATAATTTGACCAGGTATGATGTTATCCCAAAAAGTGTACACTGTCCTCACCATTGGCCCAACTGGCCCTGCAGGCCCTGGAGGTCCTGGAGGCCCATAGACCTAAGAAAAATCGAGAACGCAAAGTAGCATTATTAAACAGTGATGCCCCAATTCAGAACTCTCAAAACAGTGCAACAAGGTAAACACAGTGCTACATTTTAGCTTGGGTTCAGATATAACCTTTGCCAAACCAAATACTGGCCCACCTGTTACCAATCGCTCGTTTGGAAAACAGAATGTACAGTTGCATTACGTAACTCTTAAAAATAGAAGGGAATATTTACCAAGTCTGCTTTTTCTCCCTTCTCTCCAGGTTCACCTTTCTGACCCTGAAGAAGCAGGTAACAAAAATGCTTGTTCAACCATTTCACTAACATTCATCATGACTTAATGGAATAACATCACAACACATTTGCACACTGGTGTCATCTGATGCCACAACAACATTCTTCTTCTTGATGGGCACCACTGCGTACCATTGAGCCTGGTAATCCAAAGGGGCCAGGAGGCCCTGCAACCCCTTTTTCGCCAGTAGGGCCATCTAAACCCTACAGAATGGGGAAGGAATGATGAGATAGAGGTTAAGTGCTGCCAGGATGGGCAATTTTGAGGGATTCGAATGACATTGGTCAATGAGTAAGTTCAAAAATAAAATACTGAGATTATGGCACCTTAAATAAAGTGCAATCTTAAGTGCCACACACTTCAGCTTAAATCACTGTGTTTGCTTCCAATCAACCAAATTTTGCACACTTTAGTGGCTGTAAGAGCAATGCAGGCTTTATAAAGCTCTGATCATGCAAAAAGCCTTCAGAGATCTGATATAAAATATATTTTCTCTGACAGCACTTGGGTATTATTTGGGTAAGTAGGAAAGTAGGAAATGTCATAGGTTTTTTCAGCACTTACAGGTGATCCAGAGGGACCCATGTCTCCTTTATCTCCTTTAGGCCCAGGGAAGCCCATGACTCCGCCCTCTCCTCGTGGCCCCTCAGGCCCTGGCGGGCCAATGGGTCCTGTCTCTCCTGGTTTCCCCCGAGGACCCTGAGACATTCACCAAAATCAGTCAACTGCTTTGATTAACCACCATCACCAACAGACCAAGAAACCAAGAATGATTATTTTTAATGTAATGAAAACACCTGAACTTGTTCTGTACCTTTTCTCCATCAAGACCAGGAGGACCAGGAAGTCCGACTTCACCCTGAAGATAAAGTAAAAAAAATGTAAATGAAATCTTAAGAAAATGAACTGGGAAATCAATAGACAACAGTGAGAACCTAAAAAGTCCTCTACCTTGGTGCCAGGTAACCCAGGAGGCCCTGGAGGACCAGGTAGACCAGGTGGGCCCTATAGTCACACAAAAAATAGTTATTCAAATACATTTTAACTGAATTTGTTTTTTACCATCATTAATATGTATGTACCCTGCCTTTTTAGTGACATGAACGCTTACCATTAAATGCACATTGCGAATGTCCTGAAAAAAAAACATTAAAGAACATAATAAGGTTCCTCTACATATATCAGAGCACCTAAAAAAACAAATAAATATTTACAGGCACAGATAAGAAGGATAACATACGTTCTCATTGTTGTTAATTAATGTTTTTCCTGGTTCTCCCGTTGGGCCTGGGGGACCCTATTAAGCAAAAAAGAGAAAATATACATATACAGCTTAATAGAGCACACACTGCACTCAAATGACCTGCCTTTTTAAAGGGTTTGTGTTGTAACTCACTCTTGGTCCAGGTGGGCCTTCAGGTCCTGCTTCACCCTGTGGGCAGACAGGGGAGAACATGGTCAATCATACTGACTTAGCAATCAGAACAACAGAACATGAAATCAGTGTATCATATTCACCACCAAAGGGCTAGCAATAAGAAATGCTAACCTTACTGCCATGATCACCTTTTTCACCCTGTAAAAAAAAAAAAAACATGATCACTTATGAAGCTGATAAAGATACAAGCTCATAAGATGCTTTCACCCATCTTGGTAGCTTACCTTGGGTCCAGGTAATCCTGGTGCTCCTGGTTCTCCTTTCACAGCAATTCCTGAAGGGCTAGGCTCGCCCTTTTCACCCTGCAGAGAGGTGAGAGACAAATAGATATCCAGTTTGGTTTCAAAAAGATTACTTCTATCATGCTGTAGTTGTCAACAGTAGAAGCATAGTATATTGTATTAGGACCTTTTATTACACAGTAACGAAAACAACATCAGTCCAATGTCTCTAATCAGCAGTAAAACACAAGGCCCAAGCACACAAAACACATCAAGCTCAAAAGGCCTTAAAACCAAGAAATATTTTTTTTTTTACAACATTCAAAGATTACAGAGGACAGTAATTAAGGCATTTCCACTGAGCAAAATCAGGCCACTGTTTCACACACAGTGCTCTGTCATGCATGTGGCAAAGACACAAGTTCATGAAACTAATGAGCAACATATGGAATATGTTCTCTCAGTAACACCAAAGGGAATTCACATTCATCTGATGGTCAAACAGTCAAGCACAAACTCACAGTAACACAGAGTTGCACACAGCATGAGCATGATCTTTAGTGAACCTCATACTAATTTCATGCCTATTCCAGGCCTACCTTATATCCTCGCTTCCCAGGAATACCGGGAAGACCTGCCTGACCCTTTATGATGACAGAAAATGTCATTATTTGTCTTAGTTCAGTTCAGTGTGGACACTTTCTTATTGTTTTATTGTGTCTACCTAAATTTTGGCATTACCTTTCGCCCAGAAGCCCCTGGAAAACCAGCCTCTCCCTGAAGAGAGTGACCAGCAAGGAGAAAGACAGAAAACATGAAGGATGTTGTACAGAGAAAAGAGAAGCAAAAAACGTAAGCAGACACGACTTATTCCTGAACTCGGAAACTCGACAAACACAACATGGTTTTCCCACACTCCAGGCTTTGCCTCATTTCATCAACAGATCTGTGGATCATTTTTTGTAATCATGGTCACTTTTTCATACATGCAGTGTCAACACAAATCGCATGGACTGAAACAAACAACGTTGACATTAACTGTAAACCCTCTGCGACTATCAGACGCCATTATTTCTATCGCAGTAATTAGGCAACATGCTTTGATGTCAATATTTAGATCAGCTTGTCAGGCTTTGCATGTTCCAAGCACGCAAATAGCTGATCACTGGAACCACCACAATGAGCTGCCCACTATTGCCATGTTATTCATAGTAAAGAACACATGATGGTTATTTATTTCGTGTCTGGGTTGGCTTTGACTAATGAGCAAACACCATGCTAGTGATCTACAGACACAGCTGGGGTTGTGTTACATGCACCCAGAGTCTTAGACATGCCCTTTCACTCCTTAAGACTACCAAGCTAATAAATACAGATGGAGAGAGAAACACATATACTATGCTTTTATGAGTCTCCAATGTAAAAGTAATTCTGTCATGCACAGTTATTACTATATAATTACTGTAGCTAACTGTGGGGACACTCATATCCTACTGACCATTTCTTCTATGGTATGCTTCCTCAGAAAGCATGTGGGATGAGTACTGGCCACTCAAAAAACCCAAAGGGGTTAGAAACTGAAAATATGTCAACACTAGCACTAAATAGATCAACACTCCAGCTGCTTTTTATGTTGAGGGAATAAAAAGTCTATATGTTGATTCTATTATATTTGACTGAATGGAAACACTGTATGAAGTTAAGTTCATGTGTTTTTTTGAGTGTAAGCCACCTGAGCATGGCCTGCTGGAAGGTGGAGAATGTTTGATAATTTGTGGCAAATGGTCACTAGGATTAGACACAAAATAGATTAATCGGTGGGCTTGTGGTTAACATAGCGGATGGTTAAAGCAAATTCCAGGCAAACTACCTTCGGTCCTTGTTTCCCAGGCATTCCAGGCATCCCTCGCTCACCCTGGAAAACCAGTAGCAATTTTGCATCTTTTCAATGCTTGACACAGAGTATGAATCAAAGTCAACAGCTCATCCAAAATACAACTTGAAAACCTCTAGATCTAGTCATGCTAAACGCACATGCTAAAGGCAAGCCAAAATACCAGTTCAGCTCTGTTACTGAGTCACGCTCTGCCACAAAACTAGCAATCTACCAAGCGTCCTAGGAATTCTAAAAGCCTCCAAAGAAAGCAGAAGTGCCAGTCAGGCACAGGCAGACAGCAGGCCCCTGTGTGGAGTTTAAGAGGACAGAGATGGCATGAAGACTCCAGCGGGTCTGAGCGAGAGGCAGGTGGCAGAGCCTGGCTTTGGCACACTCCCCTCCTCTCTGACCACACGCGCTGTTCTCTTTCTGCGCACCAGCTGATTATGTGAGACTCTAACAGGTGCTGTGGTCTGAATCCTTGGAAGAGTCACGTATTGGCGAGCGATATGGAGAGGGAGTTTACGTGCATGGCATGAGTGTGCGCTAATGATCCCACGCACTTCAGAGGGGCTCTGCACTGGAGATGTGGCTGCAGCATGCTCAGCTGACACCATGACCACCAACCTGTCATGGGCAGTGGGGGCAGGGGTGCCACTGTAAAAATCTGTAAGGTTTGTAAACCTGTAAAATAAATGTCACATTTCTAACCTACTAGCCTCTCAAATTCTGACTGCCATCATCAACTTTCCTCCTATTTATGAACATCTAGAAACTTCTGAAGAGCATGGGTAGGTAAGTGCAATGTGCCTGACAATCAAAAGACATCACCTCACATCTAAGAAATAAGTAACACCTATGCTACACCAGTTTTTAAATGATTAATTTAGGCTTACAAGGTGAGTCGTAGCAGCGCATGGACATCATTTTTTTTTTGTTACGCAGTAATGCTACTTTTTTTCAACGTTAACAAACAAAATCTTGCATATGGCAGTTTTAAGCTGCAGATTTACAGTGAGAACCACGATGAATTACTCATCTGTTTTATTTTAACAAATTTACATCACAATCGTGGATATATTTGAACAAAGTGACCTCAACGCATTACTTTTTTAGGTTCTGAGAACAGAACTGATCTTCTCTGAAATCTCTTCACCCTTATGTACAGTTGTACATGCAAAATTGATAGTCGTTTTGAAATATGGTGACACAGTAAGTGAATATCCTCCAAAAAGAGTTCAATTGTGCTCATTTCATTCTGCCTTTACGGATATGAATATGTGTAGAGGAAGGGCCCAGATAATATGGATATGGATACGTATAGACAAAGATGGCCATAAAAATGCTTATTGCATATGGTGCAAAAAATCACTTTCCAATGCTTGTGGTGGTATGAGAGATGCACAGAGACATGCTAGCATTTTAAACTAAACTTTTTTTTCTATTTTTAACATTTTTAAACTAAAAACTAAGAGATGCCACTAAAATCTAGTCCAAATCACACAGTATTATCAGTAAAACCAAATCTAAGGTTGGTAATTCTGGGTGTGGTTAGAGTGAGTGGAGCAGATGAGAAAGGGAGAGGCTTTGCCAGGCTGGGTCAGACTTGGGGAGGGGGCATCCACGCTTCCTGGAAGATGAAAGAGCAAGGCTGCGTGTTGGTGGGGAAATAGAGGGATACGGTGACGGCTGAGGCATCTAATCGCTCCGGTGAGACCGAGAAAGAAAGAGAGATAGAGAGAGGGAGAAGGAGAAAGAGAAAGACTCTGCATCCCCAGAGCATTCAGCAGGAAGCGGCGGCCTCTTTGATCCTCTCCTTTTCCAGTCCAGTCACACTATTCCTGTCATCTTCTCTATTCATCGTCATCATCTCTTCATCCTCTGTGTGCTCCTATTTTAGCGCAGGATCACCTGACACACTGTGGAGGACTCGCTGAGCTTGCTGCGTGTGGATTGACACAGGCTGTAGATAATTTATTGGACTGTCAGTGTCTGGACTAAGATGATACGGGTGAGGAACTGCAGAGGAACTACTTTTCAGAGAAGATCAGTTCTGTTCTTGGAACCTAAAAAAGTGATGCGCTGAGTCTACTTGATTCAAATATGTACATCATTTCCACATGAATAAAATACATCACATCAACACAACGTCATTCTTCAGTTTATTTACCTCTGGCAATAACAGCGTTGATGTAATAGATTTTATTTATGTGGAAATTGTGCACGCATTTGAATCAACTCAAATTTATTGCATTACTTTATTCAGTGTGCTTTTGGCATGCAGACTACATACTAAACACGATCCCCATCTGTCAAGGGACACATTACGAGGAACAAGTTGAAAAATGTGCAATTTCGGACAAGGATGTCAGCAGAGCATTATGAATACGGGGAAAATCAGTATCTTCTTCAATCCATATTTACTTGGAGAAACGCAAGGACAAATAGTTTTCTTTGCATGCTTCACATTCGTCCACTCTTATGGTTCTTGGCTTGGACCCATGGTTCTAGGAAATGAATTGGTAAAGAACCGTTGTATTATGCTGAGATTCTTCACACTCAACCATCTCATTTACAACAGTTTTTAAAGAGTCATCCACCAAAAGGTGGCTCTTCTATAGCTTCGCCCCAATGAACCGTTTTCAATGTCTTTATTTTCAAGAATGTCTCAAGTCTCAGCCTCTCCTGACTCAGGAGGTCCGCTCTGGTAGACATTAAACAGCTTTAATGTATGTGTATATGATTGCATGAAATAGAGTGATCTTGTGTGAGTATGCTGTCTCTCCCTCGGGGGAAATAGACACTCACTAACAGCCTCATTAAATGGAGATTTGGGGGTGAGTAAGACTCAGTTTGAGCTGCTGTTAGCCGCTGAGATTGCAGTCATCTCCTCTCTATCTTCTGAACTTCCTGTGAGTCTCGCCAGTCTAATGATCGCAGTGCTGACAGCGTGTCTATATTTTGCGGCTTCAGTCGGAGCTCTTTTCCTTCTCGACAGACGGCCTGCTGGATTTAATGGTGAAAACAGACACACAAACACACGCTACTGCCACGTGCTGAGCAACCTGCACGAGTCATCGTCATGGCAACAGGCCTAGCAAGCTACAGCAAGCCGGCATACTTGGCAGAGGGGACAGCAGGTGGGAAAATAAGTGGGTATGGGTCATCAAGGTGCAAAAAAACAGGAGGCTCCAGAGGAACAGCATGAAGAGACTGAAGAGATCAGGAGAAGCAGTCACTCCCAGTCTCTGCTGTCAGCAATGAACATAGCAGTTTCCTCTTCCATAAAATTGCCCCTGGCAAAGCTTCTTTGTGACTGTTTGCATGCAGGTGCCTTTGTCGGGTCACATATTGTGGCTACAGTTGCATTCTCATATGTGCAGTGTTTAGAAGCACTTGAGAAAATCCTAGATTTGCACAATGTTTGTCTAAAACCTATTCAAAACCAGAGCTTAAAGCTTGGGAGAACAAATGAAATTTACAGAGGTTTCTCACTACCATCAATGTAGCTGATCAGGCAAAACATGTTTGGTGTCCAAGGTTTGCCAAATGAATTTAACTCATGTAGCTAACATTTTACCACAGTTAGTTCCAACAGTAAAATCTGATTGGTTGAGAAGCGTTTCATCCATCTTTATCTGTTATTTTTAATAACAACATGTTTTTTTTCACATAACTGTTTCTGCTGAACACAATTCCACTTGCTACTAAGTAATGACTCACTTTATGCAGCAGCTAATTATTCCCAGTTTAGTATTGATTAAAACAGAAAATGTGAACATTAGGTAACTTCTATAAGACAATATCTGACCTGCAGCCCCTTTAGTCATACTCTGAAGAAGGGTGTGACAGCAGGCCTACACCAAATTCTGAACCTGTCATTGCCCCAGAGCAAGCTTTTTGGTTGGCAGCTGTGATGGTGAAAACACTAAACACACTGGAATTAGCCAGAAACTAACAGAATGTAATTATGGCAAACAAGATGGGCTGTGAAATACTTTACATGTAAGCTTATATATATATATATAAGAATGTAAGTTTACAGCTGCCACTGTAACTCTGCACAATCTGCATTCGCAATTCATCAAACAACTGTCTAAATCACACTGAGTGGTTAAATAAACTCAAAAAGACGTAATTTTATGCTTTCAAACACGGTATGACATACTGGTACTTTAAAAAGTTTTATTATTTGCTAGCTACATTAGCCTTGGTGCTCTACTGCAAAACTAAAGAAGCAAGCTCTGGACACCAAACATGTCTTTGATGCTTTATTGAAATATGCAACAATAATAATAATAATAATGATAAATTAATGACTATAATTGTAATTATCGTCATTTGACGTCATTCATGCTTTTAGCATCTGCTTCAACAGAACAGCTCATGCTCACACCATGCTACGCTGAGCACACAAGCTTCTCAGGCAGGATACCTTCTCTCCCAGAAGCCCCATCTTCCCCTCCTCTCCCTATACAACACGCAGATGGAGACATCTTCAGCACAGCAGCAGACATACACACACACACACACACACACACACACACACAGCAGTGGCAACAGCAAAAGGAGTGCAGGACCACGAGAGGTACATGATCTTATGGAGGCATCGTCTCATGCCACGTTCAAAAGCCATGTGCTGTAAATCAGAGAGGAAATATATCTAAGAGAGACTACTTCTTAATCTAAGCAACAGGTCCTTGCAGGGTGGTCCTGAAAGCCTGACAAAGAGCAGGAAGGGGCATGTGTAGGAGGAGTGGTGTGAAGGGCAGCTAAAGGTAAATAAAAAATTCCATCAAACCTTGTGAACTGCACTGAAAAAAGTGTGCACCATTTCCACACAAATGAAATATATCACTCTACTTTAGCTCAAGATGAGACACATGTGATATCACAGAGCTCTTATCCTCAGAAGAACTATCTGAGCAGCAGGAGACTAAAAGAGCTAATATTCTACATTTTTCTTAAATTGTATTTTTGTCCCTTAAGTCCACTTATAACATTTGTGTGCGTTTATGTACCAAAAACTTGGTCATTTATTTTTATAACCACTTTCCAAACTCTCTAAAGAAGCAAACTCCGGACCCAAAACATGTCTTTAATACTTCATCCTTAGAATTTCCTACTCCTTAGAATTAAACAGACAGCTTTTGTTACTGTGCCTTTAAAGCTAATATATGTAAATAAGCTCTCCTCTGTATGTATTTATTCTGCCTTATTCAAAAGGATGTCCAGTGTGGATTGGTGGGGCTAAACAGCTGTAGGATGAAAAGGGAGATATATGCAAATGTTTTGGTTTTTCATGACATCACAGAAGCAATGAATTCAGAACGGGTGTTTTTTGACACTTAGTTTCCAAATATGGATTGTATGGACTGCGGGCTGAAGACTATGTGTTTTTGAAATGTTAATAATAACTGTGATAATGTTTACAAACTACAGTAATGTGTTTTATTTCAAAATAACAAAGAGCCAATTTGATTTTCATGATAAAGGGAATTTTAAACAAGCCTCTTTTGTGTTTGCATCTGATCTTATTGCTGTCTAGGAGAAACCACAGAGATTTTAAGGTTTCCTCCTCTTAGGTTTTTCTTTCCTATGGGACATCAATACTGTTTTTTTTTGTTTGCTTACTTTTAGAAAAAACTGTGTGGACATAATACATGTTATTCAAGTGGAAATGACCTTCCCAATTTGACTCAAAATGGACCTCCAAAGCATGGATTGCCAAAGGAGGCCTCAGACTCCGTATCACAGCGCTATCTTCTGTACTGATATCTGCCGTTTGGTCTCAGACCAACAGACCAAGCCCCTGCACACCCCCCACACACACACACTGATAAGAGCCCAGGGTTTATTTAAGATATCACACCCTGCCTCTGTCTGTGCTGCTTGGCAGCCCACATGCACACATTCTGGTGGAGCGTCTCTTGCACTGCTGGCGACGGAAGACAATACTCAGCATTCACGAGATAGACCGGCAGAATAATTTCTGGCCTCTGAGGGCTATTTTGTGCATCAGCAGGTGTAAACTTAATGTGTCACCCACACATGTTTACAGAAGGAAAATATTCCCACTGAGGAACAGCCAAATGACGTTGCGTAATCACTCCTGCAGATGCACTAGTCTACCTACTGTACTCATATTGAAGTAGGTAGGTTAGCACATCCGTAAATCTGAATGGACTACCTAGGATGATATGGATGGTCCCACTTAAATGCCCCTGTGCTGCTTGCAAGTGAGAGCATGAATCTACATTCAATGTAGTACGACCATGTTGATAATCTTCAGTACTTGGAAAACTGCCATGCGTACAGCTACCAAATCCAGAAACATTCCTGGCCTTACCTTCAGCCCTTGATCCCCCTTGGATCCCTAAGGAAACAGAGCAAAGGAAAAGCAGAAATCAGTCATCATGACATACATTGCTTTTCAAAAATGCCATTAAAGAGCCAAAGAGCCAGCATGATAAGCCTCTGATGCCAAAATAGCTTTCCAATCTACAACTGGTTTACATCAATAATAATGTCTAGACGAAATGGAAATGAACAGAGCAATGCAGACTCCATGTCTATAATTTTGCCCATCCAAAAAACCTCTATCATTTCCTATGTGATAGAAGGATTACATGTAGAAACATATTTATTTCTTTACATAGCAGCATGACTTGGCAATATTTGTTAGACATAAAGACATCCAGACACAAGGTACAATCCTATAGGATATAAAGGTGCCAGAGAGGAAGGAAAGATCTCCTCATGAATAATAGTGTTGGTAATGTGCTGGATCACATATGTTTTCTCTAATTTTGATAATTGAATTGTAAAGCTATTGCCTTGACTTCTTTCACTAAGATGTATCTTGTCTGAGTAAGCATCTGGGGCCTGGTAGGAGACCATCTCAGTTCTCTAAGGAACGGATATCACATTCATTCTGCTTTCATCAAGATTGATCTCCCCTTTCAGAGGTTCATGCCAGCCGAAGCCAATGTGTGCTAAGGGCAAGGTCGTAGAGCAGCCACCAGGTGGCGCAGTTTTATGTGCATAATCTGCTACCTTCAGCACAGAAAGCGCACAGAACGGACTTTACATTACATTCCACTTGGATTGACTAGAAACATTTCTTAAACAAAAACATCTGAATACATACTTAATCCAGTATTCAGCGTTTTAAGAAGCATAACAAGGCGTTTTCCTGCTGTGCCCCATATGAGGTGGTTACTCATAACCTGGCGTGAGATGTTATCTGGATGTGTGCATGGGAAAGTATCCACACTGTCTGCGGAGGAAAGCTAAAGTTTACAGGGCCAGATAGTGAGGGAATAGAGCAGCAGGTTGTTCCAGAGTTCAAATGTGTAAAGCCTTAATCCAGAATCAAGGTCATATAGCACAAAGCGTGTGCGCTAACTCATGGTGAAGTTCATTGAGATTCAAACAGAAAAACATATGCAGCTTCAGCTACAGTAAGTAGTCCTCACAAAAGTGTCAATCACACACACTGCTGTTCTGGCAAGTTGTGTTTTTGGGGTGAAAAGACTAACGCTGGATGTGTGTGAGTCCATGGGCGCATATGAGTGTTTGTGTAAAAGAGAAATTATGACACCGATAAAGGAAAAGAATACGAGGCATGAGAGAAATGTGAGTTTTGTTGTGGAAAAGTCATATCATCATGCAGGCAGAGCAACATTAGCTGAGAGGGAGAGAGAGAGAGAGAAAGTATGTATGTAGGAGAATAATTTAAGCTTAGGGAATAGAGAGAGTAAAATGATTATGATGAGATCTCAAGAGAGAGGGTGTGCACTGTTTATTCCTGTCTCTGAATATCTGTCTCTTCCTCAATATCTGTAAGTGGTACAAATGTCTACGTGTTACGTTACTTACATTGAAATACACTGTTGTATATTGTCACTGCACAAAAACAAAGCATCTCCATAATAGTAACTTTAAAGGTTTTCACATATTGTAAAGGGCAGCTGCTTTGTTTAGATGATGTAGAAGAACAAAAATAAAAAAAATGGAGATATATGATTTATCAGCAATGATATATTTCTTACGGTGAAAAAACATGATGCACTGAATATACTTTTTTGTTTGTTTGTTTGTTTTTTTACACAATTTTTTCCTCATTTAGCCAGGACCAATTCCAGCCACGACCTAAGTTCATGCTACCAAGCTGGGACGACGAGAGCTAGCTTCCTCTGAAACATGGGCCATCACCTGCTGTCACTGGACAGATCAAAGCTCTTGGAGGAAAACTCAAACTGCCATTTCTGTTACATCAGCTAACAGATGCCTGAATTAGCTAGCATCGCTGAGTGATATCTTTGGGCTATTCACTCAGAGAGTGAGGCCTATTATGCTCTCTGGAGCTCCACATTCAATACACTTTATTTAAATGTGTCATTTCCAGAGAAAATAACAGCTTTACTGCAACAGTGACAAGTTAGTAAATTGAAAGAAAAATAAATGTGTTAATATAATACATTTTCTTCATATGGAAATGATGTACACATTTGAATAAAGTATATTCAATGCATCACCTTTTTCAGTGTAGAGAGAAGAATCCACTGCCAGGAGCACTCCACAAAAGTGACACTAATATACGGGTGTAAATGACCTATTAACTGTCCTACAAGGCAAGCTGTATGCTGTTCAACTCAGAAAGGTCAAAGGTCACAGATTCTCACCTTGGGGCCCTCAGGTCCAATTAGGCCTGTCTCACCCTGATCACCCTGAGAGAAGAGAGAACACACAGGGTCATATTCAAGGAAAGGGGGTGGGTGGAGGTCAGCTGCAGTGGAAGAGGAGAAAGTGAGCAGGATGCTGAACATGTAACAGATGATTTGAATACTTTGTAATCATCTAATATTTCTTCTCTACATATTAACCGCTGTGCTGAGCCAAGTCTCTTTCTCTAGTCTGTAACTCTTCAGCTGAAATGGACAACTGACAATTCACATATTCATTATTAGTACTGTGTCCTTTTGCACGCTATATTTCACTCCAGCTTCTGGATGACATGTTTCAATGATACAATCGTATGCAATAGTTGTATGTAAAAAGCTCCCGGTCAGATTACATGTTCTATTGATTTTCTAAGTGGCAATAAGTACATGTCCTCTATAGGGAATAAACTTAAATATGGAGTCTGTAAATTGTAGAGCACAATATTTGTTTTTGCAGAGTACAACATATTGGAAAAAATAAAACACAAAATATAAAATGTGCTGTAACTGTAAACAAATTTTTGTCTGTTTTTTTGCCTGCAGTTTGGTAAATTTAGTTAATAAACAGTAATTATGTTTCAATGTGCTGATGTGTTTTCTGTAGAGAACATACTGTTTTTGTCCAGGAGCTCCCAAACTTCTGAACATGATTAAATATATCTCCTCATGGTTTCCTTTCTCATATTCCAGTCTATAAAAAAGGGACTCAGGGAACAAATTCATGATTATTTTTGACTTAAAAACCCACCTTTTGTCCTGGTACACCTGGTTCACCCTATAATTAAAAAAAGAAATTCAATAAAGTCATAGTATACATAACATATAACAAGCCAATCCATATGAGATCGTATAATTCATGCTTTTTTGCTGAGAAGTGCTTTTGTCCCCTCTTACTATTATTTTTGGAGCATTTGGTGCAATTTCCAAATGATATACACAGTCATAACATGATGCGGTCACTTTTCTTTGAGGTATTCCTTTACAGTGGACTTAATGCTCAGAAATGGTGAGCAGACCTCCAGCTCCTGCTGAGATATGAAGTGGTGTGTTGCTTTTATAGAGAGCCAGAGTGTGCTGCTTTATGGGTCCTGCATGTCTCAATGCACCACAATTAAAATTCCCCAACCTAAATAATCCATGGCAATTAATGTATCAAGGGAAATGTAGAGTTATCCAATGGTAACACGGAGGAGCGTAATGCAGCGTATCCACCCCTTCTGTGCTGGCAGTGGGAGATGGGACCCACCCTGCAAACTGCTGAACCTCGCCTGCACTTTAGGCCTGTTTACAACCCGTCTGTGGAAAATGCTATTAACACAGCTGGAGTAAATCTGAGAAGGGCTAAAGCTTGGACTCTGCAGTAGTCATATTCCAACAGGCATCTTCAATTAAGCAAACCAGAGAAGTGTTTAGTGCGAGTTGTGAGGCCTCCAACCAGCCTAACATCTTCCTGTGGAGTACTGTGAGAGCATTCTGACAAACCATGGCATTATCGTTTTTCTTATTATTTAACAAATATATAAAGTTCTGTCAGAATTATCTAGTCCTATTTTTAATCACATAAAGAGTTCACGAACGTGTTATATTGTATCACAGCCTCAGTATTTAACATTATGTGCTCTGATATTTTATTCAAATATCTTGAAGGCACACCCAACCTTACCTTCATTCCTGGCAGCATCTGCAAATGCAAAAACAAGTAAAACCACATTAAAACATGAAAAATTAATACCAGATGTATGGATAAACAAATATTGCCAACAATTCTGTCAGCATCATAGCAAAGTCTATGATGTGGATACATGCTGTGAAATGATATGTCTGAAACAGGGAGTGCTTTTCACTCAAGCTTCTGGATGACAATGATATGCATGTACACACTTACCCTCAGGTCTTTTCCAGGTTTCCCAGGTTCTCCAGGTTTTCCCTATATCACAGACAAATAGTTACTGCATCCATAAGTACAAGTTATTCATTTTCCAGCATCAGCAAAAAAGCAGAAAACATATATTGAACAGAAAATTACACAAAAGCCTCAACAACTAAATATAACATGTCTGCCTTTATTACAGCTTCCATTCTTTTTGGGAGACTTGCTTTGAGTTTTTTAAAGAAATTTGCAGTAAATATTTTTCCACACCTCCCAAGTTCAGTCTTAGAAGTCAGTTGCATTTTCTGGTTCTCATGATGCAAGCTATCCCAAACACATTAAATGATGTTGAGGTCTGGACAGTCTATTGTTTTGAGCTTCTTTAATTTGTTTTTCTTTGCAAATTTTTCTTTTCTCATTATTGGATTCTTGACAGCTACACATCCTTTGTTGAGCTGTTTTCTCACGGTGGAAGGATGGACAGAAACACCTGGGGATTTTACAAATCTGAAGAGTAGAGCTTGATTTTCTCCTCTCTTTCAAAGATGAAAGCTTTATGTGCTGTTTATCTGATGGTGACAGTTTTGGTGGTCTACCAGGTCTTGAACAGTTGTTGAGTCCCATTCTCCATATTTTTTAATACATTTTTGAACTCCAGTTCAGGAAACTCCTGTTTTTCCACTTATTTTCCTTTGACTTTCACCTTCCTCATGCAATTGGATTATCTTATATCCAATCTACTCAAAAATATCTCCTGATAAAATGGGTAACTTATACTTGGCTTGTAATGGCTGTTTTGACTGGAAATTAAATATATGAAAGTTCTTTTTTGCACAGTACTACACCTATAATGGGAAAAAAAACAGCCAGTACAATTTAATTGGACTTACCGGTGGTCCACTAGCACCAGTCAGGCCAGGGGGCCCTGGAGGGCCGGGAGGGCCTGGAGGTCCTTGTGCTCCAGGCTCGCCCTGCTGAGAGACAGTACATTACCATCTAAGAGAGAGAAGCCACTATGTGTGTACATTACAATAAATTCAAACTCAGCATTAGGGTCCCCTCAGTTTCAGTTCCAATCAGTCACTTTAACAGAGCTGAAAACTGCAAACTATATTTAACTGATGAATTAGAGAGACTGAAAGGGAAAGGAAGAAAACCCTTTAAGCTGAGTTGAAGATGGAATGAAAACATATTAGTTAGCTTTTAACTAGGGAAATGGCAGAGGGAATGCAAATGGTTATTCTACCAATGGTTATTATCCTTCACTGAGTACCATGTTTGGAAAACAAGCTCAGCCATTGAATTCTGGCTCTAAATGTAGCGTAATCATGGAAGTATGGGTTGGGTCCACCAAAAAGCCTTGAGTGTCCCAACTACTGACCATCAACTGAACAAAGCCTTCACTATTAGACAGTTCTGGCCTTTTTCAACAAGGTCAGTTGGATCCAAGTCATGTGGTCTCTCTGTTAAAACTCTGGTACTTTTACTGCAGGCCAAAGCAAAGAACCAAAACACAGAATGAGACTAAACAAAATCATACTACAGGAAAGCAGTTACACAAGGAGGAGGTTGTGGATATAGCAAATATGATGGGACGACATCATACCCTCATATTTTTGGTAAGTGTGTGAGAGAAAAGGTGATGACTTAGAATACAAATTCTGATGCTCTAATAATTACGTCTGGTCTCCTCATTATAAAAGGAGCCTTGATGGTAACAGCACACTAAAAGTACTAAATTTAGATTAGTATTCATTTCCTTCTATCATCAAAAAGTCTCAAACTATGGTGATCTGGCTGCAACTCCAATTAGTAATTGATGATACTAGATAGGATGCTAAAAGGAGGCATTGCTTCTGTGTGGTAGCTAAGTTTAAAATCCAGATAAATTTGAAACCCATCCATCAACCTAGAGGCCATATTTTGTCCAGTTATTTCTTGACAGGAGATGTCTAGACATGATTTATTATCCCAGATGCAGATCCATTAAACGAAGCATTCCACTATCCCTATCCAGAGCACAGGCAGGAACCAGCTCAGAAAGCCCAGCCAGTCAATGGTGGAGGGATTTCCACTCTGCTTTTAGTCAGTGGCCCTCCACAGTGTGGACCGTTGTCTCCAAACATGGTGCCCTAATCTGGCACGCACACAGCACACCTGTAGAAACAAGATGGAGGGTGGATGCCAGCCGGGGTCAGCCTGCGCCAGGCCTATCTGGACTAGGCCAGAGAAGTCTGAATGCACAGAGAGGCTTTGAGAGAGGAGAAGAGAGGGCTGGCATACCCCTTCGGAGAGTCCTCGTTCTGCTGCCAAATAAGCTCTCCGTCTCATACTTTTGTTATCTTTACACTGACATTATGCGGATTACAGAATGGGATTTTTCCTAACACTTGCTTTCTCCAAGGCGCTAATTCTAAATCGATGCTCTCTGTGCTTGACGGGTTTATACAAATGTCAACGAGACAAAATCTTTTCTAGGAGGATGTGATGGAAATGGGTCTTGAGATAACATCATTTGTCTCGTTCGTCGGCTCTAAACCCTCTGTGGCAGTTGCGTTTTCAAACCTTTCATCACTGAAAGCACAGGAAAAAAAACACAGTGTTTCATATTTGAGTTTCTCCAGATAGCTTCCTGTCAGTGTGCTAATAATTGCACATTTCCTTGTCTGACATTTCCATTGGGATCACTGTGCGAGGACGGAAGATTTTCAATTTCTAGGAATGCTTTCTTTGGCCCAGTGTCAACACACACGGGCAGTTGTTTGAACTTGAAGGAAGGAAAGACAAAAGGCTGGCCCTCTGGGCTAGGCATCAAGCTATAAACACCCGTGGCTTTGAAAAAGAGCCTTTCAGTATTTTCAGTGGTCAAACTGCTGAACTATTGTAAAAATCTCAGATAAATCAGATTTATTTGACTGCAGCTGGAACAGCTCAATAAACGTGTGTAACAGTTCCTGTCCTATTCTCAAATTTCCGATGCTGAGTGAGAAGGTTAGCAAACACGCCCATGCCAGAGAGGGTTACTAATGGGCCAGGGCTTTGGCTGGCAGTTGGTCGACAGTGGTTGGCATCCTTGGTGGGAGGAGGGGGGGAGAGGATAAGGAGGGCGGCAGAGATAGATGTACCTTCAGGCGCTTTAGAATTAGAGGGCTTATTGAGGGCATGTTGCGCACGGTGATGGGCAACATCTGCTCAGGTCACAAAGCACAGGTGGGCCGCGGTGCAAAAAGGAAGAGGGGAAGAGGGAAAAGAAATAGAGAAACAAGTGAAAACGATAGTGAATTGCAGGGAAACAGCAAGGCAGGGAGAGAGAAAGAGAGAGGCCAAGAGAGAGGTGGAAAAGAGAGAAAGAGTGAAAGAGGCATGAGGACTGATACACAAGACCCAGCAATCTGAGTGAAGAGTGGAGATGAATCTTTTTAAATCGGAAGCCAAATTATATGTTGCAGGTCATCACTGTTGTAACAAAATCTTGTATCTTTGAAATGGTATCTTTACAAGAAAAGCAACAAATAGTCTTGTCTGTTATGTATGTTCATGCAAATATATTTTATTTCTATTGGTGCATTCATCATGATGTGTTCACACAATGTAAACAGCAGCTGGCATTTTAAAATGGAGTAAAACAGTTTTTTACATGGCAGTGATGACATAAGTGTTGGGAACCAGATATAAATGAAATTGGTTTTGGATCCATTATCTCCACTGTGACTCTATTGCTGGATCCTGCAGCAGTGCTGTATAGATCAGGCTGGCTTCAGTCTTGCCACAAAGAGAGTTTAGCAACAGACTTACTGTGGCCTGTCCTCCAGCACAGGGGTGGACAATACGCCGTTTCTGTTGAAATCACCAGCATAATGAAGTACAGACTGAAGAGTTATTGGCCCATTTCCCACTGATGTATAGTAGTTTACTTAAGACTGAATACAGCTTGCCTCCTTTCTGTAATATGTTTGCATTTCACGTCTCAATAGGCAATTGATTCATAGTAATTGCAAAAAAAGTTTTCAAAAATAAATTCTGTTATTCAAAGCATGCCTAATTTCAGTTAATTTGGAGGAAAAGTAAGAAATGCAAACAAAGAAAGTAGGCAAGTGTTCTCAGTTTGACCCTTACATAAGAAGCGATTTTCACTATAATTACCAAAAATGCTTCAAGGTGTGCTATGATGAAAATGGTCAAATTTTGAACTAAATCACTGGTGGATGGAACAGAAATGCACATAGCCAATGCAACTAATATTCTATCTTACTATTTAATAGAGTTGCTAAAAGATTTGACTTTGATTATGACTTCAAATGTCAAATGTACATAGTTTTTTTTTCCTTTTTTTGGGGTGGTGGTATGGGGGTTTCCCCATTCTCCCAATATAGTTGTGGCCAATTCCTGCCCACTATTTAGTTCACCTAACATGATGCTGAGAGGATGAAGGCTAGCATATGCTTCCTCTAAGACACATGAGATGCCACTGTGTTTTTTCAAACTACCAATAACACAACCTCCCTGGACAGCTTAATGCACTTGGAGGAGAACATTAACTGCTAATGCTGTTACATCAGCTAGAGAGAGAGAGAGAGAGGTATGCTCTCTTGGACTCCTGGCCATAGATCACTGTGGCATCGCTGGGGATGGAACTTCTCCCAACGACAGATTCAACACTTAGGCAGCTGCACCACTTGAGAGCCCCAAATGAACACAGTTTCTGTTACAGCACACCTTTAAGCATACCATTACACAAGTACAAAAAGTCCCATGGAATTGAGAAGGCCCAAAAGAAAAGAAGAGACAACACTGCGTATACATAGCACACTGTTTCAGTATTGCATGTTGTTTAGTGGCAGGCTCGTGTGCGCTCAGTCAGAGGACAGGCCTGGACTGGCTTTCTCTTTGCAGCAGGGCTGGAACACACACGGTTCTGGGCATGAGGGACAGGGAGGACCCCACAAACCTTTAACATCAGAGCCTGACTGGAGCGTAACGCTGCCAGAGTTTTCAGTGGAAGACCCTGCTAAAGTGGCCCAATACGCACACACACAGACACATGCGCGCACACACGCACAAGCACACACAGTGATTCCCATCTCTGTTTCAAGAGGTGGTCCTTCCAATCTTGCACACAGTCAACCTCTTGGCTCCTTCCAAAATAACTGTAAAGACCCCTATGTAACCACCCACCAGCACAGACCTCCCATATAGAGCCCCTCATTCAGTTTGCTGTTGTCCTTGCAACCTGCTTGACAAGACCTAGTTCAGTTTTCCCCAGAGATATTTGCTCCCTGTAATTAGTCTTAACCCTTAAAACTTGAGTTAATATAGTCCTTCTCCTGAACTTTAAATGCAAGTATTTAATTACACAATTAATTATATAGTTGTAGAATTAATTATATTTACATTCTGAGTCTTGAGACTTTTCATGAAGAAAAAAAGTGGCAAAAATGTAAAGGATGGTTTCTCTTTCCTCACAACAAGACTGCAAACACTAGAATAGCTTTTCATCAGATTTAAACTCTTTTATGTTTGAAGCAAATTTGTTGTTAAAAGCGTTTTGATTAATTATAACAACTTCTCTTTATCTATTGTTGTCTATTTCTATTGTGTATTTTTTATAGCAAATGTATTTTCAGCAAGGTTGTCTTTATTATCAATTCCAGGTAAGATTTTATTGTTGCGTGCCATTTCTGCCATGAGCTAGAGTTCAGAAAAAGGAACGTATCTGTATATAAAAGTACTGAATGACTTTTAAATTGGTCAAAACCATTGGAAAAATCCTACACCACATAAGAAAGTCGTTTTCTTGGCAACATTGTTTTCTTATCAAATCTGTTACAGTAGGCTGCTGGTATAATTGTCCTGTTTGCAGTGGAATGGTGTTCCCCTAGAGGAAGCACTGATTTGCGCTGAGGGCCTCCTACTACATGCACTACATGTGCTACCCATCATGGATTACAGCAATTTGTCAATCCACTGTTCTTTTCTTCCTCTTTTCATTTCAGTTTGCAGACATGCAATTATTCTGTTTATATCTTCTTTGGGGCAAACGGGACAAATTACTGAGGTAAATAGAGGATCAACATACAGTACAAGCTGTAACACAAACAGATGCTGGTGAATTCTCAAAGGTTCAAAATGCAACAGAGATTTCAGATTGCACAAAGCTGTACAGAGACAAAGGAAAGTATTTGCTTACCCGGTGTGTATAATCACCACACACGCCCTGAAAAACACATAAATAGACATGATTTGTAAGAGCTTCTCCTTGTATAACTGTTATTTACTATACAAACAGGTTGTATAAACCTAAACTGTTTTCTTACTTTCTCGCCTTTTGGACCTGGTTCGCCCTAGAATGAAAATATGCGTTAACACAGTACTTCAACTACAAACTAATTTCCAAAAATGTTGGGATACTGTGTAAAATGTAACTAAAAACATACTGCACTGATGTGCAAATCATTTAAACCCTATATTTAATTGAAACTAGTACAAAGACAGCAAATCAAAATGAGAAATGTTATTGTTTTTTGAAAACTGGCATCAAATTTAAAATGGGCATACATTTTTCAAAACACAATAAAATTTCTCAGTTTATTGTTGTCTGTTGTCTTTGTACTATTTTCAAGTAACTATCTTTACATTTTTTGCACATCATTAAATTCTGTTTTATTTACATTTTGCACAGCACAGGAGGCATATACTTACAGGAAGTCCTTTGGGACCACGGGGACCCTGGAAAAATAAGCATACCGTTATTGATTTTAATGGATATTTATTTTGTCGATTTGTTTAACAAAGAGATAGCACAGATCTGATACATAGTGCTGATACTGAGCTAATATCAACAGCAAAAAATCTGAGGTTTTGTACAGGCTGTTGTCTGTGTATTTCTTCCAATAGGATATGTGAATGTTTATTCTAGCAGTTAAAGTGAAGTGCTTGAATTAAAAACAGCATATTTTTCAGAAAAAAACTGGCATCAGTATCAGCTGATATGCAAGATTTCCATGTCAGCATTGGTAACAAAAGAGAAAAAGTGATATTGTGCCATCTTTGATTTTATATATGTCCTTGGTTAAATATCTTGAACATAAACACCTGACAATCCCAAACCAAGAGGAGTACAGCATATCCAAACGGAATAAATTAATACAGTGTCCATTCCAACACAGTTTGGCAAATGTGCTTCATATGAAATCTCTCAGTGCCTTTTAAAACATTCCTTGACTTAGCTGGGGAAGGAAAAGCGGAAAGGGGCTCACAGTAAAAACATGAATCAATTTTTCAGCTATTCTGCATCAGCAGTAGACATTCTGGTTCAGACCTGAAGTGGACAGCCATGTAATTTGTTTTGGCTGGTGGGAGTCAGCTTCTGTAGGCCGGCAGCACTCCAGAGCCAAAGAGCAGCTGAGTGTGCTCAGAAGGAAGCTGCCAATGCCCTCCAATAAAATTAATCCTCGTGTGATAACCTGCACACTCTAAAAAATAACTAATGACTTTAAACGTAGACACTAAGTGCCTTAGTGTCATTTGGAACGATGAAACGGCCGGAATGACTTGCAGCTTCCAAGGTGCCATGATATTCATCCAAAAACACTGGCGAATCTGCTTCTAAGCTGAACTCTGAGCAGAATGAGAGAGTAGTAGGAGGCTGAAATTGAGAGGGAACCTGTCAATAAAAGAGTAAATCAAAATCCCAGATGAAGGTGGGTTCGTAGTCTCTGAGTCACTGTGTTTCGTTCAAAAGCTCTTTGGGGGCCATTCAGCAGCGACGTTGACCCCATAAAGGTGTCACAATGATGGAGGGGGGCTAACTTTTATTCATGGCACCTCGTTGGAGGACTGCCTCGCTTTTTCACTTGCACGGTTGTTCATGGCTTCCTGTTTCTGCAGGCACTTCAAAAGAAAAAGTCATTTTGTTGTATTTTATGACCAATACTCTGGAATTCAGTAGCTTGGAGCAATGTATATATAAGCGTATTACCTTTCAGCATCGTAGCAGCAGACTATTGAAAACATTCTTATAATTAAGATCCAAAGCACTATGTTTTGATAAAGCTGCTGCCAAAGTTTTACAGAAAACTCAAGGAGCTGCTAAAAGTCACTTCTGACAAAACATGTTCACAGAGAGATCGACAAATGGTTCCCCTTGTCCAAAACACTGGCATCGTACAGCTATCGACTTACTCAGCTAATAAATCAAAGAACACGACTGTTCTCCCAGAAGAATCATGTGGCCACGTTCACAGAGCTAAATAAACATCAATGATACAAACCACCTTCGAAATAAAGAGCTCTACTGCTGAGTTTTATGGACTCTGACACATTTCTCTTTATGATAATCTCTTTTGTGCATGATTGAAAGCCTGTCTTGGTGGATTTAGACATGCAGTATTTCACAATGCATGAAGAAAACACAAGGGTTCATAATATGTGGCCTTGTGAGCACTAGAATCCACAGTAAGTTTGAATATTTAACATCTGAAATAGAGAGAATATCTGCACTGCAGCACAGTTGATCTTTTTCAAATATACACAAGGCAAGCTTACCATATCCCCTTTCAGGCCATTCTGCCCCTGTAGAAATGAAACAAAAACATTTGTCACAGTAATTACTTAAATTATTATTTCCTCAGGGCAGATGGTGAGTCACTGTGTACATACATATCACTACCAATTTCATTCTATGTCATTATTGTGGCAATAATAGTCAAATTATAATGAAAAATTGCTATAATCATTATTAACACAATTATCCCCATCATTATCGTAATGACCAGTGTTATCAATTAGCCTCAAACCATTCCAGAAAAATCTTTCAGGTCTCAAAAGTGAATGGGTGAATTTAAATGGGTGAATGAGTGTAAAGCACGTTTTACAAAAAGTGAGGTGAAACTCACGGGTTTTCCGTCCAAACCGATGGGACCCTGCGAGAGAGGGGGAGCAGAAGTAGACTGGCTTTAATGAGAGGGCATGGAGCATTCACATGGCTGTCTAGACTGCTACTCTGATATGAGGGTGTTTATAAGGAAAAAATGGTATTTCCTCAAGAGGTCAGGCCAAGGCACAAGTCAAGCGGAAAAGAGTAGCACGCTGAAGGAACAGTGAGGCTACTGTATTCTAGAGGGGCCCAGAGTGTGTGTCCAGCAGATCACTCGTTATGGCTAGTAATAAACACCTGAAAAGAGCCTTTAAGCCAAGGCCACTTTGTCAAACTACGGATTAGGTGATTGAATATATTGGCTCTTAATACTAAATTCTTGTACTGTATACTAGAGATCCTCAAATTTAGACCTTCAATTTAGTTTCTGATCCTGTATTTTGTAATCAGGCTTAGTTACCTGTTGATTAACTGATTGGCCACCTAGTGTCACATGTACCAAAGACTACAACACCCAGGAACTGGATTCAGGATCCAGACTGGAAGATCTTTGCTTTATACTATCAGCATAGAGTACAGTTTCAGCTGTTTTGCTACATAAAATCAACATGTTTGCTCATTATAATTGATTATAGAGGCTCATTATAGGGTCAAGCAATAGCAAGGCTAGTCAAAATTGTGCTAGAACAAAAACACACCCATGTGAAACAGTTAAACAGTGTTAAACAGTTACTGGATTTTATTTATTTTTATACTACAGTTCAAAAGTTTGGAATGACTCATCATAATCTTTGTTATTTTATATACAAAAATAACTCAATGCAAACATATAATACAATATAGATTTAAATGTTATTAACTAGACATCAAAAAGATGTTTTATTTAATATTTCAGGAAGATATTAAATCAAAAGATAATGTATGGTTTTTGAAAGGCGAGGCATTCTGGATCTTAATTTGAAAGTAATTTTATAACTGATGTTATGTAGCTTTCTCATTCACTTCAGAATCACCTACAGCTCCATTCTACAGCTCTACTATTATTATTATTATTATTATTATTATTATTATTATTGTGGATTTGCAAAGATCTAATATTTTAGGAGGATTTTATACATGTGTCTGCATTCAAATTGGTTTTATTTTTGAAATCACTGATTCTAAACTGAATGACAGCGTATGTTAATTTAGACTGGTTGTAAGCAATAACTTGTTTAACTAGTTAAACAGGTTATTGCAAGTTATAGCAATAACTAGTTTGCTAATTATAGTTAAGGTCATAGAGACATACCGGAAAGCCAGGAAATCCTCTAGTCCCAGGCTGCCCCTGAATAGAGACACAAAGAGAAAGGGAGCAGTTGGATTATTTTCTACACACACATACACACACACACATACACACACAAACACACACACAAAGACGCAATAGTGCACACTCCTACACACAAAGCTACACATACTCAAACGCACACATACACAGAAAATGAAGAGTGATGTGAACTTGGTGAGACGAGGTCAGTGTTAAATAGCACAGTCCACTGCTATTGAAGCTCAGTTGTGTGGTGTTGTAATTGAGTTTGAAAGATAGAAGGACTCCCTGGTGCCCATTGGCAGCACTCTGTGTGGGATGGGGAAAGAGAATCAACACTGGGATAAAACAACGGAGTACACGCTGAAATCCTACACTTGAGTGAACATACAGAAAAGCAAACAAAACAAGACTGCACTGATCCAATAAACGAAACCCAAAGTGGAAGTCAACAAATGAAATACGTAAATGTCAATAACGATTAGCGCTACATTCCCCTGAACACAATACCCATTCTGCCTTGCTGGAAAATCTTTTACTGCCCTTGAGACAGGAAGAAGCCATTCAATATCCCAGAAAGAAAGGGGCAGTGGGCAGTGAAGGAAAACTGGGAGAAATTACAAGGAAGAGGCGAGTGCAGCTAATGAAAGAGATTATATGTCTGGCTCTCAGGTAGTTATTGAGAACGCAGAAGATTTTCTCTCCCAAGGGAAACCAAATCTGAGGTCTGGAATAGTGAAAATAGCAGCCTGGGAGTTCAGAAAATGACGGGGAAATGACTGACAGCATGTTGCATTTCTGGGCTACAAACCTGCAGGATGCAGGATTATATATAATTGCTAACATATAAAACCAGTTGCTTTTTTTTTTAAAACAAACTGAAAACATGCAATGTCCTTTATATTGTATACACATTTCAACTGGATGGATCTAAATGGTGCAACATTACTTAGAATAAAATCTTGTTACGTTAACCTATGTTAAAGTTATATAAAGTCACTTATTGGAAGATATGAGGCCTTATTACGACAGAGCCAGTATACAGTTTCTTTAAAGAACATACTATTTTAAAAGAACAACAGTGAAATCATGGTAGACATGTAGTGACAGTCTAAGACCGTGTCATCAATGAGGGCAATGAGGGCTCTGTCTCTTCTATAATCTCTTCATTTGTGTGTGAACAACACAGTGTGGCCGCCCAGTCAGGTCCACCTGGTTGATTTAAGCCATCATTTCCGCTGGCCTCTCCACACCTCTTCTTCAAATCAACCCCTGTGAACCCTTCTCAGGTCAGCACAAAGCTCCTGCTGTCAGCTTCACCTGCTGGAAAAGCCCCCCCCCCTACAGCTATCCTATTCTGACACCTCCCTCTGCCACGACCCTTCCTGTCCTGACCTGCTGTCTTCTCCTAATGCCTTATTACTAGCGGTGGGCTGAGGGTACAGAGAGGCATGCAATCAGCAAGCTGAAAACCAGATGTGTGCTCCTGCCTGAACAGTCTGCCGGCCCTGCCATAAGGTATCCCCGGCCCATCAGCCAGGAGTGCTGGAGGATGGATTGTGAAACCACAGGACAAAGCGTGGCCAAAGCCCTTCACAGCATAATCAGAAAGGAAATTGCACTTCTGAGGGAGAAACATTAGCCTTTTGTCTTACTTCTGCTTGGAATGTGGGGAGTAGAAGGCAAGTGGGTGCCGGGGTTTTGGGACAAGCCCCATTTCATCTGGAGTCCAACCATTCGCTTATAGACGCAGTACAATAAGAGGCAATCTAGGAGTCTAGTGTCTGGATCATTATCTCACAGGTCGGGATGTTTTCATTTCTCTCCCTAATGAAGATGGGATTCCAAATGACCATCATTACTGGCAAATCAAAGCCCCTCAGTGCTCAAATAAAGCCTAAGTATTTCCATGCAACCTGCTATGGGATTTCTGTCTAATTCATCTCCATTGGAAGAGCTGCATGCTACAGAGAATAGGCATTTGTGTGCTTGATTGGGCAAAAAACCTTGCAAATTTCTGGACAGAGTACTGCTCAGATGTTAGAGGTGTGACACAAACATGGTGATTTATCCATGCTAACCAACCCATGTACACAAAAAGGGAGTTGTAAATCTGTATCCCAGCATGAAAAATGAGATGAACGGCAGTTCCTCAAATAGTGAAAAGCTATTAGAGATTTGGAAAATATGCCAAACATAGCAAAGTCAACAAAATATTGCTTTGCAAAATCTGAAAAGCTAAATCTTTCATTTACAGAGACTGACTGGAAGTACTGTAAGATAGTATTAGTGGTGGTGAAAACACTTACAGGAGGTCCCCGTGGGCCAATGATAGACAGACCTGGCTCCCCTGGTGCTCCCTAAGGACAGATACAGAGATAGACAGGTGATGAGGAGAAGAACTGACAGAAAGGAGAAAGAAAGTGGGACTCTCTCTAATCTACCATCTGAATATAAAGGCCAAATACAGCACTCAGTGAAAATATACATGCACCAGAAAAACTCTCTCTAAAACACCCTGTGACATCTGTTGAACATAACTCTTGCCACTAAGCCTCCACACACAGACAGCAGTCTTAGGACACTTGCTAAGAGAACATGCATGTGCCTGTGTGGTAAACGCGTTTTTTGGGCTAAAAGTACTTCAGCAGACTCCGTTCTTGGTTCTTGTTTCAAGGTCATACTTTAAGTCTTGACAGCACTGCTGGGAGGGTTGGGGAGCACTGCAGAGTAAACAGCGCAGGGCCCAGTGGACTGGTTCTCTGGCACAACCTGGGTGATTTGCACAGTGTCAGCCAGTCTATAATGCCGTACCCAGCCTCCCAGCTCAATCCCACAAAACTCTGAGGCCAGACCTGAACGCTATCGAGTTTCCAGCACTTTCCCTAATTAGCTCTTTCTCGCGAAACCTTATCAGGGAGACATCTTTGATGACCCAGGCATCCGTCAAATTACAGGTGATTTTAATGTTTCTGAGCAAATGCTTGTTTTATCCAGGGGGCGTATTTGTTTTCACACTCAGGTTTTGTACATCAGTGGCCCTTCCTGGCTAGCGGAGAGAGAGATTGATGCTGCCCAAGCCAGGCAGTGGCCAATTCAGGCCAGAGAGAAAAGAAAGCTTTGCCCTTGTGGTTTATGGTTACCCACAGAATCTTACAGAGATCTGTGCAATTGGACAACTGAAGATCTAGAGATATCCTTCTTAGAGGCTTAAGTTACAGGTCTTTGGCAGCTTGGAATGGCCAAGTAACAAAGAGTCCAAATATAATCAGCCAAAGCAAATTCTTCCCAGGAAACAGGCAAAGAAAATGCGCTGTATTTTAAGGTTCTACCACAGTAATGAAAGTTGGCTCAGATGATTTCATCTCCTCCTGTAAGAAATCCATTGCGACAAAGCTAAACACAGTGTTATGTCAGTGTTCCTTGAAAGACAAAACCAATCCATCACTGATTAACCTGCTTTTTCCTCTCTGCCTTTCCATGTGTCCCCCAAAAATTCAATATTGGTTTTGTTAAGTGGAAGACGTCAAGCTTGCCAATTTCAGGGCTAGTGCAGTTCCCCAAGTCTGCGCCGGCGTGTGCAGCATAAGAGGTTGTTTTGATATCTAATGAAGATCTATAACCAAGATCTACTGTCCAATCATGACTTTCCCCAGCAGGAAACTAAGCCTTAACCACTCTTAAAGAGAGTGGCTAAAAATGAACTCCTGAAACAACTTGTGCAGAGAAACATGAAAAAAGGTCACCGATTGTTTTGGATAAGGATCTGATCATACCTTGTCTGCTTCTCCACTTCCAGACTTGGTGGTTACACTATTTCTTGTTCTCCATAATTCCAGAGACGGTCTAGCAAAACCATGCTTTTTTGGAATGCTAGCCTAACTGACTTGTACGCTACCACTCTGTGGCAGTGAAGGATAAGTTACATGCTTCTGCTTTAGATGTATGTTCTGAATGTTCTGCCTCAGGCACCACAAATCACAGGAACTACTGGCCTAGACTGTCAATCTTTGGTTTAGCAACAACTACACAAAAATTCCAATGGCAATGTAATGGCTATGTAATTCCTCATCATCATGAATACTGGCACAAACAGACAAAATAACAGGCTATCACTATAGAGTATATCAGTAATAAAGTAATCTACCAATTATTTGATTATTTATGAAGTAATCAGAGCTTTTAAAAGGCCAAATAACAAGAATGGACTGAAATGCCCTGTTCTAGAGAAATTTACAGAGTCAGAATTGTTCACAGAGGTGGTGATAGGAACTAGATTTTTGAAGAATTTGATGCATCTAAAAGCTCCCTCATAGAAAGTTATTGCGTGAAATGGTTATGAATGCTTTCTGATACCTGAGACATTGGTGTACAACAGTTTTGAGAAAAGACTTTGGTCTAAACTGTGAGGTACATGCAGGGTGTTAACAGTCAATATAGTATCCAAAGAAAACTATTTTTCCCCCAGATTAACCTTTTTAAACATTACATATAAAAAGTCAAAAGACAAGTAGATTCACTAGTTGTTTTGAAAAATTAAATAAAATGGCTATATTGCTGTTAAAAATTGTGACTCCTTGTTTCAATCACCACCGCTGAAGAGAAATCAGTAAGAGTCAGTACGTTTGTCCACAATCAATCACTTTAAATCAAACCACTCTGATAACAAACTATGCATAGCCTTTCAAAGATTTTAAAATACGTTTTTGGAAAAGCGTACATTAGGAAGCCTTTAAAACTGCTCTGTGACTGGAAATGCATCTAAATTCGCATGTCCATCAAGTTCTGTTTCTTATAATGAAATATGCAGTGCCATCATGCAAACTGCCAAACTTAATTTTTTTCTTTTTTTAGTGAATAATCGAATTTAAAATCGTGACTGTCCCGATAACAGTAAATGGAAAGTACACAGAGCTACCAAATGGGATTTTGAAATGAGTGGATAGTCTTTCTAAACCTCGTCCATTCCAAACATTTCTCTTTTTACAGCAGGGAGTTTTTTAATAAAGGGATCCAAAAACTCCAGCCCAGTTTTTACCGAGCTGCTTCACAGAGAATAAACGCAGGTAATCCAACCATTGTGGGAAACGTGTTCAGAAAGTACCCCCCCTCAAGGCCATTCAAAATAAAGCCCAAAGCCTCCCTGATATAAATCATGATACCTGCCTGCACTGTACTTTGGGCTAAGCCTTCTCCTTCCACATTAACCCAACCACCCACAGTGAAAGAAGTCTCGGTTATGCTCAGGCAGGCTGCCGTCCTGCACTTACCTTTTCCCCCGTGTTTCCCTTTAAGCCCTGGTCAGTCACAGCAGACACAGTCACATGCATAGTGTGAAGGAGAGAGACAGAGAGAGGAACCGGGGTTAGAGAGGCACGGAGAGGACACGGACATGCAGCAGCCTGAGTGGGGGCGTTTGGAAAGTTGGGAAATGGGAGCATTGGGATGTGGAGGAATCGGAGCATTTGGGGTCAGGAGAGCAGGGATATAGGGATGGGAATATTCAGTGTGATTCAGGCCATGGAAGCCCTAGGGCATTACACAGCGCTAGACTAATTGACAGTAGGGGAATGCTAACTTTTCTCATAAGTAGACTGGTCAGTGGAGGAGGTCTGGGGGGAGGTATAAAAAAAACTTCCTTTGAGAATCTGCAGGACCACATAGTAGCTAAACACTGGGTGAAATATGGGGTGCTTGGTTCAGGGCTCACAGTAGGAGTTAAACGCTGCTAAAATCTGCTTTTAGAGAGGAACTGTTGTCAAGAAAAAGTGACCACACAAATGGTCAGAATGCTAAAATGTCCCAAAGGAGTACCAGAGGTCCGCTATGAATCAGCCGGACTGGAAACCACCTCTGTAGCTTTATTATTTATAGCAGTAATTACTTTTTCACTTAGTTTGCCTGAAAATGTCAAATATTTTCCAAAAAAAACTACTGGATGGAGCAGAGGCTCATGTACGGCCCTACGAAGATTTTGGCTGTCTTGATTTTTGTAATAATACACAGTGTGTTGAGTTGGGCTGAAAATATGTCCAAATTTAGAACACACAAATCTTAGTGAACAAGGAGGCAAAACTATGACTTCGACAAGGGATCACGAGTTGCCTTTGGTGAAATCTGCTTTTCTCATCTTGAAATTGAAATATGCGTATGCATGTATTGTATCTCCATGGCTGTTTGGTAAATATCCAAAGCTTCCCATCCAAAAGCTCCTCTTGGGATAGCCCCTGATTTTAGGCTCTTAAAAGATAATGTGCAGCTCAAAGTAGACCCCTGCCTGCTCTTCTGATTGGACAGTGGATAGATAAAACCTTTATTCAAGACATAGGAATTCACTGGCTACAATGGCATTATTTGAGGTGTGTTTGTCATAAAGCAAAGTGAATGAAAGCTCTGTTTCTCAGACCCTGTTCAAATGTTACAAATCACATATGGAGAGAGTGTGGTCTATTTGTCACAGCACAGTAGGACATTTCCTGATCATTATGGGGGAAGATAAATCACTATAGTCATCTGAGTTTACACAGATGGTGATAGTATATGATAATTTCTACAAGGCCATTCGAATGGCCACATGATTATATCATTATACTGAAAGCTCTAACAAACTTATGACTGAAGAAGCCAATTTAAACAAACAGACATATTACATTTTCTGTATATTCGACTCTATGTATCATTCATTATACCATGCCAAATAAATAGATTACTTTGCACATGTTAACTGTGCCTATAGCCGTAGGCCTAAAAGTGAAGGCATGATTTTATTTTGTGATTATGACTAAGAGCTTTACTTTACATTGATGTGAATGGCATGCCACTAAACATTGGCAACTAGTTATTGAAGAGACCATAGTCAGTTTGTATAGACTAACTAAGTGGGCTACTAGTGCACATTCTCAAATCACTCACCATTCTTCCAGGAATGCCCAATGATCCTTTGTCACCCTAATGGTCAATGCAAAGTCAAGAGGAAAGTGATGAACAATGATTCTAACAGAATGAATCTCTAAAACTACTGTCACTACCACCAGCTTCACTTTACAAACAAATTAGAGTTATGGGTGCTCAAGCCCTTCCCCAAATACTTATCATTTAGTAATATGCACTGTATATAATTTATGGGACCAGTTTTGTGAACAGGATTTAAGCCTAGTCTTGAACAAAACTGCAATGTCCATGGGGTTTTATCATAAAAACCCCATTTAGTCTAGCATTAGGCCTAATCCGGGACTGGGAAACTGGCCCTTAATGTATTCCAAAAGTACTAAAAGTACTAATGTAGTACTTTTAAACAAAAGTTGGTAAAGTCAAGCTGACCAGTCTGACATTAATGCAGTGTTCTAGATTCCCAAGCATTATCTCAATAGCTGGTTGAATACTGATGATGCAGACATGCCATAGACTGTCTGAACCGTAAGGGCCGATGCCCAACTATGCAAGACCAGATTAAGTGCATAAAGAGAAAGTTGGTCAGAAAACAAGCTTCATCAGTGATTATTCAAATTCAAATAAGAGCATAAGGAGGTTAATACAGTCCGTTTTCTCACTATTATATCCAGTCCGTCCAAAACCGTTGACATGATATTTGGTAGCTGACCACATCGTAGAATCCATTCTGATGAGGTGACTAAGAAACAGATGACAGCAATGCTAAGCATGCCTGAACTGTTAGAAGTGTTTGACTCTTATAGTATGTGGCAGGAGGAATACAGCCTGCACCTTTTCACCTAAGGCTGTATTCTGAATCTGAAATGAAGAACTGAAATGCTGCCCACTGTGTGCTAAAGCAATAAAATCAAAACAGTAGTCTCTCAAGAGGCTGATAAAGTCCTGCATAGCATGCAGAGGTATGTCATACACATCTGCATGAGGTTAAGGCCGAACAAATATTATAGCAATGGTTTGGACTTCATTTTGCACTGAATACGGTCAGATAGAGCAGAGTGAGATAGTAATTACTTCAAAAAGAAAGAAAATTTCACTTTGAAGAAGAAAGAACAAACTTTTCATGAGCTCTGCAGGTGTATTTAAAGATTATCTAATATTATATTATAGCGTATTATAGTATACACTTGGAGCTAACTACAGTATTTAGTTTCTAAACATTTTATTTATGATTTATTTGTTAGTGATCATTATCTTGGGGAATCAAAGTTGATTTAGTGTTTACTCTTTCATGGCTTTAATTCTTTAATATGACCATAAACTTATGTCATACTGAAATGACTTACTATGCTAACATTTTCCTTTCTAAAGCTGTTTTTATGTCTGCTGCTAACAGGGTGGGTGAGTGCATGAGGGTGATAGGTTTCACCCAGTGGTGACAGCTTTCTGATGTCTTACTCTACTGATGTGTCATGGAAAGAGACGGGGGTACTAACAAAGGCCACTAAAACAAGGAATCTGCAGTGGTCTGTGGCTTCAACTCTATGAGTTCAGTCTGAAGGCTACTGAATTAATAATAATAGTTTCTGCCATGAGAATAATTTGAATTTAAAGTTCTAAGAAAAATGCATACATGAGTAAAGCAATCCAATTTTCAGGTCCTTTGACCTTTAGAGCTCAACTGCTAAAAAGTAGTAAATGTCCCCAGAGGAATGGTGACTGAATCCAGCTGGATCTGTCCAGGGTGCTGATTTTGAGAAATACTATTTCAGTTTTATGACTCTGTGTGAAGTCACGTTGTCAGATTACTGTGTTGTGGTTCTGCATGTACCAGGACAAGTTTTTTTAGCTTTACAAATGAAACCCTTTTCATATGAGTGTGGCAGCTGGATACTATAAGTGTTCTGACTTTCATATTCTTAAAAAGTGGTGCTTAACAGGTAGCTGATGGAATTCTTGATGCATTTTAAAGTTCTAGAGCTAAACATTAAAATACAAAAAAGATCTTTGTATTGCTTCCCTGAGGTTTGACCCAGGTTCTTTTTGGTCTGAGGAACTACGCTAAGTTGTTAGGTTTGGCAAAGTTCATAAGTAGCATGAAGCAAGACTTATAATATGAACAATAAGTAAAAACATATAAATATCAATTGTGTCTAAATGATCTAGAAGCTGTTAAACGTTTGGCTTCCCTTTGTACTCTGTCACTGAATCTTTAAAAAGATACCAGTCCTCAAAATGGCTTTATTTGGAGCTCAAAGTGCATTACTTCACCTCTCTCTATAAAAACATGATGTTCCTCAACAGTTACATCTTTAGAGCCATAAAGGAGTTAACAGAACATTGCTTCTTTTTACTGCTTTTCCAAATACTTCTTTTGTTTGGTGCATTGGATAAGAAGCAAGAACTTTCAGTGCCTGTCATTTTATGTTCATTATTTGTAGTCATTATTCCCCCACCCTCTTTTTGAAATTTATTTCCAATAGACTGCAGAGGACCGGGATCCAATAGTCTTTATTTTGACAGAGACTGGCCAAAGGTCAGTGAAAAGGCATTAAACATGTCTCTAAAATGATGGAATGTAGACATCTCTCAGGTGTATTTACAAGGAAGATGGGATTTAGTTGGACCGGATTCATTCTCCTAACCAGACCGCCGCCAAAAGTATCTGCCCAACTCTTCCCTCTTTACAAGACACAAAGGAGGCCTTGTTAAGAATATGCTCTAGATACAAGCTTACAGCTGACAGTAGGCTCTCTAGTGTAGCCACCTCAAGACTGAATGCACTTTAAACTGAACCTCACAACACCCCACCCCTTACTGCACCACTGTGCAAAATAGATCATATGTACCATAACGTATCATTTTATCACACTGGATTACCACATTGCACATTGCACTTGTAGACTCTGCATATATATACATATTCACAAACTCATCCTTTTACACCTTGGCTCTTTTTATCTATATTTGTCTGTTTCACCTTGCATACTTGTCTGGTCTGTTTAGTGTTTAACATGTCATACATGTGTGCACTCACCTCAACTCATGCTAAATTTATAGAATGTATAACATACTTAACAAAATAAAACTGATTCTGATTAGTCTCAGTCTTCTTTAAGAATAATTAAGAACTATTATACTTGTTTATTATTATACTTATTTAAGTAACAATCCTGTCCTTATTTTATCCATTAGGATTATTTAGATTGTGAATGAAAAAATAATGGGAAACACTTTACTATAGGGCAGCGTCCATAAGACTACATGACACCTATATAAGCCTTTGACAAACCCATATGGACCATTCTGTGGAATGAGTTCAAACTGTGATCCCACAGTGAAAAACTATTTAGAAAACAAGTATTCAGACCATATATTTACAAAGATTATGTTATGATCTATTTTAACCCAAGGCATTGGCAATGGGTAGTGTTGTTGCCTCACAGTGCTTCAGAAGGACCTGGGTTCGATTCCCTGGCTAGGTGACCAGGATCCTTTCTGTGTATGTTCTCCCTGTGACTGTGTGGGTTTCCTCCCACAGTCCAAAGACATACAGTCAGGTGAACTGGAGATGCTAAATTGCCCCTAGGTGCGAATGTATATGTCTGTGTGTCTGCCCTGTGATTTACTGGTGACCTGTCCAGAGTGTTTCCTGTCTTCTGGCCAATGACTCCAGGACTCAATCCAGAAGGATAAGCAGCTTAGATGGTGTATGTGTGTATATAACATCATCAAGATATCGTTTTGATTTTTTTTAAAGTAAATTGAAAGATTGAGATGCATCATGAGTTAAATTAAAACAATAATTATGCATGTCACTGCTGAAACACAGTTTCAGTTCACAGTCGGATCCTTGTTTAACCACACTTCTTTATTTTAGAGCACAGAACATGGTGAACAGTTAGATCCCTTTGTTTTAAAGTAAATGTGCCCCAGAGACTGAAAATGTAATGTAACATTAAGAACAGTAACTATCAAAATACATATTTGCTGCAACTACATACATTTCTTTGTGTTTTAATGAAAAACATCATGACTTTCAAACTGTTCAAGACTGTTCTCACTACCGAAACACGGTCTTGGAAGTCAACACTTACAAGTACTTAGGAATCTGGTTAGATAGTACATTATCCTTTTCCCATCACATTTCTAAGCTGCAGTTAAAAGTTAAGGTAAACAGCTTTTTATATAGAAATCACTCTTCATTCATGCTTATTCAAATAACTATACTTCCTCTGTTTGATTATGGTGATATCATTTATAGATTTGCATCCAAAAGTTTGTTTCAAAAGCTTGACTCTCTCTATCATTCTGCTATACAGTTTGCTACAAATGCCCCTTTCAAAACACATCACTGTGCTCTTTACTCACTGGTCAAATGGTCTTCTTTGACTACTCAACATAAAATCCACTGGTTTACGCTCATCTCTAAAACTCTACTTGGACTTTTACCCCCTTAGGTGAGCTACAGCAACCAGAATATGCTACATATTACAGTAGGTCGTTTATTTATATCAAGTTAAAGACCCTAAACCCAGTGCTGCCCTCTGCTCTTCATCATCTCAGTTTGCTGCTGCTAAGGACTGGAACAAGCTACAAGACACACTAAAGCTGGACATTTTTATTTCAATTACTGCTTGTAAGGGCTGCATCAATTATATTTCTAGTGATACTAGTACATGTTTATACTTTTTTTTTTTCTCTCTTTGTTGTTGTTGTTGTTGTTGTTGTTGTGTGTGTGTGTGTGTGTGTGTGTGCGCGTGTGTAAGTGTGTTTTGTGTGTTTATTGTGGTTTTCCTTTTCTCCCCCCCTTTCCCTTTCTTTATAAGTGTTTTGCGGCGCTTTTTAGGCCTCCATTGTAAATATGTTCTTATTGGCTTGTCTGTTTAAAATAAAGGCAAAATAAAAATAAAAAATATAAAAACAATCATGATTGCTTTGGCAGTGACAAACTGGAATGTTCATTCATGATTTTAATAAAATAAATATAATTAAGGTATACTCAGAGCCAAAGGATTTTAGTCCGAAGTCCAAATCAGTTAAGGATTCAACATGTGTTTTTAACGTCATTTGTTGTAACACTTACTGAGGTGAATACATCAAAATTGGCGAAACAACTGACATTTGCTGGAATAAGCCTTTATAAATGTTTTTGTAGGTGTATATCAGTTGTCATGCAAGGCTTATGTAGCTGTTATGTAGCCTTGTAAATGCTGCCCTTTAATAAAGTGTTATCAAATAATGTTTAGCTGAACCTACTTAGAAATAGGAGAAAAAAATACAATCCAGCAAGCTATAGCACAAAACAAGGCCCATCTGTACTGAAATGAATCACCTAACAATCACAGTAAAAATAAACTCAGACGCAATTTCGCAGTCAAATGTGTAAAGTTGCTTTAGATGAACAAATCACAGTTCTCCATAATCAAAAGTCAATTATAATATTCACGCCAACGTCATTATGCTTTATATGCAGTATATGTCTCTATTTACCCTATGGAAAAAAAGAGTTTTCTTAATAGTGCAATCAATCATAAATCATGGCAGGAGTCACATCCAAACTTTGACCAAACTTGTCAACATATCTCACAAAATGTCTGAATGAGTGAGCCATTTCTTCCATTTCACCCTCTTTTTGGGAAGTTTAATGATTGGGTTTCACAAGCAGAGCTGTCATGAGTGAGGGGGGTTTGCCAGTTATAATTGGCAGGTTAGAGCAGAGTTCAGCTCTAGGGTAGCCTCCTTATAGCATGCTATGATGAGGACCAGATGTGTTTGGGTCTTTGTTAGTAATATTAGCATTTCACCAGAAACTCTAAAGAGAGAGTTAAGGTAAACAGCAGAGGGGCTGAGAAGATACCAACCAATGTACAACACACAGTTTAAACAATGACCAAGTTGGACTGCCTATATCAACCTAAAATAGGGCTTATTTTAACATTTAGGTCAATCAAGAGAGCTCATCCTGTAGACAATAGCTGTATTGTCATTACATTAGTTGGATGTACTCAGTCACTCTGTTGAAAAAACATCTCAGTGTGTCTCAGAGAAGCTGAACACGAGGATTCTTGCATTTATACATTGTAGAAGTTTTGATATGATTACTTCATCTTGTAAATAGTCATAATGTAGCATAAATTGTGGGCCAGCTTCTCAGTAAAAAGACACCAGAGAGTGGGAAAGTGTCAGGCATGAAAAAAGACAGACACACAACAGGACAGTTCTGAGACAGTTACCGGAAAGCCAGCTCGTCCAGGAGGACCCTGAAAAAGGGCGAGAGAGATAGGTACAAAATAGAGAAAGAACCTGTCAACATTATGAATCAAACATCCAAACACCCAGCCAAGCCATAATAAAATTCTACATTCATCAGTCAGTATCATTTTAGAAGGATTTTAGTGATGTGAATTATGAATATGAAGCAAAGAGAGTTTTGATCAAATTATAGAGATTTCATCGTGGCAAGGCCAGAAAGTGCTAACAGGCAAACATACACTGAGAGCATTCGACAAACAGTGAAAACACTCAAACACCAAACCAAACCGATTCTATTACATTTGGCGTCTGAAATCTTTTTCAATAAACATGTTTCTTTCGGTTAATGTTCTACTTTTTCCAATAAGAATGAAACTGGATGCAAATTTGAGGCTTTCATGGTGTTACTCATGGGTTACGTATTGTTATCAACATGAAAGAATACATGTCTTAATGAAAAAAGAAACTAACTGTTCAGATGCACACACATGCAAAGAACATATGACGGATTTTGAGTTGGTGCAGGCAGAGATCTCTTTTACCCTCCATCAAGCTCTTCTACCACAAAACGAATTGGTCAAAATTACAGGATTTGAGAAAATGAGGTATTCTGCGTTGTTATTTTCAATACAAAGACAAGCCATTCAATGGCTTTTTTAAAGTGGTGGCTTATAAGTCTACCCTCACAACAGCCAGAACAGCCATAACAGCTGGTTGATCTTTCAAATTGTAATATTCTTTCCACTGATAGCCATTTTGACACTCTGTCGTGAGAAGAGGCAGTGGTAGGTTACTTTCACCCTGCGTATGTCTGGTGTGTATGAGTGTGTGTCTGTATCTTTTTCTTGGCCTGCAGTAGAGAAAGGGAAGTCATTTATCAAAACTCAGCCTGAGAGGAAACTGTTATAGAGAGACAAAAACATCCTCGCTGCTATCTCCTGGCTTTGCTCTTTGATCTGTCCATACTCCATTGAAATGCAATAGGTTGTGTTCAGCCATGAACAAGCATGGAACGGTTTCAGTAATAATTGAATAACAGCCTTAAGCAATGACCTGCTGCAGAGAAAATGTTTTTAGCATATTCATATGAAACATGTCTTTTTGTGGCTTGTAAAAGCACTAAGCCACTTATAAAAATGACCAATTACAGTTCCAGATGAGTGTTTACGCGAGCTGGCTGATAACAATGGTTGATATTGAGATTTTATGAACTTATTGGTATTGACTAAACCCTCGTACCATTTTATATATATTATTATTTTATATATATATTTAATGATTGTAAACATCGTAAAGAACTGTTTCATTCATTGTTTCACTGTTTCAAATGCTCATTTCTATCACAGCAATACAGGCTGAACTTACAAAATCAGCATCATGGTTGAAATGCCATAACATAAAAAAAAAATTCCAAACCCAACCTTTAGCATGAAGATCACACATTCTAACACAAAAAATTTTGTCCCTAAAATCAGTATCGGTCACAAGGTTTTCATATCAGTCAGACCCTATTATTCATTTAATACAACAACAGTCAATAAAGTCTATTATTATAATGATATCAACATAAGGCAGGTCAATCGTTAGCCATTTTACATCATACATTATTGACTCACAAATGTGCTTTTACTATACTGTCAAGTGTACTGCAATATATCACTATAATCCTGATATACTGTCCATATGATGCAGCCCTATTATAAAAGAGATGGAGCTCTACCATACAGTTCTGTTTATATGAGTGACAGAAGCAGACATGAGGTGTGTGGGAGAGGTAAGATCATGAAGAGCTCTGAAAGTGACACAATGTGCATGTGAAAGTCTGCGAGAGCAGTAGTCTGAGGTGTGTGTAAGATGGAAACAGCTGTATGGAATGTTTGTATGTGCAGCATATAGAGCAAAGGAGAGAACGACTCTGCTGGGTGCCATGTTATGCAAGTAAGTATGTGTCCTATGAAGAAGCATGTGTGCGATTTACAGAGTAAGAGAGGGAGACCTGAGTGCAAGAACACTGTGTGGGGCTGGGAAGAAGCATCTGCATGAGTGTGTATACTGAAAGAAGTAATGCACTGAATTTACTATATTTAAACATTTCCAATAGGAAATGATGTATAAATTTGATTCAAGTAAATTCTATTTATCACTTTTTTCACTGTAGTTTGAAGTTTGAGGTGCAAGCCCAGGTGCTGAGTGGGAACAAGCCACTAGGGGCTTTTGGGTGGCTGCCCAGACTGGCCAAGAGAAGCGTCTGGCAAGGCCAAAGGTCACCCACCGGAAACAACCCCTCATTTGAGCTGCACAGTAGCAGGGCACATGTGGCTCTCATTAGATCTGCAGTGCTGCTGGGGCAATGAAGAGAAAGAGTCTGAGGGGTGAATATACCCCAGAGCACCATCGCATTATGAGGGCAAGTGGCTGCTATGGCCCAAAACATGCACACATTCACTTCTACTGAATGTAAGACTGGAATAAATACGCACATTTTTATGAAATTAGAAGAAGTCCTTCCTCTACAGACTAACGCAATGCAAACATTCTGCACAACTGTGAAAAGTCTGGCTTGTTACTGTGACTTATGCGATGATAAGACTTTCTTTTCAGATCTTTTAGTGAGGAAAAATTCTGGATAAGCTCTTTATAACTGTACTATAAGAAAAGGTCAGGATTTTAAATAATATTTATGACATTTATAATACCACATGTTTTCCCCACTAACACTGCGTTACTTTTCCACTGACCACAAGCTCATAGGTTACTGGCTACATATCTGGACATATCTGTTAGCAGAGTGTGAGTTATATAGTGACATTCAGAGGGGTCAGTCTTTCCCCCACAGCAACTGTACAGGGATATTAACTACACATCTGTGCTTCAGGCTTCAGTAAACTGTACTGAAATCTTACCCATTAAATATTTTACTAGCAAGCTAGCATACACTGCTAGAAAAAAACAGCATATGTTGCATTTTGGATCCTGGTACACTGGTCAGCAGCAACAGAAGTTATTATTCTAATCACCAGCAAAACCAGCACATGTTGTGTTTTGGATGCTGGTATGCTGGTCAACCAGTTTGACTATGCTGGGTGACCAGCTAAACCAGTACGAAACCAGCATTATCTAGCTTAGACCAGAACACAACGCATGCTGGTCTATTCTGTTTTATTCAGCAGAATAGCTAGCAAACTAGCTTATCATACTACCTTAAAAGCCCAGGCAAATTACATACTGAGGCTTATCATTCATTAACTACAGGGGTCTCAATGCAATATATATATGCACATAGTTATATGTTCTGTACATTTTAAGAACCACCCACCCAACTAGTTGCCTTTACTTTCTATGGGGGAGGGGGTCTTAATTAGGAGGAACCAACTCCTAAATTTAGATACAAGTCCGCTCTTTTTAACGTTTATATCTGAATGGGACATGGTTTACATCGGACCCTTCTGAGCAGACTCTAATGGGTGTCAGCTTTATGTCAGTCCTGATTGTTAAAGGCTGTGTTGAACTAGTCCTGCCTAAGATGCAGCTAAAGGCTATGCCCCCGTGTGCTGACCTGTGAAGAACGAGAGCCTATTATGTATTTAAACTTCTCGAGGTGTTCACTTTCCGAGAACAGGAAAGGGCCAATTTCTTGAAGTTGTACAGTTGCAATCACACCTGTAATTGTGTTATCTTAACGTAGGCCTACTTGGCCTAGGATAATCTATGTACCTCAGTTCCCTGCTCCTTTCTCAGAAATGTCAGAGGCCATTGCAATAGATCAGCATAAAGCAGACAAGCTGAAAGCTAAGACCATCCATCAAACCACAGGAGTATTGGACCGCTAGTGAAAACGAGCACAGCACTTAAGTCACATTACTGCTGATTGGCAATTAATCACTGGATTTGACAGTTAAATCCCTTACCCAGGGATTATTACAAATGTCTACCTCTTATCCTGCAGAAACACTTTTTAAGAGTACAACATATTATTAATTAATCACTGGCTGTGACAGTTAAAGCCTTTACCCAGAATTATAAAAGGCAACACATTTGATTTGTAGGTGGTCATCACCTTAGCTGCACTGATTACTTGATAACCACTGTTCTTTCTCACATTTCTGGTATTAATTAAGTGCATAGCGTGGATATTTTGTATAATGTGATCATGTCTTGAATTGATGCAGGGATGCACCGATTCTATTTTTTCTCTTCCTGAACTCAGAGAATCGACCCAATAGCAGTGCTCCAACAGGGCACTTAAGTATATAATAAATAAAATAAGCAAGATGGTCAAACACAAATTCTTTTTAGGACTGTGCAGTTTTGTATTATGTTGTCCTACAATTATAAAAATGTCACTGTTGCAATTGACTGATTTCCAATCTGTTAAATAAGGTCAGTAATGGTGCTGATACTGATCCAGTATATTGGTACATCACTAAATTAGTGCATGCTTGTGCAAGTAACGAAGCACACACACAGGTCTCTCTTTTCTTAGTCTTTTAAAATTCCTGCTGGCAGACTCTGAGCTTAGTCCTATAGTGACAGTCCTGCTGTTCCAGTGATTTCTGTCACTTTAAAGAGACCTGAATGATTAATGTGACTCCATGGATGAATATAAACATTATTTCTTGCACGAGTGACAGTTCAAATATTCCCTTGTTTCCAAAGTTAATGTACGATGTTGTGAATATTCAATGGAGTTTTTCATAATCCTTTAGAAATGGGTTTAGACTTCATGAGCAGGTACTGGAACGTGCATCTGCATGCGTGTGTGCTCTCCCAGTGCACTGAGGTCGCTCTGTGTTATTTGTCTGTGGCCGCTGTTGTTTCATTAATCACTGCCAGGGCTCAGAGCAGGAGCCCGACCTTCACTCTCTCTCTGCAGGGACGCAGCTGTCCAAAACCGCACCTAATTTTAGTCCTCTCCTGCCCTCCGCTACTAGCCTCTTCTCATCAAGATGTCCTACACATCCACAGCCAGGTCCTCTGTACTCCTGAGTCAAACTAAAACCTGAAATTCACTAGTTTGGTCTCATTAACCCTTAGACGTCTCAGTTATGGCTGGTGACAACAAAAGCAAAAGTGTATTTCAAGATTAAGCAACCCTTATTGGTCCCACAATGGTGGGATTTCACCTCCGCATTTAACCCATCCGTGCAGTGAAACACCACATACACACTAGTGAATGCACACACACTAGGGGACAGGGGGCACACTTGCGGGTTAGATGCCTCACTTAAAGGCACTTCAGTCACGTACTGTCGGCTCAGGGGATCGAACCAGTGACCTTCCAGTCACAGGGCTGGTTCCCTAACCTCCAGCCCACGACTGCCCCTTTTTTTTATTTTATTTTATTATGATTTGAATTTGATGAAAAGTTATTGATGTATTTACCATCTGGCTCTGAGGAAAGAAAAAGCATCCTATGGATTTGATCATTTTTTTATTAAGACTGAAAGAAACAAAAATGGAAATAAAACAGAGCCTTTAACCTGTCGACAAGAATGTAAATCTATTGTAAACGTAATTCATTGTGTGACTTGCTACATTATTATAAATAGAATGATGTAATTACATTTTAACAGTATGGAAAAAAGCTTTCAACTTCTAAGGGTTAACTAGAAATTATAACTACAGGTTACTTCTGCTCTAATATAGATAAAATAAGCGAGGTCCATGTGTAGAGGTTTATAATGTAAGTGGAGTTCACTCTTAGTCCTGCCGATGACTTCCAGGAACTAAAGGAGAACGATGTATTTCAGACAGACTAAACAGGCCAAGAGAACAGTGCCTACTAGATACTTAAACCTAGCAAAATCATCTACAGCTATACACCTTTACACCGCAGTTCCAGTCCAAGGAGTACAAGAGAGTAGTGGCTTGATGGGTGTTTAGCCCCTTAAACTGCATGCTTATTACGAGTTATTAACCTTAAGAACAACTATACATTCTTGTGAAGTAAACAAAGTGAGTAAAGAGTGAATAATAGTAGGAGACGTGAGCAGAAGGTTGTGGGTTCAAATCTCAGGACTGACTGGGTATTCTTGGTTGAGAGCCTCCAAGACACTAAAAACCCCCTCTGCACCAAGTGATGCTGCTCTGTTCAGGATGTTATTCTGCTTACAGATTGGGCATAGATAGGCAGCAAAATTAGAAAACTCCATTGTAGAACCAATAAAGTATAACAATAAAATTAACTGTGTGAGCTTTGGGTTAAAAAAGCGAATGAAAATCAGCCATCTGCCCATTTGACTGTAAAAAAAAACTGGAACTGGATCGGCCATAAAAATTCATGATCGGTACATCCCTAATAAATTAATCAATAACTACTATGTAAGCTATGGAGTAACATGAAGAACTGAAGTGTAAAAGCACATAAAGACATGTGAAGTTTGAGGGGTTAAAAGTGCTGTCCAACTCCTTTATCACATGTATAAACTGCATTATTCTTTCCTTTCTACAAGGCCACTGCTATTGTTAAATACAGCAACACCCTTGTGTTTATGTGACTGATTATACAGTAGGAAGGAAGATTACATCAATAAAAGGTCATTCATACTATATATAGACAGTTAGGGAAATCATTTTGTGAGTCGACTTGAATTTTTGTTTACTGAGATCAGATCACAGCAGTCTCACATTTGTAAGTGCGAGTATATGCGAGTGTGATGACTGTAAAACCCACACGGTGGTATGCAACTCATCTTCTCACTTCTACAACCACACAAACACACAAATGTCACAAAATTTGAGTCACTTTACCACAATCCAGTCAACAAGGGCAACAGGTAGGTCAACTGTACTTACAGGAGGTCCTGCAACAGAGAGAAAAAGAGAAAAAAAACATTATTAGTCATGTTAAATGATAAACTTTATTCAGCTTTGATAATTTAAACACTAAAGATGAGCAGAATAGTGTTTAATCATGCAGACTTCAGTCAGCTGGAATTGTATTCAGGCAGTTTGAAGTAATAAGAGCCACACCCTGTGGGCAGCCTATATTTTCTGTCAAATTGAGCCCAGCTGAAATCAATACATCAACGATGCTTCTTCTTTCTCCCACTCAGTATACAATATAAGGATCTCTGAGGAAAATGAGCACAGAGGCAGGTAAAGGTCTTCTGTAGTGAGTCATCCTGGCAGCTCAGTACATAAATAAAGTTGTTTAATTTCAGCTCTGTGTTTACAGAATAGTAGATCATAGGCCTGATCTCAGTGCTACTCCAGAGAGCCGGCTGCTTTCTCTGGCAGTGTGCTTCAGAATCAGCCCACCAACTTAGAGATAGAGGCTGAGTCTCAACCCGAGAGCATATACATTCGGATACAGCTAACACAGAGAACAGAACCATAATTGTTTATTAACCAAGTAAATGTTCACCAACAAGGTATTTGTTCTGGGAAAGGCTCACACAATTACAGAAAAGGGAAGGGAGCACAGAAAATGTAATACACATTATTGCAAGAATACACATATAAAGAAAAAACAAGGGCACAGTGTCACTGATGTGAAGCACCACTCTTGTTTGAGCATCAAAACCTACTTGAGCGCTCCCTTGTGAAGCCTGTTACATGTTTGAGTGAGTGAGTGAGTGAATGAGTGAGTGAGTCAAATCCATGAGGTGCTTTGCATCTAAAAAGTGCAACCCTGCATGGTTTGGTGTAGTAGGTAGCATGAGGTTGTTTAAGTTTCTCTGCATGATGCCATAGAAGAACCACATTTGAATCACTGAAAATGACTGGACAGTTACTTAACGAATCATATTTGTAAATGAGAGTGGTAAGAATCTCAACATAATTTAAAGTATCTAGAAAGAATCCTTAAAATGGTAACATTATGTGAAGCTTCCTTAAACCTTTAAAAGGTTCTTCCCACTCACAAATCTCTTTTTCAAAGGTTCTTTAGAGAACCAAAAGTGGTTCTTCTATGGCATTACTCAAGGAACCCTTGCTAGCAGTTATTTTAAGGGTGTAAGAGCATGTCCAGGGAACCTAAACTGGATCTTCCTTGGCCAAGAAGCAGTATTTGTCACTTTTTTAAAAGAATGTACTACAATCAGTAGCTCTACGTACTACCTGCAGAACTATCTACAGATAGCTCTAACTGATGAGCCCATCTTATTTAACACTAGAGTGCTACATACTGAGTTAAATGTTTTTTTTTTTTATTAAGAATTCTTGTTTTTTCTTTTTTTTATCATATGATGGCACAATAAAAGATACTAAGGCAAGAAATAATCAAACTTGTATTGTGTCTTCAACAAACAAAAACAAACTGACAGCTGACTCTGATTGGAAGTGGCCCACATGCTCCATCAATGTCTATTAGGGACACCAATCTCAATGTTCCATTCTAGCCCAGGCCAGCCTGTTTTGTTCAAAGTGAAAACCGTCCCCTGTAACATCTAACACATGTAGTTGTGTGGTTGTACTCTCATGAGGTTAAAGCTCAACATACACAACCACATTAAGACACAGGTATACATCTCAAGTCTTGTCACCAACAAATGGGAAAATCAGTGATGACAAATCATTTCCTCGCTTGTCACATGAAATCATCTAGATCAACTCCTCCAGGGCTTATTTAGCCATCTCCCTCTGGAGAACTGGACAAGCACAACCAAACCATCAAAACAATTTGTGACATGCAGCAAAACATTTCCAAAAGTGACAAATCAAAACAAGCTGTTGAACCGCCATAAGGAACACATAAGGATAGAATAATAGAGTCCTTTCGCAGTGGCTTACATTCAAAAGAGCATGAAAATGGAAGCTGGCGTATGATGGCTTAGCTCTTAAATGGCCTGTGGATGAAGTGAGACAGAGACAAGGACATAAACTCTGGGGTCTGTAATTAAAAAGAATAGGACAGAAATTGTTTTTAGATTTGACCTATTAGACAAAGATGTCTCCAAACATAACGTCCTCCAGTAAGAATAAGGAGGACCCTGACCACTCCTACAGGCTGCCCATAATTCAGACACATGCAATAACTAAAACAGGCATAAGTAATGGTGCGGTCACGCCGGTGACAAACCTTTCCTATGGGCCCTGCATTATTCTTTCCTTTCCTGTTTTGAGAGGCCTGTATTTTTCTAGTAATCAGAGCAGACATTTATCAAAGCTGCTGCTGAGGCGGCAAGCACTATTTCAGAACTGAAAGCAGTAATATGTCAGAATGGAGCGGACACAACACACACAAGAAACATGTGGTCACATGAGAATTCCAGACCAATCACAGCCACTTAATCAAAAATGCCATGGCACACTACCTTTTTGCCAAATGCACATTGAGTCACTCCATAGCAACCACATCCATGGATGACCAAAATTAGAGGAAACTCATATTAACTCTCATAGCCTTGCATCGCATCGAGTGCAGTAAAATCTCAGTATTGAGTGCAGTATTCAGAGGTTTGGAGGCTATAAATTTACAACCTTACAAAATCAATACATTGCAGGGCTGTTATGCTATGAACACCTGTTCAGAAATTCTTGTGTCTACATACATTGATAGTAGATGTGTGCAAGGTAACCCACAAATTAGATAAGTCCACTCGAGAAGTTCTGGCCTGCCTGGGTTCCCATCATATGATATATTTCCTCTTAAAAGTCCCACATCATGAAAAAAAAAACATTCATGATTGTTCTCTGTTAAAAAACAAAAAAGTTTGATGTAGTATGCATTTAAGTTTCAAGTTTTAAGTACATTCACTCCCCAGTCCATACAGCCCATATATGGTAACATAATTTAAGCTCCAAAAAAAACCTGGTTTGAATGAACTATTTTTGTGATGTCAAGCCCCTTTGGGATGAAACAAGCAGTTGAGCATACTCATTTACTCTGAAGTTATAAGGAGTGTTTGAACACAGACTACTTTTTGGTGGGGGTACAGCACTTGGCAGCCAATCAGAACAGAGCTCATATATCAGTGTTAACCCTTTAAAGCAGATGTATTACGTAGCTATTCCTGCCATTTTATCTGCTCTTATCCATTAATAACACAGTGCTCTTAGTGCTCTTGTTCCATTTATTTGACAAAAGAATAGTATTTACCTAATCTGAAATGCAGACTGAATGAGCTTGTGCACTTACTCTGAAAAAATCACAGTGCAACAGGCAAGTCTTGTGCTTCCTCATGCTCTTTTACAGACCATAACTCCTCTGGTGACAAATTTAAATGAGAATAAGAAGCCATCACCAAATTCCCAGAATGGATCACTGACGAGATGCATGGTTCCGGAAAGGTTATAGACACAGTAACAAAAAGAGGCTGTTTAATTGTAATGGATAAACTGAGTTTGGAAAAATGAATGAAATATGAATTATATGACTGTTGCACCTACTTAAATGCCATGTCCAAAGTGGAAAATGATAAAATACAAGAAAATACAAGTAAGTACAAGTAAGATAAACCACTTGAAAGACAGTCAGTTAGTCCTGGCAGCATAATTAATGTACTTATGGACCGAAGCCATATCTCCACACTCAAAAAGAGCCTGTCTATACCATTATACAATGTGAACTGAGCAAAAAACTGATTGTCAAGTTTTGTTGGTGTTGCAACGCTGTAATAATGCATACACCAGCATAGAGTCACACCAGATGGCCAGCAAAAAGCAGAGAACCTTCTTAAAAAAGCTTGGCTGTGGTGGCGGCACAACTGCTGGCGCGAGCGGCCATTTTGGTGCAGAGTTAGTGCACTGAGGTTTGAGGAGTGGTGGAGTGAAAGGTGAAACCCTACACACAGGCATGTGGAAGTGTGTACTCGGATTCCTGACGCATTCTGGGCTCACCACCACTTCCTGTCCTGCAAGCCAATTGACGGACATCTATGGACAACCTTCATCCAAAAGCATATCCAGCACTGGCTTCAAATATACCGCATACGATGGCACCCAGAGGACTCCTGCTGTAAAGTGGTCTACATGATGTGGATTAGTGCACAGGCACCAAACAACACATGCTGGATACACGGCATATATAAAGCACATTTAGTGTTTTTGTTTAAATATTTATACGGGTGTAACATAAGTCACTGATTCAGTACATGGCAATGTAAAGACTGACTTCTGTCCAGCTTTGGGTTGGACTCAAATCACAACCACCTGTCGTCTACTCCTTATGCAAGGACAGTGAGATGGAACCGGAGACCTGATAGATGATTACGCACACACACATCAAAGCTTGCAACAATGCCTCACTTTACAGAGTTGAATACAAAAATTCCAGTGAGTTAATTACTTACATAAGCTGCACCTTCTACTCCACAAATTATTTTATTGATCAGAATAATACAATATACCATGAGAGACTCTGTTACAGTAAAATATACTGGTAAACATTTTTGTATGTGAGAAACATTCTGAATATGTTGTTTCATTCCAAAATGTATTCCAAACACATTATATAGGATACAATTTTCAATACATTTTCAAATGTATTTGATAAATATCAGTGTGAAGTTCGGACAACAAGAGTGAGAAAATAATATATTATGTTCAATATTTCATTATTATTAATAACTAGAATAACAGTTCTTCAAGCAATGTAGTTTGTTAACAGTAGTCTATAGTTGCCAGGCAACATAGCAATCAAAGATGATTCTATGGATTTTTGGTGCATTTATACAGAATTCAACTGATCAAATATTTTACAGCTTCATATGTGGCTGCACCAATCAGATTTCAGAAGCAGTAATTTGCTTCTGAAATGATAAATATGATCAGCATTCCTCTGTTTTCCAAAATTATGCTTTATGACATTTTACCTTTCTTAGTGTACTTTGATGTAGGCAAGGACCAGATGGGACGCTATCTCCAGAGCATCTGAGTCCCACTCTAGAGATCCAGGAATAACCCCTGGAATTCCATGCCCCAAAATACCCAAGGCCCATTTCCCACCACCACTCCCCTTATCCTTGGCCAGTCTCTCATATTCTCATCTCCTCCAATAGCCCCTGTAAACACACAGCACCAGCCAAGAACAAATGTGTCGTCTTTCAGCCTTCCGCACTGTAAGCACAGTACAGGAATGTCACGGCAGAGAAGGAGACAGGCACCTGAATAAAATAGCAAAATGTTTGGCTTGGCCACTAAGGGCTGTATTTAAGGCATGGAGAAACTCTGTGATGCTTCTGTAACTTCGAATTAGAAGATCCTCAAAACACTGATTTTACTCCTCAGATGTACTGAAGCATAAGTTGTGTGTCCACTCACAGGCTTACTGTCTCCAAAGACATTCACGTTTAATCTTTTTGGGCCTCGTTACATAAGCAGTTAACTGGTCCTTTTTTCAGGGTGTGCATCAACCAAATGAAAAAGAAATGAACTTTTGCACTTCTCCCCCGTATCCTATTGAATCTGGAAAAACCATTGAAAGCATTTCATGCCTTTTCACAAGTCTTATATATAACCTTGTCAAATTTAAATTTGCCCAGGCTCCAAATAAAAATACGGTTATGTGACCATTTCAGACAGCAAAAGAGATTAGATGGCTTGCCTGAAACAAAGGATACCCTTCTCGAGGCACCTCTACCATCCTCAGGGAGCCAATAAACTTTAAACAAAGGCCCTATCGAGTTTAGATAGCTCCACAAAAACCTCAAGTCTAGAAAAGCCAACAGTCCATCATGCGCACTCCTCCCGCAGTGAGGCCCAGCTCTCTCCTGAGGAGCCGCACCTCAAGAAATGACTGCATTTCCAAACAAAGCAAAGGACTGGACACAGGGTCAGACGGCAGCACCTCACTTTTTTCAGTCGATCTGCTCATGAGCATCCCGTGTTGCGTTGTTGCCTTGTTAAACACAAGTCACAGTTCCAAAATGCATCAGCACACAAAGCATTTTTCACTTTCACTCTTGGCTCATGCTGCACTGACGTCATGCACTGAAAATTCTGAATGAGAAAAATGGGGATGCAAAGCTACATGAGCCAGCTGTGGCAAAAAACAACTGGGAAAAAGCAAGAGTGAGGAGGAAGGAGATGAAGGACAATGATATCATGCCTACTCAAAGCATTTTGATCTTCAGAAAATGAAAGAAAACAATAAAATAAGTGCATTTTCATAAGTTGTATTGGTAGCTACAGCACGTTTCTTTGTCTGGTCAATTGTTGTCTTTCCGAGAAGGCCTGCAGAAGGTTCAAGTGGCCTTTACCTATTATGCTCTTTCAGGCCAAGCTGTGGTGAGGTCGAAATATGTTCCCAAACAGTCCTCAGAGCTGAAAAAGTGAGCCACTAAGCCTGAGATTAAATAATTATACCAAGCCTCTTACAGGAGATCACCACAAAGACACCATTGTGTTGGTGCCAGAACAGCAACTATTAACCTGACTTTACCATTATTCTCCCAAATTGCTCTCAGGAGGAAAAAGTATACATTAAAATGTGAACAGCTCCTCCAGTCTCGGTAGAAGAAAGGCTTCCTACTCCAATCCACTGAGCTGAGTTGTGAGCTGGAACAGCACATAAATCTCATTCTTTGGCTTTTTTTTCTTCCCCATCTAAATCAAAGGCTTGGGGCGCCAACAATTGAAATGTGGCCCTAGAGAAATTCATCCATAATTGCAGGCCTAAGATATGTCCAGGAACAGGCACTGGAGCCTGTATATGAACACCTATCGCTACTCTATAATCCAATTTTGACATGACTGCACATGGTAACACCACATCACAGTCCTCATGCCCTGTGGATGGATGTAGCAGAGATCCCAAAAACAATGAAATAGTCTGGTGCAGCTTCAAACACCAGGTTGAATTTCCTTGACTTATGATGTACTATAAAAGTGTGGCCAGTATTTTACTATGGGGCACTGAGTTTAATGAGTTTCTGCCCTGCCTCCTCTTCATCCGATGGCAGCGATGAACTGAAATGCATTTGAAGCTTTTGTTTGCTCTGAACTTTTGTTGGGTCCTGCTCAATGAATCAGAAGCACAAAAGGAAAAGCCAGGAAGCAAAAGAAGCATTTGACTTCATTAGCAGAAAAGGAGCGCTTTGAAGTGACAGGAATGTCAATGGGGCCACAGAGAGAAGTAGCTTCCCATTTTTTATCCACACCCTTCAGAAAAAATCCTTGGTTACTGGCCCTCAGGTCAGCTTATCTATCACGAGTCAAATGCAGATTGAAAAGAGCAGGATTGCATTAACACCTGCTAGATCCCACAGATGTGTAAGGCATTATGCTTCAGCAGCAAACTGCCAGGGGCATGGAGAGAAAAGACACGTACAGAATATAAAAAGGAGGAACACTCGGATACACAGCTGTATGCAAAAGTTAGGACACGCCCGCTCAAATAACACGTTTTGTTGATTTGAAGTGAAAATAAGTTAAAACATACTCTACAGGGAACAGGGAATGTATATATGGTATTATTGTCTTAAATCAATAAGAAAACTTAGGCACATAAACAGTAATTATGCATAAAAATGTGCAGAAGTGTGTTCTCCTTAGAATAATTCTCACTTAGAAAATCAACAAAACATGTACATTGACCAGGGCTGTCCAAACTTTCGCATACAGTGGTTTTTAAGGTGTCTAATAAAAAATAAGTTTCACTTCTTAGCCATAGGATCTTTATAATATCAGTGCCAAAAAGGGTCTCTGGGGTGATGCCACTTAATAACAACACTTGGATGGATCTCTAAAAAAAGCCTATTGAAACAACCCAGTTGAAAGGTTCTGCAGTGGTTCCTCTGGCATTAGTCCAATTCTTTTGCCCTTTTTTACTTGTAAGAGTGTAGGGATTTCTGTTTAGGAATTTTTAAGAATGCAACTCAGTGAAAGTCAAAACCGTCTCCACCGAACCAACCAGAAGAACTTCATGTGGTCTCATGCTGATGTTTGCACAGTGTCAAATGCTTGATGTAACTGTGAGAGAGCAACAAACAACTTTTATGGTGTGAAACTATCCGGTGTTAAGTTGGATCTTAGCCCAAGGAGCAGGATAACTGAGAGGTGTCAGAAAGGAAAAGCAGATTAAGAAGGTTTAGATAGGATACAATATTATGTCAGTTCTCATTTGCTCATAACTAAATACGTAATTACTCTCCGTCCAACATGAGAAACGCTGACTCAACAGTGTGAGACTCTAACCTTATTCAGTGATAAAGTGCTTCTTAAGTTATTACTACTCTGAGATTGTTATTCATGATAAATGCCGGGCAAAAGGAGCAGTCTGGGACAAGAAGGAGCCAAACCTTTCCTCTTTACACACACAGAAACAAGGGAAAACCCCACCACCTCTTGATTAACAAACACATTACTTATTGAAGACAAATGGTTGCTTGTATAAGGTTAAAACAACGTCTCAACTACTGCTGGACCGAAATCCTTACGCTTACAAGTGAGATTTGGGGTGTTTTATGCTTCTGCTGTGACAATACTAATCGCAGTGTGCGTACTTATAAGACCTGCTTTGACCTTTGGGAACTTTAACTACGACAGTTGTGTTAGGAGGGTGATAAAAGACAAGATTAGTGTTCTTGTTTTGAAACAGTTCACCCCTTGTACTCCAGTAAAAAATACCAACTTAAAAGTAAAGAAAGCACACAATACAATCCATCAACACAAGAAAAAATCACATACTGCTGACAAATGTTGTAATTTCCAGGCAGGAAAAAAACCTTGTTCCTGAAGTACCAATTAGTCTCCTTTATGATCCAGCCTTGTGTTATTGCCTAAACGTTCTCAGGGAGAAATTCAAACAAGCTCTGAGTAGATCTAAAGTGGTTTTACCCAAAAATGACATCAGTCTTTACTCAGACCCAAGTCAGACAAATTTGTTATTGAGTTTTGTCACATGGGTTAAACGAAAGACTGCAGACGTGGGGGCGTCCCAGAGGACCACCATGCTCAGGGCTTAACCACCAGCCATCTACATTCAAACACTGCGGCTGAAAGCAAAAACTAGGTGTGATGGGGTCTTAGCGAGTCTGCGTCTACTGCTATTGGGTTACTGAGGGAAAAACACGGCATCTTGCCATGCCAAGAGTTATTAAAACAGAAGCTTGACGAGTAGGCTTTGGTGGCATTGCTGAAATAAACAGGGAGCACCTTGATGCTTTTAACATGTGTATTCCAGCAATGGCATTTGGCCTAGAGTGCTCTACACACACCATGCCTGGTGTTAAAAGTGCCTATCAAATGAGTGTTGCCTGCTGGCTGATGGCGAAAACAGAGCAGTTGGAATAAACATCACACACAGGCACAAAAGTGCTAAAAGAGCCGCACAGTGGTCCTGCTGGGGGGCCAAATGGAGAGTCACTAGGCAGAATTGCCTGTGCAATGTATTTATAATATGATTGCAAGCGTTTTTATAACAGCTCAAAGGGGGGCTCTGGCAAGAACCACTGCACCAGTACTGTAAAATGGCAATGGAACAGTGCTTCCATTTTCATGGAATGGCTTACAGTGGTATAACCAACAATGTAAAACAGTGTAGAGTGAGCATGGCTCGCATAAAGCAAGAAGCCATGAGAGGGGCTTTCTGCTGGACTAATCAGACTTTAGAACCAGAACTGGTTTTATAAAATTGTGCACACTGTAAATTTGTAAACAGTTAGCATGGACTGTATTTTCTTGGGATGACTTAGGGTGGTCTAACTCACACTGAAAATGGTGTATAATGTGCATGGCTTGCATGAAGCAATAAGCAATGAGAGGCTGTGAATTGCAGGGTTTTACCACAAATAGTCACAAAATAGTAGTTAGTCAAATCAGTGGCTTACTGATTTTATCAAATACAAAGTACAATATAATAAAATACACTAATATTCAATAAGTAATTTCAGGAAATGTAGTTTAATAACAATTGGTTATGGTTGCCAAGCAATATATCAGTTAAAGAGTATCCCATGAACAGCATAACAGTCTTTAATAACTAGCTGCATTAATACAAAACTGAATTGTCTGCAGAACTGTCATATGTGCGTAAGTTGAGTATTTTACAATACATAGCCACATTCATTAGTAATACTGTAATTAATTAGTGATTTAGAAAATAGGTTTTAGTTTTATAAACTAGTACGCTGTAAAATTCTACATAGTGAGCATTCCTTGGATTTTCTTAGCACAGTTTACAGTAGTCTAACCAATATTGTAAAACAGTATGGTTAGCATGGGTTACAATTTCTTGGGATGGCTTACAGTGGCCTAACCTTCTCTCCTGTGAGAGAGGGTGCACTCCGTGACTCGTGGTGTGACCCTTGGATAGAAACGCAGGCCGAGGTGTACCTTCAGCTCTGAGAAGAGAAAGATGAGCCAGCGGCTGCGTCTCAGATGCTGCTTGGCCTGACAGCTGAAATGCTGCGACATTCAAGTGTCGAAGGGACAGAAATAATGTGAGCCACTAAAGCAGGCTTGTCTTTCTATTAATCCTCTCCCTTTCTTTCGCTCTTTTACCACAAACACAGCAGTATGGTCAAGATTCAAGACGACAGAGAACAAAGGCTTAAATAATTAAAGAAAGAGCTATGTCTTTTATTCAATTGTTTATGATTAAACAAATTCAACCTCAGCATTAATAAACAGTCATCAAGCAGGCATTGCCTAATGAGCTGAGAACTGGGCTAATCACTGCTAAATGGCAACAGAGTAGTGCCTTGTTTTGTCTGTTGAGAGTGGTAATAAATATCAGACTACTTACTGAAAGAGTTTGTGTTCTCTTTTTATCTAAAGTGAACCTACTGTTTTGGATGAGGGAATGTGTCCCGATAGGTTCGGTTTCACTGATTATGGCCTTTTTCCAGAATACAGTTTCATGCGTACTGCAAAGAAAATTGAGTGAACAAAACCAAAGTGTAAAGAAATCCAGCTCAAAATAAAATCTTCAGCAGATTTGAAACACTTATAAGAGCTTAAATCTCTTGGTTTGGGGCCATGGGGCACCATTTAGTCCATGACGAGGACAGGCCTGCTCTCAATCAGGTCTTTACATAAGCCCCTCTAACAGCATATCAAAATAAACACAGGCTTGATGAAGGATGACACGTCTACTCAAAAGGCAAACAGAAGTAAAAAGGAAAAAAAAAATCACATGAAAGTAGCAAGTTTCCTCAAGATGAGAGAAACAGGCCCGGCCTCGAACACTGAGCCGCATCCAGAGGAGTCAAGGTATGACTGACACACTAACATTCCTCTATTCCCCTAACACAGAGGCAGCGAGTGTGCCTCCATGGCCAACATTGGTCGCAGCTGCAGCTACAGGATCTGTCTGAGAAATCTTAAGCAGCAACAAAAATAATCAAACGCGAACCGACCGTAAACTGCTTGTAAATTGTTGCTGCTATGTGTGCCGACCCTTACTGCTTAGCTGGAGACTGTTGCCGGGGTACAGCGAGAACATTTTCAACACCCTTCTCCATTGCAGCCCGAAATAATCCCTCTGTGACACGAACGCTAGCGTCCTAGGCTGGGAGTGTCAGGTCGGGGTTGTGTTTCAAACACAGAGTAAAAATCAGTCATTTCCTCCATGCTGTACTGTAAACCGTCTGAGACGGATCAGCCCACGTTAGCAACTGAATATCTGTTTCAGTCAGCTTTAAGTCAGCAGTCACATGATTTCAAATGCAAGACAGACTTCAGTTCCAATTCAGTTCATACCGCACGTGACGGCTCTGTTCATATTTTTGGATTCAGATCTGGTTTGAATAAAACATTGAATAAGATATTGTGTGCGTGCTGTGTTTGATTTACATTGCTTTGGGGATGTGAAGTAAAGGAAGCTGTGAAACGTGCTGTGTTTTAGAGCGACTCGGCTCAGTTCCGTTCGTGTCCTGCATGCAGGAAGCAAACACACTGACCGCAGCAACTTCCCAAAACCCCAGAACACACTCCATCAACACAAACACAGCTTCAGAATTCTGCTTTTCCATTCTTTTTTTACCTTTCTGTATAATCTATTTCTCGTTCCTCTCGATCTGCCTAAGTGAAAAAGAAGGGACAGCGAGTCTGTGCTGTCCAGTCAGAGTCCAGCCTCTCCTCGTCACCCTGTACAACTGCGTGCCACACCTGCCCTGGAATCCAAACATGCTGTCTCTTCTGAAGCATAAACCACTCCACTCCGGCCTGCAGAGAGCCACCCAAGCTCCTTAACCCAGAGGAGCCGGGGTGAGTTCCCATGCCACCACTGTTCAAAAATGCAATGTTTTCAGGAACTAGTCTGGTTGCAGATAAATGTATAAGAAGTTCCTAACATGCTAGAACTTATTGCTAATAATAAGTAGGAAGCTAGAAAGCTGTAGAACCATTTTTTTAGATTTGTAGATAGACATGCAGTGGTATTCAGTAATGTGGTACACTGCAATGTTAAACGTGCACTGTAGGGTTATCACGGACACTTTGAAATACCGAAACTGCAATATAGTGAAACAAGCTGCAGTTTCACCTGAGATTTAGACACACCAAGCAGCTCTGCTGTCACCAACTCCCATTGCGCTATCATGCTCATGTGATACACACCCTTCTCTGAGCAGCACTTTTAAACAATCATAACAGTTTCAGCACGGCGGAAGGAGGAGCAGGCAGGCAACTTAGAAAAGAAAAATTTGCTCATTAATACACTTATTTCACTGGTAGCTTGACGCTGTCTTATAATGGAGAATCTTGTATTCCCACTAGCAGAAATTAGCATTCTTGTTGCATGTTTATTTGATAAACAGAGGCAGTTGATAAAGGTTTCCACATTAAGGACTGTTGTATAATGACTGGAACAGCATGTACATAAAGATTATATGATACAGCGCAAGATATGCCATTTATAAGTTGGTAAATTACAGGTACTATAGAATGTTCCATGCTGTATTTTATGTTGGAGCTAGATTCACCGATCTTGGGCAAGGTCTCAGTGCTCTGTGACAGGGTTCTCCACTCCATCTGCAAACAGTTCTGCATGATAATGATACAGAGCAAACATGAATGTGTGGAGGTTTTGTTTTTGATTGTTCTTTTGTAAATATTGCACACATATATCCCTATTTATAAACACCAGTCAGAATGTATCTTTAGAACATTAAAACATATTTTAAAAAGTTACTTTTTCTAATAAAAGATGTGTAGTTATTGTGACGCCTAGTTGTAGATGATTCTAAAATGGTTGACAGTATGTAGCAACTGTACAGCATTATTACCTATCAATTCTTCAAGTAGATAACAAACATATTGCAAATAGTTAATTCCTTTTTATAGCTTGTTGTTTCTAAATACCTTTTGGTGTGTAGTTCATAGTATGTAAATCTACTAAATCTAATTTATTTATTATTGTGTATAAAACAACAACAAAAAAATTGGACAAGCGATTCTGTACTTTTGAATGATAGCGTGCACTGTGGAGCAGTCAAGCAAGCTCTGTACACAATGCTCATGTTAACATTCCTGCTCCGATTCTGGTCATATCAGAACCCGATCTGACTATATACCTGACTAATACAAGAAAAACAACAGTAGTCAAAAAAGACAATAACTAACTTAAATCTTACATAGGCATCTCATCTAGTGACAACACTAAGAAATGATACATCTAGCATATGTTGCACACTGTACTAGGGTAAATCCCTTTAGTACACACAAACAATAATTACAGAGAGAGAATTAAAGGTGTGTGGCTCAGGAACTGCTCCACCATACACACAGTGTATACACACACTCAAAAACCATTACACAACATTAATAAACAAGTAACAGGCCTTGTTTGGCTTGTTTGCACTCTTCAGACCAGAGCATATGGCCTTTCTCACATTCAGCAGCACAAATTGCCCACGCCGTGCAAAAGAACTCCTAAACAACTGCCCTCAAGGCATTTCAACATTGGAGGAAGTCAGCAAGCTCTTTGCAGAAAAACAAATGACCCGCTTCACCCCTCGTCAAACGGCTAAACACTGTCTGTGCTCATAAGCCTCTCAGAGTCTGGGAGAGCAGACTTTAGGCCTCCACAGCCTCAGGCCTGGCTACCTCTGCTGAAAGAGAATTTTCTTAGACAGCAGCAGAAGAAAACGCTCCAGTTTCCAGTGTACGTTCACATTCAGGATTTTTAAACAAGAGAACCATGGGGTTTGGATTCAGAATCCAGTCTGTTGTCAACTTCATCAGCTCGTCAACTGTTCCATTTTCCCTCAAGTGTCTGTGCAAAAATTAAATCCTGGCAACCTTACTCTCTTTCAACTGATCACCCAAAACCTATAGCTAGACAAAATTGTTCCATTTCATGGAGGTAAGACCCAAACAAGGATATAGACTAGAGATGAAGTCAAATTTCAAAAAATAAAAACAATACAAAACAAAACAAAAAACTTTATAATGAAGTCAATTTGACCATTTGCAAAATTCCTGATGCTACATTCAGCAGATACAAAACTTTCAGTTCAGGTTACCTTAAGGCATCCATAACACTAAGACTAAAAAGCTCAGTAGGACAACAGAAAAAGTACACAGAGGAGTAACTTCACTATTCAAAAATAAACACATGGTCTTCACGTGGTCTTCACTGGAGATATACATGTTTAAGAACTGACAATGTCAAAATCAATCAAGCCAATCAAGTGGAGGTTTAAGCTAAGAAAGCTGCCCCTTCAGATGAGCTAATGCTAAAGCTAACACTGTAGCTAATTTGAGCAATGTTGTACTGAGGAGGACTCATCGTCTTCTACAAGAGATTGTTTAATCTGACTAATTTATCAAGATAACTGTCAGCAGCTAGCTTAGCTAACTGATCTTAACATTGTTCTATACTGTTATTTATTGTTAAATGTAACCTATTAAATTGTGCATTAGCAAGTGCAGTAAACCAAACAAAGTTTAGCCTACCTTAGCGCTAGCTTACTTCTGACGGTTAGTAGTTTTGACACTGTTCTGTGAATTTAATCTAAAACTTTAATCTAAACCTAGTTTAATCTAAAACTTTTTCAGCTTCAAGAGCAAAATAAATGCAGCACCAACCTGCAAATGATCAGAATAGTGTGTGTTTGAATTAAATATTCCTCAGCAACAACTTTTCAAATTTCTTTGCCTAATGATTCTAATTCACTACCAATTCACCAATAACCAGCACAACCCTAACAAGTGTAAAATATCTGGTTTTAACATAATATACAGAAAAAGCCTTTACAGTCTTTGTTGATAAAACACCTGATTCAGTTATTAAAGCCCCCAGGAGCCTCTGAGTAATGTGAGCATTGTTGAAAGTGCTGTTTATAACAGCCTCTTATATTTACTAGTTAAAATTATTCACTATAACCACAATTTAGCATTTGATTTAGTTCATCAAGCCTTCAGGAGCAAGAATGTGAGCATCAGGTGGATATATCGAGGGTTGCAATAAAAATGCAGGATAATCAACAAAATAATATCATGAAGTACTTTTATCCTGCTCATTTTTACAAAGTTAGTGCTGCTTTCATAACTTTATCCTGTAGTGTGGGTCTGAGGGCTTTCAGTACTGCAATGAAAATGTGTGTGTCCACAAACTACATTGGCTCAGCAACCATCTGTTGCTAGATGACTATGCTGAGAACAATGTGGGCCCCCGTGCAAATCATCCTCTATTCTTCAGCTCGGACCCTCTGATCGACCAAGCAGAACATCCAACCAAATCCCAGCGCTGCTGCCCCACAGCCTTTACCTCACACACACAATGCAGGTGAGACGTAGGACACCAATCTAATCTGCTCATGCGTACGACCCTCCAGTGCCACTCACTGGTGTCCTCCCCAATCCATCCTTGAGGCCTCACGTGTCGGGAAATCCCTCTTAACACACGCCACTAATCACACGAAAAAGAGGCTGAGGTGGAGGCGTCAACCGTGAAGGCAAATACCCCCCAGTCAAACAAAGAGAGCAATGTTTAGACTACTGGACTAGGACTTCATATAAGTGGTTAGGCCCGAAGCGGTCACATTGCGTTATGGCTGACCTCAGTACATGTGTGTCTGTGCATGTGTGTGGATTTACGGTACATGAGTAAGTTTGTGTGACTGTTTCTGCAGGTCTCTGGTAGAGCAGAGGGAAAGTGTATGTGTTTGTTTATTTCATGTCTCCGGTGGCATGTACACCCATGAACTGCAGCCAAGCATTTTCAACAGGCCACAAATTACCAGGGTGCCGAAGGACAAAGGTGATGAGCCAGGCCTGCTTGCCTCATTCGGGTTTTAATTTACTAAACATGAGCGGAAATATATAATGAAATACCTAAATAATAACAAACGTGTAAAACATGAACTAGTTAACTCCTTAAACGGTCATGACCTGCCAGCAGGTCCAGACTTTCTACACAAATAAGTTTTTTTAAGAATAACTTTGCAGTTTGCATTGTAGTCTATACAGTTAATGAATAATAGGCCTTAGGACGTCATAAATGTGAGATTTTAACCTCTTAAACTGTAGGTTTATTATTGATATTATTATTCACATTTAGGCAACACATTTTAATGTAATATATTTTATACATGTGCAAATGATGAACACAATTAAATCAAGTAAATGCAATGTATTTATTTCTATGTGGGCCCACATATTGGCCTTTGCAGGTGTTAAAGAGGCATTAACGGGGTATTTTCATCGATTTTTTCCATGTTTTTCCATATATGACAATAGTGTGAGTTTATGTACCAAAAAACAGGCTTAATTCGTTTTTATACGGCCATTTTACAACCTCTCTTTAGCTCTTAGTCTGTTTTTATTACTGTGCCTTTAAGACTGATATATGTAAATTACTCTGATCATCAGCCCTGTATTGTGCTACAGTCCAAAAGCAGTCCAGCATTTCAAAATCAGTGAAATACTCCTTATAGCTAATGTAGTGGGTGGATAAACTGCTGCAGGCTGCATAGGCAGAAATAAGCAAATCTATTGTTTTTATGACATCTCAAATACACTGAATTCAAAATAGACTGTTTTAGTACTATAGTTCCCATATATGGACCAGACTGGTATTAAAACTGTTTACATAGTATATCAGACTTTTTTCTTTCAACAAGCGAGGAATACACAGTTTTTGATCGCACAGGCCCTTTACTGCAAAAAAACTTGAATTAGTTTCAAAATATGTGGTCAATTAATTCTATTTTTAATGAAAAATATCATTATCCATACCTTTCCTGCTTATGAACACCCCAGTCATAGAAATTAGTTACTATAGTTGGGATTTAAGTGATCTGTTACCATAGAGAAGAGGATTTTGCTGCATTTTTCCAAACCTACCTCCCTGGATTAGGATCAACAATCAGGCTTTTGATGTGCAGAGAGCTGACGCTGATAGATGGCAATCACGAGGATCTAACTGATCAGCAGATAAAAGAAGGGCACATAAACACACACACACATTCTGCCTCAGTAATCCTGGATTACCACGGTGCCCTTTTGACAAGCTAATACCAAAACTCTCCCTTCACCCTAAGTTCGCCCTCAGGCAGACTTTACCTGCCAGAGAACAGCCCAAATCCTGGCTCCTGCTCCCATCTCATCCAGGGCTACAGTAAATTATGATAAATTATCAGGTTTGGACGTTGCCCTCCAGTCTGGCTTTATCAGAGAGCTTTAAGAGTTCCAGCGAGGGGCCCTATGTCTGAAAGGGGAGCATGAAAGCTATAGCAGCTATCAGCCATCTCAAGCACACTGCACAGATCAGAGGCATGCTTGCACAGAGTGGACAGTTACCGTCTGGCAGGGAGAGTCTGTTTAGGGTATGCTCTTTGCCATTACGAAACCCATTTACATGCATTTCTTGCCAGATAGTGTTTTTGCACGGTTTGTAAATTCAGGTAGCTGAGTTCATTGTTATTCCCTCTATTTACTAGTCCAAACAACATTAATATAGTAACTCATACAGATGGTAACAACCCTGCTTTGATGTGCTCTAAAAGCAGACTGAATAGAGAACACGCAGTGTCAATTCATTAGTCTTTTTTCTCATCAGTAGGAGAAAAGTACACTCTATCTATGTACATCTATGGCTGATGATAAATGTATGTTTGTGAGGTTCAACCAAACCTTCACTCTGACTTTAAGGTCCAGCAGTTGAGAATGAGGTTCCACTGCTGTCCCACGCTTGAACACACACACATACACACCGTGAACACACCTCTGCCTGCCATCCCGGAGAGGGGCCTCTCGGTGAGGGGCAGAGTATCCCTCCAGCACTGTAAATAACCTTGTTTATCTAGAGGACATCAAACGGATGCTTCACGGCAAGATGAGCAAACCAACTGGGGCTGGGTTAATGATGGGGGAGCGGGAGAGCAGGCCATGTTTACATCCACAAACCCTATTGCTTTTCTCTGTTTGGCCATTCTTGTCACATCCCCCTCCACTAGGACCAAGGATCCTGTGCACACACACACACACAAACACACTGACTTTTCACAGATGAGAAAGTTGTTTCCCAGAGCCTTACGCACCATCAGTGTGCACTTCAAACAGCCCCAGGATGACCCAGCACTGCAGCTGACCCCTGACATCAGGTATACAATAACATACATACAGGTAAAGATCACTTGTGGAAATCTACAACAAGTACTTTCTGCAGCTTTAACCATTAAATGCATATATTAGTGACTAACGATGCCATGCTGGGAGGGCATCCTGGAGGATGTTTTTGTCCTAATATATACAGATATCTAATTTCAGCATTCTAGGCAATCTCAGCATAATTAGGTATTCAAATAAGACATTGTTTGGAATTAATAAGAAGTAAGTTATTTATCTTGGAAGTTGGCAAGTTTTTTTTTTTTCACTGAGCGTGTCGCACTGAACCAATGAAATTCTGAAACATAAGCAGCTGATATTGTGTCTAGTATTACACAAAGTGTGCCATTATTTTTTCATAACAATATAAAATATTTTGGAAATTGTTCAAATGGGCGGCTGCCCAAGTATAGCCTATGTTTGAGAAACACTGGCTTGTATTTTTTATTATTATGACTATTTGACATGACAGATTGTAGACAGATTTATATCAGATAGATGCAACATGTGTAGAAGGTGGTTTATGCTGGTTTATGATGGTTTATCTAATGCTGGTCTGGTGCCGGTTTACCAGCAACCAAAACACAGCATATGCTTTTTTTTTTACTGGTGATCAACTTCTATTGCTGCTGACCAACATAGCAGCAGTCAAAAAACACTGGCTTTGCTGGTGACCTGCCATGCTGGCCTGTGCTGTTTTTTCTAGCAGAGTTTTTCTAGCATGGATTTTACCAGCTGTTTGTACAACCATTCATATTGACTTCCTTCAGCTAGCCATTGCTCAGCTGTATAGCATAAGCTCTTTATTGGTTAGTCTGCAGTCATCCTTGTATTTCTCTAGCTAATTATTGTGATTCCACCCATTACATTATTTAATGATGCCTACATACATGCAATAATATACTCAGGCCAGCATGCAATTAACACTGGTCTGTGCTGTTTTTTTTTTCAGTAGAGAGCTCCCATAATAATTAGCAAATCAGTGCACCTCTGTGCCAGGGCTCTTAACTGAAAGATTCACTGTACACATACTGCTTCATACAAAGTAAAATATATGTCAACATGTTCATTACATGCTTCGAAAAAACATGCAATGTTGTTTAAGAGCTTCTACAACAGCCAAAAAATGTGAACTGTCATTAGCTCCGAGCTAACATACTACTAGAATCACATAAGCACACTAGCAGAAATTAGCATTGTTGTAGAACTACATATTTTCCTCATTTATGACTGAGTTTTACAATTATGGCCTGAACTGAAGGCTTTGCTCTAACAGTCATGGTTCGCCACTGTTTTTTACACAGAAAGCACTGTCCTGAACAATTCGGTGCCTTAGACTGAATAACAAATAACAAAAAATTTCCATGTCATTTTTAAGAGTACTATATCATTTTATACCATTTGGAAGCCTTGTTTGTTTTCCCCCTTTATATATTTTATGCAAAGTCCCACGGAGGGCTCCGTCCCACTTAGTTGGCGGGACAGGATCATTTGGAACTTATGAAGTGAGGAAGCAGGCAGGTTTGTTGGAAGGATTCGGTGTGTTGACAGCAGTGCAGAATGGCCTGCTGCAGTAGCGTGTGACCTGTTTGGGCACTGGGATCCAGAAACTGATAAGTGGCTATCAAAGCTTTCTGCACTGCTGATGTTATATTACACTGCATGATTTAGTGCACGTTTTTGTTTTGTTCCCAGAGGAACTCATAGATATGTGTAGGGCTAAAATCTTAATCACAATTATTTTGGTCAATACTGAGATTATGATTATTTAACACACATGAGTTTATTGAACTTTATAACAGATTTTCTTAACCTTAAAATATAATTCAACTGAAATATAAATATAAAAATAAAGGAAATGATTGCACAAGACAAAATGAGAACATAACTGTGAAACGGAACGCAGCGCAATAACCGTTTTATCTCAATATCTTGTTTTCATAATCGTTGGAAGCCAAAATCATAACTGAATTTGATAAATCACCCAGCCCTAGATATGTGCACATAAAATTTAAAGGAGAGATCATAAAATGTCATTAATTAAATTCCAAACAGAAATAGAGATACCCCTATCCTCATGGTGAGCGCATTCATAAGGCCTTTCCATTTAGGCAGACCTCTGCAAAAATGATCAGTTCTGCTTGCCTTCTCTTGAGTTATGCTATCTCGCATCTCTGATGATGTGACTAGACTCTTTGGTAACTGGGTTCTAGTGTGTTCATTATCAGACTGACACACACACAAACCCTCTCAGACCACATGAATCTAGCGCTCTGCTACTCAGTATATGGACCATTATAGAACCTTCAAAGAAAGAACCTTCAAAATCCTATGGTGTCTGAGAATCATTTGAGAAAAGGCTCTGGTCATTAAACAACAAAATAATAAGAAACTCCTCTCTCTCTCTCTTTCTTTCTTTCTCTCTCTCTCTCCCTTCTTTTCTCTCTCTTTCTTTCTCTCTCTCTCTCATTTTCTCTTCCTGGTACTTTCTGCCTTCCTCTCATCCACTCTCCCCCTCTCTCTTTCATCAGGAAGTCAAACAGAGGTCCCCTGCTTCTTGGCGTCAGTAGGAATGGAAGCTAGGTCAGGCTCCAGTGTCCCTGTTAAACACATAGACCTCTTCGCCTCTGAGACTTCAGTCTCTAACCGCTTTGCAAGACAAAAGCAGAAAAGTAGCCCCTTCGTGGGAGTTTTTGCATTCTTCAAAAATAAAGAATCTAAAGCACTTCAGAATGACGCTCAAGCAAAAATGACACCAAACCCACCGCAGAATAAGCTACTGAACTCTTTCTTTAACACACAAAGAGAAAAGTGACATGAAAGAGAACCTGAGGATTTGAGGATTGAGGAAATGAGGAGAGCTGAATATATACAGTAGTGTGTAGAAGTCAGGGACCACTCTTTATTTATTTAATTTCCAGTCAAAGCAGCCATTCAGTACAAGTTATTCATGTTTCAGGAGATATTTTTGAGGAGATTAGATATAAGATAATCCACTTGCATAAGGAAGGGGAATGTCAAAGGAAAGTGGGTGAAAGAACAAGAGTTTCTAGAACTGAAGTTCAAACAAGTAAAAGCTATAGAGAAAATAAGATGCCTAACAACTGTATGAGACCTGGTAGACCACCAAAACTGTGCCCATCAGATAAACAGTACTTGAAGCTTTCATTTTTGAAAGAGAGGAGAAAATTAAGCTCTGCTCTTGCTTCAGATCTGAAACAATCCACAGGTTTTTCTGTCCATCCTTCCACTGTGAGATGACAACTCAACTCTAAGGGTCTGAAAGGATGGAACTGGACAAAAAAGGAAGAAAATTTGCAAAACAACAAAGCTGCTGGTGTTCATACAACAGTGGACCGGCCACCCCAGAGACCAGGCCTCAAGATCATCATATGTGTTAGGGATTACTTGAATTGCAAGAAGAAGAAAATTCAACATTTTTTTAAGACTGAACTTTGGAGGTGTGGAAAAATATTCCTGCAGATTTATTGGAAAAACTGAAAGTTTGTCTCCTGAATAGAATGCAAGCTGTAGTGATAAATAAAGGGTGATTCCTGACTTTTGTACAGTTCTGTATACATTTCATTTAATTCAATCAATTTAAGAGCAGATTCACATATGATGCAAACAGGGAAGGGGATGGAAAATACTCCTACTTTCCATCCCATTCCCTGTTTGCATCATATGTGAATCTGCTCTTAAATGTATTTGGTATTTTTTAAGGATTTCACCATAGGGTCTGTAAAATGACTTTAACCTAATCAGAAAAGTCTCATATGCCATCACAAGCTGGTCATGTTACAAATACCAAAAACAGAAGTCTAGTTAATTTTATTGCCTACTGCCACTTATAAAGCTGTGATGTCCTTAGGGCATGCCGATAAAAACATCAAAGCTTTCTAATAAAATATCAGCTTTGTATCAAATCATGTGAACAGAAGCCATGTAGCCCTTTATCCTTCTGTATCTCTCTTCCTTTTTTGGCTTAAGGACAAAGGCATTCATATATAGTAGACTAGAATAGAGGCAGTAATGAGGTTGACCAAAAAAGAGGGAGATGATGAGGAAAACCAATAAGAATGGCCAATGAGGAAGAGACGATAAAAAGCTGGATAAGTACAGGCAATGTTAATGAAAGAGTAAAGCAGGTAAAAGGCGACAGGCCCTGGACCTGACAAGACAAATAAAGGGGAGGAAATGCTTTATGTCTTTTTAATGAGGCTAATTAGTTCCTAAGTGCTTCACATGGAAGAGGGTGGAAGTTAGAGAGTTTTAAAGAGGGGGAGGGAGTGGGAACACTGAGGTGATGACTGGACAGCAAAGAATCACAGGACAGACCAGTGAGTTTAATGGAAACAAGGACATTTTAAAAAAGGAAGTTTTAGCTATCAGCTCTACTTTATATAGCCTGTAAAACTGTCACTCCACAGCTTCCAAAAGGCTCCATGTGTCCACTGACAGAAGTAGCCCTCTTCACCCTTGCTAAGTGACTGTGTAATTCTAGAGATAGGGGGTGAAAGGTTGTGGGTCAAAGTAAGCCCCCCAGGATCTTCTTCAGCCTGTAACATAACACCCCAACACCGCTAGCACCAGCACTTCACTTGTGACAGACTTTGGTGTTTGAGAACAGGTCACTTCCTAACCTCTCCGTCCATAATAGCCTAGAGAAAATCTGAAACGTTACCACAAAGAGTTACATTGTATGTGCACCACACAGGACTGTTGTCCATATCCCCCACTAGGTACTAGAAAACAGGGCAAATGCAGACCGTCTGAATACAAGCAAAGTATTAACATAATCACATGAGAATGTGATCAATGTTAACATGAAGACACGAGAATGTCTATGATGTGACCACAAATAAAATTGGATGGTAAATGTAAAATGCTTTTACATAAATATTAATCAATTATAAAGCTCAGGTCAGACTTGCATGACCTTAAATTAATACGTTTTAAACATTATCTCCAGGTGCCACAATCATTTCGAGCCCTCCTCATTAATAGCATGGCTGTGTACGTCACTGATCCGGAACGTTTTGGTTTCATATGAAAAGGAGATTGAACTTAAGAGGAAATGGCATAAGCAAAGCTCCAAGGCCGATTTACGAAATCAAGGCCTGATGTGGACATAAAAGAGGAAGGTAAGTCATCTACGTAAGGCTTTCTCATGCTGAGACATCTGTTTTAGTCCTCATTGGTATAAAGACAGCGTTGATGCCAAGGTTTTTGGTCAGAAGAAGGCTGATTCCTTCATTACTTTGACCTTGCTTTAACGTCCTGCTATTTCAAGTAGAAAGGTTCTCCTTTTATGTGATGACTTTTACCTCTTCTTTGTGCCCTTGTTGTAGGTTGCATGTTCCAGAATCACCCTCTGCGCTACTGCAAGAAACAAGGCCCAGGAGAATAACAGCCTTAAGAATACAGTGAGCTTACTGGTTCCAAATGTCTATGTATATAGCCAAACTCTTCAAACTGTATTAGAAAGCAGTTTTAATGTCACTTTGGTACTGGATGTGTGCTGTTTCCACTCAACCACATTGTTAAAGATCTGCTGGGAAGGTCTGTCTAGCTGCATGACAATCATCAGGAAATTACACTTACTGAGGTAGGTAGGTAGCTGACAGTTGACTCAGTGATGGTCATACAGGAAAAACTCTTGGACTTGTCTAATGGTTCTATGGTTGGAAGAATTCTGTCACTTCCTTCCAGGATAAATTTTCATCTGAGGCTGTGTTTTCTTACCAAAAATTAGTCAGACTGATGCAAAGCAGATGGACTCACACTCCAGCCCTGTTCACAGAGAGACATACTAATTCATGCCTCTAATGGCCCTTAATAACCTGCAGACTTTAACAGACCTCATTTACACTGCATAAAAAAGCCCCTGGAAAGGTTGGGGCAACTTCCTGGAGATTTAAAGGTTTTGGTTCACCTGTGGAGGGGGACTTGGGCCTTTGTGAGGGTCTGGCGGCATCCTCTAGCGCTACAACTTTCAAGTCCGTAATTAGTCTAAGACTCCAAAAAGTGATGCATGACCTTCCGAAACAAGCTACTACAATTCCAACTACTGTAGCCGCCATGCCCAGTGAAAAAAATCCTCCAAGGGGGATTTTTTTTTTCTTCCGACTTTCAAATTCAATAAAAAGTGTTGTTTTTGGCAGTCTGCCCAGAGCTGTTAACATAAGAACGGGCTCCCTCCGAGCAGCGGAGAGAGCAGCATGCGCCACGGTGCCCACAGGATGTCTGCAGCAAGCTAGAGGGCCTCTTCAGACCATGCCAACACACACTGCGCCTCAGGGGACCGGGGCCTACACATACACTCATACACACTGTACAACAAACAGGGATCTGGTTTAAAGCCACAATCATGGATGTGTAAAGCCATTTTATTTACATTAAGTTTATAGTATATTCCCACGGATTCACAAGGACTACACCTTTTAAACGCTCCACTTTCCACACACAAATTCTACCCCACTGGGAACAGTGTTTGGTTAGTTATTTACAAATTACAATTATAATTATAAATGACTGATTTTTACTCACAAACTGTAATGGAATGTAATGGAATCACTTTCCTGGAAAAAAAAACACTCTCTTATATCATTACTTTACTTCTACGTTACTCTGTAAACCCGATTCACATCTGTACAACCTGGAAAGTATATGGGAAAATCCAGTAGTCATTTTCAGTAATCTATTTAAAAAACATTACTGAAACATAATTTAAATGGCATTTAGCTCTCCCTGCCTTTACTCTGAACACAGAGTCAGTTATGCTGAAATTAGGAGCAGCAGATGCTGTCTGCAAACTGAGAAACTAGCTTCTAGAAAGAGTTTAAAAGTTTAGCTGTCTCGAAATAATATCTTCAAAAATTTAAAGCATAAAGCTTACAGATGTGTTTCTGATTGAAAATCGGGTTTGGTCTGTTTAGGTGAGGTTCTTCTCTGCAGCACCTGGATCTTTATATAAAGCGCTAACCAATGAAATAGCTTTATCCATCAGTTTTATATTAGCATGATTAGATGCTTTGACAGACTACTTGCTAAGTTTATAGTGCTCTGTTAGAGACATATGAGTAACACGTAATGCAACAAACGTTAGGTCAGTAACAGTAATGTGATTACAAGAATTTAAACTGTTACATTAAGCTGAAGGAAGTAATCACATTAGAGTAATGTGTTACTTTGTACTGTGTTACCCCCAATGCTGATGCTGTGATTTCATTTCATACTAACAATCCATGAAAAAGCAAACCAATAATGTGATTCTTTACAGTACAATGATTAGTTCTGGTGTTCTGAATTCTCTTCTTCAGAAAAGCTATACGTTCAGCAAGTTCAGTGTCAGAGCTGACATTGGTGGTCCTAAAATGCCTGATTACACACATTAATTTCAATATTATTGAGTCTTAGCAAGTGGGCCACTTCACTTGGTGGTCTATTAAGTCTATAATGTTGCACGTCAAGCATGCAGTTCAGTTATGTTTCCAGGGACCGCTCATAGGATACAATTCACAGATGTAGGTGATAAGCTTGCTTTGCTGATTCCTGAGCTGATTTCAGTAATGGTCCCATTAAACCACAATTCTCATCATTTTATTATATCTACTCATGGAACAGATTACGTTGCCTCTGCAAATAGGCGACTATTTTAATAATGTAAAGAACGAGCCAAGACAGATTATTTTGTACAAATATCTGATAACAGCTCCACAATGTTCAATGTGTGGAATTCAACCAACTCCAACAGACATGATCCACAAAGATGAAGAATTATAGTTCATTCGGTTTCTCATTTGAACCAGTGCTGCTGGCGTGGGAGTGAAGTGTCCACTTCAAACCAGGGTGGAAATTACTTTAGATCTGCTATCAGCACATCATTTAAATTGGAGAGCCATTGTGTTGCTTGGGCTTGATGCTATTTTTCAGCACCATCTGGAGAAACACTTAAGCGCTATCCATACCTGGGGTTGTTGTTGAGATGTTTATTTTTGTTGGTGCCAGTCCAAAGACTTCTGTTAACCACTTCAGTAAAAGAAAAATACCTTATAAAACAATGAGTCACATGTTCATACTTTTATACTTTTATCTGCTATACATATATATATATATATATATATATATATATATATATATATATATATATATATATATATATATCTTTGTGACAGTGTCTGAAGTAATTAGACAAAACACTAAAGGTCACTGAGCATGCTGGGGGTGAAAGACCGAGGCTTAGACAGAACTTGAACACGATGACAGTAAGTCTGAGAAAATAATATGAGCTTAAGAGCTCCTCAGGATGTGGTTTATTGATGGATTATCAAAAAAAAAGTCAGCTCAGAAAACAGCACAGAAGAAAGTTATTATTTGCACATTAATTCATCATCCAATCATGACATGTTCTCCCAGAGCAATGTATATGATTTCATAATTCAAACTCCAAATCCATCATTTAATTCTTGGAAACAATTTTCACGTCTCCCAGCATGTAAAAATTGCACAGCACAGCATTGTATTTGTTTATCCGAAACTTCAACCGCACTATTCCAGATATCCAGACTACCTAGCTTGGATGTATCCTCCGCTAAAGGCTGTCCAACAGCAATTTTCACAGCAGGCTCAGTGGCGCTGGGCTTATATTACACCTCATTTCACCTCCGCAGACTCACTATCACGCATTTATTTAGAGAAGCAAAAACAGGCGCACATTTTTGGCCACCCACAGAGGAACGGCAATGCATTTCCTCTGATTACTTATTCCAGCAACATGCCCAGAATGAAATAAGATGAAACCAGACACCTGCGTCCAGGGCCTGATTTAGTGCCTAATGCATGATGTGACGATGTGATTTAGCTTCTGAGCAGAATGAATGGCGGTCTCTGGAATGGGCTTAAAATGAAGCACTAAATGCAAAGAAACACAACCAAAATAGCACTGAGCTATAAACAGCAGTGTGCTGATATGCTGCGTAACCGCTAAACTTTTCAAATAAGCGTGGTGAATTTCATTTAGTCAGGTAGAAGAGCACAGGCCAGTAAAATGTAAACACTTTGTAAACATTTTACGAAAGTAAAATGTAACACATGGGGCTATTTTCTGTGTGAATCTGTAACAGATTCAAGTAAAAGTATGCCAAACTATGGGTGAAGTCCATATCACCCCCATATATGTTTATATTTTTTATTTATAGGTTAATCAAAAATGTATTACAGACGAAACATAAATAAAACATACTTACTTTTTTTCATGCTGATATTTGCTTGCTTTTTTCACTAGTCATATTTATTCTGATGTATATATTTTTAATGATTTAGGTTGGAAAGCTCAAGTGATTCAAACTATCAATAAACTCAGTTAATTGTGTTTGAACTGATTTATGAGATTTTAAATGTTACAACCTGTTACAAGTGATCCCAGCACAGTTGTATACAAAAGTTTGGATGCACCTGGTCAAATGACATTTTAATGATTTTCTTCTACATGTTTCAATGCACAATTACTGTTTATTTGCTGTGTTATGGCACATCTTATATTGTATGCTTTGTTTTTTGCAATATGTCAAACTCAAGCAAATAAATAGACACTGTGCAGTAAAATTTGCAGAAAAATGCTGCACTTAAGTTTGAAATTTTATTTAGGTGCTCAGAACAAAGCTTTCATATTTTGCAAAGATATGTATGTCGTTCTTATAAAAAAGATTAATGATGCTCAAATATTTTAATGTATTTTAAAAACCAAAATGTGTTACGTTGTGGTCCAGGCTCCCCTATGCATATCACTAAGCTGGCTCAGGCTCTTACCTCCTCAATTTATTATGGAAATAAGCTTGAGCCAAACCCACTGCAAACTGTTTGTCCTGGAAAGAACATTAAGATTGTCTGCGAAATATCTAGCAACAAGATGCTAACAAGTTTAGAATGTGAATATTCCTCAGAAACATGGGCAGACGTTTTCACCGGGCAGCAGCAATTCCTTAAGTCAATATGAGAATCAATGTGAAAAGCAGATGGCTAACCCCACTCACTTCTCCTTCGTCTCCAGCTCACTCTCTTTTTCCTTCTGTTTGCTTTTCTCTGCCTCTCACACTGCCAGTGCTTTCTTCTCTCCTACACACTCTCTCATCTCCCCTCCCTTCTCACACTTTCTCTGCTCATCTAAAGAGTCTGCGTGTCTGCTGGTCGCAGCTAGCAGACGACATCTCTCTCTCGCCCCATCAGTTAGAGCCTTCTCTGGCAGTCGGGGTATAAAGTAATGACTGGTCAGGAAAGGAGATCCGCCAGCGCCTCTTCCTGTCAGCAGACACGTCAAGGTGAACTTGGGACTCCTTAAATAACCAGCGCGGCTGACCCCTTCACCCGAGCCAGGCATGAAGATTAAAGGACGCCTCTCGTTTACAAGGGCAAAACGGCCTTTTTAACTACATTTGCATCTGCAGGGGTATCAGTGGGTATTTTTAAGTTCGGATTAACCGGCTTTGCTGGACCGGCTTAATTTGGATATGCTTCGCAGGCGCTCTAGCGCGTGCTCCCTCTCCCCCCTCTCTCTCTCTCTCTCTCTCTTCCTCTAACTCACACACATACACAGGAACATACTTTGATCCAGCCCGGTCTACATTGGTCTGTCATCAGGCAGTGCACTAGGCGTTCTCTGAGTGCCCCTCATACCAGGTGCTTGATGTCCACCACTGACCTGTGGAAGTCCTGACACTAGAGGCACGCTAAAAAGGCACGATGGAACTTATGCAATAAAATAGTCCAAATGTTTTCACATAGCACTGCTCACGGTTCACACTTGACTTTCCACTTGTACTAATGCCACCAGTGTAAACATTTTAAATTGCAGGCTTTTTATTCTGTGAATCTTGCTTTTCATTATTCGGTTACTACTATATTTTTTAGTCACTTATATAAATGATACTATAAATGATGAGAAACTACCATAAAACATGTAGGTTATGTATTAAGAAGTCCACTTAAGATGTTTGTGTGGGTTTATGTACCGACAACAGACAAAATTGATTTTTATATGTCCGTTAATAACATCTCTATCCCTTACACTTCAGACTGCTTTTATTACTGTGCCTTTAAGACTAATATACCTAAATGACCTCAGTCAGAGCTGAAACACTCCTTACAACTTCAACATGAATGAGAGACCTAAACCACTGCAAGCTGAGTAGGCGTATATATGAAAATGCGTCAGGTTTTGTGACATCACAAAACTAATTAAAGAACAGCACAAAGACATTAGCATATATCAGTCTTAAAGACACAGTAAACAAAAACAGAATAAAACCTGTTTAATTCTTAGGGATAAAGAGAGTTTGGCCAATGGTCACATTAAAATGAATTATGCCTCATATTATATTTCATTTCAATGAAAATAATATGTTTTATTTCAAAACAGCAAAGTTTTTACTGATAAGGGCCCTTTAAGAGGTCAGCACACCCAGGTAAGTGTGGTGAATTTCCAGTAAAACACTGGAAGAATAGAAAAAAGCTTTTCCTGCTAAATCTCAATTTTTTTAGACTTTAATTGTTACGTGTAACATGAATTTAGTTAAAAGAATTTGGCGAGAAAATTTGTTGTGAGGTCAGTGGAGTCTATCACTGAGGTGAGTCTGTGGATGGCAGTGGCTGTTGTGTACTGTCCGGTGTTGTGTCCTGTGCTTTGTTGTTGCTAGTGCACGGGGGGTCGCTATGAAAAATATGCCGTACTCAGAGACCCCACAGTCCAGCTCTGGTTACGCACACGCTACATATGGCTTCCCTCGGCCGCTGGCCAGGTAAACTGTCAAAGCTCACTTCCTGCTGCGGGGAGGTGCGGCTTTAGAGGCCTTTATCCTCTAGCCCTTCCTGCCGTCCCTGCTCGCTTTTTCCCTCACGCTTAATCCTCGCAGATGACCAGAGACATGAGACTGTGCCCCGCTCTTTCCACCAGCCAGCAGTGCTCATATCCAGCCTGGATCTCCAGAGGAGTTGTCACACTAGTGCAGGTGACGCGCACGTCCAAAGATAGATCCTTTAGCCCAACTCTCATGACCCTCTGCATTACCTCTAATGCCAGCCGATGTTTGCCTGTGGTCTGATTTCAATCACAAAGCAGCTAAATCCTTCAGGGGAGTCTGATTTCTTTTGGTGAGGCGGAAATGAGCATGATGGGGGTGCATGGTGTATAGAGGTGAAGGGGCAGCGCTCTTTTTCTTCTTCTCCTCTTTCCTGACGCTATGTCCAAGAAAGTGCCATTCAGGCCCTCAGCAAACAATGTGTGGATTCAAGAAAACTCAAGGGGGCTCAGGCCTGGACTCAATCTAGCTGTCATGGACGTTTTCCTGTTCTCTGACATAGCTGTGTGCTTCTGTCCCTCAGGGAAATCTCAAAGAATATCCATTGCTGTGCTGTTATCATCTCCAATATTTGTTCTCACCTAGGTTGCTGATCTCCATGGTGACACAAACACTGTAGTAATGCAGGCTAATAGCACAATACACAGCATCAATAAATCACTGACTCTGCAGAACATCTGATATGTATACATCAGTATCTCTGTTTTCCCAAATAGCTTAGGCAACAACAGAGGTGAGCCTTAGCAGCGCTATGACACACATCCTGCTGTCTAGGACACTATCCCTGATGCCAAATGCTGAATAATTATGTTTACACATACTCATCTGCTGCTCAGAAAGCTACTGAGGTCACAGCACAGTTTTGGAACAGTTATGTCAGGCATTTTCAACTGGTATAAGAGTTACTAACCACCCTGATGCATGACACTTGATTAATGTGAGAGGACTCAAAGGTATGTTACAAAGAGGATTCATGCTCAGCACTGCATTATAAGATAATACAACATTTTAATTACAGCGGAAGAGCAATACTATTGTCAAATCTACTCTTAAAAACATCAAAAATAAAAGACGTCAGCAAGAGAGTTAGACAAATTATAAGCGGCTATTTATGGAATCCATGGAACAGCTAAAGTTAAACTGCTAACATGTGACAGCCTGAGTGAAGTAAGTTGAGGTGATACATTAAATCTTCTTCATCTCATCACATTGAGACCAGAGAGCATAAGTACACACAGGGGAAGTACATCTTTCACATTGTGCCAACTACTCTAGATGACCAAACAGTAGCCAACGGCACATAAACGTCAGATGGATTAATCATATCAATGTGAAATAAATAAAATAGGTGTCTAAATGGATATCTAAAGTGTCTCAAGGCAGAAAAGGTATGTTTCTCTATGTAGGCTAGCTCAGATTTCCATTTGTCTTCATAAAAATAAAATCGGCTGCATGTCACAGTTAATGAAAAAGGGTTAAAAGGGATTTTAAACAAGGGACAGTTCTGTAAACCTAACTGCTAATGCAATAAATGGTATATAAAATGAAATTCATTAATGTGCTGAAATACATAATGACTATGCAAATAGATGATTCTCCTGCACTGTTCTGACAGACTTCTGTTAGATTACCTGATAAAATTGCAGATTTTTCTGCTTTCATATTCTGTTTTCATTGATTGACAGCTACCTCTCTGAGAGTGGTGAATCCACAAATAGCAGATAACCACATTGGTGGGGTTATTCAGCTTTGGGATATAATATGGTTTTCTGTCTGCATGTGTGTGAATGTTCCATGAGGGGCTTCTGAGGGCCACCGACGGGGGCCACTACTGCCTTCCCTTTGCACTCAAAATAAACAAAGGAATGGGAGCTATCTGAACTGTGCCCGCAGAAATGATTGACAGGAAGCAGCTGGAAGCAAGACACTGCTACATATGCATCCATATTCATACAGTATTACAGTATCCAAACACTTGTGGTAAAGCTCAATGTTATACAGCGGTAGAAGTGTAAAAATTTAAAAAGGAAATGGGCCCAGAAGACTGGCGGAGTGCAGAATCGGAAGGGTAGAACTTATATCTCACTATATCTCACATCTATATGCATATCTCACTTTATACTATGATTGAACAGCCTTGACAATGAGTCTTTTTAAATATGATGGTATTAGTCATCAACAACAGCCAAATATATACAGCAAACTTATGACAATGAATACTCATAATAGATACCTTAAGTGACAGTAAAATGTTACCCCAAAGGGGATTGAAAGGGGGGACAACTCATGTCATTTTTTTTTTAACCAAGATAATGACATCCCCTTGTATTTAACTGGGTTCACGGTGAGACCAGGATGTCTCCCACAGCAAAAGCAGTAAAGTACAAACACACACAAACACAGACACCATCTGGGATGTCCGCTCAGTTAACACACTGATGACTACTACTGATGGGCCAATTAGCACTCAGATGTGTGTGCTGTCTCCCCTCTCTCTCTTTCTCTCTCTCTCTCACACACACTCGAGTCATTTAATGGCTCACACCTGGAGTCTGTGGTGTGGAAACAAGAGACCAAGGTGTCGTAGCTACAGGGCTGTGACACTGTGGAAAGTTACCACAGTAAGCAAAAGTAGAGCCTCTTTACTAACATGGGAAAGACAGCACATCATGCAACAGATGCACACTGTTCAAAGAACTTGCATTGTTGTAGCTTAAACAAGTACGTAATCTTGTCTTTAAAGTTTGAGCTCACTGAAGGTCTAATAGTAAGTTAACAGGACAAATAACTGTGTGTTACATTCTGTTAACTTATTATTTGAAGTTTAATAAATCTAAATTTTAAGACAGTCAGGTTGCTTACTTTTAAAACAAGTTAAAGGGCCCATTTCAAGATTTTTTTTTGCTTTTTGGAAACAAAAGTGTTTGATGTACGATGTAAACATTGCAAAAGTTTCAAAATGCACTATCCACTCTCAAGTCCATATACGGAAACTAAACTATAGCCTACTTTAAATTAGCTGTTTTTGTGATGTCAGAAAACTGAAGCATTTAAATGCATCCACTTCAGCTTACAGTGGTTTAGCTCGGTCATTCATATAGAAGTCATAAAGAATGTTTCAGCACTGCTTTTTGAAAGAGGGCATAATTCAGGGCGACCAATCAGAACAGAGGTCATTTACATCAGTCTTAGAGTGGCAGTAACAAAAACAGCCTGTTAAATTATGTGTAACAAACTGGGGCTGAAAAAATGCATGTAAAAATAAATTGTACTGTTTTTGGTACATAAACTCAAACAAACATCATAACTGGACAAATAAAATACCTAAAAAATGTAGGACGTAGGCCATTTAAAACACAGAGTTGAGTTGAGCTGAAGACCAAACTGCACCTCAGAAGATTCCTCAAATTGCTACATATTACAATTTGGTTTTGCATTTTTTGAGTGGACCACACTGATTCCTTAAATGCATTCATCAAAACACCAAAAGAACACTCAATGTGGAACTTAGACTGATCAAGATGCTCACAGAACACACAGAAAACATTCCGACTTGTTAGCAGGCTTATTTGCGCATTACAGCCATCTGCAATATCAGTATTGCAAAGGCCATTGTTGTGATATACTATGTAGCCCTAATAGACATAACTGTGCTGAGCCAGACTGACTTGTTATCCACCAGCTACAGATCTTCCTGACGGTTCAGTCTGCTCTGGAATGCCCAGATGATGCCATCCCGTTCCTCTGGTTTGCATCATAACCCACCTGACACAAGTGAAAGCCAATGACTGCCAGCAGCACCCGAAATATGACTGCACCTGTCACCATAGCGATGCCAGGCCGGGGGCACAAGTGCACTCCTGCGGGTTTGTGGTGGGATGAACTAGAAAAACTTTTTTTTACTGTTAACTACCTCTAAAATTACAGAGGGGAAATGGAATCTAACTGGCTCTGGCTCTGATCAAATCTCCATCCTACATCCATAACTAACAATAGCTGTCCTCACATATACCTGCAGGACCAGAACAGGAGAGGGATTTTGTGAAGCGAAATCTCAAACAGGCTCAGTCAAAGGCTTAACCACAAAGCAAATTTAACAGAATAATTAGTTGTGGCAAGCAATGCGCTATTCACAACACGAACACAGGTGTGTTACAGTCAGTAGGTTGGGTTCAGAGAGGAATGGGTGGATTTGGGTGTAATATCAGACGTACCTGGTGGGCACAGACAGCTGTGGGGGGCTTCCCGAGTCTCTCGAGTCTTCGGTAGACGAGACGCTAATTTCTGCAAAAGAATAATGAAGAGATTGATTGTCTGTAAAATAAAATAAAAAAAAGAATGACACTGATATAATGCTAATAATATAAGAGAATAAAAGAATGACATAGAGAAAGCTATGTCATTATTGAATTTAGCCTGGTTATAGCAGAACTCATCAGGCGGCCTGAACAGATAAACAATAGAGCTGGAGCTTCGACCTTTACCAGGGGCACGCCATACATTCCCCTCGCATAGCACATGGAGCCATTCATGCTATTAGCAGAGGCACGTTCGTGTGCTCCGGGTGCACTGACAGGTGCAGCTGTGTTGTTAGTTACTTTATTAACAATATCAGTCAACACACTAGGTAACACTTTCGTGTCTATTTTTCATTTTATTTCTAATAGATGGGAGCTCTCTTAAGGACAGTTGGTGTTGTTTTAAAGATCAACTTTGGATTTGCCACAGTCACATAAAAAATAGCACCGAATAAGATAAAAAATAAAAATAAAAATAAATAAAAAATGAAAAACATTTGATAACCTTTATATTTTTAAAATATTCTATATATTTTAAAACTTAAATGTATTATTTTAAATATATCTTAAATTTTAAATTTTATATATTTAGTTTATTTAAAATATATATATATATATATATATATATATATATATATATATATATATATTACACAATATGCAAACTGAGGTTTCAAAGATTCTTTAGCGGTTTAAAGCAGAAATGTGAGGAACTGGCTGCTAAAGAAAATTATCAAATGTGCAAAAAATATCACTCCATGTTCCTAAAAGCTGGCTGTTGACTACAATGCAAGATTATAACTGTGAAATAATAATAATTTATTACTACTTGCACCATAAAATTATAACCGATTATAATTTAGCTTAAAGCTTAAACCTGTCAGAGATGTGTATAATTTAACACAGATAGGTAGGACTTGAATGTCACCTCACTCCAGTCACAACACTCACTCGCTGTTGACATTAACAGCCATACTGCGAAGTTTGTAGAAAGCACAGTACATGTGTCTGTGCAGTGGTAAAGGTGTAGAAGTCATGTCTAATCATCTAATATTAAAACTCTAGTGCTAAATCATTCTCCGAGTGCTATCGGACATATTTCTCTTGCCCCGGTTTGTGTTAACCACAAATCGTTCCAGGGGTTTATTTGGTTGATACTGGCAGCCCCTCTTCCCAGCTGCAAAAGTCTTTACGCAGACCAGCTTCAGACACTACAAGCTATCGTATTTTTCCACAACACTGAAGCTGGCCGGGGTACAGTCGGGTTGCCTTGTAAAACAGAAATAGAGCTAGTGAAGACTAATAAGAGAAGGACGGGCAGAAGAACAATGTCATGACAGTGTACTGTAAAAGCTGGACTAAGCAACAGACCGTTCCTGAGCAAGTTCACTAAGGTTCGGAAAATAGATTATGATTGGAAAAGCGTGCACCCTCTGCTCAATCCATTTCTCCAAAGGACTATTGCACATTAGGCATTTCAAAACACCTTTATCACCTATTAATGTGGAATAATGTCACACATTTTCCGGCATCTCAGCTCTAGACTGAGACCAAATGAAAGATTCATATGAGAATAAATACACAGCAGTATCAATAAGGTTTTACTTAAATGGCAAGCACTGAGGAAGACCTGCAGCTTTTAAAATTGAAAGTACTTATGCTAATCTATGAAGGCTACCAGATTGAACAGGTAATAAAGTACAGAGACAGCCCTTAACCTCTTATTCACCAGGGTATATTTTGGTTTGTCCATCTGAATTTACATGACCAAATCGTAAGGCAAATTATTCAGTAACTGCATGAAATAAATTTTTATTTTACTTATTCTTTTTTGTTTTGTAAAAGCTCCTCTCAATTTAACAGAACATGTGTTTTATGATCAAACCCATATTGCTATATGCTTACAATTTACTGCTGAAAGGCAAAAATCTTAGACGCTCTTTGCATTATTTCATAAAAACAATTTTTACAGAGCAGATCACTGAACTGTTTATAGTTTATAGCCCAGATTTGTGGAAAAATGGGTCAACTTTCAGTAGACAAAAAAGTTCAGCTTCTTCTATTATAAGGGTTTAAAATTACATTACCCATCTATTTGACTGGAAAGAAGACAGTTACAGCTCTCATATGACACCCACTTTTTGAATGTAGCTTATGAAATATGAAGGTTATGAAGAATATGACGAAGTGCTTTTTGGAACCACCGGTCGTCTCAAGGAGTTGAAGTTAAAGCACAATGAACAAAGAAAAATTATCATCATCATTATTATTATTATCACACCCAATTTGTTCTGGGATGTGGTGCTTTTCGTCATGGCTGGTGTGTGCCGTGGTGTGAATGGTGAGGTGGTGGTAATGTTAATGGGGCAGCTGCTCTGTGCGTGTTTCAGGGATGGGTTGGGGGGGAGATGGCATTCTCCGCCTTGCCGCCTCCCAGCGTTAATGGTAACCTGAACCCCAGTTTTTGATCTGGTTTTAGCATTCTATTTTAAAAGGATGACAAAACGTTATGCAATTCCAATGTCTCATTACTACTAAGACCTCCAGACTTTGCTGCCAGGGAAACTGCATCTCTCACCCTGCCTCTGGTATACAAAGGTTGGATTAACAAAAAGCTGAGGGTCTTATCTTAAATTGTCACACTAAATGTAAGCTAACAAAGTAGAAAGAAGACGTTAGCTAATACTAGCATCACCACACTAGAAAACTATAATCCATTTTAGTGGACATTGATTAAGCCTAGTCTTGGACTAAATTGCAATGTCAGTGGTGTTTCACTACAGAAAGCACAGTAAGTCCAGATTTAAGCTAAATCTGAGTATTCAATACAGCTCTACCCTATTAAAAATGGTTTGTCAAGCATTTCTTCAGAAAAAGCAATGGTTAGAACTGTGAGCACTCAAAGAACCATCTAAATGGAGAAATGGTTCTTTACATAGTTAAATGGTTCTTCTCTACAATTGGAAACTACTGCATATTGTTCTTTAAAGAATCCTTTAAAATTGTTCTATGTAGCACTAAAAAGGATTCCACTACTATTACAAGTCACAGAAAAAATTTGGTACCATATAGAACACTTTTTTCTAGGAGTGTACACACTTAAAAATAAAGGTTCCTAAAAGGTTCTTAGCCTTTTATGTGCACTCTCAGAAAAAAAGGTATGAGACTGTCCCCCTTGTCACTGGGGTGGGACCCTCAAGGGCACATCTTAATACTTTTAGTCAGGGAGCATAATTGTATCATAATCCATTGAAATTATATTTTCTAAGTTGTACTGACTCCACAAATACTGTCTTGTCTCAAAGGTTTTTACTGTATTGTCCTGTTTTTAAAGGTTATGAAAAGGTACAAATATGTACTTTTCACCTGGTAAAAACTTATTTTAGGATACACACAGTTGTACCTTTGAGGGTACATTTACATTGTTTGTAGCTTGATAAACAAAAAATTTACCTGCATTGTAACTTTATTTCTAACAGTGTATGATTCTCAGAAAAACCTGTCATTGGTATAGAACTTTTACATTATAAGTTCTTCACGCTCGCACTTTTCATTTAGGAAAATGATTCTTCAAAAAACCACCCACTGAAAAGTTCTTTAAGGAACAAAAATCTGGCATCACCCTTTTCAGCACCTTTATTTTAGGAGTGAATATGTTTCAAAACTAAATCAAATCAACGTACCAGTGACTAATGACTGTAAATGAGAAAGAAGTCATTTTCAGCACTAGCTCAGCCCCAGAGTGACTCACACCTCACTTTACTTCAGGCCTGCTGCAGCAATGAGACAATCTGGCTGCATCTCTTCAGTCTGCTTTGCTTCACTAATGCACACTGTAGGCCTTGCGCCCTAACTGTCCTCTGTGGTCCCCAGCGCTTTACTACCTAAGAGCAGAGATTCCAAATGAAGCATTTTGGCTGCTCAGAACACATCAGCCCGGAATATACTTTACAAACTGCTGGGTGAGAGACCATTAGAGGCCAAAGTGAGGAAAGCATGGCTACAGGAGACAGTATATCTCACTTTTCTCCACCTCCACCATCCCAGGCTCAGACCTGTGTGTAAGGCTAGTGTTGTGCCTGCTGAGAGCACTTAGAGCTTGATCAGAAATGTGAAACAGGCTGCTTTTAGGTGAGATAATGGCCTGTGCACTAAAGTATTTGGGGTATGAAGGCATTATCAAGCCTCTGAGGACATTTGACTTTCCTTTCTTACACCTCTCTTAAATTCTCCTGACAGGTTCTGATTTTTGGATTTTTCCGTTGCACTACAACAGGAGTCTCGAAGAGAATGTGCAGTAAGTGCTTTAAGGGATGCACACCAAAAAACAGTAGAAACAGACTGATTGTAAAATAACCAGGATTCTCAACAGAAAAAGGTTGAAGGTCAGTGCTGATCACATCTCTGAGTGGTTACGAATTAGAGAGACACTTTTTTCACAGCAAAACCATGTGACGTACAAAATGTTAAGAAAGTTAAGATTATCCAATGTGTGACACATAAATATACCATTATGATTCACTCATAACATTTGCTATCACATCATGTTGGTTCTTTTGGTTTGTATAAAGCAGAAAAAAATAAATCAGGTCTTGATTTGGCATCTAAAGAGTAACAGTTTAGATACGGTTTCTCATTTAAGCCCAACAAATTGAGCTATTTGCCTGAAAGGTTTCTCAGTGAATGGGTTCAGTGCATCCTTTCATGTCCAGCTGTGCCCGGTGAAAGTGAATAGCACATAAACAGAGCTAAACTAACAAACAACGAGAAAGGGCCCTTCGACAGGGAGAGGATCTTGTTAGTATAGCTGTGGAGGCTGTCAGGTGGCTTCGACCTCACACCAGCCCTTTAAATCATTTGACAGTGCCTTCTTATGGCAGCGAAGGCTTTTACAGACAAGTACCAAAGTGGTGGTGCGACAAAAGACATTTCCTCGGGAAAATAAAGGTTTGATTCTTGTTCCTGTACAATTATTCTTTAACTGAAAGGTTTACGGGCTTTGCCTCAAGAGTAAACACAAAATAGTTGATATTCTACAGTCTACAGCACACAGCTTATTCTGAAAATCATCTGAAGTCATGAAACTCTGCTAAATCAAATGTGCAAGTGCACCCAAATATCAGAAACTGCTAATTTGGTCACTTTCAGATTTAACATCATTTGGAAGCTTTTGTCTGTAGTGATGCATAGCTGAAGTAATGGCAGGAAAACTGAGCAACCAGTAAGAATTGTTTAGTTTTTGTAGCACAATACGCTGCAGAATCTAAGACAGAGGAGAATCTAAAGAAGCCATCTGTGATAAAATGAGCCTTGAGCTGTTTCGTTTATAATGTAGTTAAAAGAGGACCAACTTTATTATCGTTCAACATGCAACACCTTAAGTACCACCACTGGCTGAACTTGCAGACTAACTTGAAGAGCATCACACAGAAGACCAAAGTCCACTCACCTCTTCCAGCATCTGATCCAAACGACTTAAGAGAATGGGCTCCACCTGCTCGAGAGAGATCCAGCCCGAAAGCTCGGGATCCCGTTGTTTCTCCAAGCTGAGCACTCTGGACTGCAGCTCCGAGGTTCTCAGGTAGACCAAAACGCAAATCCCAAACGCCACGAGAGAAAGCGCCGTGCTGACCGCCACAGCGCACACGTCCATGCGGTTCGTCCCAAAGCTCCTTCTGCACGGATGCTCACTGCAAGTCCTCTCCCCGGCTGCCTGGCGCGAGCCTTTCCATTTCATATCTTCTTCCATCGTCATGAGGGGCATCTAAAAAAGCTGCCTGTGCCAAGCTGATCTCACCCACGAGCCTCCCTACAGATCACTCATGAGAAGCAACAGCAAACGGCGTGGGCTTCAACATAAACATCAAAGTGACCAGCAGCGTAGTCCACGAGGTGCTTTTAAAGTCGGCAAACGAGCCTTTTTTACATCGGGGAAGAAAGAGAGAAGCAAACAGCGCGGTTTAGAGTGAATTCAGGAGACGCATGCTTCTTATGGAGGGTCTCAGTGGTAGACGAGGGCAGGTCGGGCTCGGCTCAAAGCTGTTACTGCGCTGCCGTGTGAATCAGTTGTGCCATTGGAGTGGACTGTGAGTGCAGTGCTAGAGCGGTGGACAGACACTGTGAAAGGAGAGACACTCCACACTGGGCAGCGCGCTGATGGGCTGCGATGGGCTCCTCCTTCTGATTTGGCCGGACTAAACGGCGGGGCGGCGCTGGAGCTCCAGCTGAGCAGAGCGCGGGTATATTTAGGAGCCCGAAGCCCAGATGTAAACTGACCCTTTGATCTCCAGTGCGCAAAAAAATGCGTTTAACGCGCATTCTGATCCTTTCCTCTCATCTGGAACATGCCTAAATAGACCAATTAAAGCTATTTACTGTTACATTTTAGTCGATTAAACTCGATCACTCGATTAAGAAATAAAATCGATTAAAATTCGCCTTCTCAATAAATCGACAGCGATTAGCTGACATTTTTTATATGCCGTTCGTGCATAATGAGCATGTCTAATGGCGCCTCTTACAGTAAGAGGCAAGGCTGTTTTATGCATTTGTTTATATTTTTATTTATGTCTATTTAAAACGGGTCTCAAAGTCCTGGAGGACCACAGTCCTACATAGTTTGGCGATTTTCCTGCTCAAAAACACAAACCTACACAATCCTAAACCTGGGTCTTAAATTATGAGTTGAATCAGGTGTGTTTGAGCAGGAAACTCACCAACAGTGCAGGATTCTGGCCCTCCAGGAATGGACACTGAGACCCCTCATTTAAAGGCCCCCTTGGTTATATTTTCAATGCACTTTTGTCGAATATGCATGCTTTCTTAATGCTCAGTTAAGTCATTTTTACTGTGTACCTTGTCTAAAAAGCTTGAATAGTTAATTAATAGTCAAAGTAGTAGGTAGATCTCTCAATTAGTAATATAATTGTCAGCCTGATTACATTTAGCTGTAACAATTTAGTTTGTTCACTTACTAGAGTGACGTACAAAATTTGCATAGAGTACTTTTACAAAATATGCAGAGAAACTGCAAAAGCTGTTTAACAGCAAGACTGTATAGCTATTTTAACTACCAATGATCACTGAGACTGAATACACTCAGCCAGCTGTTGTTCTTAAGAGATGATTAAATGTTGTTGAATTTCAGATGAACTTTGTTCTCCTTGTGTCACATGGAAAACACTATACAATTGCAATCCAGAGTGGATTTCTTTATTTGGCTGGATCACTTCATGTAACAGCTCCTCTTGACATATGAATATGTAGAAACTGTAAAGAGCAAACCCAGAAGCATAAGCGGCTTAGAAGATGTGTGTGTGTGTGTGTGTGTGTGTGTGTGTGTGTAAAGAGCAAGTAAAACATCCTGCTGGTGTGAGAGTAGGTGCTACATTCATTTATGCCTTTATCAACATAGTACATAGTTATGCTATTTACACTAGCCTAGTATGCCCTGGAGATATGTTGTTGGGCCTTGCAGGTGGCCATAAATTCCTGAATCAGGTTGCTCTGCAAGTGAGAACTTAAGTGAGTGGCTAGGGGTAAAATAAATTGTTCTCCTCAACCCCACCCCACTCCCACCCCACAACAATCAGTTTCTGCCACAGCTGCTTTGGGTTTTCTCTTTTTACTGCAAGTTGCTCTGTGGTTTTGGAGTAAACAGGCAGGGCTTGCTTTTTTCTAAACAAATTTTGCAGAAAATAACTATGAAAGCAGTCCAGCACAGCCTACACCTTCTTTAAATGTGTAATAAGACACTACAAAGGAAATGTACCCTGTCTTCAGTTAGGAGCAAATGTGAGTAGTAACCACTTATGTTTACTCAGTTACATATGCTTAAGTTAAAGTCTGATGGATTTGTACTATCTTAAGAATTTTAAAATCGTATTTCACTTTTACTCATTACATTTTAGTCATTAACACACAAACTTCGATTACAAAAAGCTTTGAAAGTAGGTGAAACAGTTTATTCTGTTTTACTTGACTTAATTGAAAACAGTACAAAAAATATAAGCATATACTTGTGACACAATATTACAATATTACATCACCTTTTGTAATTCTTTGTTGAACACCAGTTCATAAAGTTTACAAGGTGGAACATTTCAGTCTTCAGCTGCACAACTGTACTTGCTGTCATCATGCTAAAATAAGCATGGATGTCCTTGAAAAAGATGTTGTTTAGAAGGCAGCATATCATTTTCCAAAATGGGTCTTTCAGCGTTAATGGTGCCTTCACAGACATGCAAGTAACCCATACCATAACAGACCCTGGCTTTTAAACTTTACACTGGTAACAATCTGGATGGTCTTCTTCTTTTTGTTCCATTGTTTCCATGTAATTCCATATATTTGAAATGAGTTTGTGTCTAGAGAAGTTAGTGCTGTTTCTGGATGTTGTTGATATATGACTTGCATTTGTGGATGCAGAGATAAATGATGTTTATCAGAGCCAGAGTGGGACTTCAGATTAGGAATTACATGATTCAGACTAGCCCACCCCAAACTCTACACACACACACACACACACACACACACACACACCACTGCCTTCATGCAAAACAACTTTTTCTAAAATCCATGCATTTTCATCTTATTAATTTCTTATTCTTATCTCTTTTTTATTGTTTATATGCTACACTGAGATGATGAAGGTGGCTAGCTAGTGACAAAATGAAAACTGGTGAATGTTTTTATCTTAAATATGATGTAATCATGACAGTCAATATGCTACAAAAGAATGCTAGCTAAGTAAATTAATTCTAATTAATTAATTCTAATTAATATCTAATTAATATACCTGCTCGGATATGTCCTCATCCTACAAAAGGAGCTTTTTCATTCTTGTGTTCTTGGTGCCAACTTTTTTTTTTAGAGTTACCACTTACCACTGCTGTCCATCTTCTGTCCACCATTTTATGATTCACATATGAAAATTGTAGGGAAAAAAGTGATGAAGGCTGTAGAGTAGTGCTTTTTGTGTCAGATTCATTCCATCGTGCTGAATTTCCTAATTCAAATTTCTGTTCCACCTTAAATAGCTGCAGTTAGAGGCTAGCACCTGTACAGGCATGTGAGTATAACTGATATATCATTTAAGGTGGAACGGGAAATGAGAATAAGAAGCTAACTTCAGCTTCATCTAATCTCTATCCACCGTATGAGTGCAGTTACAATCAGCAAACCGGGGCTGTACCAATTGAGGTGGGGGCTGCTGGTTTGTCCCCTAAATTACTACAGATAAACACTTGGCTGTAACCTTAATTGCTCGTCTGAGTGGTGTTGTGCTTATATGCATGAGTTTATACATTAGCTGACATTAACCAGCCCAAAACGCTATTAGCCCATCAGGAATTCTCCCAATTACCCTCCCCGGCACTGGTGTTTATTGACAACAGTTGGTCAAAGTATTCCACAGTTCTATCTATCACAGATGTATGCCTGTTTTTAATGCAGTGTTGTCTGAGGGATCAAAGGTCATGGACATTCAGTGATTTTTGGCCTTGCCCTTTACTCACAGACATTTATCCAGATTCCCTGAATCTATATGATATTATGTACCATAGAGGGTAGAATACCGAAAATTCTTGTAATTGCTCATTGAAGTATGTTGTTCTTAAACTTTTGTATAATTTGCTGATTCAAACCTATCCTCCCTCATAAGGAACTTATAAACCCAAGTATGATTGCATCACCCATTTAAGATGTTAATGTTAAGATGTCCAAACTTTTCAATTTCAGAATGAAAGTATATTTCTCAACTTTTTTGGAACTAAAGTTTGTAGTTTATTAATTTAATTTCATCAGTTTTCATTGGTTATGGTAGCATCTTTGCAGCTTTGTGGTTGGTCACGCCTATGATTTTTAAAGTTTAGCATTTTATTTTAGACCAAGAGCGCTTTAAAAATAGAGCATTATGGCCTATTAAACTTCTTAGATAAGTATGATAGATGTAGGATGTACTAAAAGTTCCACTGCAGTTTTATAAGTTACTCAGTACTTAAGTAGCATTTTAAGCTGCTATTTTTTTTTACTCAAGTAATTTTGTGAAAAGTATTTTTACTTTTATTGAGTCATTATTTCATAGAAGTAACAATAATTTTACTTGTGTTCAGGCTTATACTACTCTGCCCTCCTAGGAGCCATTCTCAGTATTATTTCAAACAGATCGGGGGGAGCACTCCACGTTTGAAGACAAAAGGACAGTTGTCCCCGTTACACGAAGTCCATGTGAGCTGGCTCTTAGGAAAGTATTTGGCAGTTGACAACTTGGAAAGGGCTGATTGAGCAGACTGAACGGCATCTTAATTCTGCCCCTGAAATAAGGCATGTGTGCATGTGTGTGCGCTGCCCAACTGCCAAATTAGCAGTTGAGAGTACCTGATGTCTTTCGAACCATACATACACATGTATTAGGCAATAACTTCAATTAGTATACTTTATTGGGTTGTGTAATGCTATGTACAGACTATGTTGTGTAATGCTATGTACAGACTATGTTGTGTAAAGCTATGTGCAGACTATATACAAACACTGCTAAATTCAGAAATTTCCTTTTACAAAGAGAAATTGAGTTTTCTTCCAGATGCTGTATTAATGGATATCCTCTTTTCATCAGATTGTTAAGCCTAGGAAGACAGACCCTAAATTACATGCATCCTCTTATGGTTTTTCCTGTTATGTCTAATTTCCATTAATTCTTTAATTAAAGGTCACGCCAGAAGTTATAACTATAACATGTTTGCTGTTTTGCTGTCTGTAGCAACTGAAGCTGTGGTCATGCAGCAGATGAGCGGCGAAGAACCACCTCAAGCGACGGCTGCTCTAATTGCATTTACAAAACCACACGGACGGCTTAGATTATAGTCACTGTTCTGCAGCCCCACAAAAGCTTTAAAAAGCTAATAGAGTATTTCCTGACTTGTGTCTCCAGCTGTGATTTATTTAAACCCAGAGATGTTCCCTCTGCTGTCAACCACATCTGAACCTCTTATAGCTTTTTTACACGTGAGCTGGATGCTCTCCAAGCATTTAATGAACCCAGTGCTGAAATCTCTGTAATTATAACATGACCAGCTGTGTCAGGATGAATATACCACAACTTTAAATCAAATATGTTTTTAAGAGAAACATGTTTCTGGTATATGGTGTTGGTCAGTTAAACGCTGGTACAGGTATATAGTGCTAATCAGCCAAATATTTTTATCTGATCAGAAATATATATATTACTCAGCACAAACTCCATGCATTGCAAAAGAAATCAGTCTTTTGGTCGCGGAGTTCCGCTAACAACTTTTTTAGCAGCAGCTCTTTTTCAAAACAGTTTTGTTTTGTTCGGAGTGCAAGGGCATCTGGACATAATCTGAACATGACAATTTTCTGGTCAGCTGCTCAGTAATCATACAGTGTTCTTTTTTCATGGCTAGTAATAGTGAATCTTGGTAGACTGATGCAAGCATTCACTAAAATTAAAGCCCTCTGAGTAGTTCCAGCAATTCTGCCTAGCTGAGAGGCACGGAAATTTGAAGAGAACACTTTCATTTCAGGTCATAATAAGAATGGAGATCTTGTAAAACTGCAGAGAGACTGCTGTACAGAAAGTAAAACAGGAACCAATCAGTAAACAGGTCCTCTATAGTCGCTGTAAGACCAAATGGTCCTGTAGGGGTGAATCTCAAATGTAAATGGAAGTGGAGATGAAGCATGTGCTCCCCAGACACCATTTGTCTGTTTTCAGTTATTTGCTGTTACATTGCAATTCCAGTGCACTTTTCTCTCCTTCGTTTTCCTGACTGGTCATTCACCATTAACGCTTAGCGTTTGAAGGCAAAGGACATGTAGGTCTCCATGAGCAGATCAGTCTGCTAAACCAATCCCTCTCTGACAACAAGCAGCCTCAAAGCTTTTCCCAGTGATTGAGAAATCAGAACTATGGTCGTTTCCTATATGGTCATTTAAAAAGCTTTTAAAAATATCTTTTAAACCCAGATCCTTAATGATGAACAATATGGGAACTGACATTTTATTTCTCTTTGAGCTAATGTGGCTAACAGTTCACATTAGCAGGTTTGAGTCAGAGCTTGCCTTGTTAAGAAGTGATCCTTTCTTTTTACAGGAACTTTCCACAGTGGAATCTATATTGTAATGTACGATTCCTTCCTGTGCCGACAGTTTGGAGGAATTCAGCCAACCTTCTTTAGGCACACTTCAGGTAGGCCTGGGATAAGGAAGTGAATTGTGTTGCTATAGCTTTTGTGAGAAGCTAAGAAAATGCACAATAAATATGCTATAGGTGTCTAAGTAAGTTTGCACATACTTTGTATAGTATTAAGGTGTTCACTTTGTTATTACAGCTCCTTGGGCCTTCATCGGTATCAGTGTGATCTGGTAAAATGATTTTTTTTAAGACAATCAGTTTTGTAAAAGTCAGCTATCACCTGTGCATGAACAGAAATATACAGTCATTCATATTCTCTCTCTCTCTCTCTCTCTCTCTCTCTCTCTCATTGATAAATGGCTTCAGTGGCAGAGGCTGTTTGCAGCCCCAGAGGCTAATCATTTAAGCTAAATACTACTGATCACTTGCAGGTGCATGGCTGGAAATGAAACAAACCCATGTATGAAGGCAAATGGAAAAGGACCCTGATCTTTTTTCAAACAGTTATGAATGTTTATAAAAGCATTTCTGGTGAAAAATTTGATTTTAATTGGATTTATCTTTATGCTGAGCAAGAATCCTCCCCGTTCTGATTTTTCAATTCTTACATTTTAATACTGTGATGTATCAAACAGCTGTGTTGTCCAAATATCAAAATTTCTAGCCCTGTTCTGAGCACTGTGTTATTACATACTGAAACTGCCAAGAACACAATCTACAAAATGGCCCAATCCCTGTGCAAATTTTAACGAGAGCAAGCTTTCCTGAACCACAACCTTCTCTCCTCATCACCCTTTTTTTCTTTTCATCCCCTCATTGAAGGATGGCAATGCCAAAGGCTGCCCTCTTTTAAATGACATGAGGTGCAGAGGACGGTCCTGGTTTTTGGCGGTTAGCGCTAGCCTCAGGCCCCATGTGGCCCGTGTGGTTCTCTCACACTTCTATAATTAGTCCTGCGCTCCACCCTCAAACTTATTTTCTTTTTGGATATTAAAGTATTGCTGACATTCACATCAAATAAATTACAGGCCTAGCAGCACTTATGGTCAGGTCTTTTTTTCTCAGGGGGAGGAAGGCAGTGGGAGATTCTTGCTCGTTTTTCTCAGTTCACCACCAACTGAGTGGAGACACCTGTCTGCCTGTGGCACAAGCCTTTATAGGGCTGAAAGCATGACAAAAGACTTGCACTTCATCTACTGTACAAATGAATGGGTCAAAAAGGTAATGGACAGAAATGAAGAAAAAAGAAACCTTTATGATATTACTGATTTCTGTGAGGGCCCCTATCAGATTTTAGAAGGATGGTAGCGCTAATCTAACAGCAATTCCCAATGCTGAAATTTGAAGTTTGTGAATGACAGTCCACATTTATTTGAAGCTTGTAAGAGATATTAGCATATATACCCTGTAGCAGTTTACAGTGATTCCTTTATTAAAAAAGGCCTTGCGTAGTGGAGCTGCTGCTGCAACAGACTGAAAAGTATTAGTATTTATACTCACAGTCAGTGACGTATCCAGGACATCCAAGGGGCCTAGGCTAAGTTTCAATACTTTTCTCAACATGCCCTTGCCTACTTCAACACACCTCTCAAATGTACATCATTACAGAACATTACACAAGTGGCCGTTCTCAGCAAAAGTGGAGAAGGGGACAATGAGGAGTGTATTTTTTAATCAGAATGTTACGTTAGCCACAGTGAGCTAATCGGCTAGCCATGCAAACTTTACAGTGCAAAACTTTTTTGGAGAAACATCCATAAACATCCATAAGATTTGTAATTAATTGCTTTCTCTGGTTCTGATGGAGAACTGAAATGCACTGCCTTTCTTACGATGTTGTCAGCTGTGTAGCATATAGCATGATAATTAGCAAGCCAGCAGAGTGATGAAATTGTATAGGCAGTCACATATAAGAGATGAAGTAGTTTGCAAACTTAAGCCCAGCAAATTGAATTTCATGGTTCTTGAAATATCAAGCATTTTAAGGTAGTTCAACACTATGGATTCTTAACAGCTTTCTCTGCCTTTTCTTTATGGGTATGAAAAGTCAAGTGAGTCACAATGATTTCTGAGCAAGTTTTGCTGCTGAAATCATGTTTATTTGATCCCTCACTCCTCTAAGTGCTCATCTAATAAACTTCACTTAAGATAATAAAGTAATGGACCAGCCCCAAATATGGCATCAGGGATTATCTCAAGGGTAAAGTTGGCCAAGGCCAAGATGACGAGGGCTACTGTTCGAACAAGTATTGAAACAGGCAGCTAGGGTGATGCTTTTTTCTCACTAAATTTGTCCCACTCATTGCAAATCAAAACATGATTGGGGTGATTCCACTGCTAGTTCTTGATTAGTATCGTGACACATTAGGCCTTCAGCTGAGCTCCTGAAGTCCTAATCAAAGGGAGAGCTCGCTTAGCTTAGTTTATACATCCATACATATTGCATCTTGCACTGCCATTTTGTTTAAATGTCCATAAATATTGAATATTGCACTCACACTTGTTTATACACCCATGCATATTGCACAACTATTAACATATGTTATCATTTACAGTGTTTAGTGACTCAGTTCCTTCACTGGATGTGACATGCACCACTGCATTGTCATCCGCATAATATATCTGTGATTTTACTTAGTATTTTTGTACTGCACACTATATTTTATTATAAATCTTTACTACTTCTATTTATGCATCTGTATAATAGTGTACAGCAATTAATTAATAAATCTAATAAAGATTAATAAATCTAATCTACCTTGGTTTTCCCACTGGTGTAAATGAAACTCATGCTTTTACAGCACTGCAATAAGTCTGCCACAGGAGCTTATCTGAAGCTGATGACCAACTGGACATTAATGCTTGTCCAGACAGTGGTCATGTTTGTCTTGGCTACAGGAACAGCAGTAGTGCATAAGATGAGAACAGTAATTATTACAATTATTAAAGGAATAATTTCAACATATTCTCTAATATCACACACAATGCGTTAAATGCATTTCCCTGTATTTAGAAAAGAATAGAAAACCTGTTGACTTAAAATATAGTTATTATAAAAGCCAATTTGTCAGTAATTTGTCAATTGATAGTGTTATCATGCAAACAAATGCAGATTAATACTTTCTCATAATGGAGGATACACTAATTGCCATTACCAAATTCACTTATTATAGTACATTTCGACATGGCAGTGTGGTCATGTGTTGTGGATTAGTTCAGCTGGTAAACATCTGGCCTCCTCATCCCAGCTGTTTTACTGGTGTCTAAAGTGTGCTGCTTCACAAAAGAACGAATAAAATATACTTGTTAATTAAAGATCAGAGTCTTCATCGCTTTCCTTCTCCTCATTTTCTCACCCTTCCTCCCTCCATCCATCAGTCTGTTTGAGAAATTGGTCTCTTTAATAATGTGTTAGGAAGGACAAATTATAAACAGGTACCCCGAGGGGAGCAGATGCAGAGGGACGGTCCCTGCGATGCAGGAAAAAAAAACAACCACAAAGTTCAGTGAAAATCATTTGGACATGATCAATGTGTTGACTTAAAGCGGCTTCAATTTCACACACTGAGTATCTTTTATAGTCAAAGTGAGTCCATTGAATTGCTCTGTTTATTTGTCTGGTGACATCTGATATATTACCCATTTTCACAGCTGTATGTTTTCCTTCAGTGTCTCGCCCAATAACTAAAGCTATAGCTCTCTCCCTTCGGGGCTGCCTGCTCTTTGCTGGTCATTTGGAACACATTTGCCAATTTGTCCAATACAAAATTTAAAATAACATTTTGACCCACGGTTGATGATTGATGAAATTTTGGTAAAGTGGAAGAAATGAATGGGCAAAGGAGGCCTGTCATCACTACAAATTTTATGCTTTTACAGTCAGGATTTCAGGGTAAAGGTGAAATCACTGCACAGGGTTAGTGTGTGTCTATTTATACAGTGTCATTTTTAAATTATAGCAAATAAAGAGTTACCAGTTCTACACTGTGCACTGTATAAATAATGTATTTGGGTTGGATGTAGGAAAAAGTACAGCTAAATGACCATTTTCTAATCTAACATCTGTGCTAATCAGCATTGGTAATACGACACCACGAGAGCTTCAAGGTCGAAATGAAAGCATACTCACTTATCATGTATCATTACCATCATTAATAAGAACTTTGGTGATATTTCTGGTCCTCCAAAAATAAAGGTTGGGCATCTGAATTACTGGACCACAGAGTTTAATTGCACTGGGTTGATGGTGGGTGAGGTCATTGGGCGAGGTTTGTTTTGAGTGGCCTGGCTGAATAAAAAGAGCTGTCTCAGCATCAGCTTTTGGCCTGGTCCTGATCCTGTTTGGGCTGTTTTCTGTTTGGTCTCACATCTACCCACGCACCAAATCTAAGATTGGTTTGGCTTCTGCACCTCTAGCTTTTGCTTCCCTTTTAACTTTGGACTAAGCTTCTCAATGGTTTAACTGTTGCAGAATAACAGACTGATTACAGAATATTACAGCAAATGACCTTTTATGACTTCCAAAATGAAAAAAAAATTGTAGACAGTCCTTCAAGTGTGAAAGTAGCCATTTGAAATGTTGGACAGAACCATTTATCACATTTTGTTACAGTGCCTGCTCATGTGTTGTTCCCACTGTAGTTGTTGTTGATGATACAGATTTTCTCTGTGGATAGATTACATTATATTGGTCTCTTCCATAAGGTAATAAAACGTCAAACTGTGGGCCAAGAATTTTTCTCCCAACCCTTGTTAATAGCCAGATGTAAAATGCATCAGGAGACCAAAAGCAATCAGAGAGGAGAGAAGAACTGGAGCAGTGTGAGGATCCATCCTGCCTGTCCACCACCATGTACTGTCCTACTTGGCCTCCAGCTAGAATGGCTAAGGTGGAGGTCCACAGTGTATCATGCACAGTGTTTGTGTGAATTTGTATATGCTGCTTTTCATCACCCTGCTGCTGCTCAAATCATTTCTGAGGTGGAGAGCAGGCAGATTGAACAGGTGTGGAGAGGGGGAGGAAAAGAATGGGATGTTTCCGACATTTCCAACACTAAAGTCCATCATCTATGACATAGACAGGGTCCCACTTCCAGCCTGTCATTCCCCAGCATTTGGACTACTCGTGTACCCGATTAAAGCAGGTGAAGCGAAGCTCAGTGAAGAGGTGCTTGTTTATAGAGAATGCAGCCTCTCTATCTTACATTCTGAAATATGAAGGTTCCTACATGGTTCTTGGCTTGCATGGGTGTTTCTAGGAATGTTAACATTTTTAAAAAGCTTCTTCACACTCAAACACCTCACTGACAAAAACAGTTCTTGAAAGAATCACCTATTGAAAGGCTCTTCAGGGACACAAGAGTGGTTCCTCTATGGCATCACTCCAAAGAATCCTTCTTGGCACTTGTATATTTAATAATGTCAACCAGACACAAAAGCATTTGTCTTTTCTTCCTTTGTAGATGATGTTCTGTCCTGTCTGCGTAAGTATAAGGAAGACTTTGACAGCTGTGAGCTGGATAGAGATCAATTGAGTTCGAAAGAGGAGAGCAGAGGAATAGTATGCCTTCCTGAGACAAAACCAAAGGATTTAAAACACAGATGCTGCAGAGGAGGCTTTCCTACACCTGCTTATAAGGCAGTCCGTAAGGCTTTGCTATAAGTCTGAGATGATGTGCCACACCATCACAGAGACGGAAATCCGAAGAGGCAGAAAAATTAGCCTTACTCTTCACTTGAGCCCTACTTTCTACTAGATTATAGTTTTGGAATTATGCAATACAGAAGAACAGCACAGAAGGTTGCTGACTTCAGAACTGCCATGGAGTAAAGCCAAAGAAAAGCAGAAATGTAAATGGTCTTTGTTACTTTTTGCCACTGGAAAGCATATGGCTGAAAGACTTATGTTCAGTAAGTGTTGCTCAGTAGCTCAGACGGGAAGACATGGATATTCCCCGATGGAGTTGCCAACCTTTCTGTTGTTTTTCTCACTGTCTGGAAGAAGGTTTGTTCTCTATGAAGGCTGCAAAAGTACTTGAATATTACACAATATATTCAATGTGAATTGTCCTTCAATCTTTCACTTTTTCCACTTCATGATCTCTGAATCATCGTGACATGTTCAGTTTTATCCAGTTTCACCGCTGTCATGGTTCCCTACTCGCTTTTGTCATAAGAAAAACTTTCTCCTCTAAAGTTTCAAAGTTGAAAGATAAACATTGAACAGCTAGATTTGTTGAAGCTGAGCTCCTGGATCCAGTTATTACAAAAGGTTAACTGTCTAAAGATATCAAAAGTGCCTCAATGGTAATTGTAATTGCAATATGAAATACTTTTAGTGCATTTGCAGTAATAAAGTAGATTCTCTTACAGAACTGAAGACAGAATCCATGCTTCTCCACTCAACTGCACAGACACTTTGTTCTTCAACTGAAAATCAGCACTCAGGGACTATTAAAGAGAGTGAGCTCAAGCAAAAATACCTCACCTGTCTGATCCTTTAATGAGCAGAGAGCAGCCATGTTTGTGTTTCAGGAAAAGAAGGGGATTTTTTACTGCTGTGAAAATAAACAACTGTCGCGGCCACTTTCACCTACCTTTTGTAGTAGGAGAGACCAAAGGGACATTTGTTCATGGCTGGCTTTGAAACCATGGCTCATTTTGGTTTCTTTGTTGGTGATCATAGTAAGGGGGGATGGGACAAAAAAAAAAAAAAACTTTACACAAGTCTTCAGTCCTACTTTATGCTGAACATAGAAATAAACTGTACTAAACTATACTATGTACTTGTGGTCTGGTTCTTGGCTTGGTCATATGGTTCTAGGAAAAATCTTTCATTCATATAGAACCTTGGGTAGTAACAGAATACATGTGATGGTGCTACATGATCAGGATTTTTTTTCCAACTTCTTTATTTCTTCGTCTTACGTCTTAATTTTTACTTATATGCTACACTGAGATAAGCAGGTGGCTAGCTAGTGATAAAAACTAGCACACATTTTGTCTTTTTTGACAAATTTTTATCAGGATTCTGACCTCAACACAGTACTGAAACTGCTCTTATAAAAGTGTTAAAAGATATGTCACTGAATACTGACTGACTAGCGTAAAATATCAGACCTGGTATTAGATCTTAGTGCTGCATTTGACACTGTAGATCATAGAATACTTCTGGACAGGACTTTCCAGAACAGTGTATAACAGGTTCAGGTCTTTTTTAGAAAGCCATAGTTACTTAGTATTGGCATCTATAAATCTGATAGGTTGGCTATGACATGAGGGATCCCTCAGGGTTCAGTTCTCAGGCCTCTTTTGTTTAGTCTCTAAATGGTCCCTTTGGGCAGAATTCTACAGATCAACATTGATTAACATAGTTATGATACACAGTGTATCTGGCTCTCTCACCATATGATTTTAGCCCAAAAGACTCACAGTGTCAATGTGTGAAACACATAAATAATTATATGAGACAAAACATTGATTAAAGACAAAAACAGAGATTATTGTGTTTGGCAATAAAGAGAAGAGGCTTCATATTAGCAAACATCTCAATTCTAGGGCTCTAAAAATCACATACCAAGTCTCATTGCTGCTCTATTAGACTCAGATCATCATCAGCCATATCAAAGCAATAACCCAAACAGTCTTTTACCATCTTAAAGATCTAGCAAGAATTAAAGGTTTGGTGCCCCAACAAGACCTAGAGAAGCTCATTCATGCTTTTATCTCCAGCAGCGGACCCCTGCAATGGTCTCTTAACTGGACTTCACAAAAATACCATCAATCAGCTGCAGCTCATTCAGAGCACATTGCTCTTCACACTGGCTTCCGGTAAATTTCAGAATATATTCTGAATATATAAGTGCTGCTTCTAGTCTATAAATCATTGAATTGTTTAGACCCAGAATACATCTCTGATATGTTTAAAGAATGTAAACCAAGTAGGTCTGGATACAGGTCAGCCAGTAGAGCTCAGAGTCCAAATTAAACATGGTGAAGCAGCATTTAGCTGTTATGCTGCATACAACTAGAACAAAACACTACTGGCCCACCGGGAATTCTCCCGACTCTCCCAATTACCCGCTCCAGCATTGCACTTCATCATTCTCTGTTGTCTCTGGGGTTGGCAACAGGCAAGCTAACTGGGTGGTAATGTCTCAACAAGGGTTATTTTATCCTCTGCTTCCTCACGGGTGGCGTTAGCATCTCCAGAAGTATGAGTTATGGACATCCAAGTAAATGCAAAAGTGCTCATAAAGTTTCAGCTACTAAACGAGGAGTTGAAACTCTCTGTGCTGATTTTTATTTTCCAAAATGAAAAGTAGCCCATTCAATGGCACTATTTGGCCTTTTTCGTGAGAACCAAATTATATTTTTATCAATTTTTTCGTTGTTGTCTTTAAAAAATTTTTAGTATTTGTTTTTTGACTTTAAAAAGAAAAGCAATCCGAAATTAATGGAAATCAATGAGATTATGTTTCTTTAATGCAGTAACATAATCTTAAAGTAATTAATGTAGTAATTAGTTTACAGATTACATCCCTTAACAGGTGATCAGTAATCTATACTGGAATGCATTTTTTAATTCACCTTCCAAACATGTTCTTTAAAGTCTTGAAAGGCTCTTCACACTTACATCTGCTATAAAAAAAAACAAACAAAAAAAAACATAAAAACTAAGAACTAAAATTTTTCTTTCTTTCAATCCAAAGAATTCTTTTTGGGTCTATTTTACACATTTATTTTTTAGAGCATGAGCTATCAAGAAAAAGAAGTTCAGATCATTTTAAACCACAATATTCTACACCAGTGTAAGTCACTGTCAACGTACCAGCAAGCCATTTTAGTTTAGCAGAATATAATGTATGTTCCAGACCTACACATAACTACAATTATGAGATAACATCCTAAGGATGTAAAAACATGCCCTTTTGTTGAGGAAGACTAATTCCCGTTAAACACAGTGAATAGATGCTGGGCCATGTTTTTGCTATTAGAGGGCAGAGGATGGCTAATTGCTGGCCTGCAGCTAGATTCCACTGAATGTCAGCTGAGAAAACAAGAGAGCTCGTCTTGTAATCACAGCAATTGAAAGGCTAATCAGATGCCTCAAGAAACAAATTAGATTGGCAGGGATCAGTGAAATTCTAGCTTAAAGCCCGTCACTCTGAACACATTCATTTTTGACACATTTATTGTCTTGTTTCCTGTGAACGTTTTCACTGTTGTAATTTCAGTGTAAAGTACAGAGCCATTGCTTTTTTGTTGTAAAGCACTGCCATTGCGTATCTTGCCAAATCTAGAGGCTTTATAAAACCACCACAAATGACGAGAGTTTAAGACAGTATAATAGACTGTTGGTCTGTTTTGACCTCCCCATCACTGCTTTCAGAAAAGCTCTTATAACGTTATATTAAAGGCAGCTGCTCTATAAATTCTGCTTGCCCTCAGCAGACCCAATTAAAGGCTTTGTTGATCTTCTGATGGCATGAATCAAGTTCCACAGTAACTCCAGGAAACACTCAGTCTTTACCCACCTCAGCTGTCCATATTTATATGTAGTGTTAGGAGGAAAGAGAGCAACGGCATAAATTTTAGAGCCAGAGAAACTCCACCTGCTGTGCAGGACTTTTGTTTTAAAATGCATTATTCACAGGTGCTTTTCTAGCTGTGCTGTTCTTTATGTACCTCTCAGTATCAGGATCCTATTCACAACACTAATGTTTCTGTAAAGTCTGGCACTGTAGTCACTCATAATACCTTTATGTCAGCCTGTCTCTATGCTAACTGCTAACAGCACATTCCAAGGGCAACTGTGGGTTACAACAAATCAAACTCCATCACACCCACCCCCCCTTTTTTACATAACCATATTAACCTTAACCTTCTGCTGGTTACTGTCTTGTGAACAAGTCCATTCATCCTTCCTTTCCTATTAGATAAACCATTACGTTAGACTATTGTATGACTCAAGGTTGCTGATATGTGATTTCCTGCAACTTTTTTTACTATCCTTTTTTAAATTTATTTTTAATATTTCCATTATGTAAGCACCTTAACTTTGAAAGTCCTTAAAATATGTACAGTACTGTGAAAATCAGAGTGCAACCTTAAATTGATTTAATTTCCTGTCAAAACAGCCATTAAGTAAGAAAAAAAGCAGAGAATATATGTTTAACAGAAAATTATACAGAAAGCGCAACAACTAAATATAATATCAAACTTTTCTGTATTTCAATTTTTACAAAGAAATCTGCAGGAATATTTTTCCAGGCTTCTTGCAAACATTAACAGTTCAGTGTTAATAGTTGGTTGCAGCTCAGTCTGTAAGATCTCACACTTTTTCAGGTGTTCAGTTTCAGGGTTCGAAAGTGTTCTTCAAGTGTTCTTTTTTTCTTTTCTTAGTAACGACTTCTTGACAGCTGCACATCCTTTCAGACCCATACTGTTGAGTTGTCTTCTCACAGTGGAAGGATGAACAGAAACAGCTGTGGATTTATTCAGATCTGAAGCAAGAGTGGACCCTGATTTTCACCTTCATCTTTCAAAGGTAAAAGCATTATGTTTATCTGATAGAAAAAGGTTTGGTGTCTATTGGGTCTTTCAGGGTTGTTTGGAGTCCCACTTTCTCTATATCTTTTAATCATTTTTTGACCTCCATTTTTGGAAACTCCTGTGCTCTCTTGCACTGATTTTTGCTTGACTTTTTTATTTAACCTTTAATTTGACCAGGCAAGTCATTAAGAACATATTCTTATTCACAGGAGCTAAGGAGCAGAAGCCACTTGAGGAAGAGGGAAATACCAGAGAGGGATAAACTAACAGCAGCAAAGCAGCATGCAGACCAAATAAGATAACAGTCCAAAAGTAAAAAAAGTTGACAATATAAAATGACAAACATCAAAAATTAACACAACTACAAAAGACACATGCTGAAAAAATAATCAGTTGATGGAGAAACAGGTACAAGTAGTGCAAAGTCCTTTGCATAATTAGAAATTGAGATAAATAATTCCAATTTTAAGAATTTTTGTAGTGTGTTTCAATCATGTGCCGCAGCAGACAGAAATGAAGAGGATCCATGAGAAATGTTTGCTTTAGGGACTTTCAGTTGAACGTGAAGGGAGGACCTGGTGTTATATTTAACAGATACAGGTTGTTTTAGGGTTTGTTAGCAGGGTAGCATCTGACCAAGAACAGTCTTATAAAATAATGTAAACAAGTGGATATTGTAACGGGTGTGTAAAGAGGGCCAATCAAGCAGAGAGGAAAGAGAGCAGTGATGTGTTCTAAAAGGGGCATTTGTGACAAAAAGGATGGCAGAATGATAAAAAATATCAAGCTTCTTAAGCTCTAATTACATATAATATCTTACATCTAATCTCCTCCAAAACATCTCATTTAGCCATTATTATTGCACATTTTAGATTGAGTACACAACTAAGTGGGGACTTCGCAAATCCCAGATGTCTGTTAAACATGTTTGGTAAAGGGTGTGGATGAGATGGGCTGCTGACAGCTGTGATGCAGATCAGACATGGCCGTTGAAGTATAAAAACATCTGAGTACACATGATATGATAAAATCTATAGATATTACAGTCATAAAAGCTATATCATGATCACGACGTAAACAAAGTCATTGTAACCGCTACCAAAGAAGAGAGCCAATATGCTTCTGTCTTGAAATGATCACTGTGTTGTTTCATTGTGAGAATACACAGTGCAGTGTGATGGACTAGGGTGTTCACTAGTGTGCCAGGGCTTCTCAATGCTGACTTGTGGCAGCAAGCCGGTCACTGATTCTCAGCAGGTTCTCTCCTTAGGGACAGTGATTGTATCCTGCCTGGGTCAACAAAAGGGTCAAGTGGCTTAAGCATCTTCCAATACGGGGTTCAGTGGGTCGCAGTTACTATGTGGTTTAGTGGTTTAGTTTTTTGCCAGACCTTTTTCAGGTTACTTAGAGTTAGACCCTAATCATTAGTATTCAATACCAGCCAATATAATTGGCTGATCGACAGCAATGGCAGCTAATTTGTATATGCTAATTATTGGTGTTTAATTGCGTAATTAGTCATTAATGGCATAAAAACATTACATTCAATTTGTTCATTTTTCCGAAGGTTTTCTGAGGAGATAAAATGTAAGAAGGGGAAATGTGAACGGAGAAGAGTTTAAAAAATAATAATAACAGGAGTTCGCAAAACTCAAGAAAATAGGACTCCTACCAACCGTGCTAGACCTGGTAGAACTAAAACTGTCACTATCAGATAAACAGCACTTAAAGCTTTTATCTTTGAGAGAGGAGAAAGTCAAGCTCTACTCTTGCTTCAGATCTGAAAACATCCACAGGTGTTTCTGTCCATCCTTCCACTGTGAGACGACAACTCAGTGCTATGGGTCTGAAAGGATGTGTAGCTGTCAAAAATCTGATGCTAAGAAAAGGAAATAGAAAAGAGAAGAAAATTTGCAACGAAACAAATTAAAGAAGTTGCTGGTGTTCTCAGGACAATAGACTGACCACCCCAGTCCAGTCCAGACCTCAACATCATTGAATGTGTTTAGGATTACTTGGATCATGAAAATCAGAAAAAAAAACTTCTAAGACTGAGCTTTGGAGGTGTGGAAAAATATCCCTGCAGATTTCTTTGAAAAAGCAAAAGCAAAACTCCTGAAAAGAATGGAAGCTGTAATAAATTCAAGGGGTGGACAAACTAAATACTGACTAGTTTTAGTTATTTTTATTATATTTAGTTTTTGTATAATCTTCTGTTAAATATGTTTCCCTGATGCTGAAAAATGAACTTGTGCTTGTTCTACAGACACTGTAGAAGCTCAGAGCTCAGAAACATCAGTTAAGTCAGATCAAGAGATATCAGATTAAAATAAATTTAAGCCTTTTAAAACACAGTTGCCAATTTAATGGGTACCTTGTTGTCAGTTTACAGTTACTGTAGCCCATCCACTTGTTTAGCCCCCCAATACCTGTGACGGCCCCTGTGATGCTTTCTTTGAAACAAACTGAAAATGACCAAATCAGGTGTCGTGTTTTTTGTGTTTCTTTAAGCACAGTAATGTAAAGGGTGTGGAAGATGGGCTGCTGACAGCTGTGATGCAGATCAGACATGGCCGTTGAAGTATAAAACAACTGGGTACACATGATATGATAAAATCTATATGTACCATAATCATAAAAGCTATATCACAATCATAATGTAAACAAAGTCATTGCAATCGCCACCCATGGAGAGAGACAATATGCTTTTGTCTTGAAATGATCACTTTGTTGTTTTATTGTGACAACACACAGTGCAGTGTGATGGACTAGTGTGTGTGCCAGGCCTTCTCTATGCTGACTGCAAAGTTTTTTAAATAAAAAAAAAGAAAAAAAGCTGCTGTTGTTCTCAGAACAAAAGGACTGGTCATCCCAGAGTCCAGACCTCAACGCTGTTGAATGCGGTTGGGATTACTTAGATCATGAGAAGCAGAAAATGCAACGAACTTCTAAGACTGAACTTGTAAGTGTGGAAAAATATCTCTGCATCTCTGTCATGAAGGCAAAGAGTGGACACATTTAGGCACAATCCCATTTCACCCATTGCCCTACCACTTAGCCTGTAGCCCTCCGTTTTGCACGTTTACGGCTGGGGTTCAGTGTCCCAATTTTGGTAGAGATAGGGTGAAGTGTTAGGGTTACATGGCCCTCCAAACTGAGGTTTTTCAGAAGCTCACTTCAGTTGGAGTGTTAAGAGAAAAAAAGAAAAACCGTCAAAATTGCTGAGCAAATGACCAAAGAAACTTATAAATGTGAATATTTTCGCCATTAAAAAATTACGATGAACATTGTCTTATCTTATTTTAATGTCGTTTTAATGTGTTATGGTCCTTTTCTTCAAAACAAGCATAACATTTTTTTAATAGTCTGCTGATGTCACAGTAGCTAGCTAGCTAAACTACCCGTTCCACCTTAAATAATCCAGCAGTACTGATAGCTGAAGTGGCAGAATGTAATTGCTGCTTCATTTAAGGTGGAACAGGAAAATTTGAATGAGAAGCTGGTAAATAACTGACTTCAGCTTCATACAACCAAAAAATTAGGGGTGGGTGATAATAAATAATTGTCGCATCCCCCTCTCTGAAAGCATATGATGCCCTAAATTTAACTAAATACCAGCAGCGAGGTTGCTGAACTTTACAAGCCTCTGCTATCACTGCAGACTGGCAAGGTTGCCTACAGAGCACTGCTGGAAGCCTGTTAATGAAATAATGTTCTTTTTTATTTGAGGGTTGCCATATTTTGTAGGGGACAACGACTACCCCTTGTAAGTCATTTCCAAGGGCAAGGCGACACTTGAAAACAAGGAGTAGGGGTAAAAATAAGAAATGGGATTGGGCCTAAATCAGCCTCAGGAAAGGGACCACTATAAGAATGCTGACCAGATATTACATCTTTTGTATTATTTGGACCATTCTCAGCATCTATAAGATATGTGTGTCTTAAGATATGACAAGTAGGTGTATGCTATAAGTATTTTTAAAGGTTTTTTGAAAAAGGCTCAACAAAATAAAAGATTCTTGTTATACCCCAGGGGCTAATATTTTTAAGAACTTGTGCTTTTAAAGCACCTCTCTTAACAAAGCTAATGAAAGACTCTATAGACATTACACACCACTTAAAGCAATCTATTACAACAACTGCAAACCGCAATTCTCCTTCAGGACCTGAAAGTACAGGAGCTCTGCATTTCTTCTGGCCTGTGACGCTCCCTTTGAAATGAACTGAAAAAGACCAAATCAGGTGGTGTGTTCTTTGTGTTTCTTTAAGCACAGGAATGGCCTCTTCTGAGACAAACACAAACACTCTGAAGGGAGTTAACTGTTCCGTCAGATGAACCTCAGTGGCGAGTAATTGCAGCCATGCTGCACTTGACTTAACGGGCCTAACTGCACAAAAGACGCTCATTAGGCTCAGGCACACAAGCTGTTGACACAGGTGCTAAAGTTATCATTAATGACCAGTGCAGCACTTTGTGGGTGGTAATTCTGTTCAAAGTCATCCTTTTCTTCTTAATCTTGTTACACCCAACTGACTGCACGCATCTCTCTTTAAGTGATGAATGAATGAAGCAAAAAAAACATACTCAGAAGTACATTTTGAATCACACTAAGGAGAGTTCACGTCACAGCTTATGAATGCATTATTAGGTGCTTCTTCCTCTCTTGTAGAACACATGGAGAAGTGTACTATGTTCTGGGTGAGGTGGGTCAGGGGGCTGGGAGTGAGCATGTCAGGAAACTGTTTCTTTTGCACTCACGCCTCAGGGCAAATCACCTATGCTTCATTTCCATGTGAGCTCAGTGTGATTTCTCTTGTTGTGTTGACTCAAATGCACTAAATTCTTAGGAGAAAAGTGCTTAACTGTGGCCCTGCTGTTGACCCAATAAATGACATAACCAGCACAGGCTGTCATGCTTAACTAGAAAAAACTGCTGCATGCTGACTTGTAAGTTTATTGTAAGAGCACTCTGTATTCTGCTTAAGCATATGGACAAACCAAGAATTCAAAGGTCCATTAAATTTCTTTTTTGAACTGAACTGTGATGAGATACATTCCTGCACAGCATTATTTTTTACATTGCAATCAGAAAAGATAATGAAATTGCCCCAGTTTCCCAAAAAGCTATGGGTGTAACACCAGCTGATAGCATCTTGAGATTGCCATTGCATCTTTCACTAAAGCGCTTAGAGGGTCCATATAATGGAAAATCAAATTTTCCTCATTTTTCTAAACAAAACAGTTTGTTTATGTATGCAAGAGTTTAACACTGTTTAATACCAATCTCTGTCCCAGTTCCCAGTCCATATAGTCACAAATGGAAATCAAGCTGCAAAAACAGCCAGTTTCGCGTTTATTGTTTTGGTGATGTCGTCTCTATACTCTTAAAGGCAAAACAACAAAAAGAGAGGTCATGCAATGGTCATGTAAAAACTAATTATGAAGATTTTTGGTACATGAACAAATGTCATAAGTGGATCTTAAAGCAAAAAATGCAATACAAATGTACAATAAGATCCCTTTAATAATCCCAAAATGCTCCAGAGAGACTGACTAGCAAAGACTGGTTCAGAGAGTGATTAGCATCTGTAAGACGCTTTAGGGAAGAATGTCAGCAAAAGATTTAGTAATAATAAAAGTTTAATAGTGGGGTGAGAAGTTTTTGACTGATAAAAGAAGATCATTATTCACAGGAGTGAAACAAATACGAGGTACTTGACACCCAAATGTGTTAGCTTGTGAAGCAGTTATCACACTATGCTAAAAAGAAGCAACCCTGCTGATGTCAACCCATGTCCATAATTACCACCAGCCTCAAAATATCTTGCCCTGTAGCATGTTTGCAATATGAAGATGAAAGAGAACATCTAATGAGCAGCTATCAAGTTCATCAAGTTGAAGGTTTTTGTTCTCTTCAAAGTACTTTGGCCTGAGGCAAGAAACATAATGACATGTAGTGGAGGCTGAGCTCCATGCAATGCATCAAGCAAAGATAAGGGACAATAAATGGTTTGCTAAACTTGTAAAAAGACTTATAAAGTGCTTGATACAAAAAAGAATCACCAAAAAAGAGGGACAGCACTAGCAATTTTGCTTTTAAAAGTTCATTTAGAACCAAAAGGAACCTAAATCCAGTTTTTCTTTTTTTTCTTTATAGTTTAATCGTGCTCTTGTGGGCACATGATATATGTACAAAGTATGCACTGTGAATAGTTTTCCAATGTTTACAAAACAGCAATTTATTTGCCAGAAATCTCTTGTAAAGATGCAAATTGGACAATCCTAATCTTGGGTTCTCATGTGTTTAAGCAGTACCCTCATCAATCACAAGGCTAAAGTGGCTTGTCACACTGCATTAACAAACATGTGTTCCCTCTTTGTGAAAAACGAGCGAAATCTAACAACCAAGCGAAAGCTAATCTAGCAAGCATAACTGAGCTAGCAAGCCGGCTTATCTGTCTGTGTGTTGTCCACCTGTCCATTAAAGCAGCCAAATCAGCAAACCCTGGATGTACATCTAGAAGTAAAGTGTCACTATATTAAAACCATATAATGTTTTCAGTGAGTCGTGGACACAGGAGGGACAGCAGGCGTAGTCTACAATACAACCTGCGTATTTTAGAGCATGGAGCATGTTGTACTAATTTCTCCCTGATTGTATTATTTTTAGGTCTGCTTCATGGCGTAGCAAATTGAGAGTGTTGGACTCAATCTGGGCTGTCAATCACACCAGCTCATCATAATACCAGGACCACAGTTCTCAGGTAGGTCTGACAGGCAGTTTTTAAGCCATATTTTACTATATTTATATCTTGGTTTTTTCCTTTTAAACTTTGCTGGATGGTTAGTATAACACTAAACTTTAGTATCATATAAGCATTTTTAATGCTTTACACTGCATTCCTTGGGACTTTGAGATGCTTCATTGCTTGCATTCATTTTTGACTAATTAGATAAATGTGTTAGCCACCTGGGAAATGAGCTTGCACAATAGAAAAGAAGGAAGACTAGAGTGAACCACAGAGTCCTTCCTTATCCAACAATACTCTACAAGCATGAGCAGCGAGCCTTTGAAAGGAAGTGATCCCTATCATGACTATAAATTGTCCATACAACTAATGTCAGTGCTGTTCTAAAATAGCATGTGGTAACCACTCCTAAGTGAACTGAGCATGCAGAGGGGCTGACGTTATCTAATTGATACTGATTACAGAGGACAAGAGTTCTAAGAGCCAGTAGTGAAGAACATGAGGTCAATAAGTCATCTGAAACACTGGACATGACGCAGGTTAAAACAATATAATCTTCAGTTTTGCACAAGCAGAGCACAAACAATGGTGTTTCCGTGGCACTCCTGTTGATATTAGGGATATCCTGCAGATACCAATGAGCCTTTAGGAAAGAAAAACTCTGATCTTTGAAAGTTTTAACTGACTGGGCTACCTTGAGATATTGTAATCTTTCAATTCTTACTATTTCCCCTGGACATTCAAAAGATAATGATGCACCACCAACGTGTACATACAGTATTCATGTACTTTACACAACCTTAATAGTTAGACTGTAGCTATATATACACCACCAATCTTTTATATCACTTGTAGATTATTTTTTACTGTTATGTATTTTATTTACTTTTTCTCTGTATTTTTATTGGAATGTATAATTCCACTGGCCCCAAGAGAAGTTCATTGTACTTGTGCTTAGAGAATAAAGATTCTGATTCTGATGTCAACTACCTTCCATCTTGACTTGACTGTTTTGATATTTGAGTATCTGAAAAGTTCCTGAACAGATGTCATTTTAACTGCTGTTAAGGAAGAAATAAGTAACAGCAAATAAAAAACAAATGAACAAAAAAGATTACAGCTGAAGTTGTAGTTGGGCCTATCTGCAATCTGCAGGGCCCCTAAAGTAGAAAAAAAGGGTAATAACATTGCATTCCCTTGCAATGATTTTGCATTCCCAAAATCATAAATCATATCTATATACACACACACACACACACACAAATATATATATATACTTCTTTTTTGCAATGGCACTTAAGGGACCTCCTACCAATTTTCTTCAAACGGTCAACCGTAAACAACAGACATTTATTCTTAAATTTTCCCCCTCGAATTTCTACAAGGGTGCCAAAAATTCGACACAGCACTATATTGTTCACGTCCTTTAGTGTTTCAGAGCACACATCCTTTGCCATGAGTTTTAAGGTCTCTACAATGTGGAGTGCCTGAACATTAACTAATTGCCTTGTTTGATGTTTGTGTGTATTAATTCTAAACTGAAACCTTGACTCCTACTGTTGTCTGGAGGGTTGATTTCTGGTGTCTCTGAGCAGTTGTGGTAAATTACAGCAGCAACAGATGTATTATCTATCCTGTTACCACTCTGGAACATTACCAGGCTGGTTGTTAGTTGTTAGAGTAATCTAAGGAGGCCTTTATTTGTGAATGAATTAGGCCGTACTACCTCGGTCAAGAGAAAAAAAGTGGGAGCCCATTTATCTGATGATAGATCTCCACTAAGAGTACTCACAGACCATATCAAACAGCAGCTTGTGTATGTTGTTAACTTTGTGGTCTAATGAAAAAAAGTTGATTTATTTAAACAGAGAAAAATCATGACCATAATGACAGGCATCTTGACTGAGTCACTGCTCTTAAATGACCAAACTGACCTTAAATCTGTCATTAGACGTTTAATGCTGAGATACTTATTTATGGCTTAATGGGTTGAGTTTTAATTATTTTCCATTTATCCTATGGCTAAAGCCCAACGCATATGGTGGAAACATTAATGCTTTAATGCAGTCTTTAATGACAGCCCATGCCTGTGTTCTTGCTTTAGTGATTCTCCTGCGTTTAAGTCCAACTTTTCCTGCCTTCCTGTGAAATCATCAGTGGATTTAGGTGGTAGGGTGTGACTTCAAAGCGAGGACACACAGATTTTCTACAGAGACTGCTTTGTCAGGCCATGCAACCTTGGACAATACAGAACGGTCCATAATTCTCACAGCATTTCTCATTCCACTTCAACTGAATATGTAGATTGATTCATTTTATGTTATGGTGTCAAAATGATTATTAAACATTGTTAAAAGGAATGGTGATGTAACAAACATGCTTCTCATCCAACTTTTTTGGAATGTGTTGCAGGCATTAAATTTGGAATGAAAGTATGTTAATAAAAATCTATATTAAAAACAATGTTCTTAAGGTAAAACAAAAATTATTTTCACTGTTTTCAATTTAATACAAATATAATACAGATTAAATATGATTTACTAATCACTGCTTTCTGTTTTTATTAGCATTTCACATGTGGACTTTACCTCTCCATACTTTGGCCACAAATGTGTTCTTTTGTAGCAACTCTTGAGCAGCTGAGCTTCACAGCATGCAAAAACTCATTGAGCTTAAATTCCAGTGCACCATCGAGTTTTCGTGAAAATACATAACTTTGGTACACACTTAAAAATGATGGTTCTTCAGGGGTCAAATCACAATAGAAGAACCCTTTTTGGTCCCGTTTGGAACCCTTTTCAAAAAGGTTCTATATAGAACCATCTACAGCACATTCTCCTTCAATCTAAAGAACAATTTCACCATACAAAGAACCCTTTAATCATGGAAAGGGCTCTTTGAGTGTTCATGGCTCTATTTTGAACCATTTTCTTTACTAAAGAACCCTTGAAGAACCATCTTTTTAAGTGTGTATAAGTTATTGATTTTAAATGATATTTGTTTTGCACATGTAAAGTATTTTTATCATGTAATTAGTCAAGTGTCAGCACGGTAGCTTCAATAAGCTACATCAACATAGTCCTGCTGAGTAGTGTAGCAATTTAAACTGAGAACTCAGCCTGAATTCACTAGTTTGAATGGATTTTTTTGCCAACAATTTTTGTAAAGATTGTCCAACAAGAAGCAGGTGCTGCAAAAAACACGTTTGTAAGCGAAGCACAGATATATCCATTTGAGCTTGTGTTCAAAGAAAATGTGAAATAACACATCCCTGAATAAAAAAATGAAATGTTTTCAAGCTGTCTAATAACGGAGCAGCAGCGTTCTTGGATCTGAAAATTCTAATATCCTGGCCTCCTTGTAATATTCATTACACCACTCAATATTGTCAGTGGTATTATAATACAACAGTTAAAAGTATTTGATGGAGCATTTAATAGCCTAGCTGTGTGTTCCAGTGCCTTTGCTTTAGCCCTGCTTTGTTTCAGTCCATGCCTCACTTGTCTGCTGGCTAAGCCAGGCCTTGAAAAGCCCTGTGCAGACGGAACAGAAGGGAAACATTAAACATTTTTTCATCATTGTGTTGACAACTGTATTTAGTCCTGTACAGGGCAAGACTACTTTGTAGTGTAATTACAAACAGGACACATTTTGGCTACGATGTAGATAAATAATTGTAACCACAATGCTTACTTTAGGGTCACTGGAAGGATTATTAGCAATATCTCATTTTGTATCAGACATCTTTATGTGCAGTGTAAGCCTGCTTCAGGTAATGTCTGTGGTCTAAGGCTCCCAAGGGTTCAGCTCACAGACAGTCTAAATAAACCTAAACAGGCTTGGCATTTTGGGTTCAACTATGGTGACAGTGACACACAACACATTTAGCTGATTTCCTTCACTGCATGTTTCTATATGGTGTGTGTGGGTGTTTCATTCATCTAGATATATATAGTGTCTTTTGTTTCTCACTCCACCCTGAGGAAACATCACAGCACGAAACTCGCTGTTCTACACCCCTGAGAGCGAGTTAAGTGGAAATATCTGCTGAGGTGACCTCAAGTCCAGACTTCCTAACCTTAACAAATTGCTTCCTGGTCATGGTTTCAAATAATCACAAGTACAGGAGATGCCTCTGTAAGGTCATTCTCGTGGAAAATCTCAAGAGCATCTATCATGGAAGGGACACAGCTACATGTCTGTGTGATATCAAGCCTTCAGCTTTGAGACATAAAAGCTGCAGGAAGTAAACTGTAATGCTGTAATTTTTCCACTGATCTTTAAACATGTTAGTCCTCTGAGGTTTCTTATGAAAAATTTTGAGCACCCTTGGTCGAACTGCATGTTTTGTTGAACTTCTAAGTGAAAACAAGTAAACTTCCTTACATTTTCTGCACACCTCTGCACATTTTAATACATTTTAATGAATTTAACATACTGGAAAAAATAAAACACAGACTGTGGCCTGTGCAAAAGTTATTGTACATCTAATACTTTAATACACTAGAATTTGTGGGGAAAAAAATCAGGTTTATTTAAGTTTACTCCCTCTAGAGGATTTGTCAACTTATTTTTACTTAGAAATCAATCATGTAACTGGACAAACTTTTACATACAACCATGTTCCATACACACACACACACAGACAAACACAATCTAAGCTACTTATCCTTCTGGGTTGCGAGTGGTGCTGGAGACCTATCCCAGCAGTCACTGGGCGGAAGGCAAGAAACACCCTGGACATGTCGCCAGTCCATCACAAGGTGTGTTCCATACATTTGGTAAATCATAGCTCATTGAAACAAGCACAAAAAAATAGCTAAAAGTGCAGACTCTATACTTTGTCACATTTGTAAGTAGGAAATATCTAAATATGATTGGAATTTGATTATGATTGGAAGGTTATTACTGTGGGAAGAAATAAATTCTTTACATTTTACCACATTTTTATCCTTTTCTGTCATCTTAACATGCAAAGGTGAAGACTCAAATCTGACAATACAGAGTGTGAACATAAGTTATTACATAACTACGTAATGACTTATATAGTGATGTAATTACATATGGTGTAATAAGATTCACAGCAGCTTCATTAAACTATCATGTCTAATGAAAAAACTTTATACGATTGAGAAAAAGGTACATGAGCCATTTAACTGCTGAACTGAAATAGACATCATCATTAAGAGACAGAGCAGAAGAACGATGATGATTGCTACATTGTTATCGCTTTCAGAGAGAAATGCAGTGTCTAATTGCAGAGACAGCTGGAATAAAACAGTGAACAGAGTGAGTTACAGACACACTCAGGACCACCTCTCTGCTTCAGCAATCACTGCAACCGAAGAGAAGTAGTCACTCACATTATGAATTGATATTTCAATACACAATAATACAAAATAAATAACCAAGCAGAAATGAGCGGACAGAGAGAGAGGACAGCTGGACGTGTTGAGCTCAGATGGAGCATCATCTTGGAATGATCAGTGCAGGAGGCTGAGGAAGTCTGGAGAACAGAGGAACAGAGGAAGATAGATGCTACAAAGGCCCGGCATGTCACCACGTGACATTCACCCGAGACTCAGTCGAGGAAGTGAAGATCCTGTTCTAGTGTCTAAGCCCAGGAAAATTCATCAAGAAACAACAGCCATATGTGAACGTATCAAATACAACTGGGAATAGAATGAGGAGAGTAGAAAACATACGAATGAGAAGACTAGAAAATTACTTTTGCTGACTCATGAAACACTGATGACTATAAACTCCTTGGCACATGGATTTGTGTCAGTGTTTCAATTTGCAAACAAAAATGTTTCTATTGTCAAAATATTAAAAAGGTACAGAATGCTCCTTAAAAGCAAGTGTATTTGTGCACAGTAGACATTAAAAAATTAACTAATGATCATTTCATAGTACATTTTTTGCTTTCTTGTATATTTCTTTGCAGGTTTTGAGTACTATGAAGTAGCGTACAGTGCAAAAGTCAAAAACCACCCTTCATTGGCCAATAAGTACAAATTATTCCTTTTTCAGTGTCAGGAAAAAAGCAGAAAACATATATTTAACAGAAAATTACACAGAAGCCTCAACAACCAACAAATATTTCAGTCTTTGTTTCCACACTTTGTCTTTATTAAAGCTTCCATTATTTTATGACACTTTTTCTCAGTTTTTCAAAAGAAGTCTGCAGGAATATTTTTCCACATCTCTAAAGTTCAGTCTTAGAAGCCAGTTGCATTTTCTGCTTCTCAAGTTCCAAGTAATCTCAAACACACTTGGTGGTGTTCAGGTCTAGACTCTGGGGTGGTCAGTCCATTGCTCTGAGAACACCAGCAGCTTCTTTGTTTGATTTGTAAAGGTTCTTATTTTTTGTCTTGTTCCTTTTCTCAGTAAGTGCTTCTTGACAGCTACACATCCTTTCAGACCCATAGGGTTGAGTTATCTTCTCGTAGTGGAAGGACAAAAAGACTTTTGGGTTTTTTTTAGATTGGAAGCAAAAGTGGAGCTTGATTTTCTCCTCTCTCTCAAAGATGAAAGCTTCAAGTGCTGTTTATCTGATAGGGACAGTTTTGGTGGTCTACCAGGTGTTGTATGATTGTTAAGAGTCCCATTTTCTCTGTATCTTTTAATCATTGTTTAAACTCCAGTTTTGCAAACTCCTGTTTCACATTTTACTTTATCTTTTTCCTTCCTTGTGCAAGTGGATTATATCTGATCTCCTCAGAAATATCTTTCTGACTTTTGCCCAGCACTGTGTATGGAAATAAATCATATCAATACAAGGTTAAGGCATATAAAAATACATTGAAACACAGTTGTTACCATGTTGGACTGATAACACATGTTTGGAGTATATGAGTGAACTGTTAAAATACTAAACCCCCCTAGCTTACATTAGGTTGTTTATACTGGACACGCAGGTAAAACCGGACTTGGAAAAGACTCAGACTGACTGCACTTCATCATTTTGGAAAAATATTTTTGTGAACATTAGATTGAGAGATATGCTTCAAAATGAAAAGCTTGTGGCTGGGCATATATTAATTTAACAAACTGTATCTGTTGATAAACTGTTGATACATTTTGTAAATATGATAGTATCACACTACTAATGAAGTTTTGATCCAGAGCTTTAACTCAGAGTTCTAATAAAAGTACTGGCCATGCATATGACAGGAATAGTGCTTTGAGGTTTAAATGTATGTGACTGGTCGAGTGGCTTGATATGACTTTCCAGATTGACTCAGACATCACAAGAATCACATTATTTTTGATTTGCTTATATTTAAACACATGCTATTGTCAAATATAAAGTGATAACAGACAAGCTTATACTGTTAAAAGAATAGAGCTTTGTTTAAAAAAGTTGTTTCAAGCACATGCTGACCAGTAATGTGACTTTGGGGGCTTTTCTCCACTGTTATCTACATGTTCTATCTTAACAGATGCAGGTTCACAGAGAGACAGGTGACTGAAACAGTTTCCATGATACAGGAAGTGGAAGTGGGCCTTCATTCCAAGAACACATCTCTAGACTCCCCACCGTCTCGCTCTCCAGACTGAACTTATCCTGTCCTTAACAACGCGCTGTCAGGAGGGGGCCCCCTGCTTGCCGTTTGGCCCCGGCCTCATCATCTGGCAGTTATCAAGGCAAATTAGAAGAACACATGCTCGAAGAGAGTGCGCTCTGTGTGCAGCCCCTGTTCTCACAAGTGCAGAACAAAGTGAGGCCAGGGCAGGAAGCTCTAGTAGCACTTAAAGGGGCAGCGGGACTCTGGCCCTCGGGGGTACTGTGTTTCCCCCCCTAGGGGGACAGAGCAGGGCAGCTAGCTTGGAGATGGAGCTTCCATTCAGATCTGCTATTGCCTCCCACACCTCCATGCCCTTTGACCTTCATTTGAGCATGAGAAACACAACATCCACACTAGGAGGAAATGAAGAAGGCCACAGATAATAGGTGCAATGCGAGGAAAAGCAAACAAAAGCAAGATGATCTCGCCCTCCCCCAAATGGCTTTACAGAGGGGAAGAGTCCATCTCGCTCCCTCACTCAGAGCTCTCATTAATAAATATTATCATAATAATGATGCTATATGGTGAGAGGTTGTAGAGCTAACATATTTAATGAACATATAGAAATATAAAGCAGGATGTGTAATTCTTAAAAGTCATTAATAACTTCTTAACCTTTAAAAGTCACAGTTATCAGCAAAAACAACAGCATAATATTTGACATTGATCATTTCTTACATGTAGCTCATTAAAATAAGAGGAACATTTCTGTTGAAAGCATGGATCCTAAACTTTTAACTGATTCCATATTCGTGTTAGTAAGTAGAACAGGAGATGTTTATTGTGAATTTGTTGTTGGGTGTCTTGTTTTGTGCAAAGAAAAAAAACAATTTATGTTTCTTTCATGTATTTTTCATTACTTGAGATAAAAAAACAGAAAGAAAGACAGAAGTACAGGCTTGTCAATACAGAAAGCGATACATTCTGTTAATGACTATATAACTAATTTGTAATTACATAATGACTTGTAAATAGTGAAGCAAAATACCTATAATAACTCTTAACTTCCTAGAATAAAGTGAAGCCTGTTTTTAATTTTCATACTTACTATACAGTAATTATTAAGAATTTCTATTAAATATTATGAATTGCTATGAATATGAATTTTATTCCAAAATGCTGTATATCCATTTATAACAATCTTGAATATAATAGGTTTTTGAAAAGAATTACAGCTGACAGATAAATGAAGCCTTTATAAGAAAAATAAAATTGTGTTTTCCATTATATGCTTCCAGAATGTTACCTTTGTTATGAAGATGGTATCAACGTCGATGTATTGTTAACATTTCTTGTATATGTAAAGCTCATTGCCAAAATAATAAAAAAAAAAATCTTGAAAGTTGTGTATAATGCATTTTGGAATTAAACCCTTTTATTATTTTATTACATCCAATCATTCAATAACCTCTACAACCAATATATAAGCTCTGCAGTTACAAGAGTAAAGATAGAAAATCTGGACCTGTTGACTTATTCTTAAAGTTTAAGGGGTTAAGTAAGGCAGTAAGGCAATACAATATTTTGAAGAACATCTTTGAAGTAACTTTCAAATATCTATAATTCAAATGACTTTTATAGCAGTAAGAAGGCAGCTAAACATAATGACTAATTTATAGTTACCATTATACAGTACAACACAGGAACGTCAGTTCTGTCCTAATTTAAAACACACATGAATTTCATGTGCAGATCATAAAACCTGGAGCAATAGCCATTTTAGGCAAATTACAGGAAGGATTATAAACTTGAACTATGCACTGAGTGCATATTGTAAGGCTTTATCTCAATTCCAGTCATTATACTCTCATCAACAGTGGCTCTTCATCACCATCATCCAATGGGTGACAGTTTTACACACACAGCCATACTGATCCCCTTCCGGTGGTAAGCAGATCCAGCTATCAATAGCAGCCGTCCACCCACTGCTGCTGACCTCACATCCTCATCCTTTGTGCAACCAGAGCCTTTAGCAGAACCAGAAAGAATGGCTGGAGATGAAGAGAGTATGGGGAATAGAAAGAGCATGATAGAGAAAAGGGGGTATGGACTGTACTGCTAAAGAGGTGCTGGGACACCTCTATATAGAGATACAGAGAGCATTGGGCAATGGAAGGAAAGATATGAGGTGGAAACACACACCAGGAACAATTGAGGAACATCAGAGGGACACAGCAATACACTGGACAAGGGAGACGCATCAATTACATCCCCTATCAAATTTCATGATCATTTTCCCATTCCCAGCCTCAGTCTTCCTATCTGTGGTCTTAACGTCAAGCAGCCTCGCCCACCAACATCTCTTTCTCCTTATTCCCAAACCTGCAAAGCTCATCACAGCAAGAATTGGTGGGAGCATCCCAAGGTCCATGCCCTCGAACTCCCCGCTGTGTGAAACACTCACATCTCAGTAGAAGATTGACAGCTGCTCTCGGACAGGGAGGCCCAGCTTCAGAATGGGCCTCCTAATAAATGTAGGGTGGTAATGAGAACATTTCTTTATTTACATTTACAAACTTATTTAAAATGACTCAAAATTAACAAAGTGAGTGGTAGACCTACCAACTCTGTAATGAACTGATGAGCTTTACCGATTCAATTCAGTGTTTTAAAACACTATCCATCATGCTGTATTTGTGACAACTGAAAAAAGATTAGCTTTCTAAAAGGAGACAGGAATAGTATTGATAAATAAGGTGGAGGGAGATAGATACAAAGAGTACTAGAGGGGCAGTTTAGGGCACTGGAAAGATGAAAGATGAATTCCACCAGTTTTTCTAAACATTCGTATGTATGGTTCCTATCACCACCTCTGTGAACAATTCTGACTTGGTAAGTTTCTGAAGGATTGATCATTTTCACATCAAATCACTCTGAAAGACTTTATTGACATCTTAATTAATTAACTGTGCAGAAATTTGGAAAAAAAAAGAAATGGTGGAATTTCCCTTTAAAACAGAAATGGTGATATCAGAAAGAAACAGTAGATACTCCAGGAATTTTAAGGACACTAAAAGGGTGCCAAAAGGTGTTTTTTGGAGTGATGCCATAAAATAACCTCTTTGGGTTCCCTAAAGAACCTTTAAATGGATTATTCTTTATACGAGATGTGCAAGTGTAAAGTTTAAAGAACGTCCACGATATAAATTCATACTAATTTAAGATTTTTCCTAGAATCTTTATTTTTTAAGAGTGTATAAAGTGAAATAGAAAGATAGACAGAGAAAGATAGAAAGATAGACAGAGACTGCAAGTCATCAAAAAAGAAAGACAACGACATCCACCATCACTTTCCTGATTACTTTTCACAGTTTTCAGGCCTCTCTCTCTCTCTCTGAACTTTACTGAATAAAATTGAGATTTATACTCTATTTGGATTCTCCCACTTTGTGCCATTGCCACTCATGGAGATCTTGCTTGCTCTGTAAATACTCTGTGGTACTATCACATCACTTGCCATTAGGCCTGTAACCTCACTCACCTCCTGCTGATGTAACCCAACATAAACAGACACTGTCAATAGCCAAAGTGCTATTTTCCCACCAGGTCTCCAGTGATCTGGTTTTCCACTTTGTTGTGAAAACATCACAAAAATGCTGGTTTGTCTCTCAGTCCGATATGTGAGAAAGGGCACCCTGCGTAAAGCCCAGTATACTGAGGGGGTTATGGCTGAATATTGCCTAAAGGCCCTGCTGCTGATGCCTTTTTCAGACACAAACCTGAGAGGACACTGTGTGGATTGTGCAGGCTGTCGTATCTGCTCTGTGTGCTCCATTAGTGGTGTTCGGTCCGAAAACTAAGGCTGGAATCACCAAACGTAAACTGATATAATTAGATTGCAATGAATCTTGTAATTCAGTGAGATTTCAGATACAAGGTGTCTAAGGATTTATATTATTGTCAATTCTAATGTAAAGTATGCCACTAAGTAATTTTTTTAATGTATTATATTTATGATCAACAAATACTAAAATTAATTTTACATTACTATATGTTAACTAATAGGAATGATTGTATGTTTATTATTGATTAATTTTACAGATGCCATATTATTTCCATTTAGTAAACCTATTCTAAATAGCACATCTACTGTCCTTGTGCTCTATGTTTCTACCCAGATACAAACAGTGTGGTGCAAAAGTCTGAGACCACTAGTGAAAATGCATAATTGTGCATAATTCTGCATAATTTATTGCAGTTTTTCATTACACATTTTATAATCAGCATAACAATTTGAGAGAAAATCTTTAAAATCTTTGAAATACTGGCATAAATTTCTTATTATTGAATATATCTTCCTTTTGCTTTAATAACAGCATGCTCTTGAGCTGCCATGAACTCTACAAGTTTGTGCAAAAGCCTTTGATGGGCAGAGCAAATCCACATAAGAGTCTGAATTCAAGTTTCAACAGAAGAAATAAGACTAAAAAAATGACCTCAACATGACCAATGTAGCCTAGTGTCAGTGCACAATCGTGAATATGGTTCTTCTTCATTTTACTTGTCACATCAAAATTCTAAAACTTTCTAATGTGGTCTCAGACTTTTGGCCCTTACTGTATGGTTCTACATGATGCAGATTAACATCTCCTTTTAGGGCACATTGTGTCTCAGTGCTGTTCCTCAGACACAGTGGTTAAAGCCAGCTCTTTCTTTGGACCCCTGTGGCTCCCTAAGAGGACAAATCAATCATGCCAGTTGTTCCAGCACTCAGGGTCACTCAGGCAACTACTGTAAAAGTTAGACACAGGGCAGTAATGTCAGTGCTCTCTGACCCTCCTTAACTTCCCCCTCTCCACTGGGTCATCTCAACTCAGCTCTTACCTTAGTTTTGTTAACAGTTAACAAATAAAGAAATATTAAAAACATAAACTAAATCTGATGATGATAAAACAAGGTAAACACAAGCACTAACAACTCTTTTTTTAATTTTTGCTAGTTAACACCTTAAAACTAGTCGTATTACATCCCAAGGTTTATTATTCAGTAGCTACACACTACAATGAAAGTTAGCTTCATATTTAGTTAGTTATGTTTGGATCTGCCAGCAGCTCCTGGACATTTAAGGGATTAATACATTTGTCTGTGTTTATAAATGTAATGTGTCACCAAATTAAAAATTAAGCTGAAGCTACTTCTCAAGGTTGTGCTCCGTTCCATTCTTAAGTTCTTCAGTTAAAGCAGGCTTCATTCATTGTGGTGAAGCTAACCGTTTTGAAACTCAACAGCCAATCCAATAAAGCCTTTCCCTTTAGTATTCCACCCAAAGCCTCAACCCAAAAACACATGCAGCAGCCTAGGCTGCAATGACTGAATGCCAGTTCCAGATTAGTTATTGTGTTTTGCTGGTTTAGATGTGATTTGCAAAACAATTACCTGTCTAGCAGATATAGATCCCTTGTATATAGCAGATCCTTTAACTCTCTCCAGTGCTGGAAAGCCACATGTATGTTCACTTTTTTTCTAGAGGGGTGTTATTTTATTCTTGGTTTTATTGACAGTGTAAAGCATCGTAGGTGTTGACAGAATTGGCAATGTGACCATTTCTTTTCAGAAGAATTAACTAGCTGTTGCAGTGGGTCTTACCAGAACTTAGCTTTGTACTTTGCTGTCTTGCTAGGTTACATTACAGGTCCCTGCTGTGTCCTGTGCAGTGCTAGACAAAAGACAGAACTTCTGTACTGGATCACAAATGGATATTGTAAAATAATATTCATCTATTTGTACTTCTACTTGAGTCTACAATAGTACTTGCTTTTTAGGAAAAAGACCTTCTGTGAGTTATTGTAGCTTTTTATAGTTATTTTTTCAATGTTTCAGTATTTAGAGGAGGGGTTTAGTGTATGGCATCATTATTGGTCTGCTCCAGTTTGAATGAATGAATGAATGAATGAATAAATAAATAAATAAATAAATAAATAAAGGATATTTTTAAAAATCCACTGTTCTCTTACTTCAGAGTAATGGAGAACAACACATTTGTGCCTAAAATAGTGGAGAAAAAGTTGAGATATTTTACTGAAATGTAGTGGAGTGAAAGTAAAAGTATCTTTAATAAAGATACAGATAAGAAGTATTTAATTAAAATTCACCACCGGTGCTGTGGATGGACAACAGGCAGGGAGATATGCATCCTTGTGTGGCATATCTGATTGGTTGACATGCCCTCTTTGCTGATTGTTTAGATGTTGGGTGGTCCACTTCTTTAGTTTTTTTTTTCCAGTTTACAAAGGCACCACAGAGACTGGATGTTTTCATATGAGCAAATATTCTATTGATCTCCAACAATCATAAGTGTCATGGGCTAACCATTCCCCCTGTTACATGGTTTAACAATGACAGAACAAATAAATTAGCAGAACTCTATCCCAAAAGCATCATCATGGCACAAGAATGACCAAAAAAGCTATGTCATGGTATATGAATATCTATTGTGTAACCCGCATTCTCACCAGCTCAGATATTGCTTCAGCGTGCTTCAATAAACATAGAACTATGGTTTCTTTTAAATAACAATAAAAAGTCTCTAGTGTGCACAGAATTTAACACATAAAAACTCAAAGGACTAGAATCAAGGGTCAAATCTGTATGGGATCATGCACCTGTTTCAAAGACTAATCATTCTTAAATGCATTCCTCATGTGACCAATATCATTGTTTAATTGTGTGTTTACCCAGAGCTTGAGGTCATGCAGCGGCGTTTGTCTGGCCAGGACACTGCTCAATGTACTCTGAGGTAAATACTGAATGAGTGTGTGTTGCTCTGATTGGTCTCAGCTGTGGAGTGTCGACCCTTGAAAACTCTGAGTGCTGGACGATCTGGATGGGATCCATCATTTATTTGAGAGATCACAGCTTGAGAGCAGCATGCTAAAGCATTAAATAGACTACTTTTAAAGCAAAAGTGAAAACAGCTGGCAAGCATGGATGTCAACAGATGTATTGTTGATGAAAGGTCTGCCTGAGGCACTGCCTTTTATGCAAGAGGAAAAAGTTTCTCATAGTTAGAGAGCTGGTCATTTCACTTCTTCCGTATATAAAATCTTTCCTGCAGAACTGATTACTTGGCTGATTTTTCAACTCTACCTTAGCAGTCTTTTCTGCTTCTGGGTTAAATGTCCATCATCATCCCTATCACCCTGTCTTTGAATATACAAATGACATTTTGACATACACTATATGGACAAAAGTATGTGGACACCTGACCATCATGCCTAAATGAGCTTGTGAGACATCCCATTCTAAAACATTACTATGGAGTTGTGCCCATTCAGTCAAATGAGCATTTGTGAGGCCAGATACTGATGTTGGATGAGAGGACCTGGTTCACAACTGATGTTCCATATCATCTCAAAGGTCTTCAGTGGGGTTGAGGTCAGGGCTCTCTGCCGACCACAGGAGTTCTTCATCAAACTGTGTCTTCATGGATCTCGATTTGTGCACAGAGGCACAGTCATGCTTTAAGCCTTTATTACAAAAAAGGAGGCATTAATTGTCTAAAGTGTTTTTGTATGTTGCAGCATTAACATTACCCTTTGCTGGAACTAAGGGGCCGAGCCCAAACCCTGAAAAACAGCCCCAGACCATTATCCCTCCTCCACCAAACTTACTGTTGGCACTATGCATTCCAGTAAGTAGCGTTTTCCTGACATCCGCCAAACCTAGATTCGTTCATCAGACTGCCAGACAGTAAAGCATGATTCATTACTCCAGAGAACACATTTCCACTGCTCCCAGAGTCCAGCAGTGACGTGATTTTCACCACTCCAGCTGATGCTTGGCATTGTGCATGGTGATCTTAGGCTTGTGTGTAGCTGCTCGACCACGGAGACTTATTTCATGATGTTGCTTCCAGACGTAGTTTGGAAGTCTGTAGTGAGTGATGCAACTGAAGACAGGCTATTTTTACACACTGCGTGTTTTATTATCCAGCAGCATTGCTCTCTGCATGGTCTGCAGTTTCGTGGCTGAGCTGTTTTTGCTTCTAGATGCTTCCATTTCACAATAATAGTTAATCACTTACAGTTGACCGTAGCAGATGCAGCAGGGCAGAAATTTTATGATGTGACTTGTGGCAAAGGTGGCGTTCTATGACAGTGTCATGTTTAAAGTCACTGAGCACTATACTATGAGCCACTCTACTGCCAGTGTTTGTTTATGAAGATTGCATGGCTATCTGCTAGATTTTATACACCTGTTTGCAAAGACCTTAATAGGTAGGATGGGTGTCCATACTTTTGGCGTTAGTGTGTACATACAAAAAGATTACATTATGTTGATTCAGTGACTATTTATATTGTACATTCAATGACATTAAAGGGCTCATATCCATGTATTTCCTCCACTTTATTATTTTTTTCCCTTGAGGTCCTCTTTTGACATTTGTGTGGGTTTATATAGCCAAACAGATCTAATTCATTTATACATGACTATTTCCCAGCCTCTCTTTATCCCGTAGAATTAAACAGGCTATTTTGTGACTGTGTCTTTCAGATTGATGTCTGATGGCTGTCCTGCATTGTGCTTCATTCAAAAAGCAGTATGGACTGAAACACTCCTTATAATGTCAACATGAATGGGCAGGGCTAAACTGCAATAGGCTGCATAGGTGGATACGTGTAAGTGCATCCGTGTTTGTGACATCACAAAAACAATTCATTGAAAACGGTCATTTTACAACTTAGTTTCTGTTGTGGACTGTACGGACTTGGCAGTGAGTGGTACAGTTTGAAAGTTTAACAGTGTTTACATACTTCATCAATCTTCTTCATTTAAAAAATGTTAGGAAATTCTGATTTTCCATGATATAGTTCCTTTATGTTGTTGCGGTTGACATTAAACAATGAGCAATCTGTTTGAGCTAGCTGTTTAGAGCTTACTACCTCAGATATTTAAGAGGGTATTTTGCCTGTTTCCATGCCAGAACACTTTTCACAGCTCTCAAACACAAGACCACCCTTATGAACAGGTGTTTGCTCTTACCTTTTAAACTGCTCTTGGTTCTTTCTCACTGCTTTTGGCTCCGGTGAAAGCAGGGGCCACACGTGAGGCCTGTATTATTTCTTTGTTGCCCAAAATATGTCAGTCACAGCAGACAGAATGGAACACTGTTTTGACAGGGTTTGACAGCGGCAGAGACACTGTGGCTGTGGGTCATGCTCCATCTATTAATAATAGCACAGTGAGGTCTGAAATGACGTGAAAAACAATGTGGGCATGTTTTGCTACCCAAGAAATTGCACTCAAGACCAAAATATCTTTCTATAACAACAGCACTAATGTGTATGCATGGGAGCGAGAAATTTATTTTGCATGATTCTTTTCGGAACAGTGTACACACTTCCTTTTTCGTGAGGTTGTCAACAACAGGTTTCTTTTTTTCTTAGACTGTACGAAGCAGATCCCTTCTTTTGTATTACATATTTTGAACAGGTACTAAGGAGCCTTTATCATTGGTCAAATTACTGAAATACTGAATATTTTGAAAATATTAACTGGGAATTGTTCATCAACAGCATGCTTTTAAGATGAAGTATTGTAATGCACAAAAAGTAAAAGGTCTGCTGCATCAAATATTTGTTCCACATAGTCTCACTTATTCCTTAAGCAATATCCGCATGTGGCATTCACCTGTGAAGGAATTTGAAAGCCTACAGTAACAGATCAAGGCAAGAAAACGATCAGGTTTAGTAAAGTTATTGCTCCTGCGCCCTGCCAGTCTGACACCTGCATTAAGCTCTAATGTTACAGCATTTATGCGCAAACACATCTGCCTCTCACTGAACTCAGCAGTCTATCTCACATGCAGGGCAGATGTGAGCTGGAGTAATGGTTTTACAGGAGATATAGAATGTTTGGATTAAAGCTGAGGGTTTTTATGAGACAGAGCACTGGATCTCTGGCCCGTCCTGGTGTAAACTTGTCCTCTGCTCTCTCAGACACCTGTGGAAAGAAGGAAGTGAGTGCAGGTGAGACTTCAAAGCGAGACTGTGTGGAACCTGCATGCTCTGAGGCAGTAGCCTCTGCACCACTCAGGAGAGCTCTTTTTCTATTTTTTATGTATGTTTAAAATGTGAGTCTGAAACAATGAACACATGCCATATTTTAACATACATATGAAAAGGTGTAAGGCATAAGTGTGCAAATTTTCCTTAGGCTCAGCTGAAACTTAGACCATTATAAAAACGTGCTCTTGTGGTAGCCTGTTCACAGGACTCACAGTGGAACCCAGCATCTTTAATCTCTTTAAAACAACACATTTTGCAATAATACTTAACCTAAAAGGACAGATTTACTAATGTTTTGCAGCACCACAAATTCCAATTTGGCATTAAAAATCACTGTTACAATTACTAAATAGGCACAAAATAGCCACAATGGTCGTTTAGCATCCATAATAAAATCAAATGTGTGGTCACTTGCCCTTTTGCGTGTGCATTTATTGAAGCTTCCCTTTCAAAGCACAAAATAAGAGGAGATTACTATAATGAAGCACCTACTTCAATTTAACAAGGCTGATAGTAGACTGCTCTATTTAACTCTTATTATAATTTTGTCACGGACGTGGTGTGCTTTGAGACAGAGAGAGTTCTTTAACACATTTATTTATTTTTGGTAGAAAAAAAAACATTTTTAGGAACACATAATAGGGATTAATGAAGCACTTGTTCATCACTTGGTAACTCCCAAAATTAGATATATCTAAAGGGTTTTTTACAGTGCATTACATTTTATTCACAACTCCAATTCCAAAAAAATTGGGACGCTGTGCAAAATGTAAATAAATGTAAATAAAAACAGAATGCAATGATTTCCAGATCTCACAGACCCATATTGTATTCACAATAGAACATAGAACACATATCAGATGTTGAAAGTGAGACATTTTACCATTTCATGAAAAATATTAACTCATTTAGAACTTGATGGCAGCAACGCATCTCAAAAAAGTTGGGACAGGGCCACGTCTACCATTTTGTAGCATCCCCTCTTCTTTTAACAATAGTCTGTAAACATCTCGGAAGTGAGGAGACCAATTGCTGGAATGTTGGAATGTCTGATGTAGGATTCTAGCTGCTCAACAGTCCTGGGTCTTCTTTGCCAGATTTTTTGTTGAGGATGTGCCAAATGTTTTCTATTGGTGAAAGGTCTGGACTGCAGGCAGGCCAGTTCAACACCCGGACTCTTCTTATGCGAAGCCATGCTGTTGTGATGGATGCAGTATGTGGTTTAGCAGTGAATATTAGCATGAAATATGCATGGCCTTCCCTGAAAGAGACGTTGTCTGGATGGGAGCATATGTTGCTCTAAAACCTCTATATACTGTTCAGCTGTGATTTTGTCTTTCCAGATGTGTAAGCTGCCCATGTCATAGGCACTGATGCAACCCCATACCATCAGAGATGCAGGCTTTTGAACTGTGCACTGATAATAAGCTGGATGGTCCCTCTCCTCTTGAGTCCGCAGGATAAGGTGTCCGTGGTTTCCAAAAAGAATTTCAAATTTTGATTCATCTGACAGAACAGTTTTCCATTTTGCCTCAGTCCATTTTAAATGAGCTTTGGCCCAGAGAAGATGGTGGCATTTCTGGATCGTGTTGACATATGGCTTCTTCTTTGCATGATACAGCTTTAACTTGCATTTGTGGATTGCACAGCAAACTGTGTTCACAGACAATGATTTCTGGAAGTGTTCTTGAGCCCATGCAATGATTTCCAGTAAAGAATCATGCCTGTTTTTTTAATGCAGTGCCACCTGAGGGCCTGAAGATCATGAGCATCCAATATTGACTGTCGGCCTTGTCCCTTGCATACAGGGGTTTCTCCAGATTCTCTGAATCTTTTGATGAATTATGTACTGTAGATAGTGGTATATTGAAAGTCTTGACAATTTTATGTTGAGGAACATTTTTCTGTAATTGTTCCCCAATTTTTAGACTCAGTTTTTCGCAGATTGGTGAACCTCTGCCTATCTTTGCTTCGGAGAGACTCTGCCTCTCTAAAATGCTCTTTTTATACCCAATCGTGTGAGTTAGTTGCAAATTGCTCCTCCAGCTGTTTTCTATTAGTACCACTTACTTTTTGAGCCTTTTGTTGCCCCGTCCCAACTTTCTTGAGATGCGTTGCTGCCATCAAGTTCTAAATAAGTTAATATTTTTCATGAAATGGTAAAATGTCTCACTTTCAACATCTGATATGTGTTCTATGTTCTATTGTGAATACAATATGGGTCTATGAGATTTGCAAATCATTGCATTCTGTTTTTATTTACATTTATTTTTCTTTTACACAGTGTCCCAACTTTTTTGGAATTGGGGTTGTATTATGACCTATATTAGTATGTCAGCAAGTGCTTATTTTTTGTTAGTCTTCATTCTGAGAGTCAAAATCCTGAGAAAATAAGTAATTATTTAATGAAAAGTGATTATTATTGTAATGAGTCACAATTTTAAGGTTAAGAAAACCTACCTGGCAGAAACAGGCTTTCATATAAAAAGCATGTGAGAATGTGATCATACTGCACTGATCATATGAAATTGCACCTGAGATTATGTGTATAGAAGTTCCTAGTAGATAATCCATTAAACTGTCTACCCCCAGCAGCGCAAACTGCTGGCAGACTGTCATAATTAGTGCCTCTTTTAATAAATTTGCTTCAGTGTCTCTCCTGATAAAATTTGCCATTTAAAGAGGTAGGAGAGATCACAAATGAACATCAGTAATTAAGAAAAATTATGGCGGTTGGGTTCAATAAATAGACCTGTATAGCCTATGTTATTTTTTGCTTAGTCCTATATTTGTATGAAATGTCAGTGCATCTGGTTTTGGTTGGTTGTATAAATCTTATAGGAAAAGTCAGCTGTAAATCTTTAATTTTCCTCCTACTAAAGCCTCTGTTAGAATAGACTAAGCCATTTTTGAAACATTTTTGTACACACCGATGAGGTTCTGAACTGTAAGCACTGGATGTAATTTAATTAGTGCATTATTTAAGTACAATTTAACTATAGATTTGTATTAATTTCAGACATTTCACAGTTTCACAAGATTTTTGTTTTTTTCTTAGACTGTCAGTCAAATGTCAGTCTCACTACTCTGGGAAAATTAAGGCCCCAAAAAGTTCTCTCTGATGCATTAGGTTACATCACATCTCTTTCAGCTATTGGCCATTGATTATTTTTGGGTTCCGTGTTCTGCTACACAGTCCAGCAGATATCTAACTGACCTGTGTATTGTTAAATGGAGATGAGGAGATGGACACTGCCATCATATCTCTCAGGAACAAAGCAGCACATTGCTTTCCAAAGACCCCACAAGAGAAAAGTGGGACTTCTGCAATGTATGTTATTTAGCAGCCCAAAACAGCATTTTTTTCTATTTTAATATAAACTGAATTGAATTAAAGTAAAACAACCCATAACAAATTTACCAGAGCTAAACTGAACGAATCTAAATTAAGTCTAACTTGAAAACTTGTCTTTTGCCTCGTCAGGCACAACTGCAAAATTGCAATTATGATGACAACTATTACAGTTTATGAATCTGATTTAGTGTATTATTAAGAAAACAATTGGAGGACTTAAGGAACATTCAAACAAGTTCAGACAGAAGCGTTTTTTCCTGAAAGCCAATCACAGCCCTACAGCAGGACTAGAACACAGCAAGAAGATGCAGGAAATCTGCTTGAATTTCAAAAAGAAGAGCCTGAGTCTTCTATCATTCCTCTGCTGTAACAAAGAAAAATGTTACAGCATGTGCAATTCATTTTTCATTTTAAAGGAGCAAATGGGTGGTATATGATGGATGAAAGCCTTAACAATGAATCAATGGACTCTATATGTAAGAACTGTTGTAGCCTATTTTGACGTGCCTGCCTTAACTGAAATGAAATCAATCATGCTAAAGAACTGTGATTTAGCATTAGCATCCATTTGAAAATAGACTTCCTTTGTCCGTCATGGCAGATTTTCATACTCAGTAGTGATTTGACTTGACCGTGATGATTTTGTGTCAACGTCTTAAGCACAACAGAGCCCTCAGCCATTAATCACCTGTGCTCTAAGGCAATAAAGCTAAGTAAATAGTCTTGTTCTAGAGTGAAGGGCAAGGAGGATGAAGGCCCTCAAAATTTCTCACAGCACTAAATCTCACAGTCCTAAGGCAGACCCTGGGGCAGCGTGGATTACCAGTCGACCTCCACACCAACGTGGATGTTCAGCAACCAGCCTGTAGGTGATTTATGGCAGGTAGCTCAAAACCCACCCACCCCCTTCTTACCTGCTGACGTTTGTTATTACAATATGATTTATTTTCTCTCGACTAGCAGAGCCTGATGGCTTTAGCAGCCACCCTGGTGCTCCAGCCCAGTATGAGGTGGGCTACTGTGGGAAGAGACACACAAGGGTGGAGATCAAGGATGGAGATTAGGGGGAAAGCGGGAACTCATTAAAAAGAGTCCTGTACTGGTGGTGAAGTGAGTCAACAGGACGAGAACTCCCTACTGTAAGCACTTCATGGCCCGCTGTGCACTAACATGAAGTAAGACATCGGATCTTTTAAACAAAAATGGTCCACATGATTCCTTTCCAGTGCTTGCTTAGTCAAATGGCAACATAATGAAAAAAGTGGTGGACTATATATTCCTGATGGATACTTTCAACTTACTTTCACTAGTTCATTTGCAAATCAAAAAGCTTTACCTACAACTCTGTGAAAAGCTTCGAAAATCTGGTGCTTATGTAGCTTTGCAACTACTGTGAGCGGCTCACTCATCGTTCCATAAAAGCTTTGTCTGCTCACTGAAGGGTCTCAGCACAAATCAGGAAACACTTGTCCAGAACGTAGACAGACAACACAAACATCCTTTTCCAAAGGGAGTGAACAACTACCCCTTTGGAGTGCTAAAACCTTGCAATTGATAGTTCCCAGGCATATAGGAATACTAAGCCTATAGCTGAACCAAGCCCTAAAGATAGACATGGGCCCACTTTTATGCCATTCACATTTACTTGCAGCCACGGTGTCAGGAAAAACTCCTCTCTGGTGAAACCATTATTGGACCTGGATAAGCAATGAGTTTCACGCACAAATAGTGTCCTTTTCATCTGACGTGCTTTTGATCTGACATGTATTCCAGCTAAAATACCAAATTAACACTGTCCGGACTGGATTGTGTCTATTAGTTTTCTTTTCTATTTTTAGCCTCATATACCAACTACATGATAACATTTATATAATATTATGTTTACGTATACACTTATATTTATGGCATTAGTCTGACGATCTTATTCAGAGTGACTTATAATTTTGTTATAGAGGTGGGAGAATGTAGCATTAAGAGTCTTGCCCAAGGAATAGTATTGGCATAGGTGTGATTTCCTGAGGAGGCTGGGCAAGTTACAATTATTCATTTTAACAATACTTATTTGGCATTAAAACATAATAAAATGCATTGGTTTAACTGATAAAACAAATGTTCCTGTAAATATATTTACTACTAACACTGAAATAATAAATTTCTATTAAATCATTTTTGTTGCCCCCTCCCAGTTCTAAAAAACTTAGTTGCACCCAGAGTTCTCCTTTACCCTTGTTTCACTGCAGTTATACAGTGTTCAAAAGTCACATACATAGCAAGTTCCATAACTTTTCAGTAAATGTGATATTCAGAAAAAGAAAACATCATGAGCTTCTATGCTGTTCTGAGTTGTAAAAACATCTAAAAATCAAGATTTCTTTTAGTAATTTATGCATTATATCACTGTCAAACCCATTAAACATAATTGGCCATGGTTACACTTACCAATGCAGGATAATATACCTTGTTATATCAGCCAGACCAACCAGTAAAACTAAAAAAAAAGATAAAGACAAAGAAAAAAAGAAAAAGAAAGTAAGATTATAACAGGAGTTAAATAGAGCAGTCTATGTTTACTATCAGCCTCGTTAGACTGGAGTAGGTGCTTCATTATAATACTCTCCTCTTATTTTGTGCTTTGAAAGGGAAGCTTCAATAAATGCACATGCAATCTCTTTACATTAACATACAGTAGGAGTAAATCTTATCTTGAACCACTCCTTCCTGGTATTTTTGGACAGCAATGATACTTCGGTAGAAAATCCTGTGGCAAGATTATATTGTTATGTTTTTGTATATTTCCAAAAGGTTTTTAATAGCTTTTGCTATTTCTGTATGCCCCCAAATCAACCATGAAGGTTCTGTACAACCCCTCTAAAATTTAGGCCAAAGTTGCACTCTTGAAAATTGGTATAGCATTTCACAATTACCTAGATGGGGAACTGAACTCAGGTCTGCCACATGAAGGGCAGCACTATGTTATATGAATGGTGTGGGCTGTGCTATGAACGTTTTCCCTTGTACTTCGGCATAAGAAAACTCAATCTTTTACTATTTCTATGGGTCTGTACAGATCTGACATCCTGACTTCTGCTGTTATTACAAAGGCGTTTGTGGGCATGAGGCACTGCCCAGGGACACCAGATAATCTTAATCTGTTCCTGACTATTTCCTGTTTTTTTCCATCTGCCAATTACCTTGCATTACAAATAATTCATACATGTTCATACAATAACATGAATTTATACAAAACAAGATTAAAAATGAGGTCAAATTCATGGCACACTTAGCTCAGCTGCTCTCAGTCACTATTCTAAATGGACCATTTCAGGGAGAAAAAGCCAAGATGAAATTTTACAAACTGATTATGTTAAAATAAGACTTTTTAAGGAGAATATGATTATCCCGTTTTAGAAAGAAAGCTTATCTTCTGGTCTTCACTGACTCAAACTCACTGACCGTGTCTTTGGCTTACCTGCCGAGAAACCATTACAACACATCTGCCACAGTACTTATGATCCATATTTTCCACTATTTCCCCCCATTACCCAACTTCAAATGAACCAGCCAAATTCAGCTAATGAACTTTCATTGCTCTCTGAGTGAAAAACATGAAGAGAGGCCCAAACCTTTTTCAAAAGCCACAGAATTCTCGGTGGGGTTAATTTGACACGAACAGAAGTTAATCATGAGTATGTGCTATAAACGTTATAAATATTTTTAGGTCAAGGATGTGGAATCTGATTCCGGGGGGCTTAGTCGTCACTTTCATGAGTGTGTAGCTGTAAAACTTGCAGTGGAGCATTCCTGTAGAAGCATTCAGGTTCTCTCAAATATGCCACTGTAAGACAATCATGATCACTAAATCTAAACTGGATAGGTTTCACATTTGCTTGCTCATCAAGATCACTGTAAGCAAATGCATAACTTTTATTTATTTATGTATATTAAACTTTGACTTAGTTTCAGAGGCCAAATAAGCAGCACTATTTTCATATGTTTACATTTTATTTAAGTCACAATTTGAAGCCTATATTCTTTAGTGCTTTCCTCCCTTGGTTCAAACAAATGTATGGTGCCAACATGTCAGAACACTCCACCAGATCCATTTCAAATATGTGGCAAGGGATTATGGTGCATGTAGGTTTGAGAACAGTTACATAAACAGGAAGTGGACCACTGCACCCCCCCTGTACAGGTTATTGTGATTGCAGTTTTGTGGGCTAAAGTCTATATGAATTGAATGAGCTTGATGAGTCAAACATGTATTTCCAATCTCTTCATCGGTAGAGCTATTCACACCTTCTGCAACGACTTGTCTCCAATGTTCGGCATGTGAGATACGAGGAGTCTTCAAAGTGCTGGGCCCCAGAGCTACATGTTCCGCCGGCGTCCAATAGAGGGTCATCAGCCAAGCAAGCTCTCCATACCATTGATCAGTCCATGCAGGTTTTAACTTACACACTCATTGCTACAGGACGATTCTACATTATTTAAAACCTGCACACAGCGTCTTCTTTGTTGATGTTTATCTGTTTCGCATAGCTTTCTGTAGCACATCTTAAAATTCTGTCTGGGATTCTCATTTCTTTATTTAACACATGTTCAGTCTGAAGTCACCTGATACTATCAAGTTTTAAAACATTCCGAACAGTTTGGTCTTAAAGCAGGTATCACGCTCCTTGTAACAGATTAGCATCAATATTAGTGCAGTGAAATCTATTTTCTGTTATTTTACACCATTTGAAGACACCATATCATAGCAAACTGAACGTTTTGTGGTATGTGGTATGTAAACACAGTTAAAGTTTCAAAACTTCCATTCATTCCACAGTCCAATATAAAAACTAATCTGCAAAAGCAGCTCCTTTTTGAATTCATTGTTTTTGTGATGTCACAAAACCCAACACATTTACACCAATCAGCCATAATATTAAAACCAACTCCTTGTATCTACACTCTTTGTCCATTTTATCAGCTCCACTTACTATATAGGTGCACTTTGTAGTTCTACAATTTCAGACTGTAGTCCATCTGTTTCTCTGCATTCTTTGTTAGCCCCATTTACCCTGCTCTTCAATGGTGAGGACCCCTGCAGGACCACCACAGAGCAGGTATTATTTGGGTGGTGGATAATTCTCAGCACTGCAGTGACACTGATGTGGTGGTGGCATGGTAGTGTGTGTTGCGCTGGTACAAGTGGATCAGATACAGCAGTGCTGCTAGAGTTTTTAAACACCTCAGTGTCACTGCTGGACTGAGAATAGTCCACCAACCAAAAATATCCAGCCAACAGCATCCTGTGGGCAGCATCCTGTGACCACTGATGAAGGACTAGAGGATGACTAATCCAAACTGTGCAACCACAGAAGAACTATCATCTCTGACTTGACATCTTCATGGTTTTATATTTGACATCTTCATGGTGTTTAATAGAGTGGACAGTGAGTGGGCACAGTGCTAAAAAACTCCAGCAGCACTGCTGTGTCTGATCCACTCGTACCAGCACCACAGTCAGTGTCACTGCAGTGCTGAGAATGATCCACCACCAGAATAATACCTGCTCAGTGGTGGTCTTGTGGGGGTCCTGACCACTGAACGACAGGGTAAATGGGGGCTAACAAAGTATGCAGAGCAACAGAAGGACTACAGAACTGCAAAGTGCACCTATACGATAAGTGGAGCTGATAAAATGGACAAAGAGTGTAGAAACAAGAGGTGGTTTTAATGTTATGGCTGATCAGTGTACATATATCTGCTTACAGCAACTTAGCCCTACCCGTTCATGCTGAAGGAGTGTTCCATAAGAAGTGTGCTGGTTTTCGAATGAGGTTCATTTGTATAAATGCCAACACTTTCTATACAGTTATTAGCACCATAGCACACAAGCAAACATGATGCTGTTTGCTCTGTCCCTGATTTAGATAGATAAAGTCTTGTTAACTCGCATCTTGGTCAAGCTCTAGTGACGTCACACTCTCTCTGTGGTCAGGATGCATCTCTGACAGAGAGCCTTTCTTGGCACGGACCTTTCATCTCCCTCTTAGTTCTGAGGGCCACAGGACAGGCAGTATATCATTTCAAAAAGAAACAGAAAAGCTTTCAAGTGAGCACGTCCCTTGAAACGTTACCCAGGCCGTAATTATAGCGCAGGGGAGCTGGGAGGCTTTGAGCTTTACAGCAGAGCACTGCGGTGGCCGGGTACTCTAGAGACCGAATGAAGAGACTGGGGAAAAGCACAGAGGAACATAAGGAAAAGGCACTGACGTCGCCACAGATGAGCCTGCTGTGAAAACTATATACACAGAGCATGTGAATATAATGGACTGAATGCACATCATCTGTGAATGAAATGAGTATAATGCAGGTTGGGTAGAGATCCATGCAGCTCAAATGCTATGACAGGCAGGTAGAAGAGAGACTGAATAGACAGAATGTGCTCCAGAAACTGAACACATACATAAGGATTGGAAATGTGCTATTAACTGCTACGTGTAGCCAAACATTATCACAAACATAAATACATTTGCTAGTTTCAGATCTGTACAGTAGTCAAAGTAAGGCTTGAAAATTCCACCCTTATTTGTGAGCAGTGGGTTAAATTAGTCATGCACAACTTCCATCCAAAAACCGTTTTAACATCTGTGTGTGGCCACCATACTGTTTTTCAGAGGATATACCTCTTCCAGATTCCACGTGTCTGTCTTAGTCATTTTGGAGGAGGAGGAACACCAAAGTGAAACAAATAAATGTGATGTAGACCAGACAGACAGATGGACAGGGCAATCAGGTCAGATCTTTAAGCCATAACTATGAACTCACTCCTCTCTGTTTTTTGACAACTTCTCAAATTAAATTAGTTCAGTAATTTTGCTGCATATGCAGTAATTTGACCACACTAGAATGCAGTTATAGATTAAGGAATACCTACAGCTACAGCTGCTGTTGCATCTGACATTGAACTACAGAGCATTCGTTTCCTTTTTATGGTAAATAAAACCACAGGATGTGCTCCAGATGGGTAGGCCGAGGATTATATGTAACAAAAACAAAGGTCCTGGCAAAGAAATCCAACTGGCTGAGTACAATATATCTTCACAACATTTAATAAATGTGCTGGGACTGGAACAGTGGACCTAACTGATCTTACTATACACAGGATGCTTTTGCTGTGGTTATGGCTTGAGCTTAGAGGAACTAAACAGAATTAGACAGGTTCCGTGACGTTCATAACTTAGCAAGTGAATGCAGGAGCTTTAACCCTTCCAAGTCGAGACATATTGCTTTTGTTTAGTCATGCTAAACAACTTACTTACACAATCAATTTACATTCAATTTACATTCTGAAACAAGACTAAATACCTTTTAAAAAAAATTAAAATATTAAAATATTTCCTCTTCAACAACACATGTGGAATCAGTTGGAAGTTTAGAACCTGCACTTTCAGTATAATCTCTCCACTTGTTTAAATGAGTTGCACATGAGAAATAGTTAACATAGGATTACATAATGCTTTTGCTATCACCCTGTAAAAAATTGTAAAGGTTAAAGCATTTGCATGCTTTCATACATTCATCTACATGGTTTTCATGCATCAAGTCACCAGAGCAAAGTGTAGTTTTTCAAAATGAAGCATTTCTAGTCATAAAGAGTGCTATTCGGTGTATGAAGGCTGGAACAAATGATAAAAAATGTCTTTTGAGCCCAGAAAATGGATCATGTGTTGAGGTAGAGTCGCTTCTGCTGTCAGATCTATAACCTAGATGTGTGAAGACTGCAGAGGCACTCTGGGACTTATCATTTATGCAGTATTGCTGTTTGCTTAAAGATAGAAATGCTACAGAAAGTAATGTATTAGAACAACGCATTAAACAACCACTAATGCCAAACTGGTTTATTAGACAAAGCATAGCCAAGACTCTTAATAAGTAAAAACCAAACTGTTAGCGTGTGTCACTCTTTCATTGAGTACAGCACAGAGGTTCAGAATAGACCAGACTGAAGAACTGACGGGGCCTGTCCATAAGGCACATACCTTTTGACCTCAGCAAGGCCTGTGGGGTGAAATTCCTGCCCAGGTTAGCATGGGGTCTCTCAGTGTGGGAATGGTTGCTGATGGAGGACAGCACAGGTGTCTCTGCCACTAATGCACAGCTGTATTCATAAATCAATGCTTGCAAGGCTTTACAGTGGCCAGAAGCTTCACTGCTTCTCTGCTGTAGATGTTTAGCTGCAAGGATCATCTGATGTAAAGTGTTACACAACAATATGCAAAACACAGGTTTTTTCTCTCTGTCTCCCCCTAGCTAAAATTACCTTCAGCAGCAGACAGCACTGCAAGACCCAAACTGTGATACCTCTTGTTATACATAAACTCATACCACTTTCATAAGAAAACATCTGAAAAGTGGCAGCTTTATATGAGAAGGAAAAATGTTTTTAAATTTCATGTACTTTGATGAAACAACACTTTCCAAATGGACACACAATGGAAAGTGATGCCTTCAAAAAAAGAAGATTATGACATATGACAGCGATGATAAGCAGTGCATAGAAAATGATACACACTATATGAAAAGATTTAATAAAAATACAGACAGTACTGTGTCAACGTCAATGTTCATTAAATTAATTCTCACTCAAAACATTATTACAAGTTTGTTTTTTTTTCGGCATCAGGAAAATGTAAAAAACATGTATTTAACGGAATGTTACACAGAAGCTTTAACAACTATTTATACATGTATTTTTTCAGTTTTTTAGAGAAATCTGCCAGGTTATTTTTCCAGAACTCTGAAGTTCAGTCTTTGAGGTTGGTTGCATTTTCTGTTTCTCGCAATCCAAGTAATCCCAAACACATTCAGTGACGTTGAGGTCTGGACTCTGGAGTGGTCAGTCCATTGTTCTGAGAACACCAGCAGCTTCTTTGTTTGGCAAATGTTCTGGAAAGAAATTGCACAGGATGGACAGAAACACTTGTGGGTTCTTTTTAGATCTGAAGCAAGAGTGGAGCTTAATTTTCTCCTCTTTCTCAAAGGTGAAAGCTTTAAGTACTGTTTACCTGATGGCAGCAGTGTTGTTGGTCTACCAGGCCTTGCACGGTTATTCGGAGTCCCATTTTCTCTGTATTTGTAAACTCTAGTTTTGGAATTTCCCATTTTTTTTACTTATTGTCCCTCAAACCTTCCCTTTCTTATACAAGTGAATTATCTTATATCTAATCATCACAGAAGTAGCTCCTGACAAACAAGTAACTTGTATTAAATATGTGCTTTGCCTGGAAATTAAATAAACGAAGGGTGGTATCTGACTTCTGCACAGGTCTGTGTGTATTTTAAGTATAACACATAACTATGTATCATGACCTTATCTGTTTAAAGACTATCCAAATAATCTAATGATCGAAATCAATCAGAGTGTATATGACATTGTAATTTTTCTGTCTGTTTCTTAATTTTGTTATATGGTAATGAAACATCATTGTGTCCCACTTTGAGAAAGCTCTGTATTTACTTGGCAAGCACAACAAAGCTGTGGTGAGGGCAGTTTCTCTGAAAAATGCCCATCAGAGGAGGCATTGCACCCTACACTGAAGAGAAGTTTATGTAACAAACCCTTTTTGGGGTAGCTGAGCGACAGGTGCATCATTTCCAGGTTTTTTCTCCTCCTCAGGCTGAATTAAAATGCCACAGCAGGCCTGCTTTGCACTCGTTCAGAGCCTTTAAAGGAATTGGGGTGATGCATACCTGATGGCCACAGCGGGGACTGCTGGAACCATCTTCCTGGAGCCCAGGTCAGTGCATATATAAACACTTCCTCCCCTGGGGGTCAAGGACTTCTCTTGGATTACACGGCCAGCGAGTCACCCCCTCCATTCTCGGTGTGGCTCCCGAGGTCACTGAGACTGGTTTGAATGTGGCGTGGGGGTGGCCATGTCTAAAAAAAGGGGTAGAAACAGTAAGTGGAGCTTATGTCCCTGTCTTTTTGTGTGTGTGGGTAGGCCTTGGGGCCAGTGCTCTCATATTAGAATGTCCCCTGCTGGGTCAGGAACAATGACATCAGTGTTTATGGTGATATACGCAGAACTGGCTAAGCTACCGCTCAGCTTGAAACGTCCACACATTGTGCTAAAAGAAGAGGTGGCAGAATCTAGGTAATAATAAACAAGGAACACATGGTAAGTGGCAGGTTACTGAATAATATATCATCACTATTGGAACAAACCCATATATCTCAAAAATGGTAACTTTACAAGAAAAGGAAAAAAAAAACAACCTTGTGATGTAAGTTAACATAATCATAATTTTATACCAGTCCAATTAAATCATTTCCATGGGTCCACTCATCATTGAATTTTCATATAATGTAAAAGGCAACTGGCCTTTTCAAATCATATTTTTAAAAGTCCTGCTGAAAGGTTTTCATATGACAGCTTCCAATATAAGGAATAAAGTCATTAATAACAAAAAAATGTCAAAAGTTTTTTTTATTTTTTTTTACAAATTTTTTAGTTTTTCTCTTCAACCTCTAACCATGTGACCTCTCTTTTTTCTGGACTTCTTGTTGAGGATTGTTCAGGCTGCTGAACAGTCTCCACCCTTTAATGTGGAGAGACATAAAACCTGCTCTGAGGTTATGCGTAATACCTGATGCTAAAGCCTCTATATTTACCAAGTATTGTTTGGATCGGATACTAGACATGAGCTTCAAAGGGATGCACACATGAGAAGCCAGCGTGCCGCCATGCCTTTGAAATCTAACACTGTTATGTGATGTTGTTGGGGTGACTGTCCATCAAAAGTGCTCAGCCAATAAATAAAAGACCTAAATACCAGCAAACGAACGTGTCGAGAGACTTGTTAGTAAACCTGACATTATTTGTCTTATACAGTCTCGCAATGTGAAACAAAATAAAATGGCAGCTGATTATGTTTGAGGTAAACAGTTATTAATGCAGGGCCTATTTGTTTTAATGGATGTGTTGTAAAAGACTATTCCAATGCTTGCTTTGTCCAGACATCACAAGTCAAAGATACCCCATTTCTTATGTTAGAACCTTCATCAATTTTTATCTTATATCTGTTTCATTGCTGTACTATGCTCAAAGTCATATTGCTGGGGTAGGTAGAAAAGGTAAGCGTTAAAACAGATGCCATTGCTGGGAAAGGAGCTCCACTTCCAGAAACATCTGCATTTGTGAGGGCAATTCTATATGTCACTGCTCAATAACTTTTCACTTTTTTTCACCATGAACCCCCGTTTCTGCGGCAAAAGTTCCTTTGCCAGCCAATGGTAGTGTATCTCGCTGGATCCTCTGATTTATGGGTTAGAATCCTTTTCCAGATGCATGCAGCGCTGCGGCAGGAAGCGAGCCAGCTCCACAACCCAAAATCCTGCTCCGACACACGCCGAGTGACACACGTTCCTCCAGGCTCAGAGCAAGCTCTAGGCCAAAGAGTCCAACTTTTCATGTTCTGCAACAGAGGTCCTAAATGAGCACTGGCAGGCTGAACTCTGTGATAATTTAGATGGATTATGAGTGTTAGAGCGCGTTTTCATGTCAAAGGCAGATGTGTCTACAAACATAAACACAGGTGGAACTGAATGAAAGATCTGTGGTAGGCCTGCAAGAATTTCGTTGCAAAACAATTCACTCTGTTGATCACAGACCAGCTGTATTTGTGTTTTCTTAATTAATAAACATAAACCCCTGATGTATGAATTGCAACACATTTAGTGCTAAAGTTTAATAATATGACTTGGTTGTAATTGTGAGGCAATGGAAAAGACATCCGTACAAATCTGAATGCGAATGACGTATTTATGTCTAAGGAGTCAAGTTGTGATTTAACATGCTGTTTTTATTGAAGGGGGGAGGAACATTCCATGACTTTGTCCCAAGGTTATAAAATCGGAAACCCTTTTCCATGTTCGCCCTTTCATTGCTAATTAGACTTTGTCATAGAGGACTCTATATTTCAGAATTGTGCTGTCAACACAATTTCAGGCGTGTTAAAGCATCAGTATAAACAGTTTCAGGATCACTAGCCTTGTTAACAGGGAATGTGTCTTATGCATTTCACACTCTGCCAGTGATGTATCTCCCTGTAGTATAGATAGCATGGAAAGATACAGGAGTATTCTTCTAATGCAGAACAGCCATTAGATGAAAGCCATTAGATGAAATTGACAAGCTACCAGTGGATAGATATGGAATGGAAATAGATCATATCCAGTCTCCCTCAGAATAGCAGGTTAGTCCTGCACAGGTCAGTGTGTCTCTACAACACCATAGAGGGGACTGTTTTGACTTTATGGGTTGTTTTAGTCTGTATGTTATGTAGACTTCATGAAGTAATACAGTACTAACATGAAGTAATAAAGTACTATCTAATCTCTACTAGAATTCTGGATACAAATTAGACACAGAAGTTGAGTAGAGTTTTCATCAGAGCCTGAAGAAATCCATAATATGCACTCTGTAACTTTAATATAGGTCTAAGTAGTTTAGACGTCTTTTAATATTCCACCTGTTTAGCTCATATTTGCCCCAAACTGGCAGTTTTGCATGGACAGAATTGAAGGATGCTGTCAGACAAAGCTAAATTTATGATTTTTGGCTCAAGAGTTCTCTGTGTGAACCACGGGTGAGTGAATCAGAAAAACTCTGCCTGAAATTGTTGGAGAGCTGGGTAAACTTTATACAGCTTTAAAAATAAAGAAATGCTTTCATGTTGATTTTCCTATGCAGATAGCCAGCAAAACCTCTGTGTACTCATATTGGGGACTCATATAACATTCAGTATGGGCTTTTCAAGTCAGAGCATGACTGGTGCATTCTTTTGGGAAATAAATATAAATATGAATTTTCTTGCAAGTTACATGCTTGCTGCTTGTTCTACTCATTAGAGGAACTTGACTTTATGACATGACTTTTTCTTCATAATTCAGGTGTTGTAGCTGTTGAGTGGTTTGATATGAATGTTCCATTCTATAGAAGCTTACAGGGTCAGAATTGTTCACAGTGGTGGTGATAGAGACTAAGCGTCTGTTTAATGCCGCTAGAAGTTACCTCATAGAAAGTAATTACATGCAATGGTTACAAATATGCTGCCTGATGCCTGAGACATTGTTTTATCATAGTTGTGAGAAACAATACAAGAGATACAAGAAAGACATTATAAGGAATAGAAAACATCCCCCAAAGAATACATATAAAACTCATCAGACACATGTAGGAGCACTGGTTGTTTTCGATAGTGAATAAAATGACTACATTTGTGTTGTAGACATCATGACCCCTGATTTTTTATCACCACTGTTGTAAAGAAATCAGAGAAGTTTCTCTACAATGAACCATTTCACTTCAAACCACTCTTTATGACCGTATTTACATCTCATCTCTTGAATTATGCGGGAAATTTGAAAAAATCCACTTTAATTTCCACTTTAATCATTATAGGAGTTTATGTTTGTGGGTGTGTGCATTAAACGTGTGTCAGTGCTCTTCCATCTTGTGTATTACTTGTCCCTCTAAGTTTAAAGAGCAGGATCAGATCACAAGCATGCTATAGTGAGTCCTAGAGTCTAGTTTGAATGCAACATGGTTGAAAAGCAGTTGATCATCGAAGTATTTAGCCTTCCATTTTGAAGTGAAGTTGGTGTTGAACCGGGTTTCAGAAAGAGAACACAGAGTAAAATAAAAAGCAGTTGAGAACTCTTTATTTTTAGCAAGGCTGTGTTCTCTGTGGGTGTTTGTGTCCCAGACCACCATCTTCAACAGGAACAGGAAATACTGCAGAAGTCTAGAAGTTGATGCACTGCCAACTTTAAATGCCATCTCTAAAAATACCCGCCAGGAATTCAGGGCTTGGCAAAGGGGCAAGGTCGGTGGCCTGGGCCTTGTCGCCACTATGAGGGCCTATTTTGACACTGTCTGAGTGTAATCCAACCCCGTCTCTCTCTCGGCCTCTTTCGCTACCTCTGCATAATCCCCTCTGCTGCTCTCCGACTCTCTTGAGTTGCCTTTTGCTCAGCCAGGGGGGAGGTTTTGAATAGAGGGGGGCTCTCTGCGCACAGTCCTCTGGGATAGTCACTTGCTTGTTGGTCTTGGAGAACATGAAAATATGTCACCCACCCGTCTGCCGCTTGAAGCCTAAAAATACCTGGCCAAGGTGACCACGCTGAGGCTGCATGATGGGGCTGGTTTTGCAATGATGTTTTACCATGACTCTGGCAGAACAGTATGTAGCCCAAAGATGACCCCTCCAAAACAACATTCATATTGAATTAGGTGACTGAGGCTTAAATATTCATACCCTTATCGGTTTCTTTAGTAAAGCTATTTGAAGGCTCAAATGGTTCTTTTTATAGTCAAATGGTTCTTCTCTATGGTGGAAAACCAGTTGTTTATGGTTCTTTAAAGAAACATTTTAAAAATTATTCTATACAGCACCAAAAAGGATTTCAAAGAACTCTTTTTCAAAACTTTATAGAACCCTTTTTGCTGAGAGTGTAGGTCTAAAATATTTAGCTTTACAGTCCTTGCCAACAATTCTGGAATATCTTCATTCAGAATAATGCATGAATAATTATTACTTTAGTAACTGAGCAATATACTATTATTTTGATAATTAATTGAGTAACAAGAGTTTTAAAAAAGGCCAAGCAATAGAAATTGACTTAACAATAACAAACTTAACAGTAACAAACCATGTAGGCTTTACCGGAAAAAGACAAACGAGAAAAGTTCAAATTAACTTGAAAACACTGTATGGGAAAAAAGCATACAAACTGGTGTGTAAATCAGTCTCTGTTTCTTCTCTGAGACCAAAAGAAGAATTTAAAATATACAATACTACTATGCAAACTGTCATATAATCATTGCCATTTCACTGAGTAAATAAATTATATTTTCATTCTATGTTATGTATTTTGTCTGAGTAATTTGGTTTAATTGTCTAATTATAACAGCCCTAACATAAATGTGTTCAGAACATGAACACAAAGCTCTGTCACTATGATGGATGGTTCAAAAAACAGTACGTCTGTGGTACAACACATTTCCAGGGACCTCGGATTAGATTCACCAGTCGCTCCTTTACATCATTTTGATATAATATATTGATGGACTGTCTCAGAGCCACAGTATCTATATTACTGCATGTATTTATGTGAAACAAAATATAAAAACCTAAAACACCAACAAAAGAAAAAACAAAACTCCTTAAATACTCTGCAGAAAGAAAATAGATGCAGGAGATTTAACACAAACAAACAGTAATGACCTCCAGCTGCCTTTCCACCATGCCAGCTGAGTGCGGTTTTGGGGCTCTTGCAAAGAACTTGAGCCCAGTGCATGTGCTGCAGGGCTGAATCGCCTGAAACTGAAGAGTAAAACGGGATCGCAGCTTAGTCTTAATCATAGTACTATAACCACACATAATGCACTTTTTTTACTCAGCAAAAACATTTTATTGCTAGGTTTGCGAGCTTTTCTCTTAGCGTGATGAATGCAGTGAACTAATATGTATGTGACTCTTACAATATCAGAAGAGGAAATGCAAGATAAGAAAAACAGCAAGATGTGCAAGTAACATTTCTGCATCCTCATGGTCCCACTAAGACACACAGCTGGCATAGAAACAAGAATATCTGTTAAGTCTTTTTAATGCATTTCAGGAACATCGTTGAAGGCTTATATCAACTGGCAGACAGTATATACTTCTGTCTGGTGTGCAAAAACAAATGACAGAATTATTCCAACTCTCAAAACATTGTTTCCCTATTGTCAGGCTTTTTTTCAGTTGTGGTTTTTGAATAGTACAACTGGGCATAACATCACTTCACAGAATATTGATTAATTAATTATTTACATAATATATATAAGCTACCAATATAGTTTTGTAATACCAATCTGAGATGCTCAGATATTTTTTGTTAAATTTTTTCTGAAATCTGGTGATTTGAGATGGTTTAACCCTGTTAAAATTGTCTCTGAATGAATGAAGTTCTAAACGTTTATCATTCGATTACAGTTTTTAAAAGATTTGAAAAAGACTGGACAAAAACATAAACAATAGTTTTACTGTTCATGCTAGGCATTGGTGCAAATCAGCACTGAGGGGACATGTTCTCCCCACTTTTTGAAATTGTGCAAGCTAATTTTTGTCAAAGGGGAGGATGGTTGTTGAAAAGTACATAGCTTATGTTACTAATAATATTTTCTTTGAAAGCTCCCACAACAATTACAACCCTACTGCCAAAAAAGTTGACTAAAAATAGAATGCAATGATATGCAAATCATATAAACCATATTTCAAAGGAAAATACTACAAAGACAACATATCAAATGTTGAAACTGAGAAATTGTATTGTTTTTGTTTTTTTTTTAAATATATACCCATTTTGAATTTGATGCCAACAACATGTTCCAAAAAAGCTGGGATTGGGGCATGTTTTACCACTGTGTTTCACCACCTCTTCTTTTAACAACACTCTGAAAGTGTTTGGGAACTGAGGAGACCAACTGCTGTAGTTTTGAAAGTGAAATGTTTTCCATTCTTGTTTGATATAGGATTTTAGCTGCTCATCAGTTCGGGGTCTCCTTTCTCATATTTTTCATTTCATAATATGCCAAATGTAATCAGTCGGTGACAGGTCTGGACTGCAGGCAGGTCAATTTAGCACCCAGACTCTTTTAATAAGGAGCAATGCTGTTGTAATACATGCAGAATGTGGTTTGGCATTGTCTTGCTGAAATATGCAAGGCCTTCCCTGAAAAAGACGTTGTCTGGGTGGCAGCATATGTTGCCAAAAAATGTATATATGATTCATCATTAATGCCATGTGCATTAATGCACCCCTATACAATCATGAATACTGGTTTTTGAACTGTGCACTGATAACAAGCTGAGTGGTCTTTAGCCCAGAAGACACAGTGTCCATGTTTTCCAAAAAGAACTTCAAATTTTGATTTGATGGACCACAGAACACTTTTCCACTTCCCCTCAGTCCATTTTAAATGAGCTCGGGCCCAGAGAAAGCAGCAGCATTTCCTCTTTGAGTTTCAGAGTTTTAACTTGCATTTGTGGATGCACCAATGAACTGTTCTCACTGAAACTGGTTTTCATAAGTGTTTCTGAGCCCATGCAGTGATTTCCACTAGAGAATCATGTCTGTTTTTAATGCAGTGGTGCCTGAGGGCCCAAAGATCATGGCCAGCGAATACTGGTTTTTGTCCTTGTCCCTTGCATACAGAGATTTCTCCAGATTCTCTAAATCTTTCAATGTTATTATGTACTATAGATGATGAAAAGCAGAAGTTCTTTGCTATTTTATGTTGATAAACATTATTTTTGAATTGTTGCATTATTTGATCGTGCAATCATTCACAAAGTGGTGAGCCCCTCCTCATCTTTACTTCTGAAAGACTCTCTGGGGTGCTTTTTTTTGTTTAACTTTGTCAGCTTTTTGTCGCCCTTTTCCCAACTTTTTTGGAATGTGTTGTTGGCATGAAATTCAAAATGGGTATACAATTTTCCAAAAATAATAAAATTTGTCAGTTTCAACATATCATCTGATATGTTGTCTTTAACCTATTTTCAATTAAATATAGGGTTTAAATGATTTGCACATCATTGCATGTAGTTTTTACTTACATTTTGTCCAGCGTCCCACCTTTTTTGGAAATGGGGTTGTATATTGAGTTGTCAGTACAAGCTAAAACAGATGGTGAAAGTAATTGAAAATGCAGGATGTGCACAATGACCTGTGTCAAAAAAGATTCACTGTGCAGCAACATTTAGTGAAGCAGGTAGTCTTAACAACTAACTTCACTACATTGTATTTACATCAACATCATATTATCTAATTTACAAACCACTGACATACGTAAATCTGGTTAATAACTTTGTTTTTCTGTATTAATATTGACATATACATAATTAGATATAATGAGAATACAGTAACTTGCTGTATTTTGTTTAGTTAGTTTTATGTATGAAATCTGCAGTTTTATGTGGTGCTAGTAGAGATGGCATATCAGTATTGATGGATATGAGTATCAGGCCAATATCAGCAGAAAATATAATAAACTATAGACTTCAACATTGCTATCCGAAAAAAAGGGGTACGGTGTTATGTCTTCATGCTAGCATTGGCTATGTCTTCTCGATATTGGTCTCCCCCAGTTGTCAAACCAAATTTGCATGAAACGAAAAGGATATGAGACACACTAATGCATTGTTAAAATAGTGTTTGCTCAACAGAAATGCGGTAATGTTTTTTGGCAAGAGTAATACCAGAGTGAACTTAAAAGAATAACATTCATACTTCTGCACATTAAGTGTTGGCTGTGCACTGCCTTTGTTGTCTTTTCTAACCCTGGAAGACCACCATAAATAAACCCTGAAAAGCCTTCCAGCACTCACTTCCTGAATCTTTTCGGTTATATGAAGCAGTATTAAGCAGCGTGGGTGAACAGGATCTATGCCCAGCCCTGTGTGATGGATGTGTGTAAACACACAGCGGAGGAAACACAGTGCTTCCTTTAGTTCAGTTATTCTCATAGGGAGGGAAATCCCACCCAGAGGAGCAGAGGTTAATTCCCCTTAGGACATGCTGTATCACAGATATGCATACCCTTATAAGCATTATACAAACAAGAGAATATCTAACCTTCAACAACATGAGGGGCTACAGTAAGCTATACCTAATGGCAAACAAGACAAACTAAGTTGATTTACATTTTGATGCCAACTCACATGCCTGCAACTGTGTAAAGTGGATTATCACAAATAAGCACAAAACCTACACCTAGTGCAGCTGGACAGTACACTTTACAGTCAAACATCTCAAAATAAAAACAGATAAAACATCAGAAACGTGGTAGCAGCTTGTTTGAATAGCCTCAGCTCAATGAGACTGAGGTTAGTGCTCTGTGCAATCCACTGTAGTGTCTCAACATCACATCACATCACATCAATTTACCAAATCATGTCTTTATGAACCTCACTTCATACAAAGGCCCTTCCCGAAACTGTTGCCACAAAACTGGAAGCATGCAATTGTCTAAAATGTCTTTGTATGCTGTAGCATTAACATTAATCTTCACTGGAACTAAGGGGCCTATCCCACCCCTGAAAAACAGCCCCAGACCACTATAGCTCCTCCTCCAAACTTTACTGTGGGCAATCTGCATGCTGGTAGGTAGAGTTCTCCTGGCATCTGCCAAACCCTGATTCATCAGATGAAAAGATTTTGATGCACAGTTCTTGTACCGCTGTTGTTTTCAGAGGCTGTTTGAAACCCTGTAGTGGGGGATGTGACAAAAGATAGGCAACTTGTATGCACCACATTTTTAGCGCTCAACTGCCTCAGCAGTTTTTGTGGTCTACTCCTTTGTGAGCTGTTGAGCTGTTGTTGCTCCTAGACACTTCCAGGAGCAACAATAGCACTTACGGTTGACCAGGGCAGATCTAGCATGGCAGAAGTTTCATGAAATGACTGGTGGCACAAGTGGCAGCCTTTGACAGTGCCATGTTTAAAGTCACTAAGCTCTCCACTATGACCCTTCCAGTGTTTGTCCATGGTGTTTGCATGGCTGTGTGCTTTATACACTTGTTATCACTGAGTGTGGCTGAAACACCTGACCGCAATAATTAAGAGGGGTGTCCACATCCTTTTGGCCATAAAGTGTCTATAACAGCATGGAATGTGCACGAGTCAGAGAAACAGTACAACACCAATGCTTATCATTCATGAACATGTCCACTGCTGAAGAAAATGCACTCCAAAAGATCAACTGTTGAATGAATTCAATCATGCCAGACATTTCCATTCAATCAAATTGAGTAGAGGCAGTATACACGGATTTTGTTACCTCAACACAATGATTAATCTAAATTAACACATTTCAGTGCAATTTATTTGGGTTTCATTGGAATGAAATTCTCTTTGCATCAATGTAAACATTCATTGCAATGTACTTTCAATATTTTTGTCCATTTTACATTAACCAGTTACTTGTTAAAGACAACACTTTTCATTTATTTCATGTTGACATATTTTCAGTTTGTAAGACAAACAACCCCACTGGTTCTTTTGAGTGTGTTCAGTTTGATCATCCCTCAAAAGTGCTTAGCATCACAAAGACAAATAACTGGATAATCACATTGATTTATCAGTCTTCGTACTTTAGCAGGAGCTTCATCATTTGCAAAGAAACCGTTTGGTGAGTTCCTTTTTGAGTGTGTTTGCTATGTGCTACGCACTGATCAGAGGTGGGCAGTAACGTGCTACTGCCTTCATTATCAACAACATTCACATTTAACCAAATCATAGCCATGAAGTTATTTGTGGCAATATACTTCAGAGAAGAATCATGAGGGGTTTGGTCTGTGTACACTCCATAACGTGTTGTATTGCTTAATTAGTTCCCTTTATATCAAGCTTCCAAAAGATCTTAACGTCAGACTTCTAAATGCTGTTAACTCTTAGAACCCTAGGGTAGTTTGGGGTAATTGTTTGGTATTTGGGTCAATTACAAATACAATTATAAAGCATCTAAATGAGACATTATCCGTATTTAGCTGTAAATTTCTGTCTGAGTTAATCAGAGGATTGTTCGAGGCATGAGCAGAAGTTCCAGATTCAACATGTGCAGTTGGGGATTTAAATTGGGCATATAAATGGACATAATTGTCTGACTGAATCTTCGCTGATCCCCCATAAAGTCACTCCAGACACACAGGGTAAGTGCAGTTTCGCACATGTGTAGTCCAAATCGTGTTTCCGGTTCAAATCAGGTTGTGACAGGCTTAAAAAGCAAGCTGAAAGCTCTTTTTATCAAAGGGAGGGACTTTCCCCGCAAACAGATGCCATGTTGAGCTTTACAAACCTTCCTATTCATTTTCCAACCAGTGGCTGGTCTCCTCCTTTATAATGTCTCTGACCATATTCTGCTCTAATTAAAGAAGGTTGACCAGTTCAGTGGAGAGCAAACAACAAATAATCAATGCTGAACTAGAACAGAAATGACTAGCTTGCAGTCTTTGTTCCTCTGAAGGCACAACTCCTCATCAAGTCACTTGTGACAGAACATTATTTTATGAGTAAGGAAGGAAAAAAATATATTTGAACATATTATATTTTACTTAAAATTAATAGATTTATTTTAAATTGATATATGTAGTGTTGCCATGAAAACAGACCAGATTTGAGCATGGTAAAGATCTAATGCTGATACAAGGTTTTAGTAATAAATTAATGAAAATACTAAATGTTGTGGACCCAAATGTATGGAGTCAAAAAAGGTCAAAAAGATTTTGAGCTGGTAAAACAGTATTCACAAATGTACTAAATTTGCAGTTGTGTTCAACTCCATACAAGTAAATCAAATTCACAAATGTGTAAAAATATTTTGAATATATAGAAAGGATTTTTGAATGTGTAAAAAAGATTTTTGTAAATGAAAAAAGGCATTTGTAAATGAAATGTTGTGAATGTGTGAATCAGTACTACATTGTTCCAGACCATGAAATCATATGAAAAGTTGGACGTTCCAAGTGTGACAGCGGGAGTTTTTCAGTGTGACAGTACAAATCCACGAACACGTCTCCCTTTCTGTTTGTGTGAACTTCTTTTTACAACTACGGATTTTTGACCCTGTTTTGGCAGCAAACTGATGGACCAATTGGAAAGCTTGAACTGGTCCAATCAGAAAGCAAGTTTTACTTATCCAATCACAACCCTGACTGGTTTCTGTCAGTCAAAGCTTTGGTAGGCTGTTGGTACCCGCCTCTAATGGCGTTTCAACCGAGGGCATATGTGCACATATTGGTATCTGAATCTAGCAGTATGTATATGTTAGGTAATAGAACAAAAAACTATGGGCATTTGACTTTGCAGTCGGGTCCCGCAGTGAAGCCACTTTAATTTGCCTCTCGTTCGACCCGGGCGGCCAAGCTCAGGAGTTGCTTCCCACCTCTTGTGGCCGTCATCATCATCCTCCCCTCTCTGGCGGCTGATGTCCTCCTCCCACCATCACTCGCGTCCCTTAACGGTGTTCGGGGTTTGTACGTTGTGATTTTATGTTCTGGTACAATGTAAATCATTTGAGTAGTACTGATTCACACATTCACAACATTTCGTTTACAAATGCCAATCTTTTTTACATATTCAGAAATCCGCATTTGTGAATTTGATTTAGGTGTATGTAGTTGCTCAAACACAATTGCAAACTTCAGTACGTGTGAATATCGTTTTACAAGCTCAGAATCCTTTTGACCCTTTTTTGACTCCATCCAAATGCCTCTCATGAAATGACTCAGAAAGTTGATTAAAAAGTTTTTTGTACTGAACATTTCTGTGTAATGGAATTCATGACCGGTAACAAAAACTGCATCTTAAACATAGCAAGCATCAGCAGTACTATTGTAATACTATTATGCATATACAATCAATGTGCAACTAGAACACAAAAAAACATTAAAAAATTAAAATGCTAAGAAAAAATCATGCACCACTATACATATTGCTGTTGTCAGAAGAAAACCTTGTATCTCCATTTTTGATGTTTTTCGGTTTTTGACATTATTTGAAAATACCTGTTGTCCTTTACATTGTGTGTGAATTTCATGATGAGCAGACCAAAAGAAATGACCCAAAATGACTTGGAAAAAAGTCTGGTTCCATTGACTTACATTAAAAGTAAAGTAGGTTTTTTCCCCTCTCCTGTAAAGTTACCATTTTGGAGATGCAAGGTTTTTTTCTGACAACCGTGAAATATATAGTATGTGGGAAGCCAAAAAAACTATACAATATATATTTATATACAGACAGCTGTGATATAAGCACTTTCATCCAACGATCAGATCAAACTGGTGTTTATGTACGTAAATTGAGTGTTTGTATTGTAAGTACTTCACTGCAGTGCTAATTACACTGATTTGTATGTGCCATTACGTAAAACATATATGAATATGAAATTTGTATTAAATGTTTCATCAAAAAATGTTGATGAGCACAGATGATGGACATCTATAGGTAGTGCTATCTTTGCACTGCACCAAATGAAAGCTGGTTCAGGGGCCCCTGTTGACCAAGTCCAATCATCACCAGACTTCTTTGTTTAGACTGCTTGAACCAGGTGTTTAGATAATTCAGTCTGTGGCTGCTGACTAAGAGCGTGCATGCCCCTCTTCCCAACATCCCCCTGGGCCCTTTCTTAGACAAGATGCACATTACCCCTGAAAACTGCCCCAGAAGAGCACTGGAGGGCTGGGGAAGTCATTTACAGACAATTTTTTTGTGGTAGCATTAAAAAACTGCCACACAATGCATACTGCAGATTTTACCATCTACTGCACTTGGACGTAGTATGACATTCAATTACTAAACAGGATCCAGAGTCTTCCTCTATGACTAAGGCTAATTTTAGGCCCAGGACTGTCTTTTCTTTTAAGTTGGGTCTTACAGCAGACATCTGGTCTGCTGGGACGGGTCTTCATTTTGCTGACTGATGACCTTCTGTTGTTTAGAGATCCTAACAACCCCCTCCTTTACTTTCTAGGCCTTACGAATATTCTCACCAACAGCCACCATATTTCTCTGTCTGACAAAGCATAGTGTTTTTTGGCTTCCCACATACTTGCTTCTCTTTTGGCATGTTCTTGCAATAACAGTGAACTATATTTAAAAGTTGAAATCATTTTCCTACATATTTTCTTTGCATATTCACTGTAACTGTGCTGAAGGCAACTCATTAATCTTTTCATATGCATGGGTTCCAAAGGAGAAGTAAACTGAATTCTCCATTAAAGCTCTGAACCAGGAATCACTGCAAGTAGTGTAACAAATGAGAGCTTCATATAACAGCAATACACTGTTACACTGTCTACTTTTGATCAGTATTCTCATAGCTAAACTCTTACTACTAAAACATGCTATCCACTTATACCAATGTTCTCCATTAGTAAACTCAGTGTTAGCTGTGGGATGTCCTTGACATGGCAGGGTATACTGTTTCTGACTCATTTACAAGCTTTAGTAGAGAAATTTACAATATGGATTCTTTTCTTTGGTCTACAGAGGAAGGATTATGTGTGTATTTGGTTTTTAATTATGGTGTAATTTGTACTTAGTTTTTAATTAGCAGCTCTTTTATGCTAAAATTCTACACTTGTCTATACAAATTCTATGCAATTTCCATATTTAAAGTGAACATGAATCAGAAATTATAACTTATTTGTCTTCAGTACTGTGACATATGTCAGAGTCAAACCTGTGCTGGTGGACGGCGATGTAGCCAAGAAGAACATGACGAAGGGCATGGACTAGCAAAGTAAAAAAAAATGGTCTGTTTTGATTTAAGGCTGACTTTAACCAACCCACTCCATCCTTTCCTTCTATTGTACTTAAAGCCAGTCACTGCAGCTGAAAACTCAGGGAAGAGGTTCACTAATCTCAGACCCAACAGTAGTCTTCTAGTGCCCTCTGTAGAAATGCCTAAGCTTTGCATCAAAGAACTACTTGGCCCCAATGAAAAAACATGTAGGCAACTGTGCTACAGCAAGTCAGCAATCAGTCTGACATACTGAGTGTGAAGATGTCTTAGATGTCCAAAAGCAGAAGAGAAGAATAAAGATTTAATGAATGACTGAACAAATACATAAATAAATATACATTTTAAAGTTTGATGTAACTTGAAATAAAGGGTTACTACTGCTACTACTACTTCTACCACCACCACCTCTACTATTACTATTACTACTGTGACTATTATTCCAATAAAAAAAATAAAAAAAAAAAATAATAATAATAATAATTACTATTATTATAATAATACATTATTCTGGCTTGTCTAGAATATAGGCTAAGTAAGATACATTAGATTCCAAAAATTGTCAAAAAGAGCAATAGCTAGATTCATGTTGGCATATTGTGGCAGCTACTACTTTCTCTGTTGTAGAAGGGGCTTTGGAGACATGGTATGCAGAGCTCTCCCCCACTGAAAAGCATAGCTATTGTTGTTATTGTTATTGTCCTTGTTGTTGTGTGTTAGTTTGAAATGTGTGTATGTGTTTACTGCGTTTTATTGAGTTGGCCCAAATCCAGTTTTGGCATATTCAGATTGTATCCAGATTTTTGACAGTCTGGACAGCAAAAAAACACATGAAATCTGATTTTTGCACATCGGATCCAAACCACATTTGGATCTGGCCACTCAAATCGGATTTCAAAGTGTCTTTGAATGCAAATTGACAAAAAAAAACACCGTGATGGAAGTGCTGCGATTCAAAAACAGCAAAATCATAGTTTATAAACACTTAAACATTTAATATGAGAATGTTATATTTTTAAGCGCTTTTAAAGTCAAGTTATAGGAGTTTAAAACAGCACCTCATGTATATTCATGAAGTCAGTGAGCGAATGAGCTGCTCTCCTAGCCAACCAATCACCGCTCAGCAGCAGTAATGCTAGTGTCCTTCTGCCCAAAACCAGTTAACTGTAGAAAAAAAATAGAGGTTACTTTTCTTTGTTTTTTTAGTGATGTACATCCTTCTACTTTTCAGAATTAAAGGAAGGTCCAGGACAAGTGATTAGAAACTATCTGTAACTGTAAAGAGCACTCTACGCTAAGTGTACCTGATGAAATGGACAGTGAGTGTATGCATGTAACACAGATGTTCCTATCTATAAAAGTAGCTAAATGAATGAATTATACAGATACGCATAAAACAATGCATAGGTTGCATAACGTACAACCTAAAATTATTTTTCTGTAAATGTATTAATTATCATTTACTTACAAACATAATGCCAGCACTTTTATGCACTTGCAATGCAGTAACAGATAATCTCATTTTGCGCGTATGTAATTCATGTACTGTACAGTCTCATTTTGAAATCCATGCACTGTACTGCAAAAGACTATTTGATGAGGAAGGTTAGAACTTTTAGCATGGATAAGAGTGCCTGACTTATTTTACACAGTTCAAGTGAGTCCTTTTTAACATTTCTGATGATTGCCTGGTTGTTCAGTCTAAATGTGTACTGCTACGTAATATTGTGAAACTGGGTTCTGAAATTGCAGAAGTGCACCAGTCAAGTCTTAGACTTCTGTGTGAGATGTTCTGTGTAAAGTCTTATCTATATTGGATGAGCCTTTGTCTATATTGAAGGATTTATTTTATGCACAGTATTCTTCTATTTTGTCAGCAGAACAGGGTACCCTGTTTTAAAACTGTAAGAGGGTATAATATTTATTCTAAGGACTACTGCTGCTACCAGTATTAAATTGAAAGAAAGTATTATGAATTTATGAGACCATTGTGTGCTCAATGTTTTGTTGTATGATACATATTTTGTAATGGATATTTTTTTTTGTTTACTACATGTAAGTATCTAATGTTGTTTCTGTATTGTTCACAAACTGGTATAGTGTATAAGACAACAAGTGACTATGGAATAATTTAAAAAATTTAACTTAAATTATTTGCATTTCTTTAAAACTCCAGTGGTGGGAGAAAGCCCTTATACTACCTGTCAGGAAACCCCTCTCTGATACAGGTGACAGCACATCAGGGGATTATTACCATAACTTGTTGCCCCAGGTAGCCCAGCACAAGTGAACAAAGTTCCTGCAACCCAGGTGTCTGTAACATCTCTGAGAGAGTGCTTGTTTAGAGCTTTGGTGAGCAAGTCAACACAATTTGTTTTAAGCTAAAATGTCAAACAATCCTTTTGACAAGTGTCTCATGTAATTCTTCATAAATTTGTAAGTATGTGCCATACACAGCCTGCAGCACATAAGAAAGAGGACCAAACGGTATAAGTAAAAATACACTAAATAAATTAAGTTTTTTAATGTATTTGAGTGTAATTGTCAAATTAATGGAAAAAGTCTTGGACAGCCAGCAGTATAAGAAACAATGAAAATAAAAATCACAACATGTTAATGTTTTGACATTTGTAGTTAAGATAGCTAATAATTTTGGTGAGGGTAAAGGATTATGAACGGTTTGTTACAACAAATATGCAGCAAATGGATTTCTTGAGTCGGCATGAACAGAAGGAAAAGGATGGGTTAGGAAACTGCCTTGCCCAGACAAGTAAAGGAGTTGTCTGTGTAATCACCTTGGGGTCCTCGCAACCTAGCAATTGTCCTTAAATGAGACACACCGAATAAGTTGTTAGGCCTGTTGACCATTTCTAGGTAGAGCGTGTCCTTAGCAGCAACGGTCTGCAGAGGGGCCTCCACTGCTTGTATAGCGCCAAATGGTATGACCTACCAAGAATTCAGAACTGCAGCAGCGTCATAACTCCTGACTGCCGATCAGCTGTGAGGCTGAGTTTGAGGTGTGTGAACAGTTAGTGAGAGGTGAGGAAGGCAGTTATCGAGGTAAAAGACTGTATAATCAAAGTAAATTAAAAAGAGAGAGGATTAGAAAAAAACAAACACCCGCTGAAATTAAACAAATGAAAAGAGACATTTCCTTTTCCACAGCCTTTTTTTTCTTAGCTCCTAACAACAAAATCACAACTGAGGTTGAACTATCACCACACAGATTAATTAACGTTAGTGACTTTCCCTTCTGCTGCCACCTCACACTCAGCTGTGTGACTTCAAGTTCAGATTTAGCTTTGGCCAGTAACGTTAGCCTTTAGCTAGTAACTTTACATATTTAAATTAATGCGAGTGAAGCTGACAACTTTACACATCAATGCTAAAAATACAGCTGGTCGTCCAAATAAAGGCAGAACACTAACATCCCTTATAGCCATGTGGTAAACTGGTACTAATTTTCACAAACAAATGGGGCAACATACATTTAAAAACAACTTTTTCTGAACTGGCTCTGCTGTTTTATCGTAGTAGCGTACAATGCAATGGCTCAGGAGAACTCAGGGCTATGAGTGCCTACACACTAGACACCGCAAGGACGGAGTGGTAGACGCATGCAGATCTTGTCTGTCTAGAAGGCGTGCATTCGGCTGTAGCAGAGTTTGTACAGTTCGAAATCCAGCTGGAAACAAAACATTTAGACCAGAAACAAAAAAATATGGGCCATCAAAAGATCACTTAGGCGGTGGCCCCATACAGAGCCAAGCAGAGAACAGCCACGAAGGCAAAGAAGTCATATTGAACAGGAAAAGAGTGCATAGCGTCGCTAGCGTCCTCCATCTTGGATTTTCATCTGTCTTCTGCCTGCACGTTTCTATTGGTTGACGCGTCTCCATGTCAGAATACACTGCAGCAAAGGTTGAAATGGTTCGATGCTCGACGATGCGTCTTTTCACTGCATACAGGTGCGTTTCTAACCCGACAGAGCTGATGCAGCATCCTGACTGAAATACATAGGAGGACTGCGTTTCTGATGCTGCGTCAGCTTCTAGTGTGTAGGCACCCTAAGAAGGATACCCTGGCGCATCTCAGAATTCAGCCAAAAGTTTACCGCGTTTCTCGGTCATATTTTAAGAATCCTCCACATTCTTCTGAAATGGGACAGTTCTTATAACATATGCAACCAAGAAGTGAGATCTTCGAAGATCACAGCTGCCAAAAATGAGACACAGTGGTTGTGTGTTGGGTGGCGCTGGGCCTTCTTTTAGCCTTTGCTAAGACTTGTTCTGGATCCTCGGTAGGCCGTATCATTTGACGCTATAAAAGCAGATGAGGCTCCTCCACAGGACGCTGCTGCTAAGGACACGCTTTTCCTAGCAACGGTTCTTTAAATGAGACACCTGTTGTGTATTGGTCGGCGCTGGGCCTTCTTTTAGCCTTCTTCTTTAAAAGCTTGTGTTGAGGTGCCTTTTCAAAAATAAAGAGCTTTTGCCTAAAAAGCCATGCTATGTTTGAATATTCTCCAATAAACAGCTTCACTGGCCTCAGCTTTCGCCTTGTTGGAGCATCTGGTTGGTAGGTGGAACAGAAAAATATGAACAAAAGAAACTGGCGAATAAGAAGCTGACTTGACAGCTCAGAGGTGGTACGTACAAGTACTTTGTTACTGTACTTAAGTAATTTTGTAGGTATCTTGAGTATTTCTGTCACTTAACACTTTTGACTTATTCACTACATTTCAAAAGAAAAATCTACTCTTTACTCACTGCATTATTAAAACAAGCTCGTTATTTTAGTTTTAACAATCTATTTATCTCTCTATCTACTTATTTATGTATTTAATAAAAAAAGTCAAACTCACTCCTATGCCCAGATTACTATTCACTGACTATGACCCTCTCTTGGCTCTCCATATCTACAGAGGTAGTAGCATTAGCAGCAGGCTGAACTGCATGTGGGGGTGCAGCTCATTATCATCGGAGGGGGAGTTTTCTGGTGGAGAACAGTCTTCAACTTTAAATGACCTGTCTGTGGCAAAACCCCACTGAGATTCATCACTAACGTTAGTTGCTTGATCAATGTCTTATTAACTTGAGGCTAATAAGTACAATGGCTAATAGTGATGTCCTGCCTTTATCTCCCGGTCTCTCCTCCTCCATTTCTCCCTGACACTGCCTGCCTCCAGACAAACGCTTGCGATCAAACCCCTAATGCGTATTTTTCAAAAATACAGGAAGGGCGGAGACTATGGCACATGGAAAGCCTGTTGTAGCCTAAAATGACCCCAGCGATGCAAGTTGTATTTCAGTTTTTACTAGTAAAAAACATATTCCAACTAGTCAAAATACATTTCTGACTAGTAAGAATATAAATGATACATATCTGTAATTTAATTTTAACTAGTTAAATTTGTATTTTCTCTAGTAAAAATGATATTTTTACTAGTCAAAATTTAATGACAGATCTATTTAATGTAATCACAGATATCATCATACATCTTTACATGAGTAACAATAAATATTACAGATCTCCATTATGAAAATGTTGCTTGTTGATAGATAATTACAACCAGTCAAACTGGTGTTCTGACAAATTATAAATTCAATTTTAGATATCTACAACTGGCTTACTAGTCAGAACTCATATTCAACATATGCTAATTTGTAGAAGACAACACTCCTCTTTTCTTTGTCACATCAATTCTCTCACCAACATTTACCTGCATTTGGCAGGAGGTGGGAGATAATTTGGCTTTCACGATGATCTATTAATTGATATAATAATGTATTTTTCACAGCTTGCAAAATTGTACACCTGCTAATGTATTTCAAGCTTATTTGGTTTAAATGATTGAGTTAACATTTCACTTTTTAATTCATTGGCTGCACAAGATATAGATTTTAGCCTGAACTAGGCCAGAAAAAAGCACTTTGAATAGGCCTAATTTTCACTTTAACTGGAAGAAGGAAAGCAAGCGATCTGCAATAACTGGTCTCAAAAATAACATGCTGTTTATCTACGCTGCACATTTATCAGAAACACTTAATAACAGGTCAGATTACAAGTTAACCTACTTTTAAACTATATGGTGCAGTATAACTAGATCTAAAATAAAATCTAGACAAGCAAATCACAAATTAAACTCTGATTTATTTCAAACTTTAGGGTCCAATCCACCATTAAAATGTCATGGCCAGTAAAGCTACTTCACACACCTGTTAGCTAGATAAACTATTGATAATGTTTGATAATTTAACTAATCTTCTGGTTGCTGAAATATTGTTGATGTTCCTGAAGCCCTTCAGTCTCTCCCTCACTAATGTGACCACCTTTAATACTCTGTTAAATGAGTCAGATTCTTCCTATACCTTACATTCCTCTCCTTCTCGACTGCCTTCCATCTTGTGCCTTCCACTGACCTGCTACACACATACCACACTTTTCCCGCCTAATGTTGCTCTCGTAAATATGCATGAAATGCAAATGTCATAGTTGTTTATGACAATGTCTGAAATTTAATTTGTATATATGTTTCATACATATACAGAGTAGTTATTATTAGTCAAAACTGAATCATGACTCGTTATAATTCTACATTTAAGATATCAATAATATTATTCTTACTAGTCAAAAGAGAATTCTAGACATCTACAGCTGTATTTTAGAGATACACATCTCTAATACGTGTTATAACTAGTCATAACTAAATTAAAGATATTTTTAATTAGTAATTCTATTACACACACACACACACACACACACACACACACACACACATTTTCTAAGCCGTTTATCCTTCTGGGTCACAGGGGGAGCTGGAATCTATCCCAACAGTCATGGGGCGGAAGGCAGGAAACACCCTGGACAGGTCGCCAGTCCATTGCAGGGCTAATATTTCTAATAGTCAAAATTAAAGTGTACATATCTATAATTTCTATTAGTACAAATGTACAATTACATTTGTATAAATCTATAATTTTATTTTTTATTAGTAAAAATGCAATTATAGATAAGACCGAAATGGAATTCCATGTAACTCAGTGGTAACGTATGACTAGTCAGAATGACATCACTGATGTCATCCCGGCAATATGACTAGTCAAAAAAGTCAAAATTTCATGATGAACGGACCAACAGAAATGGTCCAAAATTACCTGGAAAAAATATTTCTCCATTTACTTCCATTAAAAGTTAAGAGCGTCTTTCCTTGTCCTGTAAAGTTACCTTTTTGGAGATACAAGGTTTTGTTCCGACAGCAGCGATATATACTTGATATTTTGCATAGCAGATATCTGGAATTACAGTTTTGACTAGCAGAAACTGCATTACAGATCTCTCAAATTTGAGTTTATACTAGTAAAAACAGACTTACGACTAGTATCGCTGGTGTCATGTTAGGCTAACACGGCTCGCCGTAGGAGACCACCTCAAATCGAGGGCGAATATACTCGTTTTTAGCCGTTAAGCTCCATTCACGCCCATTAGTTTAGGACTCGCTCTCGGGCGCCCTCTGCCGTTTTCCAGTCATGTTGTTGATATAAAGGGGAAGTGGGAATTGGCCAGGCTCCCCTTAAAACGGCTCTGGTTGTAGTCTTTCTTTTTTTTCTTTTTTTAAGGAAGAAGAGGGACTCCAGCATAAGGACGTAGAATACGGACAAATAAGAGTAAGAATTCTGCGTCGTCAACATAAATATGTTCCTTTTATATGTGGCGGTAGTATGTGACAACAGGTAATGTCCACAAAAATACAACTACGATAAAACGTTTGCAGCGGAGCGGCTAGTTGCACCTCTCCATTCCCGCTCGCTCGGCTCGGATAAGCTGTATCCTAGTGTACACAGCCGAGTGGAAACAAAATGGCGGTTACTACATGGGTGGAGTGGCTTTAAACCATAGGTTACAGCCTGTCGTTCGACCTGGCGCTTTGATAAAACGGCAGCACGCCGCGTTCGTGGCCATGTAAAGCGGCGAAGTTCCAGACGAGGCCCCTTCGTGTGCTCGTCTTCTCCTCCACGTCGCCCACGTAGCCGCTGCAGCTCGGCGGTAGGCACAGCAGCAGCAGCAGCTCTCGGTGTAGAAGCGCGGAGGAGGCGGGTCTGTGTTTTCACATTTCTGTCGTGGGAGACTGCATCACTGTCCGTTTATATTTGCTTGTGGTTTGTATTTTTTAAGGATGCACGATGCCTTTAAGCGTTGCTTGGTGTGCGGGGTCGCTGCGGTGTGAAATGCTCGTAAATGCCCGTTTCTCACTCGCTGGAACCTCAGAGCCATAAGCCTCCATTCGCTTGTTGTTCCCTCAGCGACATAATGTTTGAAATTTCGAGGAGCAGCGCTGATCGTGTTACGTCAAATGCAGAAATAACGGTTAAGCGTCATGGTTCGACGATTGCAGACTCCTATGCTTTGCATGGTGTTATGAGCAGCGTGAAGTCTGAATTATGGATCGGCCGACATACATGATAGCTGATAGCGAAAGGAGTGTGTTCGTGGAAGACTAGACCCAGTCCTGTTATATGAGACATTTAGTGCACAAAGATGAATGTCATGTAGAGAGAGATCAGTTCCTGACATGCATGTCTTTTTTGATGGCTCGTTTTTTTATTCTTTCGTGTTTAAAATCATTGTGGCGTTAGGGATGGCGATATTGCAGGAATACATCACGATACTTCAAGGCACGATACTTGGACAAGTTGTAACAGACAACAAAAAGAAGCAATAATGGCATGTTAAATAAATATGAAGACACTGCTTTTATTCAGTGTTGTACACAACTACTACACTAAGTTAAATTCAGTTAAAAGGGCTAATTATGCTCTTTTTAATGAAACGGGCCGTAAGTCAGTGTTTTTAAGTGCTGAGAGTATCCAAGGTATGTTCAGAAAAAGAAACTTGTGACGTAAATTATTGTCATAATTTGTCAGTGAATATGTTCTTATTGCCCTACCTCTAGTGACGTTTATTTGTCATGGTTTGTGTTGACAAAGAGGCTTGATTTTTCTTCCCATTAAAAATATTGCAGTCATATTCTGACCAATAAAACTTGTTTAACTGTGTTTGTGTTATACTGTAGGTAATTCATCCAGTCACACTGTGAGCCAAGAGAAGGTGAGGACACCGCATTGCTATTGTATTTGCTTTGCTATTGAGTCTGCCTTTATCAAAATGTTTTATTATATATATTTTTTTACTTATGTATGCTGTTTGTATCATTAGTGCATCTGAAGCAGGATGTCGGCCAGAGGAGGGAAGAAGAAGACCACCAAACTGTCCCGCTCAGCTCGGGCGGGGGTCATTTTTCCTGTTGGGAGAATGAAGAGGTACTTGCGTACGGGCACCCATAAGTACCGCATTGGCATGGGCGCTCCTGTATACATGGCAGCTGTCATCGAATACCTGGCAGGTGAGGCAGCAAAGCATCATTTCTTTGGTTACCACATCTTTAATAGCTGTAAACACAGTAGCTGACCCAGCCCTGGATGTTCTCATATATATGAGAATTCAATATAGAGTGAGAAATTTGGTATGATATGAAGAACCTCTTATGGTTATTACATAACTACCATATTTATTTATTTATTTTTTGTGTTTTTTTTCCCAGCTGAAATTTTGGAGTTGGCTGGTAATGCAGCACGAGACAACAAGAAAGGCAGAATTACTCCTCGGCACATCAAACTAGCAGTGGCTAATGATGAGGAGCTCAACCAGGTATGATAGCGCTCTACCACTCTCTTCTGTATTGCACAGAAGTGGAAGAATTGCCATAGCATAGCATTTCAGTCACCTGGAAAAACTGCAACACAAAACTCTCCTCATCCTTTTTCATTGGGAAGGTGAAAACAAGGAGAGGTCATTTTAGTTATTTCAAAGTTTTTTAAACGTTTCACTCCAGGGGTGTGAGCCAAAGTGATAGACTGTCTTTGGATTGAAGGTTTGAAATATTCATTTAACACTTAATTTGGACATGACCAATTGAATTCCACTCTATTCAGTTATAGACTGAGATTGTGTAGTCACGTAGTAGTTAAGATAGGCTTATGTGTAGCTTGTGATGGAGAACTTGCGATGTAAGTGAGTAACTACACAGCAAAAAGTTAAAATTCAGGGTTAAACATTTCAGGTTGATTTCCACTACCCAAGGTGCAATTTTAACACATTCAGATTTAAATGGCATTCAGTGTTGGAGTTATTTGACAGAGTTGATCGGATCAGTGTTAACCCATCGCTGCAGAGATGCAATTAAACTCCAGCCACGCATTTCACTTCTTCGGTTGGAGACAAGGAGACACATCAGCAGCATTTTCCTCCTCTTCTGCAGTTTATGCGGTAAGTGTAATACATTCAGTCTTACTGAGACACTTATAAATTGATGCTGTGAAATGCTGTTCGTACAATGAAATACCTACAGAGAATATAAGCTTTACAAAGCCTTGTCTGTTGCCAGGACTGAACAGCAAATGTGTGGAGGTGATTAGCTAGCTAACTAACTATTAGTTACCGTTTTCAGCTTTATCAGTGATGATTTACCAACTCACATGCAAGCTCTAAGTGATGAAAATAAAGCTTTGTTTTCTACTAGTGTTGGGTGGTGTCCCCTTTTTGTAAAACCTTAAAAACCATCTCAAAAAATGACTGCGGTTTATGATATTGCCATCTATTGATGCGGTCTGTAGATATCATCTATTGAACAACTGTGATAAATGTTAAACAGTGCTGCTAACTACGAGAGTGGAGCTGGTTAGTGTTAGCTTTGCAAGCATGCTAACAGCTCTGACCATTACAGAACATGTTCTATTAAGGCCAGCTAAAGCACTGACACAAGTTTAGATGATCAAAAAAAAAGATTAAAATCTGAGAGAGTGAAATCGAGCAACAGCTGAAGGGACAAAAAGGCAAAATTAAACCTGTTCTTGGTGTTTGGATCTGTAGCCTGTAGCTACCTTAACGTTAGCTTTGTGGGCAGGCTACAGACCCAAATAGTACAGGCTTGATTTTGGAAATTGGTGCTATGTTGACACAAATTTAGATGATAAAAATGTTTGAGACTAAAGCAATCAAAGAAAAGTATGCTCTTGGGGTAGTGACGCTGTTCCCTTCCCTCAAGGGTTCATATTCCAAGAGAGGCTGTGTAATAATCATTATTGTTTGCATGATGCCTTAATGTCATACTTTATGCATGTTGCAACACGAAGCCGTGTGCATGACACTGAGACTTGAATTCTCTGAGATTTGTTGTGAGCTGAAGATGACAATATATTTTTTTTCCATTTCAGGAACATTTCAATGGTGCTGCAAGCAACACAGGATACATTGCCTAGCATCTGAAAACAGTCCAAGGAAGATTCATCGAGGATCTGCACTGCCACCAAATAGCCGTATTGGCTTTTCTCCAGGAGGCCCAAATTTCCAAAGGACTGTTAATGTTGAAAGGCAGCTTGAAGGGGTTGCCTGCCATGTCTTTGCTCAACCATACCACAGACAATTCCCTGATTTTTCAGAAGATGAGAGAGACCTTTCAGCTCCATCAAAAGCTAGTTAATGACCCAGGTAGAAGTTCTGGTGTCCTCTCCACTTTCCCAAGATTTCTGGGTACAAAAGGATTGGTAAGTTTGGATTGAGATGTTTAGAATGGCCTGAAATTTCAAAGTATTGCCTGTGGTAGTAGTTTAATATATTTTTTTTTAAGGTGGATAAAGACTTGATTCTCCTATTTGATGACACGTCCTTCAGGGTGCTTCAGAAATGGGACGTGTTCTTCAAGCCAAATGACGTAAAAGAGTCTTAAGTGGCTCACTTTAACACTGCGTCACTTGTAAGTCAGCAGAAAGTCCACCAGGAAGTAATCTTGATGAGGCAACAAGTGAGTTGTATTTGTTTTGTTTGTTTTAAAGCATTTGCTATAATTTCAGCTACGGTTGCCTTAACTTGTTGATGCATTTGAATTGATTACCATGGGCTTCTAAAGAACACAATACATCTTCTACAACTCGTACAAAATGTAGCAGCACAGATCCTAACAGCAATAAAACAGAGAGCTCGTGTCACTCTCATTTTGAAAGAATTGCACTGGCTACCTGTATCATTTAGGATAGATTTTAAAGTTCTGCTGCTAGTGTTTAAGGGCCTGAATGACCTAGCTCTCTCTTACATCACAGAATGTCTGTCTGTCTGTGTTCCAGCACGTGATGTTAGATCTGCAGATACTGGCCTTCTGCATATACCTTCAGTAAAATACAGAAAAATTGGAATGACTCTTTTTGTTATTCTGCTTCTAAACTGTGGAACTCAGTTCCATCCTTATATTAGACAGTCATCACATCATTCTTGTATCTAATTTTCAGTGTCCTTATCTTGACGCTAGTCATGCGGCAGTTTGGAAGAGCATCTGCGCAACCAGCATGGTCAGCAGCTGTACCTTCTTGCTGTTGGGCTTCAGAAGAGCAAGATTGACAGCTTCTGTATCACCATGGATAAGCATCTCATCCCATGCCAGGCAGACCGCTCCCTTGGGGCATTCGATGAACTTTTCAAAGCATGTTTTGTGCTTAATTTGTCTTGCGATGGTGCACTAGTGAACAGAAGAAGACATACCTGTTTTTTGTCAAATTTGTGATATACTTTTGGTTGAAGATCATGTTTTTGAATTTTGATTACCATCATCACACATTCAGAGTATCACAAAGTGAGGAAAGGGGTGTTAATAAAATATCTGAGCTCAAATTTCATAAACCGTTTTATAATCGAAGTTCATATGATGTTGAAAAATGAAAGTTTATACATAATACCTTCATTCACAATGTTTTAGTTCAACTGTATGAATGACTGCAAGGGAGAAAAGGCAAAAATAAACGTTATTTTTGAAAATTATTGTTTCTTGGAATTCATTCTTCTGTTTAATTTGAACATGTTTCAGTGTAGGTATCTTGATCATGAATACTATAGAGCAAATAGTAAGAAATGTATTGCAGAGTAGTGTTTGTATTTTACTTTAGCGTTACTTTAACTCTGATTTACAAGTTAAAAAAGCAGCCCTGACAGTCTTAAATGTTTAACTATTTTTAAAGTGTTAATTTAACTTTGGAGAGGGGAGCTATATAAACCCTGAAAAAATGTTGAAATCAACTGTGCGAGTTAATTCAACACTGGACTTTTTGCTGTGTAATGTGTAACATATGGCTGGAGACAAGACCTTTGTATTCTCAGAATTCTTTATTCTCACTTAGAGACACAAATGCAAGCAGAGCATACAAGTATGTTGACTAAGACCTAAGTGTTCCAGCCTTAGAGATTGTATTAATAATGAATTATTTCTTTGTTACATGGTACAAGGAATATCAGGTGGCCGCTGATATTTTGCTAAGGTCACTCTAATATCAGGTATCAATCCAGATACGTTGTATTTTGTCGCTGTTGGAACAATACCTCGATACTAACAAACTGCAACTTTTCAGACATTTTTTAAGATATTCTTAGTTTGTTTATAATAGTAGTTATCGTAATGTAGGTATTGTACTGTAGGTATTGTACTGTTTATAATAGTATATTGTAAAAATAATTTTTGACTATTTCTGTAGGGCCATTCATTATGAAATTTCTACATAACGTAAAAGGCTGATGGCATTTCTAAATTGTGGAAAAACACACATTAAAAAAAAACTACCAAAAAATGGAGATACAAGGTTCAGTCCCGACAGCAAAGACATGCTGGATTGTAGAAAACTCCATAAGGCATTCAGTATTGTATTGACTACACAGACAGATAATAGGTGCATGAGTAAGTGCTGTCCAACAGCTAAAGCACAGCTACCATGTATGTATTCTTTTACACAAGATGTTTTCTGTTTTTTTATGTTAATTTTTTTGTGCAGCTGCTTAGAGGGGTGACTATTTCAAATGGTGGTGTCCTGCCTCGTATCCATCCTGAGCTGCTCTCTAAGAAGAGAGGAGGGAGGGTGAAGGTTGACACACAGGTCTCGGTCCCAGAGAAGACGGAGAAACAGGTCAAGAGCAACAAGAGATCTGGCAAAAAGGGCAGAGGAAAACCAGGTCGCAAACCCAGGGTCAGTCCACTGCTGTCTTCTTCTGTGCCAAACTGATCGTGTATGCATGTTTACTAATATATGCAGTCACACTGTTGATTTTGTGATTGTTTTAATCCTATTTTTGTATGGAATTTATGAGACTGTTGTATCTTGGTTAGAACACATTTCTCTTTTTTTAATGTTGGCTTTGTGTATGTAGAAGAATACAGAGAATGACAAAGAGGCATCCAACTCGACAGTGGATGATGGACCAGGAGAGGGATTTACTGTTCTCTCAGCAAAGAGTTTGTTCCTCGGACAAAAGGTGTACATTAGATAGTGCCCCTCTTATTCACAGTGCATTTCATTTATGTTTATGGGTGGCCAGATGGGACTAATGTCTCTTATTATTTGTACCAGTTGTCTCTTGCAGAGAGTGAACTCAGCAAAATTGGATCCATCAAAGTGGAGGGAATTATTAATCCCACAAATGCAGACATTGATCTGAAAGATGGAGTTGGTAAGTGGACTACAGCAGGGGGATTTTTATGACATTTGTGAGGACTTTATAAAATGTAATGAATATTGGCTACAAAACATAGCTGTTCCTATGCATTGCTATTATTGACTGATGAAACTAATTATTGTAGCTAACTAATAGTAATAACCATTTATAAAACACTTTTTGTACCATTGGCAGCTTAAAGTGCTTTACGGACATGTGATAAAGCTTATCATCAATAAAGGAAAATTTGAGTATTAGTCATATAAGGCAATGATGTAGATAAAATTAGTGTTTCTTAAAAAGTGTGCACTGAGCTTGACTGTCTAATAAAAGGTGGAATTGAGTTCCATAGTTTAGATGTGGCTTTTTTTAGGAAGCCCAGTAAAAAGAGCATTTTAGTAATCACCTTTGCTTGTAACAAATACATGAACAAGACATGAGACAAATACATGAAAAAGGCTGTGAGACAAAAAAGTCTGAACTTTAGCAATATTCCTTAAGTGATAAAAAGGTACTTTCATGACAGCATTTACATGCAGGATAAAAACCGAGCTCAGAGTCTTAAAATAACGCTCAGGTTTCATTCTTTAGGTTTGGAAAATGAAGCAAAACAGCCTAGCTTCTCACAAAGCATCTTTTTCTGAATTTTAGTACCAGTGATCAGTATTTCAAGTTTTTCTCAATTTAGTTGTAGAAAATTTTGTGATATCCACAGAGGAATATGTGCCACACAACTAGTAAGCCTGTCAACATTCTTGATTTTCAGAAGGAGTGGAAATGTATAATCTTGTGTAAACATAGTTATAAAAATCGATCATGTTTCCTGATGATGTTACATGGAGGCAGTGTGTACAAAGAGAAAAGTTAAGGCCCTAAAACTGAACCTTGTGGGACACTAGAAATGTTACATGTTTTATATATATATATAATCCGTGTTGACATGCTCTTCATTATCAGTGTTATCACTGCTTACCTACTGTGTGGTACAGGTAATGCCCTGGAGAAAGCTGGGGGGAAGGATTTCTTGGATGCTGTGAAAGAACTGCGGAAAACACAAGGCCCTTTGGATGTTGCGTCAGGTACAGTTTTGTGCATCCTGTAATACTTTTACAGTGAGAGTGGGAGTGTACTGTGTATGTATTTCCCATTGGGTTGAGGTCAGACACTGTAATTCAAGGTATCCAGTTATTGTTTTCTCACTTCAACCTGTTATGCCCTTTTCTCCTTCAATCGCAGTCGCGGTTAGCCAGGCCAGTGGGATGGCAGCGCGTTTCATCATCCACTGCAACATCCCGCAGTGGGGCTCAGAGAGGTGTGAGGATCAGCTGGAGAAGACGGTAAAGAACTGCCTCTCTGCTGCAGAGGAGAAGAAGCTTAAATCCGTGGCCTTCCCATCTCTGCCAAGTGGAAGGTGAGTTTTTGGTGATTTCTAACACATACAGACAAGGTTTTTAAACCTTTTTATTACCAGGTAAGTAACACTGAAGATTTTTAATGCACATCTAGACAGAGATGACTAGGATCACTGGGGTTGCATCTGTAGAGTAGTCTTGAGCACTGGGTGATGCAGTATCGCCTGGACACACAATCAGCCCTGTCTTGTTTTTCTAGCTAATAATAGCCGCATAACGTGATCAGACGGTGAACTGTGGATTCTAACAATGAGTAATGTACATTGTGAACGGCTACCCAGTTCATAATAGGTTGCTTGTAAAACGATCAACAACTCTAGCTGCTAGTACGAAGCTCTAACTACTGAGCGACCAGGTTGTTCTCTACCTTCATTCATGAGGGCAAACACCACTGTTTCCTGTGGTAAAGTGGTAAAGTATTTATTGCATTGCAACATTCTTAGCTAAACATCATCTTTTATTTATCTTTCACTCTCTTTCAGAAATGGTTTCCCAAAGCAAACTGCAGCCCAAGTGATACTGAAGGCCATTTCAAACCATTTTGTTTCAGCAACCACCTCCTCATTGAAGAACATTTACTTTGTGCTGTTTGACAGTGAGACCATTGGGATATATCTGCAGGAAATGGCCAAGATGGATAGCAAGTGATGACCATCCAGCAGTTGTGTTGTTCGCAAGTTTCATAGTCCGGATGCTAGACTGTCAGTTTTTATCAGATAAATTATCTGTACCAAATCATGAAAATAAAGTAAACTGACGGGCATTAGCATCCAGGCTATCAGCAGCAGTTGGTTTTCTTGTGGGTATAATTGGACTGAAGGTACTGTAGGTATAGTCAGAAAAGAAAGTGTATAAACAAGGGTGTTTGTGAGTGAAGTACTGTACGCGTTTATGTTACACTGTTCTCCTTTATGACACTCATTTAAAGTAGAAATTAATTTTTGCTGTTTCTGTTTTTAGACTGATCTTGTTTTTACATTCCATGTTGTACAACAACTTTTGACCATTGTTTTTAGCTAGATTTCCTGTGTAGTTTCTGATACAGTTAGTTTACTAAGAAAAAAAGTGTTTCTCATTCTGATTTGAAATAAAACCAGATGTTTTACACCGTATTTCAGGTGTAGCAATTGTGTCCTTCATAACTGAAGAAGTTGTCTTTCTAACTAAATCTGTTAAGTGCTGTGCAGAAAACTGATTTAGAGGTGTCAACCCACAGTCCCTTGTGAGTTCTCAACAGTAATGCAAGGGATTGAGAAACACCAACACTCAAAATGGAAACCCATGCACATCTGGCCAGCACCTGGTACAGTTCAAACTATTTAAATGAGGTTTTAATACAGGCAATTTGAAAAGATTGTCACGTTACAGTAAATCAGGCAGGAAGCATGCAGACATAGATCAGTCATGAAAGAAAGAAGCGGTATATATGCTGTTTCTAATGACGAACAGAAGGAACTAAAGTAAAATTCATTACAGATGTAATAATTTGAGAGGACCTCTGGTGTTTTTCAGTCTAAGCCCTACCTACTGTATCTGTCGATTACCACAGCCATTTTTCAATGTATGAAACAGAAAACCTGTTCACTCTAAACACTCCAGCACCTGACAATAGGCTTTTGTTATAAAAGAAACTTCTAAAAGTATGTTTCTTGTTCTTTTATTGCATCTATAATAAAGGTAGTACTACTGCGGAAACAACTGCTTCGTGACATGAAGGCGAAGTTATAATGCATAGCAAATCACTATTGTCAGAACAAAACCTGTAACTTTACAGAAGGAAAAAACCTACTTTACTTCTAATGTAAGTCAATGGAACCAGACTTTTTTCTAGTAATATTGGGCCGTTTCTTTTGGTCCATCATAAAATTACACATAATGTAAAGGGCAACAGGCATTTTCAAATTATATCAAAAACTGAAAAATGACTAAAACTGAGACGCAAGTTTTTGTTCCGACAGCAGCGAAATGTATTGCTAATATTGTTAAATGTGTTGCAACAGTGTTTGAATGCAACGGTGGTATCAGTGGAGAACAGAAGTACTCTGGCTCAATATAGCTGTGTAGTGTATGTTAGCTTTGTTACACACATCACCACACAAACTGTTTACCATATATTTATTACACTGTAAAAAGTACATTTTATTCATATATACAGATTTCATGTAATTCACTGTTGACTATGGAATTAGTGCCTGATTTTTCTAAAATGCAGTACAATAAAAGCACATTTAACTTTACAGGGGGAGGAAAAAAAAAGATTCCTGAATGATTCAGAACTTTAGCTGCTTGAGAGATTTTGTCTTGGTTATTCCAATTCAGTACCCATGTACCGTAAGAGGACGCAACCAAGCAAACTGTTGTAACTGTTGAAGTATTTCTCACTCATAATGGAAGGCTCAGCTTTGAACAGGCCCTGGTTAGCCTATCCCATAATGAAGCTAAAGACTTTGGCTGTTTAGGTTCTTACAAAAAAAAGAGCATTTAGCTGTACGGTGATTGGAAGTTCTGCGTCCTTCTGTTCTGATATTCAGACGCCACACACTGTGTTCAGGACTTGAATTAAAGATCAATCCAGCCTGTAAATGTCCAGGAAAGTCCAGAGTGAAGACAGCTCTCCCATCCATCTTTATCTTTGGAATAAGGGGTACAATAATGAGGAGTCCCTCCATGTAAGAACTTATTTCATAAAACCTTGAGTGTGTTCTGCACTCCCGCCTCCTCATTTATATGCAGTGAACCATTTTTTGTTCTTATGTTTTCTTTTTAAAGATTCCTAGTGGTCTTTAAAACCGAAATGGTTAAACTTTGAATTACACCAATATGAGAAATATAAACTAATGCACAACGTGACCTCAATACTGTACTTAATTCACATAATCTCTTTAAGACCTATCAGGAGTAAAAAACAATGTGATAAAACCCGACATGCAGATTTCTGCTGAAAGCACATTCAGTCATTTAAGCCAACTTAGACTCAACATAGGAACAACTCTGGAATGTTCTAGATGTGCGAGTTCATCGAGTACATTTTTCATGAAGACCAAAAAAAATAAAAAAATAAAAAAAAACCCAGATCATCTTTGCCACTGGGATCAATCAGAGGAGAAAATATTAAATCACTAGTTAATCCTCAAAACGACAACTTCTTTTGGGGAAACCATTTTGATTGTAGATGTTTTCCAAATGAAACGCGTGGTTTGCATTTCTGAAGTTACAATGCCATGGTCTATGCAGAGCACAGTATAGTTATGTCAAAGCCTAAGAAATCAAATATTTGAAAAAAATATAAATTATGTTGTTTAAATTCTTACTATACAGTTAAAGTGATCTTGAGTGGTGTGATGGAAAGTTAGTGCTAGGCCATTTCTAAGGTATTCCTCACACAGTGCAGTCTGTATACCCCAGAAATGAACATATTTCTATCTGTAAATCCTATTTAGTACACATTATGCTGAACCTAAAGCAAATAAATTATTTTATATGATTTCTGTCAAAGTAAATTTCAGGAGTAATCTGAAGCACTGTAGTAATAATATATTAAATCTGCCCAAAAGGGTAGAAATACTCTAAGTTAATCCTGAATCAGTGGTGGTCTGGTCTCATCACTGTAGATCAGTCCTTCATATTCCAGTTGTGCATGCCTAGTCTGAATAAATATTATCTGTGCAAACTGGATCAATAAAGGACATTAACTTCAACAGCACTGGTGTAATATACCTTTGTGTGGGCATGTTTTTAGGGAGGAAATGAGGGGCATGCGAATCTCTCTTTCTCTCTCTCTCTCTCTCTCTCTTTCTCTTTAGCTCTCCATTTCTCTTCCCAAGTCTTGGCTCGATGTATTTTATTTAGTTTGGGCTGGTCATGAGGCAAGCAGGAGAATGTTAATGCAAAGAGAGCGCAATGGTGTGGTACGCTCTCAAGTCCTCCGGTATCCTCCTCCTCTAGAGGCAAAAGGCCAAGCTGGAGTGTTCTATTTGACCTCTGAAGTGTCAGCAGGTTCGGTTGACCGAGGTGGCAGCAGGGGGACGGGTGATGTGGCCTCAATGAGGGCAGGATTTAGAATGATTGGCAAGGACATGGGGGGCACACCCACTTGCAGTGGAGAGGCTAAGGGCTGGAGTATTAGAGGAGACTGGCTAAGTGGAGGCGGGGACTCAGAGGAACTCTTTACTGAAGAGGGCGCAGGTGGAGTGGAGGGGGGCACTGGAGATGATCTATCAGTTCCTGTAAGAATTTGAAAGAAAAGCCAAGTAAGCAGTAGGCATGTGGTACAAGGACTCGTGCTCACATATTTAGCAACTCATGTAAAGCTGACCAACCACAAACACATGCATAATGGTCCAGTAAGTATACAGAACACATCACAACATTCTGTCTAGCACTGTTCCTCTAAGTATGCCATAGGATACATCGGGACAGCACTGCTCCAAGCTCACCGTTGGCACTGGGTGTTGGCATGTCCTGGGGTGATGCAGGTCTGCTGGGGGTCTTTGGCTCTGTAGGGGCTGCTGGCACTGGTGCAGGAGCTGGCACAGGGGAGGATGCAGGAGAAACGGGAGCGAGAGGTGGAGTAGGTTCTACAGAAACACTAGGGACAGGCTCTGTATACATTCAAGGCACAAAAGAATAGAGTACATCAGGCGGAAGGTCCCAATAACCATAAACATACAATTGTACACTTGAGGTCAAAAGCATAGCGAAGGGACAGAATGTTACAGATTCTGAAGTGAATTCTGTGAAATACGTGTACTGTTACCTGGCATGACTGCCTGTTTAAAGAGTTCCTCTCGGAGGTGGGGCAGGAAGCAGTCAATCCTTTCCCAGGTGATCTCCCACAGGTCAGAGTAGCCTGTACGAGAGTCTGCACTGTGAAAGATGCCTGCAGTGTCCATCACCAGCAGCATGTTCTTCAGAGACTCAGGAATTGCCTCCAGCTGCACAGACCAGTCAAGCAATTAGTTTTTTAAAAAACAAAAGTACTACAAATACGCAATATATATATACAAATAAATACTCAATATACACAAGTATGGCTGCACACATACCTGAATTCTGTATTAATGCACCAAGACAGTAAAGACCATTGTGCTCATGGGACAATCTTTGACTACTGTGTTGCTTGGCAAGTACAGCCTATGGTTAACAAACTATACTAATTTATAAAAGCAATAAGCCATGAGAGGCTCTTGCACACTAGATGCTTTACATCCACCAACACATCCTACCTGTGGTAAAATGACTGCAAGGCATGAGGCTTATTACTATACACAGGTGTTTATTTACACAGCAGTCAGTCAGGAATATCCTACTTTTTGGCCCAGGAAAACTACAACCATCACTTCACTAATTTCCTGTTATTGGCCATCTCTTCTTCTCTTCCCAACATGTTTCACAGATGAAGTGACAAGTTTTGGTTCAGAATCAGTTCTTTTTCTCTAGACTTTCCTCATTGCATCACTCTGGAACAGGTTCATTTTTTATCTCATCTGTCCCCAAGACCTCTCTTTACCTCCCCTTTACACCCACCCACCCACCCACCCACCCACCCCCACACACACACACACACACACACACACACACACACACACACACACACACACGTATACCTACAGTTGAGTTGTGTGAAAAAACACTCTCCGAGCTGAATTATGTTTTGATTTTCTAAGTGAAAAAAGTTAACACAGCAAACAAATATGCTCCATAACTTTTTTTACAGCCCACAATTTATGATTTATTTTGTTCCAATAAGTTAAATTCAGCAAATATACTGCAACTGTATATTTAAAAAGTGCACAGGTGTTCTCTATCGAGGATGTGTACCTATTTTCACATCGAAAAGCAACGAAACATAATTTGACTGGGGTGCAATTTGGCATACAAGTGCACATAGTTCTATGTATAAAAGGGTTGTAATTCCTATACAGTTCACCCAATGCAGATACATTCAATTAAAGCTGACAATCTGTACTTTAACTTCAGTGAGTGTTTCACTTCAAACCAAATCTGAATTAATGCTGACATTCTGCACTTTAACCACAAAGTCACAGATTTATTTCAAATCCAATTGGCACTGTCTATTTACTTACATACTGTATGTGGTACAACACTAAGAAGAGCTGACAGTGTGACTTAATAAATTTCTCACCAAGAGGTCACTGGAGCCAGCATGCATGTACTTGTCCATGAAGTCTAGGATAGTGAGCCAGAGAGCAGCAAACGTGGGCAGAGAGAGCAGGGGTGAAAGATGCTGGAGGAACACCTGAGAAGGCCAGCACATCAAACATCCAGAGGTTTCAGTCTTTACAAAAAAGAACTCAAGCAGCAGCCCTTGGTTAACGAGGTTAACAGAAATATTCAACAAAACATGACAATGTGCATTTGATCTCTAAACGCTCAGACTGTACGTGCATCATTGATAAGATGCTTTGGGGAAAAGACAAATAAATGAATGAAAATGCTTATAAATAAGATCAGACCTTGGAAAGCAGTGTGCAAGCCCTCATTCTGGTCTCCTCCATGCCCCCAACGTCTGCTGGGCTGATGTTGTCTAGGAGTTTAGTCAGCAGCGGAAACAGGACCTGTGACAGAAGGGTTTTAGTTTTTGAGGCTGCACAAATTCCTGTGTAGTTAACCTACATGTAATTATCATGTCACACGGGATTGGCTGACCTTGTTGAAGCAGGATTCCCACTCTACAGCGTCCAATGTTTGCAGATCGTGTACAAGTAGCGCCCTCTGGAGGTAGGTGAGAGCCTGCATGCGGACTTGTCTTCTAGCATCACAGCACAGCCAGGCCATACCTGCAGGAGTCACGTCAGTCATTTATTCTGCTTGTCTGTAATCTGTAATGTGTGTGAATCTTTTTGTGTATTATTGATGCTGTGAAGTATTATACATTTTCTGTGCACAAATCTCAGATTTTGCTTATTCTGGGATGCCTAGCTTTGTTTCTGAAAATACTCCAGGACCAAAGTTACACATCCTGGTTCTGATGCCTTGTTCTGAAAAGATATCTTGAAAATAACAAATATCTAGTCATATATTTTATGTTTAGATTCACATTTATAAAGTGCCCTTGTTACTGGCCATGTAAGAGTGTTGTATGTTTGACCTTGGAGCAAAGGACACCAGCAGCTGGACCAGAGCGTCTGAGAGTCGGCCTCAATCTTTCTGCCGCCAGCCTCCAGATGGCGCTGTTCTTCTGCCCAGGAGCTGTAGATACTGGCTGCTCGTGTGTGCAGCGTGTGCATCAAATCTAACAGCTACAGAAGAAATGCACATGGCATTAACCACAAATCACTAGTTCTTCCATTATCACTGCATGGCCTAAAATAAATAAATAAATAAATAAATAAATAAATAAAATACAACACCATGCACATAGGAATGAATGGAATACATCTACTGTTTTGAACCAGTGGGTAAAGGGGGATGGAACTGAAATTGGAACATGACCATGAAACACATCATGAAACAAAAATCTAATGCGTGAAATACTACACTGATTAAACTGCACTATAATGGTGCCCCTTCATATTTACAGTTTGTGTTCCTACCGTCTTAAGAATCTAACAGCCCTTTCAAGAATATTAGGTTTTAGAGACAGAGGCAGAAATAAGTATGTTTATCATTGAGCAGGAAAACCTAGTGGTCCAGAGTACTGAATCATTTGAATAAAGAGCATATCCTTTTAATCATTAAAACAGGCATTTTAAGTAACGGTTCAGACAAAAATCTAATTTATACAATTTTCCACTTATCCGAGGTACAGTCAATCAAGTGTCCAAAATTGCTTCTTTAGTTTTAAACCAGAACTACAAGGCTAACAAAACTAGAAGTCAATAGTCACCCAAATCTTTTTAATAAATACATCCCCAAAACTTCTCAACACGCTCAAGTCACATCCAGGTCTTCACTAAAGTCTCACAGACTTGTTAATGTGGTTAGGGAGACAGTATGACTATCTGTGCAAAATAAACTATAAAATTGAACAAAACTTCATAGTGTGTCTACATGCTATGGACTGCTATTTTAGACAACAAGTGTGTTGTGCCAAATCTCACCTCTCCTCTGGATGCAAGACATCAAGCAGGCATATGGACGCTATAGATTATGTTCATGATTCCTGTTGTTTCTTTTTATAAACAACAGTAACGCTTGAATTTTAATACTTGAAACAAAAATGTAAAAATCAGAAACAGAAATCTCGATTTAGTGTCCATGTGCATGCACAAATGCATGCATGTGAGGGGGAGTCATTCTGCTAAAACAGCTGCTCACAGTGTTTAGCTACAATTTTGTTCCTTTGTATAGTTCACAGTCATAATGTCTTTTAAACCATTTAAACAAGTCTGCATGTCCTTAATGAAGACCTGGGTGCACACTGAGCAGGTTGGAGAAATTTTGGGGATGCATTAACAAAACAAGATTTGGGTCACTACTGGCTTTTAGTGTCTGCCTCACAGGTCCAGCTCTAAACTAAAGATGCAAAATTTGGACACCAAATGTGTCTTGGCTTATCTATTACATCTGAGGTAAGTGGAAAATTGTGTAAATGTGATTCCTTAAAAAAATACAAGAGAATGTTTAGAGCAGATCATTAGCACTGACGTCACTCTTTCTGAATTTGAGTGGCTACTGAAGGAGGAAAAACGACAAGCGACACCCTCATAACCCAAAGGCCCATTGCCACCCTGCAACTCAAAAAGCCCAGCAGCAGGCATGATGACAGACAGGTAGAGGTAGTAGGGAAAGGGCTGCGGTACTTACGTCCTGACTAACCTGTAAAGACACCGTGTGGTAGCTAGCTGGCACACCCTCATCTTCCTCGTCGTCACTGTGTGAACGCGAAGGCCGCTGACTGGTGGGTTTAGTTCGCCGGGAAACTCCCTCTTTCTCTCGAGGCTTTTTCCGTAGCCGACTAGATTTAGAGTCATATTTGTGGCTCTTCTTTTTCTCATGGGTACGATAACCTATGAGAGCAACACGTCAAGTGTGAGAGAAAAGAGTAAATTCAAACAAACCTTTTTAGCACTTTGTCACCTTGTCTGGTAGTATTTCCTGCCTTTTCAATAATTTGAGGCAGGGGAACATCTCCTTCTTTTATCTTTCATCAGCAATACATTTCATTAATAGCAGGGCTGTCTTGGAAGTACATCAAAATATTTTTTTTTCTGCTTCCTGTGGGCAGAGGACAAAGAGTACCTCTACTGCCTGCTCGCAGTAGTGTTTCCATTAGCTGCACCACAGATTAAAACTATGTGCTTTGATCAAGCCGCCTTCACAGTGAGCTTGTAAAGACCTGTTGACAGCAGGTATCTACAAAAGTGCATGGATCCCTCTGACCAATGAAAAGGCCATGTCTAATGGCACAGGCAAAAAGTGCTGAATGAGTCTTAACTAAGCCTGCTGAAGATAGCTGGATTGAGAGACTGAGGAATAAATGGACTGGGGGCATACAAGTCAGGCAGTTAGATTGCCCCGAGTTAAATGACTCACCCTTAGAGCACAGCTTAAGGTACCCCATCAAAGAGTTTCCAGACACTGACACATCCAATTACAGTGCTACAGAACTGAACCACACTAAGACTCCCTAATCCCACAGGAGTCAATCTGCACATATGAGGCTTGAAAAAAAGGCCATGTTGAAGGTTGGTTTGAAATGAAACCAGAGGAAATAGAATTATGATGTCAGGCCAGAGTAAGACAGCACAAGTTTTTAATTATCTATTCCCACTGAGACCCTTTTTAAGGAAGGGTGCTGAACTCCCTGAGGCAACACCTGTTTGAGTGGGATCCAAAGCCACGCTGTCCGGGTTAAACAGCAGGCATCAGGAAGTGTATTTTTTTCATGGTATAAAATTAATATTTTTATTGTCTGTATCTACGAATGCAATATGCATGCGCTGTACTGAATAAAATGATTTAACCATAGACACACTGACCACCTTATCTTTTAGGTGTATTTTGAGTGTGACATAACACCGATGCCGATGTGTAGCTACAAGTCAGAAGACATACTAACCTCCATTAAGACTGGCCTCCACAAACACTCGAATGGCTTTAACACAGAGCTCAAAGTTCTCAGGGGTGACATGTGCAGCGTCGCGTACAATGAAAGAGAGAGACTCCACACACTTGATGAGGGACTTAGTGTCATGCAGGCCCATATCCTGACCCAGGGTTAAACTATACTGGTTAATCGGAGGGGGAGTTTGGGGCTTGGAGCCTGGAGCAACTAGCGCCTTATTGCCGTCCAAGTCATCTTTACCCACCTACAAACACAAACAGACACATGAGATGTAAATAAATCTTTGTTAGTTCTTTTATGAACTGCCTTGTCCATTCTCAGAAAAACTACAGTACAAAAGGATGCCTAAACAATGATGCATGCTACAACATTAGATAGTAAGATAAATAAATTAGAGAGATTTGGAATAGAGTTTTTCAGGCATTCAAAGATGTATGAGCGTGCTATACGATTAAGAACTAAAAATTAGAGGTGGGCAGTGTGTGTTCACTCACCACCAGCCATCCCACGTCGACATCTGTAGCAGATCGGGGTATTCTGGACTTGCCATGCTCAGTGTACACCTCAGAGTCTGAAGTATAACCCCTGTCCAGAGTGACTTCACTCTGGTGGTACGAGCTAATTTCACTGTCAGATTGAGCACCTGGAGAACATATGCTTTATCAGTTCAGTTACCACTACACTGTATTAGCTTTGATCGAACTGAAAGACTCAGTGCTCTGAGCTGCAGTATCTATATATTAATCCAACAGAGCAATGTTTTTTTAGTCTTCACCTGTGTCACTGTCTGGATTGGTGCTGGTGACTTGCAGGGCAGCTGGAGGTTTGACCCCAGCTCCAATGCACTCCAGCAGGGAGAAAAGTGTATACCAGTCATCAGTGCAGTGAATGTTGGCAGCATTGGTTTTAAGCAGCTCATGGAGACCGTAGGCCACCTCTCGACTGACCCTGGACAACACGTGAGGCTTCATCATTAACAGCAGGCGTAGAGATAACAGGACCTGTAAGCACCGAAGTAAGCAGGCATATTACAAGAGCATAAGAATGATTACTAGCCTATGCAATAGAGATATTACACAGAGCTGCAATATCCAAACGAGCCCCCTAATGCATTATAATTTTCACTGTGTGCTGTGATCCTGACCAACCACAGCTCCACATGAGTGTTTCTGTGCATGTTGTGGAGAATCAAGGTATTCAAGTAGCCCAATAAGAGTAAATTATTTGGTATGCAGACCTATCTTTGATTCAATAATGCGAATGCATATGTATCAGCATAATTGTAAGACATGCATGTTGTTTATATTGTGCAGCCCCTGGGTATACCTGTGAGCTGATGTCCTCTCGGCGCAGCAAGCGTATAGCGAGTCTCAGCAGTCCAACTACAGCTCTCTCCACCAGGAAGCAGCTCTCATTAGCATGAACACAGAGGTGATACAGATGGTCGCGTACAGTCTGCCACACACATGATACTCTGTCCCTGTAAGCACACAGACGCTGTTAGACACAAGACAAGTCCTAAAACAATACTCTCTTTTCCTCACCTCAGATTTTCCAATAGTGCTACTGTACCTGTTTTCCAGAACGATGCGGAGCAGCATTTCCAGACAGAAAGCAGCATCTTCTTCATCATATGTCTCTTCATCCGGAGTCACTGAGATCAGAGCCTGGCACAAAGGGGTGAATTGGTAAATGCATGAGTAAATCAACATCTCGGACAAAAGCTGTAACTTTACAGATTGAAGAATTTAATCCAAATCAACAATATCAGAAACAATGGCTAGTAATGGAGAAATAGGGATAAATATGTCTCACTTTCATGAGCTCCTGTAGAGATTCCAGTTGTAGGAACTTGCTCTCTGTGATCAGTTTCTCTGGGTCACATTGCTGTCAGAAAAAAAGAGCGTAAAAGAAATCTAAATGTTTACCTTGCAACAGCATTACAGAACACTATGTTTTTCATTATATATCTACAGCATACTGCTAAAGTGAGGTGCATGGTTTATAGACCTTAATACACAGCAGGGCAGCCTGTTTAGCCTCCTGATTCTCAGTTGAGGGGCCCCGCAGTCCTGACTGTTCTGCTCCACCACTCAGTGTCAACCAGTTAACAAAACTCAACACTGCTGACTCTCCCCTAAAAAAAGGTTGGAATGGAAGAATGAAATTCAGTAGGCTTACAGAGCCTTGGTCGTAGTTAAATGTAATACAAGGGTATGAAATATTTTACCTGTTTGATGGCGTCTCCTCACGCTGTAGAGAAATCTTTCCATTAGGTTCCACAAAGTCCTCAACCTTTGAATTAAAGAGGAGATTTTTGTCCTTTGGCAACTTTAAACATATCTATTCATTTCTACAGCAGGTGGCAGTGTAACACATTTTTACAAAATCCACACATGTAAAAAAAACATAACTCCTTCAGTGCTCTTCGGAACATTACACCTACGCAGTTACAGCAGTGTGGGTCTCCTTATGTATAAAGAATCTATGATAAGTGTTCTTCTCTCACCTCTACCATGGGCTTGGGTAAGAGCTCAGCCCTGAAGAGCTGAAGCATAGCATCCATGATGTTCTTCCAGCCCTCTCGCAGTATATCACCATGACGATGGGCAAGGTTAAAGACCGTCTTTGCTGCTACTTGAGCCTTGCCGTTGCTGCCAAACACTGTGGGCAGGTTCTCTACAGACTAGACACACAAAACAACATGTGTCTCAAACACAGTAGGGATGATTTTACATGTGGAGATGAGCTCAGCTCACTCTAAAGGTGCCAGATCTCACCACTTAAGACACCTGTCACTCATATGACACTGGTCTTACCTCACTGCTGAGCGTGGTAAACTTGCAGAGTGAGATGATTAAATTATCAAACACATCGCTGAAGCCGTAGTGCGCTGAAATCATGGCACATTTCCTGGAATGGGTAAAAATCACAATATTACTGTTGTGTAAACATTGGAACTAGGCATAATGTTTAACTGCAAATGCACTTTGTGTGGAAAAACACCTGGTGTGAGATAAGCCATTTGATAATCATGTACTCTTTAGTTTGGCAGTTCATTTATGATTAACGATTCTTCAGTGCTTCAACTTGAACTCAAAAGCAAGCCTCTACCTGAAGCCTGCAATGGCTTTTTGAATGATTGTGTCCTCCAGGCTCTTGTCAAATACATAAGAGAGGGCAGCGATGGTTGGGCCCCAGGTCATGGTGAACAGATCGTGATCATAGCTGCCCGCGGGCACGTGGAGGAAGATGCCTTCAGAAGTGGCCCCTCTGTGCAGCAGCACACTCCACACATAGTTCTCCTTTACCAGCCCTGTCTGCTCATCAGGCATGACAATCTCTTCATTCCTGCAGGACAGCCACGCACAAAAGTTTTATGAGGTAATAAAAAAGATTTGAAGTCAATTTGAAGTCAATAACTAAAGAAATGCAAAAGTGCAACAATACCCAGTAATCAAATAAACAGTATTTGATTGCCTTACTTGATAGCATTGTAGATATCTTCCAGCATGTCCTGATCAAAGTCTTCACCGCCATTCACACCTTTCAGATTCTTCTTGAATTGCTAGACAAACCAAAAAAAATTTTAAAAAGGAAGAAATAGATTAAAATTCCTTCATTCCCACTAATTACAGGAACATCAACCTCCTATCGCCTTTCAAATCCAATAATGGGTCTTGGGTTTACTGCTGTAGGGGTCCCTTAAGTGTTGGTGTTGGGCAGACTGGTCTAAGGCCAAACTCAGCTCAAATAAACACACACATATCCGCTGCTGAGTGATGGCATTAGGCCACTGTTTTACTGCATGCCTTCTTAATGGCAGGTAAAGCAAGATCCCTTGGGAGAGGGATGAACAGAAAGAGAAATAAACAAAAGAGTAAACAGAGGGAATGAGGGGGAAGGGCCAGCTGGGGCTGAGGTTTTCATATCGGAGCCCTGGTCCAGACATTCACTATAGCTGCTTTAGAGACGAGACAGCTGGACTCACACTGTCAGCCAAACAGCACCGTGACCTCTCAGCTTCAAGAGCTCCACTTTCACTCTGAACTCTCTCCTTCCACTTATCCCTAAAGTATGCAGCATGAATATCTGAGGATTGGGTTCCAAGTGGTCTTGGTGCACCTCTACAACCTTTGTGGATTTTCAGAATGACTGTGGTGCGAAAATATTCTGTAAACACATCTGACTGCAGTGCTAACGTCTTCACAATATATGTTCTGTAAATGTACCATACAGATCTAAAAAAGAAAAAATGTGTATGTGCGTCTGTGTATACACTAACCCCTTCTTCTCAACTGCTGACAGCCCTGATAAATCGGTTATGCAGAATGACCTCATGCAACACTTACTGTAGCTACCAGTTGTTTATGTAGAGACAAGGATGCATAGCATAAATTTATCTTCAACATTAAACCCATGAGGGATAGATATATTATTGTGCCCTTCTATAATAGCCTATGCTTAAGTGTTATGTGATTGTTGACAGTGCCTGCTGTGCAAATCTCTAAGGCGTGTATGAGAAGGCTGACTCAGTCATGTGTACGTGCTGCATGTGTACATCCTCACCTCTATAGTCATGGGGATGTTTTGCTTGCGAACGTTGTGGTTGTGTTGATCCGTATTCAACATAATGACAGCATAGGCCAAGGCAAAGCCAGCATCATTTGTCAAGAAGGGATTGCCGTTCACTTTCTGGACACAGAAAATAAAGAAATACTATGGACACAGTAAAATATAAATATGTAACATCTACACTAAGAGTAAAAATAAACATGCGTAAAGATGTGCTCACTCTGTAAATGTCAGACAGAGAATCCATTCTCGCTACAATAAAGTATGGGACCAGGGAAGGACACAACCTTGTTCAACTACTGTGTGTGATGATATGAGCTCATTTGCAGTGACTGAGGACTGAGACTAAGAAAAGACATTACTACAAATACTTTCCAGGTCACATAGACAGTGGCCTCCCTTATTTAAGAAGTGCATTCTAAAAGCTCTCTTCAGTGGTTCAGCCTTGTCTCTCACTGCACTATGGTTATGTCATACTTCCCAATGCAACATTTTCCTCTTCCCCGATTACCTGCATGACTAATGGGCCTGTCCCTAATCCCTGCTGGGTTGCTGTTCCATAGCCACTAATTACCTGATGATGGGGCCAGTTGGTCAGGACTGCCTTAGCGTGTGGTAATGGAAGAAGTGTGTGAGCGTGTTCCAATAATTGTGAATGTGAGCGAGATAGCAGCTAACCTACGACCTATTTACAGTATGCATGTGTGTGTAGTGTGTGGGTCTGCTCAAGTGTACCCGTGTGTCCCTGCCAAAGCGAATGTGTGCGTGGCAGCTGACTCACATGCCAGTTGTCAGTGAAGGTTTCCAAAAGCCTCTGAATGACAGGCGCTTCGCCAGGAAGGCGGAAAGCCTCCAGATACAGACGCAGCGCCTCATCTATGCGCAGCCCCTGAAAGGTGAATGTGCTAGGAGAGAAAAAAGACAGATGGCATAATTACACACATGCTTACATTGCAACTGCCAGAACTTAATTCATTTTTTTTTTCAATTCACATCGTCTTAACCACAGCAGAAGTCAGACGATGATGCTGATACTACAAATCAGTGATTTCAGACGAGTGATTTCTTCTCACAGTTTTTGTATATAGTGATGATATACAATGTTGATCAAATTAATTTCTGATCCTAATACCTCTATCAGGATACATCATCTTAAATATTTATCGATGACACAGGATAGCTCCAAACTAATGGTGGGTGATATGGCAAAAATATTGCATTATAATACTTCAAGAATTTTTCATGATACTCATTATGTCTCAATATTTATTTTTTCACACATCTAATAAGTTGGAACAGACATGGTGCCAAAAAAAACATACAATCAAAAAATAAGTACAAATGATTTTACTAAACATTCTACAAATTGCTCTGCACCAATTCTAATTAAACGAGCAATTATGCTCTCGCTGTAGCAAAATATGCAGTTGGTAGATGTTCTAGAAGTACTGATGATATCCTTGATGCACTCAGAAATGCACATTTTGACAAAACTTTTCACAATAACAAAAAAATAAAGTCATAATGCCCAGCCCAACTCCAAATTCAATGCAATATATTTACACATTTAAAACATCAGATGGCAGCACACTGCTTTCATTAAGTATTGAGAAGCAGTTACTGAAAAGCTCCTTAAAGGCAAAGAGCTTGCAGATAATTATCACAATTCCTGAACTTCAATATGCATTATAGTGCAAAGCAGACACCCAAAAGTAAACTGCAATCAGCAGAAACAAATGAGCTCATGATTATTAAAGCTAAAGTCTCTTAACATAATTCTCACTTGACAAAACCGTCGAGCAGCTCCATGTTCTTCCGGTCACTGATAAATTCTCCAATCATCTTTTTGTCCAGGCGGGGGTTTTCTCTAAGCCATTGAGCCACCTCATTGTTGTTCATTGGGCTGCTGAGAAGACCCTTTTCCTGTAGAAACTGGATGCCTTTCTTAGGTTTCTGATTGAATTGCTCAGTGCCTGTGATCAGAAGCTACAAATACAAAAAGAAAACACAAAATCACAAAAAGCTAAACTCCACTGCTTTCATGCTAAAAACACCTTCAAATAAGCAGCTGCTGATAGTGTTGACTTAATTGAGCAAAAAATGTATACATCATTAAGCTGTTTATTCTGTCAAGTAAACAGTTTATCCAATGCGGTTACAGATATATTCCTCTCTACGTGCAAAATTCTGAAACCTTTTTCTTGTTTTTGATGTCCATCAGTTCCTGACAGTCTGGAAGACAGCTGGAAAAACGCTGAGGCTTTTTAGTACTTTTCTTCTCAGCTGAAACATTTGAGGAAAAAAGAGTTACTTTGTGACAAGCAATACAACTGTTATGAGACAAATATTTATCCTCAAATGACTACAGTATACATTATGCTGTACAATAATGACAGTACCGGATTCTGTTTCCTCCTGATCTTGCCTACCCAGTCTCATCTTTTCTGCCATCAGATGCCCACTGGTTGGGGGGCATATTGGTGACACATCAGACTCCACTGTAGTCTGCCCATTTGAACTAGGTACAGCCTTGACAGACTCTAAAGATAAGAGGTTTAGCAAAAACAATTCAGAATCACTTTAATACACCAAGTATGTTACACATACAAGGAATTTGTTTTGATGAGTTCACATATGTATAACGTAACACATTAAACAGTCCAGACAAGCAAACAGACCGTTAACACGTATTTAACTAAGGGAAAAATAAATAAAAATACAACAAATAGAATAAAAAATAAAGAACAATAAAAAGCCATGGAGAGGAGCTAAAGAGATGTATGAATTAATACTAAACTACAACATATTAAAAAGATATTGGTGAATGTGGCACATTGTTTCGAATAAGTTTTTTCTTAAATGTGTTCTTGAGAAAAGTCCTAAAGAAAAGTCTACGTTAGATTCATGATGTGTTCTTAAACTGCACAACTGTTCGCACCTTTGTGCTCTTGAGGTCGTGAGTGCGTGTGGATTCTGTTCTTACCTAACAACAAATCTCAAATAAGAAAACACTGGTAAATGTCACAACCTTCATGAAAACTGTGTAAGTGGATTTCAAAAGGAAATTTCTTCTTAAGAACACTTGGTGAATGAGGCCCAATGATTCTGAAAAACACCACACTGATTGTTGGTCTATATACCTGTTGCTGCATTTGTGTTATTGACAGTGGCCTCCCCTTCAACTGTTAATGTTTCTGACTGGTCCTGCTCAGCAGCACTGTTCATCACTTTAGCCTGACAGTGGGCCTCTGTGCTGTCAATGACAGTTAACAACGCTTCAAGTGAGAGAAGATGGGTTGTATAGAGCTGCCCGGACACTGGAAAGGCATTCTGCAAAGAGAGAACAACAGTCTGGTAACCAACAGTCTCGGCAGTCTTGCTAAATTTATCCAGTAAGGGGGCATGTATGCTTAGTGCTGATCAGTTGCCTGAAGGTTGGATCACCTTGGAGAGCAGTTTGGTAAGGTCTTCAAAAAGGTTGGAACAGTAAAAGTCACAATCATAATTAATGTAAAGCTCAGTGACAAAGCTAGGGATTCTCCAGAGTTGCACAATTGCCTCAAGGGCCATTTCCTTCATCTCATAGGGCATCTTTGGGTTCTCTGAGGTAATGATGTCCATTAGCCTCTTCAAGTACATCTGCAGGGGATGGAAAAATAATTGCCTATTTCACATATGTTGTTTTACAACAGCCATGAGCAAAAAGAAATTAAGATTATATTTGTAAAAACTCATTGCATAAGCAGTTTACGTACTTCAAGCTGAAACTTGAGATGTCCACGCATGCTCTCAAAGAGCAGAAAGCAGACTCGTATAGAAGCAGCATACAAATTCATTCGGTCCACACTCAATAACTATAACAAAAAGAGCAAAATATGGTTGAGCATCTTTTTATGAGGTGTAAATACATACACAGATTTACAAAAGAAAACTCTAGAGAAAAGCCAAACCTGAATGAGATGTCTGCAGAGCTCATCTTTGACTAGACCCAGCAGTGACTGATAGGGAGCAATGTGTGCGGCCTCCAGGGCCACGTTCAGCAGTTGCAGGCCCATGTGCATCATCACATCTGAATTGTGACGGTCATGAGGGTTAGTGAGTGAGATGAGAAAGCGGAAGAGCTCTCTCAAACAGGGCAGTCCGTAAGGGATCAGAGCAGCTCCTGATGGAAATAAAACTATGTAAGTACATTTTTTTTAAAACGCATTTGCTAATCAAACTAAATCACAAAAGAATAGAGCTGACAACAAGTTGAGCAGATAGTGTACCCTCTTTCTGAGTAGACTGTGTGAAGCGCACTCCTCTGGGATTAACATAGTCCATGTCATGCACCGATGCAGAGTCAGACTGTTCTGCCAGCGAGTCTCTGTCCTCCAGCACCTCAGGAATAGACTCCACTGAGGCAGACTGAGTACGTTCCACCTGCCTACCCTCACACTGTCAACAACAAACCACAGCACCGACCTTCAGTAACTCTCATATAGGAAAGATTTTAGGATTGCAATGATTACTTGATAAACTTGATTATTACTCAACGATGTCAATTAAAAAAAAGTGTACCAATATATTATCTTATAGCTGATAAGCTGCTTATTTATAAACTCTGTAATGTTGATATGAGACACATGGTCATTCCATCAAATTATAAAAAAAAACTACAAGTGCTGGGAACAATATGGTTTCCACTGCTACACCATAAAAGAGGACATCACTTGTCACATAGAGGAGGTTTTGAATGATGGCAGTGACAAAGAAAAGGGACAAAAAAGATATAATACTTAAATGAGTTGTAACCTTAAAACATTTAACAAGTTTGTATCATATCGCTGTTGTTGGAAGAAAACCTTGTATCTCCAAAATGATAGCTTTACAGTAGAAGGAAAAAACCTACTTCACTTCTAACGTAAGTCAATTGAACCAGACTTTTTTCCAAGTAATTTTGGGTCGTTTCTTTTGGTCCATTCTTCGTGAAATTTACACACAATGTAAAGGGTAACAAGCATTTTCAGATTATGTCAAAAACTGAAAAACGACAGAAATGGAGATACGAGAATTCCTTTCGACAGCATTGATACATTAATATTAATCATTTTGTGCAGATAAGGCCGATTCAGCGCAGGAGCAGTTTTGTTAAAAGAGAAATCTACTGATTTTTTACGCAAACTTTCTGTGTAGTTCAGTCATTAAGATGGAAACAAAGTTATTCATAGTGGTTTGACATGAAATGGCGCACTACAGAGAAATCCACAGGCTTGAATTTCTCTATGTTGGTGGTGACAGGGACCAAAGATCGCAATATGTTTTAGGCCAAAACCTGTAAAACAATGTCACAGACATCATGCAGCATACTTCATAACCATTTTATGTAATATCTTTCTGTGAGGTAGCCTTTAGAGGCATTTAACTCTTTAGACATCTGGTTCACCACCACTGTGAACAATTTTCACTCTAATTTCTCTAAAATGAACCGTTTCACGTCAATCCTCTCTGAACTCTCCTTTTGTTTACAATTATTTATGTACAAATTTAAATAAAACGGTGGAATTCCCTTTTAAGAGTCACTGGTTGGAGTTTTACCTGTGAGTCCAGCTGGCCTGGCTCAGTGTTGGGTGCTGTGCCTGGAGTGGTGGCTGTGGAGCTGATCTGCTCCAGGTCTGTGAGGTCTTCTTTAGAGGTGGTCTTTGAGCAGTTATACAGGCCACTGTCTGTAGTAGGGCTGGAGATGGAGGAAGCTACGCTGTCAGACGCAGGCAGACCTGCAGAGCCACTACTCTGTTGCTCAATGAAGGGCACTCCACCTAGAGGCATACACAGGTGCAAATTTAATTCTCAGGTTCTTTTTCTTAACTAAGAATCAAGTTAATGGTTTAAAATGGTGTTTCTGGAGGTCTACAGCACTGCACAGTTTAGTGCTTTCTCTGCTCTCAGACACTCACTCACTTACTGACAATGGCTTTCATTAAAAACAATTTAGCCAGGCTGAACTATGAGCCATGAACAGGGCTTGGTATTGTTAAAAAAAAATTCAGATACTGATGACAATACCTTGATTTGGAAACCAATTCCTGAACAATATTTTTTTGCCCTTTAACTTTCTTTTAAATATTAAAGATAAGAGTAATAATAATAAAAATCTTGTATCTCTACATCTATAGTAAAAATCCAGTTTTTAAAAAGAAAATTACTTCCCGTTTTGTACACATCTTCATATGATTTTTTTTGCATTAATTCATTTATTAAAAAACATTTCAGTCACAGCATCTACCCAGCGGTGCTGGATTTTAAACAGTACTTGGGGTGCTGGTATTTGTTGAGTGCTGGAGTAAAGGTATAATGAGATTAAATTTCTGCATGAAATAAAAAGTACATTAAGTGTTAGATAATAAGTATTCCTTCTTCTCCTCTCATAGACACTGACTGACCCAGAGGTTTACCTGAGAGGTTGTTGCTAAGAGTGGTAAGCTGAGCTTGGTCCATCTGTCCTGAGGGGCTGCGGACCATGTGACGAGAAGGCCGAGGAGAACGCTTCTGCTTCTTCCACTTGGACGATTCACTCATTCCACCAGCGCGCATCTTCAACTGGAAAACACAGCAAATCATTTAAGGTAAAACACATCATGCCAGACTGCTGAACACCACACAATGCCAGTACTTTCATTTGAAAAACACTCCACATGCACTCAAATAAGCATCATCTGGGAGCAGTTCTGAGATGACAGCATAACTTAACTAATAAGATAAGAACAGGCACCCATGCAGACATGTGCAGCACCTCAGGCTTATGAAACATTATCTGTGGTATACCTAGTTGAAGGGAACTATTGCATAATAATTAATTCTACAAAATTACATTACATAAATTCATTTTAGAAAAATTGCACTTTATAATCACCTGCTGCAAGGCCAGTGGCAGTAAGAGTAGTAGCCTACTACTCTTGTGCTTAAATAAAGGAGAACTCTACCTATTTTTCCATTTTTTGCATAATTTAGTTGTTGAGATGTACACAAAGTCATTCAGGGTGGTTTGATATGATATGGTTCACTGTAGAGAAATTAACGATTTGGATTTGTTTACAGCAGTGGTGATAGCAACCAGCAGCCGTGATGTCTACAACGCAAATATATATCCATCTTATTTACTGAACCATTATGACTCTGTAAGGTCCTCTAGAACAGAGCATTTAATTTAAGACCATTATGAATGAAGTTGTTCACATCTTAATGATTTAATTATGCAAAAACTTGTGAAAAATGAGTGGAATTTCCCTTTAAATAATCACCATCTAGCCAGCATCCAACTCAAAACAAATTTATAAACCCCACTTCAATAACATCTGCTTTGTAAAGCCTCTTTTGCATGGTCTTAACATCCTTCAGCATATAAGACTGTGTCTAAGAAAAATGACATTCCCAAATAAATTAATAATTAAAGCAGTCAAAAGTTTAGACACCTACACTTAAAGGCTTCTCCTTATTTTTACTATTTTACACTTTTTAGAATAATCATTTACACAAAACAACAAAATATTCAACAAAGAAGGAACACAGTGACCTTTGTATTTCAGATTCTTCAAAAAATCTAGAAAATGTATAAAGCTGCTTGAGAGAATCCCAAGAGTGTGCAAAGCTTTGCACACCCATGGCATTCCCTCAAGAAGCTTCATGAGTAAATTAATAACCTCATAAAGCTTCACGATAATGAAAAATACTTGGTCAAACTTTTGACTGGTACTGTACAAAAATAAAATTAGAAATCACATTTGCATCTTCAATATACAACAGAGGAGAGATGTGCAGATTCCTCTGAAGTAACATGTACTAAAGCGGTTCGGATGGGAGAGAGCAGGAAGGTTAGAGGAAAGTACAGTTACTGTTACTGCAATCTCTTCTCCTTACCTGCACTCGCTTGTTTTTCCATAAGATATTGTAAGCCTCGGGAGAGAAGGGGCAGGCCCCAGGATTAGTGGTGAACACACAAGCGCAGAGAGCACAGATGCATGACAGGAGAGTGCATACACAACTACACCATGCATCGGGCAAACGCGCACACACACATCATAATGAATATGACCAGACTGTGGCATTCCACATACATACCCAGACAACACACATGCAACTCCTATGAAGACACATACATACATACAAACACACCCACATCACACATACATATAACAACAACCTCAAACTCTCAAATACACCCTGAAAAAAAACACACACACACACACACACACACACACAAAGGAGAACCCGGTGCATCCTTCAGAGAGAGAAAAAGATCATATTCTACAGTACATACTGTAGACACACATACATTCAGGGTGGGGCACTAACTAAATAACGAAGACAATCAATGCACAGGTTAAACCAAATCACACAGGACAGGAAAAAATGACTGCCAAATAGACAGTACACTTCTATTAGAAAGCTCACTGAAAGAGATGAGAACCTTAAAATAAGAATATAAGATGTATATTTATATTTAAGACATATATTTAGTGTCATACAATTCTCCATAGTATTCAAACTGCAAGAACCCACATTAAATTATTATAGGACTTCAGATGATGCTGCAAAGCTTTAACTAAGCCATAAATATACAGTAAGATATGGCTATAGGCTATAAGATATGAATGGTTCAATAGGTGAAGAGAACAGCTATTAGAAATATCTCTGTTCAAATACACTGTAATCCAAATGTTAAAAATGAGATTCATTCACAGAGGGGGAAAAAGTATGAACAGCGTTATGCTATTAATGCCTCTGCAACTTGTTCAGAGACACACTGCGTAATTTTACAGCAAAGCACTGACCTATATTATGTGCTTTCATTCATATTTAAATGTCACTGTAGAACAATGCTGCTGAATCATGTCTTGTAAATGCAAAATTACCAAACATCACAGACACATGAAAGTTGCACCAGATGAGAGTTTTAATGTTGATGCAACCCTTGATGTATTTCTTGATGTTTTCTGACAAATACTTTCATGTATTTAGCCCAAGTAACAAGTAAGAAACAACCCATTAAGGGCAAGTGTAACTGCATTTACTATAAATTAAACGCAGTACAGTTCTAACACTTAATATGCTGCTACATTTCTGGTTCCCAATCCCGGTGTTGAAGCTCCACTGCCCACTCATTTTAAATCTTCCCTGCTCCTAACACACCCGATACAACTAATGAACTAATCAACAAGCCCTTCCTGAGCCAAACTGGGTGTATTTGACCAGGGAGCACTACAAACATGCAGGGTAGTGCTACTCCAGAACCAGGACTGAGAACCACTGTGCTGCACAATTTGTTGCTTGGAATTTACCTCAGAGTACACCCCCATGCAATTACTGCTTTAAGCCATGCTTCCCAGTGTATTTAAATGCACTAGCTGAGGCCCAATCATTATGGCTGCTTTATATAAATAAAAAGTACCCTCTCTAAACCCCTCTGATTGGTGTTTCTAGGCTGATCTGCATAAATAAGATCTTGTGTGTCCAGGATACAGCCTGGGATCTGTAGAGAAGAACCAGCACAGCAAGGTGTTGAAGGGAAAACAGACGCACTACAGCACAGTAAAGAAAACACAGGTCTCTCTTAAAAATAAAAAAATAAAAAAATTAAAAAAAAATTACACCAAAAGGAGTGCAGTAAAAGGTGGGTACACCCACTTAATAACAGCATGCAAGGAAAAATAAATTGTCAAATATTGTAAAGTTCTCAAATATCATACTAACATAGTATAGTTAGTATAGTATGGAATAAATCAATCAAAGACCTTAGTGATTCACAGAAAAAAACAGCTCAATGATATAGACCTGATGAATAAGACAAATCATGTTTTAACTCAGAGTTGAATAAGCACAACAGATTTAAAAGGTCCAGATGAGAAACTGGTCTGAGAATGATTCACAGGGGAAGAAAACAGGCAGACAGGACAAAGCCAACAGGGTGTGAGTCACTCAAAACAGCATTCATATTTACCTTCTTCATGTTGGTGCCCACAAAACTTTTGGCCTCTTCTTTAAACTGTGGTAGCCTGTAAAGAGAACAAGCAGAGACATGACTTACAGTGGCACAGTATGACACATATCAAAACAGACTAACATACATACAACATTCAGGATTCAAGATGGCTAATTACAAACTGTGACATACTTTTGACCACTTTTTTGGATAACAGTGCATCATGCAGTGTCAAAAACTGCTTAAACAACTCTATTTTATATTACTTAATTTCATGTGGCTTGGAAGTAAATGGGTGATGATTTAGGCATACAGTTAATATGATGTAAACTGGTGGCTATAAGCTTTTATTATTTGCAAGTTACATCATGAGCCAAAACATGTCTGATCAATTCTGGACACCAAACATGTTTGGCTGATCAACATTTGGGTTAAGTAGAAAATTGTGTAAATTTAATTTAATTTTCAAACTTTCAAACTTTAACCATGATGCACATTTCCATAAGGAAAAAAAAGGGGGGGGGGCATCTATAACAGTTATGTGACTGCCTACAAATACAACAGGACTCTAAAGTAGTTTTGATCAAGGTAAGAACTCTGATGATGTGGTTCTTGTCCAGCTGGACCAAATTAAAAGTCCTGCACTGGTCATTCTAAAAGGACCTCTCAGGCCAGTCCAGAGTCAACATGTCAGAGGAGCTGAGATCTTTGTTCACAAGTCGTGACTTTTTGACCTGCAGTGCTGCTTCATTAGATGAATTAGATTAGAAGATGTTCTCTTGATGCGTTGTGTGGACACTGCAGCTTTGCTTCGAATAAACCGTCACCTCTCACACACTGGGAGACACAGGACCTGATGTTAACGCTGCTCTGCGTTAATAGAGTGTTGTCTTGCTGGCTCGATTATTGGATGATCTGTGAGTCCAACAGATTAACATCCCTAATGCTTTCAGTAGGCTGCTTAAGCCTCCTCCTGAGCACTCAATAAGATCCGCTGTTCATTACTCCATCTCTCTCCGTCACACACACTCACGTACGCGCACGCACCCCTCATCCACTGCTTATTACTCTCTTGTGAATGTGTGCGCACACACACAGAGTAATACACACTTATTGTTAAGGCCCATCACCCTTCATTATGAAGGCAACATGGACCAGAGGGTCTGAGAAAGAAATAATGCAGTGCACAGTGGAGGCAGGGATGTGTGTGTGCATACCAAAGGGACCCTAAGGTGTTTAATTACAAACCCTCATTTAAACAATACACTGATGGTCAGCTAAAGGACATCAGAATTATATCGAAGCATTAGTCACAAGCATTCATAAAAAGGGACAAATGAGAAAAAATGCTATCACTGAAATTTTGATTTTGTTTTGCAAAAGAGACAAAGTGTGTGTGTGTGTGTGCGCGCGTGTGTGTGTGTGTGTGTGTACAGTCCTCATCTATATGCAGATGGTAGACCGAGTTGCTTCGCGGGCTCATTCCCTTGTCTGTGTGGGATGTGACTGGAAGTCTAATACAAGTGCTGTCTCCACGGATACGCACCTCTGATAAATGCCATCCCATAATCATGTTATTGCATTAGAGAAGCAGTGCACTATGACCTGCATGGCAGGAGTTAGGGGTACTGCATACAATTAGGTGACATTTATAGCAGCGTAATAGTGTACTAGATAAAGACGTCAGACTTCAATCTACATTAAGCATATTTTTCCTTATAGCCTGTGGCCAGTTAAAAGTATCATAGTGATGGCCAAAATAATTGTCTTTACTTGTATTGGTATCACACAAGAATATTGATTTTTAATTTTAATGGAACTGATGGATAGCAAAAGTTAGTTGGCTGAAATGTTTGTCGTTTACTGGGTGCTTTAGAAAGTTTTAAAAGAACTGCTCAAAATACATGAAAAGCTAAACAGATAATTTTCTTTCTGTAAGCATGGCTGCTGTCTGGTTAATAATATAAAATTCCCTTTTGCGTCATTTTAAAGGTCCCAATTCATAGAAGAACAACATTTTCCTGAAGGTTCAAAACATTCACTCTCTACTTCATATGGTCTAAGCTGCAAAAACAGCTCATTTTGAATTAAATGTTTTTAGAATGTCATGAAAAATCAACAAATTTACATATATCTGCCTACAGCAGTTTAGCCCCACCAATTCACATTGACATTACATGCAATGTTTCAGCTGGACTGCTTTTTAAAAAGGCACATTACAGGACAGCCAATCTAAACAGTGCTTTTTTACATATATGACTAGTAAATGCACTTTAAAAGGTAGGGAGTGAGGGTAGGAATCCTGAACAGAATAAACCAGGTAAATCAAAGCAAGCTATGGCAGGTTTTTAAGACATTGTTTCATTATACAGTGCCAGTATTCGAGAAGGCTGAGTTTACTAATTGTTTCAGATAAAATGTAAATATCATCTTACACTGTATTGCGTTTTAGTAACACTGCCCAAAACTAGTATGTAGGTAAGGAAAGCAGTTTGAAAGCTGTACAACTTTCTCATTAGCCTCAGGCTGTCTAACAGCCTTGCATGTCGGAAGTATAAAATCTGGGGAAGCATTGGAGAGTGAAATTGGAACCCATTAAGGACACAAAGCAAGTTTCTGCTGTGTTTGGTCTCAGGTTCAGCCTGATTATGTTTACACCCAGCAGACAACTCTGCTCTTAATCTCCATCCCACATTCCCTCCCTTATTCTCTGGCTTTTTCTCTCTCGCTCTCTCTGGTTACCTGGAAAAGAGCAGCTGCACCATGTCCACCAGTGTGTGTTCGGCTGATTTCCTCAGCAGCTCTGTGGAGGGCAGAGAGAGCACAGACAGAATGAGAGTGTGAGTGTCAGGTTAGTTTAGAAGAGACAAGGCAGAAGCAACTCAGGGCCCAAGAGTCCAGTTCTGTTTGGCCAGGATTAGACCCAGGCTTTATTACTGCCCTGCTCAGGGACTAGGGGGCAGGGAGCTAGCTTGCACTGGGTCAGCATTTGAAGTTTTAACTGTGCCAATATAACAGCTGAAAATGTCAATGTAATATGAAACTGAAAATGGTAAATATACTTTGTTTTCATTTCCACTTAGAGATAGAAAGTTAGTTATAACGTCCCAAAGGCAGAATCGTGCCCTCAGGTTCCCAGCCTCACCGCTTAGTCTCATCTCAAAGCAGATGCGGAAGCAGGACTGCATGATCTCACACACAGACTCGTTTGTCAGATGGGCTCCCACTGGGGTCAGCAGTAGAGTCCTCAGAACCTGAAAATCACACACGGTCAAACTCAGTATTAAATCCCTTCCCTGAGCTACAAATAGTTGAGATGTGTTTTTTGTGATGAAACTTCCAACACTTTCTTGTGAGTGACAACTGGAGACATTGGCTATTACCTGGAGGATTTTCATAAGTACCACTTCATCACTAGCAGGATCTGTCCCCACAAATCTGGCATGAGTGACTGCGTCGGCCATGTTCTCAATCCCTTCGGCTGCTCCTTCATGACTGGCATCTGCAAAAATGGAGATAAAGAAAGTCGACGAATGTTAAAGGACCTAGGAATATTTCCGAAAGCATATTAAGCAATCTTACTGAGCTGGATTTGCAACATACAGGATTCAGAATTAGATGAGTGCTGACGTGTCAAAATTACATGACCGTCATACTATAAAGCTTACACAATTAGCCTGGTTCAATCCACAACCCCCCCTCTATTCAGAGTGTTCCACGTGGAGGGTCCCTTGCAGCCATCTGACATCTAATCACCAGATGTGTTCTTTGTGGGCAGGTGGGTAAATTGGCTGTCTAGGCAACGGGAGCCAGTGTTTTGAAACCTAAGCTGAGCCAGATAGCAAGCTGGAGCCAGGCTGCTTTTCTTTCCCATCGCCTTTAAAGAGCATTTCATTAACTAATAAGCACAGGCTGCCTGGAATGGAAACCAGGACCATGGCTGCAGGTAGATCACTGACACCAAAGCACATTTTACTTATTACCAGTGAAACAAAAAGATACTTCAAATGACAGTTATTTTCCTTAAACTTATTAAATAAGCCTGAAAAACGGACTCAAAATGTTACTTCTATGGGGTGCTAGGTGGATAATACCACTTCTACTTGTAAATACAAAATAAAAAAATTAAAGCACACAAAAATAGTTCCCATCAGGTTATATTAGGAAAATTTACCCATTCTTAATTCACACACCTTTAACACTTTTATCGAGACCATGTGGTAAAATAGGGTTATGAGTGCTAGTGAACTAAGCACTCATAAAGAAGCAAGGCCCACAATAAACATGAGACCCTCTTCCAAACACCCAATCTCCACGGAAACCGGAGCCATGGGCTATTCAGCACAACATCAGAAGTCATCTAAAATACTAATCCTCACTTGGCACATGCTACACAGACAGGCGGCAGAGTCATTGTTGAAATAACAGAAGTGTGGGTGCGGCCGGGGGACTTTGTGCATGTGTGTGTGAGAGTATGTGTGTGTGGGGTTCCAACAGCTGTCGCACAGTAAAAGGGTACGTAAAAGCACATTCGGACAATATATCATAGAGAAAGCTGTTCGTCAAGGGAAGTTATGTATGATGCATGCATGTTCCCAACATAAGCCCATGCATCAGTACTGATAGCACTCTAGAGAAAAGTAAAAAAAGAAAAAAGAGAGGAAAAAAAAAGGTTTTCCTTTTGTCTCAGAAAGGCCACTTAAGCTTACCTGTAGCTGAACTGTGCTAGTTAGCAAAATAATTATACTTCAGCCGATAAACCTATTCTGCTTTATTTTGAACGTCTATTGGCATTTTCGCCATAAGTATTTAAACAAATATTGCGTAAGTCAGATCACTACACATTTATTTAATTTCCAGTCAAAATGACCATTAAGGTTTTCAGTGCCAAGAAAAAAAGAAGTAGAAAACAAACTTAGAAAATTACACAGAAGACTCAACAACTAAATATAAGATCACAAGTTCAGTATTTAGTGTTTCCTCCCCTTTATTACAGCTTCCATTATTTTTAGGAGACTTCTGCAGGGATATTTTTTCACACCTCTAAAGTTCAGTCTTAGAAGTCCATTGTTCTGAGAACACCAGCAGCTTCTTTGTTTGATTTGCAAATTGTGTTCTTTTTTGTTTATTTCCTTTTCCCAGTAATAGGTTCTTGGCAGCTACACATCCTTTCAAACCCATAGTGTTTAGTTGTCTTCTCACAGTGGAAGTATGGACAGAAACACCTGTAGATTTTTTTTTAGATCTGGAGCAAGAGTGGAGCTTGATTTTCTCCTCTCTCTTAAAGATGAAAGTTTTAAGTACTGTTTATCTGATAGGGACAGCTTTGGTGATCTACCAGCTCTTGCACAGCTGTTAGGAGTCTTATTTTATCTTTTAGTTGTCTTCTATCTCTTAATTTTTTTCCAGTTGTTTTTCTTTGACTTTCAATTTTCTTATGCAAGTAGTCTACTTTATAAATAATCTAAAAATGCATGAAAAATCCTCAGAAATGAGAGCAATTTGATAGGAAATTAAATAAATGAAGAGTGGTCTCTCTTGCACAGTACTGTAGATACACTGTGTGCTTTTCTATGAATGAATGAATGAATAAATAAATAAATAAATAGAATGCTTCATAAAAAAGTCAGATTTCTGTAGAGAGCCTTTAAAGGACACCCACCAACTGCAAAGTATCTGACTGGGTGTCAGTCTATTCTGCATTTAATTATTTATATATTTACTTACTTACCTACCTTTTGGTTTATTAAACCCATTTTTTCTTCTTAAACTGTTTATTTTTGCAAACATTGTAAAAAAAACAAAATAGATAACTGTACCTGTTTTTTGCACAGCCTTATTTTAATGTGGCACTGCTATTTTGATGGTGCATCTCCCTTGTTCGAACTTTACAAACCTCAGAAATATTGTGATACATAATTGTGCAACACTAAAATATCTTCAAGCATGTCATGTTATATTTTTGTCATAGTTTTGTCTCAACCTTGCGTGGCAGGCCTGCTTCACGTCATGCATAGTAAAAAGACTTGTGTGTGTTCCTTTGGCTAGCCACCACAGTTCAGCAGCACTAGTACGAAGTCTTACTGTGGGAGCTGCTCTGAGAAAAAGAGAAGAGGGAAATATAGAGTGGGAAAAGCGGGATGCGGATATCTTTCAATGCGGCCGTCCCCCAGAGCCAGCCGACCTCAGGCCTGAGATTGTGGGGAATTAACCCTCACCAAACGAACTCTCACACACACAGAGACCCCCCAGTGTGCTAGAAGGGCTCAGGTCTCACTGTACACACATTGGGAGAAAGAGAGACAGACAATGAGACAGCATGGTGGGCATGTCAGGGCTGATAAAAAGCACATGCTGCAAAGTCTCAGGAGACAAGTGCTGGCTAGAATACTCTAGAACAGTGTGCAGTAACTTTTGCAATCAAGCTCAGCTAAACAATCTCTGGTTCAGAAGTCTGAAAGCCAGAATGTTAATACTTATGAAAGCACAGGTTCATGCAGTAAAACTAAACCAGTTCAGCTCTAGAATGTGCAGCGTAAATAAAACATATTGTAAAGTACCAGAGTGCAGACAAGAACGTTGAACATGACTGAGTTTCTGTCTTTGACCAATAGATGGCAGTGTTCTTCATACAGTGAATGGCTGTTCCTGAATAGATAAAAAAAAAATGACTTCAAGCCTCTTAACTCCCTCCCACGGACAATTAATAACAGTATCCACATTCGTTTTTCGAGTCTGACAAGCTGAATTAGTGAGACCACAAGTTATCCTAGAATCTAGCCTGCCAGGATTTGCTAATACTGAAATTAAACTGAGTTGTGAGTCTAGTAGAGCTATAAAAGGGTGATCTATAGAGTGCGGTGTGTGTTTCGTCTGTGGAATGCTAATTTAGAGTAATGATAATGTCACTCTTCATGGCAGATTAGAGGAGACTGAATGAGCAAAACCCGTCAGTCAGCATACAATCTCTCACATGCCGAAAGGTCATTTAATCACACACTCATACAAGTGCATTAATATGTCATGCTTGTCAAGAGTGTTCACCTGGGATTAACGCTGCTCTGTGTGTATATGTGTACAGTGTGTAAGGAAGAGTGAAAGAGTGTGGAGGGTAGAAAGAAAAGACAGAAAGCTACAATGGCAAGCAGAAAAGATAGAAAGCACACAAGAAAAAAACAAGCTAGCATGCAAGCAAGAAAAAATGTGTTCAAAAGTGAGCCAGTGAGCTTGTAATCCTGCAAGCCAAGTGAAAAGTTCTTACTGCTCACAGACCTGGGGTTTTATTTTATATCGCTGTTGTTGGAAGAAAACCTTGTATCTCCGAAATTAAAAACTTTACAGGAGAAGGAAAAAACCTACTTTACTTTCAATGTAAGTCAAAAGAACCAAAATTTTTTCCAAGTCATTTTGTGCTGTTTCTTTTGGTCCATTCATCATGAAATTTACAAACAATGTAAAGGGCAACAGACATTTTCAAATCATGTCAAAAACTGAAAAACGACAAAAATGGAGATGCAAGGTTTTCTTCCGACAGCAGCGATATTCGTTTACATATATCTAGTATAGATGGTTGGAGAGAACTGTACGTCAGGCTCTAGATGAGGTTGACCGAAGACGCTTTAAAACACTGTGTCAGCATGTGTGTGATCCCTTCTATGGCAGCAAGGGCCATCATTTGGAGAGCCACTGGGTTGGTTGCTATAGAAACCTATCCCTGTGAACCTCCTGATGAGATGCTGGAAGTGGGAGGGATTAGGAAGCAGTGCTGGATTTGGAATGAATATGTCTTATGGCTATTGTTCACTTCCTGCCTTGCATTTAATTTGTTGTCATGGATTCAAAATCCATTAATATTACTGCAAATTATATATTTTACCCCAGCACAGCTAAGATAAAACTTATGATTGAGAAGAAATGAGGTTTGTACAATTTTCTCCTTTAATACTTGGACCTATAAAACTTCACTCCTGTACTTGTATCATTTCAGGTCACACCAGAACTATCCATTTGTGTGTTTTGTTGTGCAAGCCATACAGCTGCTTGACAAGCATTGTGATAGTATTTATTCAACAACTCCAGCTATTTATGAGAAATTGAAGAAAAATTATGGAAGGCTAACATCTGGAGCTGTGTGCTAATTTCACATTTGACAGTCACTGGCAGCCACGCATCATATTTCTCTGGTGAGGCTGAGGACAGACTGTGCTAATCACTCTTCTAGCACAAAGAGCACTACTTACTGTTCAGTGGAGGAAAAAAAAATGACTTGCCTATTATTTAGCAAAATCCCCCAATGGACCATCTACCTAGGCTTCAGCTCTTTTCATAAAAAATCAGAAATTCACATTCTGAGATCTGTTCAGTAGCTTCCTGTAACTTTGCATTACTTTTGAAATGTTTACTCAGACAGTTCTCAGAAATTTGAATTGAGGTAATTATTTTGTATATTATATTTTATATTTTATCATACACTCTGCAAAAGTATTCAGCATATGATAATATATGTATAGTTATTTATTTGGGCAGCAAACGTTTATTTATTCCAAAAAAATACACTAACATTAGAATGAATCCAAATAAATAAATTAACAATATATTGTGGTGTAATGGGTGTGTGAGAGTGTTATATTATCAATTTTCAAATCTCTCCTTGAAGAAGTCAAGTATTTACAGTTACCATACAGCATCAATCCTCGATCAAATTAAATCAGGTTTGCCGCTGACAGACATTAAACAAATCCATGCAATGGCTGCAGTGCACTGAGTAGTCAAGGACCAAACAACAAGACAAACTGTTTTAAGCAATGTTCCTCTCTGCTTAAGACCTTTGCACAGAATTGTATATACTTCATCATACGACAAATGTACATATGACCAGTTTCCCAGGTCAACATTAAGCCTAAGCCTAGACTCAATCAGATTTTTTTTAAGGCATAGAAGAAAAAACAGGTTTAATAAATGTCCAACCCACAAAGCTGCTGGCATAAAAAATAAATGGATAGTAAATATATTAAGTTTACTTATAAGGCCGTAAGACAGGAACTTGTTGACAGAGGTGAGGGCGAGGCCTGTGATTGGTCCAGTGGTGTCCTCAGAACGAACCACCTCCAAGAAGGGTCGCAGGAACACATTAGGCTCCACATCAGAAAGGTCTGAAAAACACGGATGAAACATGAATGCATGGTAAAAGACTTGGATTGTTACATCATTTATGCTTTAAATTACCTACAGTTACCTTTTTTACATAACATACCTGACTACAACAAAGCAACCTATGGTCACAACAGTGCACATATACATTTATGTGAATACACTGTTAAATGTCTAATTCATTGCAGGAGTAGGGGGGTTAAGACAAAGAGTACATGCACGAGCTACAGTGAGTGAGTTCAAGAGAGAGCGAGAAAGATTTTCTGGGGCAGTTTTAATTCACCTTAGCAGCACAGGATCTCTTATTACAGCTCAATTTCCAAGAACTTTTTTTTAAGGCAGTGGAAAAGGACATAGGATTTACCATTAATAAAAATGAGTGAATTGACGGCTGAGTGCATGGCAATGTCACAGCTGTCCAGGAAAACATAATCTTTACTCATGATACATAGGGATTTCACTCCCATAAATAAGCAAAAAATGACACAGTGAGCAAAATGCAGGCTTTTATGAAATTTAAATAACAATCAGTTTTATTTCAGAAAACTGTTCTTCGTCAGTCATACACAACTGTTTTGCATGATGCACGCTGAAATTTCTAGCTACTCATAAAAAGACAGTACAAACAAAGAGTAAGTCTATATGCAAAATGCAACGTAAGCCTATAACCATGAAGTTTGCTGAAGTCTGTTTGATAGGCTTCTATGAAAAATAACAGAGGCCCCCACACATAAAGCCCTAAGCTCAGAGAGCCAGCAAAACACAGCTGCAGCAGAGGGTACTACACAATTCATCTCCAGAGTCCGACTTAGCGCTGCAATTGTGGATGGGAAAGCACCTCGGGCCAATCCATTGAGGCTTGGGGAGCTGCCCCTCTAAAAGCAACGGCAAGAGGGGGGTGAGAGGTTACAAAACACAAACCAGGTAAAACAACAATGAGAAAATTAGACGAGTCACGAAAGGCGCTGAAAATGCAGGGCTGGAGCTGTGCTTGCCATAGCAATACCGCCTGGATTAGGGCTCTCCAGAACAGTTTCTTCAACGCAAAAAAACAACTCGCAACTTCAAAGCCCAAGACGAGCCTCAACCAATTTTATAAAGTGCACATGTGACCACCGAGTATTAGCTCGTGATATCTAATATCCCTCAGGCTTGTTTGGAAATCAAATATGAAACAATGTGAAAATTTCCACACTTTGTTTTATCCTCGGCCAGGTTGCTTTTAGACTAGCTTCCAAAAGCAAATCTTCAGTTGCAAACCTTTTCTTTTTTACGGACGTAATGTTTTCTTAGTATTCTCTAGAGAAAATGCTCGGCACTGTGCTGTAAATGGAATCATGCAGTGAAAATTTTATGCCAGTGTTGCGGTATCTGAGAACAGCCGTTTTGAGTACCTTCCACTTAAATCCGTGAAAAAGCAGACCATACAAGAATAACAAAAGTAACTTTGAAAAGCAGCCAAAGAAACATTCGGTAAGCTTTCAAAACAAGGGGCAAAATAACTCTATTGTGTTAAATCATATCATGAGGGCCTGAAACTTTTAAGGGTGGGCTTAGAGTCTATTACTTTACAGTGAGAGAGGGGGTCTGGAGAGAAGAGGGCAGACGAGGGGGAGAGGGCTAAAATGAATCCATCAATAGAGCCTAATAAAGACTTCATCAGAGGCGATCACCCCATAAGTGCCACCATAGCGCTGCTAGTCTCTCAGACTGGAGAACTCAATTGTGTTGTATTGATCTGGGAGGCCATCAGCAAGCAGAGGCATTCCATCATCTGCCCCTCTCTTGCTCTGTCTCTCGCCTGTGCAGGCCAATCTTCTTAAATAAAGGATAAATATGACTCTGTACTTCAGAGCGTTCTCCAGGGCCACACAGGTAAATAAATAAAGAAATCAAGGTGTTGGAGCATGATGGTGAGACAATCCCACAATAACCAGCGTGACCTCTGGGTGACATCGCCTAAAATAAAATGGGGATTAAAGTCATTCACCCATCCATGTATATTGCGTCTAAGGGCTGCTAGTCCACCTGAATGAGTGGATGTGTGCAAGTGTGCCGGAGAGTGTCCTTGGAGAACATGCTCCTTGGGATGGGCAATGGCGTGATACTCCCCCTAACAATCTCCCAAAAGACTCCATCTTGTTTCATTGTAACTAGCAGAGGTACTGCTCATGAAAACACCAAAAAAAGCCTCCAAATAATAGAGTCCTATCTGCTACTGCTCCATGGCAAATATGTGGACCTGTTAACATCAGTTAGTCAATGACTGCTGCTGGATTCAAACAACAGAGACCGGTTTGGACCCCATTTGAAACCCGGGCTGTGCATCCATGTGTGGCTTGTACCTCGGCAAATAACCCTCCGAGCACAGCAGTCCCTCTGCCTCACGGGAGCACCTATGGGAAAAGGTGCCGACAGCACACATTACAAATGCACATCCATTGGCACTGAAGCAGAACAGGCTTAATGTTAAAACAAAGAGTGTTTTAGTAGCCAAGCATAGCTCAGCTAGCTTTTGTACGAGGCTTCAGGGCACCCTTTATATACCAAGTCTGAACCAGTAAAATGTAAAATATGACTTAGTTTGTGGTACAAATCAACGCACCTTGATTATATACAAGAAAGAAGTTATATACAAGAAAAAAGAGTCGGGACATGCTGGCACCCAAATGACAAATAGCCAGTCCTACACTCCCCAAAAAAAATTTGAATGAAAGGGTTAGTTTGACCTAAAAATGGAAATTAAATCAATAATGTGTTGTCTTTTAATAACTGATTTAGGTCAAATCAATGACAGTACATTTCAATGAGTGAAAACAATTTTTTTTGTTCCCAAGATAATTTTATTCTAATGAAATCCCAAATAAATTGCACTAAAATGGTTCAATTTTGTTCCATCAGCAATTGAAATTTATGTTGAGTTAACCAGGTCTGTGTAAACGGACTCCATTTGTCTGGAAAAGGAAATGTGTGGCATAAGCGAATTAGGTTCAGAAAACGATTTATGCTTGAGTGTAGTATAAGTACACTGGACTGTGATAACATACAAATTTATTATAATGTTTATGCACATTTTTGAAAACAATTCTAGGCCCTCAAAAAGCTGGTGGGATATAAACTGAACAGCAGTGGTGAGGTGGGAGAGCAGATGTGAAATTCTGAAATTCATTTGCCATAAACAGAATGACTAGCAGATTCAAGAATGATTCGTGAGTGATTAGTGAATTCAACTACTTCAAAAGGGCCCATATTCTACATTTTTGGTATATTTTATCGAGATCCACTTACAATATTTGTTTTTATATATCAAAATCAGTCCTAATTCATTTTACATTACCAGTTTCCAACTTCTCTTTATCCTTTTCAATTAAACAGGCATCACAAAAACAGTGAATTCAAAACAGGCTGTTTTTGCAGCTTAGTTTTCATTTATGGACTGAGCAAAGTGAATTGTACATTTTGAAACTCAAAATTGTTCAAATATTACATCAATGTCATTTCAAAAAAGTGAGAAAAAAACAAAAACAGAATAAGATACTCTGGAGCAGCTGCACATGAGCCTAAGGTCACCATATCTAATGCCAACTGTCAGCTAGATAGGTTTAAAGGCACCCAGCAATGGACTGGAGAGCAGTGGAAGAATCTCTGGGGTGACTGAGCTTCCTCCAATACCTTTAAGATAGAGAGTATCATTTGTGATCCAAAACTGATCACCCAATATCAGTACCCGACCTCACCAATGCTCTTGTGGCTGAATGCAATCAAATCCTCACAGCATCAAATGCTAACACAGTCTGTTACTGCAGCAAAATGGGGAAAAAATCCTATTATAACCCTTGATTTCAATTGGATGAGCAGGTCTACAAACGTTTGGACATTCAGTTTAAAATCAACCGTCATGGACACTTTAGAACTCCACAACACTATCACATTATACATTTTGCACTAGAGATGGAAAAATCAATTGGCTATGTATCAGTATCAGCTGATTTTCAGCCCAAATATGTCACCAGCGATCCTGAGAGCTGATCAGCCTTTTGTGCTGAAAGGCAATCGGTATTAGCCCCAAAACACTGATTGGTCCATCTCTGTTTTGCACTATGCCAAATAAAGAACAAGGCTTTCAGAGACAAAGAGAGAATAAATAAGAATAACACATCAGACAGAGAAAGAGAGAAATCTGAGAAATGAGTATGTGTGAGAGAAAAGATATAGATGTGTGTGTGTGTGTGTGCGCGCATGTGCGCGTGTGTGACAAAGCTATTCAGAGCAGCACATGATTAGGCTACACCACCAGAAATACAAATAGTGCCTGACTGTGAGTACTGGAGCTGGCAGTGCTTTGTATTTGCTTAATTTAATCACAAAAGAATGAATAACTTAATTTGTCAGTCTGCTGTGTCACATATTTTAGCCAATCCTATGCGCCAAGCGACTTTAGCCAGCTTAAAAACAGTTCAGGCTCTTTAAGACCAAGAACATTTTCAAAGTAAATGAAAGCTTCACATTGTGAGTGGCAACTTAAGCAGTATTCAGACAGGATTAGTTTTATGAGAGGAAATTGAATAAAGTCATTTTTAAGGTAATCTGTAACGTTTATGACTGATGCACATGTGATAAGAAATCTCAGCATGAATTACAGAGATGGGAGCAGCTACTTGATTTATGCTTTGCTGTCCCACCACAGAAGTTCCATACACAATAGGTTCAGCTGCTCACATACAGAAAGCATGTAAAAACAATTTAATCATAATTTTGTTTACCCTAACCATCTACCTAACTGTCTTAAGTCAATGCTGCATAATCCACTGTTATTAGCCTGGGAATATACAACCAACAGTCAACATCATCGCATAAAATCAAATCTTTTTTTGTCATTTTACATGCTTTAATGTTATAAGACATACATTTGAGGTGGGACAATACAAATCGAAATATTTACAAACATGGCAATTTGAACGGGACTAATATAGCTTGGGGTAATTTCTACAGTTTGTGTCTTCAGTAGGTAAAAGCCATTGGAATCTTTACATGTTAAGTGTGCGTTTCATAAAAATACTGAAATGGCTGATTTGGATGGGATGAAAATCACTGAGAAAATCTGCTAACTGCTTCTTTCCTTAACAATTTAGTTCAATGAAGTACAATGACAGGATCATAATGCTTATTTTTAAAATTACACTAAGTTTAGTTCAGGTTAATTCATACAGTCATTCAGAAATTACTCCTCCCCCCCACCCCCTGTGCTGTGCGGTAAAGCAAGCATTACAGTGCGTGAAATCACGAGAAATGTACAGTGCAGAGAAATAACGCAGGCAATTTCTTCAAAAACCTCTTTCTCTCTCTGTGAAGCTGACAACTGGTGCACAAGCCCGTACGCTTCAACGTGAACCCCAGTTTCCCAACATATTTTTTGAGCTGTTTAACAATAAATTAGTCCTCTCTAATTCTCTCTTGGTTCTGTTTTTTTATCAAAACGGTGATCATTGCCTTTTACACATCGTCATCAGGTTACTTGTCCATTATCGATGATATCAGATTACAATGCCCTATTGACCAGTCCTATTACAAACATTCTGTTACTAAATCCTGCCTTTAACACTTTAAAACTTTTGGCTCCAAGACTGTAAACACTCACTTTACCCTTACCCTAAACATTGTGTTGATTTAAACAGTATGTGAAAAAAATTGTACATGAATCATTTCAGTGTCTCTCAAAGTGTAAGCTTCTGAGCACTAGTGGTTCCTCAGTTGAGGGACAGTTCACAAACAGTGAAAATTCACAAGCCAAAATGCTGCCCTGGCTATTACCACAAGCGGGGGGGTGGAGGCGGTGGGGCGGGAGAGAATGGGGGGGGTACTCACCCCGTGACCGACCCAGCAGCCCAAAACCAAACACTGATGGTTATTGATCTGCTGCTGGAATTAAGAGCCGGGGCCTTTCCAGTAGTCTGCTTTAATACTGGGGGAGAGGGGACGCTCTAACAAGGCCAGCAAGACTAAAACAAACCCAGAGAGACCTCTCATCTCTGCCTGCAGCGGCCCCAACCACTGTCTGATCCATCTGTGGGGAGGAGTTTGACGCATGTCAACGCGGCACTCCCTCCCCCCCCCAAGCTCCTTCACCTCTCTCCTCCGTCTCTTGAAGGAAATTGGCACTTGTCGAAGAGGGCAATTAGGATGTAACAATGTTATGGAACTCCATATGGTCGTCCCGTACAACCCGCAGCGGTATTTTATGAATGCTTTGAACAATGCTCCGCACAACCTAAACAGGCAATTTGAAAGCCCCAGAGAAATTAAAACTTTTCCAGGAGCTTTCAAAAGTAACTCAGTGCAGCTTTTCTTACATAGTGAGATCGCAACAGTGTTTTTCTATCTAGGGATGAAATATAGTTTACATTTATACAGACAGTGAAAGGTTTCTCTAGGCGTTTTGGCCTCCAGTCAGCAAGGACGAAAGTCAATTTGCATTTTTCTGCTCAAGTCAAACAAATACTGTCCTTGAACAAAATTGAACATGTTCACAAAAACACACATATAAACCAAAAGAAAATGGGTTAAATGCAAAAATACAGCACATTTTTAACAACTTTAAATGACTGACAACCCAACCGGAAAAGGAATAGGTTCTTTAAAAAACTGGCCACAGGAAAGAACATGATTTTCAGTATGTGTAATAGGAAAATGACACCAGAGCACTAAGTTTCATTCACACAGACGAACAACTGGTATGTCTGGTGAAACCTTTTGCTCTAATCCAAACTATTTTCTATCTCTCCCCTCTAGTTCATCAGACCGTTGTACTCTCTAAATGAGCGCCTTAGTGCCGAGCCATTGTTTGCCACACCTTGAGGCCAATATTAAAAAAGCGCTGAGCGAGAGCGCAAACAAACAGCGGCACTGTGCCTCACCTCCGACCTGAGGGGCTTTGTTCAAACTGCCCTCTGGTCTCATATTGACCAGAGACTCGATTGCTGCAGGATTTGACTGGGCTTAAACACTGCAGCTGGGAGAATGAACTGGGAGAATAAACAGTTTACGCTGGGAATGTGCAGCATGTTAATCCATAGACTTCAGTTATTTAATTGCATTCACTGCAAAAATGACAGTGAAAGTAGTTAGCCATTATAGATGAAATAACGTAATACCCCACATTCAACAAACTCAGACTTAAATATACAAGCAGTCTGTATAAGTATGACCTTTCAATGTCACAAACTAGCTCATTCAGATTATAATGCACAAATGACAGAGTTAGAACAGTATCAACTCTTATTTAAAGCTTTCATTTTAGAAACCGATGTGATGCAGCGTAGTAGGGATTATGCATGTATTATGCAATGTTAAACATGAGCTCCTTATAGTACTTTCTGGTAATTGCTTCTCATTTCAGTGTGATCAGTTCATCTAGGAAGTAGCATTTACAGACAATGTATTTATATAGCATGCTTCAAAGCCACATCTCCATTAACACATTTTACTAAGGTAAGCAATTCAGCTCATTCTTTTACAAAACATTTGTAAGAAAAAAAATTCATATGATAAATTATTTCAATTCACGTCTGAGTAACATAACCAGTTCAAGTCAAGCGACTTGAAATTAAATAGCAACAAGTATTCCAAAACACGACGCATTCACAAACCATGACTTCATTAGTGTCCAACCCCTGTAAGCTTTGCACCTGTTATCCTGCAAACAAAATGTATTTTTTATGCCGCATACTTTGCACAGAAGCCACATTATTCTGGCATGGCAGAACGGGCCTGGACGTACAGTAATGTGTTTCACAGTCTGCTGACTGCTCATGATGGATGGACTTCTGCTCCAAAATACGTTACGCTCAATCGACTTATAAATAACGGATGTTTTATCATGCTGAATTAAAACATTTGAGAGAATGGCAGGCATACTCAGTTCAGTTCCGCTGTGTCCATGTGTATCTTCTTAGTATGCTTCCCGAAGAATGTGTTCATGAAGCTGGAGAGAACTCTTCAACATGGATGCATAAAAGCTTTTGCCTGATTTATTACATGACATATAGGGGTGTGCGATATACCAGCAGCCAAAATATCATACAGTGATAATTGGGGAAAATTAAATATTTTACGCGTGACATTGAAATTACAACTGTTAATTACAACCAATAATTTAAGACCTTATTTTTAACTTTTGCTTGCACTGATACATGTGTGTTTACTGGTGCTGGGCATGTCTATTCTTTTTAACTTACCTGAAATGTGCAGAATAGACAGAACAGTGGATAACACTGCCTGCCAGAGTGAAGTGTCCCTGTTCAGACAGGAATGGGACTGCTACAGCAATAAGAGTGGAAAAGACTTCACATTTTACATTCACCTATCGCTGTAAATGGCAATCTGCTAAATAAAGTAAAATATTCACAGAAAATAATACAAATGTTTACAATAATTGTCATGTCTGATTTAACTATGTCATGGCTATATAATTAAAATTAACCTTAGATCTATTCTTAGAGTGTTCATTAAATTTTATATACGACTTATAGTGTGAGCTTGTCTAGCTTTAATGTAGCATAAATGTTCCTATATTTAATTATTTATTAATTACTAACATATTGATTGACTGAAGAATTATTGAACCTAACTTTAAAAAAACATCTCAACAAAGAATGATCTTATGAATTGCTATTTAAATCATTCCTTTCCCTGATTTTCTACAGTTTTTTAATCCTTTCCCCTGGAACCAACATAGCAAAGGAACTGAAACCTGTTTTTCAAATCGAGCCATTCACTGGTCAAGCAGATTTAGTAGCAGACTTTCACTAGTGCACCCTTTTATTCAACTGGACAAAGGGAAGCATGAGGCAGGTCTTGAGATTATCTCTGAGATAAATTTACTCTTCAAATGGTCGTATGAAAATAGTTAGCTTACTGGGAGAAGTTCTGTGTAAACCACTCCCCTCCTGCTGCACAGTCCATTCCTCTCAGAAAAAAGCGCACCATGATCTAATCCAATTCAATCCATTTTATTTCGATACATGGTGCATATGCCAAAGCGGTATGTCCTTCATCAGAGGTGGTTCTGCATTAGCACTTCTATTTAGAGGAAAAACTAACAGTGACAGTGAGACCCATACTTTCCGTCCCATCCTTTGAACCCGCAACCTCAGTGAGCCTTGATGTGTCTTGAGCAGTACAAGGGGACAGAGGATGGACGGGTGGTTTGTGTGGGTTACTGTAAGGGGTTAAGCCTGCGAGAGTGGACAACGCTGCGGGATAAATCGCCACACATGCTCTGGCTCTGAGCACATTTCACACCCGTCCTGATGACTACTACCATCCACAACTTAACGGAAAGAATGAGCAGAGAGAGAGAGAGAGAGAGAGAGAGAGAGAGAGAGAGAGAGAGAGAGAGAGAGAGACTGACAGAGAAGGAAGAAGAAATAAAGCAAGCCGACAAGACAGAAAGAAAATTCTGGGCCTTATTTGTTTCACCTGCTGCGTTCCTTCAACTCTCCACTAATGGCATTCCCATGGGGTGTGAGAGAATCCTGCAACCATGCACTATAGATTTGGACAACAGGCCTCAGCTACTGTGTTAGCAAGACACAATAGCCACAGACACTGAGGCGCATACTAAAACAAGCCCTGCCTAGAATTACACTGCTGTTTGAGCCTGGAAAGCACAAAGAGAGAGCATGGAGACAAAGAGGAAGAGAGCAAAAGAGAGAGCAAGACAGAGAGAGCACGAGAGCATTAGAAATCATTTCAAAAAGTTGATTCAATCTTCAAAACAGATCATATAAACAGATTATGCGGAAGTCTACATTATGATTATGGCCATACATGCATTAATGTTTAACGTTAATGTATCATTAATGACACAACGTGATTTAGTTTTTTGTTTCATGGAACATTTTCTACTTTCTACAAACAGCATCGAAGACACTACAAAAAGGTTCTCTTCAAAAAAAAAAGGCAAACTCAAGTTTCCTAGTTCTTACAGTAAAACAGAGAACCCCGCATACAGGCCAGCCATGATCATGAAATATTAGCTGACAATTAATTGCCATAAAAATAACTGCATTTACAATTTAACTGAAAGGCAATTAAATTGTATTAAAGTACAAGCCTAAAATGGCCAAACTAGCTGCTTCCTATGTGACAATACTTAGGGGCATTAGGGGATTAGGGGAATTACACCAATTTTTCTAAATTTCTGCATAATACAAATCAGTGAGATATAAACAAAGTAATTCAGAATGTTTTGATGCGAAATGGTGTATAGTAGAGAAAACTTACCAACCCTGATTTATTCATAATGCGGATGATAGGACCCCATGGATAAATTCTCCCCAATGTGTTATTGAGTCTCCAAAGTCCCCTCGCAATGAGATGAGATAACCACTACCGTCTGTCACTGCTTGTTTATGAAGTACAAGGATCAAAGAGCGCCAATACCTATTATTTCCATTTTAGGCAAAACTTTCTTCCCCAAAACATCTCACCATGTGACCTATGACTGAGAACATCACATTATACACATCATGTATAAACTGTATTTAATAAAGACTAAGTTGTATTTTAAAAGTCGCATTTTCTGTAAATGCCTCCTCCAACACCATTCAACACTGCTTTAACTAGTATTAATAGTCTGGCTGGCCTGCATTTATACACAATGCTGAGTTTTTAGTCTCCCAGCATTGGCAGCAAATCCTGTGTGTATGTTTTATAAAGCACAGCAGTTAGGTGGGCTGGATTAGGCTCAAGTCACCTAATGACTGTGTTATGAGCCGGCGCATTAAGGAGGATTAATCTTAATCTGAGCTGTTTCAGTTTGCTGTGGCCGTATGATAGGGCAGAAGGCTGGAAGGCTTGTAGAGAAACAGCCCAAACATAGCAAAAGAGCATTAATGAAGAAGTCCACAGGGCTTTCAGTGATCAGCGCTCTGTGAATTCTATTGTCAGGTGAAATACTGAAGACAAAAAAAAGGAACTGTTTAAAAAGTTTATTAGGAATTTCAAATCTATTGTAAACTCTAAAGCAATAAATCATAAACTACTACAATGGGCATTAATCACAACAGATCCTGGTCATGTCATATTTATGAAAAAATGACAAACATGCTTGTGCTCGCCAACTCCTGGGAATCCTCATTTTTACACCTGTAACCTATATTTGGCTATAAGAATATACAGAACATGTTTATTTGAATTTGACCAAATTAATTACTTTACATGCATGACAGCAGAGGCCCTGTGTCTTCTATATGAACAATGGCTCATAAATCACAATTTTGCCGATCAAGGAACAGCTACACTGTACTGGTGGGATGGGGGACAAAAAAAAATCTGCTTAAAAAATGAATCTGAAGGCCAATACTGAGCACTGGAAAAGCTCAAGCATGTTTCTCTGTAAGTTTCCCAGGGTAACACTGTGTCCAGGCCAAAAGTGTTGTGCTTTTAAGTGTCAGTCACTCTCTCCATGGCAACAGCTGATGACTTTGGACAACATAGGCTCAGGGACAACATTTCTCTGCACTGATGCCACAGGGTCTCCGTAGTGGGCAAACACTAAAGCCTATCAGGTTTACCCTCAGCGGGGCACTGAAATGCTACTCTGAGAGTGGCGGGCGATGCCCTATGCGGCTTAGCAGACCAAGGCGACAACTGTCATAAATTACTCCCCTGAGGGCCAGCATGTCTGCAATACTGTAACTAGCCCAGCATGAAGGGGAGGAGTCCTGAGAGAGCGAGAGAGAGATAGAGACAGAAAGAGAACTACACAGAGAACCCTCCACAAGTCTACCTCTAGCCTTGTTCAACTTCTCCACTAAAATAGAGTTCTTGTAGGGAAAATAAATAAATAAGCAAATGAAGCCCCTGACCAACTTCAACACAACTGGCCTCAACTGCCCCTAAGAGTCTGAAGAGGAAAAGCTGAGGTACTCCAGCCGAATTCACATCCCATCCCAGTTCTTTCGAGTGATGTCTAAAGTGCACTTCCCTGGGGCTTGCTGTTTGTCATAAAACATCTCTCAGCACATAATTTACCCCAAACCGGAGAGGCAAAAAAGAAATACAAACACAATTTACAGAAGTGGCGGAGGAGTAGAATACTAGAGCCGTTTGCCAGCAGTGCGGTAATTTTAAACCGTGCAGCGTTAAGTGGCTCTTCCACCGTACTGTGTGGTAATGTGGGACAGCTGAGCACATGGGCCCCGAGCCAGGGAGTGCATTATCTTTATGAATTCATGACAAAATTCTTCTTAGTTAGCAATTGCCAGATAGGTGTTTGTAAACATTCATGCTCCACTTTCACATGAGAATGTCTTGTACAAATGGAGCTCTAACACAGTGTTACTTGTTTTGAAGAAATATTTTTTTGCACTCCTACTATTCTGCCAATAGACACACTTTTACCAAGTGCCAGTACTCACTAAAAGTACAGTGTTTATGTAATTCTTTGCACTCAGCAGACCAACACTGACTTGACAGTCTGAAAACTCAGAATAATCCATTTTAGGTCCAACTACATTATCTTAGTTTAGATATAGACTAATAACACAAATATGAATTAGGCCAAAAGACAATGTTCCTTTGCTAGCCCCTGTATTTTAAAACTACTTGGTTCTACTTTCTAGAATGACAACAAATGTATTCACCTCCCCACCACACAGTCAAAGATGTTGTAATAACTGGGCTCATGAGTGCAGCTGCCACCACTCCGAACACACAATTTATGCACAATGGGAGGGCTTTGATTTGGGTTAATTCAATGTCAATGAGGAGCATCTGAATTTAAAAAGTTCATGTACATAACCTTAATGATAAATGGAAAGGTGGGCTCCCTACATTTGACACAGTTACTGGAGAAGCCGAGTAACAGCTGATTAACAACATAAAAGAAAAGACTTGAAAAAGTGTAGAACACTGCCTTCAAAACCCATTTTTTTGCAACAAAGCTATTCATACAAAACCTATCACTGTATTTCATGTACCAAGTCAAAGACTTTGGCATATGAAACCTTGAAAGCTCTGAGCACCCAAATCAATGCCCTCAAGAGCTCTTTATGCTTTATAGCTAATCAAAAAACTCTGTGAGGACGGCTTAACTAAAAGAACACAAATGCGTATACCAAAATATATAGGGATTTAAAATTTCAAATTCATGTTCTTATAAAAATTTTGGACTTGTGAACCTTTTTTTCCATAACACATTGTTTATCATTTATTTTTGTTGCTTTTGTTTCCTCTGACAGAATACTTTCCCATAAATCAGGTTTTTGCAGTCTGTTGCGTCTCCATCTCTCCCCGTTCGTTCTGCACACGCAAGGCTGCGCCTATCCAATCCGACTGGCATCACTGCCATGGAATGCTGAAGTCCACATTTTTCCCATTCAGCAAGGAAAAACGGCCTTTCAGAACCAATCAGCTAGAAATGTTGCTTTGTTTTTATTTTCGACTGAACTTCCTGGAACCCATTATGAAGCTGTCAGGGATGTATATTTAGCTATGGCAACAACGGGCCTCCTCACCCACTTGCGCCACTGGTCATGTCACCTCTGATAAACAGAAAAACAATTGGCTATCCCCTTTGTCACCTTAAAAGAAAATGGTCAAACGTGTACGAGAAAGACACAGACAATAACAGGCGAGTGAACACTGCTGAGAATAGATGAGCAGAGGGTGTTTCCTAATTCACCAACAACCTAAAAGCCTATGACTGCTAGAACCGCCACATGTGGCCTGGTTGACAAAAATGTACGATAAATAAAGCAGCATCAAATTCTTTTTTGAAGGCAAATAACCTAAAAAACAACCCAGAAACCTTAATGTTTTTACTTTGACCCTAATCTTGTCTTTCTTCAATGAGATAGTGTTACTGCTCAGTAAATTGTTAAATTGAATTTTTCAATCCAATTTTATTTGTGTAGCACTTTTCACAATTGACCCCTTTACTTCAGCTTTACAGAGATTATATTTATCTCCCTCAAGAATTAGGAACCTGCCTCATGAACTCTTAACCTTCCATGGACTCACTGTCAACGTCAATGACTAAGTGCAGAAAAAAAGCAAAAAAGATCTCCCCAGAGATAACACAAGGAAAGGGCCCCAAGTCTCAAAAGAAGACCCCTCTGTGAAGTTGCAGGCAAAAGAGAACTAGTCAAATTTTACATTTTCACGACTGAAAAACAGAAGCATCTGCATTACCTACAACCAATGTTAAATATAGCACGTTAAAGAAGACGTCTCAATAATTATACGGCAGGCTAGGAGTTTATTGGGCAGGTTTTGTAGTTCTTAAGAGAGGTCATGTATTAAATTACAGGTAGTCTATGGAGCATCAATGTGTGATTATGTGAAGCTAGTTGGGGTCACGGTTAGGACTTAAAGGGCCAGCAGGTTACATCTGACCCCTGACAAATTAGTGCAGCCACAATGTGCAGCTAAATGCATCCCTAAAAGCTAAAAGGGTTAACATTCAGACATAATCACTGAGACTTTGGCTAATAAGCACAAGACCAAAATGCATGACTCAAATTCCCAATAAGTACAAGAACTTGAAGACCATGCAAAATCAAATCAACATAACCCTTATATTAAAATTCATTATGACTAAACACAGGGTGGTTTGCTCTGCTCTTCAATAATTTTTTTCTCTGGAGGTAACAATTGTGTGTTGCATCACTATTTTAAGAACAGACATATACATCTCTGCTGTTGAGTATGGATGAATCTGTGCTCTGAGCTCTGGATTAGTCTGACCTATACTGGACTAAACAGTAACAGTGCAGTCTACTGGTTCAAAGATCCAGCTTGCTGTGACCTCATCCCCCACCCCTTAAAGAGCAAGACACACTGTCACGCAGTAAGTGTTCCCAGGTCATAAATTCAGGGTCAGGATTTCATCACTTAGCCACTGCCACCACTGCCAGTTTAACAGGAATTTTTACAGTTTAAAACCAACATGGGCTTATGTGCATAACTGAGATGGCTAGAGTTTGCACAGAGCATACTGGAGTTGCTCAAAGGGGAAGGTGAGGCATGCCAGTACACAACACATCATAACAACATCAAACACCAGAACAGAAAAACACTCATAAAAACTTAATCAATTAATACAGACTACTACATTCCATTAAGAAGAACTCTAAAATTTGTCATGCTCAAAAGTGAAAAACAGTAATGTAATTATTTTGTAAAATAAACCTAATTAATCAATCAAGATCTCTTAAGAGATCCGTCAAAATATGATATATGACGAACAACTTCAAAACTCAGCCAAGATCTTTAAACAACAGGAAAGAATTAAAACCCCTTTGTGTTGGCTGGCATGACACCACACGAGGCAATAAAAAAGTACGAGCAACCGTTGAGGGAGGGGGTTGGCGCGGCAGCATATCGGCAGGTCTATTTTGCTTTCAGAGCAGTCATCGCCTCCTTGTTGTCCTGGGTTGTTAGCATGTCCCCTCGTCAGCTGTGGGGGCCACCTCCCAGCCAGTCTCGCTCCCCTGTCAGCATACCGGCTTTTGTCAAAATTTGTAATCGGCGGCGCTGATCCCATTCTATTTAAGAAAGGCTCGTCAACAGGTTTAAAAGACTGGCCTCGCGTCACCTCTCTCGATTGAATATTTATGCGCTCCCTGAATGGCTGGCAGTTGTTTAATCATCTGAGAGCGCCTGTTCCTCCTCCATACCCCTGACGCCAACAAGAAAGTTCTGACCCATGTCACCTTTACAATGGCGCTCTGCTTCAAACCCAGCTGTTGCCCAAAAATAGGAGCTGCTTTTTTAATGCCAGGCCACCACTTGAATGTTATTGCCTTTGCCAGAGTTCTGTTCTATGCCGACTGTGGGGGTTTACAGGGAGGCGGAGGCTTGAAGGCTTTTGAGTGTACAGGCCAATTTACTGAAGTGTAATTAGGAGTGAACTGGACATGTTCAATGAAATGATGAGCACAGAGCCAATAGTGCTTAAGCTCTTGAAACACTGGTGCTAAAAGAATATCTTGCCTTCTTACAAAAAGTTTGCCAACTGTCAGTTCTTTGATTGTGAAATGTCAAGTTACTTTTATTTAATTTTCATCAAATATCTTGCATGTCAATTCTCCCTTGACTATCAGGACAACAACAAAACGAAGAACGAAAAGACCCATCATTCGTCTCTCCACAAACAGAATGACTTTAGAAGAAATGTTGGTAGCACATTTTAGATTCGTAATCAGCGGATAATGAAAAGGTAACATTATGTTAAGTTTTATTTACGTAAAAACTACATGCTAATTTTCTATTTGTCACTAAAAAATAAGTTAGTAATTGCAGTGGTGTTGGGCCAGTGATAAAAAGGTAAAATTGTGGTAACATATTGTACCAATCTAAGAATTTCTTTTTTTTATTATTTTAATTAAACAAACAATAAGATAAAAATGATAAACATGTGTAAAGATATAGATGATGTGGTTTGAGTTCTGAACTAATTTCTGAGCCTTCTGCCAGAGCTTTATAACAGAGTAACAGTGTGTTAACAGATAACACAAAACGAAAGTAAAGTTGCATTCACCAGGCCTAATTCTGTGTAATTTCAGTATATTTACCTCATCTGTTCCCAAGTAATTACACTTGTCTGTAGGTAGGTCTACATGTAAAAGTCATACAACAACCATGCATGATTATAATAATGAAAAATCATATCACTATGCCTGTATCAAAAAAAAAAAATTATTGCAGCATTTTAAAGAAACTGTTCATCATCAGGTTACACTAGTGACACATTCTGAAGTAACTGGCACTCTAGAATATCTTATCTAAGCTGGTTTGTTTTTTTATAATGAAGTGCTTGAAATCGCAATCTGCAGCTGTATTATCCACAAAAAAAATAAGTGTTCATTATTGACAGATGTTCAGTATTAACAGGATTGGATCTGTGAACAAAAAAATAGATTGGGACATCTTAACTACTGAATTAAAGCAGACAGTGCACTTTGAAATCAAATGATCAATACAACTATGAAAACTCATTTGTATGTGAACATTACAGTTCTGTCATCCAAAACAGAGAAGCTAAAAATAGTGGTGGATAAACTACAACAAATGTACCACATTGAAAGCAAAAATCCACAAGTGATAAGACAGACAACTGTTTTGTCCATCTTCTCTAAGAGAAAATGTGATGCACAGCAATGTGAGAAAATCAAATATACATGTGCAAAATCATAGAGATCAACATAGTGGACAACAATGGCTTTCCAGAGCTACTGAGAAACACTAAGCCAAAGCTAGCTAAGGTCATGACATTTCTGTTTGTTTTAACTTGGGCCAGTAATGAGTGGTAAACAGAATGTGTTTAATATGGTTTTGGGCCGTTTACTTCAAATACACTCTGATGCCTGGCACATCTATCAGTACAATGTCCCACAGTCCGTTCAACAAACACCTTTTATCGCCTTGATGCATTAATATAGAATTCAGTTGGTGCGTTGACTCATGTGTGTGCATACATCAAGTATTTTGCAATGGCACAGAATGTAGGTCATCCACTTAGCATTTTGATTTGGATGTTTGTTTTATAAGTCACATTTTGATGAGTTGTGTCCTTGGTTTTAAGCTGGCCAGCAAATGGTTAATTACAGATTAAATCACAAGTGGTTATCAGTGAAAAGAACGTCAAAATTTGCAGGCTGAGTGAAGCCCAAACAGGCTACATGACACACTTTCTAAATAAAATATCCCCTAAGAATACTGATATTTCATTTGCGACCCATACAAAAACAGTGAAGAAGAACTTTCCTTAGTTTTGACATGATAACAGCATTGTTTGAATTTTACGTGCCAATAAGACTGTCAGTCTGTGTGTATATGTACGTGTGTGTACAAAAGAGAGTGTAAGAGTGGTGAACCAAGACTAACAGTTGGACTTGAATGCACACAACAATGCCTATCTAATTGGATATGTGTATTAGAATGTTCGTGGTCACAGGGCCCTTATGGGGCATGAAATAACAAGCAGCTGTGTGCAGGGTGTGTGCGCGTGTGTGTAGAGAGAGGTTTATTAGCTCTGTCCATAAAGGCAGTCTGGGATTCACACTAGGACGCCCTAGGCTTAAGAACTGAACGCCACACAAGCAAGGCACTGCCTCTGCAATACTAATATTAGCCCTTATTTCTGCAAACCCCCAACTCGTCTCCATTCCCCATCTGTCCAGGCTTAGCCTACGATTGGTCTCTGGATTCTCAACACAACCTTTGTGCACTATAGAGCTCCTTACTGTGTGTAGAAATGCATGGAATTGCTGATGTAACTTTACATCAAGGATTTGTCCATAAAAAAAGAATTATCATTACATCTTTCCTCTCACAGGACTCCTCAGCTGTTCTTTTCACTTTCTTGACTAGATGCAGCACACAACATTTGATTTCCACCTTGTGTAGGTACAGGTTGACTACCACCTGACCAAAGTTTCACAGATGCTACTGCTATAATTACGCTCCTTGTATTTTACGTATCCTGATAGTCTTTTGTAGCATTCATGTGAGCACATAATCAGCAGAGAAGACCAGAAGTGTTCCTGAAATGACCAAGTGACAATGTATCGCTTATTGCAAATTGAAAACATGAGACAAATATTTCAATAATATTATAATAATATAATATAATACAAATATTGTAATCTTACATTTAGCAAACAAAAGGAAGAAAATAGAAGACATAAGAAAGGTATACAAGAAATAATAAACATAATATTTTAAAATAAATAGAATACACTACTTGTAATGCCTCACCCAACTGTAACCCATCAAAGACATTAGACTTGACAGTCTCACCAGAAAGAAGTATGGAAAACAACATTTCTAGGTATGGTATGACTATTATAAGTGGTCCTCTCAAAGTAATACTTTTACATTAAATACAGAAAAAGATGGGAGGAGCGAGAGAGAAACAAACTAGAGACAAAAAAGCTGACCCAAGTATCTTAACTTGGCACCTGACTGATTTACTGGGATTAGGTTCTACAGAAGACACTGCATATCATGACAGACATACACACATTATCATGATGATTAATTAAATAGAAGATTGGGCCAAGAGGTGCCAAAACGTACATCAACATACTGCTACTATATATAATGATTGTATAAAGATTAGGAGCCCCAAAACCCCTTCTCTAAATTTATTGCAGCTCTGGTTAAACATAGCAAACTGCTCCTTTGTGCATTGAAAGCCAACATTTGGCACATCCAAAAAATGCCAGTACCTGGTCATCTTGAAAATCTCTCGAAATCTCAAAAATGTTAGCTGTCCCGTCAAAGTGTCACCATGCAGCATTTGGAGGCTTTCTTTTTTTTTTTAAGAGTGGAGCCCCAGAGGGATGGATGGGAGAAGACCGAGGTGTTGAAATGGCTAAAAACCAACCTTAATACCCATGCTTTACGAACGTCCTCAGTTCTCAGAGTGGCATTAGAAACAATGGCCTCTTCTCCAGCAAGAGTAAAAAGAGCAAGGACCTTTCACAAGTCAGACTGTTCCGAGTACTGATTCAATTACCGCCTCATAAGAATTAGCTTAACAGAACATTACAGAGTGACCTTACTCCATAACAAAACACTAAATCCTCCTGTAAGTTTATGGGGGACATACCTCATTATGCAGTTAGACCCACTGCAAAATAGGCTGCAATATAGAAAAGATAGTGTGGTCCTATTTACTGCTGCACATTTAATTGAACTTGACTGGAGAATATTTATTTACATGAGACTGATATTAATTCAGAAAGCAGAAAGTAATTAAGCAGCTCTGTTTGCTTAAAATCATTTGCTGTGTTGATGAGGGATTACAACAGACCTCACAACAAAAGCTGAGGGTAACTTGAGGAAATCTGCATATCTCAGCTGCTCTCTACATGAGAAGCTTGACTATTTTGAGAGCAAGGTAAACTGCAACACACAAATCAATTTTTCCTGCATTCAATTACTCCTGTATGGTAAGACTAATAAAATAAAATAGGGTAATGCATTAACATGTTATCAATAGATATACCACAATAGAAAAATGTGTGAGAAATTCATACATACATGCATGCATACATAAATAAATAAATAGTGCTGGAAAGTATTTTGGGGGTCTATTTCTGAAGACTTGTATTCAAGCATTTTCTCTTACCAGCCTCTGTAAGATTAACATTCTTCTTTCACAATATTTCTTTGCTTCCACAATAAGCTTGCAATATTAACACATTCTTTGTCTGACAGTACATCATAGACAATTCAACCCCTCGTGAAAAGTGTTTCTGGCTTAATACTATAGCAGGAATATGGATGCTCCAATAAAATCTGCAACACAAGTGCTTTGGGACTGTTTAGGGACCCTATGAGTGGAGCGTGCAAGAGTTTTAACCTTGCAGCAAGCACACGTCTCTCTACCTTCTCCGTTCTTGCCCTCTGTTCCCATCAGCACATCCGGACCTCCCACCATCTCCCAAAACTCCTCACACTCTCACACTCTCCTCTCCTGCTAGCCTTCCCCAGACCCAATCCATGATTAATGGTTGTGCTGGGCCTCTCTATGCACTCAGCACATTGTCGAGAGGCTCTGAAACAGGACAACAGTTGCATCCCCTCCTCACACCAGGCCTAAGCCCCGCCTGTCAGTCCCCGGTTAGTGCACTGTTAACTGGCCAGATTTACAGCTACTAACCAGGGCTGGGTGGCTGCCTGGCACAGAGGGGACAAACATTCATCATTACGAATGACAGAGTGTTTTACTATCGCAGCACAGAGACCACGGTGAGCTAGTCTCTAGAGTGACACTAACACACTCTGCATGGGTGATAAACTTACAAGAGGGACCGACCACTCAGATAGTCCTCTGGCTTAACAGAGGAGAGTATACAAAGTCATGAATGGCTCATGGAACAACGTGCCTACTTAAGAAACATTACACTCGTAGAATTACTCACAGGACTGATTTTAGCAACTTGTGTATACTTAGGAACATCGATATAGGAATTCTGAGGCGATATCAATATTATTATAGAATTTTCATGTACATATATGCATATGAATGAACATTTATAAAATGTAGAAATTGGGACCGCATCTAACTGGATCAGCATTAGAGAAAAATGTAACATTTATTTCTGTAGGATTTCAAATGCAGAAAAATGAATAAAATGCACATATTGTAGCACAGTAATCCAATGTCTCAAACATTCTGCTCTTACATAGTATAATAAATACATCTACAACACCCGTCAGATTTAACAATTATCTGCAAGTACAGATACGATTCTGTTATTATAGTGCATCCCTACTTACGATGTATTTTAGTTATAAATAACCACTACAACTTGTTAATTCTAATTAATGTTTATTTCCAAATCACTATCCTTACATGAAAGATCTCATAGTAAATCACTATTAGCCTATCAGACACTTTTACAGCATAATTACTCATTCCCTATCTATATGGATGCTTTACCATACTATACTACATTACACTATACTAACCTTTTACCCAAGAGCATCAATGGAGTGCAACTGCTTTCAAGCTTGCCTTCACTTCCATACATAAGTACAGATGAAAGGGCTGGAGAGTAGCATGGAACAGTTGAGAATCACACTGTAATGGAAACCCTGGACTCCAATTTTGTATCAATGGAAAGGAGGCCTCTCTCCTCAGGGGACAGCAGTTGTAAATTCTTTCTAATCAAACTCTTGCTAGTTAATAGGTCAAGGCCTCAATCTCATCTGTATAGTATTTATAGTACTAGAGTCCTTAGTTAAAAAAAAAAAAAATCTTAAACCCTCATCTTAACATAGTGGATAATGATAATTCTCAGGGTTTTACATGCTTGTCAGTGTAACTGCCACAAGAGACACGTTGATTGTGGGTAAATATAAAGTACAGGATTAGTTCGGATGTGAATCAGTATGTTAAATCAACAAGAAAGTTTTTCATTAAAAACCTCACCTCACATAGCCCTCTGAAGTGTCAGTTAGAAGTTGGAGTTATGTTCCTATGCTCAATTTTTAATCAATAAAGTAAAATATAACTGCTCCAGTGTTCAGAAGCATATATGTTTAAAATGGTTTGTTTTAAAGTTACACACACATGCACACAAATCTGTCAGGTAATGTCAGTGGTAATATTTTGATTTCAAGTCAGTTAGGAGTGCAAACTGATCAATAAAACTGAAAGAAGATTTTTTTTTTAAAACCAATATTGATGACTCAAATGAACACTGATAACGAGCTAATAATTAGAGACGTTTTGGGTTACAGCGTCAAATTCTAAGTAACTCAACAATAGGGAAAAAAATTTAGATGGTTTCTCCATCAGGGAACTCAATATGAGTCACCCTTCGTTAAATATATCGCAGCATTACAGACTGAAACTATCATATGATGGTTGCATGTAAATGCATATTAAATGTGCCGTGCTTGAACAAATTACCTTTGAATGAATAGAACTAATGAACAAAAGGTAACTACCCGAATCCAAAAGCACGAACAACTATGATGCTTTAGTGCTACAATGTTTAAATTTATTAAGAGTGAGAGTTTCTGCTGTTTATTTGAGTTCAAGAAGGGTGATCACTGAAAACTGAAAGTCACAGATGTCAATAAATCACATTTTAACTAAAACTATTGGAGTATAAAATTAAAATCTAAAACATAGACTATAAAAACTATAAAACTATTGACAGATGTTATCAGTTAACAGAATTTTCAGGACCTTAAAAGCGATATCCGTAACAGCCACAAAGTGTTCACATCTGTTGCACCCAAGTCTGAACCCACAAGTCTTGTCTCGTTTTAAATAATATCAATATTTGATTTTCTAAAAAAAAGTAGTTCCACAGAAAACTGATACATTTAGTTTTTGTTTATACTCTTAGAAAAAATAAAGAAACAATGTTATTTAGAAAGTGAGCGGATTAAAAAAAATGAATAAAAAGAAATTATGACCTTACATTTCAAAGTTAGACTGAATTGAAATTATTTTTAATCGTTACAACCCATAAGCTAAGTAAGTACTGAGCACTAAAAGGCGTAAAAAGATACATTAATTATTCACTACTTTTGCAAAAATAAAAGACATACCATGTGATTTCATTAGGCTTCATTGTAGGCAACAGTTAAGTGACATACAGGAGGACATTTCCCACAAAGATGATTTATCATGAAAATAGAAACCATTTACTTGCTAAGCTCTGTTTCCTACTGACTAAAGAAGTAAACTGATACCATGCAGTCACTTTACAGTTCCTTATGGTTACATAAACTCAACTGACCTCTTCAAAGGATTCACCCAAGGGCATTTCTCCCCAGCAAATGCCACCATGAGTAAACATATTTGCATACGTGTCTGACTGATCTGAGTTACGGGTCTTCGTCTTACTCTGTGTTTGCCAAAGCGCGTTCTTGTCATTCATTTGGGTCAGATATGTGCGCAGATATCAAATAGCAAAGGAGCAGAAGAGAGCAGAAGGCCTCCAGAGTGCAGGGTATACCCACATACTGAGTGAAGCCCTCACTCAGGCACAGCTGTGAGCCTAAGACAGCTCACACTTGACCTTGAGCTCCACTAAAGAGTGAGAGACAGAACAAGTCTGCCAAGAGCAACTTCAGATCACAAACTACAACATGGTATGTCCCACCCTGGGAAAGGACACTAGGACAGAGATTGGGAATATGACAGAATAGGTTCTGATCTTGTTTTATTCCCATAAGCATTTAAAATGCTTTAATTTGAATTAACACCAGTTGAAATCTGTAATAATGCTTTCTTGACCATCAAAAGGACAAGGGCTGACTTTCATGTATGGAAAACAGAGACGGTATTGCATACACTCTGAGGTTGAAAGTAGTCAGCTGTTCACTGGCGCCCAAGGGCACATGCAGCGCTTTGAATATGAAAAGCACAGATAAAAGGAGAGCCGACTAATTTGATCAATCAAGAGGACCTTACTAAGTGATCTCTGCGCTGTCCTTTGTTCAGGGGACAAGGAGATAATTATTATGAAAGGTCAAACGGTCAGTGATGAAAAGTATCACCATGATGTGCACTCTACAGTGCAATTACAATGCTATCAGTCATGAGGTCCAGGCGATTCTAGTCAATTAGGGGTGTGCTTGTGAATTTTGTTAGTGTTAAAAAAACAGGTAAGGAAATGAAGGTGGGGTAAAAGGTTAAAAGAAAGCTGTCAATCAGACGAAGCTCTCAGGTAGTCTTCAAACCTGTATTTGTATGAATAAAAATGAGGGGATTTAGCCCTTCAGCTTCCTCTGCAGACTTGTCAAAAATCTGACCTTCAATGTAGCAGAGGGGGAGGAGGAGACACCAGAAAGATTTAAAGATTTAACAGGCTAAGGCTGAGGCTGGCTGCTGAATAAAAAGAGGAGAACGAAATAATGTGAGCCAAGAACAGACTTACATCTTTGTGTCAATCAATATACCACTTTCAACCCCCCAACCCTCTTCAGCGGTGTACTATTCAGGCATAGAACAAAAAAAAAAATCAACTTGACACCGAATCTGAATCGACTGTTTGTCCATGTCTCAAATCCTGAATTTCCTTGCAAATGCATGGGATCTTCAGAGCAGTCCTACTCTGGCCTGGACATCTGACACAAGTATCACAAAATAAATATATAAATAGATAATAATAAAAAATGTTTTCAGAAACAAATCCGTTCCCAAATTAATTCAGAAGTTGCTAATAGTCATTATGGCTAACATCTACCTGGGTAAAGAACACGTACGCCCTTTGGCCAAACAAGTAAAAACATGTCAAAACACGTAAATTCTTGAAGCAGTTTAAAAAAGTTGATAACTGCCTTTTTTATTAATGAGAGAAGCTCAAATTCTAAATTCAAGTAAAGCAGACTTTTAACACAACTGATATTCTAGGAAAGTGAGCTGCTGTTCAGCATCTCGCAATTAACAGGACCAAGTTTGGATGAACTATTGGCTCCGCCAATAGGATGGAAGGTAGGATGGAAAGAGTGGCGACAAACACACAAGCAACGTTCAAGATCCATTACTGTATAGGCTACTCTTTGTTTCAGAAATGCAGTTCCTGTTCCAGAAGTGGAAGAAGAGACAACACTTCCTTTCCCAGAACAATCCATCTCCCAACCTGACAAGTCCCTCTGCTATATTTACCCAACCAAAGCTGCAGATGATATACTTACAGCTGCATACTGCCGCCGCATGGCACATGCTCCTGCCAATCATAAGGCTAGCACAGAGGAAGGAGAACAGAACCTTTACCAATGCGGAGAAAGTGGTCAGAAAACCACTGGGACTAATCCACGTTTCCTTTGGCAGAGACTTTTGTTGTTGGAGGAGGTAAAAAAGCCACTGTGTGAATGGAATTAATGGACTTTCAGCAGACAGCTGGGCCACTATGACCTACCTGATACCAGTCACAAGACTCAAACAACTGACTACAATTGACAGAGAACATACTAATAAGATTAGCTTAGCATAGTCATCTTCATTTCATTTTAAAAAGCAAAGACAAGTTCAGTCCACCCAGAGAATGGCTGGTTTAACAGCGAAAGGGTAGTATCCTGCCCAGACACACAACCAAAAGAGTTAAAATAGCTAGCTCAACAGACATTCAGCAGCAGTCTTTACAACAAAAACATATAATTAGAAGGTAAGATAGGCACTCTCTGGGGTTTAGGCTTGTTACATGATATGCATTTTTTCAGGTTCTCCTCCCAAAAAATGCTCTCAGATAAAACTACACATGCAGAATCAAACAGACATGTGAAGTCCTTAGGGAAACCACTACAACTTTCCTACCTCGAGGGAAACTATGAACCAGCAAATGTAACTTGGTGTATGAGCGCTAACTTGGCAGTGGAAGGGGGTTGGGGGATTCAGGGAGAAAAACCATGGCAGATTCCTCCCAGGCCCCAGACACAGCCGCTGCTGTCCATCTAACGCTACTCCCGAGAGAGAGCAAGAGAGCGAGAGAGCGAGTGAACTTTCTATGCACACACTCAACATCCCACAGAGTCATTCCATCTCTTTAACTCTCTCATTACTTCTTTCTTACAGTTACTTGGGATGGAGACATTATGACCAGTAATCAAGATGGGCCAGGGATGTCCCATTAACCATCAACTATCATACACTTTCAAGAGTAATTCCAGAAAATTGATCAGCATGGGCAAACTGTAAAGTTTGTTACACAGCATGTTAAATCAGAAACTGTAGATGGCACTGTATTGACATGGCAAACTTATTCAAATTAAACATACAGTATAGAGGCCACCACTAACTACAGCTTGAGGTCACTGAACCCTCAGGACCAGCACTGAAATTCAGTCCAGGAGGACCAGAGCTCAACTTTAAACAAACTAACCTCTATAGAACTGACTTTCCTCCGTAACAGATTTCAGATAGCAGGTGTCTAGTTGAGAGGTTATGGGAACTCAATCAGAGCACTCAGACAAGAAAGCAAAGCTGACCATCGAATAAATTCTCTTTGACAAAAAAAAATATTGGATTTGGCTGTGGAATCTGGTGGATTACGTTCACATCGTAAGCATCATCCTTTATAGCAGGGCGTTACTGGGTAACCAATGAAGAACCATTCCATTAACTTTAGGCTTCTTATAAACTGCATTTCTTTTCATAAGAGCCTTAACAAACTCCTTTGGTGTCCAGCCCATGTACCTCAGATTTTTAGTGGAGTTCCGAATCAATCCATCCACAGATATTTTCTAATGACATTGCTACATTGGGTTGCACCCGAAACGTTGAGAAAGACTTATACAAAGCCTTGATGAGGAGGACCAAGCCCACTCTGTCTCCAGTCACTACTGACAGAGAGAATGTAAAAGTGGTGAGGACTTAGGACCTTGGGGTACATTTGGACAACAGACTTCAAAGGGCTACCAGTACAGAGGCAGTGTGTACAGGCTACTCCAACAGGTCTTACTGTTGTTGCTAGTGCAACAGTTTATGTGATAGCACTTTGGGACAACAGCGGTAACAATGGTGATGCCGATAGACTCAATAAAATGATTAAGAAGACTGTGGTAGAAAGGACACAAACATGTTGCTGTCATGGACAAGAACACCCATCTTCTGCATGTCATTCTGGCTAAAGAGAAGAACATCGCCAGTAAGACAGATAAAACAGCTCTGTATCAAGGAGCACTGTATAGGGGTTGCTCCCCCAGAGCTTGAAAACAAACAAACAAACCCAATATTTTAATGTAAACTCTAACACAACGTTTCAAAACCAGTAGGAACAAAACTGAAAACCAGTTAATTCTGTTCCTTTTACATAGACTGGAAGGAATTAAAACTGTAAGAAAGTTAATGGCATAAATATAACTATATATGTATGAGGAATTACCAGATTCATCCAAGTATGATCAGTTGCTCTACAATTCTGTGTAAATGACAGCACAGAAAGACATGATCAGTAGCAATCTGCATGTAAAGAAAGTATAAAGTAGTTTTTTTTTGTCAAAATAGCTGTAGTACTTATTATTATTATTATTATTATTATTAAACAAATTTAAATATAGGAGATTATTTGTTTAATGATCACAGAAATTATTTTTAATTATTTAGGATTTTTTTTAAACTAACAAAGCCTGCACAAAACATTTGCCCAAATGCAGGTGGCAACAAAAACAAGCTACAACACAAATATAAGGCTTATATGTAAATGTTTACCAAGATGTTCAACAAGATTACAGCAGCCCCCTACAACTACAAGGAAAGTCAGGTCAATTTGCTCTATAGTTAATAAGCCTAAAGTTTACTAGAAGATTCTTTTCAGATATGAGCATCTGTGCATATTTTTAAAATGCAAATGCAGACACTTTCTGTCCTTATTCATACAAGAAGGACAAGGGTAGACCCAAACTGCTTCTGTCAACTACTGCTTCTGCCTTAGCTTTAATCGAAAAGACTGAGACAGATAGAAAATTTGAGGCTTTGCACTTCTTGGACAGAGAGGCTAACATAGGCAGAGCTGCTGCTCAGTCACTCCTGTCACAACCGTCACTTTATTTTCATTTAGAATTTTCTAATAAATAGTTTGCAAAGATCCTGACTGTAGTATCATCATGAGGTCTCAGTTTCACTCAGTCAGCTTTAGTCTGCTGCATTACATCTTTCCTGTTTTTACAAAATAAGATCCTGAAATCAGCCAATTCAAATACAACCTATTGATTTGATTTGTTTGGAATCAAAATTAGCCAATTTCAAATGGAACCTCCATATTAAGAGAGATTGGGGAGAGTCTACCTACTGACAAAATCTAAAACTGAGAAAAATAAAGCTAAAAATAAAGCAAAAATGAGAAAAAAAAAAACTGTGTCTATCTTTAAATGGCAAGTCAAGCACTACAAATAAACAGAACACAGCATATTCTCATAACTGCTTAAATCAACCTGCACATATTTACAGAAAAGCTTTCATTCATGCGTAAACTGTCAACATAATGTATTTTGATTTTCCTCTTTAAAAATTGTTTGGGCAGGATTTCTACCTCCAGCGGATTCATACATTTATAAATATGTATCTGTGAATGCCAAATCAGTGATTTACTATGATATTTTGATTTGTTCGCACTAGTAGTAGAAAATATGTTATGTTCATCAGCCACCTTCCTGAATCCATATGCTCTGACAGGTCTAAGTTTTAATAAAAACTATATGCTTATTACATACCACATTTAAAAAAATAGAGTGCAAACTGGATGTAGTCAGAGGACAATTAGGGACCATTTCACAAAACTATAATTTGAGAACCCTTCCAGTCAAATTCCCTTTCAAACCCCAGAGTACTGCCCCTTCTCACCAATGAATTTATAGTAAGAGAGATTTTTCATTATATTAAATAGAAGAACACTTGCACAAGACTGCATAACATTTGCTTTGGCAGTCCTGTTCATTATGAGGCATTTAGATAACCAAATGAACAAACACTGACATAGTTTCTATGGGACCTACTAAAATCATGAGGTGGAGTAAAAAGTCCAACAATAAGACACTGAGAAGATAATATTGACTAACTTGAAAATGCCATCCCTTTTCTCAATGGATATTTTGCACAGCTGATTAAATACGCTTTTAACACTGGTGTAGAGGGGAGTTGAAGTGGGTAATTTGGCAAAAATATAATGTCATGATACTTCAAGACAGTTACCTGATATGCGATATGCACTGCAATATTTAGTTTTTCAGAGGTTTGATAAGTTGGTACAGAACAAAAAGCCCCAGCGGTGACACATTTAAAAATTACTGTCAAAAACTACGAGGACAGTGATATTTATTCAGTGTTTCACATACTGCACTGCACTATACCACTTAAACAGTACTAATCATATTCTCTTCGTAAGAGAACACACAGTTGTTTACATACCATGACGACATCCATTATATGCTCAGAAAACCATATTGTCACATAATGTGACAAAATTTATCAGGAAAATTATATATATATATTTTATTGCCCACCACTAGATGGGAAGCAGATGTCTGCATGCTAAATAGGTAGGTGTATGCTTAACTCAGTCCTACCTGAGAAAAGCACCATCAGTACTGGCCTTTCCCCAACAGTGACTCAAATTGCTTAGACACAAAGGCACTACTTTCAGCACATACAACAACATAGTATACCTAGTACACTGACATTACGTGGCCAGGGGACTACATTTCATATAAATGTTCTGTAGCATGACAAAAAAAAATTAAATTTCAATTGAAAATCTTGTATGCGAGTGTGCTTACCTTTGATATTATTGAGGACATCCTTCAGTTGACTGAAGCTATTGAGAAGAGGATCTTGTTCTTCATCCTGGGGGGAAAAAGAGCATAATCAGTCTTTTTTTTGTAATACATTAAACAATGACTGCCAATCCTACAATGTATAGTAAAAAATGATAAAAACTGATAAAAAGTGCTCAGGATTTTTTTTTGTGGTTAATTAGCTCAAATCTCATACTGATAACATGAGAGAATTCTAACTTTTTTAGAAGCAAATTCAGTATAACAAAACAAAAAGCCAATAAACAAATCCATGTGCTTCACAATTACTGACATCCCTAAAGATTATTATGAACAAAAGGTAACCGAAGCATATTTCACTTTAAGTCCACCTGAGTGTTCAGGTACTCTTATGCAGTATTGCATGACTTCTTGCTGTACTGGGGTATAAATTATGGGGGAAACAGTGATCACATTCTCTTAGTCATTCATAAAACATGGGAAAGATCAGGAAATTCCTAAAGGAAACGAGACAAAAGCATGATGACCTTTATAAATCAGGCAATAGCTATAAAAAAAATAAATAAATAGTTACATGCCTGAAAATGTCTGTATTCACTAACAGGACAATGCTTAAGATGATCTGAGGTTGAACTCCCTGGAAGAGGAGTTTTCCTTGAAACACAGTGTGCATCTTTTGCCCAGACGCACAGTAATGTGGATGGTTAGAGAGGCAAAAATTTCTCCAAGGATCACAGGGGGATAGGTTTCAATGTCTCCAAAACTACGAACAAGTGACACATTCATGCCATGAGGGCTGTTGTTCCTCCAAAGGCTCTACAAACCTTGTTAGGATGCATGGCATCTCAGACTCCAAGAAGTACCAGGAGATTTTAAATGGAAATTTGTCTGCCACTGCCAAAAAGCTAAAACTGGGTCATGGTTGAAACTTCCACAAGGACAATGATCCAAAACATACATCCAAACCCACACACAAATGTGAAAAATTCAAAAACAGTGTAAAAATATATAAAAATCCAAATCCACTCAAAAGTGGTACAGTGGCCACAGAACCAATCTTTTAACAAAGCCATCCCAGTCCCTTGACCTAAAATCCACTGAAAACATGCAGGTTGACCTGAGATCAAAAGAGGGAACCTAGGAACATGGAGGAGCTGGAAAGATTGTGTTGAGGAGTGGTATCAGATTATTTGCTCTTTACTCTCCAGTCTTATCAAGCCTTACAGGAGAATACTCATTGCTTTTATGCTGGCAAAGAGAGGATGCATAAAGTACTAGATACAGGGAGCTAATATTATGACAAATATTGTTTTGTTAAACATTTAAAAAGGGTTTATTTTACAATGGTTAATTTGCTAATACTAAGGCCCAGTCCCATTTCCCATTTAGCCCTACTCCTTGTTTTCAAGCGTTACCTTGCCCCTTGGAACTGAGTTACAAGGGGTAGTGGCCGACATTTCACCCTACGTGATGGGACAACCCTCAAATAAAAATGAACACTACTTCATTAACACACTACTAGCGGTGCTCTGTAGGCAACCCTGCCAGTCTGCAGTGATAGCAGAGGTGCGGTAAAGTTCAGCAACCTCGCTGTTGGTCTTTAGTTAATTTTAGGGAATCACAGGCCTTCAAAGTCGGGGGATGCAACAATTATTTATTATCTGAAAAACCTCTGTTTGGAGGGCCATGCAGGCCTAACACTTCGCCCTTGGCCAAGTTAATGCTAGGGGGCCGGGGTTTGTGCTAACAGAACAACGTAATTGAGCCCAAAGTCAATTCACTTGAATATATAACCCCTCGCCATGCAAAAATGGTCTAATCCATTTTTGCATATCCAGTCAAGACAAGCCAATGGAATTATTTGCTGACAATGACGTCAGAGTGAGGCAGGCAGGAAAACATCAACAAATCACTACAATCTTTTATTAGCATTATGGCTGATGCCTCTACTGATGTCAGCACAAGAGACCTTGAAGGGGTAATGGTGAGGTTCTTAAAGGATGGAGAGCCAATAAACATATTTTTGGCTGTGGAGGAGCTGTAGCACAGTACTGTTGTTATGAAGGCTCCTTATTTACAGCAAAAAGAAAATAAGTGAAAGTATACTGTGATAACATACACCCATTTCAAGTAAAAAAAATCTTAACTAAATAGCTTAGCTCATGTGGGCTTATTTATATTTGAATAACAGCTTAAAATACAAAGATTTGTTCGGGACAGTGAACTTTCAGGTCACTTGGCCGACTGGGCAAAAAAAAGTTAATGTTGAACCCACTAATGAAGCCACTAATTATGCAGCTGATTGTAGAATCTGTGTGCAACAACTAATTTTATGTATATAGTCTGAATCACGTCAGGAAATACACTCACCAAACACTTTATTAAGAACGTTATACTAACACTGGGTAGGGCCTCTCTTTGCTCTCAAAACAGCCTCAATGCTTTGAGACATGGATTCCACAAGACAGGGGAAATATTCCTTCAAGATTCTAGTCCATACTGACATGATGAAATGAAAACATTTTCCACACCATTACACCACCTCCATCAGCCTGGATTTCTGACAGAAGACAGGCTGGATCCATTGATTCATATTGTTTGCACCTAATTTTGACTCTACCATCTGTGTGTCTCAATCCAGGTTCTGGTTTTCAGTTGTCCAATTTGGTGAGTCTGTACTCGTAGCAGCCTCAGCTTTCTGCTCTTGGCTGACAGAAGCAGAACCCGACATGTTCTTCTGCTGTTGTAGCCCATCCTCCTCAAGGTTCAACGTGTTTGCATTCTGAGATGCTTTTCTGCTCACCACAGCTGTACAGAGTGGTTATCTGAGTTACCGCAGCCTTTCTGTCAGCTCTAATCGGTCTGGCCCTTTTCCATTGACCTCTCATCAACAAGGTGTTTCTGTCCGCAGAACTGCTGCTCACTAGATGTTTTTCTTGCATCATTCTAAAGAAACTATTGAGGATGTTGTGCATGAAAAGCCCAGGGGATCAGCAATTATGGAAATACTCAAACTAGCCTGGCGGCAACAACAATTATGCCACGATCAAAATCAATGAGATCACATTTTTCCCCATTCTGATGGTTGATGTGAACAATACCTGAAGCTGTTGGCCCATAGCTGCATGACCTTATACACTGGCAATGGGTTAATTAGATAACTACGTGAAAAAGTGGGTGTACAGGTGTTCCTAATAAAGTGTTCAGTGAGCGTAAATTAAACCTAATGTTTAATCATTTTACAATGTCACTGGGAATTTTTCCTTTCAAGAAATTTCAAAAAAAGAATCACAACAGACAGGATAATGTAGTCCACGACTAACCTTTTGTGACTTTCCCTTATTTTGACCATACTCGCTAAAAATATAAATGCTTTCGTACCTTTCAGTCACAGCTTCTGTTTAAAATGCTGTAAAGTGAGCAGGCTGACCTGAATAAGTGCTAAATGATACATTAGCATAGCTAAGAGATAGCATAGTAGGATCAAAGTGAATCTCTTTGCTTATCTTTTTCTAAAAACTGACCAGGAATATTGCATAATTTGCATAAACAGAGTTTCTTCGATCAAAGTTTTCAACAATACAAAACAACTTACCAGCGGTGTATGGGTACTCCATCTGGAGTTTCTCTTGATAGCACCAACTACAGTTGAAATCTCTCCTTGAACAATGTATATATTTTTGTCCACCATAATGAACCTAGAGATAAAAAATAATAATATAGTTAAGAATGAAGCTATACATAAATGCAAGATATATAAATCTAAATTTCATACTCGTACACCTTTATGTCACATTGCAACACAGCATCAGCTGAGAAACCTGCCATTTTCACATCACAACAAGATGAGGGATTTTGGGTCAAGGTCTAACTTTCACGATATGGTTGTATGTCAAACCAAACCACACCAGTGGATCATTTTAACCTAAAGGAAGCACACATTTGCATAATCCCTCCATAAGAGGATAACAAAACAATGGAAACACACTGTGGATGGGAAACTGCACAAGTCTACGTACTGTACAAGATGAAACAGATGTGGCTCACTAAAAAAGTATTTGCTTTAAAGATTCATTCATGTCTACAGACATTTTCATGTATACACCCATCAGATATAACATTATGACAACCTCCTCGTTTCTACGCTCATTGTCCATTTTTTTTTAGCTCCACTTAATATATAGGTGAACTTTGTAGTTCTACAATTACAGCCTGTAGTCCATCTGTTTCTCTGCATACTTTGTTAGCCCCCTTTTACCCGGTTCTTCAGTGGTCAGGACCCCCATGGACCCTCACAGAGCAGGTTTTTGGGTGGTGGATCATTCTCAGCACTGCAGTAACACTGATGTGGTGGTGGTGTGTTAGTGTGTGTTGCGCTGGTCTGAGTGGATCAGATACAGCAGTGCTACTGTGTCTGATCCACCAAACCACACCAGTACTACTACAATCACTAAGGCACATGAAGAGGTTATAGAAAGGTATTCATTCCCATTAAAGTCTACACCATAGCCTAGAGGTATGTCAATAAATCCTGCTGTTTAAGAGAACATCGTCTACTTCAGCATCTCCTTATCTGAAATCAGCGTTATATAAGACAACGTTTTAGCAGTGTTCCTGGAAAGCTGGCTGTGTTTTTCTCTAAGTAGAAGGCAGATGACATGAGTGTACTGAGAACGTAGCAACGTAAGCATAATCACCCATCAAGCTATCAATGCATCTCTTCTGATGAGCAATACAAGAAAATGTAAAGACCGTAAACGACAAGAGAACAAATATCACAATCTCATGAAGACAAATTATGCAAGAAAACAGTCGGGAGCACTTAAACGGACTGCTTTTACATAGACTGGCACATTGCCGGCTGGCGAGGTATGTTAGCTTGAACTCTTGCAAATGAAGTTCAGCTAGCTAGCTAGCTAACTAGCTCAGCAGGCCTACTTTGACAGCTGACAAATGTAAGGAGAACCAAGTCTAGTCAGCTTTCCTGGACCTTGTACCAGTTGTTCTCACGTTTAATAAGGCGAAGGGTGAATTCACCATGCTCATTAGAACAGTTTATTTGCTGTAACAGCGCTGTTACAGCTTCAGAGACTTCATTCTAGCTTGCTAGCTAAGTATAGCCAGCTGGCTAGCTAGTCGGCATCAGAAGCCATGCAGCAGAGTAACGTGAAGTTGCTGCGGTTTTTCCAGTAAAAACTCCTACGACTGAATCTGTACACCAAACAAGTAGTTGTATAACTACACGAAGCTGTCAGTTTGGACACAAAACCCCATACCTGTACGGAGGCGAATCCAAAATGGCGTTCAGGACGTTTTCCACTGATGTGGCTGGCTAGCTAAACAGCTAGCAGGCTACCAAACTGATAGAGACTGAATGTAAATGTTTTCTTGCCACAATGCACATGAAAGAAATGACACCAGATTATCCCAATAAATAAAGTCTCACACTTCAAGTAATTTCACGTCATGCCCGGCTTTCTTAGCCCTGTTGCTGGTTGTAAATAATCTCACTCTGTTTAGCGAGAGGCAGTAACAGTAAACTTACTGACGTGGAAAAGCCCGGAGCGCGAACTAACCTGATGAGTTCATCTGAAATGACACACAGTCCAGCCAATCGTGTGCACGGATTTCTCCCCTTCAGCCGAGAACATCATTATTTAAAACGCAATATTCGAGCAATTACGTTTTCTGAGAACGAATATGTGTGGCTTTAAGAGTCAAGCCGAGAAAGTTTAATACATGACTTTACTGGAAACTGTGCTGCATTTATGCATTTGTTGGTGCAAATGTAAGGGCGGGCCGACTACAAAATCCCAGGGAACCTAGCCAAGGTTGGTTGAACGACATTTATGACGAAATGCGCTACAGTAGTGCGTCATCATTGTTTTCCTTTCACATGTGACATAAGTGGCTAGTGAATTGGTCAGTTCACTGCCCCTTAGATTGCTGATTAAAGCGATAGTGGCATGATTAGAGGTAAAGGAGTTCTAAAATCCTGCGTGCTCTGCGCTGAGAGTTCTTCTCTGTTCTCAACGCACAACGCAAATTCGGCGCACTTGGTGTGATGCAGCAGCGAGGACTCTTCACGCTAATGTTGTCCACTCAGGGCCATTTCTGAACGTTTGAGGGCCCTAAGTGACACCCAGCAACATATTCTTTTGTATGCAAGAATAAAGAAAGTTGATCTTATTGATTAAGAAACAGCCTAAGAAAATATCTGGGCTCATTGTGCTTTTTGACAAATAACATAAAATATTAAAAAAATAATAATAATAAAAATAAAAACATACATACTACAGGCCAATCCCATTTCTTATCTTTACCCCTACCCCTTGTTTTTGAGTGTCACTTTACCTTAGTGGTTGAAATCTTCCCCTACAAAATTGGGACAACCCTCAAATAAAGAAGAACATTCATTCATTAACAGGCTACTAGCGGTGCTCTGTAGGCAACCCTGCCAGTCTGCAGTGGTAGCAGAGGAGGGTAAAGTTCAGCAACCTCGCTGGGCTTTAGTTAAATTTAAGGAATCATAGGCCTTCAATATTAATCATTGCCTACCTCTGATTCTTTGGTGATATGAAGCTAAAGTCAGCTATTTGCCAGCTTCTTGTTCAAATTTTCCCGTCCCACCTTAAACAGTGCAACAGTTCTGATGCCTGAGGAGCCAGAATGGAACTGCTGAACCATTTAAGGTGGAACGGGAAATTTAGCTAGCTAATTACTGAGACATAAGCATACCATTAGCAAAAGGACCGCAACACAATGAAACAACATTAAAATAAAATAATACACTGGTTATCATAATTTTTTAATGAAGAAAACACAATTCCTGGTTTCTTTGGTCGCTCACACAGCCATCTTGCCACTTTTTTTTTCTCATAACACTCCATTTGGAGCGTGCCTCTGAAAAACCTCCCTTTACAAGGCCATGTAGCCCTAAGACTTCACCCAACCCCTCTACCTCAACAAAAATCGGGACACCCTACCCCTAAGCGTGATCCCGCAAAACAGAGGGGTAAGAGCTAAGTGGTAGGGGCAAGGGCTGAAATAGTATGGGGCCTAAGCAATTGCTTATACCGCATATAGAAAAACCATGTATACACTAGTATATACAATTCAGACAAGTGACTAAATGAAATGATACACCTGAATAAAATAGTGGAGAAACATAACAACTGCCAATCCTTTCTAAGCATTTTTAAGATTGTACAAGCAATTAACATCCTGTCTTGCCCTGTGGAGTGTATAAAAATGCTGACCTCTGTTTTGGAATAAGATGGCAAGAGGAACAGATCTAAAGGACTTTGAAAGAGATTTGTGGTTTGAGTTTTGCTTAAGTATGCACTTTTGTGATGTATTTCCAAATGAAATAGAAAGAAACTTCACATCACTTTATGACCATAGGATTTTCTCTGTTACTTATAAGATCAGTATCACAGACTGTCATATTTTTCTGGAACTGGTAATTGTGGATCTCCTCAAGATGTTAAGGCTCTTTCCAGTTACATCTGTTATGTTTAATGCATCGAACTGTGGGGCATACAGTCATGTGCAAAGTATGAACACCCTGCTCAAATGACGTTTTGTTGATTTTCTAAGTGAAAAGTTAACACATCCTGTACAAAGAATGCACTTAAATATGGCATTGTTCTGCATTTTTGTGCACAATTTGCTGAGTTTAACAATTTATGTTAGATTTTTCCCCAACATATTAAATCCAGCAAATAAACATTAATTGTTCATGTACAGAAGTGTGTTCTCTGTAGAAGGTGTGTTAACTTATCTTCACTTAGAAAATGAACAAAACCTGTCATTTGCCCAGGAGCATTCTGCATACAACTGTACACATAGCCCAATACCGCTACGATGCAGTATTCTGGATAAGGTACACTCTCGTCCCAAATTGCAGTGTAAAGCAGGAGTAGCTACTCACACCTGAAAAAGAAAACACAGTGGGTGCTAATGTTGCTGGAACTATCTAGCCACTGGAAAAAGTAGTTGAATTTACATGTGTACATCAGTTCCACAGATATGAAATATGTTACAGCTCAAATTATTTAAGTTAATTAAGCACTTACACATGATTCTGTTGATGTAACATATTGTGTTCATGTAGAGCCAATGTATACATTTGAATGAAGTAAAGTTAAAGCAATTTTTCCAGTATCCAAACTGAATTAAGAGCTACACATTTAATTGCAAACTTGTTTTAAAACTGTTTTTTATTTGTGAGATCAGCATCACAGAAGGTCACTGATGGCTTTAGAACTGAGAAGATTGTCTTTATTCTCCAGCTTCTCACAGAGAGGTTTAACCACATTCCAATGGGGCCATTATTAAGCCTTCAAAAACCCAGATAAATCTCCTTTTTGAAAACAGGAAACTCAAAGCATATCTTTGAGTATTTTATGTTTATTCAGAACATTTTGAATAACAGTAATATGAATAACCACTTAATAACTTGCCTTTAAATGTCTTAACTAAAAACATCATAAGCTTGCATTTTACTGAGTATTTCTTCAATTTTTTCTCTTGGTTACATCTGCACTGGAAGCAGAAAGTGTGCAAAAAATTAAATATCACAGGATATATGAAGACTTTTATATGACAATATATTTGAAGACATTTGTATGCTACATGATATGTATCATAGTAGTTTTTCTAAACTTTTGCAAAGCAGTTAAAATGGCAAAATACACCAGCAGAATAGTGGTGCCACATTTAAAAATAGTTATGAGTACAAAACATTCTGGTGCTTGTGGAACAAAATCTCATCTCTCCAAAATGTTAATTTTAGAGGAGAAAGAAAAACATTCTTAATTTTATTGCATGTCAATGTAAAACACATTTTTTTCCAAGTAAAGGAATGAAGAATTCATCATGAAAACTCTGTGTGATGTTGTTACTCAAAACATGTTGGCATGCAAATATACTGTGGGTTTTGTGATTTTGAAAAGAAGGTTAATTGTGTTTTTGAAGATCAATATGGTTTTCAGTGCAGTGAGAAGCGACTAAAGCATTAAAGCTATCTGTAAGATATTGTTATGCATAGTTACAAATGATCTCAAACAACAGTTTCAAGATCTGTGTTCAATAACAAGGTAATTATTCTTTATGTATGTAGTGGCATTGCCGTCTCTATAACAAAAGGACGGAAAAGCAGAGGTCTTTAAAGAACCCATGGTGCATTTGGTTATTAATTTAATATCTCTCAGTATCCTGCAGTGGTTTTATAATCTATTAGTTCTGAACACACAGTTCTAGCCTGTCAAATGTCATCAAATCCTAATAGTTTACACACTTCCGCCCTGCAACTTGTGGAAAATAAAATTACTAAGCAATAACTTTGCAAGGTAAGTCAATGGCAATACAAGACATGAAAATTCATGTTAAAAAAGGCTACCTGATATTATCTATACGTTGTGCAGAATGCTAACATAACATTCACTATACTTCACCTTGATATAACTATAGTTTATTTGGGAGAATAGAGCTCTGTGCTGAAAGACATCTGCTTGTAACAACGTTTCATTGAAAACGGGTGTCACACAAATGGACATTTAGCATAATTTAAAATGATTTTACTTAAAAGTAATTAACATTGAAGATAGCAGCTTTTCAGTTGATATAAGCTAATGGGAATGACTGAACGCCTAAATCTAGGTGACCCTATGCTTTAAATAGTTCAGATCTGAGCTATATACAATATGCAGTCCAAAGCTGGGAGTCTGGGACCCCAGTCCAAAGACAATATGAGATTTAATATGCATAAGTTCATTGAAGGTCCCACATAGTATATTTTACTTGTATTTTACTTTCTACCTTGAGGAGCATTTATGTTTGTGTGGACATATTTACCAAAAAACAATCACACTTAATTTTTGCATAATCATAGTCCAGGTCCTCTTTGTCTCATACAGTTAAACTGGCTGTTACAGTCACTGTGCTTTTAAGACCTCTGATCTGACTGGCAGCCCTATATTGGACATTATTCAAAAACCATAATTCTGTATAAATTCCTAGTGTTTAAACAGTTGTAAGCTGAAAAGGCAGATATGTGTATACAATTCATTACAAAAACAATGTATTCAGAATGGGCTGGTAGTGCAGGTCATGGATTCTATGAACTGTGGAGTGAACTGTAGAAACTTTGACAGTGTCTACACACTATGTCAAATGCTTTTACAGCAAAAAAATCAAGAAAATTAGTTTTTTTCATGATAAGAACCATTTATAGAAGAGACCTAAGGATTTAGAACTGACTGGGACTGATTAAATATGGTAAAAAAGTAAAAATGCATAATGTACTGTGAAAAAGTTAGACACTACCCTTCATTTATTAAATTTCCAGTTAAAACAGGCATTAAAATTATTCATTTTCAGGAAATGAAATTATATATAGATGATTCTGAGATTATATATGAGATGATAAGTTAAAGGAATATACATTTAAAAAACAGCCATTTCCAAAAGTGGAGTTGGAACTATGATTAAAAGATACAGAAAAAAATGGGACACCTGACAACCATGCAGGACCTGATAGACCACCAAAACACTTACCATTAATCAAACTGGTTAAAGCTTTTATTTTTGAGAGACACAAGAAAATCAAGCTCCACTCTTTCTTCAGATCTGAAAAAAATCCACCAGCATTTCTGTCCATCCTTCCACTGCGAGAAGACAACTCAACTCTTTGGGTCTGCAAGGGTGTCTAGCTGTCAGGAAGCCATTACTGAGAAAAGGAAATAGAAAAAAGGAGAAAATTTGCAAATCAAGTGAAGCTGTTTGTGTTCTCAGAACAATGGACTGACCACCCCAGAGTCCAGACCTCAACATCATTGAATGTTTTTGGGATTCCTTAGATTGGGAGAAGCAGAAAATGCAACCAGCTTCTGAGACTGAACTTTGGAGGTGCGGAAAAATATCCCTGCAGATTTCTCTGACATGGATTTTATATTGATTTGTTTTGACTTTTGTGTAATTTTCTGTCAAATTTATATATTTTCTGCTTGATTTCATGACATTGAAAACTTGAAACTCTCCTCAAAAATATCTCCTGAAAAATAAATGAAAGAATAATACATTTTGGAGAGTACTCTAAATGTTTTGTTTTAAGACAGTTTCATTTAAGGACTCCTCTTTATCTTAGCAAGATGATTTTTTTACATCATCAAAAACAAAGTAGAAGTCCAACAGCACTTTATAAATCTGAACTACACACAGCATCCAGTTTGTTTTACTCATCATGTAGGCTTTTTCAGGGAGCATTACTTCTTCATTATTACTCATGTCTGTTTTCATTGGTGAATCATGCCTTCCTTGAAAAATAAGCCTAGAATTGTTGAAAACATGTCCACGTGGGAATCAGAATGAACAGTGCATGAAGATTTACTAGGAAGACTTACAGACATTCTCCACATGAGAGAACCACTGAGACTTCGAGTGACTTTGATGGAATATGCATAAAAAATAAAAGCCTGTTGGGCTCTGGATGCTTTAAAAAAAAAGATTTTTGTCTCTTGTGATTCAACAAGAGTTTGTGGTCATTTGAAAAACTAAAATTAAAACTTAAAGCTTTGGTAAAAGGTTGCAGCAGCACTGTGATAAAGTCTTTGACATCCTCTAACAAGGCTGTAGGTCAAGTCCCACATGTGCTGTAAAAGCAGCTCTGCCATTACTCTTCAGAGCCAGACATGAAGAGTCCTTCGTGTTTAAGCTCAGAAGGTCCATGTAGAGACCTTTTTACTCAAGTAGTTCAGTCCGTCTCATCCAAAGTGAGAGAAAATAAAGCGAACAAAGCTGAAAAATTAGAAATAAAAGCCGTGCATAAAATGTTTCTGCGCGTGATAGGCGTGATTGTAAGGGCTACCTGAGAGTGATGGCAGGCATTTGTTGAGAGTAGAAAAAGCCGGTCTACGATCAGGCGGTCTTGCTTCTGAGAGCCCCCTTTGTAAGAGCGCGCGCGAGAGGGGAGAGAGAGAGAGAGAGAGAGGGAGAGAGAGAGAGGTGGGCAGTCCTTCTTTTCTGCCGTGGACCTGTCGCACAAGATATTTAGCATAAAGTCAGTCCCCCTCTGCATGGGGATCACGCCTTCACTTTTCCAGCAGCCCTTATGACAGACAAACACGAGAGAACGAAACGGGAGCTTTTGGCATTTTTGCAGTCCAGGGAACTTTCTACATGACGGCTGAGGGCTACATCAGTTCAGGACAGCAGTTCACCCACGACGAAGTTGCGTTTTGCGGGGATTACTTGCACCAAAGCGGGATCTGATGTGAGTAAAAAGCCACATTCTGCGTAGAGAACAGTGTGATGATGCTCCCTTACAGCAGGGTGAGGCGCAGTGGGGGGACAGACTGCGCTCATAGCCCCGCTGTACTGTAGCATGTAGGCTACTAAACGTGAATGGAGCTGTATGAGTGCACCGCCGGAGTAGCAGCGCATCCAGCCCAGCCCAGCTCAGCTCCCGGCCTGCTGGCGAGCGAGCTAAAAGCCCAGGACAGGCACCACGGTGGTGACGGATGTAGATTAAATGATCCATCAGATTCAGTGCACCCTGTATTTCACGTGTTTAAAAAGTCACTGAAACAAAGTTCCCGTATATGAGTTCCTACAGTTAGCTTAAAACAGAGCAGGCTGTGGCTAAACTTCTCCGCATCCGGTCAGACAGCTCACTGTTCAGCTAACGCTCCGTTAAAAACGCGCTTAATTCCTGTATGAATCTCCAGGTCCAACATGTCGCGCAAATTTTACTCTCAAGACTTTATAACGCCATAAATGTTCGCTTATGTCAGTAAAAATAACGTGCACCGGGTTGCTGTGCATATACTTTGTGAAATTGCCAGTTGAGATGAGTTGAACTGGCTTTGAGTTCAGCTCACAGCATCAGCTCACACAGCGCAGTCAGTCAGTACAGGCGGTTCAGCTTATCACGTTCAAACGAAGTTCTAGATGTTAGGAGCATTTTTATCGTTGACTACCGTCTAAAATGCATCATTAGCGCACAATCTGCCGTTAAACTTTCACATTTGCGTAAATTTACTCCGGTCAGAAACGTGTCCACTCTGTGGTAGTCATATGAAAATGTTCTTCTCTCATAATAACTGGCGCAGAACTCTCTGTTGTTAGAAGTGCGGATATTTCAGAGGTCAGAAATATTTGCGGGATCTGCTCAAATTGATAGGTGGCAGGTGCTCGAGCCGCAAGAGACAGTGAGGAAAAACTGGCCCCCTCATACTGTCTGTTCTCCACAGCAGCTGCTGCGGAATTGTTCATTTAGGACGATGATTTCTTTTTGTGTTTTCTCAAAAAATTTACAAAATAAATACAGGAAAAAATTAGTTACTGATAAAATAAAATGGTGCTTGAAGTTGACATGATTAAACAATGTGTTAAACAGCTCATTAATAAAATGTATTACGTGAACACAATAATTGTAAAAAAACAAGTAAACTAATAGAAAGCAAGTGTGTTGAAAACGTATTTTATACAAGCACGAAACACAATAAAATCACCTTTGCCGCTTTGCCGTTCATTAAATAATAATGGCTATTTATGTCAAGGCCATATATATATATATATATATATATATATATATATATATATATATATATATATATATATATATATTATTTTGAATTTATTTAAAATTTAAAATATAACTGTAAGCAGCCGGATATTTATGAATGTGGACTTTCACGCTCACATAGTTTAAACGTATTAAGCAATAAATAAATACCTTTATGGCACGTTTGACTATAGAAAGCTGATGTGATCGCCGTTTCACCTGCAGGCTATTTTTCGTGTGTCCAGTGGTTAATATGATCTGTTGTGGGCTTTTCCGTATTTGCGAGGTCACACTGATTTTGTTTAGACCATATTATTGTAAAAGTTCGGTCGCTTTGGTATGCGCGCGAGAAAATTATGAACAAAACGGCGCGGTCATGCAGATTATGAAAGGTGTGTGTTTAGAAAGGGAAACTGACCAATTAGTATGATTTATTACGTCTCACTAGGACTGAACTTTCAGCTGTCTTGGGTGCAAATGTAGGCAAACAGAGGGACATGATCTTGTGTGGGCTTTACCAGTGGGATTAGACCACCTCCATCGGGCCGTCAGTAATTCGTCACCTCTGGCTCGGTTTGGGTCTCCTCACTCTACTCCTCTACTACAGAGCGCGGATTCACTGCACAGCCGCGTGCGGAGCGGGTCCTGAATAAGTTCAGCACACGTCTGTGTGGAGAGAGTTAAATGCTGCATCATCACATAAACTAGTGCATTAAGTCTGGAAAAGTTTACATAGTTAAACCAGAGAGAAGGTTCGAGTAGCGCCCTGTGTGAAAAAGGAGCAGCTCACTGGAGGCCATCTCTCACCACATTTCTATTCCCTCTTCTGGCTTTATGTGAATAGTGTAGTGTTGAAGATGCGCTGCTCGTGCAATATTCCATCAGCAAAAAAGAGACAGAAAACATTTGTATCTCGGTCCAAAGATTAATAGCGCGTGTATAAACATGAGCAGTGTTATTTTGAGAGGAGCGCTCCGAGTGTGTGTGTGTGCTGCCTCACGGATATGCAGAGGTATAAAAAAGAGAAGAAGGAGAAGAAGAAAAAAAGGCGCGCTTTAACACACACGGGCAAATGCAAATGGATGTTAGGAGGGTAGAAATTAACATCTACAAACATTGGGTGGAAATTCCATCTGCCGCCAGCTCGAGTGGGCCCTTAATAAGTTCTCAGACAGCAAAGTGACACACATCTTAATCAACTCTTAATCCGAGGAATTAATTCTGGACGCGTTTATGAATAATTCCCAGCCTAATGCCGCAGCCCATGGAAATGCGTTTAGTCTGCCTCTGCCCAGCCAACAGATGGACCGGCCAATCTCCCGAAAAATGAGAGGATTTTCCTCGGCGTTATCTGTCCTCTTATTAGATATATATTTTAATGAGATCGATAGCTCATATGCAAACCGCTGCATTAACGGAGGGCGCGCGCTCGCCTGTCGATACTGAACCGTGTTTAAGAGCTTTCTTCTTCTTTCTTCTTCTTTAATGTCGTGTAAATATGACGGTCTCTTTAGTTTGTGCGTGAATCTATATCTGCGTCTCAAACCGTAGACTGTCCTGCCTAACAGCACGTCAGAACAGCACACCGCCATTAGCACTTTCATTAGTAATGTATGGTTTACTAGTCCGTGATTTGAGACGCGGCCGATGAAACAGTCAGTAGCTGTGTGGTTAGCAGGCTGGACAGAAGAGCAAACGGCGAAGTGGCCCGTGATTGAGGCTGGAACACAGACGAAACTTCCAAACCTTCTGGTTTCCAAACAGGGTGTTTGTACGCCTGTTAAATTAGCTATAAAATGGCCATAAACAGAATCAATGTCTCTATAGTATTATAACAACAACACGATTATTATTATTATTATTATTATTATTATTATTATTATTATTATTATTGTCGTTGCTCTTGTCATCTTCTTCTTCTTCTTCTTCTTCTTATTATTATTATATATTAAAATATTATTATTTTTCTTATTATTATTATTGTTATTTTTTATTATCATTCTATATGTTTTTGAAAATGCCATTGCTGGCCGTTTAAGTGCTCTTTTTACTTTTCGATACATTCGAAATTGGTAGCTGATCAATTATTATTAATATTTTTTTGCCTGTATTCAGCACCGTTGTTTGCCTTCAGTTTATGCGTAAAAGACTTCAGTTTAACCCATAGACATCTGAGGTGAACTCAGGTCAAGAAGATGCCTCTCTCTCTCTCTCTCTCTCTCTCTCTCTCTCTCTGTCTCTCTCTGTCTCTCTCTCTGTGTCAGACTTTTATAAGATTGTGTAAAATCTCAGACTGTGTTTAATACTAGCTGTGCTGATTTAAGGTGTTTTTCCTCATCGTTAGCCTGATAGCCTGTTACTGAGTAGAATAGATTCATAAGTCTCTCTCTCTCTCTCTCTTTCTCTCTCTGTGTGGAGTTAATGTGGATGTAATGTATATGTTGTACCTCCCGAGGGGAGCAGTCGAGCAGTCACACCTTGTTCCGGACTCAATCACTAGCCCACGTCACCTACTAATTCCAGCCTGAACAAAAGCAGGAGTGAACTTTAGTCTATGTGAGTGTGTTCAGGATGTGGCAGTGTCCCCTCCTGAGCTGAGCATTCCTCCTGAGACCCTCGCCAGTCTCTCTGAATGATCTGTGTCCAGAGCTCTGAGGCTTTAATGCGCTACACTATTAAAAATAAAGATCCGGAAAAAGACCATTGCCGTATAAGAACCGCTCTTCTCTCCCTAAGGAATCTTTCACTGTGTAGTTCTTTGAAGAACCATTTTTCGAGACATGTGAGTTCTTTTAATTAGAGTTTTTATATTAAAGCCAAGAACCTTAGGAACCTTAATTTTGCTAAGTCGAAGTATCTGAAATGGTTGTGCATGTGCTCTGTTGAACCTGCACGGTGCCAAATGCATTCCTCTTAGATGTTTCACTCATCAGAGATAATAGGTGGCTCTTATTTCATGATCTTTTTTTCTGATCCCTCTCATCAATCAATGCTCATCAGCAGCAGAACATATTCTCTTACAGTGATCAGATAATGAGATCAGGACAGGCTGTCCATGACAACTGAAGAGAATGACTCATGAATACAATTTAACAGAGAAAATGTCAAGCACGAGATCTATTAAAAATAACCTGACTGTGGTGGAGCATCTGTACAGTGTGTGAGGGCATGATTGATGTCAGCGTTAGTGTTAGTACCAGATTTCCCCCAAATTTAAGATCCTAACATTTATGTGATATATTGTGTTGGGATTAAGCCTAGTCTGGGATTAAATTGCAGTGCCAGTGATAATTTCCCAAGTCGAAGTTATTTTAGTCTACATTTAAACTGGAAACAAGCCCTGGATGTTAATAGACACCAATGTCTACCATATTTTTTCATTATTAAAGGCATGGACTTCATGTTTCTGAATAAAAACAGGTAAAACGAGGTCTTATGTTTTGTTCGGTCTGGTTTTATTTTCTGACTGAGTAAACATCCCGCTCTGTCAGGTCTCATCACTGCTAATCTCCACCCTGAGGGTCCACCTTGTGAATACTGATCACTACATGATTTCTCGTTCAAATAAACACGGTTATGTTCAGATCATCTTAACCCCATGCATAGCAATAAGATTTTTTTTTCTTTGCCAGAATGGATGAAGTCATGTCATTCAGCTTACATCCACATAATTCAACATGTTTCGCGTTTACTGATGGTTGCCTAACAACAAGGATGCATTCGATGGGGGCATGTTTTGCATTTTTATTGGTATTTGTACACAGGAATGCTGACTTTCTGGCTGTTAGTCCTGCATCATACTCTATTAAAATGCGAGTTCAGTTATCTCCAGACAACTGTTAGTGAATTTATTTATTGTATTTATTTGAATAGTGAATTCTACTTTTCAGAGATTCTGAGACCCAAATCTAGACTAAAAATCACTGTTAACTGGGGGATCATTACTGCAATGCAATAAAGACTAGGTTTAATCCAAATGTATTAACAAATAGTGTAATTATAGTGATAAAATATAACATTCACGGTAAAGACACAGTTTGAATATTTTAACCTGACAGCTATGGTCCCAGCAACAAAAAGAAATTCCTCTTCATTTTTATATTTTACATAATTTGATTTTTTTTTTAAGAAGAAGAAGAGCTGCTCTCACTCTCAGGAACACCACAAAGAAGAACAAGTCTGAGGTCTAACTTTATGAAGTGAAGATGCTGAAATGATTTCTACCATTAAGATCCATGATTAATGATAGTAATGACTGTAAAAAGGAGCTTTAAGTAACGTGACCTTCGTGGTCAGTGAATTTAGAGCATTTCTAACAACAGTCTGTTGTTGTAATTGGTATAAATATTTGTAGCCTCCCCTGGACTGAATAACAGCAGCTACAAAATTAGCGTCAACATTATTAGTAAATTGCAGAAATGGGAAAAAGGAGAGAATTAATCAGTATCTTAATTTGCTTTAAACTGTCAAAACGCCGAGTCCAAGGTCATCTGGATCCTTGCGCTGAAATCGTTCTTCGCTGAGGTGAGGGGGTTCTGAGCAGGTGGGCTCAGTGGTTTTACTGCGCTGAGGAACTGAAGCAGTATTTTACAGCCTGTTTAATTCAGTTCTCGCCGCGAGTCCTGAGCCGCGCTGAGGGACTGATTCTGCCCCGTATGAGAGGTGCTAACTGCTGTTGTATAAATACACGAGTTGTTATTTTAGCTTCTATTACGGAGCATCGTTCCTCGCGAAACTGCTATTTAGAGATGGAGAGTCATGTGTTTGCGCTGAGATCCAAAGAAATGGTTTAAAATTAAACTTAAAATAAAAAACAATAATGAAATAATCCGTGTCGGTTAGATATTACACTTTTCCACAGATCGTTATGATGCATTGTGAGGGGTTATAAACAGTTTATTACATAATAATAATATATAATAGAGTAATTTCGTATACCGTTTGTTATACAGTTAAATGTTGTTATACAGTTAGATTTTCACATCACTTTTCAGACAGCTTTTTATTATTTATTTATTCTTTTTTTTTACTTTTTATTTTATTTATTTATTTATTTATTTATTTTTGTCAGATGTAGTTCTCTTTTATTGAGCTTTAGTGTGCAGAAGACTCTGATCACTCTTTACCCACCGGCTGATGTTCCACTGCGCTGACAGCTCTGGGACTGATCTCATTTCTAACGGCTCATTTCTCAGTTCATTTCTAAGTTCATCGCAGCTCTGACAGTTTTACACAGTTTTACACTAAACTACCTTGCCGTAAACTAAACTACCGTGCACTGCGAGTGCGTTCGCCTAAAGCAGGCTACTGTTTTCGTGTGAAAATGCGAACAAACAAGTAGAAAAGGCAGAAACACCTCAGTTTTAAACTACACTGAGCGACAAACAAGTCATCACGGAATCCTCTGAGATGAAGGTGGAACGCGGAGAAAATCGAAATTTGGAGCGTGTCATTAAATTAGAGCACCAAATGAAACGAGCTGGGTTCGTTTTAGTGTTTTGGCGTCTCTCATTGTGAGGAAAGTGAACGAAATCTGTGCTGTAGGCTACAAATTTATTACAGTTTGATTGTGAGATCGTGCTACGTGTTGTTTTGGTGATTTTACACATTTTGTGTTAAAAAGCAACCCAAAATGTGTCATCCATAACCGGATAAAGAAATATTTCAACACATTTTGTGCTAAAAGTAACAAAACTGTATCGTCTCCAGCTGAACACACTGATGTGTCTAGTTAGAGACAGAATGTGTTGTGTTTTTTAACTCGTATGTGCTGCTTCATCTGCGCTGATGGAGCGTATTGCGCTCAGGAATGTTGCTCTCTTCTTGTTTTTTATTCTTCCGTGTGCATCTATTCTGCTTGTGTTCTAAAGCTGTGAGTGTGTGTGTGTGTGTGTGTGTGCAGAGGCTGGAGGGGGTTATGGATTTTAACCTGCTGACGGAGGCCGAAGCCCGCAGCCCCGCGCTGTCGCTCTCCGACTCCGGGACTCCTCAGCATGAGCAGAGCTGTAAAGGCCAGGACACCAGCGGTCAGTCCTCACTGAGAATCCAACGCAAACACAAACACGCTGAAAATCAAAGCAGATTTAACCATAAAAGTCAAAACGTGGGAAGATCACAAATAATTACGCAATCCAGTCTCACATTATTCCGCATTCATGTTCTCAGTAACACTAAGGCAGTGCTGCACGCGCTGGACGACCATCGTTCCCTTCAAACGCGAATATGAATGTGTTTGGGCGCTCGTGATATCCCCGCAGCTGATAAACGCATCACAGCTTTTTCAGGGGGAATTCAGCGCCCAGCTGATGGCGGTCGCGCCAGTAACTGAACGCAGATGCTGGTTTAGAGAAGAGCTACAGGCTGTTTAAGACATCAGCCCAACTGGAAGTCCACGCACATTTTAATATTAGCTCTGTCAAATGATTCATTTGCCTCCGGCCTAAAGGCCGGTTAGAGGGGACTCGGGGATTTGTACCCCGCGCACTGATGCTCTGACTTTGGATCCAAAGGGTTTAAACGCTGATTCACACTGAGAATGAGTGGAGCATTCATATAATCCAAAAGTAGTAATTTTCTACATCGCTGTCTTTGAAATGTAAGGTTTTCAGCTGAGAGATAAGAAAACTGCCCTCTCAGACAAAAGGTACTAAACTGTCATTGGGGTGGTCCAACGTAATTGTACCATTGCAATTCTATTTTCTAAGCTGTATTGGCTCCACACACTCTGATTTGTTTCGGGACTTTTTATTTTATCATGCTGTGTTAAAGCATCAGGTTATTAAAATGTACAAATATGTACCTTGTCCCTTGAAAAAACTCATTTAGTTTTTTTTTTTTAATTTGGACCTTAAAACCACAGTTGTACCTTTGAGGGCAATTTTACATTATTTGTACCTTGTTGAATGAAAAGTACATTGTTAGAAAGAGACTGTGCAGGGTATAAATAATGTAAATGGTCCCTCAAAGGTACAGCAGTGTTTTTTTAGGTCAAGTTGTGTACCTCAAATACGTTTTTTTTCCAGGTGAAAAGTATATATTTGTACCTTTTCATAACCTACTGTTTTAAAACAGAACAATAAAATAAAAAGACTGGAGACGAGACAGGGTGTGTGGAGTTAATACAACTTAGACAATATCATTTCAATGGATTATGATACTATTATGTTCCCTGACTAAATGTATGTACCCTTGAGGGTAGCACCCCAGTGACAAGAGGGGTATTGCCCCAGTGACAGTTTAGTACCTTATTTTTTTGAGAGTGTAAACCTGCACTTTTTTCTGATCATGTGGAGCAGCTCATCGCTGAACCTGAAGCACTTTGCTCATCAGATTACTAAAAAGGGGCTTCAGTTATGCTATATAACTTCATTCATTTTATGGTAAATAAATACGTAACTACACTATTCTTATTACTATTATATCACAAATAAAATGAGACAGCTGTGATTATTTGTGTTAACATCTCTTACAGTTTGGGGGAGGGTTGTACTCCATATGTTCATTCTCATGTTTTCGAGATAGATAAACTAGAGCTCAATAAAAGGTCACTTTTCTAAACTGGGGAAGACACACTTTGGATCTTACGCTTATATAATATATAATATTATACTATTTGTGGAGAACATTGAGACATGGACAAGCAAATGTGGGAAAGGTGTAGTAGTACAAAACCCTGCTATGAAAGACCAAGAGAAACTTAAAGGAAAGGAATCTGTGCTGGAAAACTTCATTTCTGAAATACTGTCAGTTTTAGAGCTTCAAAACAAATATATCACAGGCAGTGATAAGAGGTTGACATGAAAGGTGGGTGCATCTGAGTTTATGGAGCCCAATGGAGATGAGCTTCTCTGTTTTTAAGTGAGCTCTCCATCTTTAAAGTGGAGCCTGTTAACAACAAATGAACTGGGAAAAATCTAACATATATGAGATTGCAGTTTAATAAAAGGTCAAGATGTTCAACAGAAGGTCAGACTGTACTGAAACGCTTATGTTTTTTGAACGGAACCAAATTTTTACAATGAGAATTACATTCACACCAGGAAAACAGAATAGTTGAAGTTGATTTTAGTGCTATTACTGCGCTCCAGAGGAGCCATATAGCTTGGATTATTTACTTGGTGTGTATTTTTATAAACTGAAATCCCATAGTGGGGGACACGTGGGATACATTCATAAGATATTACACTGCTTGTCATGAAATAATAAATACTCACGTTGAATAAACACTGCGACCAAATCCCACTGAGAAAAAAAGTCGTACAGCATATAGTCGTTTTGTAAAACACTTTCATAAGACATTTAACTGAAAAAAAGTTAAAGCAAGTCTTTATGAGGTAACATTTTTCTCATAATACTGCAAACTGAAGGAAAGTGAAGGGGCTGCAGATGAATTCACATTTAATTGGAGCCAAATGTGCAGAGGGATGTGGTGGCCACTCATAAATCTTCTTATAACAAGCCTGCAGGCATCAAAGCACGCCAACAGGCTTTCATCATAACGGCCAAACAGATAATCTCTTTCCATCAGAGCGAACAGAAATCAGTGCACTGTAAAGGGTACAGACTAATCATTTGGAACTGATCGTACAAATCTGATCAGTACTTGTCATCTTGAATTGTCTTGTTCCAAAATGTATTGTAGACCACTTTCGAGAACTTTCTTTTTTTATGATATACAGTCGTACGTAAAAGTTTGAACACCCCCTGTCAAATGACATGGTGAAAATAAGTTACACGTCCTCCACAGAGAATACACTTAAATATGACTATGACTATTTTCTGCAAATTTTGCCTTTGGTAGAGGAATAAAAATGTGTTTCATTACATGTCAGCTGTTATTAGTTGTTATTTGAAATGGTTACAAATGGATATACAGCATTTTGGAATGAAACTCTTTAAATTACATCTAAATATATTTTCTTGTTCAGAAGGACATTAAAATATAACCTCAACACTAACAAAAAGATGTATGTTTATCATGTTATTGTGTAATTATTTGGTAATTACTTATCAAAAAATGTCGAAGTATACATGTGTGATACTTCATGATCCTAATGTCTGGACATTTTTTAGTATTTTCCAGATATATCAGTTTATTACATTCGCTGTTGTCCTAAGAAGAAAGGTATATCCTCATATATCACTGCTGTGGGAACAAAACGGTAACATTAAAGGAGAAGGAAAAAACCTACTTTACTTTTAATGTAAGTCAACCAGACTTTTTTCCAAGTCATTTCAGGCCATTTCTTTTGGTTCATTCATCATGAAATTTACACACAGGGCAACAGGCATTTTCAGATTATGTCAAAAACTGAAAAATGAGGGTAAAAATGGAGATACAAGGTTTTGTTCTGACAGCAGTGATATCCTCATATTGCACATCTTGGATTCTTATATTTCTAAGAGTTCCATATTAAATATTGGTATGGGTAATTTGAAGGGAACTAAGTTCTGAAAATGTGTTTGTCCTCTGGCATAATAACAATGTGCTGTCGTGTTGGTTTATAGTGGCACTGTGGAGTGCTGGAAAGCCTGCTGATCATTTAGAAATGCTCCTACAGTTAAGCCCTTGCCAAACAGCTCCAAACCTGCCCTGTCACTAATGCCTGATCCAGGGATTATGTGGCCAGCTAATTTAGCCCCTTCTGTGAGGTCTTCAGTTTGCAGAAATCTGGTCCACTGAGAGAGGATTTTCCCCCAGACATAACAAAAGGGTGTTCGGGCCTGCTTTTCACCTTACTTTTGTGTCAGTCATTATTTCTTTGTCTTTGGTAGGCTGTTGTTCGAAGACTTTTTCCATTTGTAGAAGCTACAAAATATGTACACTGGTTCCACATGAACATTCGTATTTTAGAGGTGTGTTTAGAGAAATAAGATATCATTTCAATGCAACTGTATGATGGTACATAAACAGTCAGAATCTATATAGTCCTTTTTTTCATCCTGCTTCTGTGTAGATACAGAGAAATCCCATCAGAATCAGACGGATGAGTCCAATCCAGAGGACGGCTCTTTGAAGAAGAAGCAGCGCAGGCAGAGGACACATTTTACCAGCCAGCAACTCCAGGAACTGGAGGCCACTTTCCAGAGGAACCGCTACCCAGATATGAGCACGCGAGAGGAGATAGCTGTGTGGACAAATCTCACAGAAGCACGAGTGCGGGTATGTGTGCTGTGAAACACCGAATGAGCTATAGAACAGCTCATTAAATGTTCATATAATGATGATTAGCGATGTAATAATGATATATAATAAGAAAGACTTGACTGTACTTTGTTGGTGCTGTAAATAGAATAGAATAGAATAGAATAGAATAGAATACCTTTATTCTTAATGTAGAGGTACAAGATTCAGTCTGTGATGACAGCTGTACTCAATGTGTACATCAAAAGTGATGCATTGAATTAATTCATTCATTCATTCAAATGTGTACCTAATTCAAATATTATTTCTGCACAAAAAAAATAATTATTGACAAAAGTGAGTAGACAAACAGAGACAATTGTACTTATGCAGCACTGGGACCTTTTATTTTATGTGGAAAATAAGTACACTTTTGAATCAAGTAAATTCAATGGACTTTATCGGTGTACTCTCTTTACTCAGCCATTCAATGAGATAAGGGCTGTATGTCTGTACTGTAGATCTTTGTTCTCATGTGATCTTTCAGATGGACATAGATACATTGCCTATTAATAACATCTCTAAACTATGGAACACACACTTTAAATCCTATTTTTATAGAATATACAATTATACAAATATGCTGGATTAATGGAAAATGCAATGTCAGCTTAAGCAGGTGACATTACACCATTATTCCAGTTTACCTGAACTTGCTTTAGCAATTCCATTTATATCACAGTATGTGATGTAATACAGCTGTGTTCATGTAAAAACACATGCAAGTCATGTGCAAATTCAGTGCTATTCGTCTCAAATCACAGCCAGCATTTCTGGTTATTGAAGCACGGTGGAGTATAAGGCAGGTGGGCTCCTGGCCTGATGGATGACAGTACAGTCACTGCTTTCCTGCCTGCCTGACATCTAATGGATCAAATTCATGTTGGACAGAGGAAAGGTCACATAGCATGCAGTCTTGGTTGTTATTTTGAAAGAACAACAGGGCTGGAGCTGCCCCTGTCCTAATGTCTATCAGTGGCCTTCTGAACCATGCATGTATGCCACTAATCCTAGCTGGACACTCACTCCCGCCACATAGCCCAAATGCTTCTTCTGTCATGTTGATTTATGCAATTGAATGAGTATGCGTTCCTAATACACTCTCAAAGCCTAAATCATGGCCCTGACCTAAAGCCAAGCTGACCCACACTGCCTTTAAAGGCCTAGCCGTTGGACCACACAGGGTTGAGAGGGATTTTCTTAAAGAAAACTTGTAGCACTCGTGCTGCTACTATTGGTCATTATGTACCTTGTGGAAGTGTTTATTGTCATGTATGAAAATAGTTTGAATGAAATGAAGGGTTTTCATTTTTTATAACCTTGATAAACATGACCAAAGTGTTTTCATTGTTGTAGTCATCATTTTTATGTTTTGTTTTGTTTTTAATAAGTAAGGACTTGAAAATAGAGAAAATCCTGAAATTCAGTTCAGTAAGTGAATGACTTGCCATAGGCATAAGACTGCACTATTAGATGAGGGAGTGAATCTGTCATGATATAGTTGAGAATCTAAATTAAGACCAGAGTCACCCTGACAATCCAGCTAACATTTGACATTCAGTTATTTCTGTGAGGCCTTAAACACCATTGCCAAACACAAACGTCACTGGAAAAGTAGGAGAATGCTTCAAAGAGGAGGGGATTCCCTATCACTTAAAATAAGCTTGTATTATGTGTGTTGAAAATACACACAACCATAATACAGCCATGTGATGTACTAAACTCGAGCTTCGTGTCCATTTGAGCTCCTCACAGCTGTAGGGAAAAGTGGTCTGCTGAGATGAACTAGTCCTACTTTCAGTATTATTCTGCATTTTAGTGCATGATTAGTTTAAAATATTGAGAAGAATAAAATATAAAACATACAATGTGCTATAACGTTTGCCCAGGCCACATTTTATGTTTTACTTTTTTCAGTATGTTAAATTTAGCACATAAACAGTGATCGTGCATCAAATGTGTTCTCTGTAGTGGATGTGCACTTAGAAAGTCAGTAAAACATAATTTGACCAAAGTGCACAAACTTTTGCATGTGACTGTACATGGATTAAACTTTTCTGTTTGCCCTTTTTGGTATCTGACAGCCATCATATCATCAAACGTCTACCTATTAGTGAGCGTTAGATGGATTTCTAAATATTCTGTTTTATTATGAATAACAATTGGATTTCACTCTTTAATTTTATTCTACAATTCGGCTGGCTGTATGCTTAAGAAAACAGATTTTTGAGGAGCTAAATTCAATATTTTCTTTTGAAATTTGCAATTAAAACTTTAATCCACCTATATCCTCTAAAAATAGGATCTTAAATTTGACTAATGTGAGCGAAGCTCTCTCCTGACATTTCTCATAGAAGCGGCTCATAATAAGTGAATAATTTAGTTTAATAAATCAAAGCTAATATGGTTTGATAATTCATAGTTCTCCTATTAGTAGAAGTGTTCTTTTTTTTACTTTAGTCATTTCCCCCTGAAGTATTATTTTAAAAAGTTGGACACAAGTACACCCTGTTGCAGTGTGGAAAAAAAGACATTTATACTATTATTTTATTATAACATCATTTCAGTGTTAACATTACAACTTTTAAAGTATGTTTCTTTCTGTATTTGGATGAATAAATGAAAATTCTAGAAGAAATCTCATAATAATTGATATAAAGGGCCCATAGCATACATATTTGCTGTATTTTACTTTTTCCCTCTGAGGGGTTGTGAGGATTAATTTACCAAAAACAGCCATGATTCATTTTTAATTGACCATTTTCAAACATCTCTTTATCCCTCAGAGTTAAACAGCTGTTAAAAACTGTTTTTGTTACTGATATATGTATATGATATATGTATGTTCTGTAGAGTGTCTTTTTCAAAAAGCAGGCCAGGCTGTAAAATGCCATATAACTTAAGCTTGACTGGGCTGTAGGCCGAATAGATGAATATGTTGGTTTTCCTGACATCACAAAAACAATATATTTGAAAGGGGCTTATTTTTCATATATGGACTGTAGAGATGGGGGAGTGACTGATAAATTTTGAAACTTTAACAATGCTGCTCTATTTGTTTTCCCATGCTGTGGGCCCTTTAAAACTTAAAACTAATGATAGCATTATATTATGTAGTTTTGACTTGTTCCTATTTGCCCTTTAATCCAGGTATGGTTTAAGAACCGACGTGCCAAGTGGCGAAAGCGAGAGAGGAACCAGCAGGCTGAGTTGTGTAAGAATGGCTTCGGCGCTCAGTTCAACGGACTCATGCAGCCATACGACGACATGTATTCTGGCTACTCCTACAACAACTGGGCTACCAAGAGTTTGGCCAGCAGCCCCCTATCAGCCAAAAGCTTTCCCTTCTTCAACTCCATGAATGTCAGCCCCCTGTCCTCCCAGCCCATGTTCTCCCCACCAAGCTCCATCCCCTCCATGAACATGGCCTCCTCCATGGTGCCCTCGGCAGTGACAGGGGTGCCAGGATCAGGCCTGAATAACCTGGGGAACCTGAACAACCTGAACAGCCCCACGCTGAACACAGCGGCGGTGTCGGCGGCCGCATGCCCATATGCCACCACGGCCAGCCCGTACATGTACAGAGACACCTGTAACTCAAGTCTGGCCAGCCTCCGGCTCAAAGCCAAACAACACGCCAACTTTGCATATCCAGCTGTGCAGAACCCTGTGTCCAACTTAAGCCCCTGCCAGTATGCCGTGGACCGGCCCGTATGAACCTCTTCTGCCTGACCCATCTGAGTCCCCCTCCTGCCCACAAACCCAATCCCACTCCAACCCACCGTTTAATTGTGAGGCCTCACCCAGCAGTATGGACTATTTAAGAACATGTGTTTTTTTGAACAAGACTGAGTGCCATAGGAATAAGCTTCACGAGGAACTAAGAGAGAAACAAACTCGAAAATGGACCATGTTTCAAAGGACTCCTCCAGAATATGCAGAGACTTTGACGCTGAACCGACCAACTGTTAAAAAACAGGATCTCTACCATTTCTCCACTGCATGACTAGAGTGCAGTACAAAGAAGAGGACTCCACGGCCCTCTTTACTGCACTGGTAGGAAAAGGCCAATTTAAAATGTCCAAATTGCTCTGACCACCACCACGTGTACAAGGCACATGTGTTTGCAATACAGGCAAAAGGATGTACATAATAGACTTTCTGTTTTTGTATGTGACAAAAAAAATCTATGAAAAGTAGTACTTCAAAGATGAGATGAGCATGTTCCTCAAGAGCAGAACCTGGATCGATGTGCCACGAGTACCTCCTTAGGAATTTTAATCTTTGTTGTGAATTCCTTTCACCTAGGTTAAGAGGTCGAGGTCAGAGGTTGCTGTCAAATGGAAGATGAAAAGTAGCAAAGAGTAGTTTGAGAGAAAAACAAATAAGTACACGAGTAAAAATATGTTCCAGCTCTGTTGGAACCCAGAAAATTAGGACTTTTTCAAAAAAAAAAAAAGAAAAAGAAAAAAAGAAAGCCATTGAATATATAGTTTTGTGTGGTGTTCTAAAAAAGGGAGTCTATGACTGTAAAATAATGTATGTAAGAGTGCAGTTGTTATAAAACAAGTTTTTTTTTTGGTGTAGCCTGCTTGTCTCATTAAAAAGGAAAATAAAGAGTTATTTGTTTTATGAGTAACTAACACACTGAAAGAATCTATGATTCAGAGAATGTCAGAATGTATTTTGCCACACATCACTCGCCACATCGTCCAGGTCAAAAGTACACGGAATGTCAAAGTCCCAAAGTCCTTGTGACCCCATAGCAACATTACCTAAGCACCATGGCAACACCATGCAGCCAGACTGCTGTGGAGAGGGAGAGCGGCAGATGAAGAGAGATATAGATGTTCCTGTTGACTCGTCACTGATCTGTTTGACCTACAGGCTTGGAGGGGTCTTCAGCGCGGGCGGCACTTTCTGCTGAACGTCCTGCGATGGGGGTGTGGAGAGGGGGGAGATTCTTGGTGCCATGCCTCCTCTGCTCTGAGGGAACATGGCCAACATTACATAAGCACATAAGAGGCATCCCTCCAGAGTGTCACAACAGCGGGGACTGCCCAGTCTCTCAGCCACAGCCAAACTAAACCTGAGTTCCTTCAGCTGTTCACAGAAACGCCCGCTGCTTCAGACCTTTCAGCTCAGCGCAGCCACTGATTTATAGATCATAGTGTTTGGCAGCAGAGGGCAACTGGAGCTGAAATAATTATTTCAATAAAAAAAGTATTGTAAATTGAAAAAAAAGGCAATTTCTTGTACTACCATTCAAAAGTTCAGAATCACTTGCCATATTAACACGTTTTGTTATTTTATATACATTATATTAATTTACACAATTTGAATTTAAACCTTATAAACTATTTGCCAAAAGTTATTTTGAGATGCTTTAAAGAATTCAGTGTAAAAATATAGTACTTATTCAAAAATAATGAACTGTAATTACTGTTGTCTTCAAAAGTTTGGGCGTCCCTGGTCAAATTACATGTTTTGTTGATTTTCCAAGTGAGAATAAGTTTACACATCCTCTACAGAGAACACTTCTGCACATTTTAATACACAATTATTGTTTATTAGCTGAACCATAAAATGTGGCCTATGTAAAAATTATAATTGTGTTATAACATGTTAAACATAGCAAATAAGTAGAAACAGTGCACTAACATTGTCAGAAAAAAATGCCATAGTTAAGTTTGTTCTCTGTAGATGTATAAACCATAATTAGAAACTTTGCATGAACACTTACAGAAAAACATCATATTTAAGTTCTCTGTTAACTTATTTTCACTTAGAAAATCAGCAAAACATCAACTGTCGTTTGACTGGGGATGCTAAACTCTTACATGACTCCATTCATTCGCAATATTTTTTTGGGAAGTTATCCGCCTCGAGATTTGATCTCCACTTCTTAAATATGATGAATTCTGGATATTATTTTTAATCAGTTAATTCTCACTGCTTTTCAGCTCTGTTATTGTGGAATGTTCACTCTTTCAAAACCGGTGCCACAAAGGGATCTTTGCGCGATGCCATAGAAGAACTACTTTTGATTCCCTGAAGAACCGTGTTTGAAAAAGAGATTTAGGAGAGTGAAGAAACTTTCGAAGGCTTCACATAATATAAAGGTTCTTTGTCACTTTCACAGGGTTCTTCCTGGAACCATTACATTGTGCAGAGGTTCGTTAAACTTTTTTTTTTTTTCTTTAGGGAACCAAAAGTGTTTCTTCTATGGTAAGATTTTTAAGGGTGTTCTACAGTTCTGTCCATCATTCTGGACACATTCTGGATCTCTTTATGTTTATTTACAGCCTCCTTGTGTTCTACAAAATATTTGAAAGTGGCGGAGTTTCACAAGACTTGCATGTATCTGTTGAAAACAGTAAATCTAAACTTTTGAATGGTAGCGAATGCACTAACAGATACTACTACATCAGACCTGCTGAGTTTCCACAGCACAGTCAAACTGTAATTGATATAGACTCCAAAAATGACCACAAACAAGTTCTCTCAAAGGTGATACATCACTGAACACAACTTAGTTGGTGTGATTTCTTCGTATTTGACGTGTTATTGCTACCCTTTGTTTACATCACTATTTGCAAAATAATACATAACACAACACACACACACACCCCAAAGTATGCTATGCATCAGCATTATTACTATTTTTTCAACATATTCATATATTCCATATATTTCCCATTCATTATGTACACCACAAATTCATTACACTAGGATTTCAACTTGATACTTGATACAAAAATCAGAAAACAGTATCATTATTTGTGTAACAACAAATAGAGCATATAATCCATAGCGTGCAATATAAAGGGACAAAATATACAGTATTGTGCAAAAGTGGCCATATATATATATATATATATATACATATATAGCTGTTGTCGTAAGAAAATAAGAAAACCTTGTATCTCCAAAATGACTTTACAGGAGAGAGAAAAAACCTACTTTATTTTTAATGTAAGTCAATGGAACCAGACTCTTTTCCAAGTCATTTTTGCTGTCCAAAGAAAAACATGTCTCCAAAATAGTAATTTTACAGAAGAGGGACAAAACATTCTTTACTTTTACTCATCATGAAATTTGAAATTTTCACACAATGTAAAGAATTGGCTGCCGTGCTCAAATGATGTAGAAAAGTAGAAATGGAGATAAATTAACCTTAGACACTAACATTAGAACAAATACAAAATATTTATTTTCATTTATTCATTGATTTATTTATTATGTAAAAAATACACAGTGATTTTATGTGTGTTAGTGTGCTAACCATTTCCAAAGCTCTCCTCAAGGAAGCCCAGTGTTTACAGTTACCATCTAATCAGTCCCATAAATTAAATCCAAACCTGGAACCAAACCTGTGTTCTTCTAACTTCTTTTAACCAAGATATTAATAGTGTCTTAAAAACAACAAAATCATGTTATGTTTTCTCTGTATTTATGCTTATGTGTATTTATTTTACCATTGTATCATTTTTTACAGGCACTAGCTGCTGAGGTAAATAGTTGTAAACTATTTTTGTTGTAAAGTGCCTAAGACTTACGCACAGTACTGTAGCTCTTTGAGGCTCTATGAGATTATGAACTCCAAATTGTTTGTAGATAAAATGTCTCTTTCATATGAGTGATCACAGACAACAGCCTCTATTGTTCCTGCAGAAAAGCCTCTGTATGTGAGCGTAAGAGTTAGTGTGTACGAGCGTGATCCGCAGACAGAGGCGAGGCTCGGTCACACTGATGATCCTCTCTCAGCACTCCGAATCAATATCTCACTGGAGGGTAAATATCCTCTAGTCCCCAATGTTTACTCCATAGACTGTGAACCAGAAAGAAAACGCATTTACAATGGTCATGACCCATGCTCTGAAAAATCCTTCTAACTGGTAAGCGTAGTAACAATCACCTCCGAGATTTCGGTCACCTATAAAGCAAGGTGAAAGCTCAATTTTCAGACTGTGCCATGGAGCAGTACTTGTCCAGGAGCTAAAGCTGCTCATGAGCACACTCACTGATGTGCTTCTGTATGGTTACAGCATGAAGTAAATGTACTAAAACTACAAGGTTACATGCTTAGAAACAACTGATTCTTAACATACTGGAGAGTCTAAACTGACTGAAAAAAGTGATGCACTGAATTTACTTGATTTAAATGTGTACATCATTTCCACTTTACTAAAATATGCAGTCGTATGCAAAAGTTTGGGTGCCCCAACATGATTTGTTTGTTTTCTAAGTGAAAATACGTTACCACATCCTCTACAGAAAACACAGTTCTGTGCTTTTTAACGCACAATTACTGTTTATTTGCTGAATTGAACCTATTGGAAAAAATTAAACACATAAAGTGTGGCCTGTGCAAAAATATTGCACATACTTATATTTCTATACGTATTTTAGTTTATTAACTGTTATATATAATACATAAAATACCTTATACATTTTTATTATTTTTTTCCAATATGTCAAACTCAAATAAATAGAAATTGTGAACTAAAATTGGCAGTAAATTGTCATAGTTAGGTGTGTTCTCTGTAGAGGACGTGTTACCTTTACATTTTCACTTAGAACAAATCAACAAAACGTCATTTCACTGGGGGTGCCCAAACTTTTTTTATACAACTGTATTATACCAACACTGTTCTCTTAATTTATGTATTTAATAACTGTGCTGATGTAATATTTTTTATTCCTGTGCAAAATGTTTATCTTAATTAAATTCAGTGCATCACTCCTCAACCACAGCAGGTTCAGTTTATGTCACACAACCAACACAGCAGGCTACTGCAGTCTTTGGTTACTCTGTTGGTCTGAAAGTGGCGGACAAGCAGGACTGCGACTAAAACTTCCTTGGGACCAAAAGCACTGTGATTATAATAAGTAGAAGATTAGCTCAGAAAGCATTCTACTGTCCTTTTACAGCCTGTATATATCTAAGGAGAGCAGAAGAGACAAGGATATTCATCATAAATACATATACTATAACTTTTTATAGTTTTAATAACAGCTGATGAGCAGAAATGATAACTTCTTTAAAATTGCAACGGAAAATGGAAAAAAAATGATACCTGAACAAGTGAAAATATTTTAAGTCTAGTCAAGATATCTAATATTTCTCATTATTGGATTGTTCTGAGAATATTCTCAGATTATTTAACATATTTCTATGCATTTTTACTTGTTTTAAGTGATGTTATCATTAGTGTCTTGTTCCATTGGCAGATGATCTTGTTTAAAAAAAAAATAAGCAAAAATATCTGCATTATTTCTCAAAAACAAATACAATTATCTACCATTGGAATGACACTTTCACTAGATAACATTACTTAAAATGAGTAAAACATGTCCATTATGAAATTCTATAATATTCTCACAACAATCTCATGAGACATTAGATATATTGACTAGATTTAAGATGTTTTCTTGGTCAGATGTCCTTTTTTTGCAGTGAACACATTATTTCATTTATAACCACATTTAAGGTTTTTCAACACACACATTTTATTATCACTTAAATGAATGAATATAACTGACTTCACAATAACACAATAACTCAGCAATACAACATTAAAACACTCCACAGTCGGCATGTATAAACTTCAGATTCATAACTTAGATGCTTGTACTCATTTTTACCGAAGATACAACTACATCAAAGGGCACTACAAGTGCAGGATATTACAAAACTTGTCATGCCAAGACTTGCAATCATGAAATAATGAAAACCTTTTAAAAAGCTCATTATCAAAAGTCATCTCTTACATAATGCATTCAAAAAGGTATTGTGCCTTATATCAAGAAGCAGTGCCCTAATTCGCTAATTGCACATATAGTTGGAGGCCTCAACTTAATTACATTTTTTTAATCAATGGTTCAGTGAATTCATGTCATGGGGCACTAAGATGAAATTAATATGGAAAATTGGATAAAAGTTATTGAAGCCTGAACAGAGTGCCTTAATCATGATAATTAGTACTGAAAATAAAAACACTGTGGAGAAAATGTCATTTCTTTTTATACTGCGTTCTAAATGAGGATTAAAGAAATTAAAGTCTGCCGGGACGGCTCTCTAGAATTATTAACTAGACAAACTGATCAAAGACAGACAGAAAGTGACTGCACTGTCTCGATATTAGAACTGATTCATGAGCTGTTTGCATGAGCTGCCAAACGAATATATTTATTGAACATTTGAACTTGTCTATTTATTGTGAATGTAGACTATAAAACAGGATTTTATAATTAAGATTGTATTATTGCCCATAATAATCCTTAAACTTTATCATTAAGTGTAACTTCATAGCAACAGGCTTCAGTAGGCTGCATGGAATTTGCTATAACACTGATCATAATAATAATGTAATGTAGGTCACTGAGCTTAAGCTCATGTTAGCTGTTTCCAAACCCTTTTTCCATCTATTGGTCATTATTACCTTCAAAAAAGAAGGGAAGGTATATCAGGCCCAAAAACAACATCATGTTTTAAAGATTTGGTTGGTAGTTTTTTTAAGCATTTACATTGCCAAATTAATCAATCAAAAGTTAATTAATCACTCCGGTTAATCCATTATTTTATGGCAAGTGCTACAGCATGTAGTAGCCTGAGGCCTGATTGACATAGAAGACCCCAGACTTCACAACTCTTGTACATGAATTGCAAAAAAAAAAACCTCCCTCACAATGAATGTATGATTCTAACAGCACATTCGGATTATGATACCACAATGGAAATATCTGCCTGCATCCAACTGCATTTAATTATCTGCAAGTTATTTCTCCTCTTGAGGTCTATTGCCTCTTGTGACCATCCTCCAAATGTAATGCACTATGGGATTAAAATTCCAGAGGTAAATCCAAAAGATGGTTCAGCCTGTTTTTCTTACCTTTTGCCTAAACCCAGCAGCTTGCTTCATCTTGTTCATAGCCTGATTTCCTCTTGGCTAGTTTTACAACTGAAAAACGTCATAGATTTAATATAGATTGAGTTAGACTCTGTAACGTAAAAGACAAAGGCCTATAATGCCCTACCGTAGATAGATGTGTGAAGAGCACCAGTGATTATATTAGGACACACCAGCTAAACCGTGAACAGAAATGCACATCTGGTAACACAGATAAGGCCAGAGTTAGAACAGCTGGCCACTGGCTCACCAGCACAAAGCTGCGCCAGCAGCCACCATTAATTAGCTTCATCAATATTAGTGCAGGCCTTCCTCCACTCACCTGATGTTATTCTGTGAAAGGATTATCCTGGGCTTTAAGAGAACCACCCGCTGACCGTGCTCAGCAGTATATGGCAGCTCAGTTGTAGGATCAAACTCAATTTTATTTTCATTTCTCCCTGCTTTGAATATGATAAGAGCCACTTAACGAGCTTAACATTACTGGGAGTACATCAGCCTCCTTTTTTATTGGTGGTGGTAAAATGCAAAGTGTAACACGAGCAGCAGCTCGAGTGATCAGTGATCACACAGACGGAGATGATGAACAGGCCCACAGCTCCTTTAGCTCTGTAATCTACTCTGCACTGCTCCTTCTCGTCCACTAAAACGTGCTCTTTGCTGCCATCTGTTGGCCATAAAGTGCACGCCAGCTGCATAAACTCAGACACGGAGGAGCCAGTGGTATTAGGCCTCCAGCTTTGGAGCCGCATGACTGTTCAAACCAAACAGGCTGCTTCAAATTAAATCCATTGCTCGCTCCTAAAGAGAAGCACTTAGAGAGAAAAAGTGAAGCTAATGACCACTTCTGCAATGGTTGGGTCAGGCATAGCAGTTGGTGAGATTTTGGTGGCTCTCTGCTGGTTTTTGGACCAAATGTCTTACCACTGAGCTCCCAAAGCTCCTCTAGGCCACAACCAACCCAGCTCCCCTGGGAGAGTGAAATATGGCAATGTTTGTGCAAATCTGTTAATTATTACACTTATTATTGTTATTATCCAACATTCTGGACAAAAAATAACCTCTATCTTGCTACTAGGCATGGAGCCTGATGTTTGAAGCAGATCAGTTCGGAACAACTCGAGGACACTCAAACAAAACCACGGTGAATAATCAACCAAGAGATGATTAGCAATTGATATTCAAACATTACATAAGATACCAAAAGGAAATTGGATAACAAGGGATTTTAATAAGCAAGGACACTGTTGATATGAATGTTCCAAGGTTCTGCACTCTTTCTCATGACCTTTTTACACATAGGCTGCAACCAGAAAAATACATATGTCATTACATAGACTACATCTAAAACTTTTTTTTTATTTCATTTGCTTGGTGTTAGGCCTTTTATAGCATTGTGCCATTGCACCACAACAAGGGAAATGACTCTTTCGCCTATAGCTAATATGTCAGATATTTCACTTTTAACTTAGAAAAACAGGACATTGTTTGCTAACATCATAATTCTTCACCTACACTGACATAAAAGCTATGTAATTATATAATTTGTCTCCTGAACAAGTGAATGTGCTGTGCCAGGTAGAATCAACTCAGTTGAAGGCGCAAAACAGGTGCATGTTGCGTTGTGCCAGTTCCTCACCTGGACCTTTCTCACGTTCACATTTGTCCACCGGTTTGAGGATCACATATATAAGGAGCTGCAGAACATTTTAGGCTGTTGTCATTATCGAAGTAAGTATGTGATTAGGATAGATGTGGATGACCAATTAGCACTTACATTTATATTCTGCTGAAGGGTGATTTGTTTTGTTCTGTTTTCAGATGTGGCTGTTTTGGATTGGAGGACTTTTGAGTTGCCTTGTAGGGGCTGCGTATGGTAAGAACAAAAAAGATGTATTCACATTATTATCAAAGGGCCTAAGAATCATATAAAAGAGAAAAGGATTTGTGTATGAATATTTCACACCAAAAGTACTTATTCAATAATAGATTGTTTGATATCTAAATTATTGCATACACTTCACATACGAACAATATTTTGTTCCAATGTATATAAGCTATATTGAGGAATGACCATTTAATACTTGACATGCATGTATAAATTTGCTTGCTCTTATTCTCGGTCTGTATTAAATGACTGGCAGGTGGTGAGGTGTGCTATGGAGAACTTGGCTGCTTCTCTGATGATTATCCATGGAGCGGCAGTATTGAGAGGCCCATTGCCCGCTTACCATGGAGCCCTGACGCGATCAACACTGGGTTTTTCCTCTTTACACAAGAGAATCCTAATAACTACCAGGTAAGTTGGTATGTTCTTCACTGCCTGACTTGTAGAGCTGCAGCAGAATTTTGTGTTACCTGCACAAATCCATCTAAACAGGCAAGCTCTTATAAACAGGGGACCATGCTGTTTTAGTGATGTGTAGGGACATATCAATATGGCAATTCCTGGCTTGTGCAGATATCAACATGCTTATAGCTACATGTAATAGTGATGTGTTTACATTTGGACAGTAACAGATCAAATTGGTTCATTGTATTTGCTATGAAATTAAACATTTTATTCTATGTACTTCATGTTTAGAAGTATTCTGCATATATCCTTAACCATGTGGTCTCATCCAGTTACACTGACTTATCAAGGCTAAATATATGTCAAATCCAAACACTGAATCAATATGATCATTTCATCAATTACCTGCCAAAACTAGAATAATGCTAACATTATCAAGTATATTTATAGCAACAATAAAGTGAATCAACAGAGTTCTCATAAAAGATAATATGTTTTTCTCCACAAACTGTCGCCAATGTTTTCAGGTAATCAGCGCAAACAGAGATTCCATTGCTGGATCCAATTATAAATCATATAGAAAGACTCGTTTCATAATCCATGGATTCATTGACAAAGGAGATGAGAACTGGCTCCTGGACATGTGTCAGGTATATACAAAGTGGTAACTTGTCTAATCAACTTTCATAGTCATTTTTCTTCAGTATTTGCTTGCTGTATTATTTTAACTTTAAAATTGTATGATGTGTTTCTCTCAGGTTATGCTGACTGTTGAGGACATAAACTGTATCTGTGTGGACTGGAAATCCGGCTCAAGGACACTCTACACACAGGCCGCCAATAACATTCGAGTGGTTGGAGCTCAGGTGGCTCAAATGATTGCTATTTTTAGGGTAAGTGGCATGAAAATTACTTGTGATGCTTTAATGGCTGATTATGTGTTAACTTTTTTGGTAACTGGTAAAAAACATGATGCACTAACGATTTACAACACATATAAAGATACAGTTTGACATATTACAATCTGTAACGCAACCAGTGTGTTATGCTTAATAGGCTTAACTCAAGCTTGAACACCTGCACTCACAAGTTCACACAGCCAGCAAATAAAAGAGCAAACTTTAAAGCAGCAGAAATTTCACACACCAATTTATTTGTTTTCCAGTCAAAACAGCCAATAAGAACAAGATATTCATTTTTCAGTGTCAGAAAAAAAGCAGGACACATAATCTAACAAAAAAGTATACAGAGGCCTCAACAACTACATATAATTTCAATGTTTCAATGTCACTCTTTGCCTTTATTACAGCTTCCATTCTTTTCAGGAGATTTGCTTTCAGTTTTTCAAAGAAATTTGCTGGGATATTTTGTCACAGCTCTAAAGTTCAGTCTTAGAAGTGGTAGCATGTTCTGCTTCTCACAATCCAAGTAATCCTAAACACATTCAGTGATGTTGAGGGCTCTGGGATCTCCATTCCATTGCTCTGAGAACAGCAGCAGCTTCTTTAATTTGCAATATCCTTCTTTTTTGTCTATTTTCTTTTCCCAGTAATGGCTTTGTGACAGCTACACATTCTTTCAGACTCAGAGCATAGAGTTTTCTTTTGACTTTCTCCTTCAATATGCAAGTGGATAACCTTGTATCTTATCTACACAGAAAAATTAATAACTTGTACTGGACATTAAATAGCTGAATGCTGGTCTCTGATTTTTACATGGTACTGTATAGTGGATAAAGTAAACACAGCTCACTTCTCCACTACCTATTTGTCCTCCTCTATTTTTTCTTTTGTTATTTACACCCTGGAGACAAGCTAATGGTCAGACATACACTACTTGCTGATGATGGTACTTGTTGGATATGCTTTTCAAACCAGATATCACACACAAACAGATAAAACTAAACAGTTCTTGAGCATCATACACATTTGTCACATTGGTCAGAGTTTTTTCCCCCCAACAGGACAGTTTCCAGCAGAGTCCTGCCAATGTCCATGTCATTGGGCACAGCCTGGGTGCACACTGTGCTGGAGAGGCCGGCCGAAGGACTCCAGGGCTGGGCAGAGTTACAGGTACTACACAGTCAAGTCAGAGACAACAGCAACACACTCAAATATCAAAGAACTAATAACAAATGAGTCAGTTATGCACAGGTTACCTCATATAAAAATGAACCACTGAACCACTTAGAAGAGTTGAAGGCACAAGAAATATTATTATTTGCCTTTTCAGAAATCAGAAATGTGTTTAGGTCCATGAAGTTTGATCACCCCCATTCAAATGGGTTTGTTTTACTTTAAGGTTTGGACCCTGCTGAGCCCTACTTCCAGGGCTGTCCTGCTCTAGTACGACTGGACCCCACTGATGCCTCATTTGTTGATGCCATTCACACAGATGGCCTTCCTATTGTCCCTTATCTTGGTGAGATTTACTTACATCATGGTTCTCAAACTCTAATCTTGCATGATTTAGAAACTGCACTGTTTCATGTTTTACTTTCATTAACACATCTGAATCGCCTAGACAACTCACTTATTATTTAAATCAAATGTGCGAAAAAAAGTACTATTGCTGCTAGAATTGTCAACAGCACTTTTAGTATGTTCGAGTAATTAAACATCAAGGCAGTTTCTGGACATTGTTAGTGATGCCGCAATCACTCTACTCACTTTAGGATTTTATTTTGTATTACTGTAGGCAAATACGTGAAACAAGCTACATACATAAATATACTATACTGGCCTGCACTAATATATCTGAAACATTTGTCTTTTCTTTTTTTTAGGCTTTGGAATGTCTGACCCTGTTGGACACATTGACTTTTTTCCAAATGGAGGAGAGGAGATGCCTGGCTGTGACAAGAACATAATCTCACAAATTGTGGACCTTGATGGCATCTGGGAAGGTGTGACATTATACTGCTGATGTCACATGCTTCTTATATGCGGTTTTTGATGAACATAATCTCATGAAAAATGCATGGTAGTTTTAAAGACAGAGGGTCATTTTGTTGTATTTCATACAAATGATGTCTTACAAAAGCTACATCCAAGAAGGCAGCTGATGTAAACTCATATGTTATAGCATGTTATAATCCATCCATAGAATTCTAAGCAAATAGGCAAGTTGAAGCTATAGATGCTACTTTATGTAACATGATATTGCTTGTTGCAATAATCAGTGCATGAACTAGGTCGGTTTTTCCTACTGCAGTAACAGAGACTGTCATGGTCATAAGCAGTCATGGTGCTGTTTCAGCCTCAGTTGAAATCTGTAGCAATGGCTGGGGAATGAAGTGGAGGCTCAAGTGATGGCATTTGTGCAGTACCATGGGGACAGGATGGAGGGCCATAGCTGAATCTGCTCTGGTTTATTCCTGCAGATAAGAGAGTGTGAGAGAGCCAAAGCTTCATACCTGGAGCTCTTTGAGTGGCTGATACTTGAGCTGCGGTGTGAAGAAGTCACAGTGATCCTCTCTCTCTCTCTGCACTTCTGTTCTTTCCTCTCATGTTGCACATCTCTCCTCCTCATTTGTTATTTTCCTAGGTACCCGCGACTTTGTGGCCTGCAACCATCTGAGATCCTACAAGTATTACAGTGACTCCATAGAGACCCCCGCAGGATTTCTGGGATACCCCTGCTCTAACTACGCACAGTTTGAGTCTGTAAGTAGGATCTCTTCAGCTTGAAAAGCACAAACCAAGCAGGATATATCAATAAAACCAAACAGGATGTATCTGTAAGACCAAGCAGTGTATGTCAATAAAACCAAGAAGGCTCTATCTATACAGATCTGGATAACACGTCTTGATTTAAACATAACTGAGCATCGCAGGCTTTAGAGTCAGCCTGGAAGAGGGGTGGTGTAATGGGGTGGAGGGACCACCTGTCGTCACACATGACACTGATATGGCTGTGAAACGTTTCTATTGTTTTAGAAGTCGATTTGCTGAGATTGGTTTGGGCAGAACCCCAGTGGGCTTTCCTCCATGTCTGCTGGTGGGTCTGTGTCTGCAGCTGTCCCTGCAAATAACACTTTATCCCCAGTTTGGGATGCATCCCAGCTAAACAGTGTAGCACACACACAGTGCATGACCTCATGTGCCTATGATCTCCTCAAGCACTGATATCTTCGGGTCGGTCTTCTTGTAAACGCCCGCAGGGTGTTATTCCTACATCTAGCTCACAGCTATAAACTTGCCTGTTCCCACACTATAAAACATGGTAAACTCTTGTCGTCCTTATATTTGGATTTACAGGGTGATGATCAAAGCCACTTGAAAGACAAGGGCACATTTTAAAAAAAGCCTTTGAGCGTTGTCTTTGCCAGTGGGCACTGACACTCTGTTGGTGATGGCACAAGGAGACTGAAACATCCATCCATCCATCCATCCATCATCTAAACCGCTTATCCTTCTGGGTCGCGGTGGGGTGCTGGAGCCTATCCCAGCTGTCATTGGGCGGAAGGCAGGATACACCCTGGACAGGTCGCCAGTCCATCACAGGGCAGACAGACAGACATACACATTCACACCTAGGGGCAATTTAGCACATCCAATTGGCCTGACTGCATGTCTTTGGACTGTGGGAGGAAACCGGAGTACCCGGAGGAAACCCACGCAGACACGGGGAGAACATGCAAACTCCGAGACTGAAACAGCAATGAGAAAATTCTTATTGACTCTAAGATAATAATTTGGCCGCCCAAGTCAAATTACATGTTTTGTTTATTTTTTAAGAGAAAATACACATCCTCTATAGAGAACACACCTCTGCACATTTTAAAGCACAGTCACTGCTTATTTGCTGAATTTAACATATTGAAAAAAAATATAACATAAAATGTGGCCTGTGCAAAAGTTATGGCACATTTTATATTTTTGTTTATTTTTTTTTCAATATTTTAAACTTAGCAAGAAAATGGAAATTGTGCACAAAAAATTTGCAGCAAATGCCATATTTCATTCTTTGTAGAGTTTAACTTGTTTTCAATCAACAAAATGCCATTTGACCAGGGGTGTTAAAAATTTTGCATAAGACTGTATTTAAATACTACTACTACTAATAATAATAGTAATGTTTCAGAAACATAATCATTTTTACTTTGAAACATTTTTAACAAGAAAAATAAGTAATAATAATACATTTTTATTTGATTCAGGATTCGTTATCTTTGGATTTACAATGTGACGATCTAAGATACGTGAAATATGAGGACACAAAAAAAAGCTCTGAGAGTTCTCTTTGCCTGTAAACTAGAGTAAAAAACAAAGTGAGCCAGCAATGAGAATATTCTTATTGACTATAATAATGTTTTACTAAAAACATTTTTCAGAAATGATATATGTAATGTAAGTACACATTCTTGACAATAAGTCTTTCAGAGAGCATGTTCTTGCTCTTGTAGATAACATTTTGTGTTTGTTTTTGTCCTTTAGGGACAGTGCTTCCCTTGTGCTGACGGTGCGTGCGCTACCATGGGTCACTTTGCCGACACGTTCAATGTACCCAATGGAGCGGAAAATTTGAAGTTCTATCTGAACACAGCCGATAGTCGCCCCTTTGCACGTATGTATACCTGTTCCAGGCATACCCACATACACCAGCCTGTAGTATTTTCTAGATTAAAATTCTTATTTTTTAAATTTTACTTGAAGAATACACTCTTAAAAAGATGGTTCTTCGAAAGTTTTTTAGTTAAGACAATGGTTTTATGTAAAACCATGAATACTCAAAGACCCATTTGCATGCTTAAATCACTCCATGCATGGTGAAATGGCTCCTCTGACTGATGGAGAATGTGTTGTATGTAGTTCTATATAGAATCTTTTTGAAAAGGGTTCTATATAGCACCAAAAGTGTTCTTCTATTGTTGCGATGTCAAGCTTGTAACAGTAGAAGAACCCTTTTTACATGCACATATTAACATTTACTGGTTCTGCTTGACTAAGAAGAATTAATGTGATCTTTTGTTTAATATTTGAAACTAAATATTTCTTCTCTAGGTTATCGCTACAAAGTGTCCGTAACTATCGATGGCTCTCGAAGCAATGTAGGCTACTTCAATGTGGCTCTGTATAGTGCCACTGAAAATACTCGCCAGTATCAGATTTACAGGTGTGCACTATACAGTCCATAACTGACAAGTTTTATGAAATGTTTTTCATAACTTTTGTTTGTTAGTTGTGAGTTGTATATGTGTTAGTTGTATATGTGAAAAATATGTACATTTCTAAGGTACAGTCTTTAATGCTAAAGCCAGTCCTATATAATTCACTGTCTTTGAGATCATTTTGAAACAGGACAGAAAGTCATTTCTTACTTGTTTCAGTGGCACACTGACTCCTGGGAAGACCTACGAGCTCCTGATCGACGTGGAAAAGGATGTGGGTGATCTGAGCTATGTGAAGTTTTTGTGGAACAACAACATTATCAACCCACTGCTGCCAACCTTTGGTGCCACTCAGATTACAGTGCAGAGAGGAAGGGACCGGAGAGTGTGAGTTTCTATGTCTGTCCGTTTCTGGGCCGCCACTATGGGGCAGGCATTTCCCTAGTTTAAACTGTATAATAATAATAATGATAATAATAATAATATCCTTTTCCCTTCTCTTTCTGATATCTTTCTCTCTCTCTCTCTCTCTCACAGGTTCAATTTCTGTGGAAAGGATCAGGTGCGGGAGAACGTCCTCCAGACACTGACTGCCTGCTAATGAAGATAAAGTTAGATTAGATTAATCATCTTAATAAAAGCATTAACACTAATATGGCCTTGTTTCATTTCTTGACAATGAGCTCTGGTGTCCTGAACTTTCACCTGTCATGATCTCACTGCTGGTATAAACCAGATTTATCTGCTTGCCAGCTAATTTACAGTGCATGTGTTAAATTAATACAGCTAGACTGTGCATTGCAGTAACTCTCCATGACAAGAAGTTGTCATCCTTAAATCCCTGAAAACCACTGAAAAATCAATTTTGGGCCCAGCCCTTATGCATAAAGGAAACACCGCCAAGGTCTGGAAAAGAAAGGGAGTAGCATTACATGAAACAAAAACGCACCTAGACACAAAGGTCTTAACATAACATTAAAAAAAAAGTGATGACTGAAAGTGAGAGTTTACTTCTGTGCCCTCACAGCAAAGAGTCAGGGTCTTATAAGTGTCTCTGGAGGCCCCCCACCCCACACTCTGAAAACAATGCAAAAACAAAACAAAACAAAAAAAAAACAAAGACTGTGCTTGTTTATTTAAACAGCTCAAAAAAGTTGTGAACAATTTCATTTAATGTAATTTGTCAGTCATTACTTATTCAAAAGCTTGTGCAGTGCAGTGGACTGTCCTCAGGTCTTGTAGCCACCTCAGGCATTTTGGTCTGATGCTCCTCGAGGACCCTGGCAGTCAGAGTGCTGGCCCCACTGGCCTACTGGTCAATAATCTATCCCTGGACATTCATTAAGATCCAGCTTGCTTTGAATAGCACCCTCAGTCAAAGCTATTGGACCCCCTGAAGGACAGCGATTGGTGTTTGATATGTAATAACCAGGGTACTTAAATACATGTTTTTTTCATGAGGTGAACTCATAAACAGTAAGAACAGTTAAAATCATATTACCTAAAAATGCTATTCTGTGTGTAATGAAGGATTTTCTTGGAATTGTGATTTTATCATTTGGCCATCATTGTAGGTTTTATTACTAGAAATCAACAACCTCAAATGCTTTTGAAAATTTGATGTATATTATAAAACACAGAAATGTTCTAAATCTGAAGAAAATCTATGTATTAAAAGTGTTAGAAGTTGAAGTCACTTATTATTATTAGTCCCACAACGGGGAAATTTCGCCTCCACAATCTAATCCATCCATGCAAGGAAACACCACATACACACTAGTGAACACACACACTAGGTGCCACACACACTTGCCTGGAGCGGTATCCACGGCGCCCGGGGAGCAGCTGGGGGTTAGGTGCCATGCTCAAGTCATGTACTGTTCAGGGAATCGAACCGGCAACCTTCTGGTCACCAGGCTGGTTCCCTAACCTCCGGCCCATGACTGCCCCCAGGTTATATACTGTACATTGGACGAGGCTGATGTTTCCATCGTATTTCTTTCTGGATTGTCCATTGGTAACTGTTGCAGAATTTGTTGGAAAAACTTACTGTGGTAGTAGGTATACGCCGCAGTATGTGGAATGTCAGTATGTCGTGTTGGTGGTCCTGCTAACTAACATTCCATGGTCATTGTATACAAAGCAACCAAAAAAAAAACCATGAAAATGGAAAATAGTTAGTTAAAAGTACTTCTTATCTATAAACACAGGTTAAAAACAAACAAACCAACAAACAAAGTAAGTTTCTCTAGAACAGAGCGTTTCACATCATACCACTCTGAATGATTTTGTTTACACAATTTAACAGTGGATTACTATTTAACATTACCTTTAATGCATTGTATATTAACACAACTGTGTTTAAAAATCAGCTTGCCTGATTGCCAGCAACCTGATAGCTAGTGTGTTTCTACAATAATAGAAAGAGACAGGCTTTACATTAAAAAATTTAACACAGGATTCAGGGAAACATCTCAAATTAGATGCTTTTAATGTGAGTTTATAAACCTTTTTCTAAAGTAGAGCCGTCCCAAGTAGTATTAAACTTTGTATGTGAAAGTGAAAATGTCACACTAGAACAATCCTATAGAGATGCTAGTGGAAATTAGATTTATTGTAGCAACAATTAAACAAAGCCTATGTGAAAGGCTGGTTTCCTGGAAATATTCCTTAAAATATTAACTCAAATATTAATTCCTGGACAGGGATTAAACCTATTAATGTACTGCATTCAAAATCCAGTGTAGTCCAGGACTAGGCATAACTTGCATACCTTCATGATCATATGACCAAAAAAAAACCTACTGAAACATCCTATACTTTATTTTGTGCTAAGTTGTAGAGATCACCACAGGTACTATTGAAGTTAAATTAAGCTTCCAAAAAACAAAATATATACTGCCCATCCTTAGTACAACCCCAATTCCAAAAAAGTGGGACGCTGTGTAAAATGTAGTTAAATGTAAATAAAAACAGAATGCAATGATTTGCTAATCTAATAGACCCATATTTTATTTACACTGGAACATAGAACACATATCAGATGTTGAAAGTGAGACACTTTACCATTTCATGAAAAATATTAACTCATTTAGAACTTGATGGCAGCAAAAGAAACTTACAAAAACTACACTGGGCCAGAAGGCAGACAGAGATAAATCTATATAGAGCCTAAAACACTTGCTCAGAAGTGACCAAAAAGCTGTTTTTGTGAGTTTGTTTTACGTTTTTATGACAGTTTTTGCCCTTGTGAAGCTTCTCAGAGTAGGAGTGCTGACCTAAGTTAAAGGTCAGAGGTCAAAAGTGAGGTCAAAAAGAAGAGATTTTGATCCTAGGCGGGCTTATGCTTAGATTAATGAATATGGGCCCAGATTAAATGTGGGGGGCAAAAGGTGAAATAGAGGCCTGTCACAAATATTATATCATTGCCTGATCATAATTATTATCTAGGCTGACTGCACTCAGTTTTTAATGCTTTTATTTGACTACAGTTGTCAAACACGATCATTAGCTTTCACAATCATAGTTGCAACAAATGGAAAGTGAATCAGGTGCATTTTCATCCAGATCAGTAATATGGCAGCAGTCAGTTTATTTATTTATTTGAGCTTGAGCTGTGTCTGTCTTCAGCTGGAAGCTTCTAAGCAATGACAGCTTAGAACCAAGATGGCTAATAAGCCATAGCCTTGTTCTCTATTATCTGGACACAGTTTTAAAAAGAAATTGCTAATTGTAATTATTTATATGGCAATTACTGGTCAGCTAAAATGTAATTATTGGTTCAGGCCTAGTGAAGTTTTGGTTGAGAGAATTTATAAAATGTTCTCTCCCCGTTCACTCTAGTTCATAATATCTGTGTCTGTTGAACAATGGCCACGAAAACACCGAAGAGGACAACCGAGCAAGAGTAAAGCTCAGACTGGCTTTTACTCACTGGTGAGAGCTAAAAGAGATACAAGGATGCAAGACAGTCTCATGGCTAAAGAGAATACAACAAAAATCCAACAGCAGAGTATAACTTACATCCCTGTTAAGATTGCAACACAGGCTGTAACCTTATCCCTGTCTCACAGAGTTTTGTAGTTTTTCCAGATGTTGAAAGTCATACTTCCTAGCATGCAAAGAAATAAATTCATCTCACGCCAAAAAGTTTGGTCAGTCTTGCCAGTCTCAGGCCAAATAAGACTTGAAAGTTGAAAGCTCCTAATAAAATCCTGTAATGTTACTGTACCTTGCAAGTCGGCATGGCTCTTTCTCTTCTGATGTTTGCAGGTGTTGTGCCAAATTCTGACTCCCTGGCAGAATCTGACTCCCCTTCACGTGCCTGCAGGCCTAGGGACACTATGAATTTACACTCCCCATCTCATGGTCTATAATCTATAACCTTATAAACCTTTATGTTTGTACCACCTTATCAATGTACAGTTACTAGAATAAAAAAAACCCTCGTGCTGTTCGCATGGACCACTGTGTATATTGATGAAGTAAGAACCCGTTTTTGTTTATACTGAGGGGCTTACAACTTATGTTCTTAACTAGAACTAGGCTGGTCAGCTAGCTAACGGGTTAAAAGATAGCCAACTGCCTAAACATCCCCACCATTAATATCACAGGCTTGAATTAAAGTGCTTACGATGTGATTTACTGTAAAACGACAGTATAAAAGCCTAAAAAATATCACTTGGATTACACGCTTTAAATGTCCATGTTTCAGCCAGAAGTAGCGTCAAACCCAGGCTAAATCCCAAATGACTCTGTACTGCCTAAATAGTCCATTAGAGAGTAATATTCTAGCCTCTACAGCCAATAGTGCATCATTTATTGAGTATGGATGTGGCTGAGTCTCAAATGACTATTTCTTAGCTAGCTGTATTTTGCACCATTGCGGTGCAGGATCCAGCACTTAAATTCTTACATAGTGCACTGTGAAGGGAGCAGGGAGCATCTGAGATTTAGGCCCAGCACATTGGTGCTAAATTTGACTCATGGTGTTAATTTAGTGGCTAAAACGTACGAAAGTTTTTGCAATAAACAGTGCTGTGTTATCATGTTTTTATACGACAAAAAGTTTAAAAAATCATGAAATGACCACAGTAGACAGCGATGGGCAACCGAAAGTTCTCCTCGTTCCGCGGTTCATGGTTGCAACCTCATAATTATGTGCCGTTGCCTTTTGGTGCCATGACTACATGTTGACAACTTGGCAAAATTCCATGGAGTTCCATGTTGTCACAACGTATGTGTTTGCTGGGGAGTAATCAATAAAGCAATAAGACAATTGCTTTATTACCAGTGGAATTTTGCTAAGTTGTCAACATGTAGTCATAACACCAAAATAATTATGAGGTTGTGACAATGTTGTGACAATGTTTTGACAACCTTGTTCAGACAACGTAAACTGCATTACCTTTTGACAACGTTGTAGCAACGTAGTAAGAAAATAGACAAAGTTTTGACAGTGTTGTGTGTTTGCTGGGTCCTGTGCAGTTTGAAGTTCCCTTCCAACTGAACATTTTCACTCTATGGTTTGAATCACCCTTTAAATGTCTGTGAACTTCACTACTACGAGGGCAATTGGAACGCACGTTGAGACTTTCGGCTTGAGCTCTCAGGAGGACTGAAACTGCACATGCGCTGTCTGGAGAGCCGCTACTATGCGGAAACCCAATGCTTTGAGGTGATAAAATGAATTAGTATGTTTTAAAATAGTAAAAGTATGTTTTATTTGTGTATTGGCTCAAAGTAACATATCTTTATTTTGAATGTAATATTATACTCAATATTACTACATATATGCTGTATCATTAAGAAAAATGTTTTTACTCAAAGTAATTCTTCTTGCATTGTTTTTGAAATTATGAAAAGGATTGAAATGTGATACAATGCACTTTAAATCAAAACTATTGTACTGCAATTGCTGCATGGAATTCCACATGAAAAGTGTACTGAAACCATCTAAAACAGCAGTGATAATTCAGTAAAACATTCAGTTATAAACAACTTCTGCTTGCAAATACAACATCAAGAATAAGAATAAGCCCAATATACTTTTTTAGAACTAACTCTTTCCAATAGGAAAAACAAAGAAAGCAATGACATTTCAGGTGTTAAAAAAACGATGATCCTAATAAATTGTTTGTTTAATGTGGGGTTTCCCATTCCTGCTTCTGTTGTATACACTTAAAAAAATACATAAAGAAAAGTTCTTCAAGGTTCGATGGTAAAGACAACAGGCTCACCAACCTTTCTTAGGAAGAAGTTTCTTCTTAAAACCCATTTACACAGTTTTCACAAAGATTCTGACATTCACCAGTGTTTATTTATTTGGGATTTGTTCTTAGGTAAGAACAGAATCTACACACACTCAAGAGCACAAACGTGTGAACAATTCTGCAGTTTAAAAACATGAATCTGATGTAGATTTTTTTCTTGGGATCTTTCTCAAGAATATTTTTAAGAAAAAAATTAAGATATTGGTGAATGAGGCCACATGGTTATATATCACCAAAAAGTGTCACAAGCTTGACATCATAACCATAGCAGAGTCCTTCTGGTGCTATCTAGAACCATTCTCAAACGTACAACCATCTACAGCACATTCTCCATTAATCTGAAGAATCTTTTCAGGATGCAAAGAACCCTTAATTATGCATATGGTTCGCTGAGTGAAAGTGGGAAATTTCAGATCTGCAGTTCAGGTCTGTTTGAAATGCTGCAGGCAGTCTGTCAGGACTGATAGGTGTCTTCTTACTTGAAGGGGTATAATAATGCACTCCAGATCCCAGTGAAGTTAACTTAGTAGTAGTGGAAAAGTTCTAAAATAAATAGAAAGGTACAACATAAAATATCAGTACAAAGTAATGTCAACATTCGCCCTATACATAACCTGAACATTAGAATAAAGGCAGATACTCCGTTTTAACTACATGGCGTCACTTTGACCACACGGGGGCAGTAATGCAGCATGAAACACTATGAAAGGCCACCAAAGCACTGTAGCACAGAGATTAAACCAGAGCCGGTTTATGGGGAGCCTGGCCACTTACAGTTCTCTAAATAAACCAGCAGTACATTTGTTTCTCACAGATGTGAAAAATACATGATTACAACATCTTAGCAACTGATTAGCATCGTATATTTATCAAATATGCAGGCAAGCAAGTGTATATACGGAATATAATGTCGGCTAACGTTAACCATGATTGTAGGCATGAGCATCTACTAAACACAGCAGAGAATATTAGTCATATCTACGCAGAGAACACAACTTGTGGATAAACAGCAACTCAAATGAGTAGAACCACCGTCATGACGGACAGAAGAAGCCTTTGGCTTGCTGGATATCCGGAGTTCAGGTCCGGCGGCAGAGCAATGTCCATCTCTGCTCGGTTAATTTTCGTGCAGTGCGTGTGGACAGAGCATGGACATGTGCAGCACTCTGACGGGTCAGAGTTCAGCTTGTAGAAATCCCACGACCTTTTGAACTTTGTGTGTTCATGGTTCTGTTATTAGTCCTTACTGAAGAACCCTCTTTTTATGAGTGATACTCAAAATATGCTGATGTATAGCTCTGCCAGAACCAGTCATATGGATGATGAATTGTGCATAAGGACAGTTGTTAAAAAAAGGCCTGCATCAACCCAGACTGTAAAACTCACACCAACTAGCACTCCTCGCGCACACGCATGCGCTGTCTCGGTCCTCCTGAGTCGCGCGCCCCTGACCTGTAGTATGCTACTAAAGAAGAGTAGCATGCAGTATTCAGTATGTACTAGTGCCGCAGTATGCAGTATACAGTACACAATACTACTTTGAACACAGCCATAAATAAGACACAGTTGGTTTAAGGTAAATTTTGAGCTTTTTGGCTTGCCGTATCTGTGGTGGCTTTAGGCTTACAGCTTTGTAGCTGCAGGACAGTTCAAACCAAACAGGATTCAGACGGACACGTAAGTTCAGAACAACTCAAGGACACTCAAACAAAACCACGATGAGCAAACAACCAAGAGATGATTAGCGATTGATATTCAAACATTACATAAGATACCAAAATGAAATTGGATGACGTGGAATTTTAATAAGCACTGATTTTGTGAATGTTCCCACTATATATATATATATATATATATATATATATATTTCAAAGTAATTTATCAAATTTTTTTTGCAATGTATGAAAATGGCCAAAAAATATATTTCTTAAATATATTTTTAAAATACATTTATTTGTGTTTATGTTTTTAAATTTTATGTAGTGTAAACAAAGGTTTCAGATATAACTAAATATACATGAACTGAACGAATGGTACTGTGTTTTGCAATGCACTTTGCAATAACCGTTGTACAACAAGATATCAAATCATCAAGCTGTATTTTCACAGTGTATCAATACCTACAACACTTGCTTTTGCCATGTTAAAGTTTCATTTGCTAATACTTAAAATCAAGATACTGGAATACAAATTCATTTCAAAATGTATAGCAATATATGCAAGTGTGTGTGAATGTATATGTCTGTGCATCTGCCCTGTGATGGATTGGCGACCTGTCCAGGGTGTTTCCTGCCTTCCGCCCAATGAAAAGGATAGGTTCCAGCAAACCCCGTGACCCAGAATCATAAGGGGCGTAGATAGTGTGTGTGTGTGTATGTCACATATTTTTTTCCAAAGGGTTCCACAGTTCTCCACTGCTTCTCATGACCTTCCTTTTACAGTTAGGCTGCAACCAGACCTATACATATGTCACTATATAGACTACTTCACTATATACACTACATTTAAAACTTGTTTTATTTAATTCGTTTGTGGTTGGCCTGCTATGGCATTGTGTCATTGTACCACAACAAGGGAAATGACTCTTTAGCCTCTTTAGGTGATATGTCAGACATTTTATTTTTAACTTTTTTTAAGAAAAGGACACTGGGCCTCATTCCTGCCGTTCTTAAGAAGAAATTTCTTCATAAAACCCACTTACGCAGTTTTCATGAAGATTCTGACATTCACCAGTATTTTCTTATTTAGGATTTGTTCTTAGGTAAGAACAGAATCTACACAGACTCAAGAGCACAGAGGTGCGACCGATTCTGCGGTTTAAGAACATGCCATGAATCTGATATAGACTTTTTTTAAAGGCCTTCCTCAAGAACAAATTAAGAAAAAACTTAGGAAGATACTAGTGAATGAAGCCCATTGTTTGTTGAGACCCTAATTCTTAATCTCCACTGATGTAAAAGCTATATAATTATATAGCTTGTCTCCTGAACAAGTGAAGGTGCTGTGCCTGATAAACATCAGCTCAGTGGAAGGCACAAAACAGGTGCGTGTTGTGTTGTGCCAGTTCCTCACCTGGACATTTTTGACATTCATGTTGATCCACTGGTTTGAGGATCATATATACTAAGAACATTTTAGGTTGTTGTCACTGTCAAAATAAGTATGTGGTTAGGACAGATGTGGATGACCACATAGTGCTTACATTTATATTCCGCTGAAGGGTGATTCGTTCTGTTTTGAGATGTGGCTGTTTTGGATTGGAGGACTTGTGAGTTGCCTTGTAGAGGCTGTGTATGGTAAGAACAAAACTAAAATATATGTTGTTATCAAATGCCTAATAATCATATAAATCATATAAAAGGTTTGTTTATGAACACCAAGGAGCCAGTGGTATTAAGCCTAGAGCTTTTGAGCTGTAGGACTGTTCAAAGAGGCTAATTTAAATTGAATCCATTGCCGGCTCGAAAAAAGAATCACTTAGAGCTAGAGTAATGACCTCTTCTGCAGTATCCTAAAAACCCAAAGCTCCTCTACCAAACTGAAGATGGATAGGCCACAACCACCCCAGCTCCCCCAACTAAGAGTAGAATATGACTAAGTTCAAAGAAATCTGTCAATTGTTGCAATTATTACTATGACATTCTGGACAAAAAATAACCTCTATCTAGCTGCCTGGCATGGAGCCTCATGTTTAAGGCACATGAGTTCAGATCAACTGCAGGACACTCAAACAAAGCCATGATAAATAATTAACCAAGAGATGATTAGTGATTGATATTCAAACATTACATAAGAGTAAATTGGATGCCATGGCATTTTAGTAAGCAAGGACACTGATGTTGTGAATGTTCCGCAGTTCTTCACTGTTTCTCATAACCTTTTTACAGTTGCCATTTTTACAGTACCATTACTGTGCCATTGTACCACAACAAGGGAAATGACTCTTTGACTGCTTTACCTAAGAGGCACCTTCACACCTTTGTGCTCTTGAGTGTGCATAGATTCTTTTCTAACCTAAGAACAAATCCCAAATAAGAAAACATTGCTGAATGTCAGAATCTTTGTGAAAACTGCATAAATGGGTTGTAAGAAGAAATTTCTTTTTAAGAGGTGAATGAGGCCCATTGTTTGCTGAGATCATAATACTTCAACTCCACTGATGTAAAAGCTATATAATTATATAGCTTGTCTCCTGAACAAGTAAATGTGCTGTGCCTGATAGACATCAGCTCAGTGGGAGGTGCATGTTGTATTTTGCCAGTTCCTCACCCGGACATTTTTCGCATTTGCATTGGTCTACTTGTTTGAAGGCCACATATATAAGGACCTGCAGAACATTTTAGGTTGTTGTCACTGAGGTGGTTTGTGGTGTTCTGTTTTCAGATGTGGCTATTTTGGGGGGGAGGACTTGCAAGTTGCCTTCTAGGGGCTGCATGTGGTAAGAACAAAACTAAAATGTGTTCATGTGGTTATCAAAGGCCTAAGATTCATATAAAAGAGAAAATGATTTGAATATGAATATTTAATGTGAAATGTGCTTATTCAATAATAGATCATTTAATATCCAAGTTATTTAGACCTGAGGAATGACATTTTGCTCCAAAATTGAGGAATACCACTTGACTTGCATGCATATATTTGCATGTTCTTGTTCTTGATTTGTATTGAATGACTGGCAGGTGCTGATGTGTGCTATGGAGAACTTGGCTGCTTCCCTGAATATCCATCAAATGGCAGTTGTGTAAGGCCCCATGGCTACGTTCCACAGAGCCCTGAAAAATCAACACCGACTTTTACCTCTTCACATGAGAGAATCCTGATAAATACCAGGTAAGTTGATGTGTTCTTCACTGCCTGACTTTTAGACCTGCAGCAGAATTTTGTTTTACCCTGCACAAACCCATCAATTTTGTTTTACCCTGCACAAACACATGGGGCAGTTGTGGGCTGGAGGTTAGGGAACCAGCCTTGGTTCGATCCCCTTAGCTGACAGTATGTGACTGAGGTGCCCTTGTGCAAGGCACCTGACCTCCAACTGCTCCCCGGGCGCCGTGGATAGGGCTGCCCACCACTCCGGGCAACTGTCTAGTGTGTGTCTTCACTAGTGTGTATGTAGTGTTTCACTGCACGGATGGGTTCGATTGCGGAGGTGAAATTTCCCCATTGTGGGACTAATAAGAGTCACTTAATAATAATAAATTAATCAGGCAAGCCTCCTGTGAGTTGATTCAGGTGTGTTTAAACAGGGCACCATAGCAATTCCTGACCTGTGCAGATATCAACATCCTATATCTATATGTAATATTGATGCGTTTACATTTGGACAGTAACAAATTGGTTCAATGTATTTGCTATGAAATTAAACATTATGCACTTTATCTTATCTACTTCATGTTTAAAAACATTCAGCATATAACCTTAACCATGTGGTCTCGTCCAGTTACACTGACTAATTAATACAGTAAGCAACTTCATACTAACTATGTGTCAAATCCAAACACTGAACATTATCAGGTATCTTTGTAGCCAAAATAAAGTGAATCAACAGAAAAAAGTAATATGTTTTTTCCACAAACTGTCTTGAATGTTTTCAGGTAATCAGTGCAGACAGAGATTCCATTGCTGGATCCAACGATAAATCACATAGAAAGACTTGTTTAATAATCCATGGATTCATTAGCAGAGGAGATGATCCCTTGCTCCTGGACATGTGTCAGGTATACACAAAGTGGTAACTTGTCTAATCAACTTTCATAGTCATTTTTCTTCTCTATATTTGCTAAAAGATAGAGTATTCTGACAGTTTTCTGTATTATTTTAACTTTAAAATAGATAGAATAATGTGTGTCTCTCAGGTTATGCTGACCGTTGAGGACGTAAACTGTATCTGTGTGGACTGGAAATCCGGTGCAAGGACACTCTACTCACAGGCTGCCAATAACATTCGAGTGGTCGGTGCTCAGGTGGCCCAAATGATTGCTATTTTTAGGGTAAGTTGCATAAAAATTACTTGTAACCTATTGCTGGCCTATGATACTTTATCTTTTTGGCAATTGGTAACAAACATGATGCATCAACACCAGTTTGACATGAAGTCTGTTATGCTTAATAAGCTTGGCTCATGCTTGAACACCTGCACTCACAAGTTCACACAGCCAGCTAATAAAAGAGCAAAGTTTAAAGCAGCAGAAATTTCACACACTAATTTGTTTTATTTCCAGTCAAAATGGCCATTAAGTACAAAAAAGCAGGATATATTTAACAGAAAATTATACAGAAGCCTCAACAACTACATACACTATATGGCCAAAAAGTATTAGGACACCCACTCCTAATCATTGAGTTCAGGTGTTTCCGCCACATCCATTGCTACAAAAGCTACTTAATGGTTATGCTTTTCAAACGAGATATCACATACACAGAGATAAATCTAAACAGTTCTTGAGCATCATAAACATTTGTCAGTGTTTTCCTCACCCCAACAGGACAATTTCACGCAGAGTCCTGACAATGTCCATGTCATTGGGCACAGCCTGGGTGCACACTGTGCTGGAGAGGCTGGCCAAAGGACTCCAGGGCTGGGCAGAATTACAGGTACTACACAGTCAAGTCAGAGACACTGTCAACAAAAAAAATTGAGATGCCCAAAGTAGGGCGTCATGATGGTAACATACATATGATAATATACGGTATGTAAAAATGATGACTGTATTTCAAAGTTATGATGAGTTGAAAAATTGAGATGCCCAAAGTAGGGCGGTATGACGGTAATATATATATGATAATATGATATATGGTATGTAAAAATGACGACCGTATTTCAAATTTATGATGAGTCAAATTTCTATTTCACCTCTGAACGAATTTCTATTCAAAGTTCGACCTGCTAATTCAGCTCTCTCCCAAACCCCATGAGGCCACGCATTAGTAAGGCATGATCTCGTTCCCACGCCTTTCTAAGTCTTGGCCATGACTTAATTATCTCATTCCCACGCCTTACAAAGTCACACATTATTTTTATTTATATGGGATGTCACCAGCAGGGCTCCGTATGTCAGTGCTTTAGTTAGCCAGAATCAAATGTGTTCTGTGGTGGGCAGAGCTGTTATCATGCTAGCAAAACTAAGGCTAACCAGTTCCTCTCTCCAAGTTACCCCCCCAACCTTGAACTGTTGAGCAGCTGAAATCCTATATCAACAAAGCACGGGAAAACATTTCACTTTCAAAACTACAGCAATTGATCTCAGTTCCCAAACGCTTACAGAGTGTTGTTAAAAGAAGAGGAGGTGAAACACAGTGGTAAACATGCCCCCGTCCCAACTTAATTGGAACGTGTTGTTGGCATCAAATTCAAAATGAGCATATATTTTGCAAAAAACTATAAAATTTCTCAGTTTCAACATTTGATATGTTGCCTTTTACTATTTTCCTTTATAAATATGGTTTAAATGATTTGCATATCATTGCGTTCTATTTTTATTTACATTCTGCACAGCCAACTTTTTTGAAAATGGGGTTGTATTTTGTGTTACTGTACATAAGTGATAAAAGCCACATATATGAATATATTATAGTGGCCTGTACTAATATCTGAAACATTTGTCTTTTTCTTCAGGCCTTGGAATGCCTCAGGCTGTTGGACACAAATGCAGGAGAGGAGATGCCTGGCTGTGGCTTGACCAGAATCTCACAAAATGAAGACATTGATGGCATCTGGGAAGGTGCGACATCATACTGCTGATATAAAATGTCCCTTATATGCAGTTTTGATCAACATGATCTCATTAAAAATGCATGATAGTTATAAAGACAGCCAGTCATTTTGTTGTATTTCATACAAATTAGGGGTGGGAATTTCTAGGCACCTCACGATTCGATTATGATCCAGAGGGCCGCAATGCAATTATAAAACAATTTTCGATGCATCTTGAGGCTTCTTTTTTTCTATACAGGATTTCTTTTTTCTCACTGTGTGAGGACTTGGTACTTTTAAAGCAAAGTATTTGTAATGATCCATAATGAATTTACTTCCAATATCTTTTATTAATAAAACAAATGGAAGTGATGTAGCAAGTGAACTAGAAGGCTCTTATTCACTGCTCTTGTATGGAGCACATGAGACACTGACTGATACTCATCTGTAATAAATGCACAGTTACGGTGACATAAGATTCTGTGGCATAGATGTCCAGGCAGCACATGTTACAGCCTTCCTACCCGTTTTCTTTAGTGATTTTATAGCTTCGGTTTTGGTCTGGTTGTAGAGAGAGTGGGGATTGCTGTGTCAGTAAAATATCTTCAAGACGGGACGTGTGCAACATAGCACGAAAGCCCTGGTTCTCAACAACTAAGAACTGGCGTTCAGATTGCAGGTCACATAGCAACGCAGCCTCGCCTATGTAGTCACTAATGAAAAGGCAAACAGAGAGATTTAAGACGAACATTTGGAGATGAATGGACTTATTTGCATTTCTAAGCACTGCAGCTGGTTTCCTGGTTCGTTAAATCTGCAACGAGAGACTGTCAAACACTAAAAAGTTGTGAAGCTAAAGTCAGCTTCTCGTTCGAATTGTCCCGTTCCATCTTAAATGGTGCCATATTTACATTCAGCGCCTCAGTCAGAATTTAAGGTGGAATGGGAAAATTCAAATAAGAAGCTGGAAAATGAGAAGCAACTTCAGCCTCGTAAAACAGTCGAACGTTGAGAGACATTTTACAAGAAACTATTAAACTTTTGAAGAAAAGTTTTCTGGCGGAAATGGGGGGAAAGCGGCTCTGCTTTAATTTTCACAGAGGTAAAAATTAAAGCAGAGCAGTCTGTGTTTTCGTTTATATTTTTTAGCCTATACTAGGACATCAGCACATACTGAGACATATTGGACATAAAATGTTGTGGTACCCAAGGTGGGTTGATTTTTGTTGAAAGGACAAAATTTCTTAACATTTGGGTTGTCGACTCCTGACCTAACCTTTTAATGCAGAGGGTACATCAAAAGACTACGGATTTCTCAGATTTCACAGAGTGTCTGGGCGCTGCACTTCTGCACTTCCGCACTTCCAAGTCCCGCCTTTCGCGTTCCGTCAACATTACATTATAAATTAAAATTTACAAAATCAATTTTTGACATTTGTGATTCAGAATCGTTCACGTCCGCATTGAGATGCATCTAAGAATCGATTTCCCCCCCATCCCTAATACAAATGATGTCTTACAAAAGATTACATCTGCTAAATGCACACGTAAATACTGTCAGGTTTTCCAAGAAGGTGGCTGATGTCAACTCATATGTTATAGCATGTTATAATCCGTAGCAAATTCTAAGCAAATATGCAAAATAGCTTTTATCTATTTTTTCTTAGTCATAAATCTATAGATGAAGAAGAATTTGTCATTTTAAGCATGTCACTTTATGTAACATGATATTGCTCATTGCAAGAATCATGAACTAGGTTGGTTTTTCCTACTGCAGTAACAGAGCCTGTCATGGTCATAAGCAGTCATGGTGCTGTTTCAGCCTCAGTTGAAATCTGTAGCAATGGCTGGGGAATGAAGCGGAGGCTCAAGTGATGGCATTTGTGCAGTACCATGGGGATGGGCTGGAGGGCCATAGCTGAATCTGCTCTGGTTTATTCCTGCGGATTAGAGGCCGTGAGAGAGCCAAAGCTTCATACCTGGAGCTCTTTGAGTGGCTGATACTTGAGCTGCGGTGTGAAGAAGTCACAGTGATCCTCTCTCTCTCTCTGCACTTCTGTTCTTTCCTCTCATGTTGCACATCTCTATTCCTTATTTGTTATTTTTCTAGGAACCCGTGACATTGTGCCCTGCAACCATCTGAGAGCCTATAAGTATTACAGTGACTCCATAAAAACCTCTGCCGGATTTCTGGGATACCCCTGCTCTAACTACGCACAGTTTGAGTCTATAAGTAGGATCTCTTCAGCTTGAAAAGCACAAACCAAGCAGAATGTATCAATAAAACCAAACAGAATGTATCTGTAAGACCAAGCAGGTTATGTCAATAAAACCAAGAAGGCTCTATCTATACAGATCTGAATAAGACATCTTGCGGTATTCTTAATTTGAATATAACTCTATAATTTCATAAGAATGCCTGTGCATCACAGGCTTTAGAGTAGGCTGGGAACAGGGGTGGTGTAAAGGAGGGACCACCTGTCGTCGCACATGACATTGATTCAACATTGATTTGCTAAGATTGGTATGGGCAGAACCCCAGTGGGCTTCATTCCTGTCTGCTGGTGGGCCTGCATCTGCAGTTGTCCCTGCAAATAACACTTTATCCCCAGTTTGGGATGCATCCCAGCTAAATAGTGCAGCAAACACACAGGGCATGACCTCAGGTGCCTATGATCTCCTCAAGCTCTGATGTCTCTGGGTCACTCTTCTTGTAAACGCCTGCAGTGTTTTATTTCTACATCTAGTGGACAGCTATAAACTTGCCTGTTCCCACACTATAAAACAGGGAAAACTGCTGTTGTCTTCATATTTAGATTTACAGGGTGATGACTGAAGAAACACAAAAGATGAGGGTACATTTTTAAAAAGCCTTTGAGCGTTCACTTTAGGGTTCGACCAATAATCGAAGTCCATATAAAACATTTCTCTGATTATCGCACTTGTACTTGCTTCCTTGCTGATTAAAGCACCTTGTTTTGTTATTTATTTGCATATCTGATACGTCCACAATCATCAAAACACATTTCTGTAGTCTGGACCAATGTCCCGCCTGCGAAAATTCTTTTTATAGAACATGCACAGATATGCAGGAACTCATTTCTTAACATTCACTTAACATTCACTAAGCTCCACACAGAATGCCATCTGATTGGCAGAGCAAAACACGGCTTTGCTGAGGCAGAGTCGACGCTAATCGTGATCACAAGCACCACAACATTATTTTACAATCTTTACAACCACAACCAACTAATATACAATATAAGCTACTAAGCAATATTGCTGAGGTAACTATGTGACCATTGTGATAATACTACTTGGCCTTTCTGTGTTTTGTTAACTCCAAGCGAAGGGCAGTGCACATTCATTTTTCACAGCGGGTTTAATATTTTAGGTAGTTTCACTTTAAACACTAACATCTGAATCAGGCCTGACCTCTGAAACTCACCTTGGGGACTCTCATGGTAACCCCCAAAATCTGTTACATCTTTACTCGTCGAAAGCCACCAAAACATATTTCTTACCAGACTTAGAGTGTGTTGGATGCCAGGATGCCCTGAGCCAGGTGATGAATGTGCTTGTCAAGTGGGTAGTTGGTGTCTGTTGTATTTGGTCCATAATTTCCCACCTAATAATAATGAGGCCCCTCTAACCAATGCCTCCATTATTCCAATGCTGCCTTAACAGATAATAATTCTCAGTTACCAACATCATAGTTTCGTTCAGTGGGAGTTTTCTGGAGTAAAAGGCACATAGGTACATTTTGGCAGGCATGTTGTGGCATTGTGACAGTACAGCCCCTATCCCTGTGTCAGATGCATCCACTTCTACAATGAAAGGTAGGGTGGTGTCTGGATGTTTCAGAATTGGGGCAGTAGTAAATCTGGACTTTAGTTTCTTAAAGGCACAAACAGCGGCCTCATTTCACATTAGGGATTTGGGTTTTCCCTGCAGTAATGATGTCAAGGGGGCAGCATTGAGCTGAAACCATGAATGAATCTCCAGTAAAAGTTAACAAACCCTAGAAACCTTTGTAATTGGGGAATTGGCCAGTCTGTAACAGTTTTTTTTGTTAGTGTCCATCTGTACCCCCTGAGCACTGATGATGTAACCCAGAAATAAAACCACAGATTTGTGTAACTCGCATTTTTCCAACTTTACAAACAGCTGATGATGTTATAGTCGTTTCAAGACGTGCCTGACATGAGTGATGTGTCCTTTTCTTGTGTTAGATCAGGATGTCATCTATATATACTATGACTGATGGGTTAAGCATGTCACAAAGTACTTTATTGATGAATGATTGGAACACGGAGGGAGCGTTTACCAGGCCATATGACATTATCGTATATTCATAGTGCCCACTTGTAATGACAAAAGGTGTTTTCCATTCATCCCCTTCACGAATGCAATTTAAATTATAGGCACTATAAATGTCCAATTTGTTGTAAATTGTGGCTTGGCAGATTTGTTCTAGTGCAAAATGGTCTCAACCCACCATCTTTTTTCTCAATAAAAAAACACGCTGCTGCGGCTGGGGAAGAAGAGGAATGGATGTATCCCCTTTCTAGTGCTTCCTGAACATATTCTTTCCATTGCAGCGGTTTCAGGAATGGAAAGGGTGTAGACTCAGCTCTTAGGAGGAGTGGTATCTGGCAGCAAGTCTATAGCGCAGTCCCAAAGATGATGAGGGGTAATTGCGCAGCAATTGTGGACCAAGAGAGGGTGGGGTTATGGGTGGCTAGCCATAGGTATCCTAACACAATGGGATTTTCAGGAAAGTTTATGAAAAATAATGATGCCGTTTCAGTAAGAAGCCAATGGTGAGTCTCATGGGGATAGTGGTGTCAGTAATGGTACCTGTGTCTATAGGTTGGTAATCTTTACCCTTGGTTTTAAGAGGAGATTTACAAGGGATGATACAAATGCTCAGTAGTCAGACTCGAAGGGATTGGCAATACTTCATACCAACTTGCTGGGTCTGGGGAGTATTTAAGGTGAGACTGATTAGAGAAGTAATGAGGTACAGGTGGCTTGATTCTGGAAGCAGTGCTAGTACTCGGGAGAGAGAGACCTCTGATGGACAGATGGGGAATGACTGACACAGTGACCTTATTTCTGAACAGTGACTGGATTTTATGATACTGAAACCTGGCTTTCAGTTCATATGGGGCAGTTTCCTTGATTGAAACTGCTCCTCAGAATTATGATTTTATTCATAGTGCACAAGATAGTAAGAAGGGAGGTGGTTTAGCTGCTGTTTTTGTTCAGTATTTTTATTTGCAAAAACATTTCATTTGGAACGATTTCTTCTTTTAAATATGTCGCCGTTCTACTTAAAGGTCAGGAACCAGTCTTGCTGGTGGTTGTTTATCGTCCACCCAAATACGGACCCGTTTTGTCTGTGTAACTAATCATGATAGGATTCTTCTGACTGGTGATTTTAATTTTCATGTTGATGAAGCCTCAGACAAAAAAAGCTACTGAATTCATGAAACTTTTAAACACATTTGTTTTTACTCGGCACATAACTAGTCCGACAAATTCATGGTCACACTTTAGATTTAGTCATGTCACAAGGGTTATTTATTAGCATAAATGAAATCCTCTATATTGCCATCTCAGATCACTACTGTGTGTTTCTTAGTATGTCTGCTGACATGAAAAACAGAGAAACAAAAATGCAGAAAAAAACAGCAGCTCTACATTACAAACCTCCTCTACATCTTAACTCGGCAGTGCATGATATGATCAGCAATTTTAACTGTTAGCTAAGATCTATTTTAGATGCACCAGAAAAAAACCTTGACCACATAAATTTATTATTTGCATTGCATTACTGACAGTTTAAACTAAATGCAATTGCTGTATCATTTAATTACACATCTGCCACTAAATCTGCTACATACATGATTTACCTGGGGTTTAAGGCAAGACTAAAAGTCTCAGATTTTTTAATATTCCATATGCTAAAACACCTTTCATAAAGATATTTAATTGGCTTCCGACAAGGCTTAAATCTTATGGCAATATTGTCTAATTAACCACATTTAAGTGAACTGCATTCAGTTTTACATCTTTGAATATCTGTTAGATAGATTTTGTTATATTTTAACAGATGCAGAATTACTCCAGTAGACTACATGTAACAGAAATATAGTAGACCCAGTGATGTGAACAAACTTTGAGAGAAAGAATAGAGACAAAAGTATAGGCTGTGAGATTTTTTGGAAAACAGGAAGAGTAATTTCCATTAGGCTTATGTAAAATATGTTATTGATTGTTTTATAAATTTTGATTGATTCATGATGATTCATTTTTTAAAGTAGTAAGCAACAAGAGGCATTCTCCATGACAGGATATAGAATGAGATCTGTTGTGAGTTGGTCTGGTCTGATCTTTTTCATCTTGCCTGATTAGGCAAAGATGTTCACATTAATTGGCTGTCAAAACCGGCAGGCGGAGCTCATTACCTTATTACAAAACAATGCTTTTCACGTTGTCAGAGTTACACAAAGCGTAATTTACGGCGTTTAAAATTTCTGCATTAAAACATCATTTAAGCTAATATTTAAATGTCAAGAGACAGTGTTTCTGATATACTTTGCGTCGTATTTTACGATGTATTGAAACATTATTTTGTATTTTGCGGCGTACAAATGTCCAAAGCGCCGCGTTTTACGGCGTAATATAAATAAAATGAATGTGGTTTAAGGCAAATTCTGATTCTCTTGGCTTGGCGTACGTTTCCATCAAATCATGCAAGATGTTTTCAAAAGCCAATCAGAATACATCTCATACACTCCACACCAGCAAACTTGCAGAGAGAGTTACCATTCTGTAATGTCGCAAAGGTTTCTCAAATGCTAGAGGGCTCTCCCAAGCGAGTCCAAACTGATTGGGTTAAGATGCAGCATTTAAACATTTGAATGCTTAAACATTTTTAATGTAAAAGAAGATATTCATTTTCTGGACACAGAATAACATAAAACATTTTAACACTGCTGTTGTATTTTTAAGAGCTTTTGAACTCGAGTTATCAAAGTTCAAAACGGCGCTTCATGTATGTTCATGAGCCAGTCATCATCAGCCAGTGAGCTGCTCCACTCACCCACCAATCAGCACTTATTAGCAGTAATGGCAGCATTGTACTGCCCAAAATCCGTTTGCTGTAGAAAAAAGGAAACATGCAGGTACGTTTTCTTAGTTTTTAGTGAAGTGCATCCTTCTACTTTCTAAAATTAAAGGAAAGGTTTGGGCAAGTGATTGGAACTATTTTTGCAGCCTATACTATGTAAAGCTCAAAGCACTTTATTTTTCGTGATGTTGTAATATTCATTTAATGCAAGTAAGAGTTGCATTTTAATCATTTTTTACACTACAAACCTCAAAATTATGGTGAACATCGGCCCCAAATATCGGGTTTAGGTATCCTTGATTACTAATAATTAGTATCAGTATTAAATGAAACCTAGTGGTCTTTGCCAGTGGGCACTGACATTCTGTTGGCGATGGCACAAGTAGACTGAAACAGCAATTAGAAAAATCATATTCATTGTGCAATCAATATGTTCAGTCACTGGCTTCCCAGGTCAAATTACATTTTGTTGATTTTCTAGGTGAAAATATACATCCTCTAGAGAGAACACACCTCTGCACAATTTAATGTACATTTACTGTACATTTGCTCAATTTAACACATTGGAAAAACATAAAACATAAAATATGGCCTGCAAACGTTATTGCACATTTTATGCTTAATTTTTTCCAATATGTCAAACACAGAAGAAAAACAGAAATTGTGCACAAATATTTGCAGCAAATACCATATGTAAGTACTTTGTAGAGGTGTATTAGTAGTAATAATATTTCAGAAAATCATTTTTCCATTTTCTGTAACATTATTAACAAGAAATATAAGTCATTTTGTGGATAACAGTTTGTGTTTGTTTTTGTTCCTTAGGGACAGTGCTTCCCTTGTGCTGATGGTGCGTGCGCTACCATGGGTCACTTTGCTGATGCGTTCCAAGTACCCAGTGGAGTGGAAAACATGTTCTATCTGAACACTGGCAGGCATGAACCCTTCGCATGTAAGTACCTGTGGGTATGCAGGCCTATTCATTAGAAACCTGTTCCAGGCATACCTACATACACCAGCCTGTACTATTTTCTAGATTAAGAAAATTTTTGGATTTCACTTGAATACCCGACATACACGTATTAACATTTACTGGTTTTGCTGGACTAAAAAGACCCTGGTCAATAATTTATGTGATCTCTGGTTTCATAAGCAATATTTGAAACTCCATGTTTTTTCTCTAGGTTATCGCTACAAAGTGTCCGTCACTATCAATGGCACTGAAAGCGCTAAAGGCTACTTCAGTGTGGAACTGTACGATTCCAGTGGAAATACTCACCCGTATCAGATTTACAGGTGTGCACTATACAGTCCATAATTAACAGGTTTTATGAAATGTTTTTCATCACTTTTTTGTGTTAGTTGTATATGTGAAAAAATATGTACATTTCAAAGGTACAGTTTACAATGCTAAAGCCAGTCCTATGGAATTCACTGTCTTTGAGATCATTTTGAAACAGGACAGATAATTAAAGTCATTTCTGATTTGTTTCAGTGGCAGACTGACTCCTGGGAAGACCTACGAACACCTGATCGATGTGGAAGAGGATGTGGGTGATCTGAGTAATGTGACGTTTTCATGGAACAGTTCTTGGCAGAGAGATAGAACCTTCGGTGCCTCTCAGATTACAGTGCAGAGAGGAAGGGACGGGAGAGTGTGAGTTTCTCTGTCTGTCCGTCTCTGGACCGCCACTATGGGGCAGGCATTTCCCTGGTTTGAACTGTAGCAATAAAAAGCACACTAATTTAATGGACATGATTTACAGTTAAAAAGTACACACAGAAAACTAAACAGTAAGTTTTTGCAGCACTGTAACGGTAACACCAGGCTTTGCATGGGGATTTAAAATAAATAAATAAACAAATAAATAATAATACACACAATAAAAAATGAAATCGTAGAACTGGGTAATGGACTCAGCGGAAGTAAAGGGCAACAAACTAAAATCCTTTTCCCCTCTCTTTTTCTCTCTTGCTCTCTCACAGGTTTACTTTCTGTCGAGAGGGTCAGGTGCAGGAGAAAGTCCGCCAGACACTGAAAACCCTGCTAATGAAGATGAAGTTCACATTAGATTATTCATCTTAATAAAAGCATTGATACTAATCTGGCCTTATTTCATCTTTTGACAATGAGCTCTGGTGTCCTGAACTTTCACCTGTCATGATTTCACTGCTGTTATAAACCAGATTTCTCTGCCCGTCAGCTAATGACTGAAAGCAGGATGTTACTTCTGTGCACCCTCAAGGGTCTTTGGAGGCCCCCCACCCCACACTCTGACAATAATGCAAAAATATTTTTTAAAGGACTGAGCTTGTTTATTTAAACTGCGCAAAAAAATCATGTAAACAATTTAGTTTAATTTACCCATTAATTATTGCTGTTGTCGGAAGAAAACCTTGTATCTCCATTTTTGATGTTTTTCAGTTTTTGACATCATTTGAAAATGCCTGTTGCCCTTTACATTGTATGTAAATTTCATGATGAATGGACAAAATGAAACGACCCAAATGACTTGGAAAAAAGTCTGGTTCCATTGACTTACATTAAAAGTAAAGTATGTTTTTTTTTCTTCTCCTGTAAAGTTACCATTTTGGAGATGCAAGGTTTTCTTCCGACAACAGCGTTATTCAAGAGCTTCATCTAATTTTGCACCTGCAGTGGACTGTCCACAGATTAATGCACCTCACTTATATACATACATTGTACAGAGGTGGCAGAAGTACACAAGTGCCTTACTTTAGTAAAAGTCCTATTAATTCAGTAAAAAAATACTTAAGTAAAAGTTGAAGTTTGACTTTTTTACTCAAGTAGAAGCATAAAAGAACATGCTTATAAATGCACTTAGAGTAAAAAAGTAAAAGTACTTCTTTAAAACTCGTCTCTAATTCAATTTTTAAACAGGATATTTTTCTACTGAGAGTTCGATAGGTACACATCCATCAAACTGAGCGTACACAATGGTTAGAACTGCATGCATCATCCACAAAAATCCACACATCTAGAGCACCCAAATATGTTCACATATTTGATTTCCCATACAAGAATTAGAGATGGATATTGCTGGAATCTCTACTGAGAAAAAATATGACCTTTTCTAGTTTTTATTTCAGCAGTTAATACTGAACAAAACATCAAATTTTGTTTGATATTTTATATATATATAAAATTCTCTAAGTGGCCAGGACCGGAGTGGGACTTGTGGAGTTACACACACACACACAAAGCATGGTAATGACCTGCAATGTCATTACATCCAGCCTTATCACTCTACATATTCCAACACTTCCTCTGATACAAAACAGTAGCAACCAATCAGAAAGTGGCTCATACAAACACAACCAACTACCTTCACTTTGAAGCATGTTCACCACAGACAACTTCTACACAGAAAAGATGACAAAACTAGGTTAAATAAGACAGCTGAGATATACAAAGTTAAACCTACAAAGTTGAAGTAGTACAAACTTAAAACTTAATTATTATTAGCCAAAAACACAGGTTACTGCCACAGTGGGCAGACCCAAATGAAGACGACATGAAATTTAAATCAAACACGTGATGCAGCTGATGTGCGAAGACGAGGAAAAACAACGTAGCAGTCTTAAAAACCTAATCATTGTAGAGAAAAGCAAATTGCCATGGCGGGCATGAAACATGTTTATGGTTTATGTATGTCTTACCTGTATTGACTCGATGCACTGGAGCAACGTCCGTACAGACGTCTGAATGTCACTGCTACATCATTTAAGGTGGAACGGGAAATTAAGCTAACTTCAGCTTCATCTAATCTCTATCGACTGTACAAGTCTCAATTACAGTCAGTAAAGCAGGGATGTATCACTTGAGACAGGGGCTGCCTACATCAATACAGATATACATTTGGGTGTAATATTTACAGTTTGAGCGTTCTTGTGCTGTGAGTTTACTCAATAACTCGCAGTAACTGACCCAGTGTCAGCGTGATGACATCTGGTGATGTCAGCAAAGTATGGACGTAGTGGGCAAGAGGCAAAGCTAGGCAGAGGCATGGCCATCCCAGTTATGGAAAGTGAGAGTGAGCCATCATTATTAAAGCTAAATCTAAACGTTATAATGACCATTTCTCAGAGTATTTATTAAATGACACACGAGAAACACACGCTTGTGCTCTTGTTTTTATGTATTAATTTGTATAATTTACAGTGATTCCTCATCAGTGTCAGTGCCAGTACCACTAACCTAACTAGTCTTCAACTCGACATTCTTGCGTCTGTAATGGTGTCTAGTTCTGTCGTTCATCTAGTCAGTAAGGAACGTCATGCCAGAGAACTTGTGGAGAGGAGAATTACTCTGCATTGTCTTCCGGTTTTCTCAAACACTACAGGGCGCCCCCGAGTGAGTCCAAAATGAATGTTTTAATACTGCTTTTAAACTCGAGTTACAAGAGTTTGAAACGGCACCTCATGTATGTTCATAACGTCAGTGAGCGTGAACAGCCAATGAGCGGCTCCGCTCGCCAACCAATCAGCACTCACTAACAGTAATGCCCGCCTCCTGCTGCCCAAAACCCGTTTGCTGTAGAAAAAGGGAAAGTATATAGGTAAGATTTCTTTGCTTTTTTAGTGAAATACGTCCTTCTACTTTCTAAAATTAAAGGAAAGTTCTGGGTGAGTGATTACAAACTATTTCAATTTTTTTGTTTTTAGCCGTTGAGCGCCATTTGCTCCCATTTATTGAGGACTCACTCGCGCCCTCTGCTGTTTAGCAGTCCTGTTTTTGATATAACGGCGGGAATAGGAAGTGGCCAGGCTCCGCATAAACCGGCTGTGGTCATGCCTACTTTCAGAGAATCTGCTTGGGATGCAGACTTTAGCAGATTTTGCTTGTGGAACGGGTGTGACGACATTAACAAAAAACCCTAAATGAGCCCGCATTTTATTACTGTTTATTTTATTTTGATTATTTACTTGTTCTTTGAAATATCATCCTAATTCAAACCCACAGAAATGCTAAAACCGAATCAACAACCAGTTCACTTAAAAGGGAATTTAGAAGCTAAGTCGGCAATACGTTTAATTTCGCGGGAAGTGTTGTTGATCTGTAAGGTCCCACTTGGCTTTCCGTACTTCTCGAATGTATCACGTGATCAAAACAAAGGCATTCTCCCGCGAAAATCGTGTGTGCAAGTTGTAGTGACGGACAGCGAGGGAACATCGCAGAATAACAAAGTTGGCTAATAATGTTCTGCGAAAAGGCAGTCGAGCTTATTCGAGAGCTCCACCGGATGATTGATGGCCAGTTACCTGCTTTTAATGTGTGTATAGCAATCTAATTTCAGCCTAAGTTTGCAGTGCTAACGTCAGCGTTTATCTTAGCTAAGCTAGCTAATCTGCAGACATTAATAAAACGTTAAATAGATAGGAGTTCAGCAAAAGTCAGCTTATGATATGTTATTAGTTAACTATGAGACATGAGTTAGCTTGGCTACATGATTCGTTGTCATATTGTCCTAGCCATTATATGTGTTGGCCCCTGATTCTGTTTCAGGCAGTCTATAATAAGCAGGAACTTTAGCTCTTTTTGTGCTTTCAGGTGGCTTCAATAGCTACGCCGAACAGTAAACACGCAGTGTAAGACAGCTTAGTCTTTTTCTTGCAGTTCCTCGTGTTTTCCACAGTGTTATTATGCTTAAATTGCACGTAAATGTTAGTGTGTAGGACCAGCTCATACGACCAAAGTTGATTTGGATTTCCAGCAGACAGCTAATAAACGGCTTTTGTCTCAATAGGAGGACAGCATTCGACAGGTTCTTGAAGAAATGAAAGCTTTATACGAGCAGAACCAAAGTGACGTGTAAGATATGAGCTTTATTTACTTTCTGCTTCCTTTATTATAACCCATATTTTGTGCAGTTCCAGGTGTGCTGCTATGTTGTGAGCATGTAAGTGTTCCCTCACTATAGCTGAACACAGTATTGACTATGAAATTGAATTTCTTGTGATCTCCTTAAAAGGAGTGAAGCGAAGACTGAGGGCAAGAGTGAACTGATACCAACCATCAAGTTTCGTCACTGCTGTTTGCTGAGGAACCAGCGCTGTATTACAGCCTACCTGTAAGTATTCTACATCCTCTTTGTTTACCTGCACACAAGAACAGACTGTACTGTCGCCAGAGTATGATTTTCCTCCTACCTGTCTGTTCTGCTTCCACAGCTATGACCGCCTCCTTCGAATCCGTGCTCTCCGATGGGAGTATGGAAGTGTGTTGCCCACAACAATTCGGTTCCACATGTGTGCAGAAGAGGTGCGATTGATTTTTATTGCTAATGCCAAGTTGTTAAATTTTTCCTTGGAAATGTAATAACTGTTAATTAACTGTGCAGTTGGAGTGGTTCAATCAGTACAAGAAGTCCTTGGCCACCTATATGAGGTCACTCGGAGGGGAAGAAGGGTTGGACATAACACAAGATATGAAGCCTCCTAAGAGCTTATATATTGAGGTGAGAGGAATGGCTTCATTAGTCATAGAAGATGAAGCTCCAATAGCAGAAATATTTGAGTTCCTGTCTGAGTTGATTACTGCACTACAGTAAGTGTTGTTCCTCTCACTTGCATTTCTCTCCTCAGGTACGCTGTTTGAAAGACCATGGGGAATTTGAAATAGATGACGGTACAGTTATACTCTTGAAGAAGAATAGTCAGGTATAAGGACTTATACTAGTACATTTTATTAATAACATGCTTTCCTGCCTGTCATTTGTTAGCCAATATATTTACACCCAACTCTTGTCTTCACAGCATTTTCTGCCCCGATGGAAATGTGAGCAGTTGATTCGACAGGGAGTCCTGGAGCATGTCATTTCTTGACTCGGATGGGCTGTCTTTGGTTACTTATGTCAGTTCAAATTAGCAGTTATCTTTAAGTATTGACATACTCCTAATCAATGAACACATCTATGCATTTAAATTTAAGAAAAGACCATTTTTATACCATGTGGATTTTACTGTCAAACTGCATACAGTGATTACACAATGAAAATCTACATCTCACTGTTGACATCTTAACAGGTCTTTTTTTTTTCCTTTTTGTTGCTAAAAACAGTGAAGAGAAATAAAATTACAAGTTCTGCAAGACAGTCAATGCTTAATAACTTAGGAACATCAAAGTAGACTGTACACTAGTGCATCATGATAAAAATGTGCAAAGTTAAGGATAGCATGTGTATCAAAACTGTACATTTGATGAATACTGTGCTTTTGGTTGATACCTCTAAACAATCAAACATTTAGTCTTTTAAAACTCTTCTTGATTTGTCAGGAATATTTACCACCGTAAGTCAACAACATTTATCACAAGTTACTAAAGCATAAAAAGTAAAAATCACTATCTAGGACAAAACTGTTGCCCCTTTACAATTTGAACTTGACCCCAAAAGATATTGTGTATATTCCATACCATACACATCCATGTTTGTCTCAGAAGAGACATAATAAAACTATGGCCTTTTACTAACTGTCACATTATTGAAAATAGTGAACTAGAGTCTTTCATGCAAAATACCCTGACATCATTACAGTTGTGATTTTAGAGTAGTGACTTGCATTAATTGTGCTTTTAGGTTTCACACTAGGAATTTAAACTACCTTACTGTGGATAAAGTTCTCCTTCTTGAACTAAGCATACATGTTCTAAGAAATCATACCGTACTCCTGGTATTTCACAGTTCAGTACCGTTAAGGGGGGTATTTTTTTCCCCCTCCCCAAATGACTACGCGGAAAGGGAGGCAGGGGCAATTTTGCGCAGGAGTTTGTTGAGAGCAGCCACCTTCTCTTCCAAGAGAAAAGATTTCTTCTCTGCGCTTTTCTGCCTCTGCTCTGTTACCTGCAGAGCCTTCATGAGTTGAGAGTTTTCAACATAGAGGTCCTTCAGCAGCAGATCTGACTTGGCATTCTTAGCCAGCTGAGGGAGGAAAGGAACACAGACATTTCTCAGAATTGTTGGCAATTTATCTTCCATCATGACAAGCAGTGTAGTGTTAACATAATTCTCATAGCCTACCTGTTCCTTTAACTGATTGACCTTCTCCTGTAGCATCAGACGCACACTCTTTAGCTTGGCTTCCACCTCCTCCATCCGCTCCTGCATGTTCTCCATCACTTTCTCATACTGTTCCTGTTAAAAATGAAATTTTTTCAGTTATAAGTTGTTTCAAGTGATTTCCTAAAGTCATAATCTTATACTTTCTAGTTCATTGAGCCCATCTCTGCCTCACTGCTCCCCAAATAAGTTCTCAAAATTTATTTATTTTTTTTGAAAACCTAAACATGACTCCAGTTTATCTATAATTTATGTAGATGTACAGGTACATAAATAATAAGAATAATAATAAACCATGTGGTCACTGTGCATGGTGCAAGAAACAGTACAGTAAGTCTACAATATTTAACATTGTAAATGGAAATATGTAGAGTAGGATACAGTTTATGGTTATGCAGTTTAGTTTGATTATATGCTGTGTTCATGTTGAATGTACCATAGTGAACAATGTTCAGACTCACTGTTTTTCACTACTGCAGTACATAAACACACTTTCTGAACGCCCATAGCCCATTTCAAGATGTTACGTAATACAAGTTATGGAGACCTTCATAGAATTAGAAAAGGTATCTGACTGAAGTTATTTTCATTAATTAAACTTTGTACTGCAGTACAAAGTTTTCCAGAACATTCAATGGGGCCTTTAAAAAAACATTACAAGGATCTAGATTTATCTTTACTTGCTATTTGCACTTGATCCCTGATCTCTGATATGCTTTGCATTCATTAATTACAACTACAAGCTGATGACTTGATGGTCTTTTCACAATGTCCACAAATAGAAGCTAGAATTCTGGGTTTTTCAATTAAAGCTCTGAGTATCCACTAAAATAACAATTCAGAAAGAACATTTTCTTTCAAAGTGACATTATTCAGCAAATACACAATTTTGCTTCAAGGAAACCATGCCTGGGATAGTACAGCTGATTTACCTGCTGAAGGCTCAGCTGAGTGCTGGCCTGCTGTGCCCGAGACCGAAGCTGCTCTTCCAGCTGCTGAGTTCGGCTCTGCTGCTCAGCCAGCTGGGCTTGCAGGTGAACCAGCTGCTCTCGGGTGCCGATGTTTACCTGCTCCCGAAGCTGCTGCACCTCACGCACATGCTGAGCCTGGCTCAGTGACAGATCAGTGTTTGCCCTTAAAGCCTACACACATACACACACACACAAAATTAAATATGCTGAAAAATATTTTTCAGACAACTACCAGAAACATTAAAGAAACGGCATATTTCGTACCTGTTCTTCTGCCCTGTGTTTGGCAGTCTCCAGCTCTGCTTGTTTATTCTTTAAGGTGAGGAATTCATGTTGTACCCTCTGAAGGTCCAGCTCTTGCATCTGCAGCTTAGATTCTGAGACTGCCACCTACAAATAAATGAAACAAACCCAAATTCACATTACATGACCTTCATAGACTGCGAATTCAGCCATTTCCTAATTATGTAAATCAGTGCAGTTTTGTGTGGTATAATACTGTACAAAAATCTAAACAAAGGAATTTATATTTCATGTTTAATTACAGAAATAATGATTTTGAAGACTTTGTATCAAGGCACAGATTTAGAGTGTCTGTGAGCCTGTCTAGATTTTAAAAAGGGCCAGACAAATTTTGTCAACAATACAGATACTGATCCTAAGAATTTTCAAGTTAGATAAACTATAATAAGCTAATATCATTTAAAGTGGTCAAAAAATAAAACCGACTCTAATAGCTTGTCAACTGTAAATTGTCAGTTATCATTTTTAAACAGCAGAAACTCACAAAGTCTTAAATAGGGCAAATATTGAAACAATGGAGGTTATTTCATCAACTAACCAATATATTTGTTGGGGCCTAGCTTTAAGAGTCCTTCCTGACTAACCTTGTCCAGAAGCTCTTGGTTGTGTACATGCACAGTCCTCAACTCTTCCTGCACAGAACTTGCTGCTGCCTCTTCTTGCATCCTGTGAATCTCCTGAAGCTGTTCCTTCTCTTTATGAAGCTCACGCATACTGGCTTCAAGTTGCAGAACCTATTGAACAGCAGTATTGAAACATGAATGCAGGGTACATTATTTTGGTTCTGAAAGTGAGTAATACAGTAACAAACCAGATTTATTTTAAAAGGAACCTTTTCTTGAGATTCTTTCAGCAGAATGTGCTGTGCAGATATCTCCTGGATGTGAGCCTCCTTTTCCTTGTTCATTGAATAGAGCTGGGAGTGAAGCTGTGCTGTCTGGGTTTCAAGAGTGTCAATACGCTCCTGAAGTCTTCCAAGCTGCAATATGTATATGGTTTGCTTAGTACAAAACATGAGCAAATGCTTTTGGAGAACATGTATTTCTTGTCAAAGCTTCTCACCTCTTTGTTTCTTTCCTCTCCTCCCTTTAACAGCCCATCCTTGTCCTGCTGCAGAGACTGGTTTTTCAGCGTTAAGCTGGTCAGCGCAGACTCTACCTCTGTCAAATAGAGGAGCTGCCAAAACAAAACATTTTAAAGGGGGGGGGACTTCAGATTGACCATGAAGTTGCCTTATATTTTAAAGTAAAAATGTTCCATTTAAACAGCAATAAATTAAAAGGGATAGAATCTAAAATACAAAAACATGAATAATATACTACACCTTGTCCTTTGCTGCTTTTAGCTCCCTTTCTAGGTGTTCCTTTTCTTCTTGCTTGCTGACCTGCATCTGAAGTTTCTCTCTCTCTAGCTGGCTCAGTGTGTCCTGCAGCTGTTTGATGGAAACAGCTGCCTCTTCCTGCTCTTGAGACACCTGTGCAAGCCTTTCAGTCAACATTTGCGCTGCTCCTTGGTCAGAACGGAGGCGAGAATTTAACTCTGCATTCTCATTGCTCAGCTGCAGGTTTCGCGTGCTCAGGTCCAGAACCTCCTCTCGACACTTTGAGTTCTGTTTTGTATTTTTTAATGAGAGATGATTTTATTGGGACTAGAAATGACATGCAAAAAATTTGGTCAAGCATTTATTTGAGAAATTATCTTGCCTCTTTGTGTAACCTCTCCACATCCTCACGAACTGTTGTATATTCCCTCTCCATCTCCTCAAGTTTCTTTCTGTAAGGATAAATTATGAACCAACTATTAAAATGAGTAAATTAAGAATTATTTTCATTAAACTCAAGGCTACTCAGATATGTAATTATTTGACAGGTAATCTGTGTGATTTTGGCTGATTCAAAATTTTCTTAGCGCCTACATTTTTAGAATTTTCGCATGTACAGCCTATTAAAAATTCACTTCAGCTTATTATTATGAAGAAATAAAAGATTAGCCTAGGACAGCCATAATTTTATTGAATAAAAGAATTTTCCTTGTTTGTTTGTTTGTCCCCATAGATTGACAGATTTACTGCCAGTTATTTGTAATACTTTAAAATTAATGGAAATTTAAATATAAAACTGAATTTTATTATTATTAATTATTATTAATTTGTCTGTTTAAATATTTATTAGTTTCTGATCACTTTCACTCAAAGTTGAAGATAAACTGGACTGCACATAGTCTTGCTTTTTGGAACATGACCCCCTGTTCCCTCACTCCAGCCCCTCCTCTGCCCTCCAAGACATAAACAAACACACATGCTCAGACCACACGTGCTGAAGCTTGTCAGTGTCAGTCATTGGGTTGATTCATGATTGCTGACTGCGTAATGCAGTACAGAATCAAAGAAAGTATGCTAATAAACATAAAAATAGAAATAAATAACCGTAGTGAAATTAAGATGTAGAGTATGTTTAGGCACAGATAGAGGGTCCCTTTGTTTTTCTGAATGCTTTGGGGAACTGTGCTCTGGATCACTCTCTATACTCGCTCACAGACACGAGGAGAAGGGCCAGATCAAACACATGCAAGGTGTGATGTTTATAGAGAATGAAAACATATCAGGATAGAGTGGATTTTGTGTTTTCAAGTGGGAAAAGTTGCTGATGCTTTGTTGCTCCTCGATAAATCCACTACAGTTATTACTGTGATATGTATATCATGTCTGTTTACCTTGTAAAATACCCACAAAATGCAGACTTTTAGTTCTAAAAGTTAATAGATTTTCTTAAAAAGGGAAGAAGGTGTACCTTTTTTTATTGACCTCCTCTTCAAGCCTCGTCACATCCTGGTGCAAAACAGCCAGCCTGTCTTTCAGTGCACTGTTTTCAGAATTAACCTCATCAAGCTGGGCTCTACAGTTGGAAACAAAGAAAGGTGTTTCAAAGACTTCGGTCATAACTAGATCATTTGACGACTTTCAGTGTAACGTTAAGTGAAATACTGATTTAAATGAAAAAAAAAAAGATACATCAGCAAAAATTAGTTGTTAGATGATGCAACACTGCACATAAGGTGGTGTATTAACAGTCATTCATTCTGTAAAAAAATCATGCACAAAAATCTTGAGTTAGCACAAAAGCTTCAGTTAGTAGGATGCAAGTGAAATGAAAACTCAAGACTTGCTAAAGAAGTCTGAAAAATCAAAATGCAAGTGTGAAGGGTTAAATGCAATTTCATTCCATGACACAGTCCGGTATAGGAGACAGAATGGTGAGAAGTGCTCTTGCAACTATGTCATTCAACACTTTTCATCCATGTTGGAGAAGCAAAACAGCGATCAAGGCGGCGAGGATTAATCTGTTTTCTCTCTCATTTGTCATCTACCAGGCCGAGTGCCACAAACCTGTGTGGACTGGCTGGGTCCATCACTGTTTCCAGAGCCATGACCAGCTTCTCCATCTCCAGTAACTGCTCCTTCATTCGGCTCTTCTCCTGCTCAAATGCCTCCTCCAACTTCCGAACCTCTGTCTGGGAGTCCATCAGTGACTGCTGCAGCTGGTTGGTGCTGTTGTCTGCCTCTTCTCTCAAGGAGCACAGCTCCTTTTCCTTGTCCTCCAGCAGGCTAGTCATAAGTTGTACCTCATTAGAAAGATGGCTGACATTTTGAAACAAATCCGCCTTCTGACGTACCTCATTCCAGAGCAAGTCCATCTCTTTGTCTTTGGCTTCCAGCTGTCTCCCAAGTTCTAGTACTTGGTTGTCCTTGTGCTGCACGTCTACTCTCAGCTCCTTAAGGTCCTCCTTGAGCTTGGTTGACTCAGCCTCCATTTCCACAATCTGGGATGAAAGCTGGTCTGAAAGACGACAGTAAGTGGACTTCTCCTGTAAAAGTTGGCTCTTCTCCTCTTCCTCCAAGTTTAATAGGGTCTGGAGTTGATCGACCTTGCCTTGCTTCTGGCTTAGGATATCCTGAAGGGTTTGAGCCATTTCATTCAATTGGTTCCGATCTTCAGAAAGCCTCTGAACCTCTGCTTGAAGGTTCTTCAGAACAATGCTTTGACCCCTTAGTTCCTCCATAAGCCTATTTCTATGCTTCTCCACAGACTCTAGCTCAGAAGCCTGTCTTGATAGGTCTTCATCTCTATATTTCAGTGCATCATGTGTTTTCTCCAAGTTATCTCTAAGCTGCTCCAGTTCCTTCTCTTGTTCCTCAAGCCGTGTTTGCTGCTGGACAAATACAGAGGACAGGCGATTGCAGTTTCCCTGCATTCTTTCCCTCTCCTTTTGCAACGTCTCTGATTCTGTTCTCATGCTCTCTAGCTCCTGTCCAAACTGACTCAGTTTATCAAGAAGCTCTTGTTCTCTCTTCTTGCCCTTTGCATGCCTCTCTTCAAGCTGGGACAACTTGCTGAGAAGCTCTGCTTCTTTGTTCTTCTCCACCTTCTGTCGAGAAAGCTGGTCAAGAAGCTCTCTCTTCCTTTCTCTTTCCAGATTAAGCTTGTGCTCTAGTTGAGACACTTTACTGAGAAGCTTTTGCTCTCCCTCCTTCTTAATATCCAGTTCCCTCTCTTTGGCGTGCAGCTCTGTGGTCAAATTTTGGATTAGGGCATCCTGGGCCTTCATTGAGATGGTGTTGTCTTCCAGTTGAACACACATCTCCTCCAGCTTCTCCTCAAGCTGTCTCTGTAAATTGAGCAACTCCTCTTCAGCTCTAGACTCCATTTCGGCCTCAGCCTGCATCCTGCAGATACACTCCTTCAGCTCCCGGACCTCCTCCTGGTGCTTCTCTTCCAGTGTCTTCCTCTCTTGAGCAGCGCTGCTGCAAATCTGAGCCTGCTCTTCTCCCAAGCGCTCAGCACTGAGAAGGCGCTCCTTGCGCAATTCCTGCTCCAGCTCCTGCACTCTAGCCTCCCATGCCCCCATCTCCCTGCAGCGCTGCTGAGTCTGCTCTTGCAGCTGCTGCTGCAGGCTGCGCTGAGCCTCAATAGATTCCAACTTCATTTGCGATAACTGTTGTTCCATCTCCTCCCTAGTACACAGCAACATGCTACATTTTTATATGTGTATATCTACATCCACGGCAGCTCTACCAGTAAATATATGCCTGAAAAAGTATAATACTTTTACATATTTCGCTTTGGGTGAACTTTGGAGAAATATGTTGAAAAATTGCAGCTAGGGGATTTAAAACTCTCACTGTGCTATTAACAAAGTTCAAATTTAACTGGAAACCTATACAAACCCTGAAGTTACATGTATTCCCTGCATCAAAACACATGATCCACCTCATAAAAGGCTTGATAATTACCTGAACATCTAATCAGGTGTGTTGCAGTGCAAAAAAAAAAAGTAGGAAACATGGTAGAAATAGTAAAATGTAATAGAAATAAGGGGGTCAGCAAAGCTGAGCAGTAGATTATAATGTAGTAAATGGGACCATTGTGTGAATAATGCTAAATAGTGGTGAAGATTTAGGCACATGTTGGACAAAAACAAACATCACAGGTCAATAATATTTGAATAATAGTTACCTTTGCTCCAAAATTCAGAGTATGTATGTCAGTATTAAGTGAACAGGTGGGGAATGCTGTGAAATTCAGAATATTACCTTTTTCCACCACAGATGATGCTATGAAACAGTTGAGAGTGTGGACTTTTGGATCTAGTGATATTTAGTTAGAAGTAGGCATAAATGGAATGCTTTTAACTGTTGCAATTTGGCAATGGAGGGTCTCTGAGGGTTAAAATTAAATTACACCTGTTCCAGTGATTAGTGGAGGAAGTAAAAAATATAAATTAAAACTCTGCTTCTACTTTCATTTAGATTCAGCTGAAGATTCAGAGATCGCAGAATGTCACAGTCAACCCACCTAACAAACAGCACTTCCTGGTCCATCTTCAGCTTAAGCTCTGCCTCCAGTTGATCTTTCTCCGAGGTGAGCCGGTGCACAATGTTGCTGATCTCACGAGCGTAGTTCTGCTCCAGTTCGGCCTGCTCCCGCTGAGCCCGTCGCTCCTGCTCAGGACCCCAGGCCACACCCTCACTCTTAACCCTTAGTTCCCCCTCTAGCCTTTCCACAGTCTGACGCAGCTGCTCCAGTCTTTCCTCTGCCTGGGTCTTCTGTTCCTCCAGCTCACTGATTTCCATCTTGTAGCTCTGTGCGATCTCTTTCCTCTCAACCTCCATGTTCTGCTTCATCAGCTCTATGGTGCGCTCATAGAAATTCACCTGCAAAGAATGCACAGTAAAAATTAGACCTTTCTGTAGGCAAATGAGAATTGCAGTGAGATATAACCGTTAATGTTCATTACAAACTAATGATTCTGATCATTTTAGTGTAGTTTGCACTACACTATCTGTTTCTATTAGTTGTTAGCTGCATTACCCTGGAATATTCAATGTAAAAACCAAAGAACCATATTTTGGATATCAAATATATCTGGGTGGTACACGGCATTTGGGGTGAGGAAAAAAATATTTCTTTCCACTGTCATTTCTCAGAGGTATGGTTAGTTTGTTTCTCCCTAGTTCTTAAATCAGGAAATACCTGGGCTACATTCAAAGCAAGATGAAGAAATACCTGGCTCATAATCATCACAAATTTCAGCAGTTTTTTTTTTTGCAAACTCTTGCCCTCTTAAAAAAAAAAAAATAATAATTGTGCACATATTGCTGCAAATATTGAAAAGCCAAATCAGAATCACATATTTCAGTCCACAACACTTATAAAGGCTTGGGTATTTGTACCTTGGTATCCAGCTGGATCTTCAGATCCTGGACCTGATGTTCATACCTCTCCTTCAGTTGCTCCATGGCTAGCTCTGTTTCAATGCTCACAGTGGGGGTCAAACTGTCCAAAGAGCCCAAGACTGTCAACAGACGAAAGCCAACATTGTGTGAAATACTTTTTCCAGCCTTCAAAGGACAAGACAAATCTCATTCCCATAATACATTACCATTCTTGTCAGTGCCTTTCTTGACCTGAGGAGATGTGACTCTTTTTATTTCAGGATCATCTACATGTCAAACAGGGAGAAAGAGCAGTTTGGTGATCGACTCAGTGACTAAATGAAAAAAAAAAAATTCTAAATATCGTCAAAGTGTTGCAAAAACTCAGTAAAATATACCAGAATCAGATTCAGTGGTCAGTGCTCTGCGACTGGACCAGGTGTGAGTGGAGAAGCTGTCCCTGGATCGTCTGCTTCTCCTTCCTGAGCCTTGACTCTTCAGTGTTTCCAGTTCAGAGCTCAACTCGTCATTCCTGTCCTGCAACTCCTTTTGCACACAAACAGTACCAGTCATTGGTATGTAAACCACAGACTGCTAGTGAAACCAACCAAAACTAGTAGTTCAACAAAATTATATTTAAGTAGGTGAGATGCATCAGAAGGAGTTCACCAACAACTAAAATCACTGTATTTGCTTAATCAAAAGTTCACCTTTATATTCATCACTTCTAAAACATGGTCATGAATACAGATTTAAAATACTTCAGGTTTCAAGTTTTAAGCTAAGTAGAACAAACTCAAGTATTCAATGCAAATAGTTAATGAATTTTAAAACATGTTAGTTTTGTTACTTTAATAGATTATTTTTTTTTTTTTACTAAACCCCATTTTCTCCTCTGTTAGTGTGGCAGCACCAATGACTAAATAAGAGGTTTTTGTTGCCACTGACATTTTACTGGTTAAAGGGGAATGCTACTGATTTTTCAGATTTTTTTGCAGAAATGTTAAAATATCAGTGTGATTCCCCTTTTAGTTCATAGCAAGAGTATATATGACTATGCTAGCTCATACCAGCCAGCCAGTGTGGTTCACTTCAGCAATCTCACACAAAGGCTTACCCTGCACTGAAGTTCGTACTCCTTTATGATCCCTGAGAGACGCTCCTCCTGGCTTAGTCCCGTGCTGTTTGTGTCTAAACCATACTGTCAAAACATATCAAAGACAGTTCAAACACTAATCATGATCATTCAGAATTATTACTTATTGAAGAATTAAGATTAAGCAAAGTCAAACATCTAAGAGGAGCCACACACAAACCACAATGTACGGACCTTGTCCTGTAGCACATGGTCTAGCTCCTTCTTCAGTTTAGAGATGGCGCTTTCTGATTCAGACAGCTTCCCCTTCAGAGCACACATCTCCTCCTCCAAACGGCAGTTCTCCTGTAACGGCAGATCAGCGATTACTTAACCTGACACCACCACTGCTCACAGAAACATACACCACAGCTCTGCCTTCTGGCCTTCTAAATGAAGTGTGATCACAAAGGAGCCAGAACATTATGCAAAAAGACCCACTGACCCAGCTGTAAGGCAATATCTAAGGAAATATTTGCAGAGTGAATTGGTGGGTTAGTCAATATATCGTTCAGCCTGCTTTTCATGCAAAGTGGGCTCCTATCTCTCTGCAGAACTCTTTTTGTAGACACTGTCTTCTAACGCAGTGTTGGAGGCCTCTGCTTTATAGAGAAAATGAAGCTAGTGTGATGATGAGCTGTGGTCACCTTAATGGCAGTGGCGGCTTCTTCCTGCAGAGTGGCCTCTTGGGCCTTGAGGAGTTCCAGTTCTTCCTTTAGTTTTACTCTCTCTTTCTCCACCTGCTGTAGCAGCACCTCATTCTCCTGCTCTGTCTCACTCCTCAGTGCAGTCAGCTTATCCCTGAAGTCCTGCTCCAAATCCCTGCACCATGCAGAGAGAAGAGGATAATGTTTAATCTTACTTCAGTAAACTCCTTTTAAAGAAATTAGACTCTCAAAACAGAAGTGATTATTTTTTTAAACATATGGGTGTGTTCAGTTAAGGGAAACATACGGTTTCCCCAGATTCTTTAACACAAAAATGTGAGCATTGCATAGCCACTGGGAATACCTGTAGTGCTGACTGCTACCCACTAATCTAGAGGCCAATGGTCCTAGCTAGCATTAGTGATAACACTACCCCAAATGGTCATCTGACTGTGTGTTATAATTCAGCCAGCATAAAAAAAAATAAATTCATTAAAACACCTCCTACTCCAAACTATCCACCCAAACACATTTAGTCTTTCACAACTTTCACCTTCAAGATATATGCACTAATCTTACTTGATTTTAGACTCATTAAGTGACTCCATGGTGGCATGACGGTCATCAATCTCTCTGACCAGCTGGAGGTTTCGACGGTCAGCCAACTCCAAGTCTGTCTTAGCCTTGTCTCGCTCCTGACAGGCCTGGTGTGCCAGCTCTCTATAGAAGGGAACACCATCTCACCAATGAGTCACTCAGTCAGGATGTAGATGTAATGATCTAGACATGATAGCTTGTGCATACAAGGCAGACTTGTTATTGTTACATGAGTATCAAATAACAGTCATTATTGTGCCTATTATAGTTCAGACATTAGTACTATGCAACATCACCACTGGGTGGAGACAAACTCTCATCTAAACTGTAATATTCACAGATGCACTACAAGCTATTTTGCTGACACACAGTAGAACACGGAAGAGCATCAAAAACCCACTGTAGGAACTGGATTTCATCCTTGTAGGAGATGAGGGCAGCCTGGTGGATGCCGTTGCCGCTGACCAGCAGCTCATTGTCCAAGGCCAGAGTTAGCTCAGCAAGGCTCAGTCGCTCCTCCAAAGGGAAGTCCAGAGTCTGCATAACAGACAGAAAACAATGTGCCAAATTCAGGCAATATGGGTCATATGATACAAAAACCTTGTTTTACGTGAAAAATTACCACATCGTGCACACTGAAGTCATCAGTAACAAGATAAACAATATTTTTATTATAAAAAAAAAGAAAAAGAAAAAATTCGATAAAAATTAAAATAAATCAGGAGTATAGTTACCTATATTATCTCAAAAGTGGCCATCAAAAGACATGTTTAATTCTCACTATAAATGAGTAAACTTGGAAACTCAAAGGTTTCAGGTGATGCTCAAAGATCTCCAAACTTCTCTCATCACAGAGATCCCTTTTTTTTTTTTAAATCAACATAATATTTTGTCAGAAATAAGGATGTGTGATCTTGCAAGGTGAACCACTCACTTGCAGGAAGTCTGCTTTGTATCATAAATATCACTCTGAAAATTAAACCAACATACTTTGTTAAACTAATATGCACTTAATGCAGTTAAACTGCACTTTTCAGTTGTAAATAACATCCACTTTGTTAAAGAAAGTTTGTGAGACGAGATGTTTAGTGATTCTCTGGTTGCTTATACTGACCACAAGAGTGACGGAACAGTACTTTGTGCCAATGGGCATCTACATTCAACATATGTAATACACAGAACTACATAAAAAAGATACAGTCAGCAATCACAAGACAAAAGTCAGCAAAGACATGAAAGTAGAAAGAACTATTAGCAAATTAAATGCTTATTCTGTTCAACGACACAAAGAATCTGCTTATATGTAAAAAAAGATCCAGTTCTGACCTGTAGGATGTCGCTGCTGTTACGGATGCCTTCCTCGGTCCATAAAGCGATGACTCTGTCTGGGCTGGTGCAGCCTGATCCATCGTCCAGTCGGGTCAGCAGCCTCTGTCCCACCGTAGCTGACAGCAGCGAGGGTGAGGTGGAGCGCACCACTCGCTCCTCAAGTGCCTGAGAGAGGACAGGAAATGACATGACAAACAGGTACTAAAGCCAAAGCAGCGCTCCTGCACTGATTCTACCGAGTGATAAGAATGGTAAAACCACTTTAACTTTTCACTCCCACACCCCCATCCATCTAACACTGGACAATGTGAGCTTGGATAAAGTCACAGAATCTTTAACATGAGTAACGTTTCACAGTCACAGCACTAATAATCCAAAGCTCTCTGGTGTTGTAACCTTTAAGCTGGCTTAGCCCAATTTCAGCACCAAGCAATACATTCATATTACATCAACACTGAGCCTGTGTTCTGCCCTTTTACCTAATCCACTCTACTGACATATATACTCTTTCTAATTTCTGAAATCAGCTCACATTTGGAATGTCAAATATGTGCCTCCGACTGGAAAGAAATCTCATGAAAGCTTTAGTTACTATTGAGTGGATCACCTCAGAAAAGTCCAGAGTGCTATCTCCAAAAGACTCAATGTTGTCTTCAAATTCCCATGTTATTAAGCTCAAGCCAGGTAAGAGCCCTGAAGCACAGTACATTTTGCCAATATTCCACATTAGTTTAGTTGTAGAAATCCATTCCTTGTTATGTTTAGCAGGGTAGAAAACACAGGAAGCTCCACCTTCCCAGTTAGCTTAATTGCTTCCAGCATGTGCTGACCCCAAGTATTTGGCCTGAAATTGGAGCTGTTTAAACAATCCTTTGGCAGACAGGTGAGTAGTTAGGTGCCTGTGCTTTCTGCCTGTTTGAAAATAGAGACTCTTAGTAACTATGTGAAAATACAAGCTATTTTTTTTTTCAATTAGTAACTGAAAAAGTTTGTAGAAGCCAGTGTGAATACACTGGCCTCTATCATCACATTTACAGCCTAAAAAGTGAAAGCTATACAGCTTTCCTTAACTAGTACACAAAGTAAATTGAAATTATGTAGCATGAGTATGTCTGTGCATCAAAAGTGTCTCTAACAGTGTCTATCTCTGACAGTATACGAGCCATTTTCAAGTGTAAAACTGTAAAACATTATTGTGTGGTTCCTGAACATGCTTGCTGGATTTGCTGACCTGTGAGAAAACACGCTGAGTGTTGGCCCGAATGGGGGTGGATGCAGCAGTGGGTGCAGGTGGGTTTCCATGTCTGAACAGACCTCTCTGGAACTCACTAAGGCTCACTTTCCCATCCTGGTCTTTGTCCAGTTTTCTGAAGAGAGCATCTAACTCCTGTGTACAGAGACAATTGTTCAGCCTGAACTGTTCAGTAACAACACAAACTGCGCTAGTAGATAAAAGGAAAACCACAGTTTTGTTTTTAAAGCTAACTTATGTTTTTTGAGACCTCTCTGGTGGAAATGTAGAAGTGCATGCAACGTGTGGAAGAACATTTTGTAATGTCAGTTGTATTTTGGACCTCTTCTCCCAGCAGATGAATCTGATGATTCAAGCGCATTGAAAGACTATTCAATGCGTTTGCAATCATCAGTCAAAACTTGGTGAACGGCATGTAAGTGGAATGTAAATGAATTATCTACTATTGTCATCATATCTTCATATAACAGTGAAATGTTGATTTTGCCTTTGGGACCTAAACACCGAGCCAGACCTTCTTTGTGAGGCTGCGCATGTGACGTTAATACGTAAAGATGTGAGGTCCCTTGAAATATGGCCCGACGCCTCTGACTCAGGCTTTACAGGGTGACTCGTGGCAGTGTGTAGACATCAAATTTTAGCATTTTTGTCTTTCAGTTTGAACAAAAAGATCTAACATGCATGTTTTGGTAATCTGTTTTATAGCTATTGTTACTTTGGAAACAAAACAGATTTTAATATGAGTGACATTTGTCAAGATAGAAAGGCATGCAATAGTTTGAGAAATATTTAGTACAAGAAGTATATTTAACTTTTTATTTACAATAAATGATCATATATGCCTTTATATACTCCAATGCACATGCTGGGGTCTACACTAGGTGGGCTCTACACCTGAGCTAATTCCACTAAAGAGAATGAAAGCAAGGGTGGCACAGTTTCACTTCCCTCCCCACAAAAATAAATGGAAGTCCCCTCCGAATTGGGATGTGGCTTTGTGGGGAAATTCCCCTGAGGAATACTTTGATGTGGAATGAGAAGCAAAGGAAAACACTGTGTGTTGTGATGAAACAAGATCCATTTATGAACCTGCCACACGATGCATTCTCAAACTGTATTTTGTATGGCTGTACCTCAGACTGCAGATCCTTGAGGCCGATGTGGTCACAGACGAGTGATAACTCCTGCCTGTTCAGTGATCCACCATTACCGACCCCCAGCTCCTCCCACACCGCTTTCACCTGCCCATCAGTAACTTCCTGACATGGAACAGTGAAGTTCTTGGGATTTCCTGAGCTGTCTGGCTTCCAGCGTTTTAACTGACCTGCAGCACACAGACCTCGTTTATGAGAACAGAGATTTAAACATGAAAGCAAAGTTCTCCAGCTACAATGCAGAAGGGCCACAACACTACACCGTTCAGTGTTTTCACTACTTCCATGCAGAACTGTTGAAGGGTTTGATATATAGCTGAGGCTAAACTGTGCTGGGCTGTGTACATCCAGGTGTTTTTTTTTTATTTTGCAAAGTAAATGAGAAATCAGAGTTTTTAAAAGGCTAAACAATTTATATGTACTTAACAAAAACAAACCAGCCATATCCTTTCAGAAATTCTGAAACACTTCATTTGAAAAAGATAAATAGAAATAGACATAAAGAATGCTACTCCTTATTAATTTAGCATCTTACTGTAAGAAAGACAAGAGAATTCAAAATGCATATTATCATCATATAAACTGCCAAATATTCATGGCCAATATGTCACAAAAGTACATTTTAATCTTTTTTTTATTATTGACTAATCGAGACAGCCCTAAAGTTATCAATTACCTTGTGCCTCAAAAGAGTGTTGAATAGACTCCTTGTTGCTCCCTGTGTCTTCATCAGACTTCAGACTCTGGAAGAGATACAGGTAAAAGTTGAGCACTCACTCACTATTAAAAATGATTATGAAAATTATTCCTGCTATGTCAGTTAATATGTTGCTTTTCATCTCATTACACAGCACTGGATTATTATGTGGTTCTTCTGACTGATAAGTTCATGTGTGAGTGTCTTTATGTTTATAGACAGAAAGCGTGCAGCGACACGAACTACCGCAGCAGTGATATCAGAGTGAACAATGACCATAAGGAATTCCAAGCCGCCAACATTACTTGTGCTACAATGAGCAGGAACAACTGGCAGACTGTGGCTTCGGGCTCTAGAGCGAGGTAGCACATCTCTTCAGCAAACGGCCCCTGCAGCCTCGCACTAAAGGGGCTTATGGCCTCATTCCTGAGTGTGGCTTCAGCTCTGACGCATCAGGGCTTATATAAGAAAGTTTCCCCATGGCCAAAAATTACTTAACAGCTCTGTTGACAAGTTTTATTTTTGCTCTACCCTATGAGGCCCATCACTGCTCTGATTTTAAATTTTCTTATTTTTACATGCCTGTATGATGCACTTTATAGGGTTAAACAATATTGAATATATGTGTTACATTAAAATTGAGTGTCATATTAAACATCAAGCAACATTTGAATACAAAAGTACAAGTTTTAAATATACCAAACACTGTTTAAAAACTATCTAAGATGTAAGAACTGTCTGTGCACTCAAGAGTAAGATTATTCTAATGAGAAAGAAAGTACAGAATTCGGTTCTCTTAGGCTTTGAAGATAGCATGGACTGTACCAGGCAATTTTCTTCTGTAAAATGTCTCGTAGTCCACTGTATATTACACATCATCACTGTCCAAAATGGTAACTTTATAGGAAAAGGCAAAAACGTTCTTTTCCTTTAATTCTAGTTAACATAACGTAAATTTAATGTAACAAGATTTTATTCCAAGAAATCCTGAAATCATGATGAAATTTTCACAAAATGGAAAGGGCAGCTAGTGTGATCAAATACTGTAGAAAAATAAAAAAAATAAATTGACTAGAATTTTGGACTGCGATGATGTGACTTGCTACACTGTCAGAAAAAAAGGGTATTGGCCAGCCAACCAATGTAAATGTACCCGCAGACATACAATATGGTTTTTAAGGTTCAATTGTGTATTTGAGTCAAGACAAGATGTATGGAGTCAATGCAACTTAAAAAATACTGCAATGGAATACAGTACAACTATGTTCCCCAACTAAAGGTACAGATTACGTAACCTTGAGGGTCCCACCCCAGTGACAGTATTTGCACCCTAAAAAGGACATTTTTTTTTTCTGAAACTGTACGGTGGATTTACATTTACATTTATAGCATTTGGCAGACGCTCTTTAACCAGACAGTGTAGGGTGCTTGCCTATACAGGATGTAGAGGTAGTAACATGTAGCTGCTTGCATAAAACATATTAAATCTTTCTTTCAAGCTACATAGTGCACTTTAGTACATCTTAAGTGCTCTTCTTAAGCATGAGTTATTCATAATTGCTTTTTTCGCAACTATCAAAAACATCAATGATCTAAACCACAATTTGACCTTTTATTTTTCTATATAAAAGGGGAATTTTGCAGATTTTTCAAAATTTCTGTATAATTCATTGGTTAAGGTGCACACAAAGTCATTCAGACTGGTTTGACACTTCATTGTAAAAAAGATTTCTTTACAGTGGTTTTGATAGGAACCAGAGGTCAAGACGTCTACAACGCAAATACAGCCATTTTATTTACTATCAAAAGTTTTAATATGAAATAGTGATAAAGAACAAAAAAAAGTTTTCTTTTGAGAACTATTTTTAATTACAACACCCAGCACATACACCTTCACTACGAATATAAAAATAATTTTAGACCACAAAGATAAACAATTTTATCAGGCAGCATACTGATAACCATTTTATTTAATAATTTTCTGTAAAAGGGGCTCTTTAGATGTCTTTGTTCCTATCACCACCACTGTGAACAATTCTGTTTCTGTAAGTGTCTCTAGAACGAAGCATTTCCTGTTAAACCACTCTGAATAACTTAATGTCTTAAGCATTTAACTATGCATAAATTTTAGACAGTCGTGGAATTTTAAGCATTTCCCTGACGTGATTTTATGCAACACACTTAAGGGATATGTCTGTGAAAACTTCACTTAAAGTGTTTTAAGCAAGCCATTACTAGAGAATATTACTAAATCAGCATCCAAACCTGAAGGCCATATAACATATTCTGAATAAGCGATTGTGTTTTTGTCATAGAAGCAGACGAAGGAGATTCTGAATAGAACACACTGATGAAATCAGCTTAGATAAACATGGGTCACAGTTCAGCCTCCAGCAACAAGTGATCAAACCCAGGCTGCTGAATGTGGGACAAGCCACAATCAATTTTCATCAGCTTTAGGTATTGAACAACGTTACATAACTTCACACAAACAGCTTTTCAGCCAAGAGCACAGAGCGCTCTGTCTCCTCAGTCTATTGTTTGTACACACTCTCTCTTTTACGCTCTCATTTCACTCCTCCTTCTCTCTTTCGCCCTCTACTGTCTCCCTTACCCTCTCTGTCTTACTCTCTCTCTTTCTCTGTTTGTGTTTCTGAGGTCTTGCTGCTATAGAAAAGTGTCCCAGTCCTAATACTGCTTCTACATAAAGATATTCACACCTTTTGAATGTACATAGCGTTCACCAGCCTCAGAGTTATTGTCCTCCTGACCCATTGTTATTTACTAAGCAAATGGAAAGAGTGAGTCGCTCTTAGAATTATGATATGAACCATAAATTTGATTAAAATAAACTGAATCGCACTAGTTATATGTATGTAGGTCAGTGTTACACTTCTCTTCTTTAACATCGCGATCTTGGTGGACAAAAGCAGATGAGGTAATAACAACATGTCATACTGACAAAGTATGTTATGCAATGCAACACTAAATGCTGCAAAGGTTGGTGTAAAAAATTTACCAGTGCCAGTTCAATTATTTATATAACAAGAGCTGCTGCTCCCATAAACATTCCAGAAAGATATGAAATCCGTGATCAAGGCTGCAGTGGCTATAACCCCTCTTCCCCCACAGCAGTTTAGTCTGCTATCTTTGCCCATTTAGCATGTTTTTCTGAATCCTTTTCACCATTAAATACCACAGCATAACTTACACTCAATTTCAAATCCTCTGGAAATCGTACAGAAGAATCTGTGTAGGCTTAAAGCTCTTTACATAATGCTTAAACTGCTGGACATTTAAACTATTTAAAAGAGCTTACTGGGTGGGGGTTGCTCTGATTTCTGTGCAGTAATACATAGAATAACTGAGGTTTTGCAGTCACATATAGAGAAGAAACTGGCTTAAAAACCACATAATCTCTCCAGCCATTGCAATAGTTGGTGCTGGCATGTTACATAAAAGGCCTAAATATTTCAAACTGAAGAGCAAGCGAGAGAGAAAATCTGGTATGCAACTATGCGTTTCTAAAACGAGAGGAGAAGCAGTAGACCCAATTACAGCCAACTCCTGCTCTTGTTTGGCTGTGTGCTGCCCAGTGTAACGCAGGACTCTTCTGCTTTGCTTAAGACCTACATGAGCTTTTACCCTCGTCCCCACGCAAAACAACTAAACAAGACCTCTAATCCCAGCTAAACACATACAGCCAAATCACTGCATCTGACACGCAGCCATACAGGCACTAAAACACACACACTGGCTAAAATGGAGCCTGGCGAACTGTTTTATAAACACCAGGCAAATGCTGTCCCCTGCCAACACAAACTCAGTAGAGACTGTAATGTGATTGACTTCTCTCTGCCTAAACTCACAGCAGGGGGTCTGAGAGAGATCCTTCTAGCCATGACCTTTTCCACGAGAGAAGTAACCTAACGACCACTGTTGGGCTAAGAATGTCTCTTAACACTCAGAACAATGCATTTAGTGATGGTGTGCCTCCCTTCCCCCTCAAACACTGACATGGATGGATTTCAAACAATGGCACGGCTACAGTAAAGGATTAGTACTAGCGACCACAAATATGGCCCTTTCTCTTTAGTGTCAGGGCAATTTGATGCCTCATTTGAAAGTGAGAAAAGAGAAAAACCTATCTAGATCACAGGATCATTACAGGGTTTCCACCAACACCAACAGTCTGCACATCAGAATTAAACAAGGTAACACCTTAGGGTAGTGTTCTTATGGCTACTAACACCTACATAAGCCCTTCATGACTGACATAGACCTACATTTATAAACATTTATTTTAATGGTGTTATTTGTCATAAAGGTTGCATTTGCCAGTTTTGATGCCAGGTTAGCATAATGAGCAAACATCAGTTGACACAGATTTTTTTTCTGATGTAAGTTTGTTTCACTTTGTAGCTCAGTATGTCACAGTGACATAATGCTTATCAAGTCAGGCCGGTTAAAAAAAGTGAGCATTTTCTGTGGCCATTAGTTAAAGTTTTATTTTATCATTTTTTTAAGCTATGTCACATCACCTAAAAAGTGTCAGACCACAATGCAATATATCAGTGTCATCTGACATAGGTGTTGACTAAAGCAGCCTTTCTGACAGATGATGCCTATTGGAATAAGCATTTATGTAGGTTTATGTCAACTGTCATAACAAGTCTATTTAAGTGTCACGTAACGTACAAACACTGCCCTACAGTAAAGTGTTACTGAAAAAAACACTACACAGGAGTAAGACACAGGCCCTCAGAGTGCACCACAGGTTTCCACTAACATCTTTTCTCTGCACAATCATGGGCACCAGTAAAATAAAATAAATCCAGAAGACAAAAAACAGGCACAGGCCCTTTTTAATAGCACTCATGAACTATAGAAAGAGAGTGGAAAAGTGAATTGGACCAGTCTTTGATCCCAAGCCAAAAGTAACAGTGAGGGCTGGTGAAGGTGGGGGTGCAGAAAAAGGCAGCCACTTGCACATTCCACGCTGCCGCACTTCCTGAGTGGAGAGCAGCTGGGCTCGCGCTCCATTAGAGCTGGAGTCAGTCAGTGGCTCAGGTACTCAGTGCAATAACTGTGCTATGTAACTATAAACAGCAGTAAGAGTAACACTGAGCACTGGCTAACAAAGGCTGTAGCATTTAGCTGCTTTCAAAACCTGTCTGAATCCCACATATGAAGGTCCACTTAGACAAGGACAGAGCTGTAAGTATGTGTGCAGTCCTGACATCCTTAAAAACCAAACTGGCAAACCCCAGTTGCCCTTTTTGTTTTTTGGTGAGAGAGTTAAGTATCATGCATGTCCAATGTAGTATAATGCATGCTACTCACTGTATATCTATTTATCCTTGAATAGATATAGTCTATTGTCTTAAATAGGCTGATTCTGTCTATTGCACATTTACAAATTCTGCTGACACCAACATAAAAAAAAATCCTTGTGCATCTGTATTAAAATTTCTGATTCTGATTCTTACCTCAACACTCTCTAATGAGGTGGAGCGTCTGAGCTTCGCCCTCCTCACACCCGTAGCAAGTGTCTCATCCTGCTCCTTCCCAAATGGAAGTGAGTCTTCCAAGTCTGCTGGCAGCACGGAAGCCATCTTATCAGGCCGTGATCTGCGTCCATATCGTTTAGTCCCCTTCACAAACTTTGGCTTCACCTCCTCTGGGACTGCTATGGGCAAAGGGGAAACATCAGTGCCAATTAGGAGCAAGCAAAGATAAACATGCAAGAGAAAAAGAAAGTGAAACTGAACTCTTGCAAAATCAAAATCTCTTTCAAGCTTATTTTCTGAGCGCTGTCATGGCTTATAAGATGAGAACTGTATCTAAAAGGAAATGAAACCCTAAGGGAAACATCTCAAAACCTATGATCACTGGTTTACCATCTGGTTTCCATTACAGGTCTCTTTATCAAAAGTTCAGACAACAGCAAGTAAAAGATGTAGGACACAGAAAACATTAATATAGTATTCAATTCACTTCCAAATGGCGACACAGCTCCATAATCACAGTACAAATATTAGACGAGATGAACAAAGAATCCAAATCTTGCTTCCAGAATCTGCATACCCCACCAAATCAAAGCATACCTCTCATAAGAGTAGTCATTACAGCCGCTTAGCAGACGCAAATAGTTCCTCTGACCGCTCCTTCCAAATGAGCAATTACAGTAAATGATTCCATAAAATACAGAAGTGACAAACATGCATCTGTTTCTAAAAATGCAGGACTGACCCACAGGGCTGCGCAATATGTAGTCTGTTATCACAGTTTTAGCCTTCGCAATTCTGATCCCGCAAAAGGATGCAATATCCACTTAAGCAGTAAAAACAATCACTGAATGTTTCATTGTTTGTTGTCAGCATTGTGACCAATTACAGGTGTTTCTGATGAGGTTTGGACGAATCAAGGAATTCACATGATCCAATAAGCATTTTTCTGGTCAAACATGATGCAGGCCAAACTTTTAACTATGTGTGTTCAGTATACTGCAACTGCAATTCATAGCAATATAATCACAACAGCACTCAGCAGTGTCAAATTACCTACATTTGTGAGAGATACATGAACTTAAGTAATTAAAAACAGATACTACACAGGAAAAAAGACAAACCAGTCTTTTTTATCATGACAAAACAAGCAGACAAATGCATGAAGTGCAGCTATTCAGCTTGCCAAGCTAGGGTAGTATTGGCTCTCAGTGATAAGATGAATGACCCTGGTCTTGCTAAGGAGACCTTCTCAAGTCTGGTGATTAACTTTTTGCACAAAACACTCTGTTGTAACTGCAACTCTGTGATAAACAATGAACAAATGGTGAACAAATGTGACTCTAGTTTATCAGAAAGTACAGATAAGTATGGGTTTATGGCAGGAAAAGAGTTTCAAAATTACAATAATAGTTAATAGTAGACATGGGAGCTTAGCTAAACTGCACAAAACTTGGTGCTGTAATATTGATTTGTGCACCTGGTTCAAGGTAACTGCTCTCCTCCTCAGACGTGGACAAGTCCAATGATCTGGACAACACAGCCACAAATCCCTCCTTGAATTCTTCAAAATTGACCTGTGTTACATAACAGGACAGTATTAACATATTTATAAAGCAGCATACATGTTGTATTTCCACAAAACCATAACTAATGAAAGCTGAAACATTGAGTTTATTCTGAGTTCATAAGAATCTTACCCTTGCATAATGCTGTGGTCCTAAAAGGGTGTCCAACAGCAGTGGGAGGTGGGCATCCAAACTCAGTTTATGGCACAGTGCAGTCAGCTCCTCTTTGTCAAGGTAACCAGTACCTGTAGTATCACAGCTATCAAATTCCTCTTTTAGCTGAGCTACATAGCGGTTCTGCTCCTCTTCATCCATCCCACCACATACTGCAGAATAAACCGGATCTGTAGAGGAAGGTTTTATAATAAGAGTGATTAGCAGAGATGACTATATGCATGAAAAAAAGGCATTGCACATTCCGTACTTCGTCAAAAAAATACGCAGGACCACGCTAACATGTATCTATTGTTGTTAAGAACACAGACAGCAGCCTTTGGTCATATCACTCACACAGAATGTGTAAGTCTATATAATAGATATTATTACAGTACTTTTGTGTACTACTGTTTAATACTTTACTACTAGCCTTACATTTACTTTAAAGGTCCCATATCCTACATTTCTATTCACTTATTACATTTATGTGATTTATATACCAATTCATTTTTTTCCACAACTGTTTTCTAACCTCTCTTTATTTATTTTGTTACTGTGCCTTTAAAACTGATGCATGTAAATAAATGACCTCTGTTCAGAGTGGTTGCCCTATGTTGTGCTTCATTTAAAAAAAACGCAGTCCAGTTTTGATAACATCCCTGATAACGTGAGCAGGCAGGTTTAACCTGGTGTAGCCTGAATATGCTGAAATAAATGTGTTGGGATTCTGTGACATCACAACAACAGTGAATTCAAAGAAGCCTGTTTTTGCTGCTTAGTTTCTGTACACGGAATTTATCGACTGGGGAGTGAATGGTACATTTTGAAACTGTAACAATGTTTACATATAACATCAAACACTTTTATTTAAAAATAAAGCAAAGAAATAATGGTTTTGCATGATATGGGCCCTTTAACAAAAATCTAAAATACCAGTCACTTACAAGTTTAAAGTTAATGTTGCTTAAAAGAAAATACTACCATTATAGTATTGGTGGATAACCACGGTAAGGCTATGACTGTAAATCTGTAACACACCACCACTAACCCTTTCTTTTAAAATTAGGATATGTAATTCAAAATCCTAAGAATAAAAAAAAAATTAAATAATTAATCAAACGTAACTTATAATACAGGAAGTGTATGATCACATTGGTGGACACTTGCCATGTATTTAGTAACAAAACAGACAGATGGGAGATGGGCATCCAAGACTTACTTTTACAGAAATGTAATACTTCTTTGCATTATGGAAAAACAAATTTTCCCCACTTTTTTAATAAAAAAACAGTGTTTGGTGTAATATGTAAACATTAATAAATTTTCAAAATGTACCTTAGTCCATACAGTCAACATACGGAAACTAAGCTGCACAAACAGCCTGTTTTGAACTCACTGTTTTTGTGATGTCACACAAACCATCGCATTTACACATATCTTCCTTTTCAACCTACAATAGTTTATAGCTCTGCCCATACACACTGAAGCTTCAAGGATTGTTTCAGCTGGACTAGTTTTTGAATGAGGGAGAATACAGTGCAGCCACTCACAACAGAGCTTATTTACATATATCTTAAAGGCACAGTAAAGAACAGTCTGTTTAATTCTATGGGATACAGAGAGGCTGGAAATGGTCATGTAAAATGAATAATGACTGTTTTGGTACATAAACACACATAAATGCCATCAGAGGCATTTCCCATATGGAAACAATAAACAACAAGAAAATTAGGATATAGGCTCTTTAAAATAATACTAATGGTCTCATACAAGCGCAGAGTTAATCTAGGTTTACTTTAACTAGATACAATAAGCCTAAAGCTAGACGACTAGCATAGTGAGAGAGAGAGAGAGAGAGAGAGAGAGAGAGAGAGAGAGAGAGAGAGAGAGAGAGGGAGAGAGAGGGAGGACATTTACAGTGTGGTAGTTTTGGTACTGAGTATGATCAGTAAAGTTTGAAAGCTAATGTTCAGAGCTGCTTTATGAGTTTATCTAGATTACTTTAGGGCCACTTCCCACAGTGAACTGCGACCGTTAGGCAGGTTAGTTATCTTCGCTGCAGGCTAAACGCTTCACCATGGGAACGGAGCGGGACTACGGCGAAACAAAAGGCTCAACAGCACGAATGAGAAACTTCGTCCTATAGCCGCTCCGTGTGGAGGCTGTAGTCGCCTGTAATCACTCTCTCCACAGAGCAGCAGACGAGTGGGCGAAAATATGTGGTGGAGAAAATATGCAGACGTAATGACAGTGCTGAAATCTGAGTCCAGCTTACCGTTTAACTGCTCACCGCCGCCACTCCGGAGAAAAGTCCACTCGATCTTATCCTAAGCGTCCATGACTCGCAGAAACCAGCGAATAACTGAAGCGGTAACGTTTCCCTGAACCAGCAGAGCCCATCACATCCACCGATGTGAGCAGAAGAGCGGGCAGTAACGGGACGGACGCTCAGCAGAAGCTGGTACGGGGAGGTACTTAGTTGTTACCGCTCTTTCAGTGATGCTCAGTGTGAGAGACCGCGGGGAACAGGCTTTGCTATTTTGCAGCCCCTGCTGGTCAGGCGGCTCATTTTTAGTGAATTTTAGGGATGGACGATACCACCGTCTTTCTTTTCGATCCGATTAGTAGTAAAAAGGAAAGCATCCCAGTGCCAATTCGCATACTTTTAAAAAACGTTTTGTTCATGTTAAAAAGGGAATTCTTTGAGATTTACAGTGTGTGGTGGGCTTACAGTCATGGCCAGACATATTGGCACTCTTGCAGTTTTACCACATAATGCAAATAAATAAATAAACCAAATTTGTCTTTGAAATTGTGAAAGATATTTGGAGCAGGTGAACATCCTATACTCTTAGACACATTTCAGGTGTAGGCAATATAGAAATAATAGTTTGAACCAGTTTAAATAGAGAAAAGTTGAGTACATCTTTGTGTTGTGAGTCTGTGTGTCCCAAGCTGAGCATGGAGAGACAAAAGAGGAGGAAAGAATTTTCTGAGGATCTGAGAAGCACAATTTCAGAAAAGCATGGGCAACACCAAGGCTACAAGTCCATCTCCAGACTGGAATTTGCAAAATCTTACCTTAGGAAGCCAAAATCCTACTGGGAACCAAAATAGATCTTTTTGGTAAAGCACATGATTGTTCTGTTTACAGAAATACACAGAACACAGTCTGTACGGTCAAACATGGAAGAGGTTCACAGATGTTTTGGGGTTGTTTTGTTGCTTCTGGCAGCAAAGCACGCATGCCTTGAATGAGTGAATGGCATCATGAAATCCGAACACCAAAAGAATTTTGGAGCGTAACGTAGGGTCCAGTGTCAGAAAATTGGGTCTCTGTCGGAGGTCATGGGAAGTTGAGGGTGCCAATAATTTTGTTCATACCAATTTTGTTATTTGAATGGACAAAAAAGTATTGTAACATTATTAGTGAAATCAACTTTATTTTAATGTATCAAACTATTTAAAGCAATTCATGAGTAACTTGCAAGAAAATCTACAAATCTACACCTTTTTTATTAGTATTGTATAAACTGCAACATGAACTTAAATATTAAGGAGAATATATGTAGCGTACTCTGCTTTCTCTGGTTCTGGACAAACTTTATGCAAATGAGCGAATCAAATTGTTGCTATGTGGTGCATGTCACACTCCTAGTCAAGCAATAGACTTTATTCAATACTCAATACACAAACACACATCAAGCAGGAGTTATAATAGTTGAAAAAACAAATGAAGTATTGAAAAAGTGTGATGTTATAGTGTCAGTTGATTTTTGAAAGTTTAAAAAACAACAGGCTGCTTTCAAGCACCACACATACTTTAACTCTGGGCTTCAAAACTCGCTTGTGTTCTAGCATCACATGATCAAAGCAGCCAAAAGCTGGTGAGGAGAAACAGTTCAGCTCGCTGTAATGAAAATACAGCATTAACTTGAACAGTTCAGGGCTACTGCAGGTTTTGAAAATTTATGAATAAAACATAGACTAAAAATATTTTAAAGTTCTGTTTTTGTATTGATTTTTAGCAGTTTCAGTTAAACCCCCACTGTCCACATCCTTGCTGTTTAGTGTAGTGAAATAACTGCATGTGATCTGCAATCAGAGAGCCTTTACACTACTTAAAATGAATTGCATATGTTCAGGCTTAGGGCAGCTTCTGTTTTATCAGATGCACCTATTATATGTGCACTTTTTTGGTTGGGAGTGGGAGTGGGGGCGGGGTGTGCTTTCTATCCCTAACTTCTAACTTTACATTATTGCTTCAAAAGAAAAAAGTAGATCATCACTATCCAATAACAAGAAAAATAGATCAATTGACAAAATTGAGTTTTGTGGGAATAAATCCTAGGAGTGCACACATCCAGATGAAATTTCAGAACGAATTTGCATCATAGTGATTCAGCTAATGGGTTCAGAGACAAATCCACAAATGCACTTATAAGGTAAGTAAAACCATGACTAATGGTTGTAAATGAATGAACCTTCAGCTCAGAGTATATAAGAAGAAGTAATTACTTATGCACTTTGAGACTATATTTTGGAAAATCAGAAATGATTTCAGTCACTATGATTCAGTTGAACATCAGCTGCTGTGACTCTTCACCTATAATACTATTGCGTTTATGTTTATGCCTGACACAATATGCGATAATAAGCAATAGTTCGTTGATTAGGCGCAGAGTTAAAGTCAAACTTTATTAAGGTATGACGTGATAGACATATTTCATACTGCTTTCTGTAGACATGAGAATCTGAGAAGCTGTGTAGAGCTCGATGGGCCGACATTATTCAAACACGCCCGGTGTAATGAAGTATTTCCGGGGTGGGGGACACCCCAACAAAGGGACACACAGCAGCCAGTCCTCCTTCTGGAGTCTTACATTACTGCAAGGGTTGTGTCAGCAGTACAGTCTTTTGCGCTAATACAACAACAGCTACTGAGGAGCCTCATATGTTCAGATTCGGACTAGGACTGAAATGTGAGTGAGGGTTATGGCTCCAGTCCACAGACTACACTGACACAGCGAAGTCGGGCTCAGCTCTGCGTTATTACAGCTTACTTTCCCCCAAACGTCCCTGCTGAAAAAAATCAATAGAGACCATTAGGTGTTTCTGTTGGTGCCTAAAGCTGTTTTTCAGCGGGGGTATTCGGCAGGATAAAACATAACCTGCTTACAGTCTCAATAAGCTCCATACGCCCTACATAGTGCACTACGTAAGTTATAAAACTATGGCGTTTACACCAAAATAGTGCACTAAATGTTAAACAGGGAGTCGAACAGCCTATGGCTGTATCCCAAATCGCTTTCTATTAGATATTGAATGCACTATTTCGGCACAGAATTCGTTATTTCATGACCAACTTAGTGTACTACATAGCGAGTAGGGCTCCATTTGAGATTCATCTAGGGTTCTCTTCCGTGTAATAAAGCCACGCCCACTCTATGCAACGCTGAGCGAAAATGCACGTCAGAGTTGAGTAGAGGGTTACATTTATAGGTCTGGAGACGCTGCTGTGATTTCGGTGTGTTTTTCTCTGTTCTAGACTACCTGAAGGGCGCATAGGTAAGCATTGTCACTCCAATCAGAGTCTCCCAGCCCTCACTGAGGAGTACTCTCTGTTAGCTGCTTTCGTCGTAAGATTTAATGTGTTTGAAACGAGCCCAAGTTGTGGTTGAGAACTGAGCACACCGACGTGACGGTTTTCCTTATCAAAGCTCTCACTGTGTGGAATGCAAATAGAGGAGTTTAGCTTACAGCTACTGCATGAAGACTGCGGCGTACATCTACTACCTGTCGTTGGAAACCGTTCGTAGGGTACTTTGTAAGAAAATTGCCTGTATCTTACCACCTGTGTTATTATTTTAGCGGTGTGCAATTATAAGATCAGACTGCATGAAGATAACCTACATCTTCTATCAGTGGTTAGAAACCTTCAGGCTTAATGTAAAAACATTGCCTGTACCTTTTCATCAGTCTTGTTATTTTTGAACACATTTGTGAGTAGAACCCAAACAAAAGACACTTGAATGATTAGGATCTTTTATCAGAGGGTGGAAAAAATCAGTAAAAAAAGATTTTCCCTTGTAGGTACGCACTATGGGAGGCAAACTGTCCATTGATGACAGTGTCCATGTGGTGATTGTTGGCGGTGGGTTTGGTGGAATTGCAGCTGCCCAGCAACTTAAACATCATGGGGTGCCCTTTATGCTGATTGACCTCCTAGATGCATTTCATCACAATGTTGCAGCACTACGTGCTTCTGTTCAAAGTGGTACGCCAATCAGTAGCAGATGTATTTCATATACATATATATAAATAACTGGTTATGTCTGCTATTTCTGATGTTAGTGTTTAACAGTCTGTTTTTTTCTTTTATTTTCTTTTTACAGGCTTTGCTCGGCAGACTTTCATCCCGTACAAAGAGACTTTTGGAACGAGTTTCCTTCAGGGACGTGTCATACGCATAGACACCACAGCACAGTTTGTTTTGCTCGACAATGGAAAGGTAATGAGTGATCTTTCACAAAGGTATTATTGCACTGGAATACGCACTTCAATGAAATATTGTCTTTAGGTATTAGAACCAAAAGAATTTCTAATTTTCTGTAGGAAGTTAGATATTCCCATCTCATCCTGTGCACTGGGTCAGATGGACCCTTTCCTGGCAAATACAATGCTGTGGATTCGTACCAGAAAGCCATTGCGAAGTATGAAGACATAGTGAAAGAGGTGGGTCTTCCTGTTCTCATACTCATAAGGACCCCTGTTGTTGCTGCTCTTTCCAGCACTTGTTGTGATCTTTTCCACAGGGCTCTGCCCAAACAGGAAGGCAGGCAAAGGCTTATTTACATTTTAATTTATGGTTCTTTCTCAGATCCAGACAGCAGACTCTGTTCTCGTAGTTGGTGGTGGAGCCACTGGGGTGGAAATGGCTGCTGAGATCAGGACAGAATATCCGACCAAGAAGGTAGTTGTCCTCAATGTCACAACAAACCCTAAATCTAATCAATCTGTAGATTTGAGTGTGATTGATTTATGTTGTCTGTGTATTAGATGTATTGGGTATTATATATTTCAATTCTTTGTTTAGATTTCTGATTATCTCAAGAAGCCTGTGTTAAGCCCTATAGTGCACTCACACTAGAGATAATACCATTTTTGGTTTACTAAGGATGGTCATGATTAGTACATTGACTGAAATATTTAGATTTCCTGTACAGTCCATTGCAGTTCTCTGCAGCACAAAGACACATCCATGGAGAATTTGCTAAAGATAATGTGAAACAAGTGATAAAAGTCATTTATTTCCATTGGCTAGACATCAGTTACTGCAGGCATTGGTAAATTACACAAGACTACAGCAACACAGATTGGGTGAAGGTAATGAAGCTACCAGTAGACAAAATGCAAATGGCCAAAAGAAGTAGTGGCAGCTGGTGTTTTGAACAGGACAGGAGATGACATTTTATTTAGCTTTCGTTCAGTCATTCTTTACTTTATTTACAGGTGATTCTAATTCATTCCCGTGAGGCCCTAGCAGACCCAGAGCTGCTCCCCAGTGTGAGAGAACAGGCCAAACAGGTGCTGCTAGAAAAGGGAGTGGAACTGTTACTTGGTAACTTATCATGATTGTGTTATACTTTTGTTGGCTTTAGCACATATTTCTAGTAGACAGATTTCTGTTGGCTTGTAGAGTTAAAATGATCTCACAGATATTACCTGTTAACCTCTGAAATTCTAAATTTTCTTTGTTTCATAGATTCTCTTAGCCTGAGCATATATAAGAACATTTTTTTCAAATTGATCAAACCATATTTCTAAAAATTGAGAATTTTAACACAAACCTAGTCTTTTGATCATGGAGGACAATTATTTTTTAACAAATCAATTAAAAAAATTATGATTGAAGAATAGAATAAAAATTACACAGAAAATCACAGAAGTTCAAATATATACTGTTAAATCTATATCACATGTATAACTAAACAAACTTTCATGGCTTTAGGCCAATCAGAACAATTTCTGTTGCATTTTTTTGCAAATTCTTTTGCAAATTTGTTGCATTTTCAAAACTCATTTACCTTTTTTTCCTGTTTACCTGTAAATAGGACAGAAGGTGTCAAATATGAATGAGCTGGAGTTCAACGTGACTCGGAAGGGCACCGTGGTCAAGACCGATAAGGACGAGCAGTTCACTGTGGATCTTGTCATTTGCTGTGCAGGGAATAAGATCAACTCGGATGCATACAGGTCCAGTCTAGGTCAGTTGTTTTCTCAGAAGCATGGGTGAGAAAATAAGGCATTTGTGTGCATCTTTTCTGGCAAAAGACAATGCAGCATTTCAAAATATGTTTATTGCACATATAATAAGGTCTTTCTCAGTTTTTAAAGATTGTCAGCTGTAAAAGTTCTTTGTAGCAGAGAAGCAACAGATAAAGCATGTTACTCTGTAGGAATGACTGGTATGTTGGTCGGAATAATTTCATGTAAGTTAATACTTTAAGTCAAGTGAACTTTTAATACAGGAGTCTATTTTATTATCAGTTACTTTCACATCTGCTTATTTGTGATGTCACTTGAAAACAAAACATGATTAAACTTACTGTAATGCTCGTGGCACTTAGTATCCAGGGAAACCTCCATGCATCTGAATCACCACCGTTAGGTTGTTTAGGTGGATAGAATGTTTGATCTTTTAATTTTCAACGTTTTTCAGAAAATGTGCATTTATACTCTACCCGTCAAAACTTTAGACACCCCTGCTAATAGAAGGTTCTTGTAGTATTTTCTACATTTTATAATAGGTGAAGACATAAAACAATGAAATAATACGTATGGAATAATATAGTGACTAAAAAAGTCTTAAACAAATCAAAGTATCTTTTACTGTAGATTCTTTTAAAATCCCACCTCAGATGCTGTTCGAACAAGACTAAAGAAAATGCTGAGACCTTGTGGTCACCTGTTGAACAAAAATGTAAAATTTCTGTTCTGGGAATAATTTCATACATAAGTATCAACTCCAATATTTGTATTTGTCTTAGAAACAGATTTCAGTTGCAGTTCAACATTAAAATACATAGGTGTATTCTGTTAGGTCTGCCCAAACCTTTTACTGGTTGTGTGTATGGAAGATTCTGTATCATTAATACAAAATTACCATGAATCAGTTTTTATTAATTAAGCTCAAAAACCATTATGAACTGTTTGTATTATCTTCATTTCACTCCAAGTTTTAGACTGGTATGTTCCCTCACCCTGTTTGCTGCTGTGTCTGCTCATGTTCTAGGTGGGTGTCTGGCAGAAAATGGGGCCCTGAAAGTGAATAAGCACATGCAGATTGAGGGCTTTACCAATATATACGCTGTTGGGGACTGTGCAAATGTCAGCGAACCCAAGATGGCCTATCATGCTGGTCTCCATGCAGCAGTAGCTGTCACCAATATTATTAACAGCCTGTCTGGAAAAGCACTGACGTCATACCACACAGGTAACCTTGGGCACCTCACCTTTCTCCTCCAGTAACACTGTAGCACTTCTCAAAGAAGTACCTTCTAGATCAGGGGTGCCCAGTCCTGGTTGTGGAAATAAACCACCCTGCACAACTTGGCTCCAACCGTAATCTAACACACCTAATCCAGGCCTTCAGGGGGAACTGGATATGAACTCTCCAGGGTGGTAGATCTCCAGGACCAGGTTTGAGCACCCCTGTTGTAAATGTTTCACGATGTACAATCATCCATTTTAAATTGCCTTTGTTCTCTTATATGCAATGTGTAACATTCAAATTGTATTTCTCCTCTGTTCTCTTAAAGGAAATGTGACAATGCTGTTGGCTATGGGTAGAGATGATGGGGTGGGCCAGTTCAATGGCTATAAACTACCTCGCTTCCTAGTCACTAAAGGAAAGAGTCAGGGTCTGCTGCTGTGGAAGAGCTGGAGGGAAATGGGACAGAAAGCCCCCAGCTAGAAGAAAGGTATTGCCCATGTTTAGGTTACATCCAAACAGGCCAACCCAGCTCTAAGAGCGTGTTTTATTATGTACAACAAGAATAAATTAATCTATTTGTTGAACAGTTTCACAGGTTTGCAACAATCATTAAATGTACTGTTGTAAAAAGTAATGAAAAATAATGTTAACTTTTACGTTCCTTTTATAATGTCTTCTGATCTTTTTAAGCGCTAGTCTTTGTAATTTTTCATATGTGGACAAATGTGTTTTTACTGTGATATGTTTCACACATTTCTTTTTCAGCTGAAGTAAAGCTGTCATTAAAGTAAATTGTAGTTTACCATTTACAGCCCAGCTCTCTACAACACTTTGTGAAAAAATACCCAAAAATCACCTCTAGGTGGAGACAGATTTACACAAATTGCAGTAAATGTACTGCAGTGAGAGTAGATTTATGGTCAGATGATTTTGCCTGTGGAGATTCTGCTGTTAGATCTTTTTGATGATTAGGTATAGTGGATGAATATGAAGTCATAAATACTCTGCATAATAAAGTATGTATTTAATGTCAACCTCAAATCATGACTTTGCTGCTGTCTAAACTGGAGATCTGGTGTTTTTGTATAATTATGAAACCACAGATTTATATTTAACAACAGAACTACATGCAATATGTGCCTCTTTTATTGGGATGTGAATAAGTGCACATATGCAAACATGGCATGTCAGCATGTGCAAAGTTTGGAAGTTATTAGTAAACCGAGATAAAGAGGTTTTTTTAATGCACGTATGCTTTGTGTTTTTGTTGTGGTTTTTTTTTTTTGGTTTTTTTGTTTTTTTTGCCAGGAAGGAAGATATCAAACAGACTTACTTAAATATTATTAGTTAGTGTATCTGCCTGTACTGCTACTTTATAAGTATTTCACAGGTCAGTTTTTTTTTTTTAACAGTTGCAGAAATTGATTTTAAGTGTCTCACTTGCTACTTTGAGGTTGTTATAGGTCCAGTATACAGCTATACAATTACAGACTCTAACTTATCTGTTGCTGCATCACTGGTCAGCTTATGACCAGAGGTGGAAACAATACAGGGAATTCAAAGTGTAAGTATGGTGCCCAAAATTTACTGAAGTGGAAAAAAATTGGAAAAAAGTGTTGAACATTTGAATATACACAAGAATATAAAAGTAACAAAAATAAATGTTTTAAAGTTTTCTGTGTTTTGTGATTTATGGTACAGTGACTAATTGGTGGTACTAGTCTTGCACAAAGACAAATTAGCATACTCATGGGCAGCATCGTTTTACACCAATATGAATTGGTCAGATATTTTGATAAAAAACAAGTGATTGATGAGAAAAAATGAAATTTGAGATTGGTATCGAGTACTTTGAAGGTCTAAATTAAAAAAAATCTAAGAATGAGTTTTTTTTCTCTTGGAAATGTAATTGAGTAAAAATGCAATTATTCAATTTCATTAATACGTTCAGTACAGCAGTATTTCCAACCCTTGTCCTGGAGGCACCCTGCACATTTTAGCATTTACCCTGCTTTAACACGCCCACTTCAACTCAGTAAGGGTTGTTAATGAGGTAATTATTTGATCAAGTGTTTTGGAAGCTGGGAAACCTCTAAAACGTGCAAGGCAATGTGCCTCAAATACCGTGGTCGGGAAACACTATAGTAAAGTACAAGTCTTCCAAAAAATAATACTTAAATATAGTAACAAAGTACAGTACTGTGAGAAAAGTCTTAGGCACCTAAGCACATTGTTTAAAACCATTTATATAGGCATTAAGTGTTTTTGTAAAAGCACCGTACATCATATACATAAATAAATGAACATTCATACAGTGAAAAGTAACAAGAATATGTTAAGAGTATATTTTCCACTCCTTTTTATGACCACAGGACATGTGACCTTTATTGACCAGACATTATTTGGGTGGTGTCCATTCCTGTAACACGTGATACTGAAGACTGGAGATGGAGTTGTCAAACAGGCAAATCTAAATGTTTGAAAGTAGAATAGAAATAAATGTATAAATTTTACTTAAAGTATCATCTGACTAAAAAGGCACAGTATTGCATAGATTTAGGCAAATTTCAGGATTCCTGAAACAAAATCATACAACGTAAAGCAATTGTATTGGAAACAGCAACACTTTCATCTGTCACTGTTAACTGTGTCTCTTTTTCATCAATATGTTTGCTTTATATTTTCAAGATTTATGTGATTTGCAGCAATTTGAAAATAATGTAACTAGCTAAAATATAAAATAACTAGAGGGGGTCCACTTCTGCCAGAAGGTTGGCCCTGATTGGTCCAAAAGAGTTTCAGTCAATACTGTGGAGACAGTGACCTCTGGTGGTAGGACCAAGCCTGTTCTCTCACAGGCATGACATTCTTCTGTTTTATTGCAGACAAAATACATTACTGCAAGTTTTGACAGTAAGTTTTCAGAGTGACACAGGTGTAAGCATTACTGTTGCCAGCAACTTTTGTTTCAGGAACGCTGAAATTTGACTCAATCTATGCATCATTAAGCCTGTTTAGTCAAATTAATCTATTTTGGACATTTAGATTTGCTTGTTTGACAACTCGATCTCCAATCCTGAGTATCATGTGTTACAGGAATGGTCACCACCCAAATAATATCTGGTCAACAGATATTATATGTAAACATATCTAATCTTAAAAGAATAAGGCTGTGGTTACTACTTCCTCTGTGGAGGAATATATAATGCATGCAATATATTATGATGGACAACCAGAGGCCAGCTTGTGGGTCATGTGTCTCTATGTTCTGGAAGAGGAAGTACATTAAAATGTGTCAGGACAAATATTTATTAAAAACTCCACCCGTCATTCTGTTCTTACAGCGAGTAGTTTATCAGTTGAGTAGCAAACCTAACCTGGCAGTCACAATTAAGCTGAGAGCATGTGGATAGATAAAAACAATCCATGAAAAAAAATTGTTGTTTACCACATTGAGACTCTAAGCTTACAATACAATTGTTAAAAAGAAAAAAATCTTCAATAAAAGATAAACATTTTTCTAAACAACATTCCACAATTACCGGCACCCTTAGAAAGTATAAGAATAGTTTAATAGAACAATTTAGTAGAATTTGAACATTTTTGAGTCTAAAAGAACTCTTTAATTGTTACATGTGACTTTTTAATTTACTTAAGTTTTGCTTCCAAGGCAGTGAGAATACATGACATTATATCCACCAGGATACTTATTCCTGGATACTTGAGAGCAAAATCTGTTTGTCTCTGCTGGGATGCTAAAATTGGACTGTCATTGGATCTTGGCAGGATAATGATCCAAACCATTCTTCCAGTATTCCATACAAAAATGGCTCACTGACCACATAATCAACCTTTTGCAATCATGATCTCAGTGTCCTGGCTTAAACTCCACTTAAAAACTGGTACAGTTTAGCTTAAGATGAGAATTTGCAAACAGTGACCAAGGACCCCGAGAACTGAAAAGAGAAGAATTGTTTCACACACTTTGCTGTTTATTCTAACCCATTATCAAATATTGTAGGGGAAGATTTTAGGCTTGTATTTTTACAAAGAAAGGGAGTGTGCACAAAGTACTGAATTCAGAGGTGTCTTCTATTCTATTAACTATTATGATTATTTAAAGTTCAGTGAATTAAAAAATGTAAGTCAGTCCAGTTATTGTTCTGTACTGGAAGGTAAAATTGCTAACACAAAAACCTGATACTGCATTATTTTTAAATTCCACTTTATATTTCTTTTGTTAGGAAGCAAAAGACTCATAGGGATCATTCTACCGAACTGATTCAAAGTTCAAAACACATTTTGGTCTTTTAACTGACCTGGACTTCAGACTAAAATCTCTTTGCTTTGAATGATCGTTTACTTTAATTATGTTGTTTTTTTTTTTGTGTTTTTTTGGGCACAAGTTGAAATTTAGGGGTTAGGGTTTTGGACAACCACCTCTCATTATACAGTTTCCCTTTAAATTATATATTTCCCTTATTACTGTCTCATCTAATACCTTGGGTTTAAACATATCATAATATAATCCTTGTAAATATGTAAGGTCTGAATACTTCATGTGATTTTTTGAATAGTTTTTTTCCTGTGGTAGAACAGTTTGAACTAATTCAGTAGAATGGTCCACAGATAGATGACAAAATAAAGGAAAAATCAAGATAAAGTGTCTTAGGGAGGTGTTGGGCCATCACAAGTCACCAGAACAACTTCAGTGCTCCTTGGTTTAGATTATACTCTCTAGAACTGTTCTGGATGAATGGAACACTGTTCTTTAGATATTCCCTCAGTTGATGTTTTGAGGATGATGGTGGTGGAGAGCGTTGTCTAACACATTGGTTAAAAATCTCCCATAGGTGTTCAGTTGTCTTGATCTGGTGATTTTAAAGGCCTTAGCGTATGATTTACATATTTTTTACACTCATTCAGTGATGCACTGAGCTCTGTGAATGGGGGGGCATTTTCTTCCTGGTAGAGACTCACATGAGGATGGAAATGTTCATCGTAGGATAAAGGTGATTAGACCCGATAACGTTGTGGACCTAAACCATGCCCACCAAACACCTCCCACAGAATAATAGATATTGATGATTCTTTACAGGACTTTAAAGGGTTCTAGCTAAAAGGGTTTCCCTACAGGGACAAACTGAACAATCTAACAATCTGATAACTAAAAATGTCATTCTTCCCTTTCTTTCTAGTTCTTTCTTTGCGTAGAGGTTAGTGCTATTTCTGCCTTCTCCTCACCCAAACCAGCAAGCAGGTCACACTGTCCCTCAGCATGGGTCATCTACATCCATTGCAATTCAATTTGCCATAAAATGAATTATGCGCAGTGTAATTAATGACCGAGTAGGAGTCATTAAGCAGTCTCTATGCTGTTCTCATACACTCACTCGTAAAGAGTTTTTTCTAGCTCATGTCCCTTATTCCTTTTACAATCAGCATACTAGGCCAATTTTTCAAATTATAAGAGTCTAATTCATCCTGACAAAAAAACAAATAGTTTCATAGAAAAGGAAGGGATCAATTTCTCTCTCTCTCTCTCCCTATTTCTTTTAGGCACTGTGTAGAACATAATCACTCTGTAGAACATATAAACAGGCCAGTACCGTACAACTAGACTAAATAATATGTAAATAGTATAAAAATAAAACATTAGGATCAGTTCCACAGAATCTAATGTCACATGTAATAAGTTACAATGTATAGAAACAGCTTAAACTTACACTATTTTACAAAACTTTGGAATCACTTGTCATATTAACAGTATATCTTACTTCATAATAACTTATATAGTGTACATTTAGAATAAAAGAAACCCCAAAGGCGTTGTTGCTATTTTATTCAGTATTTCAAGTATTTGGGGAACAACAAGAAGTTATTTAATAATAAATAATATATTGGAATTGTGTATTTTTCTTTTAGCCATTTTTTCTTTTAGTAATCCTTACACAACTTCCATAGTCATTTTGGATATTCAACTCTGTCAACATTTTGACACATCAAACTTTTTTCTTTTAATTTCTCAGTATTTTCTATTAATTGTTTTTCATAATAAGTTTTTCGCAATAGAAACTTTTTATGTGTATGACTGCAACAAAATTGGGTTTATAGTATTAAAAACTAAGTCTAAATTTTGAGCAGTATAGTGCATAAAATGGCAATGTATAGCATAATCATCACAGTCATCATATAGGTAGAGTACACTGCTTAACAGAAAGTATGCATGCATGCAGAAAGAAAGAAAGAAAATCAATCAGAAAAATTCAGTGGTAGACAAATTATAAAAACCATTACGGTAGGTTTATTCTGCATTTATCCTAGTAATAACAGAATAAATTCTATAAATTATAGAAATTATACATTAATAAAAAATAAAATAATAAGTAGAAACAAAAATTCTGTTCAGAACACCAGCTTCCAAACATCTTGAAATTTTGAGTTAAAGTAAAAAACTCCAGCATTGTCTTTGGTATCTTTATTCAGTACCGTATTGAATGACCACATTGTGGTTTGGTAATTATATTGTATCTTATGTAATATACCTCAATATATACTTGTATACTTTTGAAATTACCTTAGGAAAACCCCCACTTGACAGAATTATGTTGTTTGTGATTTCCAGTCCTGACAAACAACTCACTTCTTTCCGCCTCTAATTCCCAAGACAAACCAAGCATTTCAGGCATGCTGACCTTGTCCTCAGAGTTCATGGAAACAGAAGCACACAACAGTGAGCTGATTCATCCATCTTTTTGCTCCTTTCGTTTGACTCCTTAAAAGCAGTCACGAGACACAGAGGTTACATTATGCCATGGATGGGGCAGCACAAATCTCCCTGCTCCCATTTGAGATGGACATTGAATGTGGAAATGAGGTTTTAGAGGGTGATGCAACATGGTCCTAGTTAAGGTCTATTTCAATAATATCTGGATTTAGCTGAGCTAACCTGTGATAGAGTTCAGGTATTTCAGACAGATATAGTGTATGGTGTATGTGTTGTAAGCTACAGCTATTGAATTAATTCCAAAATCTTTGCATGATTAAATGGTTAAGATGGAAACAGAGCAATTCAGAGTGTCATGATGTGAAATGCTCTTTCAGAACTGTTCAAAGCAGTGGTGACAGGAACCAGACATCTGAAGAGTTTAATGCCTCTAAAAATTATATCACAGGTAGCTTTTATGTGAAATGTTAAAAAAATACTTTGCGTGAGTGGTTTACGATAGTTTTGAGATAGAATATTGAAGATTTTGGCCTAAAACTTGTAAAATCTGTTCATGGCAGAGAGGTACATGCAGAATGCTGTACAGCAAAACAGTACCTAAAGACATTTTTTTTTTTTTGTTCAGATTTACCACTACCTATTTCACCATTACCAACATTATAAACACTCAGAAGACATGCTCATTTTCTGACCGCTGGTTCCTATAACCACAATTGTTTCTCTAAGCCTCATAAAATTTCCTTACAATGCATCATTTCACATCAAAACACTGAATAACTTGGCTTATGTAACTTTAGAGGTGAGGAGGCGGGATGCAAGTGCGAGTTGCTTTTATTAAAATCATTTAACAGAGTCCAGAAACTGAGCAGCAGAGTTTTGAAGAACAGACATGTCCATAATGAAACAAAACTGAATGACAAGCTCAAAGAAAACAAGCGACAGAGTAACATCCACAATGCAAGTCAAGGAGACTGAACAAACACAGGGGTATAAATACACTGAGGGGAAACAAGAAACACCTGAGACTAATGAGGGGGTGGAGCTACAGGCAGGTGGAGCAGATGACAAGGGGGCAGGACCAGGGAGGAGACACAGAACAAAACAACAACAAAAGCACATGGCACTTGAAAACAAAAGGCACATGGCTACAACAGAGAGGAAGACACACTCTGGAACAAGGAGGAAATCGTGACAGCTTACATATCAACAGAAATTGGAGGAATTCCCCTCTTAACTTAGCAAATGCATTAATACATTACTCACTGTTTCTAATCTTTTTGTAATTTGTTCAGGCTTGGAAAGTGTGTTATGCAGTTAACAAATGAAATAATACTAATGGCAATTTCAAACTCAAGAGAAAACATTTAAATTATCTATTCATAAGAATTGAAGGAAATGGGCAGCATTTATAACTTCTTACAGACTGTTGATAAGGCCTATTTGGATAGGCCATTATGTTTCATTGTGCTTCATCATAGTTCATTATAGCTTCACTCTTTGCTCTAACACCACAAAGAGGGACTAGTGTATCCAATAGTGCTCCTGTCCCATGAAAACCACTCTAGTATTTTTCTTATAGTAGACTCATGAACACAGATGTTATCTACTGCAGATAGTGTCTGCAGACCTTTAGATGTGATATCCTCTGAAATCTCATTTAATTAGACAAGTGGTTCCCAGCCCTGGTCCTCAAGTACCCCTGTCCTGCACATTCTAGTGTGTTCCCTGCTCTCAACACACCTGATCCAAGCAGTTAGTTAGCAAGCCCTTCCTTAGTTAAAGTGAGTGTTTTAGAGCAGGAAAACCACAAAAATGTGCAGGGCAGGGTGTATTCCAGGACCAGGGTTGGCCTATGGATTAGACCGTCTTGCATTCGTGGGAATGTTGTTTTCATATTATGCTTTAGGATGTAATAACGCTAGGAATTTAAGAGGTTAGATCTTAGATTTGTTCAATGAATGTCGTGTTAACAAAAACTTGTTATATAATTTTTGTGTGTTTGTTAAATTGGAACCATTCATTCACAAATCCGTCCTTACAAAGAATTCAAGAATTAGTTTTTTTGTCCTCACAACCTTATGATTTGTTTGATAGATTCATCTTCTAATGAGAAAGAAGAGGCTTGCACAAATAGTGCCTACATCAAGACCAGTGGTCAACAAATCTACTCCTGGAACTCCATCTTCTTGCAAAGTCTATTACAAAGTCAGACCTGCTAATCAATGTCTTCAGGAGTTTCTGATGACTTGATGAGGTGCATTAGCATTGGGTGAGGAAGCAGTGTCCAGCATGTTAGATATAGATAGAGGAATGCAGATCTCCTGGGGGAGGGTTAGTGGCCACTGATCTAGACGAAATATACTCTAAAGATACACTCCCAAACAAAGGCATGACACTGTAAACATTGCTGCAGGTTTTGTTGTATAAAAATTCAAATCATAGTTATAGATTTCTGCATATGTAGCAGTCAGGACAAGGACAGAGAAGGTGATAAGGCCCAATCTTCTTTTTCTCAATTCCCTAAACGGCTTTTAACATGGAGTTGTTTCTTGGGTGAAGGCCAGGAGCTAATGCAGTATCATCTAGCCACTCCCTGTCTGTAATGCGGAGAGATGGAAAGGGACAGACTGACTCAGTTGAATCTAAAAAACAAATATTGTATGAAACTGGGTTGTAATAAATAATATCTATCTATCTATCTATCTATCTATCTATCTATCTATCTATCTATATATATCTGTCTGTCTGTCTATCTATCTATCTATCTATGTATCTGTCTGTCTGTCTATCTATCTATCTATCTGTCCGTCCGTCCGTCCGTCCGTCCGTCCGTCTGTCTATGTATCTGTCTGTCTGTCTGTCTGTCTGTCTGTCTGTCTATCTATCTATCTATCTATGTATCTGTCTGTCTGTCTATCTATCTATCTATCTATCTATCTATCTATCTACATGCCTCAATGAGTAATTTGTGAGACTTACAAAAGTATTCTCCTAAACTATACCGAGGCAGGCCTTCCCGTAGGCTTAGCCCTTATACAGTACCCTTATTTTTAGCATTTAACCTGTGATGAGTTAAACTGTTTTATGTTTGTTTGCTCTGTCCTTTTCAAATTAGTCTTTGTGCCTGACACCATCAAGTAATTGCATCATAATTGAACTTATCATTGGGGCACAAATTGGTCTAACTACTGTGACTGTTATGAGGACAGTCTGTGCCAGTTTTGATTAGGGGCCCTCCTTTCCCAAAATAATTATCACGATTGATAAAGCATAAAGCCTGCAGTCCATCTGTAACATCCATAGCCATTACAAAAAAATCTGTTTCTACAGAAATCACATTTTTGTTTAAACATTTAGGGTCTGTTTCCCAGACAGGAATTGAACCTAGTCATGGACAATATTTGCCTTTCAATAGAAAATCTCCATTCAAGATCTTGTGTAGCCCATGACTAGGCTTAATCCCTGTCCAGGAAACCATTAATGTTTCACATGTTTAATGACTTTATGAATGTACGCAATGTGATATGCAATACATATGTGTGTTGTTTGCTCTGAAGCGAAACAAAATGGTGGTTCTGTTGTCTGAGTGTGTGTGTGTGTGTGTGTGTGTGTGTGTGTGTGTGTGTGTGTGTGTGCCCTCAGCAGTGATCTGGACTGAGGCTGACGTCACGGGCTGCTGGTGTGTGAGATCACTTTTATTCTTGGGCCAGAGTCCTAAATCATTTAGCTCTTTGCAGCCATCTTAAGCCTTTCTCAAATTAAGTGAGCCAGACAGAGAGAGAGAGAGGAGTCTGTAAAATTCTACGCAGGTCCTTTCCCAATGTAGTTTAAGACAAACTGACAATCACAAGATGCTGCAAAACGTCTGAAATTCTGTGTAGCTCACCTATTCAGCCTGATCCACAGGTCACAACATCCTATAAACTTGTTAGTTTTTCCTACACTCCTCTCATTCCATCCTTGTCACCTGATGGACTGCATACTGCATTTTCTTCCCTGCCTTTCCAAGAGATATAAAACCATGTACTGTGTGGTGTCAAATCCAATTACACCCCATCTGCATGCTTTGTAGGGGAAAAAAAGTGAGAAAGAGTTTTTCTCAAGTCCTAGTTGACATGGCTGGTGGTCTGTCCTGCATGTCCTTGCACTGGTTGGTCTAATCGATGAGGAGGGTGGAGTTGGGGTGGAAGGAGGGTGGGGTTGAAGTGGAACCGGACAGACCCAACCCCAACCAAAACAGACAGGCCCCCCCCTCAGTCAGGTTTACAGGCTGCATAGGAGCCTGTGTTTACTTTGCAGGAGAGGAGAGTAGAGCGTCATTCTAGAGTGTCCTGCTAACCAGTGCGGATGCAGACCAGCATCGTTCTCTTTCTCCTTTACTCACTCCTTCACTCTCCTCTGCCAGAGACTGACTCTGCATCTTCTCTCAGATGTGCTCTCTCGCCCTGTCTCCCTCTCTCTGCATCTCTACTGAGTGAGTGAGAGGGAATAGGAGGCTGTGAGTGCTGCAGCGCTCCGGCGGGAGTGGACGGAGCTGCCTCAGCTGGAGCAGCAGATTTTTGACCTCGCTGGAAGTCCACCGCAGGATCTCTAAAGGACAGCCACCATGTGTGACTGTTTTCATCTGGCGTTCCCCAACTGGCATGGGCCAGCCACGGGTGGGCATCATCTCTCTCTTTCTCTCTCTCACTCTCTCTTTCTCACTCTCTCTGTTTCTCTCTCTCTCTCTTTCACTCACTCGCTCTCTCTCTCTCTCTCTCTCTCGCTCGCTCGCTCGCTCTCTCTCTCTCTCTCTCTCTCTCTCTCTCTCATACTCTAACTTCACAGGCTGTGAGCTATTTTTATCCCTGATCTGATACTCAGCACTCCTTGCAGTGCAGACTGTGTTTTAGGTGCTGCAGTGACTCTGTGTTTTTGTGTGTGGAAAGAAAGTCTGGCACTGAGCTTGTTGACATCCCTGCACAGTTCTGTTGAAACACTCTGCAGTGTGAGTGGGTGTGTCTGCAGTAAAGTGGGTGTGGTTCTGTTGTTGTGGGTGTGTCTGTAGTTATGCAGTATGCAATGGGAGGTAGTTGCAGTCTAGAGTCTGCAGCAATGTAGGTGAGCTCTCTGACTTCTGGGGTGAACTTATAAAAATTGTGGAATTTCTCCGAACCTTCAGCAACAGCTGCAAAAGATTGTTGTAAAACTTTCACTGTCATACTGATTCACCATAAAACTGTAAAACCATGCACATTTCCAGATACTATTCATATAGCAGGCATATTTTTAATATGTGTTATATAGGATTATGATACTGGCTGTGTTAAGGATTAATTGCTTTAGTTTTCATGAAGAGAATATGTATGTAATATCCAGTGGGGCAAATTTCATTACATTAAACCAAGTAAACAATGTCTAAGCATGCTTCTCTATGAGTAACCAGGGCGTGTGTGTGAACAGTAAGCTTAGATCTGCCACCGACTTAAGATACGCCCTTCTCTCTGTGAGAAGTCAGACAAAAGTGCACAGGTATTAATCAAAATTAGAGGCTAGTCAGTACATGGCTTTGATGCTTTCTATAAATGTTTTTGTGCCAAAAAGAATTTCCCAAAAGAACTCACTCAGAATCTCAGGATTATAAGATTACCTGGTGTCGCTGCAGACGGCTAATGCTTCATTGAGGAATAATCTAACTTTTTACAGGGTGCCTGTCAGCATGATTTAAATGGTTCTTGTCTCTGAAGTATGAATCAGTTTTTCTTGACAATGTTTCAAAAATTATACAGATCCAAAATGGTTTTGTAAGAAGTGATGATAGCAAACAAAACTAATATGCTATAATAATACTGTATGAACATAACATGGTTTCAAAAACACATTACACTCCCTGGTGCGCTTGTTTTCAAAATCAAGTTATTGAGTAATAGCTTTTATGCAACCCAAGACATAGTCTTGACATGATTTTTGGTTTGGCAGAGATTCTTAGAATTTATGTTGTGGGCATGTGGGCATTATGTTTTCACTTATTTTCTAGGCTTCTTTTGATATTGCGTTATGACACATCTTTAAATGTTCAGCTACATAATCAAAGCCACCAAAACTTCATAACCCACATATTTAAACTTTAATCTGTTTGAGTTTTTTTTTTATAATTATTTGGTTGTACCCTCATAGTCGATTGGTTTTTAAGTAAATAATGTCCTTAGCTGAAAAAAGTGACATTTTGGAATTATTTGTCTTAAAACACTGCATGGCACACTGTACATTGAGGCATATGTTTTCAAGTGAAGCGTGTGCTGTAATCTGATTAGCTGTGGTTCTGTTTACTCATATCTCAGTAATCAGACTTGAAGTGCATAAAATAGCCTCAGCCGAAACAAAATCACAATGACTGTTGGTTCCTCTTTGAATGTAATATTTAGTTTGAATTACTTCATCAAAAAACTGTGTGTGAATGTATTGAATGTAATATTCACCCTTTCACATGTTTATGAAATGTATGGTGAGGCGTCAGATGATACAGAGATGTTACACAGCACAGTCGCAAGGTCACTGTGTGTGATTCTCAGCTTGTGAGGCTTGGATAACTGCCAACATAGATGATGTATTTCTTTTCCTAAGAGAGAGATATATCGCTGCTGTCTGAACAAAACCTCATGTCTCCATTTTTGTCGTTTTTCAGTTTTTGGCATAATTTGAAAATGCCTGTTGCCTTTTAATTGTGCATAATATTTAATGATGAATGGACCTAAAGAAATTGCCCAAAATTACCTGAAAAGAATTAAAAGTAAAGAATTATTATTATCGATGTTGAATGATCTGAATTAGTCAAATGTACTTTCATTAATGTATATTGTTTGAACAATAGCAACACAAATATAGCCAAAATAACATATACCTCATATATAACCCATGTTTACACTGAGAAAGGTAAAAATGAGGATTCCAAGGGGGGCCCACTGAAACATTTGCGCATCAGCAGAGACAGCTCATGTATTAGCTGCTGTTTATGTCTACTTAGTGTCCATTTAAAAAGTAGACTAGAACTGTCTCAGTCTCTTATGGCCTTCCTACCCATGAATAATGAATGACACTGAGTGCGCAACGAGCAAATGCATGAAAGTGCCCTGAGACACTGAACAGGACAAAGCACCTACTAGTGAATTTTATTAGTACAGCTGTAAGTCTTGGTTTGTTACAGCTATTTTCATGGTGCTTTTTCATTAAACCTCTCTTACCACCCAAAGTCAAAACCTATAGATTTTTTCTTATTAAGTGCAAGCTTGAAGGAACTTGGACAAAGTTCTTAAAACCTAAATTGAACCCCCCTCCTCCTCCTCCTCCTCCTCCTCCACAGAATCTGATTATATTTTAGATACAAACAAGTCCCAGCCATCTCACTGTGAATGAGACTTGTGTGTGTTCTTATCAATACAAGTCAGATTTGATGTCTCAGCTTTGCCAGTTCTAATTGTGTTACTGCAACTAATAAGCGTTGGATCCTCCCAGGTGGCCCCAGCAGCAGAAAAACAAGCTCTAATGCCTGTAATATTGGTCATGCATGATCCACTCACATACAGGATTGTATATGTGACAGAGTGACTGTTTGTTGCAATGAGAGATTCCAGGAACTGCAGCAAAATCATTGCACAGTGTGTTTGTAATCCCATTTAGCATAACCCTTTATGAACTTGTAGTTATGAAATAGGAGAACGAATATCAACTGATAATTTCTTCCTAATTAAAAATGAGGTTAAGAACTCAGAACACAACCCAAACACAACTCTAAGAGCCATGCTGAAGCCACAAATGGGCATCAGTCTTTCTATTTCCCTAGTGAATCACAGCGACATAGTGTGATTCCTCTCAAAGATCCTGTGATGGCTTTTATTTTTGTTTTACAATAAAACAGTGAGCAATGTGAATACACTGTTGATTTCTAAGAGGTCACCGGAGTCAACAACCAAAGAGATAATCTCGCTATTACTAAGCTGTTTGCCTAAATTACTGATCCCTCTTCCAGAAGAACTGTCTGAAAAACTGTGAAAATTACAGAATTACATTTTACGTTCTGTGGATAAGCACTGAACATAGTGAAAATTAATGTGCACCTATAAGTCCAACTGATAAAGCTCAAGTTAAGTGATGGACTATTTGGGCACTGAAGTGGGACTTTCTGCTAACAGAATAGCAATGGAGGCATCATAACCAATTCCTACATACACATCCTGGCAGAACACAAAGCAGCTAGGATCCGTATGAGCGCTCCTGATGCTTGATGGACACTGCTATGATATATGATAAATGGTAAAGTGCCCAGTTTTGAATCATAGCAATTTATAAAAATAAGCACTTTGCACCATCACAGACAGAAATAAAAATCATATCAGTTCAGATAACAGTAAATATTAGTGTAAAACTCAGTGCAGTCTACCATCTGAAATAAAACAGCAATTTCAGTTTCTTAAAAATGTATCTAGAATATGTTGTTTGTAAACATTTCATAGCACATTCTCTATAAAAGTGCAGACTTTACCTTCTGTAGTGAAGTATAACACATCCACTTACCAAAAAAAAAAACTACTTAACCAACATCTACTGCTACCTGACTGGCTCTTGATTCTGGAATTTTTTGGAGGTAAATTAAAGTCTTTAGCTGTTGCACAAGTGTTTTTCTAAAAATCTTTTAAGCACTATCTCAGTGGCAACCAGCAACAATGACACATTAGTACCTTTTGCTCACCTCTCTGAAAGCCTCAACCTCTACAGCTGATGGACATAGATATGACAGCACAAACCTCCTAGCCTGAAACAAGTGGTCCATCACATATATCAAAGAAAAAAAATCATAATGACAACACAAAGAAGCAAACTTGCATTAAGGCTGAAATGAAATAAGCTATTACATTTGCAGTACTGTACTTCCACAGCGTTAGTAACATAATATTTTTGCCTGCATTGTGTCTTGTACAGTACAGTACAAGTATAGTCCATGAATGCAAAACATGTGTTATAGGAATTTATTTTATCTTATGACATTTTTCCAAGACTTTTCTGGTGTAACTCTAATACAGAACTCCATTGGAAGGAATTACATATTCCAAACACTTGTAATGCAAAATCTTTCAAGGAAAACCTCTTAGTCTTTACAATAAAATCTTGTATTTACATCGTAAACAGATTGACTTTACTCTATGGCCTTATTTCGAACACATGTATAATACATATCCAGAATAAACTTAATCACTTTGGTAAATAGGTCAGTCTTATCATTTTTAAAACAGCACCCTAAAAACAAATATTTGATTAGGGTGGAACTAAATACTTTACAAAATCAGCATTCAGGTCTCAGATCACATGAAAAACATAAGAAAGTGACAACAGATATAGTTTGCAAATAAAAAACACCAAACTTTGTTAAGCGAGATGAGTTATATTAACTAAACTGTGTCTAGTGTTTTTTTTCCTATGATCAATCAGTCAAAAGGTAATGGTCCTCCTTAAAGGAAATGACTTGTTTACAAATGTCTGCATAGTTCTATATTGGTAATAAAACCGAGATATCTCTTTTTTCTGTTCTTATAATTATTGAGTTCAGTGGTTTGGCAGAGATAATAGAATACTTTGTATATGAATACTTCTGTGTTCCTAAAAAAACAGCATAAAAATAAAGGTGTGGAAAATGTATTCAACCATTACATTATGTCAACAATAATGTCAATAATTATGTCAGTTTCCCTAAACTCATATTTAAACTAAACAAACAGCAATGTCTGCATTCCTGTGAGAATGGATCAACATTCATATTTATGTTAAATAAAATTTCTGGCAAGTTTCTTTAATCTCTGGACATTCATACTTGTTCATGAACATGCAGTAATGTGGACGATAGCATAATCAACAGTTTGGCCATATATTTTTTTAGAGTTTATTATTTTTCCCTTTTCAAGTATGGATGTTGCCTAACAAGTGTGTAAAATGGGCAGGGCACTGCAACTCCTCCTGTGCTGAAATACAAGCAGCTTTAGAACAAGACTGTGTAGTGGATTGGGTGAGGCACAGTCACAGAGGAGAGAAACAGATACAGTACCTGTACACAGCTAGTTCCAGGTAAACGGTAACTCAGGTGAGAGAAATCTTTATGATGTTCTAAAATGTGTTTGTGTTCTGCAGTGGGCATCAGTCTTGCTGAAAGTATGCTGTTGTGAATGCACAGTAGAAATGTATGTCTCTTCTAGAAAGACAGATGGAGTGAGCTGAAAGTAATATTGTCTTTTCTGTGTCTAGAACATTTGGAGACTAGAACAGCACAGCCACACCCTTTTGACAAGAAGCATATATTCATAGACATACATTACTGTGCAAAAGTCTTATGAGAAATTTGTATTTAGAGCTATTATCTGGTTAGTAAACCTTCATTTGCTTGGAAAAACACTAACATCATTTGAAGAATATATACACAATAACCCATTATATTGTGATTTTATGCTTGTCAGTGTGTCAGCTTAATCTTCCCCTCTTTTGGCAAAGGACATAGAGCGCAATTCAAAAGATCCCACAGCACCTCAGAAGCAAATCTCTCCTCAAGGAATCCCAGAATTTGTCATTTCCATGCAATACCCAGTTGAGCAAATCAGTACTTTGTTAAAGTGAACGGAAAGTGGCACAAAAGATTTTGGAGGACATAGACTTCCATTCTGTTGTTAGCTACAATAGCTAAATTACAAAAGCAAACTTTAGACATTTAATATGTCTTGTATGACCGACTGCATTTAGGGTATGGGAAGAACTGGATAAATCTGAAGGGAAAATGGAAGAAATCCATGCAGTGGCTGAAGTGCAGTCAAACTTGTATTCTTCTAACCTCACAAAATATCAATACCTTTTTTGAAAAGATATTCTTGTTACTTTTTATTGTATTAATATTTGTTTGTATATATTTTAGTAATATATAAAACAAATACATTTACTGGCCAGATATAAACAATTTTCCTAGATGGCTTAAAACTGTATATGCATACAGTCACGCATGGACACTTGCAGACACATGCAGAAAGCTTCCCCAAGCTATGCGCTCAAATTTTATCCATAAATCTTCACTAGAGGCTCTCAGATTCCTGTCACAGATGACTGACTTACCCGGATGTTTGCCTTGGAGTGTAGAGCTTAGACAGTGCTCACAAAGTTAATCAAATACTGAGCAAATATCACTCTGCAGAAGAAATCAGTCATGTTCAGTGCAAGTGCATTTATGATTCCTAATCAAATAAATTTCCAATACGTTATTTTGCATCAGCTAAAATGATATTCTATTTTACAGTGAGGTTCAGTTCGGCACACAAAAAGTGTGCAAAAAGTACCTATTTACAGGGATGAATATTAGTTTGCCCAATTTGAATTTTGGTAGTGCTCGTGGTACATTCATGACATTCTTCCATTGGAACACTGTTGTTTTGGACCAAAGTATAAAATGACAAGAATGTTTACTTGAACATGTAACATCATCCATTGCTTTATAACTACAGTTATGCCTTATAGTGGTGGTCACCAACCCTCTTCCTGGAGATCTACCTTCCAGCAGAGATTAGTTTCAACATGCATCTGATCCAGCCAATCAAGGACTTATGAAGATGTTAATGAGCTAGAGCAGGTGTGGCAAATTGCAGTTGGAACTAGACTCTGCAGGAAGGTAGATCATCAGGACCAGGAATGGTGACCACTGCATTATAGTGTACAGCAGGGGTTCCAAATCCCCCATCATGGGGACCTCCTCATGGGCTAGATCTGGTGTGTAGAGTATGGGGTGGCCAGGATTGGGTTTGGGAATCCCTGGTGTACAGAAACTTCTACAGGCATCTCAATTAGTACAACGTGGTGCATCTATGAAATACTTCAATGAAGTGAGGTAATTGCCTTTAGCAAGGAGAACCCCATGATAATGTCTAAGCAGTCTCATAATACAGGGGGGATTAAAATAAGTGGAAGTGCTTTAATGCTTGCCCATTATACCTTATATACTAGTCATGATGGGTCTGAACACTCATGGTTTCACATTTCAAATACATTACTGGATGTATGCACATTGCTGAAGGCTGAGCAAATATGACAGATGCTGGGATAATATGAGGTATTTTAGAAATGCAATGTTGTTAAAGAATCAGACCTATATTTAATTAGTAGGACTCATTACAGCGATGGTTGGCTTACAAATCACTGAAATGATCATCTGTTATTGCTTTGTTTTTACTGTTTTGTTTCTACTCTTTATTAAGTTGCACACAATATCACATACTGAGGTACAACAGCAGGCCTGAACAATTTGTTTTTATTGTTTTGTACATTCTACCTACACACATTTCTCCCACAACAGGAAGCCACTGTGGTAGGCCAATCACTGGCCTTTACTGAACAAGCTGGTCCAGTAATTACCCAACAGCAATTACGCACGTTATGGCTTGCCCACAGGTTAACATAGTTACTGTGTTTTGTGGGTGTGTTTTAAGTGTTCTTGTGCAAAAATATTAATTAGAAAGCATACTAAAAAATAAGATTCTTTGTTTAGTATGTCATGGTTACAGTTATTTTTGGAAAGGAACAATAATATCAAAGATGCTGATAATAACAATCTTTGAAATAACTGATACTGGACAATCAAGTCTCACTTTTCCCCTTTATTCTGCAAGTGGGTCTCTGCTAGTTGTGTAAGCCTATCCTTCAGATCAATAATGCGCTTCACTTTACAGACAGAATTGGAAAGTGGTAGACTGCCTGAATCCTCTGGGAATATTTGCCAGGAAACAGTTTCCAAGTTCCATTAGTCTTGGCCTCCGCTGGTGTGCCAGCACTTTTGTCAGAACACTAACCCAACTTGAAAATAAAAAGACGCAAAATATTATTGGCGAGTAAATTATAACAGTGTCACATAGAAAGCTTTGATGTCCTTTTTTAAGGCTTTGTTAGTACTGCTGCTGTTAAAATTGCTGCCATATGCTAGTAATTTTACCCCAATTTGTAATAATCTCCATAAAATATGAAAAAAACCTATAGTCTATACTGAGTGTTGTGTTCAATAATGAAGTACACATTTGCTTATGCTGCATTTTTAATCTGAAACAGGAGCTGGGCGTAGGCTGAGGGGACCGGAGCAAGAGACAGAGGATGATTCAGTGAGTTCCATTTAAACATAAAACTTCAAATCAGCAAACTTCAAAGGTGCTGGAAAATGTGAAAACTATCATATTTGCTTTCCACAAAAAAGTACATAAAAGTGCATCTTTACCCTTACATAAGAATAATGGTTCAAATGTGGCACCATGTGATACATTTTGTTTTGAACTTTTTGTTAATTAGTTAAATATTTTCATGGACTATTATTGATAGGTATGTGAGGAACCTGAGACTTTAGAAGGGGAACGACCTCGCCCTCAAGGCTCTTCCCCTGTAGAGGAATTCCCAACTGAAAAACAGGTAACCTACTGCAGCTGAAGAACTGTTGACTATTCAAATCTTGGTTCAAAATTAAAAATGTTTTGTTATGTATATATATATATATACATGTTTCTTGTTTTGTCAGGCAGAGGAGGACTCACCACACAAGAGTGCCAGCAACAAAAAAGGCAGAAGACTCGGTTTTGGGTCTTTGTTTGACAAGCGCTCTTCTGCCAAAATGAGTGAAACAGAGGTCAGATGCCCATTTGTTTTGACTTTTTTATTAAATGTAAATTTAAAATCAATTTTAAATTGAAATTGTTAAAAACTACTTGAATAACTCTAAAACATCTTCAAATGTACTTTTAAACATCACAACTAAGTCCTTAATTTTAAGTTAATTGTTTCACAGACCAAACTGATGTTGTAATTATCATTGCAATAACTCATTTGAATTTACAGCCTTTTGTTAGATTAATTACACTATTTTCAGCATAATGTGGCCTGTATGTACCTCACAGAAATGAGAATGAGCTGGCATTAGAGAGCATCATCTCTTGTTTCAGGACATACAAAATGGTGAAGCTGGAGTGATTCTGAAAACAGTGAAAGAAACATGTGCTGAAGGACTAGTAGTGACCGGTGGAGGGAAAGAGGGCATCTTCATTAAAGAAGTGAAACCAGATTCACCTGCTTCAAAACACCTGACAGTGAAAGAGGGTATGCAACATAATTTAGTTACTAGTGATTTAGAAAATAGTATAAAATAAACAAATGTTATTCATGAGAGGCATGTCCAGGTTTCCATTCCTCACTCCTATAACTTTGTAATAACTCAGTTTGTATTGTTTTCCATGTAGTTACTGAAGAGTGTCTTAGAATGTAATAAGCCTGGGAATTTGAGGGGTTAAGAAGAAATTCTTTAACCTAAGCATGTTAGAAAGGATTGCAATCACTAATGTAATTTCAGCCACTAATAATTAATTTAAGTTTTCAACTTCATTTGTATTCCTCCAGGTGATCAGATCCTTAGTGCTACAGTATTCTTTGATAACGTGTCATATGAAGATGCACTCCAAATTCTTGAACATGCTCAGCCATATAAAATGGAATTGTGTCTGAGACGTAAAATGGAATCAACCACGCCAGAAGATGATGAAATTGTCCACCCAGAGGTTATCACTGTAATTACGCAGTTCTTAATTATCATACATTTTTCAAGTTTTTATATGTAAACCGCTTAATATACCTTTCTTTGATGTTCCGTAGGGCAATGAGAGAGGTTCACCAGAGATGAGAAGTCCAAGAAAGAAAAAACAGCAAGACCGTATCTCATGGCCAAAGTTCCCCTCTTTTGGCAAAGGACATAGAGCGCAATTCAAAAGATCCCACAGCACCTCAGAAGCAGAGGAGCACAAAAAATTAGAGATGAGCCCACCAACAAGTGACACAGAATCCCCACTCAAATCACCACTAAAATCTCCAGATGGAAAAGACAAGAAAAAGAAGCAAAAAATCAAACTAAAAATGAAGATGAAAAGCCCCAGGAGCAAGTCTGTTGAGGAATCTCAGAGAAATGAGAAGGAGTTGACATCAGAGAACTTGATAGTTTTGGAAGATGAACAAGTTGGGGATATGTTAGATGAAAAGCTCCCTGAGAAACCTGTGACACAATTAGTAGAGATCGCACAGGACAATAAGGAAGCTGAATATGGGGATTCATCCAAGATTGTGAATGAAGTTCCAAGTTTGTCAGGAATGGAATTACAGCATAAGGTTCATCTTATTAGTCTGAGCAATACATTAAAGACTACAGATATATCAGATGTTCTTGCAGAGGCTTCTGCGGGTGATATGATGATCTCAGAGGAAGGAAAGGTACAAAGATCAGAAATTAAATTTAGCATTCCTCAGAAGGACAAATCAAAAATAGGGGTAGATAGCCAATCCAAAACCATCTTAGAAATGAGCAGAACCCCAGATCCATCTGCACATGACACTATCATGGTGAGTCATGGGGCGATATCACAGGCAGAGAGTGAAACTTCTCAACTTGTCACTGACATCAAAACAGAGGTTATCAGCAAGGACAGTTCCGAGAAAAACTTGGGATCTGGGGATATGAAAATGAGCATGCCCAAACTAGATGTTTCTTTAGATTTGCCAGATATAGGAGTACTGAAACAATCACCAAGGTCTGTCAGTGAAAAGCAGTGGAAGGAAGGAACTATATTTGAAAATGAGATATACGGGATTCGAACCAGAGGTCCATTGGCAGACATAGTCACTTCGAAGTCTCACTTTACTAGTCCAGTAAACGGGCTTCAGTTTACGCCACCAGATTCTTCTGAGATGATAAGAGAGAGCAATATGCCTGAAACCATCACTGTTATTTCCCAACCAGAGCTTAATGACCTCAGTGCAGTTTCTGCCATAGATGCAAAGGACTCACATTTGGAAATAAAAACTTCTAAGCTACCAACAGAGGCAAATATTGATGACATTCTAGTAGGTTTAGATAAAAGATCAGAATCAAAGTTTAAGGTACCAAAGGTTGATCTCACTGGTTGTGTAATCCAAGAACCAACCAAAATGACACATCTCCCAAAACGAGAAGACATTGAGATTCCAGGGATGGAAGATAAAAAATCAAAGCCTAGTCTTCAGACTCCTGAAATTAAGGTACCAAAAATTATAAATATTACTAAGGAGAAAGAAATTAAGGCTCAACGAACAGATGAAGAGTTCAATGTTGAGGATGTTAAAGAAGCTGTTTCCAAATTCCCAGCTTTGAAACTGCCTGAAGGGGACATCACAGGAGTGCTTGTGCAAAGAGAAATCACAATTATGGAAATGAAGGCAGATAAGACTAGCACAACCCCTAGGGGATCTCCTCGTAAAATATCAGGCGCAAGTGATAGTAGCATTACTATAACTAAAAGCAAAATAGGTGAAGAAAAGTCAACAGCTTCTCATAAGGACACAGTAATCAAGATACCAAAAGTTGAACCACTTTATGCTGATGAGCAAACAATAACCATGACCAAGATAGACTACTCAAAGCCAAAAGGTGAAACCCAGCAAACAAAAACTGATAAGCTACTGATTAGAGATGATGGGCAAATAGGAGATGTTAAATTCAAACTCCCAAAAAGAGAAGACATTGAAATCCCCGGGATGGAAGCCATAGAGGAATCAACTGTTCAAAACATAGATATGAAAGTAATCAAAGACCAGCGTCACGCCCCAGGATTACAAGGCATGAGCAGTTCACTTTTAGTTGAACAGCCCAGTGTACAGATTGCTGTACAGTCGGATATTGAAACGAGCAAAATGAAGAAACATGGTGACAAGAAAGGACAGGAAAAGAAATCAAAAAAACCCAAAGTAAGCATGCCAAGCTTTGGGATCACAAAACCTGACATTAGATTCCCAGATGTTGGAATTGAAATACCAAAGAAGGATGTGCCCTCTAAAAAGGACACTGGAGAAATAAGGGAGACAAAATTGAAAGCAGATGTACCTCATAGTGATATCAAGCTCAAAGATGCTTCTCTTCCTGAACACACAGACCTCACACTTTATAGAAAGGAGACCACTAGCTCAATGCCAGATCAGAAAACAACTGATGACTTTAAAATAACTGTTGATAAAAAAACTGAATCAATAAATTTAACAAAATTTGATGATTTCACGGTTAAAGCTCCAAAAGCAGCAGTAGACATTTCTGTTGTCGATGTACAAGACACAAAATTAACTGACATTAAATGCCCTGAGAAAGACAAAGAAGGGGATTCTGTTAATGTGGATATAAAGGCTCAGGATATTAAAACTGAAGGGCAAGGGAGAAAGTTCAAATTGCCAAAATTTGAAATCAGTTTTCCTGAGGTAAAAGCACCAAAAATCAGTGCATCCAAGAAAGAGGGTGATCTTTCCAGAGCAGACAGAAAGACAGAAGTTCCAGCAATGCATGGTGAAATGCCATATGTGCAAATTGAAAAAGAGGCAGATAAACAAGAACTACATTCTAAAGGTCTTGAAATGAAGATACAGAGACCAACCTTTGAGTTCCCCAAGTTTGGATTTTCCAAATCAGAAAGTAAGGAAACAGAAGCTGATATGAGCGTTCCGACAATTGATGTTTCTATACTGGATGGCAGTGCTGCTGGAGCAAACACAGGCATTACAGCTACTGTGTGTGATGCTGGACAAAAAGATGAATCAAAGTTTGGCGCTTCTACAAATATTAAACTCCCTTCAATCAGTGTCTCAAAGTTAGGAGCTAAAACTCCAACAGACATGTCTGCTATGGACATACATGTTAAAGAACATGAGGAAGAATTGAAACTGAAAGCCAAACTACCATCACTTGACGGAGATTTTAAACTACCAGCTAAGCCACTATCAGAACTTGAAAAAAGCGTATGTGACACGCAAGTAAAATTGTCAGCCGAGCCACAATCAGCTGATATAAAAGCACTTGAAATACACAAAGAAGAAGAGACGCTCAGTGTTGATACGAAAGCTCAGGATATTCAAATTGAAGGTCAATCAAGTAAGTTCAAATTGCCAAAATTTGGGATCAGACTTCCGGAAATAAAAAAAACAAAAATAGATTTAAGTGGGGCCAAGACAGAACTTGAGGTTTCTCTACCTGAACGAAAAGCAGAAGTGCCTCCCCAGGATGAAGTGCAAGATGTAAAAACCAGTGCTAAAGCTCATGTACCAGAATTAGATTCTAAAGATTCTGATGTGAAAGCAAAGCAAACAAGCTTTTCATTTCCTAGATTTGGGTATTCGAAGTCAGAAGTGAAGGTCTCAGACACTGATGTCAATCTCCCAGATATTGATGTTTCACTACCAGAAGGAGGTGCAGAACTGGAAAGGACAAATACAAACATTACAGTTTCAATAGTGGACACTGGTGAAAAAGGCGAAACAAAGTCTGGCTATCCAGCAAAATTTAAAATTCCATCAATCACACTCCCAACATTTGGAGCAAAAGCTCCAAGTGAGGCAAAGGACATCTCTGCTGTGGATGCGCAAGCTAAAGGAACAGAGATAAGCCTGAAGGAAACGGAGTTAAAATTGTCAGCCGAGCCACTATCAACTGATAAGAAGGTGCCTGATTTTGAATTACAAGAAAAATCTGTGGCTATGAAAGCTCAAAGCATCCAAAATGAAGGGCAAGGGAGTAAGTTTAAATTGCCAAAATTTGGGATCAACCTTCCTGAAGTAAAAGGACCAAAAATAGGTTCAATAGGATTAAGTGCAGCCAAGACAGAAACTGACATTTCTCTACCGGAGGTAAAGATGGAAGTGCATCCCTCTGATATTGAAGTGCAAGAGGGACAAATTGAAGTGAAAGCCGAAGCGCCAGAGATAAATTCTAAAGGTCTTGAAGTGAAAACAAAGCAATCAAGTTTTTCATTTCCCAAATTTGGATTTTCTAAATCTGACACCAGTGAAGTGATAAAAGTAGGAGGAATCTCCACTGTGGATTTACAAGCGAAAGGATCAGAAATAAGTGTACCAGATGCAGGGTTAAAATTAACAGCTGAGCCACTGTCTGTTGATATAAAGGGGCCTAAAATAGAAAAAGAAGTGAAATCTCTTAGCATTGATATGAAGGCTCAAGACATTCAAATTCCAAGTTCAGCCAAAACAGAGATGGACACTTCTCTACCAGAGGGAAAGATAGAAGTGCATCCACCTGATGCTGAATTGCCAGAAGGAGCATTCAAAGTGAGAGCTGACATACCAGAAATAGACTCTAAAGGTACTGATATTTCATTACCAGAAGAAAATGTAGAAGTGGAAGGACCACACACAGATCTTACATTATCAATGGGTGATACTGGACAAAAAGATGAAACAAAGTTTGATTCTTCAATAAAATTTAGACTTCCTTCAATCACACTCCCAAAATTTGGAACTAAAGCTTCAACGGGGATTGTAGACATTCCTGCTGTGGATGTACAAGCTAAAGGACCAGAAATAAGTCTACCAGAAGCAGAGTTCAAATTTTCTGCTGAGCCACTAATAGTGGATATAAAGGGGCCTGATGTAGAAAAAGAGGAGACATCTCTTAGGGTGGATATGAAGGGTCAAGACATTCAAACTGAAGGACAAGGGATTAAGATCAAATTGCCAAAATTTGGGATCGGCCTTCCTGAAGTAAAAGGACCAAAAATAGATTCAAGAGCAACCAAGACAGAGATTGACATTTCTCTACCAAAGGGAAAGATGGAGGTGCATCCACCTGATGTTGAACTGCTTGAGGGAGATATTGAAGTGAAAGCTGAAATACCAGAAATAGATTCTGAAAGTCTTGAAGTGAAAACAAAGGGCTCAAGCTTTTCATTCCCAAAATTTGGATTTTCTAAATCTGAAGTGAAGGCTCCAAAAGCTGATGCAAGTCTTCCAGTTGTTGATGTTTCATTACCAGAGGGAAATGTAGAACTGGAAGGACCAAAGGCAGACATTACAGTATCAATGGGTGACACTGGACAAAAGGATGAAACAAAGTTCGGCTCTCCAACAAAGTTTAAACTTCCTTCAATCACACTCCCAAAATTTGGTGCTAAAACTTCAAAGGGGGCTGTAGAAATCTCTGCTGTGGATGTGCAAAGGAAAGGATATGACATAAATCTACCAGAAGCAGAGCTAAAATTATCAGCTGAGCCATTGTCTGTTGATATAAAAGGGCCTGATGTAGAACTAGAGAAGTCTCTCAATGTCAATATGAAGACTCAAGACACTGAAATTGAAGAGCAAGGGAGTAAGTTCAAATTGCCAAAATTTGGGATTAGCCTTCCTGAGGTAACAGGACCAAAAGTAGGCTCACATGCAGCCAAGACAGACATTGACATTTCTCTACCAGAAGGAAAGATGGAGGTGTATCCACCTGATGCTAAACTACCAGAAGGAGCCATTGATGTGAAAGCTGACATACCAGAAATAGATTCTAAAGGTCTTGATGTGAAAACAAAGCGACATAGCTTTTCATTCCCAAAATTTGGATTTTCTAAATCTGAAATGAAGGCTCCAAAAGCTGATGCAAGTCTTCCAGTTGTTGATGTTTCATTACCTGAAGGAAAGGTAGAACTGGAAGGACCAAAGGCGGACATTACAGTATCAATGGGTGATAATGAACAAAAGGATGAAACAAAGTTTGGCTCTCCAACGAAATTTAAACTTCCTTCAATCACACTCCCAAAATTTGGAGCTAAAGCTCCAAAGGAAAATCTAGACATTCCTGCTGTGGATGTACAAGCTAAAGGACCGGAAATAAGTCTACCAGAAGCAGAGTTAAAATTGACTGCCAAGCCACTATCAGTGGATATAAAGGGGCCTGATGTAGAACTAGAGAAGTCTCTCAATGTGGATATAAAAGCTCAAGATAATCAAACTGAAAGGCAAGGGATTGAGTTCAAATTGCCAAAATTTGGGATCAGCCTTCCTGAAGTAAAAGGACCAAAAATAGGTGCAAGTGCAGCCAAGACAGAGATTGACATTTCTCTACCAGAGGGAAAAATGGAGGTGCATCCAACTGATCCTAAACTACCAGAAGGAGCCATTGCAGTGAAGGCTGACATACCAGAAATAGATTCTGAAAGTCTTGAAGTGAAAACCAAGGGCTCAAGCTTTTCATTCCCAAAATTTGGATTTTCTAAATCTGAAGTGAAGGCTCCGAAAGCTGATGCAAGTCTTCCAGTTGTTGATGTTTCATTACCAGAGGGAAAAGTAGAACTGGAAGGACCAAAGGCAGACATTACAGTATCAATGGGTGATACTGGACAAAAGGATGAAACAAAGTTTGGCTCACCAACGAAGTTTAAACTTCCTTCAATCACACTCCCAAAATTTGGAGCTAAGGCTCCAAAGGGGACTGTAGACATTCCTGCTGTGGATGTACAAGCTAAAGGACCGGAAATAAGTCTACCAGAAGCAGAATTAAAATTGACTGCCGAGCCAATATCAGTTGATATAAAGGGGCCTGATGTAGAGCTAGAGAAGTCTCTCAATGTGGATATGAAGACTCAAGATATTCAAACTGAAGGGCACGGGATTAAGTTCAAATTGCCAAAATTTGGGATCAGCCTTCCTGAAGTAAAAGGACCAAAAATAAGTTCAAGAGCAGCCAAGACAGAGATTGACATTTCTCTACCAGAGGGAAAGATGGAGGTGCATCCACCTGATGCTAAACTACCAGAAGGAGCCATTGAAGTCAAAGCTGACATACCAGAAATAGATTCTGAAAGTCTTGAAGTGAAAACCAAGGGCTCAAGCTTTTCATTCCCAAAATTTGGATTTTCTAAATCTGAAATGAAGGCTCCAAAAGCTGATGCAGGTCTTACAGTTGTTGATGTTTCATTACCAGAGGGAAAAGTAGAACTGGAAGGACCAAAGGCAGACATTACAGTATCAATGGGTGATACTGGACAAAAGGATGAAACAAAGTTTGGCTCACCAACAAAGTTTAAACTTCCTTCAATCACACTCCCGAAATTTGGAGCTAAAGTTCCAAAGGGAAATGTAGACATTCCTGCTGTGGATGTACAAGCTAAAGGACCAGAAATAAGTCTACCAGAAGCAGAATTAAAATTGACTGCCAAGCCAATATCAGTGGATATAAAAGGGCCTGATGTAGAACTAGAGAAGTCTTTTAATGTGGATATAAAGGCTCAAGATAATCAATCTGAAGGGCAAGGGATTGAGTTCAAATTGCCAAAATTTGGGATCAGCCTTCCTGAAGTAAAAGGACCAAAAATAGGTGCAAGTGCAGCCAAGACAGAGATTGACATTTCTCTACCAGAGGGAAAGATGGAGGTGCATCCACCTGATGCTAAACTACCAGAAGGAGCCATTGAAGTCAAAGCTGACATACCAGAAATAGATTCTGAAAGTCTTGAAGTGAAAACCAAGGGCTCAAGCTTTTCATTCCCTAAATTTGGATTTTCTAAATCTGAAATGAAGGCTCCAAAAGCTGATGCAAGTCTTCCAGTTGTTGATGTTTCATTACCAGAAGGAAAAGTAGAACTGGAAGGACCAAATGCAGACATTACAGTATCAATGGGTGACACTGGACAAAAGGATGAAACAAAGTTTGGCTCACCAACGAAGTTTAAACTTCCTTCAATCACACTCCCAAAATTTGGAGCTAAGGCTCCAAAGGGGACTGTAGAAATCTCTGCTGTGGATGTACAAGCTAAAGGACCGGAAATAAGTCTACCAGAAGCAGAATTAAAATTGACTGCCAAGCCAATATCAGTTGATATAAAGGGCCCTGATGTAGAACTTGAGAAGTCTCTCAGTGTGGATATGAAGACTCAAGACATTCAAACTGAAGGGCACGGGATTAAGTTCAAATTGCCAAAATTTGGGATCAGCCTTCCTGAAGTAAAAGGACCAAAAATAGGTGCAAGTGCAGCCAAGACAGAGATTGACATTTCTCTACCAGAGGGAAAGATGGAGGTGCATCCACCTGATGCTAAACTACCAGAAGGAGCCATTGAAGTCAAAGCTGACATACCAGAAATAGATTCTGAAAGTCTTGAAGTGAAAACAAAGGGCTCAAGCTTTTCATTCCCAAAATTTGGATTTTCTAAATCTGAAATGAAGGCTCCAAAAGCTGATGCAAGTCTTCCAGTTGTTGATGTTTCATTACCAGAGGGAAAAGTAGAACTGGAAGGACCAAACACAGACATTACAGTATCAATGGGTGATACTGGACAAAAGGATGAAACAAAGTTTGGCTCTCCGACAAAATTTAAACTTCCTTCAATCACACTCCCAAAATTTGGAGCTAAGGCTCCAAAAGGGAATGTAGACATTCCTGCTGTGGATGTACAAGCTAAAGGACCAGAAATAAGTCTACCAGAAGCAGAATTAAAATTGACTGCTGAGCCAATATCAGTGGATATAAAGGGGCCTGATGTAGAACTAGAGAAGTCTTTTAATGTGGATATGAAGACTCAAGACATTCAAATTGAAGGGCACGGGATTAAGTTCAAATTGCCAAAATTTGGGATCAGCCTTCCTGAAGTAAAAGGACCAAAAATAGGTGCAAGTGCAGCCAAGACAGAGATTGACATTTCTCTACCAGAGGGAAAGATGGAGGTGCATCCACCTGATGCTAAACTACCAGAAGGAGCCATTGAAGTCAAAGCTGACATACCAGAAATAGATTCTGAAAGTCTTGAAGTGAAAACCAAGGGCTCAAGCTTTTCATTCCCAAAATTTGGATTTTCTAAATCTGAAATGAAAGCTCCAAAAGCTGATGCAAGTCTTCCAGTGGTTGATGTTTCATTACCAGAGGGAAAAGTAGAACTGGAAGGACCAAAGGCAGACATTACAGTATCAATGGGTGATACTGGACAAAAAGATGAAACAAAGTTTGGCTCTCCAACAAAGTTTAAACTTCCATCAATCACACTCCCAAAATTTGGAGCTAAAGTTCCAAAGGGAAATGTAAACATTCCTGCTGTGGATGTACAAGCTAAAGGACCAGAAATAAGTCTACCAGAAGCAGAATTAAAATTGACTGCTGAGCCAATATCAGTTGATATAAAGGGGCCTGATGTAGAACTAGAGAAGTCTCTCAATGTGGATATGAAGGGTCAAGATATTCAAACTGAAGGGCAAGGGATTGAGTTCAAATTGCCAAAATTTGGGATCAGCCTTCCTGAAGTAAAAGGACCAAAAATAGGTTCAAGTGCAGCCAAGACAGAGATTGACATTTCTCTACCAGAGGGAAAGATGGAAGTGCATCCACCTGATGCTAAACTACCAGAAGGAGCCATTGAAGTCAAAGCTGACATACCAGAAATAGATTCTGAAAGTCTTGAAGTGAAAACAAAGGGCTCAAGCTTTTCAATCCCAAAATTTGGATTTTCTAAATCTGAAATGAAGGCTCCAAAAGCTGATGCAAGTCTTCCAGTTGTTGATATTTCATTACCAGAGGGAAAAGTAGAACTGGAAGGACCAAAGGCAGACATTACAGTATCAATGGGTGATACTGGACAAAAGGATGAAACAAAGTTTGGCTCTCCAACAAAGTTTAAACTTCCATCAATCACACTCCCAAAATTTGGAGCTAAAGCTCCAAAGGGGACTGTAGAAATCTCTGCTGTGGATGTGCAAGGTAAGGGATATGATATAAGTCTACCAGAAGCAGAGCTAAAATTATCAGCTGAGCCATTGTCAGTTGATATAAAGGGGCCTGACATAGAACTAAAGGAGAAGACTCTCAGTGTGGATGTGAAGGCTCAAGACATTCAAACTGAAGGGGAAGGGATTAAGTTTAAATTACCAAAATTTGGGATCAGCCTTCCTGAGGTAACAGGACCAAAAGTAGGCTCAAGTGCAGCCAAGGCAGACATTGACATTTCTCTACCAGAAGGAAAGATGGAGGTGTATCCACCTGATGCTAAACTACCAGAAGGAGCCATTGATGTCAAAGCTGACATACCAGAAATAGATTCTAAAGGTCTTGATGTGAAAACAAAGGGCCCAAGCTTTTCATTCCCAAAATTTGGATTTTCTAAATCTGAAATGAAGGCTCCAAAAGCTGATGCAAGTCTTCCAGTTGTTGATGTTTCATTACCAGAAGGAAATGTAGAACTGGAAGGACCGAAAACAGACATCACAGTGTCAACAAATGATACTGAACAAAAGGATAAAACAAAGTTTGGCTCACCAACGAAATTTAAACTTCCTTCAATTACACTCCCAAAATTTGGAGCTAAAGCTCCAAAGGGAAATGTAGACATTCCTGCTGTGGATGTACAAGCTAAAGGACCGGAAATAAGTCTAACAGAAGCAGAGTTAAATTTGACTGCCAAGCCACTATCAGTGGATATAAAGGGGCCTGATGTAGAAAAAGAGGGGAAATCTCTTACAGTGGATATGAAGGGTCAAGATATTCAAACTGAAGGGCAAGAGATTAAGTTCAAATTACCAAAATTTGGGATTGGCCTTCCTGAAGTAAAAGGACCAAAAATAAGTTCAAGTGCAGCCAAGACAGAGATTGACATTTCTCTACCAGAGGGAAAGATGGAAGTGCATCCACCTGATGCTAAACTACCAGAAGGAGCCATTGAAGTCAAAGCTGACATACCAGAAATAGATTCTAAAGGTCTTCATGTGAAAACAAATCGCTCAAGCTTTTCAATCCCAAAATTTGGATTTTCTAAATCTGAAATGAAGGCTCCAAAAGCTGATGCAAGTCTTCCAGTTGTTGATATTTCATTACCAGAGGGAAAAGTAGAACTGGAAGGACCAAACACAGACATTACAGTATCAATGGGTGATACTGGACAAAAGGATGAAACAAAGTTTGGCTCTCCGACAAAATTTAAACTTCCTTCAATCACATTCCCAAAATTTGGAGCTAAAGTTCCAAAGGGAAATGTAGACATTCCTGCTGTGGATGTACAAGCTAAAGGACCGGAAATAAGTCTACCAGAAGCAGAGTTAAAACTGTCAGCTGAGCCACTATCTGTTGATATAAAAGGGCCTGATATAGAACTCGAGAAGTCTCTCGATGTGGATATGAAGGGTCAAGACACTGAAATTGAAGAACAAGGTAGTAAGTTCAAATTGCCAAAATTTGGGATTAGTCTTCCTGAGGTCAAAGGACCAAAAATAAGTTCAAGTGCAGCCAAGACAGAGATTGACATTTCTCTACCAGAGGGAAAAATGGAGGTGCATCCACCTGATGCTAAACTACCAGAAGGAGCCATTGAAGTCAAAGCTGACAAACCAGAAATAGATTCTAAAGGTCTTGATGTGAAAACCAAGCGACCAAGCTTTTCATTCCCAAAATTTGGATTTTCTAAATCTGAAGTGAAGGCTCCAAAAGCTGATGCAAGTCTTCTAGTTGTTGATGTTTCATTACCAGAGGGAAATGTAGAACTGGAAGGACCAAACACAGACATTACAGTATCAATGGGTGATACTGGACAAAAGGATGAAACAAAGTTTGGCTCACCAACAAAATTAAATTTTCCTTCAATTACACTCCCAAAATTTGGAGCTAAAGCTCCAAAAGGGACTGTAGACATTCCTGCTGTGGATGTACAAGCTAAAGGACCGGAAATAAGTCTACCAGATGCAGAGTTAAAATTTTCTGCTGAGCCACTATCAGTTGATATAAAGGGGCCTGATGTAGAAAAAGAGGGGAAATCTCTTAGGGTGGATATGAAGACTCAAGACATTCAAATTGAAGAGGGAGGGAGTAAGTTCAAATTACCAAAATTTGGGATCGGCCTTCCTGAAGTAAAAGGACCAAAAATAAGTTCAAGTGCAGCCAAGACAGAGATTGACATTTCTCTACCAGAGGGAAAGATGGAGGTGCATCCACCTGACGCTAAACAGCCAGTAGGAGCCATTGCAGTGAAGGCTGACATACCAGAAATAGATTCTAGAGGTCTTGAAGTGAAAACAAAGGGCCCAAGCTTTTCATTCCCCAAATTTGGATTTTCTAAATCTGAAATAAAGGATCCAAAAGCTGATGCAAGTCTTCCAGTTGTTGATGTTTCATTAACAGAGGGAAAAGTAGAACTGGAAGGACCAAACACAGACATTACAGTATCAATGGGTGATACTGGACAAAAGGATGAAAGAAAGTTTGGCTCTCCCACAAAGTTTAAACTTCCTTCAATCACACTCCCAAAATTTGGGGCTAAAGCTCCAAAAGGGAAAGTAGACATGCCTGCTGTGGATGTACAAGTCAAAGGACATGATATAAGTCTACCAGAAGCAGAGCTGGAATTATCAGCCGAGCCACTACCAGCTGATGTAATGGTGAGTGATATCAACAAACAGGACATATCTCTCAGTGTTGATATGAAAGCTCAAAACATCCACACTGAAGGGCAAGGAAGTAAGTTCAAGCTGCCAAAATTTGGGATCGGCCTTCCTGAGGTAAAAGGACCAAAAGTAGGTTCAAGGGAGGCCAAGAAAGAGTTGGACATTACTCTACCAGAGGGAAAGATGGAAGTGCATCCACCTGATGTTGAAATCAGTGCAGAAATATCAGTACCTGAAAAAGATATTGAATTAAATGCCCGCGATCAACATCTAAAATTACACGATTCCCAGGCTGAAGTTGAAATTAAAGACACAATTCAAAAACCTCCAGAAACAGCTGTTAAGACTGAACAAGAAGAAAAAGGCTCACCAAGTAAATTCAAACTTCCTACTATCAAAATGTCAAAGATCAGTATTTCAAAAACAAAATCTCAGGATGGAGACAATGATACAGGCATGAGAGTTCATGTTCCAGAGGTCATTTTAGAATCCAAACATAAGAAAGAGACACAAGGACAGGAAAAATCATCCAGATTTACAATGCCAACACTTGGTGATGTTCTCAGGGGCTTTGATGTTGAATTTAATGTGCCCACATTAGATGAAACTGAAAGGGCAAAAACAGAAACAGCTCCTGCGAAGCTGGAATTCAGTCTGCCTTCAGAAGAAGGTGATAAGATAGCAGACTCAGAGGCCAATCTTGAAAACAATGAAAAAAAGATTATGGTTCAGACTGATCAGAAACCAGAGGATGAGGAAAAACAAACAAAACCTGAAAAGAGTAGCTGGTTCAGATTTCCCAAGTTTTCATCTCCTACCAAAACAGCGAAGGTTGTTGAAAAAGAATCTTCTCAGCCACCTAAGGAAACTGAAGAGAGCTCAGTGAATGATAACAAAGAGAAAGAGCCTGAGCTGAGTTCCGCAAGAGGGACTGAAGAGGACAGTCCAACGTTGTCACTGAGATCGTCTGATGCATTTGCTGATGTAAGTTCTGCACAAACATCTGAACAGGTTGGCCTCTCACTGACATCTCCTACAAAAGTCAAAGTGAAATATTCTGAATCAAGTGCAACTGTTGAGATTGGTGACTTACATGGTGATGTTATTACTTCAACAGCCAGGACTGAACTAATAACTATGGAGCCCCACCAGCCAGAGAAAGTAAACATACCATGCTCTTCTGAAATGTCTTCTTCTTCAGTGGATACTATGAGACAGATGTCAGGAGAAATTCACATGATTGTGTCAAATATACAAAATGTACCAAGCACACAACGCACCACAATCATCACAAATGTAGATACACAAGATGTTCAATCCTTGCCTCTAGAGAGAGTAGCAATGCAGTCCGACTCAGTGTTGTCAGTTGAGAACACAAGAGTGCGAAAAGAGAGACACACCGTGGTGGAGAGGCATATTGTAAAAGAAATGTCTGGTGAGGAGAAAGTATTTGTGACAAGGAGAACACAGGTTTTTGAGGGGGACTCTGTGGAGCCTATCTCTGATGACACTGCCTTCTCAATTCAAAAGCTGAGAGACACTGTGCACACTGAGAAAATGAGATTTTTTGAGAGTGCAGAATCAAATGAACAAAATACAATGAGCAATGAAACATCTTTAAAGTATATAGATTCCTCCACAGAAGAGAACGAGGGGAAATGAACTTATGTCATTTAGCTCGCACTAGCAGAATGTGATTCATGGCTGTGCTTTAAAATAAGAACAATTGATATTCCTTTGACTGCATTTATATTCTGTGTACAACTAGATATGTGTGCCCATAATATAAATAAGGGCCAGCTATGACACTTATTTAACAACATAACAAGGCAAAATATGATTAGATAATAATAACCAAACTGTTAATAAAGGAAAATAAGTTTAACTTAGTTTAGTATTCAACACTGAAATATGTACTCTTCTTTGTGGAAATTGTTTACAGTACTGTCATATACAAGAAACACATTGAGATGTTCGTAAAACTATTAACAAGTATTAATGGTAACACTTTGCTGTAGAGCAGTGTTTGTAAGGCTACATGACACCTACAAAAGCTCATCATGAAAACTAAAATAAACCTACATAAACATTAATAAAGGCTTAATCGTATAGGCATCTTTCATTAACGCTGCATTTGTCAATTTTGATGTCAGGTGACTGGATTGGATGGATTTTTTCAGACTTTTCTGTCATGACATTTTTTGGGTGAAGTGACATTGCATCCCATAACATCTGATTTTGTAATTTAGTGTTCATCACAAGGACATAGTGCTGATATGATATAGCTTAAATCTTATACATGGTAAAATGAAACTTACTTTAACTAAGGGGTACAGAAAATGCTCACTTTTATTCAGTCAGCCTGACTTGTTGCTGTAACATACATTGATAGTTTGTCACTTCACTCCAGTGTCATGACACAACCTCATGTCAGAAAAAGAAATCACTGTTACCGTATAGACGTTATGTCAACTTGACATCAAAGCTGACAAATACAACTTTTATAACAAATGATGCCTATTGCAATAAAAGTTTATAAATGTTTATGTAGATCTATGTCAGTTGTCATGAAAAGCTTACGTAGGTGTCATGTAGCCTTACAAACCCTGCCCTACAGCAGTGTTGCCGTATTAATATTATAATAGTATAATATATTGATGCAAATGGTTTGTTTCTCCTGAACTACGCTGTTGTCAAAAACAATATCTAATTTAATGGAAGCTTCTATAATTTTGCATTCCTTAAGGAGATTGAAATGTTTCAAAAATATGTAAATATATTTGGTTCATTTAAGTTCCTTTCTCTGTCCTGTATTACCTTACTGCAAAAGCTGGCACATTCGCTCTTCCAATTAAATTGCTGTATTTACACACAAGTATATGCTGAAATAAATATTTTAAAAATGAAAATGGTTCAGCATTTCTTGTATATTGATTTCTTAGGGGAGCATCCTTTTGGAAACCTGACTTCTTGATTTTGGAAATGTCCGAGAATTGCACCAACCACCTCCTCTTCACATTTTTTTCGGATTCCATATTAACTTCACTAAATACTAGTGAATGAGGACAATTAATCGTTACTGTGACTGTGATTTGGTACATGTACCTAACATTGGACACAAATGTAATGTTTAACTACTGCAAATAAACACCAACGACCATCCAAAATAATACACTTTTGACATACACCTCAGTTTTTGTTCTTGTTTTTTTTCTTTAATGAAATAGCAGAAACACAGGAGCAGACATACCATGGCAAGTGAAAACAATTAATACAATTGATGTATTAAGCTGAAACAATAGCTGTAAGCGTATGTTCATTAATCATATGTTCATTAATCAACATTGTGTACCTAATGGTAGACAAATTGAAAGACTGATTTTAAACAACCAAACATTTTGCTTTAACATTTAATAAAGCCAAATGTGTTCACTTAAAAGAAATGCTAACACACTCTCACACACAGTGTCCAAGCCCAGCAGTAATTAGGCGGAAGGCAGGACACACCCTGGACAGGTCACCAGTCAACAGAAATGCTAACAGAAATGCTAAATGTTTAAGAACTGCACATAGTGTTCACTCATGTAAGTATTAAGTCAACAGCATTATATAATTAACAGAAGTGCAATTGTAATATGCTCTATGTAAGGTCATAATCTTTTTAAGTCACCCATCAAACGAAATATCTCATTTTTACAATCCTCTATTTCATAGTCATAATCTTTGTCATCTTCATTATGACTGCTGCTTTCACTGTTACTTGTTTTATTGCAATCTTGCAGTGCCATGTGGTTGTCAAGGGTAGATGTTTGAGGAAATTGGTTAAACTGCATAAATGAAGTAGACAGGTGTTCTTTCAAAATATGATGACCTTGGTCAGCGTTGACATCTACATTTATTGTGCTAATGGAGTCCGCTGAGCCACCCTCTGAGACGTCAATGTCCTTCACACCAGTGGTATGATTGTAGTAGTGGTCATTTTCTGGGCACTGAATGCTGTTCTGGGTATTTTCAGTAGATGAGTTTCCCTTTGAGAACTTTGAACAAGAAGCAGATGAAGAACAAGAAGCTGAGTCTTCAGTGTCCAAAGCATAGATATGCTCATCAGTAATGAGAGAAACATTTAAGTCTGATGTAACACTGCCAAATTTTATTTGTCTTCCTTGTGGCTGTTCAATAACCTGATTCAGACAAACATTCCCCATGGATTCCAGTAGTTTCTTTTTATGCTTTCGATAAGTCACGGAAAAGGAGGGGCGACTGCATTTGAGTGAAAGTCTCTTTTTTCTGAGTTGTCCTTTTTGCTTCCCTGCGCATCTCTGAACCTTTCTGAGAGATGCATTATTACAGGAAAGGGTGTTTAAACTTGCCAACAAATTCACCAACATTGTATTCAGTCTACTCTCATTTGTTTCAGTATTTGTGGGACATTTTTGTACTGATTTAACATCTGTATCCTCACAGATGTTGAGCTGTCTTTGACCAAGGCATGTTTTTGTTATTTTTCTTGTTTGTGGTTTAGAAGACTGAGAAATTGCACTTGGGTTAAATGAGTAACTGCACATTGCTGGCAGCGGTCTGTCATGATTTTCTTTTCCATATTTGTATTCATGTGTTGTTGATGAAACTGTGGACTGAAAGCATTTAGTTCTGGTTGATCTGTATGTACTACTAGCTGGAGAGAGACTGTGTTCCTCAGCATTATGAGCCATGCTACTGTCATTTCCAGTCACTGTAGTCCTTTGTTGCTCTACTTTTTTATCCAAATTGGTTATTTTCCTTTTGCCAGTCTTTGCCAATGAAGGGGAAAAACATTTGTATTTTTGTGGCAACTCAGGAGTTCTCTTCTCACTTCTTTTTAACTGGACTGACTCACTGGGTTTTCCTTTAGAAGATGACTCTAATGGAGTACTACTGTTGCCTTTGTTCCCTGGGTGCGAATGAGAAAATGATAATCTTCTTTTCAAAAGATCCTGGGTTTCTTGGTGTTCAACCTCAATAGACTGCATAGGTGTACTTTGAAAACATTCACTGAACACATGCTTTCCTTTTCCTACACATGGTGTGTCAAGCAAAGAGACACAACCTGGAGTGAGTGAGTAATCACATAGTACAGGAGCAATTTGGTTGGATTTTAACCCACTTTTAAAGCTGTCTTCAGAACTGAGATCTGCCAGTTCATAATCTTTGACGGTCCAAAGTGTCTCTCTTTCAGATAACGGATGAGATGATTCTGATGAAGGATGAGCAAGATTTAAATGTTGCTTGCTTAAATCCAGAAACATCTTGGGACAGAGATTTTGTTCATACTCACATTTCTTCAGATCTTTCTGTCCTCTTGGATCAATAAATTTGACATCCTGAACGTCTGTCTGCTCCTTCAGAACATTTAACTTAACTTTACACTCATTCAGGTGCTTTAGCTTTGTGTCATGCTTCTCTTTGCTAGCAGATGGTGTTATAGACAAAGCAAGGCAACTAGGAGTGAGTGAGTAATCACACAGTTTAGGAACTATTTGCTTGGACTTCAAACTAGTTTTGAATCTATCTTCTGCCTGATGCAGCTCCTGATCTTGATTCAGGGTTGTCTTCTCCTGTGATTCAAATGAGGTCGCAGGAATGGGAGAGTGTGGAGGATCATTACAGGCATGAGTGTTTAAAGTCAGAGGCCTCTTGAGTTGCACAGTTTCCTCTTGCTCGCCATTCATCAGAAGTTTCTGTTCCATTGGATCTATAAATTTCAGTTCTTGGGAGCTTGCCTCTTGTTTGTTACCAGACTCACTGGACTGCACCAGGCTTACATCAGACATAAACATACAGATATTCGATCCTGTGGCATTGTTGGTTGAAATACTGCTGGCTTCTTGGAAGTTACTAGTTTTATTTTTACCCATGTAGTTGTCCTCAGGAAATGTATAATTATAACTCGCATCCCTGGTGCTAGAAATTGATGTTCTGTGATTATGTGGATCATCACAATGACTACTACAATATTCAGAGTCAGAGGTTTTGTCCAGGGTGCTGATGTAGTCGTGAGAGGCTGACATGTCCAGGTCCAAATCAGAAACAAATGACATGTCCCAGATCACATCAGTAACAGGTGACACATTCATGTTCAAATAAGCATTTGGATGACTTTTAGAGATGTGATCAGAGGACTCTAAAGTATACCTAGATCTCATTATCTCATCTTGTATAACTTGAGTTTGGTGTTGTTCTACCTCAGCTGATTGACACCCTTTGGAATTAACTCCTCGTGAAAAGCAGTAGGCTCCCCCATCTCACTTTCTTGCATTGTGTTACCAGATCTGAATTCGTGGACATTTGATAGCACACTGATATTACATAAAAGTGTGTCATCACCTTGGTCATTGTGGTCGACTGTGTCACTTTGCTTAAAATTTATGATGTCCTCAGAAAATGATTCATTCACTGAGATACTTGAAGTGTCATTTAAATCAGACACACAAGATCTTGAAACGTGTGCAGCCTCTTCTGTTTTGTCATGAGAAGATGAAGAGTAGCGCATGTTTTTTCCAGATTCCTCATTCATTTCACTTGAAAGATTAACAGCATCTTCATCATTGTTTATAACTGTGTTACTTTTATTCAAATGTATTCTGCTCCCAGAAAACGACTTATTTATATAACTGCCATTGGATGAGCTACTACTTCTATCCTCATAATACGTGGATTCTTGCAATAGCTCACTTATTCCATCATTGTCTTCACAACACGTGGTATTACACATAAAGGTAGCTGCACTACACAGGTCGACTGAGTCACCTGTGACTTGACTTTTGCCAGTGACTGAAATGTGGGGTACAGTATTTTCACTGAGATTTACTTCATCGTCTGCTGAGAGGTTGGAGCTGTCACTTGAATCAAATACACAAGGTCTTGAAATGTGTAGATTCTTTCGCCTTGTTCCAGAGAAAGGTGAGGTGTAGCATTTATATTTTCTTGGTAGGCCAGGTGTTCTTGTTTCATGGCTCCGTCTTCTGATTTTGGCTTTTCTGTCAGGTTTCTTGAGAGACACATCTATACAAGACTTTTGTCCTGCGAGATAAGATTCAGCTTCTATTTCCTGCTGGCACATTTTAACAGTCTCAGCAATGTTCACCTTGGCCATGTCCACTTCAAGATCTTCGCTTGTCAACTGAAGTTCCTGGTCTTCTTGATTTAGGGTTGTCTTCTCCTGTGATTCAGATGATGGTGCAGGAATGGGAGATTGTGAAGGGTCATCAGATGGCTGACTGTTTAAATTTTGAGGCCTCTTAGGATGCACAATTTCTTCATGCTCACATTTTTGCTCCCTTGGAACTATGATTTTGATCCTTTGGAAGTTTGCCTCTTCTTTGAGATCAGCAAACTTATCAGACTCAATGGGCTGCACCTGATTTTTACTAGACATAGACATATGAATACTTGATTCTGTGGCACCAGTGTTGGGTGAAATATTGTTGGCTTCTGGTAGAAGACTAGTTTCATTTTTATCTATGCTGTTGTCCTTATGAAAGTTATAACTACCTTCTGTTGGGGTAGAAATCGATGCTTTGTGATTTTGTGAATCACTACAATACTCAAAGTCAGAGGTTGTGTCCATACTCTCCGATGCAGATACGCTGTTATCTGGGGTGCTAATGTACTCATGGTAGACTGGTGTGTTCAAAGGTATATGACTCACAGCAACAGACGACTCATCATTGTCCAAATCAGTAGCAGTTGACACATCCTTGTGTAAATCAGTATTTGGATCATTTTGGAAGATGTGCTCAGAGAATTCTACAGTGTCTCTAGAACTCATTATCTGATCATCTTGTTTCAGCTGTATTTCCTGTTTTCTTGCCTCAGCTGATTTGACACCCATCACATTAGTTTCTTCCTGAAAAACAGTCAGTTCTTCCAATTCAAATTCCCGCATCATATTCATCTCAGATCTGAGTGTGTGGGCATTTGATAGCACACTGATGTTATGTGAAAGGCTGACATGATCTTGGTCACCATCACTGACTGTGTCACTTTCTTCACGTTGCACAATGGTCCCAGAAAATTGTTCATCTGCTGAGATACTGGGACTGACACTTAAATCAGACACACTAGATCTTGAAACGTGTGCAGTCTGTTTTGTTTTGTCAGAGGAAAGTGAAGAGTAACGCATGTGTTTTCCTAGTAGGTCACTCATTTCACTTAAAAGATTGACAGCATCTTCATCACTGTTTCCAACAGTTTCTGACTTCAAATCTATGCCTCCCTCAGGACATGACTTATTTATATAACTGCCATTGGGTGAGCTATAAGATGATGGCTGGCTCATACTTTCAGCATCATAACATGCAGATTCTTGCAATAGTTCAGTTAGTCTGTTGTTGTCTTCACTACACGTGTTATTACACATAAAGACAGATGCACTGCACTGGTTGAGTGAGTCACCCATGACTTCACTTTTGCCAGTGACTGAAATGTGGGGTACAGTATTTTCACTGAGATTTACTTCATCATCTGCTGAGAGGTTGGAGCTGTCACTTGAATCAAATACACAAGGTCTTGAAATGTGTAGAGTCTTTCGCCTTCTTCCAGAGAAAGGTGGGGTGTAGCATTTATATTTTCTTGGTAGGCCAGGTGTTCTTGTTTCATGGCTCCATCTTCTGACTTTGGCTTTTCTGCCACATTTCTTGACAGACACATCTGTACAAATTTGTTGTCTTGCGAAATGAGACTCTGCTTCTATTTCCTGCTGGCACATTTCAGCAGTCTCTTTAATGTGCATCCTTGCCATAGCCACTTCAAGATCTTCACCTTGACTTGCGCTGAGCAGCTGCCCATGATCTGAGATCCCACACACACTTGCAAAACCTACACTATTGAGACCTGCCCCAAAGACCTCAGTGATGTCGAGGTATTTCGCACCTTGTTTCTCAAGCTGTTGTTGAGTAGATGAGACCTGAGTCTCCTGCAGTGTCAGTATTGCTTTCAGCTCATCTTGTGTGAAGCGCCGAAAAGGATTCTTTTCATCTCCTACAACCTGTCTAGTCAGTGAGCCTTTAAACAGCTGTCTTCTGTAAATCATTTCTTCCAATGTGCCACAGGTAATAAGACGGTAAGTCTTAACATCCTTTGTCTGACCAATTCTGTGGGCACGGCCCACAGCCTGTGCATCCTGAGACTGATTCCAGGATAGGTCAGCGAAAACCACACAATCGGCTGCAGTGAGGGTGAACCCCTCTGCACCCACACTAGTGGTAAGCAAAAGGATATTTTTGGACCCCCTTTTTTGAAACTTTCTGATAATTTTGTCTCTCTGGTTACTGTTCTGTCCATCAATCCTCAAAAAAGCATTTCTCCCCCATGATGTCTGTGTCAGAGATTTCTCAATGATGTCAAGGATTTTTATGTAATTAGAGAAGACCAGGACAAAATTCCCATTTGCAGTGAATTTTTCAAGCAGTGCTAACATGAAGGTCAGTTTTCCAGATTCAGCTAAATTCACCCCGCTCATTTCATGTTCCTTGATGTCACTGTTTAACCTCGGGTGTGTACAAACAGCTATCAGAGAATGGACGGACTGAAGCGTCAGAGATGATGAATGATCAATTATCTTGCGATAAGCAGCCTCCTGCTCAGAACTAAGTTTGATCCATATTACATACTCGTTTTTCTTAGGAAGATGTAACACTTGATCAGAGGGTATGTTTTCTAGAAGTGGCTGACCTCTGAGTTCTTGAATTTGGTCTTTTCTTCTCCTGAGCCAACATGGCTCTGTTATCTTCTCCAGAGTCCTTTGGAGTTCCATTCCCAGAGCCCTTTCTTCTGGCCCTGAATCAGCTTCCAACCCCTTCGTAATTGGATTCTCAAATTTGTTCTTGAATGTTTTGTATGTTCCCAGTACGTATGTGTCAGAAATGAGGGAGAACAAAGACCAAAACTCTCTTAGGTTGTTCTGCATAGGTGTGCCAGTGATAAGAATGTAAAAACCAGCTGAGATTAATGCAACAGCTTTGTGAGTTTTGGTGGCAGGGTTTTTGAGCTTGTGAGCTTCATCACAAATCAAGCAGTCCCAGAAAAAATCCATGCCTTTATAAGTTGTGAGTGCCTTGTAATTGTTAATGAACATTCTGTAAGAGACTAAAAGGATGCCACCCATCTTTTGCAAATGCCTCAGCTTTCTTGCAAGTTCTGTGTCACTGCGGTGGTATATAAATACATTCATATTAGGGGTCCACCTTTTCAGCTTATCCTTCCAGTCATTCAGCAAACCAGCAGGCACGATCAACAAGGCATTCTTGAATTCTTGAGTGTTCATGATCATTGCGTGCAAAAACAAGATGACCTGAATAGATTTTCCTAAGCCCATTTCATCCGCTAAAATTGCGCCATTCCGGCTTCCCTTAGCTCTGCTTTTTTCATTTTTGTAAGCTTTGAAAAAAAAAACAATACCCTCACGCTGGTGAGGGTAAAGTTTGTCACATAATTTTTTGTCAGGTAGTAGAGCTTTAAGAACATCTTCAGGTTTTTCCTCTTCCATGTCTTTCTCATTCAGTTTTTCTTTGGATTCCATGTTAACGTGAAGCAGGTTTTACCTTTCAAAGCGTAGAAGTAAAAGTAAAATATATAAACATATATAAACATATAAATGTTTCAGCATTATTTTTCATGTAGTGTACAACATTTTTAGCACAGATAAGGTTTACAGAGTATTGATACAGTATCTCCACAAAACAAGGTTACTTATTTTAATCTGTGTGATTACAAACGGTGTATATGTAAATCTTTGATGAAGACAAAGCCTTGTCTCATCACCGAAGTACAGATTGCACACCCAGTGACTGTGCTGAAAAAAGAGAAATTGAAATTTTAAATGCAATTCATGTATACTTACCTGTGTGGCTATAGGAATGGAGGCGCCAATGAATTCACCTTCTACTAGGTTTGGGGGACCAACATTAATCCTGGAGATGGGGGAAAATGAAAAGAAGCCTGTGAAAAGAAAGAACGTGTTTAAATGTTACATAAAGCTTATACCTAACAGTAAGAGTGTTTTAAAAAGCCATGGTGTTATGCAATGACATGTCTAAAAGATTTTTTAATTGTTTAATGTGTATTTTGCATAGCTAGCCTGGGAAAGGCATGGCCAAGACCCAAATTGAGGGCAGGGTTTAGTGTATAAAAAGGGCTAGGGGAAAATGCACAGGGTTCTCCTTTTGTTTGGTGGTCTCTGCAGCTGAGTGTGAACGTGGGCGCACTGTTCGCCTTTAAACTAAGTAAAGTGACTGCTGAAGAGTTGCCAACATGACAACCAAGTCATTTTCATGAGAGTTTTGATCTGAGAACTGTTTTGACTTCCTGGGATCTGTAAATAGTTTTTTTCTTCACTTTTGTGTCTCAAGTCAAGCTTTGGAGCTTAGCTTGGAGAGATTGGAGTGATTCGTTTGTGGTGAACCTTCCTCTGGTAATCACATCGTCACACAACCTCACAAAATCATATTTTTTTTAAAATAAAGAAATGATTATTTATTTCTTCTCTCATGGAATATTTAGCCCAGAAAAAATGGATAAGATAATACTATACGGCCAAAAGTATGTGGACCCCAATTAGTATTTGGACACTAATTATTGAATTCAGGTGTTCTGTCCACACCTATTGCTAATAGGTGTATAAAATAAAGCACATAGCTATGCAGTCTCCATAGACAAACATTGAGAATAGAGACAGTAGAATGGGTCATATTGAAGAGCACACCACCAATGTACTCTGGAGCAGTGGAATCATCTGCATATGAAACATGGCTGATATAGAATGACATGGCATTATTAGAAAAAAGACAAAGTGTTTGTCACATAAGGTCAATACTAAGCGAAGAAACAAAGTGTATGTAAAAGGTACAAAAATGTTACAGCTGTAATAGAACTCAATGAACTCGGAGTTGCACAAGACGGTAAGACAGATCAGGGGCTGTGTTACTGAAAAATCTTTTTGTCTAGTTAACATCTGACAGGTCAAAATAACATTTTTTTTTAACAAATCTGTATTACAAAAGCAAACTTTATCTTAATTTAGGAATTTTCAGTTCATTATTTCTCCTAATAAACAGCGACACGTTCAACTCTGTTTCCTCATTATTCACCACTATCACTGTAAAGTTTTATCTGATGAGTTTTCATCAACATAAACACACAAAGGTAATAGGAGGGGACGGTGTCTGCAGTACCTGTGATTTTAAAAAAAAGGTTAGAAAATAAAACCTCATAAAGTACTGTTTTCAATGTAGATAAATCTAACGTTGATATGCTAGTGATAGTGAACTATGCTGCCTGTTGCTGAATAAAACGGTAGAAACAGATGGTTTAAACAGCAGCTCAGACACCTCTGGCGTTGTCTTAAAATTAGGACAGTATTTAAGAAAACCTTGTCTAGCTGGGATGTTTCTGTGATAGTGTTTCTTACCAGGAGTAAAGTTTATAAGCTTGAGAGCTGTTGTTCTGTAATAGCTTCTGTCCTAAATTCAGTCCTAACTGAAGCTGTCATGGTGACTAAACAGATAATATAAAATTTCAGAGTTATGACGTTTCTGTAATGCCTGGATCAGACTACACAAATTCAGCCCAATTTTCACAAGATTTTGCCACACCTGACAAATTTCCAGTGTCAGGCCTGGATATAAATGGGTCTTGCAGTGTGACATAATCGAAGAACAGCGAAGTGGTGTCTGGGATGCCCCAAACAAAGCACAGTACAAATTTATGGCACTATGACTGCTTAATCTGACCTAGTGACCACATACAGACAAAACTATCGCATCACCTGAGCCCAGCATAATACGGCCCCAGGTGAGATGAGGTAATAGGTGGGGTTGTCTGTCCCAGAACAGTACAAAGAGAGGTTTGATTCAAATTACAGTTGAAATTCTACACTTTGAGCTCATATTCATTATTTAATTTAAACTCCAACACGTTGTGGTAGACAGCTAAAACAACAATAACTTTGTCAATGTCCAGATATTTATGGACCTGACTGCAGATGTCCACAAACCTCTAACTCCAAAATACACAAGAATCAATACTGTGATCAATACTGTGATTCATAAATTCCATAATTCATACAAATGTGAATTGCAATTCTTGCTCAAACCGTGATGACAACATATCTGAGGTAGCAAAGTTGACAAGTCATAAAAGATTTTAATCTACCTGCAAGCTACAAGCTAAAAGTTATAGTAAAAAAAAAAATGCACCTCTCACCCCAATGTAGTGGTCAGCCAAGTCATGTTTTCTGTCTGAATTTTTCCTTTTAATTTTTGGACTGAAGCTACAAGGCTAACGCATGCCTAAATCATCAGACACTTGCCTCAAACTGCGCTGATTTCAAATACACTTGTGTGGAGGACAGGGGCTTGGATGAGCATCACATGCAGGACGGTGATCCAGACACACTGAAGCAGCGGGCTGAGTAGCTGATGGTGTTCACCTATGTGTTGTTTGGGCCAGCCTATTTATAGGCATGTTTTTCCTCAGTATGCTGTCAGAGAGACGAGAGAAGCAGAGTTTAACTTTGGAAGGGAACTGGAAAGTGAAGGCTGAAGGAATCCTGATTTTGTTTCTAAGCTGAAAGACCTATTCATTTCATTTGTGTGTAAAATAAAAGAGAGCTCTGCATCTCCAAAATCCTGCTTCCCATGCCCTCACTCCCCACAGACAAACAGCTGTTTGTAGCGCTGTTGCCTCACAGCGAAAATGGCCTGGGTTCGATTCCCGGCCGGGCGACCAGGGTCGTTTCTGTGTGGAGTTTGCATGTTCTCCCCGTGTCTGCGTGGGTTTCCTCCGGGTACTCCGGTTTCCTCCCACAGTCCAAAAACATGCAGTTAAGCTAATTGGACATACTGCGATGGACTGGCGACCTGTCCAGGGTGTATCCTGCCTTCTGCCCAATGACAGCTGGGATAGGCTCCAGCACCCCACCGTGACCCAGAAGGATAAGCGGTTTAGATGATGTATGTACACACAGTATATTAGACAGCAGCTAGTTTTATGCATAGTATTTCAAACATTAAAGGGGACTTTAGGTAGAGATTTTAGGGGATTTCACAGTGCCAGTTCAAAACCACACTCTGAACTCATTCTGTCACACCCCAGGACACTGCTTCCTCCATACAGACTTACCCCCACATGAGTTCACAATCTACTGCTTACTGCTTCTTGTACATCAATTGGTCCATAAATAATAAAAAATTCTACAAAGTCTAGTATATTGACTCACAAGAAAATGAAACCAACACTGAAATCGAAACAGACAGAAAAATGTGCTGCATCTTTTAAACTACAAACACTCCTTTAACGGTCCTCAGCTCTCACGAAAACCTACCCTGACATAAATAAATGTGACTTGCTGAAGGGTGATACATTGAACGCGACACAAATGAACCACATAAAAATATTCTGACAATTTTTTCACTGGACTTGACACATTCTCTTTATTTTAGTGTGTTTTATTGTGTCAGGTGGGCTACTTTCCATTTTCGAAAAGAGAAAGTAGCACTGAGAAATTCACTGCACCAATCCAGAGAGACTCAACTTCATGAGTACTTTTGCACGAAGCGCTGATGCCCGTAAGAGATGCTTTGTTTGTCACTAAAACGTCCAACTAAAATGATTTGGCACAAACCACTGGAAACATCACACAGTGAGTAAGTTTAAGTAATGTTACATATACAGAAAAACAAACTCATCAGCATGTTTAAAATCTTTTAATGGCACATAACTCTTCAGTCCACAGTTCACTTTTAACTGTTCTCAAGTACAGGACGAGCATTTACATGCTTAAATATCCAGACTGGTCATAGTTCATGAAACTTTTATTTAAAGTACTCGAGACCTATATACTTGCCATGAATAGGCTTGTAAATTACACACAGTAAATTAAACAGCAGCTAGGTTTATGCATAGTATTTCAAATATTAAAGGGGATTTCACAGTGCCAGTTCAAAACCACACTCTGAACTCATTCTGTCACACCCCAGGACACTGCTTCCTCCATACAGACTTACCCCCACATGAGTTCACAATCTACAGCGCAGTTTTGTCCACAACACAATAGTAAAGTTATGCTTACCTGCGTTTGATGATGGACATGCGTGTATGTGAGATCGTTTGTGTGCGATTGTTCTTGCTCCTGTTTTAAATGCTGCATGTCTGGTATTTCCCTAAAACAAGAAAATGAAACCAACACTGAAATCGAAACAGACAGAAAAATGTGCTGCATCTTTTAAACTACAAACGCTCCTTTAACGGTCCTCAGCTCTCACGAAAACCTACCCTGACATAAATAAATGTGACTTGCTGAAGGGTGATACACTGAACGGTGATACATTGAACGCTCATTCTGTCACACCCCAGGACACTGCTTCCTCCATACAGACTTACCCCCACATGAGTTCACAATCTACTGCTTACTGCTCCTTGTACATCAATTGGTCCATAAATAATAAAAAATTTCTACGAAGTCTAGTACATTGACTCACATTATGCATAGAGTCATAGCACAGGAAACATCTATGGATAAATATGCACAATCTATTTCTTTAACGTGACCTTCCAGAAAAATATCTACTAGCATACCCAATGCATGAATGTTGCTTGTAAATGCACATAAACATAATCTAGTGTTTGTTTACACTCCCTGCAATTTTAGTTAGATGCCTGAGAGCAAATCATACACCAACACATTAAAACTCTTTAATAGAATTACTTGTTCATAACATAGGCCTAGATTACAGTAGTGACACGTCTTACAACAACTCCCCCTTCCCCAAAATCACACTGTCTTAAGGGCTGTTCCATTACTTTATTAGCGCAACTGATGTGTGTTAAATGAGCACTCAGAGGTGTGAAGGTTCAAGGGAACCTAAGGGTCTTCAGCAGCAGAATTCACCCCAGAAATCATTGCAACCTGATGCACTTCCCTGATCAGACCTGCACCGAAAAATGGCGGACAAACTTATTTATAGGCCATAACAATAAAATACTTTAAAATGTTTAATATTTCAAAACCATACCATTCGATTTGCTACGTTCAGATTAGGATTTAGGGAACAAATTACTCCATCTGTTACACATCACTGCTGATACACCTTCATTACTTTATTCTGTTAGCTTGCTAGTTAGCAAGCTAAAGGCGACACAGCTAGAAACAGCAAAAGAGAGAGGCAACACCCACAGTTCTGGCAAGGCCATATTAAAAAAGCATTAAACAGGTCATAAGGTCTATGGAAACAAACATTACAAGAGTAAATAAACTGCATTAAAATAAAAAAGTTCCCTTTATCATAGCTTTTACTTTGGAGTTCATAGTGAGATTAGACAATTACACAAAACATAATAATTATACACCCTCATATAGATTAGTATTGACCACTGGAAAGAATTTTGTTTAAGTAATTACACTAATTTGAAAATGGAAACTTTTTTGTAAATAACAAAACTGTCAGTAGAGGGCAACAATGTTACACTTAGAAATTCTTCCTATCATTTTTTTTAATGCAGTAGTCTCAGACTCAGGGGAGCTATTAAGTCAGATGTCCACAACATAACATGATGAACATAATCATCTCATTCATTATTTCTTGGTCACAAATGTGGCCCAACCTTCTGATCTGCTACAGAGAGAGAGAGAGAGGGTGAGACAGAGAGAGAGTGAGTTTTGTCGAACAGCAACCTGAAGATGGCATAAGCCTCAACAGCTCATTTTACTGGCGTGTGGGTTCTGAAAAGGCATTTTGCAGTTGCACCTCCTAGACCAACAGACTACAGAACCCTCTCATGGTACTCCAAGGTAGTTTATAAAAACCAAAAACAACAGATATGGGTTGATACTGTGCATGTGTGTTGAGGTGTGTGTGTATGTGTACTATTTAATTACTATTCATTTACCTCTTCACGAAAAAGCAGATATGTAATGAGAGAATGAAGCTTAGGGTCCAATGTTAAGAAACGGCACAGCCCATTGGGGGGTGGGGCGTGGTCAAAATTGCATTACACATGTTTCTGACAAGACAGTGGAAACATATTTCATTGTTTAGTATTACAGCACCTCACTAGGTGTACACCTTAAGAATATTCTCAGCCTTCTGTCGTTATCTTCATTAAAGTTTTTCAGTTTTTGACATGATTTGAAAATGCCTGTTGCCTTTACATTATGTATAAATTTCATGATGAATGGACCAAAAGAAATGGTCCGAAATTACTTGGAAAAAGTCTGGTTCCATTTACTTACATTAAAAGTAAAGTAGGTTTTTACTTTTTCGTATTTTTGGAGCAGCGATAAGTACAAACTGAAAAAGAAGCAGGTCTGCCAGAACTAAACTCTAAAAGTGTTGAAATGAAAATACAGAGACCAACATTTCAGTTCCCCAAGTTTGGATTTTCCAAATCAGAAAGTAAGAAAAAAAAAGCTGATATGAGCGTTCCGGCAATCGACCTTTCTGTACTGGAGGGCAGTACTGATGGAGCAAACGCAGACATTACAGCTACTGTGTGTGATGCTGCACAAAAAGATGAATCAAATTAGGAGCTGCAACTTCAAGACATTTCTGCTGTGGAGGTACATGTTAAAGGACATGAGGAAGAATTGAAACTGAAAGCCAAATCACCATCACTTGACGGAGATTTAAAACTATCGACTAAGTCACCATCAAATCCTGAAAAAAGTGTACGTGACACACAAGTAAAATTGTCAGCCGAGCCACAATCAGCTGATATAAAGGCACTTAAAACACACAAAGAAGAAGAAACGCTCATTGTTGATATGAAAGCACAGGACATTCAAATTAAAGGTCAATGTTCAAATTGCCAAAATTTGGGATCAGACTTTCTGAAAAAAAAACCCACCAAAAATAGAGTGGGGCCAAGATAGAACTTAGGATTTCTCTACCAGAATGAAAAAATGTTAAAGCTAACGTACCAGAATTAGATTTTAAAGGTGATTCTGATGTGAAAGCAAAGCAAACAAGCTTTTCATTTCCTAGATTTGTGTGAAGGTCTCAAACACTGATGCCAATCTCCCAAATATTGATGTTTCAGTACCAGAAGGAGGTGTAAAGGGAAATGACAAATAGTGGACAAGCAGTTTAAATAGGGGATGCTGGTAAAAAAGATAAAACAAAGTCCGGCTCTTCGGCAAAGTTTAAAATTTCTTTCATGACACTCCCAAAATTTGGAGCAAAACCTCCAAATGAGGGGACATCTCTGCTGTGGATGCACAAGCTAAAGAAACAGAGTGAAAATTGTCAGCCGAGCCACTATCAGATGATATGAAGGTGCCTGATGTAGAACTACATCATAATTCTGTCTATGTGGATATTAAAGGTCAAAGCATCCAAACTGATGGGCAAGGGAGTAAGTTCAAATTGCCAGAATTTGGGATCAGCCTCCCAAAAGTGGTAAAATGACCAAAAGTAGGTTCAAGGGAGGCCAAAAAAAAAGATGGACATTTCTCTACCAGAGGGAAAGATGGAAGTGCATCCACCTGATGTTGAAACAAGTGCAGAAATATCAGTACCTGAAAAAGATACTGAATTAAATGCCTGCGACAAACATGTGAAATAAAATGATTTCCAGGCTGAAGTTCAAATTAAAGACACAATTCAAAAACCTCCAGAAACAGCTATTAAAAATTAACAAGGACACACAAGGACAGGAATCATCCAGATTTACAATGCCAACAAGTTGAATATAAAATGCCCACATTAGATGAAACTGAAAAGGCAAAAATAGAAACAGCTCCTGCAGCAAAGTTTGTCAAAAAAGAATCTTCTCAGCCACCTAAGAAAACTGAAGAGTTCATTAAATGACAACAAAGAGAAAGAGCCTGAGCTGAGTTCCACAAGAGAGAATAAAGAGGACAGTGTCAGCCCAACATTGTTACTGAGATCGTCTGATGCATTTGCTGATGCAAGTTCTGCACAAACAACTAAACAGGCTGGCCTCTCACTGACATCTCCTACAAAAATCAAAGTGAAATATTGTGAATCAAGCGCAACAGTTGAGATTGGTGACTTACATTGTGATGTTATTACTTCAACAGCCAGGACTGAACCAATAACCATGGAGCCCCTTTTGCATTCCTTAAAGAGATTTAAGTTTCAAAAACATAAATATATCTGGTTCATTTAAGTTCTTTTCTCTGTCCTGTATTACCTTATTGCAAAACCTTTGTGTCAGAACCTACCTCTCCTCTTCTAATTAAATTGCTGTATTTACACACAAGTATATGCTAAAATAAATATTTTAAAAATGAAAATAGTTCAGCATTTCTTGTATATTGATTTCTTAGGGGAGCATCCTTTTGGAAACCTGACGTCTTGATTTTGGAAATGATTTTATCATGCTCACATTTTCTGTGAATTGCACCAACCATCTCCTCTTCACATTTTTTTAGGATGCCATATCAACTTCACTAAATACTAGTAAATGAGGACAAATAATCGTTACTGTGATTGGCCACAAATGTAGTGTATAACTATTGCAAATAAACACTTCAGTTTTTGTTTTTGTTTTTCTTTAATGAAATAGCAGAAACACAGGAGGAGACATCCCATGGCAAGTGAAAACAATTAATACAATTGATGTATTAAGCTGAAACAATAGCTGTAAGCGTATGTTCATTAATCATATGTTCATTAAGCAACATTGTGTAAATAATGGTAGACAAATCGAAAGACAGTGATTTTGAACAGCCAAACATTTTGCTTTAACATTTAATAAAGCCAAACATGTTTACTTAAAAGAAATGCTAACAGAAATGCTAAATGTTTAAGGACTTTACATAGTGTTCGCTCATGGAAGTATTAAGTCAACAACATTATATAATTAACTGAAGTACAAGTGTAATATACTGTATGTCAGTTCAATCATTTAGCAGTAATCAAGTCTTAGCCTTGATATAATAACAAAACAACCTGAGCCAACCTTAAAGAATCATAATCTTTTTAAGTCGTCCATCAAAGGGAGTATTTTATTTTTACAATCCTCTATTTTACAGTCATGATTTTTGTCATCTTCATCTTTATTTTCTGGGCACTGAATGCTGTTCTGGGTATTTTTCAGGAGGTTAGATTCCCTTTGAGAACTTCGAACAAGAAGCAGATGAAGAACGAGAAGCTGAGTCTTCAGTGTCCAAAGCATAGATATGCTCATCAGTAATGAGAGAAACATTTAAGTCTGATGTGACACCGTCAAATTTTAACTGTCTTCTATGTGGCTGTTCAATAACCTGACTCAGACAAATATTCCCCATGGATTCCAGTAGTTTCTTTTTATGCTTTCGATAAGTCACGGAAAAGGAGGGGCGACTGCATTTGAGTGAAAGTCTCTTTTTTCTGAGTTGTCCTTTTTGCTTCCTTGCACGTCTCCGACCCTTTCTGAGAGCTGCATTATTACAGGAAAGGGTGTTAAAACTTGCCAACAAATTCACCAACATTGTATTCAGTCTACTCTCATTTGTATCAGTATTTGTGGGACATTTTTGTACTGATTTAACATCTGTATCCTCACAGATGTTGAGCTGTCTTTGACCAAGGCATGTTTGCGTTATTTTTCTTGTTTGTGGTTTAGAAGACTGAGAAACTGCACTTGGGTTAAATGAGTAACTGCACATTGCTGGCAGCGTTCTGTCATGATTTTCTTTTCCATATTTGTATTCATGTGTTGTTGATGAAACTGTGGACTGAAAGCATTTAGTTCTGGTTGATCTGTATGTACTACTAGCTGGAGAGAGACTGTGTTCTTCAGCATTATGAGCCATCCTACTGTCATTTCCAGTCACTGTAGTCCTTTGTCGCTCTACTTTTTTATCCAAATTGGTTATTTTCCTTTTGCCAGTCTTTGCCAATGAAGGGGAAAAACATTTGTATTTTTGTGGCAACTCAGGAGTTCTCTTCTCACTTCTTTTCAACTGGCCTGACTCACTGGGTTTTCCTTTAGAAGATGACTCCAATGGAGTACTACTGTTGCCTTTGTTCCCTGGGTGCAAATGAGAAAATGATAATCTTCTTTTCAAACGATCCTGGGTTTCTTGGTGTTCAACCTCAATAGACTGCATAGGTGTACTTTGAAAACATTCACTGAGCACATGCTTTCCTTTTTCTACAGATGGTGTGTCAAGCAAAGAGTCACAATCTGGAGTGAGTGAGTAATCACATAGTACAGGAGCAATTTGGTTGGATTTTAACCCACTTTTAAAGCTGTCTTCAGAACTGAGATCTGCCAGTTCATAATCTTTGACAGCCCAAAGCGTCTCTCTTTCAGATAACGGGTGAGATGATTCTGATGAGCATTGAGCAAGGTTTAAGTTTGGCTTGCTTAAATCCAGAGAACTCTTAGGATACAGTATTTGTCCATGTCCACATTTCTTCAGATCTTTGTGTCCACTTGGGTCAATAAATTCGAAATCCTGAACGTCTGTCTGCTCCTTCAGAATGTTTAACTCACTGCATTCATTCAGCTGCTTTAGCTTTGTGTCATGTTTCCCTTTGACAGCAGATGGTGTTATAGACAAAGCAAGGCAACTAGGAGTGAGTGAGTAATCACACAGTTTAGGAACTATTTGCTTGGACTTCAAACTAGTTTTGAATCTATCTTCTGCCTGATGCAACTCCTGATCTTGATTCAGGGTTGTCTTCTCCTGTGATTCAGATGAGGTCGCAGGAATGGGAGAGTGTGGAGGATCATTACAGCCATGAGTGTTTGAACTCAGAGGCCTCTTGAGTTGCACAGTTTCCTCTTGCTCGCCATTCATCAGAAGTTTCTGTTCCATTGGATCTATAAATTTCAGTTCTTGGGAGCTTGCCTCTTGTTTGTTACCAGACTCACTGGACTGCACCAGGCTTACATCAGACATAAACATACAGATATTCGATCCTGTGGCATTGTTGGTTGAAATACTGCTGGCTTCTTGGAAGTTACTAGTTTTATTTTTACCCATGTAGTTGTCCTCAGGAAATGTATAATTATAACTCACATTCCTGGTGCTAGAAATTGATGTTCTGTGATTATGTGTATCACCGCTACAATATTCAGAGTCAGAGGTTTTGTCCAGGGTGCTGATGTAGTCGTGAAAGGCTAACATGTCCAGGCCCAAATCAGTAACAAATGACATGTTCTTGATCACATCAGTAGAGGTGACAACAATTCATGTCCAAATCAGCATTTGGATGACTTTTAGAGATGTGATCAGAGAACTCTAGAGTGTACCTAGATCTCATTATCTGATCATCTTGTTTCAGCTGTATTTCCTGTTTTCTTGCCTCAGCTGATTTGACACCCATCACATTAGTTTCTTCCAGAAAAGCAGTCAGTTCTTCCAATTCAAATTCCTGCATCATATTCATCTCAGATATGAGTGTATGGGCATTTGATAGCAAAGTGATGTTATGTGAAAGGCTGACATCATCTTGGTCACTGTAGCTGACTGTGTCACTTTCTTCACGTTGCACAATGGTCCCAGAAAATTGTTCATCTGCTGAGATACTGGGATTGTCACTTAAATCAGACACACAAGATCTTGAAACGTGTGCAGTCTGTTTTGTTTTGTCAGAGGAAAGTGAAGAGTAACGCATGTTTTTTCCTAGTAGGTCACTCATTTCACTTAAAAGATTGACAGCATCTTCATCACTGTTTCCAACAGTTTCTGACTTCAAATCTATGCCTCCCCAGGACATGACTTATTTATATAACTGCCATTGGGTGAGCTATAAGATGATGGCTGGCTCATACTTTCAGCATCATAACATGAAGATTCTTGCAATAGTTCAGTTAGTCTGTTGTTGTCTTCACTACACGTGTTATTACACATAAAGACAGATGCACTGCACTGGTTGAGTGAGTCACCCATGACTTGACTTTTGCCAGTGACTGAAATGTGGGGTACAGCATTTTCACTGGGATTTACTTCATCATCTGCTGAGAGGTTGGAGCTGTCACTTGAATCAAATACACAAGGTCTTGAAATGTGTAGATTCTTTCGCCTTCTGCCAGAGAAAGGTGGGGTGTAGCATTTATATTTTCTTGGTAGGCCAGGTGTTCTTGTTTCATGTCTCCATCTTCTGATTTTGTTTTTTCTGCCACATTTCTTGACAGACACATCTGTACAAATTTGTTGTCTTGTAAGATGAGACTCTGCTTCTATTTCCTGCTGGCACATTTCAGCAGTCTCTTTAATGTGCATCCTTGCCATAGCCACTTCAAGATCTTCACCTTGACTTGCGCTGAGCAGCTGCCCATGATCTGAGATCCCACACACACTTGCGGCACCAACACTATTGAGACCTGCCCCAAAGACCTCAGTGACGTCAAGGTATTTCGCACCTTGTTTCTCAAGCTGTTGTTGAGTAGATGAGAACTGAGTCTCCTGCAGTGTCAGTATTCCTTTCAACTCATCTTGTGTGAAGAACCGAAAAGGATTATTTTCATCTCCCACAACCTGTCTAGTCAGTGAGCGCTTCTGCCTTCTGTAGATCCTTTCTTCCAATGTGCCACAGGTAATAAGACGGTAAGTCTTAACATCCTTTGTCTGACCAATTCTGTGGGCACGGCCCACAGCCTGTGCATCCTGAGACTGATTCCAGGAGAGGTCAGCAAAAACCACACAATCGGCTGCTGTGAGCGTCAGGCCTTCTGCACCCACACTAGTGGTAAGCAAAAGGATATTTTTTGACTCCCTTTTTTGAAACTCTCTGACAATTTTGTCTCTCAAACCCTGAGTAGTGTTCTGTCCGTCAATCCTCAAAAAAGCATTTCTCCCCCATGATGTCTGTGTCAGAGATTTCTCAATGATGTCAAGGATTTTTATGTAATTAGAGAAGACCAGGGCAAAATTCCCATTGGTAGCGAACCATTCAAGCAGTGCTAACATGAAGGTCAGTTTTCCGGATTCAGCTAAATTCACCCCGCTCATTTCATGTTCCTTGATGTCACTGTTTAACTTTGGGTGTGTACAAACAGCTGTCAGAAGATGGAAGGACTCAAATGTCGGAGTAGATGAATCAGCAGTTATCTTGCGATAAGCAGCCTTCTGCTCAGAACTAAGCTTGATCCATATAACATACTCATTTTTCTTAGGAAGATGTAACACTTGATCAGAGGGTATGTTTTCTAGAAGTGGATGACCTCTGAGTCCTTGAATTTGGTCTATTCTTCTCCTGAGCCAGAATGGCTCTCTTATCTTCTCCAGAGTCTTTTGGAGTTCCATTCCCAGAGCCCTTTCTTCTGGCCCTGATTCAGCTTCCATCCCTTTTGTGATTGGTTTCTCAAATTTGTTCTTGAATGTTTTGTATGTTCCCAGTACATATGTGTCTAAAATGAGGGAGAACAAAGACCAAAACTCTCTTAGGTTGTTCTGCATAGGTGTGCCAGTGATGAGAATGCAAAATCCAGCTGAGGTTAATGCAACAGCTTTGTGAGTTTTGGTGTCAAGGTTTTTGAGCTTGTGAGCTTCATCACAAATCAAGCAGTCCCAGACAAAATGCATGCCTTCATAAGTTGTGAGTGTCTCGTTATTTTCAATGAACGTTGAGTAAGAGACTAAAATGATGCCACCAGTCTTCTGCAAATTCCTCAGCTTTCTTTCACGTTCTGTCTCACTGTGGTGGTAAATGAGAACGTTCATGTTAGGGGTCCACCTTTTCAGCTTATCCTTCCAGTCATTCAGCAAACCAGCAGGCACAATCAACAAGGCATTCTTGAATTCTTGAGTGTTCATGATCATTGCGTGCAAAAACAAGATGACCTGAATAGATTTTCCTAAGCCCATTTCATCTGCTAAAATAGCGCCATTCCTGCTTCCTTTAGCTTTGCTTTTTCCGTTTTTGTATAGGTTGAAAAGGAACAAAATTCCCTCGCGCTGGTGAGGATAAAGTCTGCAAAGCAAATTTTTGTCGGGTAATAGAACTTCAAGAACATCTTCTGGTTTTTCCTTTTCCAGGTCTTTCTCGTTCCGTTTTTCACTGCCTTCCATGGTAACCTGAAGCAGGTTGTACCTTTCAAAGGATGGAAGAATGAAATCATATAAATGTCTCAGCAATGTTATTCATTTAGTGCAAAACATTAGCACATATACAGTTTATGTTGTATTCTTGTAGTATCTTCACAAACCAGGTTACTTTTTTTGATCTGTAAAATTGCAAATGGTATAAAAAACAAATGATCATTCGTTCCTTCTTTCTTGGAATATTTAGCCAAGACTACACTAAATGGCAAAAAGTGTGTGGACGCCTCTTCTAATAACTGAGTTTGGGTGTTTCAGCCACACCCATTTCTATCAAGTGTATAAAATCAATTCTCTAGTGTGATGAACCGTGCTTCACTATCTGACATTCTGATGGACAAATCAGGGTTTGGCAGTTGCCAGCAGAACACTACCTACCAGAATGCATAGTGTGAACAGTAAAGTTTGGTGGAGGAGGGATAATGGTCTGGGACTGTTTTTCAGGGTTTGGGCTCGGCCCCTTCTAGTGAAGGATAATGTTAACACTACAAATAAAAGCATACAAAGACATTTCAGACAACTATATGCATCCAACTTTGTGCCAACAGTTTTGGAAAGGCTTTTTTGTGTTTCAGCATGGCTGTCCCCCTGCAAAAAGCAAGGTCCACAAAGACATGGTTTCATGAGTTTGGTGTGGAGGAACTCCGGTTGGCTGCAGACAGCCCTGACTTCAACCCCAACGAACACTTTACGGATGAACTGGAATGTCAATTTTGAGCCAGGCCTTCTTGTCAAACATCAGTGCCTGACCTCACAAAAGCTCTTTTGACTGAATGAGCATACATTCCTTTCCCAGAAGAATGGAGGCTGTTATAGCTGTAAAGGAGGGGCCAGCTCCATATTAATGCCCATGGTTTTGGAATGGGACAACCAAACAGCTCATATACAGTCAAGCCCATAAATAACTGGACGTGGATAAGGTTAATCTTATTTATCTGTCTACGACAGCATAATGAAGTTGAAATTAAACAATATATATAAACTCAAAGTGCAGGCGTTCAACTTCAATTTGAGGGAATTACATACAAATGAACGATGTAGGAATTACAACTATTTTCATACATAGCTCCCAACCCATTTTTAGGGGCTCAAAAGTATTTGGACAAACTAGCATAGCCGTACATTAAATTGTCATTTTTAATACTTGGTTGAAAATCTTTCAGAGTCAATGACTGCCTGAAGTATGGTCATGTCTATGGATTCTTTCTGGAACCCATAGACACCACTAAAAGCTGAGTTTCTTCCCTGCACTGTAAAAAGTGGGACTGGGGTTAATTAATATTTACTAAATAACTGATAGTCACCTCTACATAATAAAAAAAGACTATGTTCAGTTAGAAATCAAACTGAGCTGAATCCAATAAATTTGAATGATTTATTAAGTGCATTTTACACAGCTTTGGTTGAATAAAATTAGCTGTGATACACTGAGCAGAATTGACTTATGTTTTATCAGGAACAACAACAATGCAGAAAATGGATAGATTTTACTCATTGGGAAGTCATTGGTTTTATTCACCTCACACTTCTGCCCAATGCATTTTGTACCTCATGGACACCAGTAACTACACGTTTCAGGGGTTGCAGTCCTCCAACTTCCCAAAGATAAGACCTTTTTAATTTTTGCTAGGAAACAAACAATTTCCAAGTAGGTTGCTGTAGCAGTTGCCCATTCTTTTAAGTTACTGCAGCTTAGCAAACATTTCCTAAGCTAGCAGCTATCTAATTCATTTTAGTTTTGATTAGCATACAAGTATGACATGGACTTAAATTACAGATTTTGCTGTTGAGGTACGGATAGAGGTGAGGGTCTCTGATGTGTCGGCAAAAAACATACGGGAAGATTCCACCCGTATTGAGGAGAGCAGATTACACCCGTATTGAGCTCCGAGCCGTCACCGGCGTTTCGCCGCGGAGGCGACAACCGCACGCCTAGAGCCGCTTCTGGAAACTTTCAAAGGATTCAAAATGCGTTTGGTGAATAAGTTATTTGTTTATTTGATGTAGCAGCAGTTTTAATCACTGAGGTGATTAAAACATTGCTGTATCTGATACACGAGTACCACACTTACTATGTCAGTGTCACTGCAGTGCTGAGAATTAAACAATAATACCTGCTTTGTGGTGGTTTTAATGGACCTGATTCAATAGAAAAGTAAGTAAATACAAGGCAGCTTTACCTAATAAAGTGGCCAATATGTGCATACATATAATCAAGCACAATGATATCATTTAATTTGTATTTTTTGTTAACACCGTTGTAGCTGTTACCTGCTATTCCATTCAGTATGTCTGAATTCTGTATCTATTTTGCTTAGGCAGTATGTAGTGGCTTAATATATGCTAATTCTTTTCATGATCTTTATTCATTCCACCATGGATTATCCTTTATATATATGGACGCATGCTGTTTTTTACAGCATCTCAGCACTGCTTTGTGAGTATCCTGGACATTGTATTGAATCATGTAAGAAAAGTTTCTTAAAGTTCATCAAAATAGTCTGTACTTTGGATTTTAATGAGTGTTATTTGTTATTTCCTCTGTAATTTATCATTGGCAGTTGTTGATCGTTAAATCTCTTCTAACTAATTGTAATTCCTATGCAATGAAATGAACTGCAATGAAATTCTGGCAGCTACAGCTGCTGGTAATTTACTGTAAAGTTCAACTTTGCAATAAAATACTGTAATGTGTCATACGGTTGTACTGTGTTTATCACCGATAGACTATAATTATGTTAACAGTATATCTGTTGTTTTTAAAATAATGTACTGTATACAGATTTACAATATATGCTTTTTTTCACAGTAATTAACCGTAAACAAACAACAGTTCTCAACAGTGAAATTTATGGTTGCCAAAAAAGCATACTGTAAGGTCTCATACCTTGCCACTATATTTTTACGGTGAAGTTCTGGCAACCACAGCTGTAGTAAAGTCTAGTAAATATAAACCAGTTTTCCCCAGATATTTATGTAAATACATTTTCCCCAGATATTGAGTAAATATAAAGTAATTTTGCTCAGACACTTGGTAGATATTACTAAATTTTCCTTGTTAAATTAATTTGTTCTACATTAACTCATAATGTGGCATACTATTACTAAATACAACACATTTTAACTGTTGCTTTTATTAATATTTACTTAATTTTTTTGCTTAAATGTAGTTCACTTATTTAATGCATTTTAGTCAAAGTTTAGGTAATTAAAATCTACTCAGTTTTATTGTCACTTGTTGCCATATTTTTTTTTATTGGTCACATTTTTTACAGTGTGGTGATGCTCTGGCAGACTACTACTGCAGCTGTCTTCAGTTCCTGCTTGTTCTTGGGGCGATTCACCTGCTGTTTTGCATTCAGTAAGTGAAATGGATGCATGACTGGGATCAGGTGTTTGACCTGGACATTACAGAACATTTCATATCTGTTCCAGAAACTCCCCTTAGGAAAACAGTACTGCTCAATTAAAACCTGAACCATGGAACACTTAAACACCTTTTTCCTAGAGGTGGTTACCCTTCTCAGTGAGCCAACAAATGATATGCAGGACTAACCTTACCCTTAACCTTGTATATAGACTTGCATTTGTACTGTATTTATTGTAAGTTTGCAATGTTGTGAATTCTGCATGTCCTATATGCTTGTGCTGACCTACCAAGTTATATTCCTGGGTAATCTGTACATCTGGTGAATAGAATAATTCTGATTCTGATACTTTCACCTTAAAAAAAATCATGGGTTGCTTTTGCAGTATGCTTCGGGTCACTGTGGATCTGCACTGTGAAGCACCATCTACTGAGTTTTGAAGCCTTTGGCTGAATCTAAGCAGATAATCTAGCCCTATATTCATCTCGGTGCTTTTGTCAGCTATCACATCAATAAATACAAGGGAACCATTCCACTCGCAGGCATACTCTTCTCTTCTTATCATCCTGATACAAGTCTAATCTGTCCATAAGATGTTGTTCCAGAACTGTACAGTTTTTGTGATGGACTGGTTTCCACATACCTTTGGCCATTTAGTGTAGTTCTATAATTTGAAAAATAAAATATGCACACCAACTCTAAAATACACAAAAATCACCGGTACTTGGGGAGAAATACTTTTTTCTTAACCTGATTCAATGAAAACAACGTCATATTAATATGAATTACAGTTCTTATTCAAACAGTCTATCCCTAATAATTCTAGAATGCCACATTCTAGCATCTGCTAAGAATCAGAAGATTCCTGTTCACTCACCAGGTAGTTCCTGATAACTCTGTCGTCAAGTCAGTGGTACACAGGTAAGAGAAGCAAAGTCCTTTGAGGCTGATGAATAATCTGTGGAACAGAAAAACATCACTAATTTTCATATACACCATAATGTAACGCTGCATATCGTATCTAAGGTTTAACTTGAGCTTGAAAATGCATGTGAACACTGCCCTCCTGTGGCCAGAAATACTGAAGTACAAACCAAAAGCTTTACCTGTTTAAATTCAACTATTATAACATCTACAAAATTTTGTGGCAAAGTTGACTAGTCATAAAAGAGTTTGATCTATCTGCATGCAACAAGCTAAAAGTGATAGATCAGAAAAAAAAACACGCAAAAAAAAACTGTACCACTCACCTCAATGCCTGCCAAGTCATTCTCTTTTTTTTCCGACTGAGCTACAATGCTAATGCAGCGAATGACTGATGGAAGCTTATACCCCTTCAATAAGCACTGCAAAAACTGCATGCCTAAATCATCAGACACTTGCCTCAAACTGTGCTACGCTGAGTTAAGTCATTTCAAATACACTTGCTTATGTGGTTTCTGACACTATATAATGAACTACTGTTATCTACACAAATGGACAACGTCCACTGCATAGGTAAATACATACATTTGTCCATTTATTTGTCCATTTTAACAAACATGGTAGATTTAATGCATTTGGTTTAACGTGAAAAATAGTAGATATCGTTATCTGACTATTGCTTAAAGAATGAGTCAGTGCCACCTTGACACATCTTGAATAATTCCAAAATTCCAAATTCCAAAATACAAGAGCCCATTATAAGCTTCACTAATAGAAATGTTTATTTTGGAAACTACGAACAGTGCTGTTCCAAAAGTCTAATATCACTTTCCATTAAAAAATATATATATATATTCACACACACACACACACACACACACACACATATACCTATATATATATGTAGCACATTCAGAATAATAATATAAATTATATATATAAATATCGCTGCTGTTGGAAGAAAACCTTGTATCTCCATTTTTTCAGTTTTTGACATAATTTGAAAATGCCTCTGATCCTTTATATTCTGTTAATTTCATGAAGAATGGACCAAAAGAAACGTCCCAAAATGACTTGGAAAAAAGTCTGTTTCCATCGACTTACATTAAAAGTGAAGTATGTTTTTTTCCTTCTCCTGTAAAGTTACCATTTTGGAGATACAAGGTTTTCTTCCAACAACAGTGATATGTAAATATATATAATAAATATCTGATACCTCTAAGCATTTTTTCACTACATCCAATTTAACATTAGTAATAAATAACATCTTCCATTTACATCAGATAATGAGGCTGTTCTACTGATGAGATACTGAAGCTGAGTAAACCTTCAAAAAAAAAAGCTTCATTATTCCTATGCAGCATCATCAAGAACACAACACAAGTAAAGTTATGCTTACCTGCGTTAATACTGTTTATTCTGGAGATCCTGGATCTGTGTGGTGTTGCTCCTCTCTTTTATACTGTTTTTACCGCGCTGGCTGCATGCCTGGGATTTTCCCAAAACCAGAAAATGAGATCAATGCCGAAATTGAAAAATGCTCCGCATCTTTTAAACTACAAACACCCCTTTAACGGTCCTCTGCTCTCACGAAAACATGCCCACACAAAAACAATACGACTCTCTACAGGTCAATACACACCGAACACAGTGCAAATGAACAACATGAAAATATAATACCTTTTTTTTCGCTGGATGCGATGAATTTTTTTGTGTTTTACTGTATTGTTAGGTGGGCTACTTTCCACTTTTGAAAAGTGCATCACTGAGAGTTTCTTTGCTTCAATCTGGAGCAGTTCAACTTCATGGGTGCTTTTGCACAAAGCACTGATGTCCGTGACTCAGTTTGAGCTGCTTTCATGCTAAAATTGATTGATTTGGCACAAATGAATAGAAACACACAGTGAGAAAGTTCAGAAGAATGGTACATACACAGAAACGCAAACCCATCAGCATGCTTAAAATTTCATAATGACACATAACTCTTCAGTCCATAGTCCACTTTTAACTGTTCTCAAGTACAAGATGAACATTTAGATGCTTAAATATACAGACTGGTCATACTTCATGAAACTCATGACCTCTATATTTATTATTCTTATTATACTGCCCTAGGCTGTAAATTACAACCAGTAAATCAGGATGCAGCTGGGTTTGAGTAATAACACTAAAGAGGACTTTTAGGGGATTTTACACTAGTGATGGGAATTCCGGCTCTTTTTAGAGAACCGGTTCTTTTGGCTCGGCTCATTAAAAAGAGCCGGCTCTTTCGGCTTCCAAGTGGCTCCTCAGATTTTTTGTTGCTTAAATTAATTTATTACCAAATTATGTGTAAAATGAATTACTAATGTAAAAACATACATTATATCAAATGTTTATTATTTATATGGCTTTATTTATATACTCAACATGGAACAGTGTGCTACAAAAATAAATTATAAAATACAAAAATCAAAGACCCATCTAAATTAGACAAAAAGGTCCAATCTCTGATTGTGTATATTATTTGTAAATTTGTACAGTGAAACAACACAACATCAACAAAACATCACTCAACAAAATATGAATTAAAATGTGCAAAACAAAAAGAAAAAGCAGCATCCTTTAGCGAAGTGGTGGTGTACTGGATGGTGCTGCAGACGTTGTAGGAGCAGCAACAGTTGCAGTAGACACACTGGCACCTTCATTAATATCAGGTTCCCTTGCTTGTCTTTTCTCTTCTAATTGCATTGATGGATGAACAGTTCGCATATGCCTGTGCAGGTTGTTTGTGGAGGCTGCTCGATATGAAATTTTAACTTTGCACAATCTACACTCTGCCTTTCAACTGTCTATCACATTAAAATGTGTCCAAACTTTACTACGTTTCCTGTCACTCATTTTCCTCACCTTTCCAGCGTGTAGTCTGTCTGACTATGTAAAGCGCAAAGTTCTCTCTCTCTTGTCTCTCTTGGAATTCCCATCACTATTGTACACTCCTTCCTCCACAGATCCACCATACACCATACTGTTCATCAGTGCTTGAACATCTAGCGTCCCATATTTAAATAAAGACTTTAAGCTATTTTCGATATCCACACATAATTTGATTTACTCCACTATGAGAAGGTTTGTTTGTGGATAGTGCATGGTCAAAATGAACTTAATGAAAACAGTGCAATTTGTTGCATAGTTGCACATTCTGTTTTTTTAAAGTGACCTTCCAGAAAAATATCCACTAGCATACCCAATGCATGAATGTATGTTACTTGTAAATGCACATAAACATGATTTAGTGTTAGTGTAAAACACCTGCATTTACAGTAAGATGCCTGACAGCAAACCATAAACCAACACACTACAACTCTTTAACATACTTACTTGTTCAAAACATAGGCCTAGATTACCATATTGACATGACGACAGACAATATATAAAGGCAAGGACAGAGGGGGAAATCCTCCATGTCGTTTTCAGGGCAGTTCCATTACTTTATTAATGCAAATATAATATGTAAAATGAGCACTCTGAGGTGTGGGGGATCGAGGGAACATAAGGGACTTAGCAGCCAAATTAACCCAGAAATCACTGCAACCTGATACATTTCCCTTTTGAAACCTGCACAGAAAATGGCAGATATTTCATAACAATAAATACTATAAAATGTTTAATATTTCAAAACCATAACATTCAATTTGCTGTGCTCAGACTCAGATTTAGGTAACAAACTACTCCATCTGTTATACATGACTGCTGATACACCTTGATTACTTTATTTTGTTAGCCTGCTGGTTGACAAACTAAAAGCGACACAGCTAGAAACAGCAAAAACGAAAGGCAACACACCACAAGTTCAAACCAAAGCTTGCAGCCAGACAAAGCAATAAATCACAAAATGTATGCTTAGACATCTCAAACAACTTCCACATTACAAAGTTAGCATGGTCACCATGGCTAATGCATCTAAAGGCCAGTGTATGCCAATTGAAAAATCTCCTCGCTGTCCCTTGTAATGAGTCGAAGTTGGCAAGGCTATATTTACAAAAAGGCTTGAAACGGGTCATAAGGTCTACGGTGACAAAGATTACAAGAGTTTTTAAAATAAACTGCATTAAAATAAAAGATGTTCCATATACTCTCTTATAGATAAGTATTCTCCACTGGAAGGAGTTTTGTTTAAGCATTGACACTAATTTGAAAACAAAAAATAACAAAACTGTCAGTAGAGGGCAACAATGTTACACTTAGAAATTCTTCCTATCATTTTTTTAACGCAGTTGTTGCAGGGGAGCTATGTATCTTCATAGTAGTTCAGATGACCACAATTGTAATGTAAAATCTCAGTCATATTTTAGTCATAATACCCTTTTTATATTCATCTCATTAATTACTTCTTGGTCACAAATGTGGCGCTCTCGTTTGATCTGCTATAAATCTCCTTAAAGCAGCTTTGTGCATGTGGTAAAGAGAGAGAGAGAGAGAGACAGGGACAGAGACAGAGAAAGAGAGAGACAGAGAGCGAGCGAGACAGAGAGAGAGTGAGTTTTGTTGAACAGCAACCTGAACATGGGATAAGACTCAACAGCTCATTTTATTGGCGCATCTGTTCTGAAGAAGCATCTTGTAGTTGCACCTCCTAGACCGACAGCCTACAGACCCTCTCACGGTACTTCAAGTTAGAGCTTTTCAGCACAAACCAGAAAGGATTTAGTGTGAGTGCACCCTGCTGAGAAAGAGAACCAAGGACCTCCAGTGGACTAGACTACTTTACCAGAAGTGAAAAGGTAAGTATTCACAAACTCCATATAGTTGCATATGTTACCTTCTCTCTCTTTCTTGTTCCCACTTTTAAAGATCATATTGGCTGCAGTTTATAAAAATAACAAGAATCAATTCATTTTGATACAAATGCGTTTGAGCAATAAAGTGAGAGAGTGTAGTAGGGTAGTTTAAAAAACAGATCTGGTTGTGCTTTGATACTCTGCATGTGTGTTAAGGTGTGTGTGTATATGTACTATCTGATAGCTGATATGATGAAATTGCAATTTCATCCTCCACTCATAGTTAACCTGGAAAACCTTATGCATCCTATTTTATCAAAAAGAAGCACACTGAACAAGTGACATTTCTTATGCTGAGTAGCTCTGCTTTGATTAACCTAACACAACCTGGGAAATGAGCCTACAATGTGTTTGTTGACCACTGCTGACAATCAAAGTCAAAGGAACTCCACAACAGAATTATGGAAAGTCCCAGTTTTTCCATTTGCACTTTGTCTGAATAGTGTCTCATTGTATGTGATAAAATGTTCTCTAGAGCAGATCTGTGTTAAAAAGGCGAGGGATGCTGTGAGAGACTGTCGGTAGCTTTCTAATTGCCACATAACGTCTCCATAAAACACATGTGAATCTGTGCATTTGGGTGGAAGTGCCCCGCTCATACAGGCACCAAGCTTTGATCACTGGTTTCCTAGCAACGCTCAAAAGAGCTGCCCCTCCTCCTTCCATCCACTCTCACTCACTCTGCATGTTATTATACATTTAATGGCTGAAAATATGGTGTAGCATCACTGGCAAACTTCTGAGGGGATCCAGAGGTCAGTAATATAAAGAGGTTTATTTACTGTTCAAGAGTCTACATCGTGGGAGCCTGTGAGAGCAAAAAATGACTACACACAACACACAGCCTACATCTGCATTCAGGAAAATCCAACTGGCACCAAGTGTAAAGCCACTTGAATTTATATTTTTAAATAGTTGCTGATGGTTTCTATTGGTTTGAGCTTGATTCATCTGGCCTTTGCCAATGTTCTGCTTCAACCAGCTGGAATCATTATCAGTTGCCAGTTGAAATGAACCAGCTGGAACTATTAGAATTGTACATGTTGTTTCTACTGGAATTTCCAATAGTCATCTAGCACAAAACTCTCTCTTCTTGATATCTTAATCTCACCCTAAAACAAAATAACCTACACATATGTGAAGTACTGAGGCAATGGAGAAATGGAAAGTAAGCACTCACACACACATAAACAGGGCTTGAAATAATAAAATGTTGAAATAATAACATATAGTATGGCACAATATGATAATGTAATTGATTTGATTCACTATCACTTACATAGCTGGATGTCTCAGATCTAAGACATCTCATTACTCTTGTCTAAACTTGTTAAGACCTGTGGCAGCATATTGAAAATGCTAATTCAATTGTATATTTACAATTGCATTTCCAATGTAAGTGTGCATTATTTACAACGTATTTCAAATTTAATGTGTATTTGCATTTCTGGGTATAATGGCTGCTAAAGTTGATATGGAAAAGCAAAGTTCTTTTGACATTTAATTTTCATTGCATTAATTGGGTGACATATCACAAAGGAAAAAAAAAAAACATTTGCAACTGCCCATTTGCAACTGCATTTCCTCATTGTGGTGCTTCAGCTCTGCCAAAATGAAACAAACAGGATTGCAATTGCATTTTCAGTGTCAATGAGGCTTCCTGTCAATCAAATGCTGTGAGTGGGACGTGGGGAGGGTCTTTTTAGCGTAGGGCGAGTTTTAAGAGGAAGTAATGAGTCTAAACATTGGCAGTACTAAAACAGAACTAGATGCTTGTTTACATTACGGAGCTAGCAATAGCAACCGCTGCTAGTGACATTTTAACTTGCCAGCCAGGCCGTGGATAATTATATACAAAGAGATTCCCTGTTGTTTAGTGTGGATGAGATTGTGGACCGACTTGGAGAGTTTGTGGCTGCACAAGCACCAATGTTAGTGACATCGTGACCGACTTCAGGCAGAGGCTCGCAGGACTGTTGGAGGACCCGGATGGCCAATGATGGATATTCTTATTAAGGAGGCGCAGGGCCACTGTGGGTTCAGCGCAGTGTTTCTCAACCCTGCGCCTGAAGAAACTTAACAATAAGATGATTTTGAAAAACTGGTCGCCCAGCTTGTTAACAGTCCCTGACTACTTGTTATGGGCATGTTAAAGCAGGAAAAGCACTAAAATCAGGGCAGTGTTTCTCCAAGAGTCATGCAAGCCTCTGGCCATAGTATCACTAACATTGGTGTTTGTGCAGGCACAGACTCTCTAGTCGGTCAAGAATCACTTCCACACAAAATAACTGCTCATTAACAACCACTGACTATTTATAACAGGTGTGTTACAGCTAAAATGTGCAGGGTAGTGTTCCTCAGACAGTGCAGCGAGCCTCTGCCTGAAGCCAGTCACGATGTCAGTTACATTGGTGTTTATGATTGCACAAGCTTTCATAGTTGGTCAGGAATCACTTCCACAAGAAACAACAAGAAAGCACTTTTGACAGAATTATCCTCGGCCTGGTTAGCAATGTTAAAATGTCACTAGTAGCGTTTGCTATTGCTAGCTCCATATTGTAAACAAACATCTAGGTCTACTCCAGTAAAGTTTAGACTCGTCACTTCCTCTTAAAACATGCCCCGCACTAAAAAGTCTCTCCCGACATCCCACCTGAAGTGTCTGATTGACAGGAAGCCTTGTTGACAGTGAAAATGCAATTGCAAACAGGATTGCAACTGCATTTTTTACTTTGGCAGAGCTGAAGCGCCACAATGAGGAAATGCAATAGCAAATGGGTGACTGCTTCTCTTTTTTTAATATATATGTCATACCATTAAGACAATGAAAATGTCAAAAGCACTTGCTTTCTATATTAACTTTAACAGCCATTAAACCCAGGAATGCAAATGCAAATACACATTTTGCATTAGAATTTATGTCTTAAATAATGCACACTCACATTGGAGATGCAATCGTAAAAACACAATTGAGTTAGCAATTTTTTTAATTAGCATTTTAATTAGAATAACGTCTGGAATATGCTGCCATGAAGACCAGGGACAAAATGAATATGTAAAGTTCTTGCTATCCTTTACATGACACAATGCTAAGAAAAGTGTTACCCAACAACATGAGACTAAAATGTGGGTCCCGACCAGAGAATGAATTGTATGATGATATTAAAGGGGCTCACCTTTCCCCCCACTGTGTGTGTATGGGACCACATTAGATTTTATTGCTTAGCTAATGCAAACAGTAAAAAACACAAATATTTTAGTCAATTATTACTGTACTTACTGTCAGTATATGTGCCCATCTTACTTACCACATCACCTGACATCAAGTAGCATGCATCTGACTCTCTCTCAGACATGGTGACCATATGTCTTCTGTTCTGTGCCCTGACCAGTGCAAGATTAAAACATTATAATTAGTAAACTATTCAGCAGAATGTGTATTCACAATCACAGAGGCAGAGCAGCAGTTATGTTTCTGTGCTAGCCTTCCTAGTCTATCGATATTCGTGCCTGACTTTTTTGCCTCCAAATCAAATACTTTAGTTAATCAGTAGGCTGTGGTTGTTACATAGCATTTCAGTTTCAAATAACCTTTACAGGCATAAAGGAATACATCTGATGTGGAGCTTTATTTCTCAACTCAACGTGCTCAGAATGAAATGTGAGTAATATGGCTGATAAAGGTAACTATGATACAAATCGTTGCATGTAGGCTCCATTACCTAAACTGCTAGCTACCTGTTCACATTTAAACTCTAATTGTGCACTCAACACGTTGTTTTCATCGCACTTTTAATACTGACAAAAACTGGACATAACACAAAAAGCGAAGGAAAGAGTTAAACTTCTCCTAGACAGCTATACTCATAACTTTAATATTCTGTATTACTAGCTGGATGTCACAGTGGATGCGTGTTCAAGTTTCACCATTAGCTAACGTTATTTTCCTCTTTTAGCGGAATTCCTTCCAGCTTCTTATTAACTCATAATATTAAACAATAAACAGGTTGTATTTTCGATAATATTAGAATAGTGATGGAACAAATATGAAAAAACAACACCAACAGCCACAAAAGTAGCTGAGGTTGCACATGAGAGAGCGAGCGACTGTGGTAGCGGCAGCTAGGTTAGCGACTAGTAACGCTAAGTTAGCTAGCGTTAGCTAGCTAGATAAACGTACCTGCTAAGGTTAAGGGACAGCCAGCCTTATACACCAACTACCCTAAACTGCGTAAGTCAGCTGATATTGCAAATTAATTCATAGAGCAATTAATACAGCTTTGTGTATATTATAAGGTTACGCTATCTTGCTAATTTGCAAACGAGTTTTGTTGGATACTCAAATTACCTCTTTACAAAAACAGAAATGTAATCAGAGAATGAAGCTTAGGATCCGAAGTTAAGAAATGGTATGGCCCGCTATGGGGGTGTTCAAAATTGCATTACACATATTTCTGACAGTGGAAACATATTTCAGTGTTTACTATTAAAGCGATTCAGTAGATCTTAAGAATCCTCTGTTTTGTGTCTTAACCTCCGTTACGAGAGTTTAAGTTTTGGTAAGGGGGCGAATTCCCCTGCCCCTTTGTGATTCTCATACCCTGAGCAGAACGAGAGTAGCTGCATATTATCATATACGAGTCACGGTGAGGCCTGTTTAAAAGGCTATTATTTCACGAGACATGTTTTTGCATACTAGCTAGCCGCATGTGGCCAAGGCTGCAGTCTTGATTTCCCAGTCAAAATGCTGTCTCACCCTGCAGCAAGACTCTGTGAGAGAGAGAGAGAGAGAGAGAGAGAGAGAGAGAGAGAGAGAGAGAGAGAGAGAAGTCCTGTCAGAGATACATAAATAAAAAAAACTGGTGGAACTAGAATAAACGGAATAAGAAAAAGTCATTGTCTTGTTTTCAGTAACTTCGCATAGTCTTATAAAAGGCCTGTCACTTAAGAACTACTGTGTTTTATTTAAATGGCTATTTGATACTGAAATGGTTGAGGAACAATTAAATGTTATTTGGATCCTTAGTGTCTACACTATTTGTTTCATTTTAATTTTTTTTGCAATTAAATTCACTCTAGCGGCTGCACATAAGCCAGTATGGGGTTGTAATTTTATTGAAGTCCTTCAGCATGGCTTCTGTGTTAGTTCTTGCAGGTGTGAGAAGAATACGTTCAACCTGTTCCTTTAGCTTCACAGAAAATCATTGGACCCTCTTGGGGGTAATGGGGAATGGGGGAAATGGTTTGAAATTGGTAGGAACAGAAGATAATGAAAACATGTAAGATAGTCCAGTACCAGGGACTGAAACTGTCTAAGCTAGAAAAAAATTTAAAGTGTGATTCAACCTTTTAGTAATAAAGAAGACTGAGTTGCTTCAAATTAATTTTCTAGTTTGATTGGTTGTTTCCCTAATTTTGTTCTTTGTGAGATTTGTGAATGTGCTTCTTTTGTGTACTTTATTTCCCTGCAGAGAATGACAGAGGTTATAAACACACCAGAACAAACGAGAGGCGACCTGGCTGTAGGAGGAGCTTCTGGAGAGGAAGGCATTTCCTTCCAGGTGAGTGCAGCTATCAGCCACTGCATCAGCCAGTCCACTCAATTGCTTTTGTCTGTGCAACAGAATATTGATTCGTTTCTTCAAAAATTTTGCTGCTAAATCTAGTCACGGATGTGTGTAATAGCTGCGACATTAACTGGTTTGAGTTTCTGTTTCCAGATCATCCCAGACGTACAGGAGCGGCACCCAAAGTTGTCCAAGCGTTTGCCCTCCATTGTGGTGGAGGCCTCAGAGGGAGAGGTGGAGAGTGGAGAACTGCGGTGGCCTCCAGATGACCATACACATACTCGCTGCCCAAGAGACACCACCCAGGACCCTGCTGCACAAACCCAGATGACACATGAATGTGAAATTACAGGTATGGAAAATTTTATAGGCAGAATGAACAAAAAAAGTTTTTTCAGTTTTATTTGCTTTCACACAGTATCACTGGAATGTTTTCAGTGGGTTCATGACTTCATGTCAACACAACCTACTGTATAGAATATTAAGCGTAACAGTTGGGGATATTTGTTATGTACCTTGATGCTTAGCACTCAATGGGCAAGGCAAGGCAAAGCAATCTTAGTTACATAGCAATTTATAAGGGCAATTCATAGTGCTTTACAAACGAAAAATGAAAAAAAAAACATGAAAAGGAAAGTAAAGACGCGTGTTAAAAAATTTAAACAGAAGCTTAATAAAGAAAAGAAATGAAAATGAACACAAATGACACAAGTAAAATATATAACAAAAATCAATGCTAAAAAATAAAGATTGGCAAGAATAATTTAGAGCTCAATTATAAACACACAAAAAGAGAAATGTTTTTAACCTGGATTTAACAATCGCTAGATTTGGGGCACGTCCTGGAGTTGGTTCTAGTTATATGTAGCATAACAGCTAAATGCAGCTGCACTATGTTTAGTTTGGACTCTAGGCTCTTCTAGCTGACATGTATCCAGGAATCGGTTTATATTCTTTAATCATATTTCAGAAATGTATTCTTGGCCTAAAACATTCAGTGATTTATAGACTAGAAGCAGCTATACTGCAACAAATTTCCTTCGGGATCAATAAAGTATCTATCTATCTATTAACCAGAACCCAGTGTAAAGATTTTAGTACTGGAGTAATGTGCTCTGTTCTCTTGGTCCTGGTTAGAACTCTTGCAGTAGCATTCTGATTGAGCTGTAGCTGTTTAAAGGCCTTTTTTGAGGGGTCCAATTAAGAGACCAATACTGGAGTCCAGCCTGCTGAAGGTAATGTCATTGTTGGGTTTCTCCAGGTCTTGTTGGGACACCAAACTTTTGATTTTGGCTTTTTGTTAGGATGATAGAAGGTTCTTTTGGTAATTGCTTTGACATGACTAGTGAAGGTAAGATCTGAGTCTATTGGAACACTAAGATTACAGATTTGGACTTTGTTTTTTATAGTCCTGGAATCAAGGTATGCCTTTAATTTAAGTCTCCTGTTTTTAAGTGTCTTCCTCTCTATAGTTTGGAATAAGCATAAGTAACAGAATAAGTATCAGAATAAGCTAAAGCTCATTAGGTCAGTCTCTGTAGTTCAGTATTCTCAATTGCCCATCTTCTCAAATTATTACATTGTGAATGAATTAAGGATTGAATTATCAGTCTGCTTCCTTGTGTATCTGATATGATTTACAATTAATCTTACTGTTTTCTCGCAGAAAACATTCAGGAGCAGGATGACTGAAGCAACATGGGTACATCTGATGCAGCTGGGCATTTCTGAAATACAGTGTCCTCTGTCGTTATCACAAGCCTCAGTTTTCAAATCTCTCTCTTTCTTTCATTCTTCTCTTTCACACACTCACATACAAATATATACAGATAAACGTAAGGCTCTTAAGTGCCAGATATTTTAGCTTACATAATAGCTCTAATCATAATTAAATCCTACACATATAGTGACACAGTTGCAAAAACATGTATATTGCAAATATTAGCATCATATAAACATGTAGTTGTTCCAAAATATTCAGTGCTGTAAGATAATATTTTTGCTTTGAAGAACCCCTGAAGGTTCCACTGCATGCACTCTCTATAATCAGATGAGTGTTTGGGCTCTACACCACAGTGACCACTATGAGCATCCTCTCCATGTGAACATTATTTATCACACAAGCACAAGTGAAAACATCATGTAAGGAGACTTCATCCTCTCTCAGTAACATCTGGCAGGGGTTCTTGGATACTGACTGTCTTGGAACTTCAATGAAGCCCACCTGTCAATCATTCTTGGTGGATATGTTAGTCATACCCAAGTCTCTTTCCGTTTCAAAAGTCTGCCTGCACTGCTGGGTACTCTTCACATATACACACTGTAGTGAGACACTTTATATTCCACATTTGAAGCAGCAAACATTACCAAAACTAATTTATGTAATGATCAGATGTGACAAGTGAATTTGAAAAAAAAGCATAGTATGTATCAATCATTGAAAAGTCCAAAAGCACATTATCAGTGTGGCACTCAAAATCAGCCAGGAAATCTGATGAACCTACACAATAACTTCATCTGACCACAGCATAAAAATGAAGAAAATACATGCACCATTTTTTGCAAGGACATACAAATGTGTAAATGTATGTCCTGTAAAAATGTATATCAGACCTAGAATGCTGATCATGATTGTAATATAAATTCTGTCTACACTTCAAAGTGAGATAAGTTCTACTGCTGAAAACACATACGGTCCTATTTTCTTGATCATAGTTTAAGCACAAAAATAAGCCACGTCTTCTTGTGGATGTTCACATGTGTGAGCTCTCGAGAACAGAGAGTTTATGCCGGCTAATTCCTTGGCGCTGAGTCTGGTATTTTAAAGCAATAATCCTATAGGCTATACTTGTGATTTTGCCACAGTTAAGCATTTTATTGCTTTTAACAGTTATATTTAGTTAGTATTTGGATAAGGTTGCATATTTATATTGAAGTGATTTGACAAATATAAAAATTAAAAATAGAAAATTATAAAGAGATAAAAAAGAAAAATGTTTTGCAGCTCGCAACGCAAACACAATTTTGGACTAAAGTGGGTGCAAAAATAGCACTGCGCGGCAGATTTGAATACCACGTGCCCTGTTGCGTCACCCCACTGATGTCAGCACAGGCTGTTCATTACATAAACAGCAACTGGGAGCAAACAGGAAAAAATGTGCTTGCGTCAATTAAAATGCCAATTCACTGCCATTATACCACTAAACTGCACTTTCAGAACAATTAATACATAGATTATTAGGTTGCATTTTTTGATCTTCATATGTAAATGTTATTTATCTGAATAGTGTCAGTACTTTTTAATAAAGTCTTATCTTAGAAATCTGCTGAGTGTGTTTGTGCTGTGTTAAAAAAATTCATCTCTTAACATCAGTTTTTTTTAATTGTATAAACTTGTCTATAATTTCCTATAAAAAAGAGTTAAAACACAAGCCTAAGTGAAAGTGTCTTTGTTGCTTATTTTCTGGGTTAATTAGTATGTTAATTAATATTTTGCTTACTATTAATATAGATATCTATAGGTCAAGAGAACAGAAATTAGTAAAATATATTGAGTTAAAACATGTCTGTAATTAAGAAATGAAGGCCAATATAGATAAGATATATTGCGTGCACACTGCAAGCATCTCTAACAGATGTGACCAAGACCCTTGAGCAATTTGAAGAAACTGGCACTCATGTAGACTCAGCAAGGTCAGGGAGGCCAAGGGTGACTTCAGAATCGGAAAACCAGTTCATTACGATCACAAGTCGGTGAAACCAGCTATTAACTGCTCCTAAAATAGAACAGCTAAATGCCACTGGAAGTACAGATGTTCCAACATCAGCTGCTCAGGAGAGATTACATGAAGTTGGCCAAAGTGGAAGAATTGCACAAAAAAAAAATGTTAATGTTGAGTTGGTGATCTTTAACAGAAGTGTCATTCAGCGTCTATCAGCATTTTCAGAGGTTCACTATTCCAGTGAGCTGATTGAAGCTAGCTGGTGGGTTCATCTTCAGGCATTTGGAGAATATCTATACAGTGCTGCCTCTAAGTAACTGGACAGTGACACAGTTCTTGTTAAAAAGAAACAATGACCATGGGATTAAAGGTCAAAACTTTAGTTTAAGGCTACTTAACATCAATATTAGACGTACTACCACAGCTCTTTTTAAAGATAGCCTTAATAGTGCGTTTTAGCTCATTATACTGCAGCAAGGTGAAGCTCTATCTACGTCTGAGACATTTGATTGGCTCTGTCACTTGCGATACATCTGTACGCATCAAAATTAATCCTGTTGCTGCTATTTGCTGTCTTATTAACAATAACGACAAGTAAGCCACGACACTACCTCCACCATGTTTTTGGATCATGAGCAGTTCCTTTTTTCTTCACACTTTCCTTATTACATCACTCTCTCATACAAGTTAATCCTCATTTTATCTGTCCATAAGAGTGTTCCAGAACTCCACTATTAAACTATAACCTGTAATGGGCTTTTTCTGTTCTTGAGTCTGATATTTTTTTACTTTTTTATTTTACATTCTGTATTATATTTTACATTCTTTTCTTCAGAAAAAGAATACATCTTTTGTGATACATCTTTGCCTTCATCATAAATAGTGTTTTTGATTCATTATTTTATTTTTTTCTCTTTATGACTGAAAATATTTTCAGTCATCCACTACCATGGTCACCCTGCCAGGGTATTTGCAGTTGTTGAGGATATTCTTTCTTCTTTAAATAGTACCAGACAGTTGGTTTAGACATCCAGACACATTTGTAATGGTGTTTCAGATTGTTTTATTCTGCTTTTCTGCCCTATGCTGTCCTGCTTTATCAGTATTGATACTCACTGTTAAGGAAAATAATTTCTGGGTGAAGAAGGGAGGAACACCACAGTGTGTCTGATTAAAATGCAATGAGAGGATGTAAATATCCACCACAGTTCTTTATTGGCTTGAAGAGGATGCAGATGATTGATTGCACCTAGGCAAATTGGATGCATAGGATAAGCATGGGTGGATAGATGAGGAGTGAGGAATGGACAGTGGATGGATGGATGGATGGATGGATGGATGGATGGATGGAGGAATGGATGGATGGATGAGGAATGGATGGTTTACATCAATAACACGTCCATTACTAGGATTCTAAACACCTCATGCTGCAGGAACAGATAGCCTTCAAACATATGGCAGGAGAGAAGGAAATGGCTTGTTCCATTATAAGCTCTAGTCCCTGCCTACTTCCTGCCCCAAAGGGCTATGGGTCATGAAGTTTCGGTACCTTGACCTAAGAATTTCATGTTGAGAGACAACAGCAACAGACACCAGATGCAAATACCATATCAGGAATCATCTTGAGACCTTTTTGCTTGCTGTTGTAAGCATAGCTGATTGATGCAACAACACACAGCTGGCCAAGAAACAACTGAGCAGTGAATTGTTTGATCAGTCATGGTCCCCTGATGTGAGGGTGCTATATATAATAAGTCTGTAATTCTTATTTGTTTCAACTATTGCAGGTGACATTCTGTACTTTAACTTCATAGTCATTGTTTTATTACAATTCAATGTGCTAGACTGCTTGTGCTAGACTGCTAAGCCAAAATAACAAACATTTATCACTGTTACTTACAGTCTGCACAATAAGTTCTTTGTACTTACATGGGTCTTAGAAATGAATTACGCTGAAGACCAGTGAATTGTTATTAGTAATATTCTGTAGCATTATGCATACATTATTTATTATGGCACATCTACATGGACATGCATGTCTGCTCATTTTAACTCCTCGCTCTGTTTTGCACCATTACATATTTCTTTAAACTAGTCTTGACAGCTGGGGAAGGGAGAGTTGGAAAAGACAACAAAGAAAAGTGAATCTAAACAAAAGAGCAGGAGAGGAGGAGGAAGAGGAGGAGGATGGAGAGAAGTAGAGAGACAGGCACACAGACAGTGCATGTAAAGAAAGAACAGTGACGGCTTTTTGGTTGGCACTCACCTCTTGATTGTGGCTGATAAATAGTGCATAAGATACAGTGCAAGTATGGTTTGTCTAGATAAATTAAATTGATAAAATTGTTCATTAGACAGAGAAGTTTACATTCAAACAGGCTGGAAAGTCCCTACGCTTCACTGTTTTATATTCTAAAGGCACATGTTAAAAGTGGACACAAGGTGATTAAGTTTTCCACAGAAGCTTGTTGACTCCTCTGTGATTAACATGACCTTTATGACCTGAATTCTGCTCAGAGGGTCATTTGGTGCGCTTACTGATCCCATAATCCCCTTGTCAGTAATGATGTCCAGTGAACTGTTGCTTCTTTCCTCTTTTCATTCTCCAGCAGGAGCACATCCCCACATAATTTCAGTTTTTTTGAAAGCCTGCCTTGTCCAATTTATTATCTGTATTAAAAAAAAACATTTGGTTCATTAGCATACTGTTTATCTTTCATTCACTTTTTTCACTGCAGTATAGAGCTACCCTTCCATGCCTCTGGTGATAATGTTTGTCACAGCAGCCTGGCTCATTTTGGACACAGAGCATGGCACTTGACCCACTTCTACAAGGGTCTGGAGGCTGATTGTCAGTCAATACAGCCATCAGCAGCAGACTCCCTGATTATCATTATCATTAACATCTGAGGCATAGACTCCGCACTCTGTCTTTATCCATCCATGTCCTTTTTATTGGATTCATTTATTCTGCTCTTATGTTAAGCACATACACAGCCATGTGCAGGTGTTCTTCCCTATGAATGGGTCGCATTGTGAAGTGGAATGAAGTGCATTTGCTGTAATGTCTTGCTCTCAGTAGTTAAAAGCCATGTTTTGTTGTTTTGTTTGGTGGATCAGCTTTAATCTCTCACTGCCCCTGCCCCTGACAACTTCAAACGCATGATTTCAAAGGTGGCCAGGGTGGTGAAGTGAAAACACAGTCATCCACAACAAGTCACACATGTAGACTGCACATATGCTTAAAGACACACACAAGCAAATTGTTGCTGGCCTTTCAATGCCTTGTTTGTTTTTTGTTTCTTTATTTGTTTTTATTTATGTATATATATATATATATATATATATATATATATATATATATATATTTTACATATTTTCACTTTTTTGTTAAGTATATGGCTGCTGTCAGAACAAAACCTCATATCTCTATTTTAGTCGTTTTTCAGTTTGCCTTTTGGCCTTTACATAATTTTTACATCATTTTTACATCATTTTTATGATGAATGGACCAAAGGAAATGACCCATAATTACTTGAAAAGATGTCTGGTTCTATAGACTTACATTAAAAGTAAAGTCTTTTTCCGTCTCCTGTAAAGTTATAATTTCGGAGATACAAGGTTTTGTTCCGACAGCAGCAATATGCTTATTCCAACTTTGCTGCCTGAAATATGTTCCAAAAAAAATTGGGACAGGAGCATGATTTCCACTGTGTTGCATCACCTTTCCTTTTCCTTTTAACATAATCATTTGGGGAAGGAAGACTCCACTCGATCCAGTTTTAAAAGCAAACTTTTTTGTCATGCTTCTATTATCCAAGTCTTCAGCTGCGCAACTGTCAGGTCTTTGTTGAATTTTGTGCTTCATAATGCACCACATTTTCAATGGGAGCCAGGTCTGGACTGCAAGCAGGCCAGTCTAGCACCCACACTCTCTGATTATGCAGCCGTGCTGTTGTAACAAGAGCAGAATGTGGCTTGCAGTTGTCATGTCGAAATAAGCATGGGCATTGTCTAAGGCAGCATTTGTTGCTCCAAAATGTGTGCATATCTTTCAGCATTGATGGTGCATTCACAGATATGGAAGTTACACATGCTGTAGGCACTAACACACCACTATACCATGACAGACCCTGACCTTTGAACTGTATGCTGTTAACAATGTGAATAGTCAATTTCTTCTTTATTCCTGAGAACACATTGTCCATTATTTGCATAAACAAAGATTGACTTTGACATTATATCCATCTGAAAGGTTGAGTTGTCAGACCACAGTACATGTTTCTACTGTTTATTAGCCCATGTCGGATGAGCTTGGGCCCACAGAAGTTGGCAGCATTTCTGGACATCACTGACATATGGCTTCTGGGGTGCATAGTGCAGTCATACCTTGCATTTTTGGATGCAGTGATGAACAGTGTTTATTGACAATGGTTTGTCAAAGTATTCTCAAGTCCATGTGGTGAATTACAGCACAGATGCATGCCAGTTTTTAAAGCAATGCATTGTGAAGGCTCCAAAATCATGAGCATTCAGTTGTGGTTTTCAGCACACACAGATTTTTGAGTCTTTTGATGATATTATGCACTACAGAGGGTGAAATACATTAAGTTACATTTTTGGCAAAGTGGTGAGCCTCAACCTACCCATGCTAATAAAGACAAGGTCTTTCATGGGTGTTCCATTTGCATCACCTGTTTGAGGTGTTTTTTGAACATTTCACAACTTATTTTGCGCCGTCCCAACTTTTTTTGGAACATGTTACAAGCATCAGTTTCAGAAAGACTCTGTATTTACAAAAAACAAAGAAGCCGATAATAAAACATTAAATATCTTATTTTTGTACTGCTTTCTTTTAAATATATGTCAAAGCAGATTTGCTAATGACTGCTTTCTGATCTTATTAGCATTTCACATACTGTGCCAACTTTTACAACTGAGGTTTTTATATTAAAAGTTAAGAACTTTATTTCGTTCTCCTATATAATTACCATTTCGATGATGTTATGGCAGTTATGATATGATCATTGACCTCTCATCTACTTCTCTTACCATCAGCGACGTCTTAAGAGATCCTTACTGAGAGATTCAAGAAAATCTGCTCTGTGAAAGAAATCAGATCTAAGAAGATTATTATATGCTGACCCAATCTTTACATGAAGACCAGTGGCCTACTTTAATCCCTTAGACTGTACACCCACACTTCAGTTCCTTACACTCATAACAACATTACACATACAGAAAGTGCATTATTTATAGCAGTAACTCAATAATAAGTCTTAAGATTAATAACGGAATAATAAGCCATGACATCAGCTTTGGTTTATTCTAACCTGCCCTAACCTGAACAAAATCTAGGCATTTCATACAGGACCTTACACATTTGCTATTTACATTGCTATGCTTTTGATGAGGAACTCTCTCTTTTTCTCCCTCTCTCGCCATGAAATATGCTAAAGGCATATTTAGTGCACTTTGCTAACCTTCATGTGGTCCTCTTAAATGTCATCTCAATCAGATTCACATCAAAGACATCAGCAAATCAGAGGCCCTGAGTGATGGTGATGTGCTGTGTGTCTATTGCCCTTTTCAGTTGGCTTGAAAGGGGTCAGCAGTGAAGGGTGCATGTGTGGGTTTTATGAGTGGTAATTTTATGTGTAAACGTGTACACACCTTCTTACAGGTTTATTTGTTATTAAAGAGGTTTGCTAAGTCTAGGAAAGGCCGTCCATCTCATGGTAAAGAACTCTCTCATCTAAAAGAACGAAAAACATAATCATCTCACATTTTGAAAAGGTTCAACATATTTGCAATATATGCATCTATCTATATTTATATCCATCTGTCTGTCTATCTATCTATCTATCTATCTATCTATCTATCTACACGTGTGTATCTACATTGTGGGAACTTCTACATTTATCAGGCTGCCAGACTTTCACTGAGATGCTGAGCACATAGCTCCAAACCGTGGCTCCTCAGTTCAGTTGTGTAGCTCAGATAGAAAGGCTCCTGTGAGTTCCTTTCATGTTTTTAAACACCACACCTGTGCCTCCCATTACCTTAGAACTCTCTAAGGCAACAGCTGCGATTTACTGGCAGTATTGCAAAATTGCCCATGTCTTCTGTACAGCCTGAACAATTTACCTCGCAAGAACTCAAAGTACAAATTAACAGTTTAATTTAGGAATCAGAGCAGTGAACAGAGATACATGAGAAAGCTGTGAAATGAATACTGATACAAGATCAGTGATGAGTGTCTGCAAACGTTTGCCATAAATGAATGAAAAAAGTATAAATTGCAGTTGCTGCAGAACTTTAATGTTATTTTAGGTTGTTACATTTGTACTGAAAGATAATAAAAGATAATAGAGAAATGCTTAAATATATTTTTATACAAGCTTTCAAGTTTCAATAGAAGTTGACATGTTCTATCTCGCTGTGAAAATGGTCCTGGGGTTCATTCATTTTGGGTCAATAAAATAATAAAAAGACTTTTGACTGAATTTAGACTTTCTAAGCTCAAATGGCATTTAATTATATCTTTATTATTATATATATTATATCTTAACCAGGTAACTTTTAACTAACTTAAGGTTGAAAAACCACATAATTTGTACAATGTGTTGTGCATTAGGAGCATCTCTGAGTCCTTATGATGCTGTCTGAGAAATAAAGGTCCACACTCAGAATGAATTTGCTTACAGTTTCATTTCAATCTCCATCTCTCCTCATTTTAGCCTTTTTCCAAATACATCTCTTTTGTTGTTTCATGTTTAATGTTAATGTTCGTTTCATGGTGAAATGTTTCTTCCAGTGTAGATGGAGAACCGATGTTGTATATGGTTCTATATAGAACCTGACATCGTAACAATAGCAGAACACTTTTTGGTGCTACACAGAACAATTTTCAAAAAGATTTATTATTTTATTCTTTCCACATACAACACATTCCCCATCAATGTGAAGAACCATTTCACTGTGCAAAGAACTCGTTAATCATGCTTTGAGTGTTCATGGTTCTATATAGAACCATTTTCGTTACTAAAGAAACCTTGAAGAACCATCTTTTTTTAAGAGAGGAGTTAAAGAATTAATTAAATAACTTTGAACAGGGTAACTGGAGTAAAATCAGTTGATGGAACATTAATATCAGTTAATGGAAGAACAGAAGAATGGCAAAGGAATAAAGGAAAGGAAAAGTGTGTTACAGTTATGGATGGGTAAAAGGAGCAATGAACTGGTAAAAAAAAAAAGTGTCAAGCAAACCTGACAGTTGGTGTAATGCTCATTTTTGGCAGTTTGTTTATTTACTATGAGAAAAAAATCACCTCATTAAATTTTGACCCTATTTACAACTCAATATATGTATATATATATTCATGTAAATCTGTGCTCATATTCCACCACCCACAGTCTGAACAGATGACGTTTTACAGAGGTGTTAAAAATAGAAAGTGAAAAACACTTACATTTGCATAGTTATCAAGAAATAGTGCAGATTCTTGATAAAGTAGTCTAATAGTGTAAAATGTCCTTCATTTTACTTGTCGTAACTTTGCTTTAAATTTTTTTTTAATTCAAAAACGTTCTGTTGTTTCAGTAGCTATGTTAAAATGTAAAGATTTTTGCTAATAAGACTGAATTCAATCCGATTATAGATTAAGCCTGAGATGTTTATATGCACACTCTACTCAACAATCTGATGAAAATTTCTGTTTACATGTTCACTTAGTGCACACATTACCATGACAACGAGCATCATGTGAGTCCAGTCAGAGAAGAAGCAGTATATTACCTGAGTTTACAGTTGGCACACCAATTTGAGAAACTTCCATCTGTTTTTAATTTGCTTTATAGTTTATGTAAACTCTTCTTTCTCCTTTAGACAAAAAGACGTTTGAAAGAAAGTGCATGTCTGGACTCTAGATAATATTATGTCCAGATACTTTATCCTGGCTTTCTAAGAGAGTCAGAGAAAACATAGTTAACCAACAAAATTGTCCTGACTTTTTAAAACTTCACTTTGTGAGTTTTTTTTTTGTTTAGACTGAAAGAAGTAGCATTGTTGAGTCAGGAGAAAAAAACACACACTAAAACATGGTGTGCATGTGCTAATCCCCCTGTAAAGTCCCCCTGTAAAGTCTGGAATAGTAATTTAAAAGTCAGAGGTGTCATGACGGATCTAGTGGCAGTTTTTCTGATTGAGATATTAGTCAGATTATTAACAGATAATTAGGCATTTGAATGTGGCCACCGTAGTCTCAGAATTTTGTACCATATATTGTAAAAACAATAGGATTTTTCTCTGAGTCATGGGTGTACAATTGTGTCAGTATCTATAACAGGAGGCTCAATAAAGGTTTGAGGGGGCCTGGTAGCTGTGAGCCCCCTGTACCATGGGCCCCAGGGCAAGCACCCCCTCTGACCCCAAATAAGTATGCCCTTGCACTCCAGCCTGTGTCTAAGAAGTGTGAATAGGCAGATTAAGTCTCACTAAGATTCAAAAAGAAACACTCAACAGAGAGAGTGTACTTAAGTTTCTAAGCCTCAGAATGGACTGCCTACGATTTGGGTCATTCCAGACAAATGCTCTGTCTCTCTCTCTCTCTCTCTCTCTCTCTCTCTCTCTCTCTCTCTCTCTCTTTTACACACTCTGCTCTCTGAATCTATTGATTTTAGGCTGCTGTCTTGATAAGACTAAACAGAAATGAAACCCACTGAGTACTCACCACTTTTGTAACACACTTCTTTTTCTTTGGCTAACAATATACTTGAATTGTCAATGTAGGTTCTCTACAGAGAATTCACCCTCTCCTCAGTGGATGAATAACATAGATGTTGCCCTCTGTGATATTTGGATTTGATCTAACTTTCTCTCTGGCAATCATTCACACTCTGTTTATGTTTGGCTCAAAAAAAGATTTTTGACAGCACATCTCTTACTGATGCTCTTTTTTCTCCTTTCGACAAGAACAGGCTTGAAAGAAAGTGCATCTCTGGACTCAAAGAGACAGAAAGACACTCCAGCTCAGGTTTATCATGATACAGGACTGTGGATGTGTTGAGATTTCTGCCTGTGGGTGTAGATTTGTGCTTTTCAGTGATTTCTCTTGATTTTATCCTGACTTTGTAGGAGAGTCAAAGAAAACATGGCTAACCAACAAAATTGCCCTGATTTTTTAAAGCTGTACTCTGTACGTTTTTTTGTTTAAACTGAAAGAAGAAGCATTATTAAGTCAGGAGAAAAAAACACACTAAAATATGGTGTGTATGTGCTGCTGTGAGTCCACCTGTAAAGCTTAGAATAGTAATCTAAAAGTCAGAGGTGTTGGGATAGATTTAGTGGGAGTTTTTCCCAAAACCATGTCATATGTCTTTATTTATGAACCTCTTAAACGGCCACCGGCTGGCCTAAAGTTGTATTACACACTATTGTAACCTAAGAATAGCTCAACCAGTTTGCTGTGAAGTCCCTGTGGTTACTTAATAACAAGCCTTAGTACGTAATAAGCCTGGGATTTTGAGGGGTTGATTTTAAAGCACATGCTCAAAAAGAAGATCTAGCTCAATGTTTTGGTCTCAAATACAAAATCAACACTATACTGATGAAGACATGATGAGAACAGTGGATAATTCACTTACATTCCGGAAGACCAAAAGGAGGACGCATCAGAAACTAAGAAATGTATGAAAATATTTTAAAAATTCTACTTTTCCCCCAAATTGTTATGCTGATTATATAATTTTAATGAAAACTTTTGCTTTAAATGACACAAGAATGCAAATAGAAGCATGATCTCAGACTTCTGGGCCCCACTGTATATGTACAGAGAGAGAAAGAGAGAGAGATTATGATAGGATGCACTGAAATGCATTGAGAAAAGACACCATTTTTATCTCATGAGTTTAGTAGGTGTCATTTCTATGTCAATCCACCTTGTCTCTATTAAATCCTGACCTTTTGTTACTGCTTTACCTTATTTCTCCCTCAAATTCTGCCACCACATTCCCACTAAATCTAATGATGCACTTTGTATATTTTTATGACTCGACTCCTCTGCGTGGGTGACATTTCACACTGACATACAGGTTCTCACTGAAAGTGGCAGCATTTGTCATGGCTGATTTGTTGATTGTGACTGATGTGCCTGCGCTCTACTGTCAGAGAGCTGCGATATCTCTGCCTGACACCTGCTCGGCTCCGATAAAGAGAATGTGAATCAAGATGCATAGGGAATCCTGAGAGGAGTGCAGTGGTGTGAACATGCCGAAGTTAAATATATACCCTACTGTCTGAGCAGCAGAGGCTTCACCACTCAGCAGGCAGCTGCATTCAAGCATTTCAGCTTTGCTTTAGACCTAGAAGATCACTCGATCCACTGCAGAGATGCTTTAATAAACATTTATCAAGCTTTGTTTTTCGAGGTTTGTCTGAAATGAGAAATTTCAGTGCTAAGACAATGACATACGGTATATTGGAATATATTGCACATTTACATATACATATATATTTCTTCTGTATCTGTATAGGACATAGAAACAGCGCAGATGCTTAGGGAATAAAGAAAGCAGTGGAAGATGGAAGCGAGAGAGAGAGAGAGAGAGAGAGAGAGAGAGAGAGACAGAGCCAAGAGAAAAGGACTCCATGTCCTCACAGGATAAGTTGTTAGATTTGAGATGACATAGAATTCCAGTATTCCCACCAACTCCCACTGAAACTCAAACGCTCCTAAAGCTACAGTTCTATTCTTTTTGTGAAGATTATTTTTGTGTACTCATTAGACAGCCTGAAAACCTGCTTTCTAGCCTCTGTAATTCACACCTTTCATTTTCATTAACAACTAGAAATCCTCACAGACAATTATCCAGTTTTGTATCAGTGTGCAATTCACAACTCTGCCTGTCTCTGCGAGGCTCTCTCCCAGTGGCTAAAGCTAAACTGGGTCCTGCTGTGAATCTATTCTAATCTCATGTAGAAAGCACAAAGATATAGATGCACAATCATTAAACTTTATCTAATCATCAGTGTGAAAACTCATGTATTTTTAACTTGAAAATGTGTTTACTGGCTTCATTTTCCTTTAAAAATGTATAATTTTACGTTTTGTTTTTGCCACATTTACAGTAACATTTTTTATATCAGCAACATCAGTACTCAGTCTGGGAAAATTCATATTCTTCCCACCAAAAGAGTCTAAATATTTGGCTTTATGAAACCCTCATATACAGTGTCATCAATATGTTTAATAAGTAAGAAAGGAATTAAATAATATCTTATGGTCAGACAGCTGTCTCCCTCTAGTGTTAATGATGTGTATGTAAACAAAGTATCTGAGAGAACACAGGACCAAAATATGTACAAATATGCTGCATTAAATGTACAGTTTAGGCAAAAAAAGTTTATTTTACAACATTTTGGAGAGAACTGAAGATTAAATTTTAATAAACATAGGGGTAAAAAATACAGAGTAAGAGTACTATGTCAGTAAGTAAGAGTGCTGTGTCAGAATCATAATAAAAAGTATATAAAATATGTATATGGGTATATAAATTGAAAAGAAAATGTTTTAACAGATAAACAAATAAAGTTTTCTTTGTTTGGTTCTGTGTAATGCAGAGTCCAAACACAACGATGATGAGAAAAAGAGAAAAATTAAAAGAAGAGAAAAATCTCCTGGAGATTTATAATGAGTACTTTGAAGGTTCTTCATGAAAATGTAAGGAGTAAAAAGTGTGATTTTTTTCTCTTTGGAATGTACTTAAGCAACAGTGCAAGTATTCAGTTTCAATGATATCTGCATGAGGTACCAGTCTTCCAAAACAATACTTGGAAATAACGAAGTACAATTATGTAAGTATTTTCCAGCACAGCGTTCATTCCAGTAGGTTCCAGTTTGTGTAAATGAGTTTTTTTTCCTAACTTCATAGTTACTATAGCAACAACTAGCAGTAATAATAGCGTTGTCATTAAGATTATGTCCACTATTTTTAAAGTGTCTGTGGTCACTGGTAATGAAAAGTCCTGCTCTTTGAAGCATCAGAACCATATATTTCCATATATAAACCATATATTTCACTTCTTGGAATTATGTATTAAATTTTTGATGTCTGTAAGAGTCAGTGCTAATAGAAGTTCTCTAAATGTTTCAGGATTATGGAGGATTTTGTAGTTTTCAAATATAGTTTTGACCATTTTCTTATTTGTTAGATTTTGAAAAGTCATCGTGAATTTTTTATCAAGTATTTTGGACGTCTTTATTACAATGTCATTCATTGAAATAGTCCTAAAGTGTATGTCATTTATGGAAGTACATTCACTGGGAGTAGATCTAATAGGTATAAATTTAAGACCTCTGAATTAGACAGATTGAAATGGCAGATGTTAAATGAAACTTCTTACCTTTAGTGAAATTCATAAATATAAAAACATCTGAATTTACTTGGTGGAGTAAAAAAGCACATTGTAAAAAGGTGAAAGGTCACAATATTGTACTTTTTTTCAAATCTTTTTTAAGAATACTCATTGTGTTATTGAGTTTCTGGACCCTATGAACACAGGATATAGCTGCTGACTGTCTGTGTCTTGTCAATTTTATTGGAGCTAAATTTGGGACAACTCTTTGGGACAATGTTGTCTCTCAATTCTTTCTCTGCTTGATGGCAGCCATGAAGGAAAATTTGCATTAAAAATGTGGAGGTCGGAAACAATTCTGGTCTACTGGTGGTGCATTCTTTAAATAATACCAGTAGTCTTTTTAAAAGAATATCACTATACATCAATATACAGAAAAAAACGGGTAAAAAGCTTATGTATAGCACAAATTACATCCCACACTGAGTGGATACACAGCATAATAAATCTGACTATACATTTTAACATGGCCAAAACCAGCTCTGAGGTCGTCAAGGTTTGGTATCTCCTGAAAAGGTCACTAGAAAAGGGAGAAATAGCAAAGAGCATTTATGCAAGACTTGAATACATGAACAACATGAATGGTTAAGAAATATTTTGAAACGTAGGTTTTGAACACGTTAAAGCTTGGTGGGTATGAGCTAACAAGCTCGGTCTTTACTTTCTCCAGCAGCTCCACAATCGCTTTACCCAGAAGCCCCAGGGGCACTGCTAACCGGGAAGCATTGTTTTCACAGCTGTCCAGATGGACCCCTTTAAGTGTGTTTCTCCCCCCCTTGTCCTGTACTGCAGCCCCCCGGGCATCCATCCATCCTCTCATTGCTCCTCCTCTTCCTACACAATGTTTCTGAGTTTAAATGGCCAATGCTGCACGTGTAAGGTATTAATAAGATATTAAGGTATTTCTTTATGTTTTATGCAGTTCATTACATATTACTGTAATGACATGTTTACGCCAGATGTGATATGACCCCTGTTCCACTTTTGACTCAACAGTCCACAGAACATTATTCCAAATGGCTTAGGGGTCACCAAGGCTTTTTTTTGGCAAATCTCCTCTCCTGTGATTGCCATTTTTGCCCAGTCTGTTTCTGATGGTGGAATCATGAACACTGACCTTATATAAGGTGAGAGAGGCCTTTCATTTCTTAGATGCTTGTCTGGGTCCTTTGTGACTTCCTGGATGAGCCATCATTGTCCTCTTGCAGTAATTTTTGTTGGCTGGCCACGTCTGGGAAGATTCACCACTGCTCCAAGTTCTTCTCCATTTGAGATAATGTCTCTCACTGTGGTTCACTGGAGTCTCAGAGCCTCACAAATGGCTGTGCAATCCTTTCCAGACTGATACATTTCAACTTTAAATATTTGTTTTAAATATTTCAATATATATTTAAAATTTCCTTCGATTGAAGCATAGTGTGCTGCTTGTTGATATTTTTAGGTTACTTTGCTTTGCTGGAAAGGTATTAAGTGATGATAGGGCTGGCAGTAAAAATCATTTTTACATTTTAAATACCCAGCAGTACAATTAGGATTCACTTCCACTGCAATAAACCACGTTGACCCTGCTGCTGTATGTCTGTTATTTTGAAAGAACAAGCATTTACCAAATGCTTTTTAAAAGTTAAGGCTATGAGTCTATTGGCTGAACTGCAAATGTAGTAATTTAGAAACACACGTCTTATAATTTTGTTTAACATAGTTAACATTTTAATGTTTTCTCTGCTCCCAACACATCTGATCCAAAAAGATCAGCTCATTAACAAGCCCTTCATGAGTTGAAGTGGGTGTGATACTGCAGGTAAGGCACTGAAATGAGCAAGGGAGCAAAGGGTGCTCCAGGGCTAGAGCTGGGAACCTGTGTAGGGCATAATTGTGAACTTGCCTGCCATCAGTACTGGCTGTTAACCTAAAGTTCTGAATGCTTGTCTGGAACCGGTGTAGACCTGTGTAGATGTCAGCAGATAAGCCACAAATCTACAATATTTACTTCAGTCAGCATGTTTTTACTGTTGGAAAAGATGGCAGAAGTACAATGGTTCATGCCTTGGACTCCAGCATTGTCAATGGCACTGAGATTCAATCCCAAGTTGCTGCAAGTGTTAATGATTTGGGAAGAAGAGGTGCTGTGGTTGATATTATGGCTCTAGGTTTTTTGAATTTCTTGCCAATTAAGATTGAACTAATATTTAGGTTTTGTGCCATTAGGTTTTCTGCAATGAGCTCTTCCTAGGAGGTCTATACCCTTGTATGCAACGTTTTGAACAGTCAGATCACATATTTTGTTGATTGTCTACGTGAAAATAGGTTTACACATCTCACAGCAGGGGTTCCCAATCTCAGTCCTTGTGACCCTTATCTGTGCTATATTTTTGAGGCTTCACTACTCGACACACCTGAACCAGCAGGAAAGGCAATTGTTAAATAAATTAATGATTTGCATGAGGTGTGCCTAATGAGACAAATCACAAACATGTGCATAGTGTTGGGTTGCAAGGACTGGGATTGGGAACCCCTGCTCTACAGACAACAAAATTAAATATGGCATTTTTCTGCACATTTTAGTGTGCAATTTCTATTTATTTGTTTAACCTACTGGAAAAATCTAAAACATAGAAGATAAAATGTACTATAATTTTTGCACAAACCACACTTTGTGTTTTTTCTCCAACATATTGAATTCACTAAATTAAAATGTGCAGAAGTGTGTTCTCTGTAGAGGATGTGTTAACTTATTTTCACTTTGAAAATCAACAAAGCATGTAATTTGTAATTTGACCAGGGCACAGTAACTTCTCCAACTGTTCTACAACCAATGCTAGTGGTCATATCTAAGTTTAGTCTCTTCGGTACAGATCAAAGCAATCAAAGCAATGCTGAATTTCCAACCGCCATTTATCAAAATACACTTTAAAAAGTTTGTTTCAATGTTAAAAAAATAATGTAGCCTGGTTAACTTTTACTTAAAATACCATTTTATTATTTTTTTAATAGTGTGTCTTTTGACGTCCTGGTTGTCTTATTCTTCCCTATTTGATTCTCTTCCCTCTCAAATGTTTGAGTCAGCATTTTTTCAGTGGAACAAACAGTGGGATTTGTATTACATCACTTACTTCAACAGCTTCAGCACAAAGAAGTAGTTGCCTTATCAAATACTGTAAAATCTCAATGAGTGAACCAATATAAAACATGTAAAAGCTGCAATATTGCAAAATAAAATTGATCAAGTAGGTCCAAAAATGATGTATTTTTTTTCCAAATGCTCCAATGATCACGCTTGCTCATGAAACATTATTGGTAACAACTTCACTTTTAGAGTTGAGCGAAAGTCAGGCTGGAGCAGAGGAAAACAGATGGAATTAAGAAAATAAGTAACCTAAGGTTCAAAATGTGAGAAAATGTCCTTGTTGAAAATGTTTCTTCAATCAACAAAAGCAAAAATAAACCAAGAATGAAACACTCATAGGCCTACACTGTTACATGCTTAGCGAGATTGTGAAAAGAAAAATAAAATAATGACAGATTGGTTTTGTATTTAGATGCAGTCCATTCAGCTCTTATCTCTAGTATGAACACATTAATAGTGTTATTTAAATACACGGCACAAAAGCGCAACATATTTTGAGTATTCTATGCATGCTTCTAGTGGCATAGAGCTCAAAACATACTTGAAGCTTAAAGTGCGGCAACCACACATTATTTCAACATGTGTGCGACACTGCTGTTTGTGGCTGCTGTAGCGGAGCTTGCCATGTGGCTGGTGTAAAAGGCCACATTAACAGCACAGGAGCAAGCAGCAGCAGTGTAGTGCAGAACTTGTGGTTACCGCTTCTAAAATATGCTTCATTTTGCTCTGCTCTCGTGGAAAAAATGTACTTCCTTGTAACACACGGTTTGCAGATCACCGTTAGGCTGTTTGCTATCCACAATATTTTTCACTTCATCTCTGTATTTCATGATAGGTGCGGAAACATCCGGTTATGACTGGAAGAACTATTAAACATTGTTTTGCTGGTGTAGCAGTACTAGCTTGTTGAATGGTAGTTATTTATTATATATAGTTATAATATGTAATTACATATATATCTAAACATTTAATGTAATGACTTTCTGTGAGGGGTGGCATGGTGGCGCAGTGGGTAGTGCTGTCACCTCACAGCAAGAATGGCCTGGGTTCGATTCCTGGCCGGGCGACCAGGGTCATTTCTGTGTGGAGTTTGTCTGTTCTCCCCGCATCTGCGTGGGTTTCCTCTGGGTACTCCGGTTTCCTCCCACAGTCCAAAAACATGCAGTCAGGCTGACTGGACATGCTGAATCGCCCCTAGGTGTGACTGTGTATGTCTGTCTGTCTGCCCTGCGATGGCGACCTGTCCAGGGTGTATCCTGCCTTCCGCCCAATGACAGCTGGGATAGGCTCCAGCACCCCACCGCAACCCAGAAGGATAAGCGGTTTAGATGATGGATGGATGGACTTTCTGTGAGGGAGCTTTCAGAGTCATTAAACTCTTCAGATGTCTGGTTCCCACCACCACTGTGAACAATTCTGATTCTACACTCTCAAAAAAGGGCTCTTTGGTAAAGAAAATGGTTCTATATAGAACCCTGTACACTCAAAGAACCTGTTGCATGATGAAAGGGTTCTTTGCATCATGAAAGGGCTTAATATTGATGGAGAATGTCGCTGTTGTCAGAAGAAAACCTAATATGGCCATTTTTTGTCATTTGTCAGTTTTTGACATAATTTGAAAATACCTACTCTCCTTTATATTGTATGTAAATTTCATGATAAATGGACCAAAAGAAACAGCCGAAAATGACTTGTAAAAAAGTCTGGTTCCATTAACTTACATTAAAGTAAAATAGTTTTTTTCCTTCTCCTGTAAAGTTATCATTTTGGAGATACAACAGAATGATGTGCTGTAACTGGTTCTGTATAGCACCTTTTTGAAAAGGGTTCTCTGAGCTGTGCAAGTTATTCATAGCCTCTATGTCACTAATTATTCCATAAAGCATGTAAAAATACTTTCATATGTGACTTGCCCCTTCTTCATAAAACAAAATTACTTCGGTTTTAACGTTGTATTGATATGCTCCAACATTTTTTTGTTTTTGTTAGTAAGCCTAAGACTTAGTGCATCTGCTTACGGATTGCAGGACGTTTTGCACATTGTGCCTTGCGTGAACTATGGGGCTGTAATAAAAGTTATTAATGTTGGTGAGGCTGTATATTCCATGATGATTTACTGTTGATCAAATACTCAATGATCCAGGAGGCCAGAAGACTGAGGGCATCTCCTAAAAAGTGGGAACAGAACAGATTAGGTTTAATTCCTAAGACTGAGGGGTAAAATGCCTATACCAGACAGACAGTACTTAAAATTGAGTGCCTCAGATTTGGGTCATTCCAAGGCAAAGAACTCTCCCTCTCTTTTTCTCTCTTTTATGCACCCTCTTTCCTCTGAATCTATTGATTTTAAGCTGTTGTCGATAAGATAAAACAGCACTAAATGAGACCCGCTGGGTCTTCTGCAGCTCGCCACTTTTGTAGCACATTTGTTTTTTTTTCGTTTTTTTGGTGTGTTATTGAGCTCTCACCGGTTCTCTTCAGCAGAATTCGCCTTTTCCTCAGTGGATCAATGACATCATGGTTGCCATTTGTGATCTTTGGGTTCAATCTCTAACTTTCTCACTGCTGTCTCTTTCTCTACCTTTCAGACTCTGTATCTGTTTGTCTCAAAGATATTTTTCGACACCACATCCTTTATTGATGCACTTTTTTCTCCTTTAGACAAAAACAGGTTTGAAAGAAAGTGCATGTTTGGACTCCAGACGAGATGCAGAGAAAGACAGACAAATTCCAGCTCAGATTTTTCAGCATACAGGACTGTGGGTGTGTTAAGATTTCTTCCTGTGTTGTAGAATTATGCTTTCCAATGATTTCTCCTCTGAAGCTACTTAACTATCTATGTGGACACTGAGGACTGGACCTCGGTAGTCTCAGAATGTTTGTTTTTTCATTCCTCCAGTTATGAATTTCAATGTAAAACAGCAGAATATCAGTAATGTGCAAAAGGAAACAGCCAATTGATTTAATATATAGGCTTGTATTTAATGTATTTCAGCTTAAAAGTAGACTGGTAAATAAAAAGTTAAATAATTAACTAAGTAAACTAAATTAAACAGTCTAACAGGACTCAAAGCAGTTTATGGAAGTGTAATAGCAATTTATGAAAGAATGGTGGGAAATGAACAAATGAAATGGGTAGATAATGCAAATTATAGGTAAAAAGGGAGTAATATGGTGAAAAACATAAAGGGGAAATTAACACTTAGTGTAGTAAATATATTTGGCAATGTGGTTTATACATAGAGTGAACTCACATTTCTGCAGATATGGACATCACTAAAATTCTGATTCTTGTTTGCAGCCCTGCATCTACTACATCATTAAAAAGACAGACAGAGGTGGCAGAAGTACACATGTTCCTTCCTTAAGTAAAACTACTCTGGTAAAAAAAAAATACTTGGGTAAAAATTGAAGTATGGATTACATTTTTACTCAAATATAGTATAAAGGTACATGCTCTTATGTACTTAAAGTAAAAAAGTAAAACAATTTCCAAAAAAAAATCAACTTTTTGAAACAGTGTTCTTTATTGTGTGTTATTTAGATGTACACAACCATGACATTTTGACATTAAGGGTAAATAATGATTTATCATAGACCTGCATGCATCACCTGCAAAATCATACAAATTATATAACCATAATGCCATTACTTTGTGATACTACGTCATTATTTTGAAATATGAGATGCTAAGTCATTATTTTGAAACGTGAGACGCTAAGTCATTATTTTGAGAAACGTTCTCATTATTTTGTTGAGTTCTCATATTTTCCCACTCCACCACTTTTTGTAATTATTTTTGTATGCTAGACAGCCTCAAAATGCTCTGCAGTTAACCCCTGTCACTTTCATCATTAAGTAGACATCCTCAGAGAGAGTTATCACATCTTTCATCAGTATGCATTTCACTCTGCCTGTCTCTGTAAATTTTTTCTACTTGCATAGAAAGCACTAGGATATAGATGCACAGTCATTAAACATTATCTAATCAACATTGTGAATACGTATGTAGTGAAAAACGAATTTACTACTGACACCTGTCTATGCCTCGTGTTCTTTTTAATAATTTTTACTTCACATTTTGTTTTTGAACTTTTTTGATATTAATGACATCATTATTCTGTCTGGTAAAATTCATAATCCTTCCACCAAAACAGTCTAAATGTTTGGCTTTATGAAACCCTATACAGTGCCATCAGAATGTTTAAGAACATAATTAAATAATAATATCTTACAGTAAAAAATAAATTGAGAAAGTCAGCGACTGGAGCCAGAATTTGAGATAACCTAGAATTACAATATTCCCAATGACTCCCACTGAAATTCAAACGATCCTAAAGCTACTGCTATATTTTTTAGAAGATTATTTTTGTGTACTCATTAGACAGCCTGAAAACCTGCTTTCTAGTCTCTGTAATTCACACCTGTCATTTTCATTAACAACTAGAAATCCTCACAGACAATTATCCAGTTTTGTATCAGTGTGCAATTCACAACTCTGCCTGTCTCTGCAAGGCTCTCTCACAGTGGCTGAAACTAAACAGGATCCTGCTGTGATTCTATTCTAATATCATATAGAAATCACAAAGACATAGATGAAATCATTATCTAATCAGTGTGAATATCCATATTTTTTCTGTATTTTTTTAATGTGAAAATGCTGATGCACTGCTCTGTGATACAGATGTCATTTTCTTTTAAAAATGTATAATTACACATTTCTTGAACATTTTTGAACATTTTTTATGTCAACTACACCAGTACTTCATCTGGTAAAATAAATATTGTCCATACCTAAACAGTCTAAATGTCTGGCTTTTACGAACCCCTCCTACATGGTGTAATCAGTATGTTTAATAAGTAAGAAATAGATTAAATTATATCTACAAAATCAAAATAAATCCAGGATGTCAGTGACAATAACTGTAGCCAGGACTGTGGGCTGTGAATAGCTGCTGAAAATTCAAACAGCTGCCTCCCTCTAGTGTTGATGATGTGTACATACACAGAGTGGGTATTCAAGAGGGAACACACAGTCAATACAGTACAAACCAGATTTTGTCTAATACACATATGCAAATGTGCAGCAAAAAAGTGTAATGCATTTATTTTACATTTCATAGGTGTAAAAAAACAGTAAAAATATACTTGTGAAAGTGAAAATGAAAGATAGCACTGTGTCCAAGTCTTACTCTATTAAAAATGGAAGTGTGGGGTCAAAAATATATCTGAGTGAAGAAAAAACATTTGAACATACTCAAGTATATAACAATAAAAGGCTTTAACACATAAAATGAAATGTTTTTTTTTTGTTGTCGTTGTTATTTGGTGTAAATAGCACTGGTCTATGATGCAGTGGTCTGTGATGCGGTGGTCTGTGATGCACTGGTCTGTGATGCTCTGGTCTGTGATGCATTGGTCTGTGATGCTCTGGTCTGTGATGCGGTGGTCTGTGATGCACTGGTCTGGTCAGTGATGCACCGGTCTGTGATGTACTGGTCTGGTCAGTGATGCACCGGTCTGTGATGCTCTGGTCTATGATGTGGTGATCTGTGATGCGGTGGTCTATGATGTTTTGGTCTGTGATGCGGTGGTCTGTGATGCAGTGGTTTGTAATGCAGTGATCTGTGTTGTGGTAGTTTGTAATGCACTGGCCTATGACGCACTGGTCTGTGATGCGGTGGCGACTTGGCTGTACTAGCTCTTGCACAAAGAGATACTAGCATTGTTTTGGGCAGCTTCATGAAAATTGTAAATTTGTGAGGAAAAACAGAGAATAAAACCCATCAAACCAAAGCATTTCTTCAATTAAAATGTCTTCATTGTATTGACATTTTTAACTAGGACATGTCAATACAACAAAGACATTTTAATTTAAAGACTGCATTGGTTTGGAAAATTATTTCTCTCTCCTTTTCCTCACTGAATTTTTTTCCCTTGACACCAAAGAGCACCTGATTCAAACAACATTTGATGCAGCATTATGTAACAAATTTGGCTTAAAATCCCAGGCTTATTACATACTAAGGCCTATAATTCAGCAATAACAAGGACTCCACTACAAACAGGTTGAGCTGTTCTATTCTTAGGTAATAAAAGTGTGTAAAAAAACTTTGGCCATTTAAGGGTTTACACAGCCCAGTAGGCATTTTCACAGCCCATCAGAACCTTTATTATGTGTGGCTCAGATGTCCTCCTATGCTGAGTGAATTCAGAGCACAATAGTGTTGGAATATACATTTCAGCATGCTCAAAAATCAGTTTTAGGTCATCAAGGTCCATAACTCCTGAAACGGTGGCAAACTGATATAATTGTCTCACTGGAAAAGAGAGAGATAAGATAAAGCATTTGTGGAAGACTTGAAAATATAAACAACATAAATGTTTACAAAATACTTTGCCACAACGTTTTTTATGGGTATAGTACAGTATTCTACTCTACTATAGCAATAGAGTGCTACTAAAGAAAACCAAATTAGGCTATCTAATTAACATATTATGTAATTACATCGGACAACACAGGTACCTTAATATCACTGAAGAATGTGTGTTCATGATTTTTCTTCTCAGAATTCTGTTTTAGCTCAGTAAAGCGCCGAATGACTGGGTGTATTTTCGAATGCCTCACAATACCTCTCTCTCTGAAGTACAGAATGGCTGAAAGTTGCTTCTTACTGGAAATTGAGAAAGTTTAAGAAGAGTATGCACAGTATTATGGGGTAAAAATAGGCATTAACATAGTTCATGATGTAAAAGATGAAACAGTATGCTCACCTGATGTCTGGGTAATTTTCAACAAATGATGGTAAGAGTTTTTTTATGTCTCTCTCATTCTTCTGCTCAATGATCTTACTAAGCTGGTCTCCTAGCGGGTGAAGCCAATTTAACGTTGATCCCTGAACGCAGAAAAAAAGACCACAGGAACATTTATATATAAAATCTTTGGCTTTCTTTTACAGTCCCCCAAGGTCTAGGTATTTACAATGTTGATCTAACAATGATCTAACAATTTCTAAAGTGCTGTGCAATTATTTTGGGTAAAATGTTGATAAGTACCAAGACAGTCTAAGTTAACTAATAAGCTGATAAAGGACATGGTAAAATACCTCATAATTATTCGAAGCAAGAAGATGGTAAGTACAAACATACCTACAGTAGATTGCAGTATAATTTGTTTAGGCAGTATCATCTCCAAGTATGGCGTTGTTATATGGCATAAAATGACCTCATAAAGTACAAGGATAGGCTTCTGAAGAAAAACCATAATAAGAATTATTGATTTCTTTTACAGCCCAGATTCAGTTTCATTCATGTACGTGATAAACAGGGACGTACTGAGTAAGACTCTTTGTACATTGTTCGTTTAAAATCTTTTACGTCATGTATCGACTAGAAATTTTTTTGCCGAAATAATTACATAGTACTGTTCAAAATCAACCCCACTGTGACCCAGAAGGATAAGCGGTTTAGATGATGTATGTATGTATGTTCAAAATCAGTATGTTGTAGTTGTACTACCTCAGAACTTACCACCATGTTACCCAAAATAATTACCTAGTTTGTACCTCACACTCACCTGGTTAATACCTAGAACTTAAGGCATTACCAAATGTTCCACCTGAACAAACAACAGACTGTACCTTACCATTTCAGAGAACAGTTTGATGAGTTGATCCCACTGGCCTTTAATCTTAGCAGCACCAAGACCATTCTTCCTGCCTTTGCACGAGTACTTTTCCTTCAGAAGCTCAGAAATGTACTCTTTCACTGCATGGTAATGCAGGTCATTGGCAAAGGACTGTGGACATGAAAGTGTTTGTTAACACTTTGTAAGACACTTTTTTCCAGAGGAATTTACACCTATGAGTCAAAGAGATCAGACTCACTTGCGCAGGTGGAGATTTCATAGATTTGGTGTATCCAGAGTAGGTCTCTATTCTGTTAATTATTTCATTGAAATCATCATCTGTTTTGAGCCATTTCTTGGTCATCAAACTCTCCTTGTAGGGCTGAAACAAATTGTAATACATTTAATTAAAATACTTTTTTCATAAATGGAGATAATAGATGATAAATAATAGAATCAATAAATTGAAAAATCCAGGAAACCTGTGGCTACAATGATTACAAAAATGGTACAGTACTGTACCTGCAACCCAACACCGATCTGTTGCTAAATCCAGCATAGCCCACCTCAATTTCAGCTTTAAACTGTTCTAGCAGAGCTTGTCTCAGTCGGAGAACCAGCCTGTCTACTTCCATCCCCAGCCGGTCTTCCTGATCTGGGCAGCTGCCTCTGTAGCGTTCCATCTCCTCTCTGGAACAGATAAACACCTAGTGAACAAAAGTGATATTTTACATCAATCCAGACCTCAGAAGCACTTAAAACCACTTCAGCTTCTTTCGTGTTCCACTTTTTACAGTGTAGTGATGATAGCTTTTCACCTTATTGAAACATTGCTTTTGATGAGGACTTACTTGAGTGAGATAAAGCTGTTTATGTATGCGACATGATATTTAGCCCACAGACAACAGTCCAATACATTTGAGCCCAACAAGGAGGAATTCTGCTTTGACAACTCTTCCTCAAATCTAAACAACATGTAAAAAAAGACAACCGCAAGAGGTGATATGTGTTTTACAATTGATGAAGTTGACCCTTTAAAATTTTATTTTACTGTTAGTGCTGACAGTGTATTCTGACACATACATGCTTGGTTTTACCTTTTTGGAAAGGGCCTCAGTGCCTCTAGGCAACAGCACAGAACCCTCTTTTCTAGGTTTCCATCAATCTTCTTAGAATTCTCAGCAAATCCTGCTATTATCTAAAAAAAAGGAAATTGTTTACATTGCACACACAGTTTATTGATATTATTCACAAACATTGTTGATGAGACTAGCAATAACTTTAATTTTCAGCAAAATTACACAATGGTGAGGTACCTTGGAGCTACCATCTAAGTGCACATTGAAGGTGTGCATTTACTGACTGTAGCTCATCTTTTGCTGCACAATTCATCAGCTGCTTTGTCAATAAAGCAGTGCTGCTGTGCACAATGCAGTTGTACCAACGTAACACTCACTAGATGTCATTAACATGTTGATGTCATTACTATGTTGATAATGGTACTATGCCACCCAAATAATATCTGGTCAGCATTGGTCTTATGGGGTCCCAGGGGCAGTATTTGAATGAGCTACTTTGTGTAGCCCATTTAAATACCAAGAATTTGAATTAACATCTGTAAAAGAGTGAAATACACAGTTCACATTGCAAATGCATATCATGTCATACGTGCATATGGTAATGATTAATATGACAATAGGCAATGTGTTCCCTGACATTATTTTATGTTTGGAAAGTTCCCCTGCCATTACAGAGAATTTCCAGTGACTAACTGAAGCAGATATCAAACAAAGATGCATCCACCAAAATAAGAAGACAGTCTAAAGTATGCTGTTGGGGCTAATCTTATAAAAACAGACATTAACATGTTTTTTGCATCACTTTAGTTCTCTTTTGAATAAGATGGACTAATAAGATAAGTTTAGCCTAGTAACACTTTCATAGAATCAAAGAATTTTCCTAAACAAGTCTTTTGAAGAGAGAAAAAGAAAGCAATACACCATAGAGTGGGTTTGTCTTGGTTACAATACATATAATATAGGAAATGACTGTCTTGCCATTTTCTGTAGACATTTCCAGGTCATTTAAAAAAGTGTCCAACACATAACCAACTTAGCTAAAGCTATGTGCAGAAGTGAAGACGTCATGCCTACAGTAGCTCACCTTGGGCTTACTTTAATGAATGAAACCACACTCACTTGTCAGCTCAGTTTGCTGATAACAGAGCAGAGAGAGTTAGAGGAAGAAGGAGAAACCAGGTAAGATGAAGTCAAACTAGATGATTGGCTTTGCAGGCAATGTCTTAAAATCCTACATGAGCAACATCTGATTAATCCATATAGGACAGAAACAGCCATATCTACTGGATGCATGTTCCATATGTGATCACGTGAAATGAAATTCTGTATACAAATCAATATTGTACAAACCAGCTCTACACTTTTGAGTGGTCTCTTTCCATTGATGGGCATGATAGATGGTGGTGGAAAAAACTGTGCATATCACAGATGCTGTGCTACATACATAGTCATTACATAAAAAGATCGCACACTGCAATCAAAGGTTAAATACAATAATTACTTTGATGCATAGTGAATTAGAGAACGTAATGCAATGTAAGTTAAGCACTGCTAGGATCAGAAAATATAACACTGGAAGGACAGCTCAAAGCAACACAATACCTTTAATATGTCAATGTGAATTTCAGAGATGGGAAACCTTCCATCTACTATGCTCTGCGGCATTTGTTTCTTCTTCCACACATCGTCATGTTCAACTTTAATGATGTTGCCAAGTAAAGTTTGTAGGTTTTTCTGATAAAATAAATAGTAATAAACACAATAAGCCACAAATCAAGAAATGAAATTAATATGCTTATAGGTTCAGGTTCCTGCAGCTGTGGTCGTTTCTCACCTGCAGACAGTTACAGTATTTCTGTTTAATCTGTTCTAGAAAGTCATCAGGTAGTGCAAGAGCCTTCTGCTCCTTCATCTCTGGCTGCAAAGAGGGCCTGCCAAGGATCTTCTCACTGTAATGTGAGCAGTACAACAGAATTTGGATTGAGTGTCAAGGCAATCAACAAAAGCTTTTAATATACTCAGTGCAGCTCCTGACCTGTGATAGCTGTTGATGGCGAAATCCAGCATGGCGTAATAATCTTTAAGTTCTGTGATCTGTCCCAGAAGCTCACTGAGATGTTCTTCTACAAACTCATGACAAGATGAAACGTAGGTTTCAAACACATTAAAGCTTGGTGGGTATGAGCTGACAAGCTCTGTCTTCACTTTCTCCAGCAGCTCCACAATCGCTTTACCCAGAAGCCCCAAGTGCACCGCCAACCAGGAAGCATTGTTTTCACAGCTGTCCAGATGGACCCCCTCGAGTTTTTCTGTCACCCCGTCCTTTACTGCAGCCCTCCAGGCATCCATCCATCCCCTCATCCCTCCTGGATCTCCTTCTCTCTTTTCCTCCTCCTGGATGATGTGGGCAGCGTGCATCAGCAGCTTTTTGGAGGTCGAGTCACAGGAGTGTCGGACAATATCAGTCAGTTTGTTCCTCAGGGTCTTACAAAGCTGAGACAGATCTTTCTCTTTATTAGTTAATTCCACTAGAGGGGTCGTCTCACCCAGAGCTTCCCGCTCACGCTGAATCTCCCGCCGCAGAGATAGTAGGTTCCCATAGGCCTCTTTCAAAGAATCATTTTTTAATAGTTCATTAATCTCTGAAACTATAATGAGGAAGAGAGCAGACACAATGTTTCCTTATTAATTCCACAGACTTCTTACACCACACAATAAATAAATAAATGCTAATCAACGTCAAGCAGAAAGAGACAGGCAGTGAGAGGTTAAAAAAACAAAAACCTAGGGAAATACCTGACAGGGCTTTATGAGGGATATTACAGATGAAAGAATCAGAGACCCTTTCACTGTTCTTTCTCTCCTCTACAGACTTCTGAGGAGTACCATTCATCCTGTCCATCCAGACCCTCTTCTTGTTCTTTGTCTCCTCTACAGACCCTTCAGGAGTACCCTCTGTCTTAAATCTTAAAGATGTGAAGTTCTTAAGGGTGACATTTTCTGTTGCAGGTGAAAATATATAACAAAAAGAAAAACTTACAAATCAGTTACGAATTTCACCACCTTCTGTAGCTTCATCCCTGGATCTGCTCTATGTAGTTCATTACAGGTTACTGTAATAAAATTGCTGTGAAAGTTGTGGTAATTTCTTGTAAAAACATATGAATGACTTTTCCACTTAAAGCCATGTAAGTGTAAAAGTTTCTCAATTTTTTAAAGTAAATTAGAGTTAAATACATTTATTTGCTGTATTTATCCCTTAAAATATCCTATACAATTCTTATCTTTGGTATCCCATTACTCCTCAGCACCTGCATCAAGAATGGTCTTTTGGTATAGCTATTTCACAGCGTACATCAGTCTTAAACCCTTTGCACTGTGTTCACTCTCATTTCTCCGCCATTCTGTTCCTCTAATTTTGCATATTTGTCACACTAAATGGTTTCAGGTCCTCATATGAAATGTGAAACCTTCATCACCAATGTAAAAAAAAAAGGTATCTGCCCCCTAAATTTAATAACTGGTTGTGCCACCTTTAGTAGCAACAACTGCAACCAAATGCTTCCTGTAACTGGAGATCAGTCTTTTATACATTGCTGTGGAGGAATTTTGGCCCACTCTTCTTTGCAGAATTGCTTCAATTCAGCCACACTGGTGGGCTTTTGAGCATAAACTGCCCATTTAAGGTCCTGCCCCAGCATTTCAATGGGGTTCAAGTCATACTTTGACTAGGCCACTTCAAAACCTTAATTTTGTTTCATTTGAGCCATTCAGAGGTGGACTTGCTCTTGTGCTTCAGATCACAGACTGATGAACAGACATTCTCCCACAGAATTTTCTAGTACAAAAGAGAATTCGTGGTTCTGTCTATTATGGCAAGTCATCCAGGCCCTGGAGCAACAAAGCATCACTACACAATCACACTACCACCATGTTTGACGGTATGATGTTCTTGTTGTGGCATGCTGTGTTAGCTTCTGCCACATGCAACAGGACCCCTGTTCTACTTTTTCCAAAAGGCTTGGGGGTTGGTTTTGCATATTAAATACACAGCAGTACAGAGTAATGAAAACAGGTGCTATTGCAAACAATCGGGATTCACGTCCACTGCAGTAAAACATTGTTAACAGGTTCATCGTCAAAGCTCTTTTTTAAAGCAAAATTACTTTAAAAAAAACAACTTTCACATCAAATGTTAGGCTAGCCAGGGATTTCAGAAGCATCCTGCTGATGCTGTTTATTGTACGTCTGATATTTTGAAAGAACAAGCACTTGCCAATTGTTTCTTAAATGTTTAAACTACATGAATCTGTTAACTAAACTGCGAATGTAGTACTTTAGACTTGACTAATTATAGGCTAATGAGTAAAAAAAATTGCGATTTGTTTTGTAATATTTGTCACATAGATATTTGCTCTATATCAGATTATCAGTTCTTACCATCTTCATCCTTTGTCTTATCATCATCATCATCATCATCATCTTCAGCCTGGGAACGAAAACAGGCCAAAGGCCTCATGCAAGGACAGCAAAATGCCATGATACAGTATATGAGCTCTCTGTGGTGAAAGACGTTTGGTTTAAATGCAGCACACGGGTGTTTTTGCTGCTTATAGTAAGTCATGTGATGGAGGTTTAGGAAGGAAGGATAGAAACTGCGGTTTCACCTGCGACGGCTCAGTCAAGCTTGTCTGCGTAACACTTTTCTTTGCTCTGAAAAAGAAAAGAAAATCTAGCTGGCACATTGCAACATTGAAACTGTTGTCTTTGTAGATAAAGCTCATGGAAACTAGAAGATTTTACCAAGCCACGGTGAAGCAATTTGAACCATTCTTGTATGATTCATTTTTAGAGAGGCTAAAGATTTGGATTGGATTGTTTGGATTGATTAAAAACAGTAGTGAAACATCACTTTAAGTTTACATCACTGAAGTCTAAAACTGAAAATGGAAATCTCAAGTGAACATTCATATTCAGTCTGTTCACTAATTTTGAACAGGCCGCTGTGAGATGTGCACCTTACTATTGACTTGTTTAAGGGGCCATGCACTGAGATATCCATGTTTGTGGAACTTGAAATCATACTGTACAAATAAAAAAAACAGAAGGGCATAGTACAGCTGGAGCTCTTGAAAACTTTTTTACTGTGTTGATTCTAAAAACCCAAAAGCTTGTTTTACATTTAACAGTTTAGTATTTTTTCCCAACACACACAATCCAAAAAGATCAGCTCATTAACAAGCCCGTTATAGGTTGAAGTGGGTGTGATACTGCAGGCAATGCCCTGAAATGTGCAGGACAGCAGGGGGTGCTCCAGGACTAGAGCTGGGAACCTGTGTAGGGCGTCATTTTGAACTTGTTCATGCCTACCATCAGTACTGGCTGTTAATCTGAAGATCTGAGTGCAACATGTGTAGACCTGTGTAGATGTCAGCTGATAAGAGCTTAACCGTGTAACCAGTAAGCTGCCAACAATAGTCTACAATATTTACTTAAGTCAGCATATTTTACTGCTGGACAAGATGGCAGAAGTATAATGGTTTAAGCTTCATGTCTTGGACCCCAGCATTGTCAATGGCACTGAGGTTCACTGCCAAGTTTTGGCAACTGCGAATTATTTGGGAAGAAAATAGCACCCTGAAGAGGTGCTGTGGCTAATGTTTTAGCTGAAAGTGCAATTAGCTGTAATGTACAAGAAAAGTACTCAAGATTAAACTAAGGTTTTGGTGTTGTGCCATTAGTTTTCTGCAGTAAGTACTACAGAAGCTAAATAAAAAAGAAAAGCCCAATGTTAATAATTGTGAAAGATTTTTTTTCTTGTTTTTTTTTAATTCAATATTTTAGCTTTGTTGTAACCCAAGGTTCTTGCTCTCATGACCTATGTGCAGGTTGCATTAGCCCCTCAAATTGTGGACTGTGAGGAACATAAAGGAAAAACGAACAGTGGCGGGTTTACCATTTTCTAGAAGAGAAAATCTCTAAATTTACCCCACTGCTCGTTCGTTTTAGAGGCTGCTCTTTCTTTCTTCCTGTTTTTGCACAAGTAGTTATACTTTCATCGGCTGTGACTGCAAGACGTGCTACTTCACCACAAAGTAATGCACCTCACTCACAAGTGCCTGTAGATCAACACATGAAAGACACTTAAAGAGGTCAGAGCTCAGTGGAAAACGAATGTCATAAGACTGTGAAGCAAAAGTGAAGCCGACATATAAATATATATACATATATGCAAACACACATTTTCTTTTCTAAGCAATAAAACAATCATACACTTTCTCACTTTATCTCCTTGAGTAATTGGGTCAGTATCATGTGTACGTGTGTGTTGGTCTCTCAGTACTTCCTTTTATGTCACATATGGAAACCATGCAGATAGATAATAAACTGCACATAGGGTTTCATGAGATATGTTCCACACTGATGTACAGTAATGTGTAGGGGTGTAACCAATTTGAACCAAAATCCAGAATCCGCTGTTCTACAGGCCTTCATTCGCTCCGCAGTGAAAGTTTTTGTTTTGTTTTGTATGATGAGATGTAGAGTGCAGACTTTATCATTAAGAATAATGTTAAAAATTATTTGAAAATTCTTTATTTCCTTAATGCAAGAGAAGAGGGGACACAATGCTCATTATATACTGCATTCAGGTTAACATGCACAAGCCATGGTATAACACAAAGCAATAAGCCACTCACAGTACAGTAATTTTAGAGTGGTTAAAGCCATTGTTAGGCATGTCGTGAAGCAAAGTAAAATCAGTGTTATGCAGTGTTATGCAACCAAAAAACGAGAACCAAAATGAACTACGAAAGGGAGCTATTTTGTGGCATGTGGTAGGTTACTGTGAAAGTCCTTTAATCAATTGCAAGTGAGTGTCCATCTGTCTATGACACAGAGAGAGGGAGAGAAAGTGAGAGAGAAAAAGACAGACCTCTGGACACAAGCAATGCCTATTATCTCACACACAATTATATTTCTGCAAATTGTTGGTGTTAGCTTTTAATTACATTATATATTATTTTATTATGGTAGCAGGGTACGCATTGTGGTCTGAGGCCACTCAAGGCTCCTGGCAGTTAGAGGCCCATGAGTACTGACCCTTTTGGCCCGGTCAGTTATCACTCCCTGCCCTCAGGCCTGTACATGTTGAAGACTGTCACTGAGGATGTGTTTGCATTGTTGCATTGTTCATCTAACTGTATGCTTAGAATGTGATCCTTACTGCTCTCAGTCAGACAGTCAGAAGCTTGCTTACTCAATATTTCTAGAATGATACAGAAGCAAACTAGAAAAGCAGATTTTTATTGTTTCTTTAGTTTTCTCTTGGGTCACTTTAATTTTATGTCTGTAATGTATTGCTCTCATAAGTTGGAAAAGGAGCGGAATATTAACATTGGGAACCTGAAACAGAAGACAGGACCTGTCTGTAAATCTTTGTGTGTATGTATGGGTGCATTTAGGGAAAGAGTGGGTGATGTAGTGCACAGATTACACATCATCTTAGAGACAAGGTGGCAGCAAAGTTATAACTATATTCTGTGCCAAACAGAATATAGTTATAACTTTGATGTAGCCTATATAAACGTAGCAGTATTAAGAAAAGGAGAAAGGAGATATTCCAAGCTTTTAATTACAGAACTAGTCTGCAACAGGTCTTATGATGTTCATGATGAAAACCTGTATGTTATTGGGTCACTGAGTTTAAGCCTTCTAACAGCCTTGCAACAAGTTTGAATCTCTCACTCACAGCTTAAATTTAAATTGATGATTTTTTTCCAGTATCACAAAAAAATGGACAGGGGTGCCATATGGGAGGAAGTTGGACAATTCTAAGGGCCTGTAACTGACAGGAGCCCTTAAAATAATTAGAACATTAAAACATCCGTATTAAATTATTAACCTGTCATCATTAATGTAATATTTTATTTACAATATACTTATAAAACTAATGTTTTTTTTTCTTTTTTTGTTTTTAGCAAAATAGTTAACATCCAGAGAGCATCTGTGTTGCCCAACCCCGCCTCTGTTTTCATGAAATGGTTTGGTCTGCCCCCTAACCAGATGCAAATCATACTTGCGAGCAGTGAGCAGGGCCAAACCGGCTCTGGCAGAGCCAAACCGGCTCTGGCAAAGCCATGTCTCTACATGGCTCTGGCAGTGAGAAGTGCCGGAAGAGTGTTTTGTCTCAGCTTCCTACAGAAAAATCTCCCTTTTAAAAATGAAAAGTAATAAAAGAAAGACAGGAGAGAGAAAAGAAAGGCGACAGTATGTCACCCAATGTTTCACAAAGAAAGGTGCGTGTAGTCCATCAGTGGTGGAAATTAATCTGTTAGCTTGGTCCATAGTGAAATAGACTACGTTTGCTCCCCTAACATTAGTTTCTTCATATCTTCACATACAATTCTGAGTATTTTCAGATGCAACTTCAGGGCACAGCAACACAATCTCTCCATCCCCTTACCTGTAACCAATGAACTAGTCCTGTCTCTCCATCCTCATACCCCTACCAATGAACCAGCTGTTTCTCCATCCCTAAACCCCTCTCAATGAACGAGCCCTGCTCCCCATCTTCATACCTCTACCAATGAACCAGCTCTGTCTCCCCGTCCTCATACCCCTACCAATGAACCAGCCTTATCCCCATCCTCATACCCCTGCCAATGAACCAGCGCTGTTTCCCCATCCTCATACTCCTACCAATGAACCAGCACTGTTTCCCCATCCTCATACTCCTACCAATGAACCAGCACTGTTTCCCCATCCTCATACTCCTACCAATGAACCAGCGCTGTTTCACCATCCTCATACTTCTACCAATGAACCAGCGCTGTTTCCCCATCCTCATGAACCAGCGCTGTTTCCCCATCCTCATACCCCTACCAATGAACCAGCCTTATCCCCATCCTCATACCCCTGCCAATGAACCAGCGCTGTTTCCCCATCCTCATACTCCTACCAATGAACCAGCGCTGTTTCCCCATCCTCATACCCCTACCAATGAACCAGCGCTGTTTCCCCATCCTCATACTCCTACCAATGAACCAGCGCTGTTTCCCCATCCTCATACCCCTACCAATGAACCAGCGCTGTTTCCCCATCCTCATACTCCTACCAATGAACCAGCCCTGTCTCCCCATCCTCATACCCCTACCAATGAACCAGCGCTGTTTCCCCATCCTCATACTCCTACCAATGAACCAGCGCTGTTTCCCCATCCTCATACCCCTACCAATGAACCAGCGCTGTTTCCCCATCCTCATACCCCTACCAATGAACCAGCGCTGTTTCACCATCCTCATACTTCTACCAATGAACCAGCGCTGTTTCACCATCCTCATACTTCTACCAATGAACCAGCGCTGCTCCCCTTCCCCATACCCCTACCAATGAACCATCCCTATCCCCATCCTCATACTCCTACCAATAAACCAGCACTGTCTCTTCATACTCATACTTCTACCAATGAACCAGCCCTATCCCCATCCTCATACTCCTACCAATAAACCAGCCCTATCCCCATCCTCATACCTCTACCAATAAACCAGCCCTATCCCCATCCTCATACTCCTACCAATAAACCAGCCCTATCCCCATCCTCATACCCCTACAAATGAACAAGCCTTGCTCCAACCAATGATTCAGTTGGCATAATTGCAGGGGGTCTGTAGAAATTTCGTTTTTTTATTGTGAAAAATTCAATAATTTTTGTAACAAAGATACACACATGGCATTATATTAGCAATTTTAGGTTAATAAGTGACCACTTTACAGTTTTCGGTACATCGAGGGATTAGCATGCTAACATTAGCTAATTTTGAAATCTCAGGCTTTTGTTTAAAATGGCCAGGTAGCTATCAACAAAGTATGCTAGCACTAAGTGTTCATGCTGCTGTTGTCAAATGTTATTAGCAAGATGTGTTATCTAATAATTTACCACAGTTATGTGTTTGTCTTACTGGTGTTACTCTCACTTGAGTTACTTAGGCCTAATGTGATATCTTTTAATAGGGCACAAAATCCCTGGCAGCGCCCCTGGCTATAAATATGCTGCAGTTAGATTTATTAATGTTGGTGAGGCTGTAAACACTTGTTTTTCTTCTGTCAACAATGTTATTGAGTTCTCACTGGCTCTTTTCAGCAGAATTCACCTTTCCTCAGTGGATGAATAACATCAAGTTTGCCCTGTGTGATCTTTGATTTCGATCTCTAACTCGCTCAACTGCTGTCTCTTTCCCCATCATTCAGACTGTTTCTGTTTTTCCCAAAACGATTTTTGACAGCACATCATTTACTGATACTCTTTTTTCTCCTTTAGACAAAAACAGGTTTGAAAGAAAGTTCTCCACCTGTGAGAGGAGTTGGGTAAAGGACAAAGAGACAAAAGAAACGAAAACGAAAAAAGGCAAAAAAAAGAAAGAAAGACTTGCGTGCGTCTCTGGCACCCAACACTAGATATGAGGACACTGAGGTTTGGACCTCAGTAAATTCAGATTTGTTTTTCTTCCATATATCTCCAGTTAAGAATTTCAATGTGGAAACAGCGCCATCCCAGTAATGCCATTTCCACTTTGTCTCTATTAGATCCTGATCTCTGTTACTGTTTTACCTCATTCCTCCTTCCAGCTCTGCGAACACGTTCTCTCAAAATCTAATGATGCACTTTGTTTATTTTTATGGCTCGACTCCTCTGTGTGGGAGACATTTCACACTAACAAACAGGTTCTCAGTCTCAGGTTCTCTCAGCCATACAAGTTCGAAGTACTCGATCCACTGCAGATATGCTTGGACACAACCTCACACAGACAGACTGACTGACTGACTGAGCTTTGTACAGGAATAGCAATGAGCTACACAGAGTGTTTGTTATGAGGAAAAACAGAACAATACAGCAGATACTGGGAGAATAATGCAAGCAGTGAAATGTAAAAAGGATGCATTGAATTTACTTGATTCAAATATGTACATGATTTAAATAAAACATATTTCAATTAATTCAATTAATACAGATACAGCAAAAAAGCAAGTAAACTGAGACAAAATGTGATGATGTAATATAGTTTATTCATATGGAAGTGATGTAAACATTTGAACGTTTGAGACATATGAAGTAAATATGATCTAATGTCTTTTGCCATGGACGGTTGAGAGAACTGTGCTTATCAGGTTGTGGTCTGATCTTCTATAGAATCACAGAATCCCCACCAACTCCACAGTTCTGTCCTTTTCTTTTTCTGAAGCCTCTGTAATTCACACCTGTCATATAAATTCATCACTAGAAAACCTTACAGACAATTATCGAGTCTTGAGTCAGTGTGCAGTTCACAACTCTGCCTGTCTCTGCGAGGCTCTCTCTCAGTGGCTAAAGCTAAACAGGATCTATTCTAATCGCATAGAAAGCACAAAGACATAGATGCATTTAACATTATGTAATTGAAGCTGAATTCATTTTAAAAGTTATAATTTCACATTTTGTTTTTGCCACATTTTTGAGCATTTTTGATATCAGCATCATTATGGTAATATGGTAAAAATAATATCCCTTCCACCAAAACAGTGTAAATATTTGGCTTTTTTAAAACCCTCTTATACAGTCGTCATCAGTATATTTAAAAGGAATAAATATAAGTTAAAGTAATATCTTGAGAAGGTCAGTTATCATTACTGTAGGCTGAATTACTGTTGATAATTCAAAAAGCTGTCTCCCTCTAGCGTTAATGCTGTGTACATACAGATATACAAGACAGAAGCCACAGTGAACACACAGTACAAAAACAGTACTTTCATAAATATGTAAAAAATATGCTGTATTAAATGTAAAGACTGGAAAAAAGAACAGAGGAACTATAGAAAGGATGAGTTATGTGTCAAAATCATACTCAACTAAAAGATTGTATAGAGAATGGAGCCAAATATATACTTGGGTCAACATTTAAACATATTTAAGTACATTAAACATTATCTATTCAACAGTTTAAGTCTGTATGTATTTTTACTTTGAAAATTAGTTTACTACTGTAAACTGTAAAGGCCTCATTCCTCTCATAAATCCACAATTTTTCAGCATCAGTATTAGAAACAGTACACTCTATTAAAATTCATGTTCTTTCTACCCAAACAAATCAAACATTTGTCTTTATTAAACCCTTCACAGTATAATCCGTATATTTACCTAGAAAGGAACTAAAGAATAATATCTTACAGTAACAGTAAATGAGAGAGGCAATAAAAAATAAAGCCAGACAGCACCAAATCAGAGTGTGTAAGCACGTAACGTGTAAATAGAAATGCATGTCTCAGGCATTTTTGAAAGGGCTGAATATCTGCTGATCATTCAAACAGCTGTCTTTAGTGTTAATTATGCATATGCACACAGAGTGATTAATCAAGAGAGAACTCACAGTAAATACACAGTACAAAAATAGAATCTATATCATAAATGTGTATGAATATTTCTGTAGTATAAACGTAGTGGTTGAAATCATTCTGATGCAGCAAGCGACCTGATTCTGAACCTGTAGGTTAAACTGAGGTTAAACAGTTGATATTCACATTTTAAGACTATTATCACATATGACTCTATAATTCAATTGTTGAGATGTGAACAAAGCCACTTAGAGGGGTTTGATGAAATTGAACTACTTGAAATTGAAATTGAAAATGAGCTATTAGGTGAAATAGTTTATTGTAGAGAAACTTAGCAACTCAGATTTCTTTACAGTGGTGGTGATAGGAACCAGGGGTCATGATGTCTACAACATAAACATGACATTTTGTAGCTATATAAATAAAATAATGAATTTATATATATATATAATTCACTATTTTATTTATGTAGTTATATAACAAGTTTCCAATCAGTCTCCCTAGAATGGAACATTTCACATCAAACCAATCTGAAGGACTTTGCTTCTGTCGAATTGTAGTTTTGACTACTTTCCTATTTGTTGATTGATATATAAGCATCACAAGCATTCTTTCTGACTTAGTAGCAGATTATGATGTTTAAGAAAAGCACAGTCATTTGTGCTCTTTAATGCTTCCTTTAACTATATTGAGTTTTTTTGTGGGTTTGATGAACAATGTTTAGAAATATTAATAAACTAACATTATGAATTTGTGATTAGTAATCAATTATTATTATTATATTATGTAGTATTATTATAATGCAGTGTTATTAATGGAAGTAAATTCATTGAAAGTAGGTCAAGCAGGTATAAATTTACATATTGCATGGCAGACATTAAATGAAAGTTACTGCATTAATGCAGCACTATGTAATATTTTTGTTAAAACTGAAAGAATAGCATTACTGAGCATGGAGAAAATAAGAACACTCTAAAATATGGTGTTCAAGCACTGATGCGAGTCAATGTAAAGCCTAAAATAACGTATTAACGTACAGAGACGAAAAGAAGATTCGGCTTCATGTTTACTTCTCAATGGCAAAATCAACACTGAACTGACGATACGCTTAAAATAGTCATTCACTCACATCCTCAGAAGACACATCCATCACCAAGTTTCGACTGAGTTCTCCTCAAATACTCTTTCAACGCACTTGAAAAAGTCAGAATCATTTACTAATGGGAGTCTGAAGCACAATCGACGTTACAAAATGTTCTTGCATGTTGTGTGCAATTACATATTTCCAATTCCCCAAATCCTACATAGTGTTGCTTTAAAGGAATTCATAAATCTAAAAATTACTGAACTAAATTGGTGGAATAAAGAACAAATTTTAAAAGATTATGACAAAGATAGACACTGCAAAGTGTCCATTTTTCAGTTCTCTTTTAAAAATCTCCATATTGACATTGAGTTTCTGGATCCTATGAATACAGAAACAGCTGCCGACTGTCTGTCTATAATAATTCATCTGTTGTACTTAAATAGAGCAGTTTGCAATGATCTGTAATAATTTCTATTTTTATTGGAATTAAATTGTATTGGAAACTCCTTTGGTTTTAGTCTAAGTACATTTGGGCAGTTTGAAGTCTGCTAGATTAAAGATAAGACTGGAGATGTAAGCATTCAGTTTGTTAGAATACCCTACTATCTGTGCTGGGCACTGAGATGTTAATGGCGAATTAAGATGACGTACCTGGGATACTGGGGAATAATAGGGGGAAATCCAGGAAGCAACTGTGGCGTACCTTAGTAATCAATATGGAGGTTTGAAAATTTCTGATGTAATGTAGAATATTAATATAAAAAGGGATGATTAATGCCAAACCTTGTTAGCATTAATCATCCTGTTTATAATTATCTACAAATAAAAAAACAGCATTAGTCGTCCATTACAGGGTACATTGATGTTCTCCTATACCAACTGGTTTCACAGCAATTTTTAGTGATTAGCTTATAGATTTGTATATGTATATCAGCACAAGCAAGGTCAGCATTGAGGTCATCAAGACTCACTATTTCCTGAAAGGGCAGCAGGCTGACAACTTTCTCACTGGAAATGAGAGAAATGACATAAAGCGTTAATGAGAGATGGTGCATGCTGAATAAATGAATAACAAGCTTGTGTAACGATGACAGTATGCAGTCTATTTAGAACAACATGTCATTCTTTCAAAGCACAAACAGCTACCTAAACATACAAGCCAGGCCCTTCACATCTAAGAGCTACCAAAAGTAATGCAACTTAGGATATCTAGTGAGCACACAATATAATTATAACAGGTACCTTAATATCACTGAAGAAGGTGTGTTCATGATTTTTCTTTCCATAACTCTGTTTTAGCTCAGTAAAGTGCCGAATGACCGGGTTTATTTTCGAATAGGTCACGATACCTTTGTCTCTGAAGTACAGAATTGCTGACAGTTGTTTCTCACTAGATATTGAAAAAAGTTTAGGAAGAGTGTTTTTATTTACGGGTAAATGTATGCATTATCACACAACAGTGATATACAAAAATGAAACAATATGCGTACCTGATGTCTGGGTAATTGTCAACCAAAGGTGGTAAAAGATTTTTTATGTCTTTCTCATTCTCCTGCTCAATAATTTCACTAAGCTGATCTCCTAGTGGGTGAAGCCAGTTTAACGCTGATCCCTGAGTGCAGAAAAAAAAGACTGTTTTTCACTTCGAAACATTTTGATATAAAACCTTCCACCTGAACATACAACAGACTGTATCTTACCATTTCAGAGAACAGTTTCCTGAGTTGATTCCACTGGTCTTTAATCTTAGCAGCAGCAACATCATTCTTCCTGCCTCTGCATGAGTACTTACTCTTCAGAAGCTCAGAAATGTACTCTTTTACCACATGGTATTGCAGGTCATTGGCAAAGGACTGTGGACACAAAAGTGTTATGAGAATTTGTAAGAAACTTTATTCCAAAGTAACTTACACCTATGAGTCTAATGGAACAGACTCACTTGCGCAGGTGAAGATTTCATAGATTTGGTGTATCCAGAGTAGGTCTCTATTCTGTTGATTATTTCATAAAAAGCATCATCTGTGTTGAGCCACTTCTTGGTCATCAAACACTCCTTGCAGGGCTGAAACAAATTGTTGTACATTTAACTAGATAACCAAATCCACTGTTTGAAATGTGCATTACAGTGAATGAAAAAGCAAAGAAATCAGTGCATACAATGATTACAATTAAACAGCACAACAATGTACAAACTCAAAACAGATCATTTAAATCTGTTACCATATTCACTGCAGCTCACCTCAATTTCAGCTCTAAACTGTTCCAGCAGAGCTCGTCTCAGTCGCAGAATCAGGCTGTCTACCTCCGACACCAGCTGCTCCACCTGATCTGGGAAGCTGCCTCTGTAGCTTTCCATCTGCTCTCTGATACAGATTCACACCAGACAAAGGATTACTGAACCACTACCAACATAACTATGGGACATCTACATATCTGGAAACTGCTCACATTACAAGATTTCATGAAACTAAATGGCAAAAAATGCGTGAAATCATACAGAGACTTACATGAGTGAGCTGAAGCTGTTAATGTATGCTACGTGATATTCGGCCCACAGACAACAGTCCAGTAAGTCTGATTCCAGCAAGGAGGAACACTGCTTCGTAAACTCTTCCTCAAATCTAAGCAGCAGGTGAAAGAGAGAACAGCAAGTGTTTTTTAAAAAAAGTAAAATGAAGTTCTTTGAAATTGGTTGGTTTTATATTTAGAGCATAGATATTTAAAGCACAGAGCAATGCAACATGAATTAGTAATCAGGGCAGATTGTAGGGTTTGTTTTACCTTTTGGGAAATTGCTTCAATTCTTCCAGACAGCAGCACAAGACCCTTTTTTCCAGATTTCCATCAATCTTTTCAGAATTCTTCCCAAGGTTTGCTATCAACTAAACATGAACAAAATGGATTTTGTGTAGATTACCTTCACATTGTACTGGTATGACCTATATTTTAACCAAAAATATATAATAGAATAATTACGATTATTAGGGATGCACATGAAATTGGCAACTTGTCAATTTATTATTTTGATTTTGGCAAATCTGTGTTTCTATAACATAAATAATGTAAGGCAGGTAAGTGCACTCGTGTTGTATTTGAATGTTGCTGCTAAACCTACAGAAAAATGTTGCAACATAATTATACATCAATGTGCTAAATAGACAGTTGCCTCTTACTTTCAACGTAGCACTTTATTTGATTCATGTTATTTAAACAGGCAAAACTTTTAAATGCTAGTTTGACCCATTAAACAGCAAATAATGTTGCTTATATTGCAATTTTAACTCATAAGAAGTGATGAAAATGTGCTAGTATGTTTCAGTGGTTTATTTACCCCACACAGTGTGGGCTTTGGATAAAACAAGGCCAATACAAATCTGCCAAAAAGCAGCCATTGGCCAATTGTTTGTAAAGAAATCAGATTCAGAATTGGCCATAATTTATGAACCTTGATTGTTGTGTATTAAAATTTAAATATAGCAATTACTGCAAAATCACACAATGCAAGCACAGAATAAACATGTAATATAACTCTGTGGAATGATTCCTCAAGGAAATTTGCTTTACGTACTGTAGAAATGTCCATGTGAATATGACTGGTGAGGAATCTTCCATCTTCTGTTCTCTCTGGTGTTCCTTTCTTTTTCCACACTCCCTCCTCTTCGAGTTTAATGACATTTTCCAGCGAGGCATGAAGTACCTCCTGATAAAAGAGTTGTAAACAAATTTAGGAAAACAAGAAACAAAGAAAAGTAACAAAACTAGAAATGAAATGAACTCATCTTATAGATCAACTTATAGATCAAGTTCCTATAGCTGTGCTGGTTTTCTCACCTGTAGACAGTTACAGTATTTTTTCCTAATCTGATCTAGAAAGTCATAAGGTAGTGTGAGAGTCTTCTGCTCCTTCATCTCTGGCTGCAAAGAGGGACTACCAAGGATCTTCTCACTGTAATGTCAGATGTACAACATTTTGTGTGAATATGGTTGCAAATGCAATCAACTTCAGTTTCATATACTTATACATACCCAGTGCAGCTCCTCACCTGTGATAGCTGTTGATGGCAAAATCCAGCATGGCATAATAATCTTTAAGTTCTGTGACTTTTCCCTGAAGCTCCTTGAGATGTTCTTCTACAACCTCATGACAAGATGAAACGTAGGTTTCAAACACGTTAAAGCTTAGTGGGTATGAGCTGACAAGCTCTGTCTTCACTTTCTCCAGCAGCTCCACAATCGCTTTACCCAGAAGCCCCAAGTGCACCGCCAACCAGGAAGCATTGTTTTCACAGCTGTCCAGATGGACCCCCTTGAGTGTATCTCTCACCCCGTCCTTTATTGCAGCTTTCCAGGCATCCATCCATCCCCTCATCCCTCCTGGATCTCCCTCTTGCTTTTCCTCCTCCTGGATGATGTTGGCAGCGTGCATCAGCAGCTCACTGGAGGTTGAGTCAAAGGGACGTCGGACAATATCAGTCAGTTTCTTCCTCAGGGTCTCAAAGAGCATACTCAAGTCTTTCTTTTTATTAGGTAACTCCACTGAAGGGGTCTTCTCACTCAGAGCTTTCAGGTCACGCTGAATCTCCAGCCGTAGAGACAGCAGGTTAAGATAGGCCGTTTCCAAATCACCTCTCTTTAAAAGTTCATCAATTTCCAAAACTGTAATAAAGGAAAGACCAAAATGAATTTCTCAGCTTGGCTAATGTTGCACATGCACAATGCTCATGGAACATAACATGACAATGACAGAGAGGATCCAGGGGTGGGGCCACAGGAGAACTGGGGTGAGTAAAAAATTGTTTGGCTCCTAATGTGCACGTCCTCTCTTGTCACTCACCACCTCCAACAACATCATGATTAAAATACATGTAAACTTATCGTCTTTCAGTGAAATTTGCATTTGAATCTGAATGACGAATATGCCAAGGAGAATTTTGAAGAAGAATCCTCTTTCCCCAGCAGCAGTGTATGATGATTCATATACAGATACTGTATTTAGTATATGGATTATAAAATAAGCTGAAAGGTTTCAAGACTGCTGATCCCAGCAAGGAGGATGTCTGTTCCCTGAAGGGATGGCATTAATTTAGCTAAAGTTCTGAACAGAAATTACTGAAACGTGAAAAATAGGAAAGTGTCATGAGTGGTTGGTTTTATTTTTATTTTCATATTCAGATTTTTTCTCCAATAACTTTTAAAAGGCAGGAGTAGGCAGGCTAATATGTGTACATTATTGTTGTTTGCTGTCAAGACAATCACTTGCCATTTCATTTTTGTTTCAAATTGATGTAGAACACAATTCATTTATGTGGACTGTCCGCATGAGCCGCTGAGAGCTAAGCCACCACATACAAATTCAATCGCAAAAGGCAATCATCAGGGACCAATCATAATGGGCATTTTTATATGTATTTTAGCAGAAACACAAATGATAGTCAGAGATTTTAGAATATTAGTAATAACTGTTGAGGAGGGACCTCAAAGAAATAAAAGTCTACCAAATTTACACACTGTATAAACTGACCTTCTGCACTTGGTACGGTAAGCAATGGATTTTTAACAAGTCAAAATGCTTGGAAGGCGCCCACTTTGTATTGCCATAGTTGTTGAACTCAACAAACTCAAATTACTTGCTTCACTGTATGTTACTCTCATAATGCAATGCTTCATTTTCATGTTAAATCATGTCAATGTTAAATAAATGTCCAGACCCCCCATATTAGGGTGGTTTTTGTACTTGTTACTGTTTTTGTTTTAGTAAGTTTGTAAAATTACTGTCTGCAACTGAAATTTAAAAGACAATGCATAAGCAGTAGTGTGTGTGTGTGTGTGTGTGTGTATGGGTGGGTGTGTTTATGTGTCCTATGTTGGCTGGCTACTTCAGCACTGACTGGCTGATAATTGACTCGCACAGCAGCCCAGATGCTAACTGCACTGGCAGCAAAATGTTTGGTTCTTTTCTAGCTGGGTAATGCATTCTTTCACACCACTAAGATCCTACACTTGTCTTCAGTAGTAACAGTTCACACTTTCCACCAATTTCTTGGGAAACTGGGCAAGTTTTCAGATTTACAAATATGCTGTGTTATATTGTAAAGTTTTTCCGAGGTATCCTCAGCATAGTTCCAGTATAGGGTGGATCTTCAGTTAGCAGTTAGTGGAAAATACCAAAGACAGAAGCTCACAGATTATAGTTGAAGCCAGTGTCTATTTTTCCCTAACGGACAGCGTAACATCATAATCAACTTATTTTTAAGGACCCACCCGAATTTTTTATTTTGAATTTTAATTTTGATAAGACATTCATGGGGTCCAATTAATTAGGGGTCCCAGACCCCCCAGGACTCTCTGATTCTGAATGCATTTATCTAGGACCAGAACAGGAATTATGATCATACTATGGCCCCACCTAAAATAATTCTAGAATTGCCGCTATGTGCTATTAAACTTTACTTTAAAATTACTTAATAGAAAAATACTTTTTACAAGAAACAGGTTAAAAGTAAAGACACTTACCTGACAGGGGTTTGGGAGGAATATTCTGTCTGAAAGGGATCTTACAGTCCTTACTGTTCCTTCTGTCTGTTACAAGCTTCTCTGGGGACTCATTCACAGAGGCAGAAGAACATAATGCCTGACTGCTTTTCCTCCTGTTTTTCTGTCCATTATTCAAACTTCTTCTTATGCCTGAGAGCTTCCTAAAGATGCCCTCTTCTTTTAGAGAACATAAAAACAAAAAGAGAGACTTGCAAATCAGTCACAAACTAAATAACTATTTTCTCTTACTTCTGAAAATCACTTCTGGATCTGGGATGTAAGATTTAGGTAGTTTATTACAGATTACTGAAAGTCTGAAAGAAATTATAATTAGCTGTATATGGGATTACACAATCTTGGCAATTTATAATAATTTGCTAAATGATTTTATACTTTAATGCTAAAAAAATGTAAACTGCAAAAAAAATCTATTCATGTGACACCTTTCAGACCTATTAATTGATTAAGGCTCTTTTTTGTGCTGTTAATAGGCTACATACATCTTGTACCAGAGACTCCATTACTTTCCAGCCCCTACATCAAAATGTAGCCTTTAATTTGGTATTTAACAAAGAAAAAATGTTTTACTTGGTGTGTCAGGAGTGTCTGTGCTGCATGTAGGACTTGTATCCTCTGTGTCTTCTTTTTCTCTTCTTTTGTTTTTTTCTCCTCGAGAAGAAAAGGTTTGAGTGATTGTTTTCCAAATAGCAGTCCCTTTTTCAGAAGTGGGTGACTTCTGTGAGATGTTTTCTTGGCACTTGCTCTCTTCATTCTCTGCCATTCTGTCACCAGCTGGTATACTATATCACAGACAAGACACTGCAACTGAAATGTATTTTACACTCTCAGAACAAAGGTAGCAAACTGTCACTGGGGCAGTAGCCCCTCTTGTCACTGAAGCGGTACCCTCAGGGCGTACATCTCAGTACCTCAGGGAACATAATTGTACCATAATCCATTGAAATTATATTTTCTAAGTAGTATTGTCTCCACACACCCCATCTCGTCTCCAGGCTTTTATATAATTGTTCTGTTTTAAAACATTTGGTTATGAAAAGGTACAAATACATACTTTTCACCTGGAAAAACTTATTTAAGGTACACAATTGGACCTTAAAACCACTGTTGTACCTATGAGGGCACATTTACTTTGTTTGTACCTTGATGAACGAAAAATGTACCTGCACAGAACCTTTATTTCTAACAGTGCATGGTGTAATCTAATAGACTAAGACCTTTTCACTGCAACAGAAGTGTGTGTTGTGCAACAGCTCCATGTCACCTCACACCAAATTTTCAAAAAGCCTTTAAAATGAGTGTAAAGTAATGGAGGGTGATATGGCAAAAATACAATATCATGATGTTTCAACAAATTTTCACAATACATGAAATTTCAAAATATTTACTTTTACTGACATCTGATAAGTTGGAACAGATAAATAAGAACCAGCAGTGCCTATTTTTAAAAAGTACTATCATAAACGATAAATACAGTAGTTTGTATTGAACGTATCACATAATACGCCACACAAATTAAACATGACTAATTATTCTCTCTTCTTAATGAAATCTGAAGTTGTTCAGTCTTTTTTAAGTATTCACAATACGCACAATATGTTCAGAAAAATGTGTTGTGACATATTTTAATAATTTATTATGATACTGTTAAATATCCCAGCTAGCAGGGAACGTTCCCCTAACTTTGGCTAACGTTACCTACAAGTTCTAACAATGTTTAAAGAAAACATTTTAATCTAATGTTCAAACAATGTTTTAATGATGTTTAGCATTTCAAATAATGCTCCTATAAGTTTACATGTTAACTAAGACATAATGTTTTAACTGCAACATTTAGAGGTGGTTTGACGATGTTGTCAGGCCCACAGATTATGTTAAATGATAATGTTTTCAGAGAACGTTCCCAGAAAAACATTTTGGGAACAGAAAAAACGTCCCACTGAAAACATTAACAGAGTGTCACAGGAGATCATTATTTATGTTTCTGTAGTCGTTCGTTTCCATGGTTCCTGTTTTTTGTGCATGTGTGGCTGATTTTAATTGATTGACCTAGCAACTAGCCACCTAAGGCAGCAATGATGAGGAGTTATAAGATATTATATATTTCACTACTTTACCTAATATTCCTTTGGATCAGTATAACTTTAGTTGAGTTATCAGTGTAACAGTGAAGTGTTCAAAAATGATCATATAGGCTGTTTTAAAATCAGTTCTCACCACTACAATAGTTTAATGTGTATCCTTTACTGCAGCTTCTGTTTTTACATGTACAGAAAGCCTGAGTTAACCACAAGTTTTGTTATTGTTCCAATGGCAAGCACAGCTGTGCTCCCTTTCAAAGTTATTAAACCCAAAAGACATTTTTTTTCTCCAGGTAGTGCCTCTAAAGTCAAGATTACACATGACCATATACTGCATGTTCCAGTTTATAAAGTAGACAAGTTTTAAAGCCACAATCAGGAGCACGTTAAGTCTTTGTCAAAGCACAGTAAGTCTTCACAAAAAAAATATAGCTGGGAATGTGATGTTGATAAGCTCTAAAGTAATGGTAGAAAATCTATGAACAGCATATTACTGTCCCTAAGTGTCACAGGAGATCACTACTTACGCTTCTGTAGTCATTCGTTTCCATGGTTCCTGTTTTTTGTGTACATGTGACTGATTTTAGTTGATCGATCTTGCTAAATACCATGTTTATCACCTCTGCTCTTGTGTTGATTCTGCATTTCTGCCTTTGTTCTCCTGTTTTGTATTGAATCTGTGTTCTCGACCCTGCCCTGTTATTGTTGTAATTGTTATTGTTATTTAATTTTGGTTTTCATCTTTTAGACAACCCTGATTTTGTCAATAAAACTGCAACAAAAAGATTGTTTCCCTTATTCTGTCTCAGAGTCCTCAGTCGCTATATTTTTTAAAAGCCAGGGACGCTTGGCGAAAGCCCCATGGCCCGAGGTACATTTACTCATACTGCTGAACGTCAGCTCATCCGTCTCAACAGAGCACACTTTCTTTCTAGTGTATTTAGGAATAATCTTTCATGTTTGAAAAGTTTTAAAGCAAGAATACAAGATTTTACCTAACATAGACGTGGAAAATCTCACCTGAGATGTGTTCCCTGGCTGGCAGATGTGATTTACTTTCACTTTCATTTATTTTCATTTACTTTAATTTCCTTATGTAGGAACAAACATTAGGCAGGTCAGGACAAAGCAAAGGAGTGATATTTTGAATCATTTTTAAGGGAAAAAAATCAAGCATGTAATAACAGACGAAACTTGTCCTGCCAGGCCATGAAAAGCAAAGCAACTAAGCATTAATTCTATGTTATTTGTTAATCATTTTATTAACCATTAGCACTGTTTATACATGACAGAACTGGAGGTCACTAAGATTATGACAAAAAAAAAAAAAACATTGGGCAATAACAACTAGCCACCTAAGGCAGCAATGATGAGGAGTTCCAATAAGACATCATATATTTTACTACTTTACCTAATACTTCTTTGGACCAGTATAAGCTTAGCTGAGTTATCAGTGTAACAGTAAGTGTTCAAAAATCATGATATAGGCTGTTTTAAAATCAATTCTCACTACTACAATAGTTTAATGTGTATCCTTTACTGCAGCTTCTGTTTTTACAGCCTGAGGTAACCACAAGTTTTGCACGTTTTGTCTTTTTTCCGATGGCAAGCACAGCTATGTTCCCTTATAACTTATCCCTGAGTTATTAAACCCAAAAGACATTGTTTTCTCCATGTAGTGCTTCTAAAGTCAAGTTTACATATGACCATATACAGTGTGTTCCAGTTTATAAAGTAGGCAAGTTTTAAAGCCACAATCAGGGACATGTTAGGCCTTTGTCAAATATGTGAAAGCATAGTAAATATTCTTAAACACTTTCAGACGCCACACTTCCCTGCTAGAAAAACCAGCATAGACCAGCGTTCCTGGTCACCAGCAAAACCAGCATACGTTGTGTTTTCGATGACCACACTGGGTGACCAGCTAAACCAACACCAGACCAGCACTACCCTGGCAAAACCCCCCATAAACCAGCTTTGAGCAGCCTGGCATGCATGCTGGTCTGTGCTGTATTTTTTCTAACCGTCAACTCTAAGGGGGTGGAAATGGGAAGTTTTTTTCCACTACTGACCATAAAAAGAAAACCACAGGCTATACTGACCATCTCTGTATTTATCTTCTCGTGTCTCTGATACTCCGATTCAGAACAGCACTCTTGAGATTTGAAGAGAAGCAACATAATCTAATCCCTCCGTGCTTCAGATTTTTAAATGGCGTGGATTTTAATCTAAGTCACCCAACCGGGCATGACTTTAATGATTAACTCAGTCAGTGCTGCGACAGTGCGAGGTGATTTCCAGAGGTCACTTTAAAAGCTCACAGGTGCAGTGAAAAGCGAAAGGAATTGAGCAGCTGAAGGTTTCAGGTGACCGGAGTTCTTACCTGGCGGAGAAACTACGACGAAAGCCGGGATTCATGTAAGTGTTAGACACTCACATCTCACAGGCTATTCAGATACCAATTCAAACCAAAATCATCTCAATGACTTCGTTAGTCGTCATAACACAGGATTAGCTCGTTGCTACGCTCGGCAGTGGCTGCTACGCTCACCTGTTCAAGGTGACTGTGACTAACTCACTGGAGTGTATGTGCAGTTTAAACACACACAGGACGCGTTGTTTAGTGTCAGCGCTTTCAGTAAAGCTCATCTGCCTGGTAGGTTTCTACAGTAACTAACCCACAGTTGCCTAATGTGACGTTTCGGGGACTGACTGGTGGTTAACGTGGAGGGATATTTAATCTCGTAACATGAAAGGAACTTAACCTGCAGCTATGCAGTCGAGGGCTGTGAGTGGAAACTGCTGCAACATTACTGCAAGGCTTATTGGACTTTCCAGAGTTCTTTAAAGGGCCAATATCCTCCATTTTACTTATGTTCTATTTCTGCCCCTAAACCCAAAATTAGTCGCAGTTCATTTCTACATGTATACAATCTCTGTTCTCATTGACTACTGTGTGTTGTGCCTCGTTTAAAAAAGCAGCTCAGGCTGAAACAACTCATATAGCTTTACCATGGGCTAATCTATTGTAAAATGCATAGGCGAATGTGTGTTAATGCATTGGTTTTCGTGACATCACAAAAACAGTTCAAAGCGGGCTGTTTCTACAGCTTCTTTTCCATCATGTGTGGGCTGTATGGACTGAGGGACAAAAGGAAACTTAGGTTTTTTAATGGTGTCGGTCCCTTTAAACAACAACAACAACACCAACAACAACAATAATGATAATACTAGTAAAAAAAGACAACAATTAAAACAGTTATGTCAACAAACAACCTCTTCAAAAACCTTTTTTTACCATTTTTATAAAACCTTATATACATTAAAATGCATCTCAGCATGGTTTACAGCACAAAGACAAAGGGGATAAATGAGTAAACAGAAATGTACAATGTATACATGGATATTCTAAAAACTAAAAGTAACAATAAGAAATATCAAGGATTAAATAAAAATAAGTAATGAGACAAAAGATATAGAAAGAATCTAATAAAATAGAATAAAAATAAATAAAATGAATTAAAACTAGGTACATAGAAGAAAAGCTGCAGTAAAAAAATATGTTTCAAAATGCTTTTTAAAATTGCTAATGGAAGATACTTGTGTATGTCTTGTGGGAGGGAGTTTCACAGTTTGGGAGCGTATATACTAAAAGCAGCCTCACCACTTCTTTTATTTTCTTCTTAGAACAGAAAGTGTTTGATGATCTTAGACATTATTGTGGAGCTTATTCAGTTAGCCAATCTGACCTATAAGAATGTGGTTGTCCATTAATGGCCTCTAAAAACAAAGAAAAGGATTTTAAAATGCATTCTGCATTGAAGAGGAAATCAATGAAGTGCTGCCAACACAGAGTTAATATGTTCATTTTTTCATATTCAGGTTAGACCTCCTGCTGCTGCAGGCTCTACAAGCTGTAATTTATGTATATTCTTTTTGGGTAAGATAGAGTTATGAGATTTAAAAAGTACTGTTATAATTACGTTGTCAATGAGGCTTAAAATCTGAGTCAGTGTCAAGGATAACACCCAGATCTTGCACTTCAGATTTAATGTAGGCTGCCAAACTTCCTAATTTGCTCACAAGTTTAGCTCTATGTGCAGGAGATCCAGTAAGAAGAATATCAGTGTTTTGTCTTAATTCATTTTCAAGAAACTGTTGCTCATCCCTGCCCTGCGATGGACTGGCGACCTGTCCAGGGTGTATCCTGCCTTCCGCCCACTGACAGCTGGGGTAGGCTCCAGCACCCCACCGCGACCCAGAAGGATAAGCGGTTTAGATGATGGATGGATGGATGGATGTTGCTCATCCAATTTATTATGCTTGATATACTGTTAACTATCTAATCAACAGCACCTATTTCACCAGGTTCAACAGAAATGTAAGGCTATGTGTCATCCACGTAGCTTATAAAAATGAGATTCTATCTCAGACTTACTACTTAATAATTATGACTTAGTATCTCATAATAATGGCTGTCATAATAATGAGTTAGTATCTCATAAATCTGACTTAGCATCTCATAAAAATTGTCTCATTATGAGATAGTAAGTCAGTAATTTGAGATATTAAGTCAGAATTATAAGACACTAAGTCATTATTATGACATACTGTGCAGCCTTTTTTTTCAAGTGGCGGAACCAGGCTTCCATAGTGACCTGATCTGAAGCCTGACAGAATTTATATTCATATATTTTGGAGGAAAACATTTAGCAGACTGTGTACCTCTTTCTCCATAATTTTGCCCAGAAAGGGAAGATTGGAAAGAGATTGGCAGAGTCGGAGCTGTATGTCTTGAGAAGCTGTCTTACAGCAGCCATTTTAAGAGAGTCTGGGAAGCATCCTGATTCTGAGGAACTGTTTACAATATTTAAAGTAGTGTTACAGAGAGAATCAAAAACCTGTTGGAACAGGATCTAGTGTGTATGTAGTGGATTAACAAAATAAAGCTCAACTTCATTCATTTTATTTAAAGCATTTAGAGTATAACATGGTGGGTTGTTGGGCCCAACACACTACTTCCCACAAGCTGGATGCTAGATTTAATATGAATTATTTGATTTTATAAAACCATGCATATTCCACACTTTTGGACAAGGATTCCTCAGTCACTGTTGGTGAGGGATTTAAAAGCCGGTCTGTGGTAGAGAATGAAAATCTGTTTTTTTTTTTTGTCTGTAATAATCTTTAAACTCTAAGTACTGCTGTTTCTCAGAGCACACTGCCTTGTTGCACAGACCTATAGAATTTTTAGAATTTCATAGTGTGTTGTTAGTCTCTTTCTCCAGAGTCAAAGGGCTTTTAGGTCAGTGTGGATCATGTGCAGGACATAAGGTCTCCAGAGTCAGTAAAGTGGTTGAATTTCCCAAGCTTCATTTTACATAAAGGTGGTAAGGCACGAACCTTCAGGATTGCAAATTCAAAAACTGGCAAGTTTGGTCATGCACTGTCAGGGTTAAGATTGTGCTGCTGATAGATGAGAACCCTTACACGCTCAATTTCTTTTTCTCGAAGTGCACGAGCGCAGAGATTGCGAAATGTTTTGGCCTGCCTCAACCTTACTCTAAGAAAGAATTTTTTTTTTTTCAACTCAAAAGACCGAAATGTGATCCCACTGACACTCTCATAATGACTTTAATTACAGTAATAACCAAATAAAGTACAACAGGTACTGAATAATAAGTCAGTAATATATTACTAATAATATAATATACCATAATAATAATAATAATAATAATAATATACAATCCTGCACAAAAGTCATTTGGAATATGATAAGTTAAAAAATGAAAATGAGTAAATGTTTATTTGTTTAAAAATACTAACAATATAATAAATACAAATAATCAATTAAACACTACATGTGTGTCAGTGTGTTAGATTCCAAAGCTCTCCTTGACGAAGACCAGTATTACAGTTACCATCCAATATATAGTTTATCTAATCAACTCTTCATTAAATTAAACCTGATGGAATTTAACAAATCCTTGCAATGGCTGGAGTACAGTGAGAAGTCAATAAGTTAACTTGTGTTTTTTTAACTGTATTCATACATATTCATCTATTTATATAGTTTAATAAAGAAATCCTATCAAGATTTACTGTATCTATGTTTATTTGTGTCTGTTTCAATGTTATAAAGTGTTTTTACTGGCAAAAATACACTGCTGAGATAAATAGTTTTGAGACTTTTATGCAGCACCATATATATAAATCATTCTACGTTGTTTTTGTGTTACATGTAGAAAATAAAAAATGGAGCTTAGGAACTTACGGGTTAAAACTGTGGAAAATGTAATCAGTTCATGCAATCTTTTGGTACATTTTTGTACCTTCCTGCCTGCCTCTACTGCAAAGCAGTGAGGTGACATATACATGCCCCTCCTCTCAGGTAAAATAGCATGTTGTCAGTAAACAAAAAACACATGATCACAGTGTATCTGTTGACAAGAACAACTTACTTCATTCTCACAGCCAGGTCAACTGTTCAACTCGCTTCATACCAAGACTGATCATTTTGGTGTAACCTGTTTATTAGTTTTTTTTAAAACAAAATTGATTTATCTTAATCTTTCACATTCCTGTGGGTCACAGGCCTATCGCTGACAGAATGGCAGATAATGGAAGAGGAGAGGCAGATGGAGCCTATGATGTGAGTGAAATTCCACCTTGGGATGAGGGCTCACACTCATTTGATACGATGGAAAATAGCAGAGCACAGATAAACGTCAAAGAGAAGAAACACGGAGTTATTGAGTCATTCAGAGGAAGCCTCAAACGAGTTGGAGAAAAAAGCCCTCTGTCCCTGAAATACAAAGGCTCAAAGAACAAAACAGAGATAGGGAACACCTCCGACTCTCAGGTGCATCCTCCACCTTCACCAAGTAAGTGGCAAATTGCAAAAGCGCTTTGATCTTCAGATTTTGTCTTTTCTCAAGGTCAGGAGTAGAATAAGCTTGACAGACAGACAAAGTGGCGACCTCTGGTGGAGGTGACACTGTGTAACACGAAGGGTCCTGCTCTGAATAAGCAAAGGTGCCATTGACCAAAGCACTGAAAATCAATTCAGACATGTAACATGATTCAGCACATTTTACATGCAGGTGGTCCGCTCCAGAGCCCACAGAGCCGGAAATCTCAGCCCTCACATTCAAGAACTCAGTCAGGTAAACCCAAACAAACATCAGGAGGTATTGAACAGATTCCTTACCCTCACACCCAACAACATTCCAAAACCTGCCCTTAAAAATACACCAGCTTTTCTTTTTGATTTTTTTTTTTTCACTTCTTTGTTCCTCAGTGAGGCATCATTCTGATGTAATACGTTTAAATGGTCCTTTTCATTCATACACAGATTCAGTGGTTCATTCAGGAGGTGAACTGCCTAAGAAGCGTGAACCTGGAAGATGGAGTTTCCGTATGGGGAGTAAGAAAGAGAAAACAGCATCCCTAACACCCAAACAGGAGCAGCTGGAGGTGGTCACAGAGGATTTGATCTCAGCAGAGGAGATGATGCCAGAGGTTACAGGAGGAGCAGTGGAGGAAAAATGGTCATACACACTACCAGAAATACCTCTAGCTCCTCTGTCAGGTAATTGAGGTTAATAGGTTCCCCTATCCCTTCTGTTCTTGTAAACAAAAAAAGGAAATTAATGTTCTTATGTTCTAATGAGTTGACTTTCAGGTTTTTTCTCAGTTCTAACCAATGAGGCCAATGCTAAGCTTATATTAGTGTTTTAACTATGCCATTTGAGAGCCACTGAGCCCTCTCTAGAGTAGTAGATGGGTCATATGATTGTTGTTTATCCCCACCAGTCTAATTGCTCTGTCTTGCTATGTCTCTCTTGCCTATCTGTATGTGCAGTAATGCAGATTAACAAGCTCATTGAGATGGAAGTTTTGGAAGAGGCCTATCTGAACCTGCTATCCTTACAGTTAGAGTTTCAGCGTGATCGGGAAGCTCCAAGTGAGGAGGCCTCTTCAGTGGAACTGTCCCATAAAGAGAAAGACTTGAGTCTTCTGTACAAGGCCCTGAGGACCAAACTGAATGATATTGTCCGACAATCTTGTGCCTTGCCCTCCCGCAACAAAGAGCTGCTTGTGCTCGTCGCCTGTATCATCCAGGAGGAGGAAAAAAGAGAAGGAGATCTGGGGGGGATGGGGGAATGGAGAGAGGCATGGAGGGCTGCAGTACGGGAAGGGTTGGGGGACACACTCAAGGGAGTTCACCTGGACAGCCATGAGCAAAGCACTTCCTGGTTGCCGGTACACTTGGGACTTCTGGGTAAAGCAATTGTGGAGGACTTAGAGAAAGTGAAGACAGAGCTTGTCAGCTCATACCCACCAAGCTTTAACGTGTTTGAAACCTACGTATCATCTTGCCATGAGGTTGTAGGAGAACACTTGAAGGGGCTTCTGGGGAAAGTGACAGAGACAAAGGACTACTATGCTCTTCTGGATTTCATTATTCACCGCTACCAGAGGTGAGGAACTTGTTTTTTAGTAGTAGAGTTCTTTCTGGGGTAGTTATAGGGATATCATCAGATGAAATGCAGCAAGAGTGACCAATATCACCATAGTGGCTCTGTTAAAGCATCTATTCATTATTAATCATTTACAGACGTAGTATAATCTTTATAGAACAACTTTAATATCTGGTATTATATTTGCCAGAAAATTTAGTACAGTATAAACTATGCGCTCACGGTTAGTGCGAAATGGGTGATCATAAAGGCCAACATTCCCATTTCAAGACAAGTTCTGTCCTTTGTTATTATGAGAGCACTTTAGCATAGCTATCTTTATCTGTGTCATCTGTGTTTACAAAGCAAACTTCCTATTCTCTGTAAATTTTACTCCTAGTGAATAGTGTATTTGGACATATAGCATGAAAAACCAACAGGATATAGTGTCCTGGTTTTCCATATACTTCACCCAGAGCTGCTTTGGGTATTGTTCAGGGGGGAACCATGAGCCTTCAGAGAATGCCTAATGAGTTCTCTGAAATATCTGTATACATGTCTGTAATTTTTGTAATAGAACTTTAGTAATTATTTAGTAATTATTGTTATGTTTTTGTAGAAAACTTGAAATACTTGAACCACCCAATAGAAAATTATTCAATCAGTATTTTTTTTACCATGGTATCTAGATAGATACAGCCATGCTAGCTTTCCCATGGGTTAGGCCTTCAAGAGCTGGACTGAAGGCCTAATGTGACAAATTATCCACCAAAATAATCAGGAACTAACAGTGGAATCAACTAATCATGTTTTGATCTCCAATAGGTGGGACCAATTCAGTCATTTAGTCTAACCAGGTTTCAGTCACTTATTAGAAATGAAAAATAGCAGTGGCTGCTTTACTGAAAGAGCCACTATAAAACTGCTACATACAAAGTAAAATATATGTTAATATCTGTTACAAGCTTTAGATAAAGCAGGGAATGTTTAACCCCTTAAACGGCCAGGACCCACCGCTGGGCCCAAAGTTTTATTACACACTTCTATAACCTAAGACTAGCTCAACTAGTTTGCTAGTACCTGTAATTACTGAATAATAAGCCTTAGTATGTAATAAGCGTGTGATTTTAAGGGGTTAATCTAGAATGACCAAAAATTTATTTGCGAATCCCTCTACTGTACCAATAGAGGTGCTAGCAAAAATTAGCATTATTGTAGAGATGTTTTTTCCTTGTTTTCGACTGGGTTTTGACATTTATGGCCTGAACTTACGGTCAGAAGGTCATGCTCTAATAGCTATGGTTTGCCACTGTTAGTCTGCTGCATTTCTGCTACGTTTTGTGCCAACAAGTCTCTACTGCTGGACAAAGAGTCACTTTGAAGGCTAGGGAGTTACTTGAGAGTGTCCCTGAAGAAATGGTTTTGCAGAGCATTGTGGTATTTGTAGTATTTTAAGCTATGCTCTACAAAGTCTTGTTTGGGCATGGTCTTGCCTTGTTAATTTCTACTGATTCAAGAAAGTCAGAATTTAAGAATTGATTCAAATATCTCAGAAATATTTTTTAAGTGGTGTAGTTCTTCTTCAAGGCATCATGTACAAACAGATACAGCTATTTCTTTTGCTTAAGAATGATTGCAGCCTAGCCAAAGTACCGCTTACATTATATTGAGGAACACAATGCATGTATGAAGAGCATACTTTAACACTTCAGTAAGGTACTGTTTCATGAAATTTCAGAGCAGAGATGATTGCCCATGTCACAAAATAAGATCTGATGGTTCATCCAGTAAACACTGTTTATGTTTGGAGTAGTTGGTGTGCTGTAGAAATCGAACCATTTTATCTCCTTGTTTATTTAAGGTTTGTCTGTGTGTTTCATTGGAACTGTGAAATGGGTAGATAAAGTTTGCAAATATACTGTATGGACAAAAGTATTGGGACACACCTCCTAATGATTGAGTTCAGGGGTTTCAGCCACACCCATTGCTAACAATTGGATAAAATTAAGCACATAGCCTTGCAGTCTTGATAGCTTGATAACTTGATGAGCTCAGTGACTTTACATGTGGCACTGTCATAGGATGCCACCTTTGCATCCTATGACAGTGCCACATGTAAAGTCACATGTAAAGTTTGTGAAATTTCTGTCCTGCTAAATCTGCCCCATCAACTGTAAGTGCTATTATTGTGAAATGGAAGCACTTAGGAGCAACAACAGCTTAGCCACGAAGCAGTAAACCACGCAAACTCACAGAGTGGGGCCAGCATGATCGGAAGTGCACAGTGCCTATGCTCTGTTGAATCACTCACTAAAGTGTTCCAAATTGCCTCTGGAAGCAATATAAGCAAAAAACCTGTGCATCAGGAGCTTCACAAAATAGGTTTCCATGGCTGAGCAGCTAACCACAAGCCTAAAATCAAAATGCACAATGCCAAATGGGGGGGGTGAGGGTGTAAACACACCAGCACTGGACTATGGAGCAGTGGAAACGCATTCGGTGGAGTCACGGATCACGCTTCTGTATCTCGCAGTCTGATGGACGAGTCTGGGTTTGGTGAATGCCAGGAGAACATTACCTGCCTGACTGCCTTGTGCCAACTGTGCCATTGTGCCAGCCAAATGTGTGGTGGAGGAGGGATAGTGCTATGGGATTGTTTTTCAGGGGTTGGCCAAGGCCCCTTATTTCCAGTGAAGAGAAATCTAAATGCTTCAGCATACCAAGACATTTTGGACAATTCTATGCTTCCAACTTAGTGGGAACAGTTTGGGGAATGCCTTTTTCTGTTCCAGTATGACTGAGCCCCAGTGCACACAGCAAGGTCCATAAAAGCATGGCTGGGTGAATTTGGTGTGGAAGAATTTGAGTGGCCTGCACAGAGCGCTGACGTCAACCTCATCAAAGATCTTTGGAATGAACTAGAATGGAAATTCAACATCAGTTCCTGACCTCTTCTGGATGAATGGGCAAAAATTCCCACAGACACACTCCAAAATTTTGTAGAAACCCATTAGGCTGGAAGCTGTTATAACTACAAAGAAGGGACCAACTCCATAGTAATGCCTATGGATTTAGAATGTGACGTCATTAAAGCTCCTGTGTGTGTAATGTGAAGGTGTCCCAGTACTTTTGTCCATACAGTGTATGTCACAGTGTAATTTCTTTAAATAAATAAATAAAAGTTTGTTACAATGATTTTGCTCTACTTAAATCAGACATCACAGCAGAAATAATGATTAATCTGACAGTGTTGCACTTTATGCAGCGAGAAGGTTATGGGCAGCATTTCTTTGCAACCAGAACTGAAAGAAGAGCAGCGAACTCTGACACTGGATAGGGATTTCCTAGACCAGATCAAGACTGGATACTGCAGTCACTTACAGGTGAGATACAGGGGCAGACCGGTTGTGCTGAAGTTGCTTTGTACAACTGAAACAAACCCAAAGTGATGAAATTCCACATACAAGTCTCTCTGTTGATAACAGGCAGATGTGAGGTCATCCCTGGATAAGATAATTGAACTGGAACACGAAGAGATGTGGAAAGACAGCAGACAACCAGATATTGATGAAGACCTCTACAACTCTCACATCCACATGGACATCTGGACGGTGAGGCCAGATGATCTGCCCACTTCTATAAACATGATTTAACTTTCACTTAGTAGGCAGTGTGGGAACCCCCTGGTTTCCCTTCTCTTATGCAAACCACATGCAAAGCAACAGTTTCCCTGTTGGGGGCATTAATGGTCCACAGTGGGTACACTAGAGTAAGGGCCTACTGTTTGCTTTTATAACTTAATAGCATTCTATTTTTTTCCTTCAGAATATAAAGGGGAAATTTCAGGCAACCAGAGGGCTTGATGTGAACCTGGAACAGAAAGTCATGTGCGCTTGTCTTGACGAGCTGAACAAGTTTCCAAGACGGTATTTACTTTCTCCCCATCTAAATATAAATTCTGCTGAATGTCCCCTTTACTTTCATTTTCATTTGCCTTTTCTCTGCTGGCATCAGACTCAAATGGGATTTTACATGGATTGTTTCCAAACTCTGTAAGGTCTGGTAAAAACCTCAGTCTATGAGCTCATGGACAGCTTTTACAAAATCAAAACAGCAAGCGTTTAACAAAATCTCGTAGGAAGTCTGTATTACATATGCCAGTGGATTTACACTTTTCACAGTACAAATCAAATTACGTTACAGAAATGTGGGATTTCCACCCACCAACTATTGAAATATTTTCAATTGTCCTCCTTTTTCTCTCTCTCCCTCCCCAAAGGTTTGAGTCAGCCTTTGTTCAGTGGAGCAGTGCTGTTTTGGATTCCTCCCTGTGGGCTATTTATCACATCACTTATATCAACAGCTTCAGTGCACTGAAGTAGGTGCCATGTCACACACTGTAAATCCCCAACATTAAATCAATTTGAAACATGTTGCAATGCTGCAAAAGTCCCACAAATTCAGATCTGGTGCATAAGTACAGTACAGTGTGTAAGTATCTGGACACTTTTTAAACTCCATCCTTTAATGTCATTGCATTGTTAGTTCATGCATAACAGAGCTGTCTAAAGGTGGGAATTTGGGTGCAGTGTTTTCAACTGGGGGTTCCTGCTGTTCTCTTTCAACATTAGGCGCAAAAAAGTGTCAACATTCTTAAAAAATAATAACGCATTTAGAGCGATGCGATACAGGGGTTCCCAATCCCAGTCCTGGAGACACCACGATTCGCACATTTTTGTGTTTCCCCTCATCTGTCACACTTGATTCAACTTGGTAACTGATTAACAAGCTCCTCATGCACTGGGTCAGGTTTTTAGAGTAGTTAAAATAAGCAGAGCATGAGGTGTCCATGACTAATTTTGGGAACCACTGCTATAGAAAGTCCCAAAAAGAGCCTTTTAATGGATTCATTAAACTATCAGAAATAGTAAACAACAGGCAGAGCTTGGCAAACGAGGGTAGTAAAAGATAAAAACTGAATGGATTGCTTGCAAGGATGTAGCTATAAGTGTGGCAAGATCACACAGAGGTGTCAAGGACTACCATTAAAATTAATCAGCATAACCCAAAATGATTTACCATAAGATGTAAACTGGTAGGCTTCGAGAACAAAAAACTTATTGACAGATGTGATGTAGATTAACCTGCACCAAACTGATGGAAGGAGGAAAGTGTTGAAAACAAAGGAACTGCTGATGAAAGCAACACAAACCACCCTATTTCGGAAACATGTTGGCATGGGCATGTACTTATGTATCCCAGTGGAAATGGCTCACTGTCTTATTGATGATATCACTGCAGTTATACAGAAGCGTCTTAACTGCTCAGAGTGCCTCAAAATCCAATTGTATTTCACCTTGTAGGGGAACAGTGACCCAAACTGCACTTCTAAAAAGTGTAATATTCTTGAGTGGACTAAAGATAAAACCAAACTGGAACTATACTGAGCTGCCGTGTACATCTGAGGGTGCTTGAAACAACATTTCTAAGAAATCTGATAACACACTGAACATTTTACTTTTAAAATTCTAATTCACTTCATTGTGAAATGTATTCAGCAATTTTAAGACAACTAGTCTCATCATTCCCTAAAGGTGGAGTCAGCGATTCTGGAGAAAGATTGTTGATTCTTGAACTCCACAGAAAAACAATTACACCCCTCCCTTCAGTGCTACTTCAGAAGCTCTGCCCCCCCCCTTTCATGGACGCACATTGCCAAGGCGAACAACACTGGCTAGAAAACTTGTTTTATTAGATGCGTGGCCATAATACCCTTCGCAAATGTTATACAGACAAATACCATGATATAACCTTAAAACAAACAATGACACAGCAAGTAATGTAACCAATGTTAGATAGCAACAAAAGCTGGACCACTTTGTTTGTTTCCCGTTTACAGAGCCAAGATTGTATATAAACACTAGATTTTTTTCCAGTGAGCACACAGATCAAACAGCTAGTGAAGACTGTGAGGACATATTCGCTGAATTTGACAAAAAGTGTAGTGGATTAACATTGCTTACTGCACCTTTAATTAGCTAATTTTTATTCATGTTATTACTTAATTACTGTCATTACTTAATGTAATTATTATTTATATGTGCAAATTCAGTGAACTAGGACTTGGTTAATCACGTTTAACAGGCACTTTTAACAAGTAAGGCATTCAGTACAGTCATGAGCAAAGTTTTGAGTCGAATTACATGTTTTGTTGATTTTCTTTGTAAAACTGAGTTAACATGTTCTCTGTACAGAACACACTTCTGCACATTTTAATGCACAATAACTGTTTATTTACTGAATTTGACATTTTTGGGGAAAAAAAAACTAAAATATGGCCTGTGCAAAAGTTATGGCAAGTTTTATTTTTCCCAATACATTAGCAAATAAATAGAAAATGTACATTTATATTTGCAGAAAAAATGCATGTTTATGTTTGTTCCCGGTAGAAGATGTGTACTTATATTCATTTATGAAAACAACAAATCTGCAATTTAACCAGGGATGGTCAAACATTTGCGAATGACTGTATGTTTGTAGTTTGGAACAATCTTACCCAAGTATGACTACAGGATTTTGCAGTTTTTCAGTATTAAAAATATTTGCATTTGAGCAGTCAGGTTTTTTAGGAAAAGTAGGTAATGTATTTTAAGTCATATTGTATGTCTGGGATGCATAAAATGCTTTATTATCGCTAAGATGTATAATATGTCCCAGGTTTTATTTTTATGTGCATAATGAAGCAATTATCACAGAGAATTCTATCATGACAAGATGGACTGACTGGATGAATGAACATAAAGCAAATACTACAGTCAGCAGAAAAAGTGAAATAAAAAGGCATGAGGTCAGATAACAGCAAGCAGCATATCACAGGCAAAGGTAACTATACTTCAGGAAAAACAGATTCAGTACAAAAAGTCCAGACAGAGCTTGTCTTTATACTGCAAATCAATTTACAATGTAATGATTTATTAAGGCTACAGATAGGGCCTAATGATTTGGACACACTCATAGCATAGCAAAAAGGGGAAATTCAGAAAATAGGGCAATTAGTACTCAGATGTTGTTAATTACAGTCGTCTGTCACACTTGATTCAACTTGGTAACTGATTAACAAGCTCCTCATGCACTGGGTCAGGTTTTTAGAGTAGTTAGAATAAGCAGAGCATGAGGTGTCCATGACTAATTTTGGGAACCACTGCTATAGAAAGTCCCGAAAAGAGCCTTTTAATGGATTCATTAAACTATCAGAAATAGCAAACAACAGGCAGAGCTTGGCAAACGAGGGTAGTAAAAGATAAAAACTGAATGGATTGCTTGCAAGGATGTAGGTATAAGTGTGGCAAGATCACACAGAGGTGTCAAGGACTACCATTAAAATTAATCAGCATAACCCAAAATGATTTACCATAAGATGTAAACTGGTAGGCTTCGAGAACAAAAAACTTATTGACAGATGTGATGTAGATTAACCTGCACCAAACTTTTTTAAGTTTGAAGTTTGAAATTCAGAAAATAAGGCAATTAGTACTCAGATGTTGTTAATTACAGTGCTTAAATATTGACAAAAAGGTCTGCAGTATGATATTTGTAGTTACATTTATTAGCTGGTACAGAATGCAGAATGACATGAAAATGTTCAGAAAGAAGATGCCACTGCGCTACACAGGTACAGAACAGGAGAAGAGCTTACACTAAGGCTGTTAAGAGCTTCACTTTCATTTTAGAACATCACTTTCATAAGATTTTATTTTTTATCATGTGACCTAATAGAAACAACAATAAGTCAAATTTGTCATCTTGCTGCAAGTAGGGAAAGTCCCTAAAGGTAAAGTCTTTTAAATACATATCAAAACAGAGCACAGCAACCATGCAAACCAGTTTGGCATGTTTTGCTGATTGTTAGTTCAGTGTTGTTTTAGCAATTGACACATTCATTTTACGTATGAGAGAAAATCATTTGGAGAAGTTAACCTGTTCACTACGTTTAGTAAAGATGAGAATAAATGCCATTTTGTATTAAAAGTTTAGTTCTACAATGGATGCATGTATAACAGTATCTATATCAATGATTTGACCACATATAATGTTCATACCTTTAGTCACATTAGCATTATTTATTGTTTCGTTAAAATCAGTGGTCCCACATGACCAATAGACTGAATTAAATATGACAGATTAAGTGATAACTTTTTTGGGCCATATTGTTTGATCAGTTTAAAATATTTCTTTAGATTTGTGTTTAGGAAAGGCGGCTCAGAGAATATATGGAAATGTATTATTTCACATATGGACATTCATGGGTTAAAGGAGCACCAAAAAACAAAATAACTGTTTACTTCTCTGCTGTCTGCATTTAAATGCAAGCATTTTTGATAAATAAAAAGGATGTTATAGAATAACATAGTTGAATGGTGGGCTGTTTGTAGTCTATACTTGTCCCACCCATCATGAGTTCCAGGTGAAGTTTGGGTTTTGTTATGCTATAGAACTCAGCAGAGCCAATCTGAATGGTAGCTCTATCATGTAGTAGCCACTGTTGCGGCTTTGATGGGTAGACTGAGATAAAATGTCAGTGACTTCTTACTACGTGAGATGCAATAGAAACAGCACTGTAGAGCACATTAACAATAAACCATTACAAATCACATTCATTTGAAATTCTTATTTATGAGTTTGTGTGTCTTTTCACCTAGAGAGCACATGGAGGGCTACAGTGAGAGCTGTCCACAGCAGGTGGAACTGCTGGGCAAGGAGGTGGACGGACTGATCCACCGCCTGAGCCAGGCTTTGGTGGAACATTTTAAAACTGATGTTAAAGTGAGTGAAAGTACAAGAATCCTCCAGTGGTTTAGGATGTTGTAGAACAGAAATGCTTCCCTTACTTTTTTCAGAATGTATTTTTGATCCAATCAAAGTGACATTGTTGTTCTCGTGAGCTTGACTGTGCTGTATAGATGCTCATGTTCCTAATACTGGAAGAAATCCATTTGAAATTATATAAGTTAGGTATTCAAAACTTGTTGCAAGGTATTTATAAGGCTTAAACTCAGCCACCTAATACCACATAGGTTTTTGTCATGAATATCACAAGGCCTATTGCAAACTAGTACCGTGATTAAAAATCTCCTGAAGTCGCCGTATCTTCATACTGCTACACTCATGTACAGCTTGGTCTCATCTTGAGTCTTAGCACATTATATCATCTAGTTGCAATTTGGCTCAGTCACTGTGTAGGCCATTTTTCCATTGTGTCAGGATGTTGACTAGCTGAGTCAAGGTGGCCATGCTAATACACAGAACTTTCCTCACAACAACTTCTGTTTATCAAGTAATCAAGTGGGTTGTCAAGTTTATTAATCTGTTTATGCCTAAATATTTAGAAAAGTAATTGCCTCATAATATCTTCTGTTTGAACAAAGAGCTCAAATTTGGTGTCAGGCTACTTTGTGGCACTGCCTATCCAGCCAATATCTGGATATTTTTAAATAACTCTTTATGTTTCAAATCTCTAATATTGATCTTGCTTACTCAGTATTTCTAGAATGATACACAAGCAAACTAAAGTAGTCTTTTTTTCTCTCCAATATGTTTTAGTGTATTATGAGTTAAAGAGATGCATAAAATAGTATCAGTAATACTGTGACTGTAAAAGTAGTAGCTATAGGCCACATTCACAAATAGAGCCTGTCTTAGAGATCAGTATGAATCACATTCTAAGCATATAGTTAGATGAGCTGATGAATGAAGGAATTTTGACCTCCTAATGCTTTTTGCAGCCTTTTATGAGGAGGATGATGACGAGGAAGTGGCTATCCTCTGATGAAGACTTCCAACAACTAGCTAAGAGAATTGAAACTCTGTCTCAACATTGCAAACACATGAGTCCTCAACATGCACAGGTCTGAAGGTTTACATCTCTCTCTCTTTCTCTCTCTCTCTCTCTCTCTCTCTCTCACACACACACACACACACACACACACAAAACCACTGATGGATTGATGGACTAGGTTTGAACTGGATTAAATGACATGAGTGATTTCACTGCCATCTATAATGTGCCACACAAAACACTGCACATTATTATTATCTGACAGCAACAAGAGTGTGACCAAAATACTCTGGACAGTTTTTATCTGGTCATTTTCAATGGCAGAACATGCAAGAAAAAGGAAGTTTCAGGACATTTTTCAAATGGTCAGTTAGTCATAATGAAACTCACATGATCTTCATATCTACGCAATTGCACAAGACCATTATAAGATATTAGGAGATGTATGTGAAAGTGTATGGTTCTCTATTTTGTTGCTTAAAATGGATTGCTCTCATGGATGGATCTCATGGAAGTCATGAGATGGAGAAAAAAAAAAGGAAATTTAATTTCAGTAATTTTTCATAATAACACATTTTATAATACCTACAAAAGTATCATACAATATATATTCATCAATTTTTACATTACTTTCATTTTCCAGTGACCTCTTTATGTGTCTTTCATTTGTTGATCTACAGGAGCTTGTGAGTGAGGTGCATTACTTTGTGGTGAAGGAGTACATCTCGCAGCTGATGAAGAACAACTATTCATGCAAAAACAGGAAGAATGAAAGAGCAGGCTCTAAAATGAGCGAGCAGTGGGGTGAACTCAGAGAGCTCTTCCAGGAAATGGTACACCCACCACTGTTTGTTTTCTTTTTGCTTCTCATGGTCTGCAGTCTGAGGGGTTAAGTCAACCTACACATAGGTCATTCTGTTGCAGCAGGTTCAGATCCAGATCAAGTCCAGATAAAACAATACAATACCAGGATTTACACCTTGCAACAATAACATTAACTGCAGCAACACTTCACAGTGGTCTCTTTTTGCTAAATCATTCACTCTTACCAAACAAGTGTATTGTTCTTCACTTGGGGTTTGAACCACAGGCTACTCAGTGATAGAGTCCAAAAATTAAAGTATGAACCACTGTGCTATTGCCATATTCCTCTGATAATGTAATATGGTTTTAGGGTGTATTGACAGCACAATGGTTATGCTGTTGCAGAAGTTTCATGTGACCTAATAGCACTTTTTCACCAGACAGTGTGATATGGCCCAGTATAGTTACAAATCAGTGATCACACAGTTTGTTGTCACTGACCTGTACTGTAACCATAAAGCACTCATAAGTGCATTTGGTTACCCTACTTGCCAGGATACCAAGTGAACTGAACAATGACATATGGGTGGAGCTAGACCACTGATATGTCAAATTGCAATCCAATCATCAGAACTCCGTAGAACCCCAGCTACATTCACAGGTAGGCTTAAGCAATGATACAAAGGTAGATCTCTAGATTTAGAATAGTAAATGTACCATGCTGTACCACACTGATTAAAAAGTATTCTTAAAGTCCAAAATATTCCTAAAGACTCACACTGTTAAAAAAAACTATTTTTCTGTTAGGCTCCCCATAACACTGGCCTTTTCTATTATTGTTAATATATTGTTAAACTTCTGTGGTACATCAGTGTCATTGACAGAGCTAAAGTCCAAGGCCTGGGCTTAACCCACTGTTCTACCGCCATCCTCTCTTTCTGTAGTTCATGCTAACTGAATTAAGATAGATTTTACTAGTAAAAACCACGTTTTTGGCGTATCTTGAGCAAACACTGGTTACATGGTTATGTTCAAAGTTAACATTGTGGATTTACACAGGTTCCTGACAGGCGTTCAGAACTTCTGGTGAATTGCCAGTACTTTTGGAACAAGTTTGCAATTATACCTTACTCAATCAGCTGATACGGTTATATAAGAGCCCCAGCTGTAGTATAATCTTATTAAACCTTATGTAAGAAAGGAATACTTCTCTAGTTCAGATGTTATGTTAGTAAGTCACTTTTTGTTGCATGATTGTTTCTTTACCCCTTAAAAGGCCAGGGACCAACGATAGGCCTAAAGTTTTATTATGCACTTCTACAACCTAAGAATGGCTCAAAAAGTTTTCATTGGAGTCCCTGTAGTTACTGAATAATAAGCCTTAGTATCTCACTATAGTTCAGTGTTGCGGCTCGTGTTGCTTGCTGATTCTTGACACACTCCAAAAATCCCCCAAAATGTGATTGTCGCATTTTTTTATTACATTTAAAAATATGAAAGTGAAAGGCAGAACTGCAAAGGGTGATGCAATACAGATTTCATTATTAATTATGAGGAGGCTGTGGGAATGATGTTTTCAGCCGGAGAACTGGAGTTTATCTTTTTGTGTTTTGTTATGGTTGGACACATTTTTGTTAGAAATTTACTGAACATCTCTTTTTCTGATAAAATTTTGATTGAAATCTCTTTACAAATGCTTTCTGTGTACAGTGATGATATGCATACTACATTATCTTACAGTTGTTTCAATCATTCTCCATAGAATTCTGAACAGAACTGGCTCTACCCAGTGGGAGACCACCTGAGCAAGATTGTCGGACAGAAAAATAAGAGTGAAATAAAGAATAATCTAAAGCCGCTGATTGATGACTATCCAGACATCGGGTGAGGCCCCCATTTTAATCCATACATCATAGCCAGTGGTTTTCACTGCTAGATAATATACACCAAAAGCCATTGTAGTCAGCTAATCAGAACCCTCGAGTTTAAAGGATGTTGGGTAATTTACCACAGCATGACTAAAATAATAATTTATATATGTATGAAAAACACTTATTAATAATTTTGATATGCAGAAATGTGATATACCCCAAAAACTAAAAAGAGAAGGCCACACACTGAATTTCAGAAAAAGAATACATTATAAAATTTAATAAGAAAAAGTGATTTCAGGATTACAGGAGCACAAAAAAAGGACATAATTAAAAGAATGGATAGAAATACAAAAAATAATCTTAACAGGTTAACACATTTGCACAAACATACAAGAACTCAGCTGTAAAGGCTTAACTAAGGCAAACATGAAAAAAAAAGTAGCAGACTAAAACTCTTAAGAATAAAGATAAACAGCACAGTAAAATAAAAAGCCTGGAGACGAGACGGGGTGTGTGGAGTCAATACAACTTAGAAAATACCATTTTAAGGGATTATGACACAATTATGTTCCCTGACTGAAGGTACTGAGATGTCCCCTTGAGGGTACAACCCCAGTGACAAGAGCGGTACTGCCCCAGTTTCATACCTTTTTTTGAGAGTGTATTTAAATCTGTGTTGGGTATTCCAAATTGTTTGCTGACCTTCACTGACCAGATGAATAACAGTTTGCAAAACTCTTTATGGTTAGTTCTGGATGACTTGTCTGACTTCATTGCTTTTCTGTGCCAGCAGTAAATTCTGCTTCCACAGCTCTGTGCCACTTTTGCAACAGTTTGTCAGTGTAGGACTGAATAAATTGCTCATTTTTGAGAAACCCACAAATTTGTGGTTTTCACTCCTTTTTGTATTAATTAAGTGAAATCCCAAAAATCTATTTGACAGTCTGTAATGAGTCACTCATTCTTAGCGTAAACGGTAGGAGATCTCCTTCCACTGACCTGTTAATTACAGGAAATGCTCTGAGAGAGGATTTGGAAGGTGGGTCAGTGATGGAGCCTGGACTTTCCAGTCACATTCCCAGAAGTGACCGTTTATGCTACTGTGAATTCATTAAGCCAACAATGCATGCCATCCAAATTATGCCTCATGTATCTTTGTGTTGTTTCTCCATTATCAGTAAGAAGCATCTCTCAGCCGTGCTGTACTTCCGTGGGATGATCAGGGGCAGAGAGAGACAAGTGATCCTGCAGAAGCTTACCGAGCTGAAAAGGCTCCCCAGGAATGCTGGGGACATGCAGCATGCTCTCTTCGCTGAGATACAGCCTGCAGTGAACACAGACTGTCTAGCCAACATGCCTTTCTCCTGCTTCTCTGTCCTAATCCCAGAGAGCTAGTCATAGAAAATGCTGGGAATAATGTGTTGTTCTGTATGCTACACACTCTGTCTCATGGGTTCTCAACTAGACACATGCTGGTAATTACTTTTTTGTGAGATATCCTGTTTTAATCTCTTAGAATTTTACAGATGTTCACATCCTCAGTCTTATTATTTATGAAAAACAGTGTAAATTGATTGTGTTACTTATAAGCTTTAAGAGTTATTGAGTTATTATTAAGCCTTAAGAGGAAATTCTGGAGCCAGCACATTATGACTGGTATCAGATTGATTTTCCTTTAAGTTTCCAGTGGAGAGCCCCTACTATAAGTGTGTATTACACAGGCAATTGCAACAATAGTATCAGGGCTAGTATCTCACCTGCAGTGATTTTAGGACACCAAAGTGGCCCCACTTTCAAGAGGAAGGAAATGGTTAGATGTAAAGTATGCTTCCTTCCTGTCAGTGTGTGAACCAACAGTGAAGCAAACAGAATTTTACTAAGCTTAAACCACTACATCATGAGGATTTTAACTGAGAAACCCTGTTGATAGGGCCACTCCAGAGTAGTCTAACATATCATTGTTTGATTCTAGCTGAAATGAGCTCATTATTAAAATCTTTATTTATGCAAACACTTACTTGTGTATACAATAATGTAAATAAATATAAAAGGACATTTAGAGTTCTTAAATTAAGTCATTGCTTGTTGACCCTTTCATGCAAGAGCATGTCTGTAACTTCTGAGTGTTTTAGAAAATTCTGTGGAAGCTGTTGCTTTGCTGCTTTGAAATCCTTGACTGTAGCTTCACCTACACAAATAACATTACTGAAAGTTAAAGTAAACTGTAAGAATGATTTCTAATGCATTTGATAATCATAAAGTTCCTGTGTCTGTTTAAAAATGTGATATATTTCAGATTTGTCTGCCTTTAAAGTCACACAACAACCAAAATTAAGGAACAAGAGAATAAGAAAAACGCAATATCATAGCATAATGCCACACAGAAGAAACACAGGAAGGAAAGGGACAAGGACAGAAGGAAAGGGAGAGACGAGTTAAGGAAGGGCCTGCATGGAAACAACGGTTGCCAGTTTTACAGGTAGCATATCTGTCTGGATTTAAAGGAGGCACAAACGGGAATCAGCGGACATCCTGAAGTTCAGATGCAGCACTTTGATAATGACTCACAACCAATGTTGATCTCCACTCCTGCTGTACTTGAATACAGGAAGAGAAGAAAGTGGGCACAGACATCTTTTAGCATCCATAGGCTTCCAGTATTCTGTATCCGTACAAGATTTTCTGCAATATCTTCTGTGAAGTTTATACATTTATTTTCTACACTAGCCAACCAATTGCTGATGTAGCTGTACAACTTAGAGATGTATTTTGTCATTGCCGTAGCCATACAGTGAAGTAGTTATGAAGTAGTTAGTACATACAACTTTGTTTTAGAATGTATTTGAGTATTTATTGAGTATGTTGATCAATTTTCTCAAGTCTTTAAGTCATGGAATATATTTAGGAACAGCCCTCTCATGTATCATACTGATTAAAACCTGTGGTGGGGGACAGAGCACCTGCAGGTGTCTTCCCCATCTAACACTGACTTGGTTAAAGCAGATAGCTCTACACAAATTATATGTAAATCAGACAATCTACATATACAATTGCTAAGCTATTATAATGCACGCTTGGTTCAGAAACATAACTGAACACAGTGTCATTAGTGAGATTCAGTCAGCAAAGAAAGTGTCACTTGTGCGCATCCTAAAGATGTCAGCAAGAGTCACTCTCAGTCAGGCCCAAGACCCTAAAGGTTTCCAAATGGTTTCCAAATACATTCTAAAACAAAGTCGCATGTACTAACCACTTCATGACTATTTCAGTCTATGGCTATGACAATGAAAAAACAGCTCTAATCTAATTTGTACAGCTATATCAGCAAGTATATAGCAGCAAGCTATATCAAGTGCAGCAGGAGTGGAGATCGACATTGGTTGTGAGTCATTATCCAAGTGCTGCATCTAAACCTCAGGATGTCTGCTGATTCCCATTTGTAGCCTCCTTTAAATCCAGACAGATATGCTACCTGTAAAACTGGTGACTGTTGTTTCCATGCAGGCCCTTCCTTAACTTGTCTCTCCTTTGCCTTTTGTCCATGTCCTTTTCCTTCCAGTATTTCTTCTGTGTAGCATGATGCTGTGATATTGCTGTTTTGCCATTCTCTTTTCCCTTAACTGTGGCTGTCGTGTGACTTCAAAGGCAGACAAATCTGAAATATATCACATTTTTCAACAGACACTGGAACTACATAATGATAAAACCTGAGGTCAGCCATCCAAGAATAGCACAAAGAAATAAACAGTAATTATCCCATTTCAGCAGAATATGCTGTAAGAGTAAAGTTGAAATAAACAAGATTTCCTTTTTGTCTTGGGTTCCTTTTCTGATTATTCCTGTCTGTGTTTACATCTCCTCTTATTGCACAAAGTATGCTTTTATCTCATCTGGTCCAAACTTAGACTGTCCTCGACCCTGATGTTTTACAGCAATCTAGATGCTTTCTTTATAATCCTTCCTAATATTACAATTACAGATGGTGTGCCACTCCATTGACCTTTTTGGTGCCAGGTTAAGGACTGCAGGTGTTCATTTTGTTCAAGTCAGTAAAAATGATTTTTACCCCTTAAATGGCAGTTTTATTACACAAGCTCGGCCAGTTTGTAATGAAGTCCCTGTAGTTACTGAATAAGATTAATACGTAATAAGCCTGGGATTTTAAGGGGTGAAAATGAGTGGATGTCTTGCCTTTCCTTCCTTACAATCCTCACTGGATTACACTTACTGACTTGCCACCATTTCATATAATGATCACTCTAAAGCAACAACAGTGCTACATGTTCATGCATCAGAACCCCTTGTTGAACTATTACTGCCCTGAGCATGACAGTCCAGAGATGAAAGAACACCATCACAGTTTCCATTAAACGTTTTTTCTGTTTAATCTGTAATTTGGTGTTCGTAGCTCTAAAATTTAGGAAGGAGTAACATGTTTCAACACTGTCAGGAAAAGGGCACTTTACAGGTACATTTCAGTCCCTCAGGGTACAAACAATGTCAATGTCCCCCTAAAAGAACAAAATTATATGTAAGGCCCAATTGTGTATCATAAAGGTGCTCTACATTTATTATCCCAGTGGAAAGGTACATATGTAATGAAAAAGGGATAAAGGAAGAATAGAGGTGTGAAAGTAGAGGAGTGTTTTGCACTTAAGAAAGTGATCTTAAAAATGGAAAGAGCTGTGTTTTGTACAATAGAAAAGGTCTGTTATTTAAACTGTATAGACACATTCCCTAAATTGGTAGCTTCAATCAAGAACTTAAGACTGGAATAGTATAAACAATCCAGGGTGCATTTTGACTCCTTTCTTGAATTATATTCATATTCTATACATTCAGAATATATTCAGTGGGAACAGTCCTTTCACATGTCCACACAAACTGATGAAAAATCCTGAAACTGAGGCCATAAACAGTAATCACACCATTCTAAAAGTATACAGAACAAAACCTGGAAGTTGAAATGAATATTTCCTCTTTTTCAAGTCTTCATATATTCAAGTCATCCTCATATTGCACAAACTGTCTTCATCTGCTACAGGCTTAGGCTCTACTTGACCTTAATATTGCACAAGGGCTGCTCTGTGAAATCCCCCCATGATGAAATGTCTGTGTATGTGTTGGTGTGATATGAATCTCCAGCTCTCTTCATTGTCCCCAAAGTATCGAAATATCTGTAAATGTTGGACTTGATGATGCTGTACTGTGTGGATTTTTAGTGTGTGATTTTTTAAATAGAGAACAAGAAGACATTATTAGCCACACAAGCTCTTTTTGTGTTGCTTTAAAAGACTAAAACACTAAAACAGTTTTTTAAAGGGCGATGTCTTAAAGCTTATTGTCAGCTCTGTTTCCTGTCAATAAAGGTTTCAGAGGACAGGAATGACTTGTGGCAATAAATACATGTCAGCACTTCAACTGAATGACTGTTATGAGTAATGCAATTTTACATTTTCAGGAAATATTGCATTAAGTTTACACTAATCTTTATTTTAAACGCAGGTTTGTGCATCTACAGTTGACCTCTACTGCAGTGTTTGGGAAAATGGGTTGCAGAGATGAATTTTGTTAGCATCAGTGAGGCTTTTTTTTTCTTCTTCTTCGAGGACAAAAGCATTACGCACAAAGACACATGTGTAACCACAGCATAAACCTCCATCACATGACTTTCTATAAGCTGTGAAGCAGTTACACCAAACGTCTTTCACAAGAGAGGACTCCTGTGCTGTAATATGGCATCCTGCTTACCTTTCCTGAGGCTTTTAACCTATTTTCGCTCACAGCATCATAATGATGGTGATGAGGAGAAGGAGGAGGAGCAGGGTAAGAGCTTGTGTTAATCTGATATAGGCTTACATGTGGCAAATATTACAGTCTAGATTAGACTGGGTTAAAGACATCGACGTTGTTCATTAGCTGCTATAAACCACGTGTAAAACTCTTGAATATCCAGCCACGCCTACAGAACCGCTAAGCGCATGTAGGCCATTGCTCTGTTAAAATAACGGGTATCTTCTAAAAAACTAGTCTAGCACCGAATGAGAAGCGCAGATGTTTCCTAATTGTCAGGCACTCGTTTGCATTGCCAGGAAAGATGCTCGTTGATATATAACGACCATCAACTTTACCACCCGTTTTTCGACCAGCCCCGCCCTCCTGCGCAACCATTGGTTCACTGACCGTCAACCAAAGCGTTTTGAAACCGTAAAAAGTGCCTGTAAGTAAGAACTACTGGCCAATCCCAGCACAGTGGGGCGGGGTGTGTCGGAAGACGGGTATGGAAAAAAAAAAAACGCTTCCCGTGACCAGCTTTCCAGACAGCAGAATGAGTTGATGGGAATTAAAAACAGTTCACGGGAAAGTCTCTGCCAGAGCGCCAAGTCTTCCCCCTCCCAGCAAGCGTCATTAGTGTAGGGGGGTTTGCATAAAAGAGGAGAGGAGATGAAACAGAGCAGGGAGATTAAGCCGAGCCGGTAAGTGCCATAATACTCCTTTTCTCAGTGTCAGAAGCCTTTATTTTAACTGACCAATAATAATAATATAGAGGACTACAGGACATGTTCAACTTGTTTGTATATGTTTAACTATATAACACATTGGTCATTTTTACTTTATTCATGCTGACAAATATTTTTTACAAAACCAAAAACTCTCTTCTTACATCCCTACTAATGAAGCCTTTATTTTTTTAAATAGCTGTGAGTTTTTAATTAAATACTAATTAAATAGTAATAATTAAATTAATACAATGTGGATTGTTATTGTTGTTTGTTTGTTTTCTAATGTTCTAATGTATATATATATTGCTCTTATAACCCTGCTCTCTTCTGAGAATATTGTTGTCATTTATTGTACCAAATTACTGTCATTTAAGCACTGTTTCCACCTGTGGGTGTTTGTGTGACTTTGTTAATGTTCTCATTTAATTCTTTCTGTCTTCCAGCGAAGATGACTGTCGAACCACCATCCACCTTAGAGAGAGCCGTCTCATCATCTAAACCCAAGTTTCCAAAATTTCGAAAAGTGAACTTACCATTTTTCAAAAAGAATTTACAAACAAAGAATAATGGCAACCAGACTTCAGGTAAGAAAACTTTACCACTCATCTAATTTCCCACCACATCAGGATGCCAATATTTTGGTCAAACATCTTTAAATGATTAAAGGTTTTATGTTGTTTATACTGATGTTGTACACATCTTATTTATAATTTTATGTTATTTCAGTGCTGTAAGTGTGAAAGTTCAGGATGTCCTGGCGTCCAAACGAATTCTCTTTGTTTCTGTACCTTTCAGAGATTCCTTTGACTTTTAAACAGAACCTAAAAGAGCAGCACTTTGCAGTGGCAGGGAAGCAGCTGATAAACCGTGAGGAGCGTCTGTTTTCAGTGAAACAAGATGGGGTGGGGTCTAATAAGTCCCTGGTGGAGGAAGAGGAGGATTATGAGGAAAGTCTGAGGAAAGACTTTGAAGACCTTTTGGAGGAGGTATGGTCAACATTGGAGAATTCCTTCGAGGTCCGAACAGAGAACGAGAAAGAGGCGCTAAAACAGGCAGTTCTGGTCATACAACAAGAGGAGGAGCAGGACAGGAGATGGGAAGGGGTAGCAGAAAAAGAGCGCCCTCCATGGAGGCCTCGGTGCTGCAGGTGGACGCACGACTCTCTGCTTCAGAATATAGTTCAGCGGCGAATGGAAGAGGCAAAGTTAGACTCAAACGCTGACATTAAATCTTCAATCCAAAAGGAAATCATAGGCAAAGGTAAACAACTTAAGGAGGACCTGCTACACATTGTAGAACATGTGAGGAGCTGCTACCCAGGAGAGAATGTGTGCCAACCGTATGCCAAATTATACCATCAAGCCTTTTGTGCCAAACTCAGGGAAATCACTGACTATGGACTCAGTGATGATGACTGCTCACATGTGCTGCAGTGGGTGAACATACATTACCCCAGGTAAGGCAGGAGATCTCATGTTGTGGCATTTTATAACTGTAACAAATGAACCATAATCTACTGTATATTCCATTACTGAGCCATGCTCTGCTTTTTTGTAGTATCATGAGGCGTAAAGAGCTTAAAGAGGTTATTGAATATGAACAGCTGGAAGCACTCCTACCTGAAAACATGCTTGCACCACTGGAGGAGCAGTATTTGACTCAAATAGAGGTATATTATCATTTAAAATCTCTTAAACAGTACTTATAATTAATTACTCAGCTGCTGAGATCTTTTGGTGTGTATGTGTTTTGATCTTTGTCTTTTCTCCATGTTTCTAGAATGAGGTGCAGACATGGTGCCAAAATATTTTGAAAGAGGAGAAAGCTGAGCCTGAATTGAGGGATGGATGCTACTTCAGCCCTCTGGCCATCGATGTGATTGAGGTACTACTGAATGTACAGTCAAATGCAGTGCTATGGGAAAAAACAGTGCTGTGTACAGTGATTGTGTGATATTCTGATTGAAAAAGACTTTCTGTCTTTCTCTGGCAGTGTGTCCATGGTGCTATGACGTCCGCACAGAAAGTTCTGGGCTCTTGTTCAAAGTCTCAGAGGATCACACACCAGATTAAAGAATTCCTCATTAAGTGAGTCATTAATTCTTGCATCACATTCATAATTCACATTTTAAAGTCACAATCAAACTTGCTTTGTCATGTTTCTGATAAATTTTGATCTTTTCAGTTACCAGGATTACCTTAAGAATGTGACTGAGGATAATCAGGGGAACACTGACGCTGTACTGAAGGCCAACCTTCGGTGTATCAGACAACTCAGGTGAGCATCCAGAAATATTTTGCTGCAAATTACATCTTTGAGATGATTCCTGCGTAACACGTTGTTTTTTTCTTAGGGAACACATAAGAAAGAATCAAGAACTCTTTCCTGCACATATCAGGACTGACTGCATGGATTTGCTCACAAACATAAGAGAGCTTTGCCATGGCTATTTCACCACGTCTATACATAAAGATCTGAAGGTAAGTCAGATCTAATCAATTTATTTATTTTATTATCTGATATACTGATTAATGCCCTCTGCTCTCTTGCTGCAACAACTATGCTTTACACATCTTATTTCCACATCTTTTAATATCAGTTCACTTTCAGTTCTCTTATTCAGCTGAAGAAATGTCGAGGACACAGTTTTAACCTGTTTGTGTGCTTCCACAGGGGAAGTATTCCAAACTGGGCACTCGGGAGTGGCTTAAGCACAGTGAAAAAGTGTGTGGTGAGCTGCTTGAAGGAGTGGACACACACATTCAGAAACTTACTAACTTGGACAAAACATGCCTTCAGGTACAGAGTGTGTAGATGTATTAACAAATACATGAATATGATGAATATGAACATGAACATGATTTCTGCATTAGGACATAGACTTGGGACAGAGTTGTGGAGTCTGATGATTGACTGACTGTCTGATTGATTGATTGACAGGACCTGCTCAGTCATCTTCACAAACAAGTGCTAGCAGAGTATGTGAGGAAAACGATGAAGAAGAAGATCAAACTTGGAGATGAGAAGAAACAACAACAGGCAGCTAAAGCGTTACATGACAACAACCAGAAAATACACACCCTGTTTACTGAGGCTGTAAGTATATACATATACATATATATACTTTTCACACACAAAACATCAAAACATAAAAAATTATGTTTTTTGACAATTTTATTTGATTTCATGAACAGGGGTCAAACTTGTATGACCTGAAAGACGTCCTTCCAAGACTTGCTGAACTGCTGACAATAAAGGATCCACAGTTTATTGAATTAGAGCTTGTGAATATATCCAAAAGCTACTCCGACTTCAGGTACAGCCTGAACATTTCCAAACATTTCCAAACATTTTAGCTCTTTGAGCACATTTAGGTTAAGTATAACCTTTGCACTTTGGTAACAAGCTGTTCTGATCTTTGGCCTTTACAGTGAAGCTCATGTCTGCGCCTGGCTGCATCTCAAGGCGACCCTCTCTACCTCAGAGCTCAAAATGATCAAGAAGACTTTCTCAGAGTTACGGGAGCTAAACACACCAAAGGAGACTGAGAATCAGAAGCTGGATCCGCTCTACTCAAGCAGAGATTTCTTCTCTAAAGTGCTTGTGAAATAGGCTTGATGTACTGCACAACAGTCCCTCAGCCACATGCTGAGTTGTATGTAAAGTGTTTTGTAAAATGCACTGTGAATCTGCTTAATATTATTTCATTGTGTACGGATTTCAATGTTTTTTTTCAATCAATTTTTATATTTTTTGTAAAAAAATAAGCTATAAATAAGCTATAAATAGTTTTTATTTATGTTTTTTTGTGTGTCATACTTGTCTCTTTTTCATTTTAATATTCGTTTGGACTGAAACATGTAAAATCTGTACAGTCTGGAATTACTTTAAATTAGTATTGAAACAGATTAAACATTTCAGTCATGTTAAATAAATATCCACATCCTGCTTCATTGTGTTGGGTAATGCAGAGTTTGAATGTGTTGGATAATAAATTAACCAGACATTAACACTTATCCTGTCTTTTCTGGTGTATGGCTGTAAGCCAGTGGAAAAAGGCCCAAATCTAAAATAGGTGACTCGATATCAGTAATTTGTGTGCATGGGAGTTTCCTTTATGACTACAACAGGCTCAGTTCAAGATGTTATGATCGACACAATAATATCCGAATTCCATTCACCTGCGGAATGTTTAGTCAGTAATGCAGCATCCAAAAGCCTGCAACAATCACAGGAAACACACTATTTCTTTTCCAAACAAATCTTTCTAACTTGCAACACTAGTTCCAGTACAGACAAAAATACTCTCCCCTAAACGATTTACACATCCAGTCCTGGAAGAGATGGATTTCGTAGAGGTGTTTAGACACAGATTACGGAATATTTTCTGCTTGAAGTGAAGCATATCCATGTGTGGGAAATTTCACAAAGCAGGATTTTTTGTTTGATAACTTCTGCCAAACTTATCAAATAGCAGGAAAGGTTAGGGACATTCTGAACGGACCGCACTTTTGGCCTTCTTTTATGGAGCCCCTTTAGAAATCATAATTTGTGAAATGCCCTTTGATGTGCTATATCTAATGTTATGTACTGAGAGTTACCTCTGAAGAGATGTAATGAACATGTTTCATTGGACCTCTGGGCCTCTGAGCATTTTTTTTCTTAGCATTTACATACCTGACAGGATACAGTTGTCATTTCACACTATAAAACTTCAGAACACAAGTACTGAACAAATACAGGATGATGTAGTTTTAGGTAATTGGTTGTGTGTATGTATATTTAAACTTAAGAAATCAATATTATAACTAATGTACTGTTTATATTTAGAACTTATTGTCTTCTACAGCAGTCATTAGGGTCTAGCGAGCAGTATTTAGACAGTGGAGTGAAACAGAATGTTATATATATGAAAGCAGCTGTTACACAAATAACTTCAGTGAACAGAAATTCTAGCCATTCATTCCCTGGATTTTATGTAATCGAAGGATAAGAATTTATCTGTCCTCCTTCAGTATAACATCCTGATGTACTTTTTATGATCCTCCTCGTGTGGTAATCACTTTGAGCTTCCCTGTAGAGCAGGATGTTCTGCAGTGCAGTCAAGATGTGCTTCTGTATGGGCAAAAGGAGCTTCTGCTTTGACTTCTCAAACCAGTCAGTCACGCTTCTCAAACCAGTCATGTATCAATACCACTTTTTCCCTTCCGTTGATCGCTGATCTTTAAGTATCGGTCAATACCGAGTACCAATACCAATACTAACTCTATCTAACTTAACTTGCTCAAGTCCTGATATTTACATAATTCCACTTTTTTAACATTTTATTTTGGCAAAAGCTGTGTTCTGTGTAACAAATAAAACATACTAAGCATGTGTGTGTAAAACCATTTTAAATACTTGAGAAACCTTATGTTATTTTCTGTGATACCGTTAAATTGGGACACATTTACTCTAAAAGGTTTGTATCTTTACTCTAAAAATGGACCTAATAATAAAACAGAAAGCTAAAATCCAGAAGGTGAGAGCAGACATAGAGAAACCAGACAGAGAAACATGCTGAGAATTGCGTGGGGTTCTGACTAACAGTACTTCACCAAATAACGGCGTAAAGACGTTTCTCGAAGGGCAGGTAATGAGGCTGGAAGGGCCAACTGTTGGGGTTGATCAGGAGTTACCATAGAAACAGGTAAGTATTCTGGTAATTGGGACTTCTGATTGCCAGTATTGGGACTGTCGGGAGTGAATGTGACTGGGGACAGGGGCCCCTGGTGTCCAGTCCTGGAACTGCTGGGAGAAGATATGACACATTTGTTCTATAAGAGGGGTGCACAACTTCGGTCCTGGAAGGCCAGTGTCCAGCACAGTTTGGAGGTTTCCCCCCTAAAAGACACCCACTAAATCTGGCAATTAACAGATAAGTGTAATCAGGTGTGTTGGAGCAGGTAGATCACCAAACTGTGCTGGACACCGGCCCTCCAGGACCGGAGTTGTCCACCCCTGTTCTACATGGTAAATCGCCTTCCACATCTTTTTCACATTTTCATTGTGGTACACAAGGAGGTACAAAATACTACTTACCACATACATGCATATCTTGGAAGAAATATAGACTATTATATAAAAACCTGTCCTGTACATTTAGGGTTTTTTTTTTGCTTGTTTTTTCTGGTGCTAACACATTCTTCAACTCGTCAGTTGATTAAGCCTTTCTTGAGTTGAAATGAGTGTGTTAGAGCAGGTATGTGCAAGTTAGGTATGATTTTAATCTTTTGCAAAAGTTAAAAGCGTAGTTGTATTTTCCAATGATTATTCTCATAATATCCACAGAATAAGTGATGTGGTTTGTTTTACATTTTTTAATTGTCCAGCGTACATCAGTTAAGATGTCTCTTGTTTCTCTGCCTTTCCTGGAATCCTGCGTGCACATCTAGCTGTTCTCTTTCAATTTAAAGCACTATGATGAATGATTTTGATTATAATTTTACTGGTATGTGATTTAAGGGCAATATTTTGCACACTCTTTCTAGTGGGATAGAACCTAGGGCTATGTAACGGATGTCAAACCAAAAAAAAATGAATGTAATTCATTAAACTATGCAAAATTTCAGAGCTGTGCTCCACATTGGTTTTAGTCACACATTATCCCATCCAGGTCTAAATTGTTTAACTGCTTGAAGAATGACTGAACTGAGATAAAATATCAACTGGGTATAAATACATAACTAATAACAACTAATAATGTTTCAGTTTAAATCAACAGCTTAATTTACTGGAGGATGTACTATTTTATGCAAGATCAGGAAATCTTTCATCTTTGAAATTGAGGTTTATGGAGTTTTCCTGCATTTGTAGCAAAGCTGATTCCTGTACTTTTAAAATGTGACACCACATATGTAGAGGCATTCAAGATGACTGAGAGGAGAGAACACTGCCAGCACACAGAGCTGCATGTAGCAAATTATATTGAGTCATCTTCATTCATTTACAAATGAACTAAAGAAAATGGCCTGAGGGAGGAGCTGACAAGCTAGCTATTCCTAGATAAACACATACTGTGTTTACTGTTTTCTTCTTTTATTTTGCATCTGTTTATTAAACCTATTGAGTATATTTTATCTCAAGTGTCTCTCAGCTAGCTACTTTAGTTAACAGGTGTTGCTCATAGCCTATGGTTTACCTGTTTAACATATAGGCTAGTTTCATCACTGTTTGGGAGATAAACAGCCATATATGGTTGTGATTTGGGAAATCTGGTCTAAAACCAGTTCCCCGTTAACTCTGTACAGTGATTCTGTTGTGCTTTTGTGTTTTAAGTGTACTGGCCTAATCTGATCTGATCAGACTGGAGTATGAAGTTCTTTTCTTGCATACATGCTGTGTACAGACTAAACAGAGCTCACTTCACATCAATAAAGAGCCATCAAAGACATCAGGGCATCACTCAAACAGAGTTTAAACAGTGCTGTGCTATAATATTCAGATCATCATTCAGTCTGATTGTAGAAAAAAACTGTACAGTTGCCACGTCTGGAGTTCCTCTTACTTTAAAAATGCCTTTTCAAAAATACATTTACTCCTCATTATTACATCTCACCTCACAGATGATACTACATCATCAGAGACTTTATTTTGTCAGTTGATCACATAACTCTGCCTAATTCCTCTTTCTCTCTCTCCATCTCTCTTGCTGTAAATAAATGCAGGTAAAGTTACACGTTTTCTACTTAGTTTTCTATTATTGGAATTGCATATAGAAAAATACTTACCGCATTACGAAATACTCTTTAAAATCTTCTAGAAACTCTGGAGAGAACAAAATTCATCAGGAATGCATTATCAGCCTGAGAGGGGGGTGCTTTCTGTGATCCAGAGGAGAGCTGATGCTGGCGAGACGCTGTCCGGAGCACTGCAGAAACAAAGAATGAGAAAAAATGGTCATGTAAAATGAAGCTGAAAAGCCACATGTTGAGGAGGCAGGGTTTGTAACTGAGATTGCACTATGACTTATTAAAAATTGTTAAAAGATTTATTGTTTTATTACCTAATGAAGGTGTAAGTTCATTAGCTGACAACCACTTCTAATGAACTGATACTTTATTCAGTGATTAAACTACAAAACATAAGGAGAAATAATTGCTTCTTGTCCTTTGCTTCTATAAACTGTGTCACTGTGATGAAGCTTCTCTGTGTCTCGATGTTCAATGATGTTAAATCACTTCGAAAGTAAATTCAGTTTTGTATATGAAATACACAAACAACGTATATCATGATTTCCACCCACTGCAATCAACCACGTAAACGGGTTAACTGCTACTGCCAGTTCCACTTCAAGTTGTTTTGAATTCTACAGAAAGTATCTTGTGTTATTTAAACACCTACTCTACAAAATCCTTCTCTTCCTGGATGTGTAAATCATTTAGGGAAGAGACTTTGTAGCTGTGCTGGAAGCAGCATCACAAATAAGAAATCAGCCCTTGTTTGTAACAGAAGTAGTGTCTTTCCTGTGATTTCTATACTGCAGGCTTCTGGTTCAGTCCAAATGAATACCAGAATGACCCTGCAAAAAGGCAAATGCAAGTATTACACACAGACATTTATGTAAAAATATTTATATTAATGCGTATTATTACCAAAAAATTTAAAAAACAGCATTGAAAAAACAAAGCATTGTAATGCATTAACAATGATATGAAATTAAATAGATCTACAGTGCATTTCATAAAACATTTTAAATACAACTCAACATGTGGATGAGGGACTGTTGTGCAGCATAACAAAGGCCTGTTACACAAGCACTTTAGAGAAGAAATCTCTGCTTGAGTAGAGCGGATCCAGCTCCTGATTATCAATTTCTTTTGGTGTGTTTAGCTCCCTTAACTCTGAGAAAGTCTTCCTGATCATTCTGAGCTCTGAGGTAGAGAGGGTCGCCTTGAGATGCAGCCAGGCACAGACATGAGCTTCACTGTAAAGGCCAAAGATCAGAACAGCTTGTTACCAAAGTGCAAAGGTTATATTTAACCTAAATGTGATAAAATGTTTGGTAATCTGTACCTGAAGTCAGGGTAGCTTTTGGATAGATTCATAAGCTCAAATTCAATAAAGTGTACAGCTTTCAGTGTCAGCACTTCAGCAAGTCTTGGCAGGACGTCTTCCAGGTCATCCATTTTTGACCCCTGTTCATGAAATCAAATAAAAGAGAATACCAATCAATCAATCAATCAATTAGTCAGTCAATCAATATATACACACTAGCATTCGAAAGTGTTCAAGTATTATTTGTCATTATGTGTAAGTAGTGTTATAACTTAGTGTTGGAGGCTTATATAATTGAATAAACAAAAGAATAGATTTTTGCATGGTGCTTTCGAAATACGTATATTCATGTGTTTTATGCTAAGATCAGAAATCATCCCTTCATTCATTCAGTTTCCGATCAAAACGGCCAGTTCACAGGGAATTACTCAGAAGCCTCCAACACAAGGCCCAATCCCATTTCTTCATTTTAACCCTACCCCTTGTTTTCGAGTGTCACCCTAACCTCCTGGAACTCAGTTACAAGGGATAGAGGTTGAAATCTTGCCCTACGAAATGTGACAACCCTCAAATTACACTGCTTCATTAACAGGCTGTTAGAGGTGCTCTGTAGGCGACCTGGCCTGTCTTCAGTGATAGCAGAGAAGGGAAAAGTTCACCAACCTCGCCGCGGGGCTTTAGTTACATTTAGGGCATCATATGCTTTCAAAGAAGGGTATAAGACAATTCATTATTATCGCCCACCGCTAATTCTTTGGTGATACGAAGCTGAAGTCAGCTATTTACCAGCTTCTTGTTCGAATTTTCCCGTTCCACCTTAAATGGTGCAGCGATTACATTCTGGCACTTCAGGCATCAGGACTGCTGGACTATTTAAGGTGGAGCGAGAACGTTAGCTAGCTAGCTAACATTAGCATGCTATTAGCGATTTTTTATGCTTGTTACGAAGAAAACGACCATAATCCACAACATTAAACGACATTAAACTAAGATACTACAATGGTTATCGTAATTTTTTAACGGAGAAAATACTTAAATTTGTGGGTTTCTTTGGTCACTCGCGCAGCCATCTTGCCGTTTTTTTTCCCTCACAACACTCCGTTTGGAGTGTGCCTCAGAAAAACCTCCGTTTGGAGGGCCATGTAGCCCTAACACTTTACCCTATCCCTCTGTCTCAACAAAAATTGCGACACCCTAATCCTAGACGAGAACGTGCAAAACAGAGGGCTAAGGGCTGAGTGGTAGGGGCAAGGAGTGAAACGAGATTGAGCCTAAGTACATCATTTTTGCTGTTGTGCACCCTACGTCTACTTTAACTCTTCCATCTTTCCAATCTTCCAAACTAGGTTACAGCTGTGTCCCCCTTCAAAGAGCCCCTAACATTAACACAAGCAACTACCAAACACACCTTAGCTGTAGCTGCACTGCAATTTTCTTTCTCATGTAGCATCTAAAACGTCTAAATGAAATACTTCTGAGAAGAACAGATGTAAGATAATTCACTAGCAAAAAGGAAGAGAAAAATCAAAGGAAAAAATTAAAAACATTTTTTTTTTTTAAATTAGGTCTCAGAAAATTATTAAACGATGTCGAGAAAATGGGACGCATAACAGCCATGTAGGACCTGGAAGACCATCAAAACTGTCAAAATCAGATGAACAGAACTTAAAGGTGTTTAATAGAAGCATAGAAAGACATCCCTTCTTTGAAAAAGTGAAAGCAAGTCTAGTGAAAAGAATATGAAAAGAATAGAAGCTGTAATAAAGGCAAAACTCTGCAAGCCGAAAAATTTGGTATTATGTTTAGTTTTTGAGACTGTTGTGTAATTTTTTGTTAAATGTATGTTTTGTACTTTTTCCTGACATTGAACAATTTGTAACTTAATGGTTGTTTTGACTGGAAAAAAAAATGAACAGATACTCTCCAACTTTTGCCTAGCACTATATATGTGTGTGTGTGTGTGTGTGTGTGTGTGTGTGTGTGTGTGTGTGTGTGTGTGTGAGAGAGAGAGAGAGAGAGAGAGAGAGAGAGAGAAGAGAGAGAGAGAGAAAGAGAGAGAGAGAAACTTACAGCTTCAATAAACAGGCTGTGTATTCTCTGGTTGTTGTCACATAATGCTTCAGCTGCCTGTTGTTGTATCTTCTCATCTCCAAGTTTGATCTTCTTCTTCATCAGTGTCCTTACATACTCTGCCAGCACTTCTTTGTGAAGATGACTGAGCAGGTCCTGTCAATCAATCAATCAATCAATCAATAAATCAATCAATATGCCGCCATCATTCCATCCCAAATATATGCAGAAGCCAGTATATTAATCTATTTGATAATAAATCTACACACTCTGTACCTTAAAGCATGTTTCATCCAAGTTAGTGAGTTTCTGAATGTGTGTGTCCACTCCTTCAAGCAGCTCACCACACACATGTTCACTGTGTTTGAGCCACTCACTAGTACCCAGTTTGGCATATGTCCCCTGTGGAAGTAAACAAACACATGAACAGGTTAACATTTTATCTTCTACAGGTCACTGGCCTAATAAGTGAATTAACATCAAAACAAGATCTGATAGCCACTGCAGAACGAGTACTGACAAATAAAGGGAATAACCAATAAAAGAGGTAAATTGCAGTTAGCTGAGAAAAGCTAGGAGTAACTAATAATCAGTTAATGAAGTAAATACATTTACTGGATCTGACTTACCTTCAGATCTTTCTGGACAGACTTGGTGAAATAGCCATGGCAAAGTTCTCTTATGCTGACCAGCAAATTCATACAGTCGGACTTGATATGTGCAGGAAAGAGTTCTTGATTCATTGTCATGTATTCCCTGAGGATAAAACAAAAAGTCTTACACAGGAATCATCTCAAAGATATGATTTAATACTGAAAAACTCTACCGTCAACATCTAAATGCTCACCTGAATTGTCTGATACACAAAAGGTTGGCCTTCAGTACAGCGTCAGTGTTCCCCTGATTACCCTCAGTCATGCTCTTAAGGTAATCCTGGTAACTGAAAAAAAAGAAAAAAATTCACAATTATGACTAAGGCAAGTTTGATTTTGTCTTTAAAAATGTAAAGTATGATGTATGAAACTGTAATACAAGAAATATTTGAAACCAGGTTCCAAGAATTATCGACTTACTAAATGAAGAATTCTTTAATCTGGTGTGTGATCCTCTGAGGCTTTGAACAAGAGCCCAGCACTTCCTGTGCTAACTTTATAGCACCATGGACACACTGCCAGAGAAAGACAGAAAGTCTTTCTCAATCAGAATATCATATAATCACTTTACACAGCACTGCTTTTTCCCTTTACATAGCACTGCATTTGACTCTACATTCAGTAGTACCTCGATCACATCAGTGGCCAGAGGGCTGAAGTAGCATCCATCCCTCAATTCAGGCTCAGCTTTCTCCTCTTTCAAAATATTTTGGCACCATGTTTGCAGCTTATCCTTGGAAAATGAATAAGAAAGAATAAACAAATGTCAAAACACATACAAGTCAAAAGATCTCAGCAATTGAGTAATTAATTATAAGTACTGTTTAAGAGATTTTAAATGATAATATACCTCTATTTCGGGCAAACACTGCTCCTCCAGTGGTTCAAGCATGTTTTCAGGTAGGAGTGCTTTAAGTTGTTCATATTCAATAACCTCTTTAAGCTCTTTACGCCTCATGATACTACAAAAAAGCAGAGCATGGCTCAGTAATGGAATGTACAGTAGATTATGGTTCATTTGTTAATGTAGATTTGAGTTATAAAATGCCACAACATGAGATCTTCTGCCTTACCTGGGATAATGTATGTTCACCCACTGCAGCACATGTGAGCAGTCATCATCACTGAGTCCATAGTCAGTGATTTCCCTGAGTTTGGCACAAAATGCTTGATGGTATAATTTGGCATACAGTTGGCACACATTCTCTCCTGGGTAGCAGCTCCTCACATGTTCTGCAATGTGTAGCAGGTCCTCCTTAAGTTGTTTACCTTTGCCTATGATTTCCTTTTGGATTGAAGATTTAATGTCAGCGTTTGAGTCTAACTTTGCCTCTTCCATTCGCCGCTGAACTATATTCTGAAGCAGAGAGTCGTGCGTCCACCTGCAGCACCGAGGCCTCCATGGAGGGCGCTCTTTTTCTGCTACCCCTTCCCATCTCCTGTCCTGCTCCTCCTCTTGTTGTATGACCAGGACTGCCTGTTTTAGCGCCTCTTTCTCGTTCTCTGTTTGGACCTCGAAGGAATTCTCCACTGTTGACCATACCTCCTCCAAAAGGTCTTCAAAGTCTTTCCTCAGACTTTCCTCACTATCCTCCTCTTCCTCCACAAGGCTCTTGCTGGATCCCACCCCATCTTGTTTTACTGAAAACAGATGCTCCTCACGGTTTACCAGCTGCTTCCCTGCCACTGCAAAGTGCTGCTCTTTTAGGTTCTGCTCAAAAGTCAAAGGAATCTCTGAAAGGTACAGAAACAAAGAGAATTCATTTAGACAGAAGGACAACCTGAACTTTCATTCACAAAGCATGCACAGAACACTTACAGCAGTAAAATAACACAAAATTATATACAAGATGTGTACAACATCAGTGTAAAAACACAATCCATTTTATTATTTACAGATGCTTGGCCAAAATATTGGCATCCTGATGTGGTGGGAAATCAGGTTTCTTACCTGCAGGCTGTATGTCATCATTCTGCACTTCTTCACAGTCACACACACATTTTCTGTGCCACTCATCCTGCACTTCTTCAGTATTCAGCAAATTTTTCTTGAAAAATGGTAAGTTCACTTTTTGAAATTTTGAAAATTTGGATTTAGATAATGAGATGGCTCTCTCTATGGTGGATAGTGGTTTAATATTCATCTTCATCTTCTCTGTAAGACAAAAAGAATTTTTGAGAACATTAACAAAGTCACACAAACATCCACAGGTTGGAATAGTGCTTAAATGACAACAGCATGGTACAACGAGCAATACTGTAAAATGAGAACGGAGATATTAGCTCAGCTCATAGCTTTTAAGTCAAAAGACAAACAACAAAAGTAACAATTCATATTGCATGTGAGATTTAAAAACTCTGAAAATATTTTCCAGCATGAACAAAGAAAAACTGAACAAAACAGCTGAACACGTCCTGTAGTCCTCTCCGTTATTTTAGTGTCAGGTCTTGGTGCAGAACATAAACAGATACAGAGATTGAAACGTATAAAGCTGTCAGTTTACATAAAAGCTGATGACAATGAGAAAAAGAGTATTATAGTACTTACCGTCTCTGCTAAGTCTCAGTTATCTACTTGTTCTGTCCTCTTTTATATATGCATCCCCACTACACCAATGATGTTTGATGGGAGGGGGGAAGATTTGGCGCTCTGGCCAGCACTTTCTCTGGAGCACAGTTTAAGATTCCCGTAAACTTCTTCAGATTTTTTCCACGCCTTCTTGCGCTGGGACTGGCTAGTATATCTTACTCGCAGGCCAGTCGCTGTTCTACAATGCCTGGGTTTGAACAGAGGTCTCCAATCGTAGCAGAGCAGGGTGGGTCTTGTCGGAAAAAGGGTGGTGAAATTGATGCTTCTTATGTAACAAATTTCCCAGGAATACAGCTGAGTGCCTGTGAATTGGGATACCTCTGGTTCTCATTAGATGCTAGGTTATTCCTTTCAGAGGCATCCGGCAGAATTTATTGTATTTTACTGTTATTTTGAAAGAAAAAGCATGTGTTCATTCTGATTTCTATGACCCTATAGACTACGCAGAACTGTAAACATTGTCATTTTTACATGTGGCTGTGATAGCCTAATGAAAAAAATAAACATTGTTGTTTTTAACCCAGTCTAGTCTAGACTGTTATATTTGCCACATTTAGGCCTTTTTACCAGATTAGTTACCCCCGTCATCATCATGACGCTGGGAATGAAATCAGGCAAAAAGCTTAATGCAGGAAAGCCAGCAGCCATGCTACAGCACTGAGCCCTCTGTCATGAGAAAAATGTGGTGTAAGTGTCCTTCAAAGTTGCCTTATAGAAAGTGATCACTGTATGAATGTAATGTAGGTTTAGAGAGGGAGGATATACATTGCGGCTTTATATATGGTGGCTCAACATTTAAGAGGCTAAATATCTGTTTTTCAGACTCACCCCACCATATTACTCATTCTGCAAATCTGAAAAAGTTTATTTTGCCTTCACTTCTTAGACTTCTCTGCTATTTCCAGGGGTGGAAAGCTACAAATGACATTTACTCTCATCACACACATTTTCTAAGCCACTTATCCTCCTGGGTCGCAGGGGGAGCTGGAGCCTATCTCAGCAGTCATTGGGCAGACCCTGGACAGGTCACCAGTCCAGTCCGGACACAGGAAGAACATGCAAACTCCACACAGAAAGGACCCTGGTCAGGAACTGAACCCAGGCCCTTCTTGCTGTGAGGCGACAGCACTACCCACTGCGCCATCATTAATTAATTAATAATCAAATATCATACTTCAAGTTTTAATGACATTACATAGTAACGATAACTATGCGTATCAGTTCATAAACCAACGAGAAGAAAACACAATTGAATTTAAAAGATTCCATCCTGAAAGCCATTCAAAAACAGAGCAGCTCCTATAAATACTTCAGTCCTGATGAGTTCAGAGACAGTAAGCTTAATGGAGAAAGAAACTAAGAAAGAAAGAAAGAGGAGAACATTATTAACAGGCTTGGGATGTAACTGAATAGAAGTATTGGAAACACATTCAAAATAGTAAAACTAAGTATCAGTCCAGTTACATATGATGACTGCAGTAACCGAACAATAGAACATATGCCTAAGATCACCATGTGCAATGTGGAGGATCAGCGGTGTGGTGTAAATCACACCGTCACTGGACTCTGGAGCAGTGGAAATACGTTTTCTGGCATGATGAATCTTACTTCACTGTCTGGCACTCTGAACTGGCAGGAGATTTGCCTGACCAAATGTAGAGTGCCAGCTGCAAAGTTTGCTAGAGGAGAAAAAAAAAATGCCTTTTTCATGGTTTGAGCCTCTTAGTTCCAGGGAGCAGAGATTTTAATGGTATAGCATAAAATTAAATTCTAGAGAAACTGTGTGCTTCCAGTTTGGGGTACATTCTTTCCTGCTTCAGCAGGTCAACACCCCCTCACATGAAACAAGCTTAATATAGAAATGCTTTTAGTGAGGTTGGTGTGGAAGTGGCTAATGTCGGATGATGAGTCCTGAAGCACTCCACCACATCCCAAAAGTATTGGATGGAGCTCAATCAGTCCAGAGAACACAATTCCACAGCTCAATCTTTCCATCTATCCATCTATAGTCGCCAACATAGCGTAATTGTTAATGTAGTAATAGCTGTTTCCTAGTGATTTAAAGGTGAATCGGAGAATTTCTTCTCATATTCCAAACACATGGGGTTCAAGATGACCATGATGTTACCACTGAAAAAGAAGTATCCACTAAAGATTTCCCAGCAGTTTCTCAGAATTGACTGTTTCCTCTTGAACCGAAACTTGTTCACACTTACATTTAAATCATATTTGGTCTTGAAATGTCTTATGGACACTGTTATGTGGGTGACTTCAAACAGAGGCCTGTTTGTGGTCTTCAGTATATGATAAAGGATGAGCATTCATATGGAATTCATTTATTATAATGCTCTCTGATTATCAAAGTCAGGAACATAAACAGACCTCTATTTAAAGTCACCCAAGTAACATTATACTGGAAACATTGGCATACAACACTGCCCAAACAAGGCCACAACATTTACAATCCATTGTGTGACCTATGAAATGTGTAATTTGTAGTGTGTAAAAACACTCATGTTTCAATATTTCCTATTTATATTTACCACAATTGTGTTTTGTTTTTCTGGCAATAAACAGACTTGTGTATCAGACTCCCACTTGCTTGCACATTAACAAGGTGTCATTTAAGTTGTGACAGTAGACATTGATAGTGACATTACAATAAGGTCTCAAAAGGGAAATAGCGTGTTAGTAAATTAAGTCAGTTGAGTCAATTTGACAGAGAGGCACTCACAAGGAATTGCATGGAGTACATGTGAGGACATTACATGTGAAGTTAGACCTGGCCAGCATAACCTTCTATAATGTTAGTAAGCAGTTCTTGTTATATTTGAGGTAATACCAACAACAATATGAAGCAAACAATGTTTATATACTTCTGGAACTCATAGCAAAACATAAATGTATTTATTTAATCCTGCTTTCATTCTTCTGTTGAAAAAGGAAGAATACATTGTTGTTCTGCAAACAATGAACTTTATGGTTGCAGGTAACTGGCCCATGCATTTCTATTTCTGAAAAAAGGCCTTTTTTAAAACTTCCTAACAGATGAGTCTATGGTTACATGTGTCTCATAAGAACATTTCTCAAAAAGTGTAACGGCAAATCAATTTAAAAGGCACTCACATTAAACATTTTCAGTCTTTTTAACCAGATATAAGAAAGTGTGCATGTGTATATGTGTGAGTTATGCTTAACATGAACTGGCCCAACATCTAAGCAATGTCCATAATAAAACGATGGACAAAACAGCTTCTATTTGCCAGCAGGGAATCCATTTCACCACACAACTCCTCTTATAAAGTGTATGTTTGTGGCATCTCCAGTGCCGCGCCAAAAGTGAGTGCCACTGCACGTCTCCCAAGTCCCTCCACTGGTGTAAAGACAGTCTCAAGTTTGGCAACACAGATAAGATCAGAACCAGTCATGCATCTCAACATTCACCTCAGGCCTGCTTCATATTGTGTTCTTATGTAGTGTTTAGGAAATGTACTGTTGTAGAGATGCCACAAACATACACTTTGCACACGTTGTGCAGTGAAATGGACTCCCTGTTGACAAACAGAAGTTATTATGCCCAATGCTTTATTATGGACATTGCTTAGATATTGGACCAATTCCGTTAAACATAAACTGATTACTGACTCACACAAACACACAAAAACACACACACACACTTTGTTTTATCTGGTTTTAGAAATTAAAAATGTTTTATGTGAGTGATTTCTTTATTAAGTTTCTGCACATACTTTTTGAGAAATGTTCAATCCTTCTTTTTATCCACCTACAATCACCTCTTGATTTCAATTTTCACCCTTGAAAAAAAACAAAATAGCTTGACTACAAATGCACTATTATTTTGCAAGGCGCTAATTTCTCCATTTCTGTTCATTCTCCATTTAGAAACATCATTTGTTTCAATTTGTTACTCTAACCCGCTAAAGTCTGCTTTTGATGTAACTATCATATAATGTTATACAGACAGAAGATTCCATTGTCTGCCTGTATAACTCTCTGGTACCCCTATAATAGATTATATACTTACATACTACATACATAGTTACATACTAACTAATCCCATTTAATTTTCTGCAAATCCACAGTAACAGCCCCTCCTGGAGGTTTCAGTTTAATCTTTGCCAGCATCACAGGACCTTTAAGAAGGCTGCCAGCTGGGCTTATTACCCAGAATGCATTTGAGCTCGCTGTAAAAAGGGAACATTATTTTTTGGTTTGTGTCCTTGATTTCTTTAAACCCTGCTTTCAGACTTTGAACCTTTCTTTGACGCTGCAGCCTTATTCTCCTACGGCCACGTTCGGCTATTTTATTGATAGTGATGTTTCATTAGTTGAAAATCCGTTCCTAAGAGTTCCACATTACTTATTTTTTCTTGCTGTATAACACACCAAAACAGTTAAAATATTTTCTGCATCACTTACACAATTTCAGCCATCAAAAGAATTCCCTCAATTTTTTTCTACCACTGAGGTGCACCATAAGGGTAACATATGAAAAAAACACCAGTTTTGACTACAAAGGGGTGGCAGATTTTTTCTCTTACCTTTCAGTCACCAGGTCAATTTTTTTTTTGGTCTGGGGAGATGAATGCTACAAATTACTGTACCAGCTTTGACCACAAGGGAGTAGTTCAACTTAATAGACTGCAACTGAAGAGGCGACAACAAAAGTATATTAGCCATCGTACAGCCACAGGTGAAACAAATTGTTCAGTGGTTCTTTCTTATAAATCATTATTATAACAGCCCTGGAAGAAACTGTTAGCTTTGTAAGAGACATTCAGAGATTATGTATGATACTTCCACTATATTAACAAAAGTATTGGGACACACTTCTTAATCATTGAATTCAGGCGATTCATTCAGTCCCATTGCCATAGGTATATAAAATCAAGCACCTAGCCATGCAGTCTGCCTTTATAAACATTTGTGAAAGAATGGGTCGTTCTGAAGAGCTCACTGAATTTGAGCGTTGTACTGTAATAGGATGCCACTGCTGCAACAAGTCAGTTCATGAAATTTCCACCCTCCTAGATATTCCACAATCAACTGTGAGTGGTGTTATTGAAAAGTGTAACTGTAAAGTTTGGTAGAGGAGTGATAACGCAATGGGGTTTTTAGGGGGTGTCCTAGGCACCTTAGTTCCAGTGAAGGTAAATCTTAATGCCTCAGCATACCAAGACATTTTGGACAACTGTATGCTTTCGACTTTGTGGGAACAGTTCAGGGAAGGCCCTCTTCTGTTCCAGCATGACTAAGCCCCACTGCACAAAGCAAGGTCTGTACTCAACCATGGAGTTTGGTGTGGAAGAACTTGACTGGCTCACATAGAGCCCTGACCTCAACCCCATTAAATACCTTTGGGATAAACTAGAACGGAGATTGTGAGCTAGCTTTATTAAATAATTTGCGGTCACAATTTCTACACATGCTTATTGAGAAATATTCTTATGAGACACATGCAACCATAAACTCATCTGTTAGTAAGTTTTAAAAAAGGCCTTTTTTCAGATGTTATAAATGCATGGGGCAGTTTCCTTAAAACCATAAACCTTTGCTTTTGAAGGACACTTACACCACACTTCTCTCACAAGAGAGGGCTCAGTGCTGTAGCATGGCTGCTGGCTTTCCTGCATTAAGCTTTTTGCCTGATTTCATTCCCAGCGTCATGATGATGACGGGGGTAACTAATCTGGTAAAAAGGCCTAAATGTGGCAAATACAACAGACTAGGCTAGACTAGGTTAAAAACAACAATGTTTATTTTTTTCATTAGGCTATCACAGCCACATGTAAAAATGACAACGTTTACAGTTCTGCATAGTCTATAGGGTCATAGAAATCAGAATGAACACATGCTTTTTCTTTCAAAATAACAGTAAAATACAATAAATTCTGCCGGATGCCTCTGAAAGGAATAACCTAGCATCTAATGAGAACCAGATGTATCCCAATTCACAGGCACTCAGTTGCATTCCCGGGATATACGTGACGTAAGAAGCATCAGTTTTACCACCCTTTTTCCGACAAGACCCATCCTGCTCTGCTACGATTGGAGACCTCTATTCAAACCCAGGCATTGTAGAACAGTGACTGGCCTGCGAGTAAGATATACTAGCCAGTCCCAGCGCAAGAAGGCGTGGAAAAAATATGGAGGGTCCACGGTAGGGGCTGAATAAGTTTACGGGAATCTTAAACTGTGCTACAGAGAAAGTGCTGGCCAGAGCGCCAAATCTTCCCCCCTCCCATCAAACGTCATTGGTGTAGTGGGGATGCATATATAAAAGAGGACAGAACAAGTAGATAACTGAGACTTAGCAGAGACGGTAAGTACTATAAATATATCTCTGTTTGTGTTCTGCACCAAGACCTGACACTAAAATAACGGAGAGGACTACAGGACGTGTTCAGCTGTTTTGTTCAGTTTTTCTTTGTTCATGCTGGAAAATATTTTCAGAGTTTTTAAATCTCACATGCAATATGAATTGTTACTTTTGTTGTTTGTCTTTTGACTTAAAAGCTATGAGCTGAGCTAATATCTCCGTTCTCATTTTACAGTATTGCTCGTTGTACCACGCTGTTGTCATTTAAGCACTATTCCAACCTGTGGATGTTTGTGTGACTTTGTTAATGTTCTCAAAAATTCTTTTTGTCTTACAGAGAAGATGAAGATGAATATTAAACCACTATTCACCATAGAGAGAGCCATCTCATCATCTAAATCCAAATTTTCAAAATTTCGAAACATGAACTTACCATTTTTCAAGAAAAATTTGCAGAATACTGAAGAAGTGCAGGATGAGCGGCACAGAAAATATGTGTGTGAGTGTGAAGAAGTGCAGAATGATGACATACAGCATGCAGGTAAGAAAACTCTACCACTCATCTAATTTCCCACCACATTAAGATGCCAATAGTTTGGTCAAACATCTTTAAATGATTAAAGGTTTTATGTTGTTTATACTGATGTTGTACACATCTTGTTTATAATTTTATGTTATTTCAGTGCTGTAAGTGTGAAAGTTCAGATTGTCCTGGTGTCCAAATGAATTCTCTTTGTTTCTGTACCTTTTAGAGATTCCTTTGACTTTTGAGCAGAACCTAAAAGAGCAGCACTTTGCAGTGGCAGGGAAGCAGCTGATAAACCGTGAGGAGCGTCTGTTTTCAGTAAAACAAGATGGGGTGGGATCCAGCAAGAGCCTTGTGGAGGAAGAGGAGGATAATGAGGAAAGTCTGAGGAAAGACTTTGAAGACCTTTTGGAGGAGGTGTGGTCAACAATGGAGAATTCCTTCGAGGTCCAAACAGAGAACGAGAAAGAGGCGCTAAAACAGGCAGTCCTGGTCATACAACAAGAGGAGGAGCAGGACAGGAGATGGGAAGGGGTAGCAGAAAAAGAGCGCCCTCCATGGAGGCCTCGGTGCTGCAGGCGGACACACGACTCTTTGCTTCAGAATATGGTCCAGTGGCGAATGGAAGAGGCAAAGTTAGACTCAAACGCTGACATTAAATCTTCAATCCAAAAGGAAATCATAGGCAAAGGTAAACAACTTAAGGAGGACCTACTACACATTGCAGAATATGTGAGGAGCTGCTACCCAGGAGAGAATGTGTGCCAACTATATGCCAAATTATACCATCAGGCCTTTTGTGCTACACTCAGAGAAATTGCTGACTATGGACTCAGTGATGATGACTGCTCACATGTGCTGCAGTGGGTGAACATACATTATCCCAGGTAAGGCAGGAGATCTCATGTTGTGGCATTTTATAACTGTAACAAATGAACCAGAATCTACTGTATATTCCATTACTGAGCCATGCTCTGCTTTTTTGTAGTATCATGAGACCTAAAGAGCTGAAAGGGGTTATTAAATATGAACAACTTGAAGCACTCCTACCTGAAAACATGCTTGAACCACTAGAGGAGCAGCATTTGACCGAAATAGAGGTATATTATCATTTAAAATCTCTTAAACAGTACTTATAATTAATTACTCAACTGCTGAGATCTTTTGACTTGTATGTGTTTTGACCTTTGTTTTTTCTTTTTATTCATTTTCCAAGGATAAGCTGCAGACATGGTGCCAAAATATTTTTAAAAAGAAAAAAGCTGAGCCTGAATTGAGGGATGGATGCTACTTCAGCCCTCTGGCCATTGATGTGATTAAGGTACTACTGAATGTACAGTCAAATGCAGTGCTATGGGAAAAAGCAGTGCTGTGTACAGTGATTATATGATATTCTGATTGAAAAAGACTTTCTGTCTTTCTCTGGCAGTGTGTCCATGGTGCTATAACTTCAGCACAGGAAGTGCTGGGCTCTTGTTCAAAGTGTCAGAGGATCACACACCAGATTAAAGAATTCTTCATTTAGTAAGTCAATAATTCTTGAAACTTGGTTTCAAATATTTCTTGTATTACAGTTTCATACATCATACTTTACATTTTTAAAGGCAAAATCAAACTTGCTGTAGTCGTAATTCTGATTTTTTTTCTCTTTTCAGTTACCAGGATTACCTTAAGAACATGACTGAGGGTAATGAGGGGAACATTAATGCTGTACTGAAGGCCAACCTTCTCTGCATCAGACAATTCAGGTGAGCGTCCAGATATGGACGGTAGAGTTTTTGAGTATTAAATCATATCTTTGAGATGATTCCTGTGTAAGACTTTTTGTTTTATCCTCAGGGAATACATGACAATGAATCAAGAACTCTTTCCTGCACATATCAAGTCCGACTGTATGAATTTGCTGGTCAGCATAAGAGAACTTTGCCATGGCTATTTCACCAAGTCTGTCCAGAAAGATCTGAAGGTAAGTCAGATCCAGTAAATGTATTTACTTCATTAACTGATTATTAGTTACTCCTAGCTTTTCTCAGCTAACTGCAATTTACCTCTTTTATTGGTTATTCCCTTTATTTGTCAGTACTCGTTCTGCAGTGGCTATCAGATCTTGTTTTGATGTTAATTCACTTATTAGGCCAGTGACCTGTAGAAGATAAAATGTTAACCTGTTCATGTGTTTGTTTACTTCCACAGGGGACATATGCCAAACTGGGTACTAGTGAGTGGCTCAAACACAGTGAACATGTGTGTGGTGAGCTGCTTGAAGGAGTGGACACACACATTCAGAAACTCACTAACTTGGATGAAACATGCTTTAAGGTACAGAGTGTGTAGATTTATTATCAAATAAATTAATATACTGGCTTCTGCATGTATGTAGGATGGACTGATGGAGTCATGTTGATTGATTGATTGATTGATTGATTGATTGATTGATTGATTGATTGACAGGACCTGCTCAGTCGTCTTCACAAAGAAGTGCTGGCAGAGTATGTAAGGACACTGATGAAGAAGAAGATCAAACTTGGAGATGAGAAGATACGACAACAGGCAGCTGACGCGTTATGTGACAACAACCAGAGAATACACACCATGTTTATTGAAGCTGTAAGTATCTGTCATTTTCTCTCTCTCTTTCTCTCTCTCTCTCTCTCTCTTTCTCTCTCTGTCTCTCTCTCTCTCTCTCTCACACACACACACACACACACAAACACACACACATGAAAAAAAAAAACTTTAAAGCTACAATATATAAAGTGCTTGGCAAAAGTCTTTTTTTTTTCATTTCCAGTCAAAACAACCATTAGGTTACAAATTGTTCAATGTCAGGAAAAAGTACAAAAAATACATTTTACTAAAAATTACAAAACAGCCTCAAAAACTAAACATAATACCAAATTTTTCAGCTTCCCGAGTTTTTTCTTTATTACTGCTTCTATTCTTTTCATATTCTTTTCACTAGACTTGCTTTCACTTTTTCAAAGAAGGGATGTCTTTCTGTGTTTCTTTTAAACACTTACAAAGCTTAAAGTACTGTTAATCTGATTTTGACAGTTTTGATGGTCTTCCAGGTCCTACATGGCTGTTAGGCATCCCATTTTCTCTACATCGTTTAATAATTTTTTGAGACCTAATTTTAAAAACTCCTGCTTTTTTATTTTTTTCCCTTTGATTTTTCTCTTCCTTTTTGCTAGTGAATTATCTTATATCTGTTCTTCTCAGAAGTATCTCATTTAGACATTTTAGATGCTGCATGAGAAAGGAAATTGCAATACAGCTACAACTAAGGTGTGTTTGGTAGTTGCTTGTGTTAATGTTAGGGTCTCTTTGAAGGGGAACACAGCTGTAACTTAGTTTGGAAGATTGGAAGGATGGAAGAGTTAAAGTAGGCAGGTGCACAACAGTAAAGATGATGTTCTTAGTGTTGGAGGCTTTTGAGTAATTCCTTGTGAACTGTCTGTTTTGATTGGAAACTGAATGAATGAAGGGGGGGTTCTGATCTTTGCATAATACATTTGAATGTACATTTCAAAGTGCTGTGCAACAATCAAACTACCCTTTTCTTTATTCAATTTCAATACTGTGTAAGCTTCCATCACTAATTTATAACACTAATCACAAAATAAATTATAATAATTAAAGAGAAGATATGAAAAAAGAAACAATTTTAGATGTGTTCAGAAAGATGAAAAGAGCTGTATATGATTATAAAGTGACCGTATTTAGCATTACAACACAATGCAATTAAAGCAAAAGATGTGTGTTTTGCTTCCACCTCCTTTAACCTTCACCCTGTATCCCTCCTTTGATTAACAACTATATGAAGATGTACTAAAATCTCAAGACAGATAACTTGAGAAAATGTATACGCTGTTATTTTATATAAAATATCAAAAATCATTAAAAGTGAGTGAAAACTTTTGAATGCTAGTGTGTATTGATTGGTTGATTGATTGATATTCCATTTTATTTGATTTTTTGAACAGGGGTCAAAAATGGATGACCTGAAAGACGTCCTGCCAAGACTTGCTGAGCTGCTGACAATAAAGGATCCACAGTTTATTGAATTAGAGCTTATGAATCTATTCAAAAGCTACCCCGACTTCAGGTACAGATTACCAATCATTCTAGCTCTTTGAGCACATTTAAGTTAAATATAACCTTTGTACTTTGTACTGTAACAAGCTGATCTGATCTTTTGCCTTTACAGTGAAGCTCATGTCTGTGCCTGGCTGCATCTCAGAGCGACCCTCTCTACCTCAGAGCTCAGAATGATCAGGAAGACTTTCTCAGAGTTAAGGGAGCTAAACACACCAAAAGAAACTGATAATCAGGAGCTGGATCCGCTCTACTCAAGCAGAGATTTCTTCTCTAAAGTGCTTGTGTAATAGCCCTTTGTTATGCTGCACAACAGTCCCTCATCCACATGTTGAGTTGTATTTAAAATGTTTTATGAAATGCACTGTAGATCTATTTTATCTCATTAATTTTATAATTTTTTTTACATTTTCTGGTAATAATATTTATTAATAAATATTTTTACATGATGTTTTCTGTGTGCTACACTTGTATTTGTCTTTTTGTGGGGTCATTTTAACGTTCATTCGGACTAAAACAGTAAAATCTGTACAGTCTGGAATTACTTTCCCATAATTCTTTCTTATCTGTTTTGGAGTGTGCCAATAAGCTGTTGAGAAAAGCCCCAAACCTCAAACAGGTAACTGAAAATCGGAAATTAATTACATGGGAAGTTTCCTTTATGACATGTCAGGCTCAGTTCCAGCCATTATGAGCGAGACAATAATATCCTAATCATCTCCCATTTAACTGTGGAATGCTTAGTCAATGGTGTAAAAAACCTGCAGCATACAATCACAGGACATACACTACTTCTGTTACAAACAAGGGCTGTTTTCTTATTTGCGCTGCTACATCCAGCACAGTTAATAACACTCTTCCCTAAATGATTTAAACACATCCAGTACAGGAAGAGATGGATTTTGTAGAGTAGGTGTTTAAATAAGAGGACAATATTCTTTCTGCAGAATGCAAAACAACTTGAAATAGACATAGAGAATTTCACAAAGTGGGATTTTCAGTTGCCTAGATAAGGCAGTGGTCTATCTAGGATGGATAAGTAAAGGATGCTTCTAGTGGACAGTCCTCATTTTGGGCTTATCTTCTGCAGTTTACTTAGAAACTGTGCTTTTCTCTCTTGTGTGCAACCATATTGAGTGTTATGTACTGAGAGTTATCTATTTCAATTCAACTGCTGTTAGAACATGGAAGCACTACATGGCCTAAAAACTTATTACCATGACATGTTTTTTTTATCTATAGACTGTTGATTGCTTGATCAAAATAGATACAGGCGTATTGGCAAAGACAAAGTTTGGTTACACTTTCAAAAGATCTTTCTTTGAAGCAATGGAATAAAAAAAACACTTTGAGTTCCTAAAGAACCTTTCAACAGAGCCATCTACTGTAAGTTTCTTTAAGGAACATAAAAAGGAAGGAAAGTGGTCCTTCCAGGGTATCACTTTAAACAACCTTATTTGGCAATTATATTTTAAGAATGTAGTTTGTGAAAAATGAAACCTATTCAGTGTTCATAGAAAAATAACTAAGCTCAAGGGTATTTGCATATTTTTGCTTGTCGTGTATGATGGGGTTTTAACTTTGCTATTCCTCAAACTGGTTTCCCAGACAGCCTTGAACAAGACTGAAAATGATTTCAACTGAAAATGTCCACTGCCAGTATAACTTAGTATATAACGAAGCGTGTTTAGTATCTTTGATTGACAGTTTGATTATCCCACTAGACGTAATAGCACAGTTTTTTTTTTCTGATTAGTTTCAAAACCTCTTATTTGCCTGTAACCCTTCGTTTCTTATTCAACGTCTTAATCCCACGTTATTGACCCCACAGTGCACCCATACTGCACTGCCTGCTGAAAAAACACCATAAGGTGCAGACTCCAAACCAGAATGTATAGAAAACAAAGAGGGAATTCTTGTGTTTCCAATATCTCTCAAAGAACGAACACTTGCTTCACTGCTTTTGTAAGATGTTGAATTTATGTCGTATAATGCTAGTACTGTCACATCTCATCTACCAAACGACAACTGCTCCATTTAATATTGCACTAGTTCTAGTTCTGATTATTGGCTGGATCCTGCCCCGTTGCAACCAGATAGTCAGTCAGCATCTGCTAGATGCACAGCTCTGCAGATTCACAAAAGGCTTTGTTGAGAGTTTGCAAGTGTGCATTTTGTGGCCTCTGTGAGGCTCTTAGCAGCACCTGGGCCAGAAACCACAGTTCCCACAAGATTATGATGTTCCAATAAAGTGGTATCCAACCCTCATCCTAGAGTACCCCCTGCCCAGCATATTTTGGTGTTTTGTCCGCTCCCAATACACTTGATCTAACTAAGAAGCTCATTAACAAGCCTTGCTGAGAAGTGAGTGTGTTAGAGTAGGAAAACACAAAAATGTGTAGGTCTGTGTCAATGGTTGTGGTCGCACATTGTGATGTATGCTGGTTAGAAATTTTGTCTGACTTTTGCTGGTGCTGCAGAACGTTATGTCATGTGACATTAAAATCTTGCTGGAGCATTTTGGCGGCAGTTTTTAAGTCAGGCGCTGTAGTTGCTCTCCATCTGCTGCATGAGCTAAAACACACCTTTATGATGTTAGAACATCATTCTCATTGGCTGAAATCTCTCATGTTACCTCTTTTGGTTTTCTCTCCCAAAAGGGGATGACATTAATTTGATTTCCTCCTTCTGGCAGTTCATTGGGCCTCATTCACCAACCATTCTTAAGAAGAAATTTCTTCTAAAAAATAATGCAGTTTTCATGAAGATTCTGACATTCACCAATGTTTTCTTATTAGGGATTTGTTCTTAGGTAAGAACAGAATCTACCCCACTCAAGAGCACAAACGTGCAAACAATTCAGCATTTTAAGAGCGTGTCATGAATCTGACATAACCTTTTTCTTAGGATCTTTCTCAAGAACAAATTTAAGAAAAACTGTAGAAGATATTGGTGAATGAGGCCCAGTGTTTACATATGATCACCATACACTATAGCTTTTTATTTCCAGCAAAAAGGCTATAAAAACAGTTTAGTTAAGTTTATTATTTTAAAAGAAATAATGCCCTTGCAGGTCATAATTTATTCTTTAGATGCCTTGTCACCTTCCTGGCAATGTGGTTGCCTTTGTAATTTTGTCATTTTCACTCAAGTATGTGGTTCTCAAAGCCTCGAAAAGTGTGGCTCTAGCAGGCAATACATGTATGACTCTCCCACACACCTTAACCCACTGCCCTGATGTTTTATAATACATTACTTTGATTTAATTTGATGTGTGTCAAAAGTTGAATGTGGATTTTCAAGTGCTTTAATTTCATCTGCAACCAAAAAGGCTAATGCCACCAGATCAGCCATGCTCACAACAATGGTAGTAGTAGTAGTAGTAGTAGAATGTGTTGAACTTGATGGCAGTGTTTTCATACAACACCCCTGCAGTCCTTGGCAGTTCTTGTCCATCATGAAGTCGGTCAAAGTCAAAAATGAAAGCAGCCTTTGTGATGCACCAGTGGCACTGATGCAACTAACCAGCATGCACTGTGCCAAACCAGGCGCTTAATCAATCTGTGCAGCACTGCATTAAGCTGAGCATGCTATCAACATGGCAGCCGAGGAGAGACAGCAAGACAGGGGATATGAGCTGGGTAGCGAATGAGCTGTTAAAAAAGGAAACTGCTTATGTATTGCGTAGCTGTGGCCAACAACAGCTGGGAAATAAAGCACCACTATTTGCACAGAAGCTATGTCTCTTTTAATAGCAGTGAGCACTACAACACCATTACATGCAAATGAGTGTTGAGTAGTAACAGAATGCATGTAATGACGTTGCATGATCAGGATACAGAAATCTTAACCGTATTCTATTACAGTTCCAGAAAAAGGCAGTAATCAGATTATTGCTACAGTATAAATACAGCGTGATTAGTAATCACTGATTACCAACAGGCTTACAGTAAAATTGCACACACGTGAACTTGTCGCTTTTCGTATAGATTTGAAGAGTTGTATATTTTGGGAAGAGGGGATGGGGTCCCGCTGCCTGGAAAGATTTCTGAAGAGTCTTGATGACCTCCAGTTCTGTCTTGTATAAACAGGGCTAAAGACTAATAAAATGATTTACAAGATACACAGAATTTTGAAGGTCGCTTTGCTCTTGATGCAGTTCTGCATGTCCTGCAGGATGATTTTTTTTATTAACACATGCTTGATTTGTTCCAACTGTATATATTCCAGAATATCACACCTTTGCTTTGTCTTGACGTTCTCGATGTTTATCTTATATAAGGAAACGGTTTCTGAAGCTAATGAAAGTGAAAGTAACTCACATCTGTCCGAACGCGTCTCAGGTGAGGTGTTATGTTTCTATATTTGATGTATTCGGGGTTTTTCTTGCCTTATGGCTCTTTAAAAATGAATGGCTTGTCCTTATTGAGGCAGAATAATGGTACAGGGTTTTATTGGCCTGGGCGGTGTATTCGGATATCGTCGATGATGGAGCCGATGGCCATGTGAAAAAGGTGAGAATCGCTGTTTTGGGAAAAGAGTTGAGAGAGATTAGAGAGGACTGATGTACCTCAAACAGCTTGTAAATATGATGGGAAGTTGGCGTTAACGTTTAGGAAGACCCAACAGCCTGTTTTTTCTGTGTTCTGTGTGTATGTGTGTGTGTGTGCGCGCGTGAGAGAGAGAGAGAGAGAGAGAGAGAGAGAGAGAGGATGTCTCTGCTGCGTGTGATTTACTGAGATTGCTGATTGCTAAAATTTTCTGTACAGTTTAAGGCTCTTTCAATGAATTGAGTTCAGTTTATGTCTCACTACCTTTTAAAAGCAATAGAGTGGCCGCTGTCGTTATTGTTGTGTATTTCTGTAAAAGGGAATCTGTACTTTAATTTAATTTAGCATTTACATGATCACAAAAACATTTAAATGATCACAAACTTCACTATGAAATGTATTCATTAAAATATTCCAGTAAAACCATAATTACAGTGTTATTTGGTTAATTTTTCAAGCAATTTAATTTTAAAAGAATTATGTTCCCTATTGTTTTTTTTGTTTTGTTTTGTTTTTTAATTTAGCAAAGAGTTATTCTAACCTTTGTCCCACATACACAACCCTGTTACCCAAACCTGCTCCACCCGTAAAAAAGTCACGCAGCATTCCATTTATTATGATACTGGAGTTTGTGTCATCCTGTTGTTTTCTGCAAACTGATTTGGCTGCATAAAAATAGTAAAGCTTGATCATCCAAACCTGTTACCAAAATTACTGTTAGAAAAAGGAATATGTGTATGTATTCTTTAAAGTATGTAAACTATGTGGTTATTAGTAGTTACCCACCAAAATGTGTCTGGCTCACTTGTGGGTCACATCCTTGGTTTGTTCTGGCCCAGTATATGACTGGGTCCTCTGCCCAGATCTGGCTCACACACTGTAAAGTGAGTAGAACTAAAGGATATGGCCCAAATCTGTTCCCAATCTGGCCCAACTACATTATTGGTTTACAATATTCATGCCAGAATTGTCCCACAAATGTAGACACGAGGTAAAACAGCATGAAGCTGTCCAGGATCTGGCTCTATTCTGGCCTGCATGTCTAACATCTACCTGGTAGTCAACCAACAGAATTGACCCAAAACTGTCTGCTATCTGGGTAGTGTGCAACGTATGCACCCTGCCTAGCTAAGCACTCCTGAAAGCTAGCTTATTTTAGGTTAAATTCACAACCCTGTTACCCATTTTTAACCTTCAGTTATTTTAAATGAAAATGGCTTGATTTTAATGAAAACATATATACTTGTCCTTCTGTTCTACGTTGAATACTTTATGTTTTTCTACTAAAATAATATTAATATTAATTGAGAATATGATCTCAATTATTTTTGGTGAAAATAGCTTTAAAACATTTAATTTGGTAGGTTATATTACCAGAAATGTCATTTTGGTAATGAGAGTCCTTAGTTAAAATTACTAATACAAATTACTAATATCTTTGTTTAGAGAGAAAAACTCTAAAGGTTTTGAAGCAATATATATATAAGAAATGTCGCTGCTGTCGGAACAAAACCTCCTATCTCCAATTTTGTCGTTTTTTAGTTTTTGACATAATCTGAAAATACCCGTTGTCCTTTACATTGTGTGTAAAATTCATGATGAATAGACAAAAATAAACAGCCCAAAGGACTTGGAGAGAAATCTGGTTTCATTAACTTACATTAAAAGTAAAGTATGTTTTTTTCTTCTGCTGTAAAGTTACCATTTTGGAAATACAAGGTTTTGTTCCAAAAGTGTGTTTTTTCCTATAAAACAATGATTTCAATGTACTGGCTTTTCAATGCCATTTATACATCTCCATAAAAACTGGTAACATGAGCCACAAAACGCTGTACATTTCAGAAAAAAACTCGATAGAATCTGATTTGACAGGCTGAGGTGGGAAAATAACATTTTAGATGGTTTAGCAATTTTTGATTAAAACATTATCAAAAAGTGCCTTAAGTGACCTGGTGGTATGTTGAATTATGAAAACATCACTGTAACGTGCCACTGTAACACCTTGTTTTTTATTTGTAAAGCATGTGGACGTGGCTTTGGAAGCGGCTTGCAGTTTGAAGCACGCAAGTCACCATAAATCTGCACCAGAAGAAGCTCATGAACGCATGTGTTTACAGTAAGGTGACTTAGTTTTCACGAGATGTTGGGTTGCTAAATATTTTATTATTACTCAAAACAGTAGAAGAAAGACAGAAATGCAAAAACAATACAAGTGCAGAGGTGACTTACATCAACTCAACATGGAAACAAACAACTACAGAAAGACAGATAATGACCTCTTGTGACAATTAGGGAACTTTCAGGCATGAGTGTGACAGGAATATGCAGTTCATAGATTTTCTAACATACTTTAGACTCATTTTAAAAACTGTTTGAAAATCTGGTGTGAAGTGACATGGAATTGCTACACAACGCACGATTCCACTGCAGTGAAAAGGTGTTGGTTTATTACGTTGCACTGTACATGATACTGCAGCTGGCAATCCCTAATATATTTGTGTTGACCTTTGAAACTGTTTGCAGAGGGCAAGTGTACATTGTCTGTGTAGTTAATACACAAGACACAGAGAAGAGATAGACAGATAGATAGATAGAGAGAGAGATAGATAGATAGATAGATAGATAGATAGATAGATAGATAGATAGATAGATAGACAGATAGACAGATAGATAGATAGATAGATAGATAGATAATCTATCAAGAAATTTCAGTTGAAATGCCTTGTCTGTGATATCGTTGGTGACAGGATGGCAGAGAGTGAAGATGGCAAGTGCCAAGAAGCCGGCTCGCAGAAGTCGGCCACTTCTGAAAACAGGAGTCAGAAAATGTCAGTTCTGACCTTCCGACTAGGCAAAAAAAAAAGAAGAGAAAAAGAAGATTGTAAGACAGATGGCACCAGTCCAGCATCCAGCACGGAGCCTCCTGACGCACCAAGTAAAACAATTTACTTTGTTAAATACCAAAAGCTAAATGTTAATGTAGAGGCCAAACATGACATTACATGAGAAAAGAGTTCTTGGACTGATTACAGTATGTTCTGCTATTGCACTATTACACATTTGTCTGTGCAGACTGTGCACTCTCAGAAAAAAAGGGGTATGACACTGTCACTGGGGCAGCACCCCTCTTGTCACTGGGGTGGTACTCTCAAGGGTACATCTCAGTACCTCTAGTCAGGGAACACAATTGTACCATAATCCATTGAAATTATATATAAATTGTATTGACCACACACCCCGTCTCATCTCCAGCCTTTTTATTTTATTGTTCTGTTGTAAAACTCTGTGTGTGTGTGTGTGTGTGTGTGTGTGTGTGTGTGTGTGTATGTGTGTGTGTGTGTGTGTGTGAGAGAGAGAGAGAGAGAGAGAGAGAGAGAGAGAGAGAGAGAGAGAGAGAAATGTCTTCCGGTGTAGCCTGAGAAAGAATTTTTTTTTCTGTGTAGACAGAGAGCAAGCAAGAGAGATATTTCTGTGTAGAGAGAGAGAGAGAGAGAGAGAAAGAAAGAAAGAAATTCTCTGTAGACTGAGAGAGAGAAACCTCAGATTGTCTGTCTTCTGCTTCCTGTTAGCATAGCAGATGTTACAGACTTCCGAGTTCACGTACATGTGAAAGCTCTCATAATGTTCCAGCTGCTGAATGAGGTGGTGAGAAACTCTGTGCTCGTTTCATTTTTCCAAAATGCCCACCCAATGTCATCTTTAGCCCATTTTGTGAGAAGTAAAGGATATCTTTGATTCCAAAAAATGTGTCACAATTTTCATGCCATTAACTCTTAAAAAAATATGAAGTAAAAAATCCAAATGCGACAGAATTGCTGTTCAGAGTTTATGAGGAACCTGTATTTCACTAAATTTCCCAGCCCAAACTGGGAGATTTTATGTTAAGTTCCATGATTACTGAAAAACAATTCTATTATAGTTCTAGCTAGAAAAAGAAGAGGAGGAAAAACTGTTTTTGCTGTACTGTCTTTATGAAACAAAGAAGAAAACAAAAAGACACAGGTGGTACTTGAGACCTTTTAAAGAGATCAAGGGTTGAGGATGGTGAGTTTAGAATGATACTAACACCTATGAGGTACATTGACGAGGAAATGTCTGCAAACCGGTTTGACAGCTTAAAGGTGAGGATACCTTCATACCTGCTCTAAAAGATGCTTTTTAAAGTCATCCATCTTTGTTTCATAGCATGCATTGTTTTGTAACACTCAATCATATGCTGTGTCACATAGTGTTTTTATCCGTAGAGTTCTCCCAGCTGCCATGTGCGCAACATGGCGAGCAAACATGCTGCGTGATGCCTGTGATTGTTGCACAGAAGTGCAATTACTTCATATTGTTTGTCGAAGCTAGACGAACATGGTAGAAGTATGAACTGAAAAATAAACTGAACCCTTGATATAGTATGGGGCTCTCTACCTCCTTTATGCCACCTTGTGCCAAAAGGGAGTCTATTTTGGCCTGCAAGGCAGCAGCCTGAACTGAACCTCTCACACTTATTTGACTGAAGTGGCTGTGGGGACGGGGCCATCTGAACTGGAGCCGGTAGCCCTTTGACAGAGTTGCAAGAACCCATAAATCTTGGATAGTTGAGGCACAAGCTGCCAGTTGGGACTCAAAATGCAGTCCAACTGTGGCCATCAGCGAGAGGCGCGTCCAGGTTTTGAACTAAAGGGTGGGCACTGCATTGAGGCTTGCGGGCGATGAATAGTGCCAGGGTCTTTCGGGGGGTGCTTGTGTACCCTCTGCATGGGTGAGGCCATGCCCTGTGAAGATTCCCACCGTTGTATTGGCCGCTGGGGAGGGTGGAAATGTGCAGTTTGAGGAACACACATTTGTTGCTGGTGAGACACTAGTGTGCAACATTCCAGAGCATCTTTAGCAGCTGACTCAAACAGGTGGCTCGGCACGTAGTGTAGTTCTACACACATCTGGTATGATGTCATTAGACTCCCCAGTTTAAACTGTTGTTTAAACATTATCACAACCTGTGGGTGTTAATGTGACTTTTTAACTGTTTTCATTTAACTCTTTCTGGCTTGAAGGGAAGAAGACTGTTGAACAACCATCCTCTGAAGACAGAGCCATCTCATCATCTAAATCCAAATTTCTAAAATTTACAAAAGTAATTTTTTTTAAAAAGAACTTGCAACAACAGAGTAATAAGATCCAGCCTTCAGGTAAAAAAAAAAAAATTTACCACTCATCAAATTTACCACAACATTAAGATGTCAATAGTTTAGCCAAGTATCTGTAAATATATAAAGGTTTTATGTTGTTTATACTGATGTTTTACACATGGTATGTATAGTTTTGTGTTATTTTACTGTTGTAAGAGTTCAGATTGTCCTGGTGTCCAATGAATTGTCTTTGTTTCTGTACCTTGCAGAGATTCCTTTGACTTTTGAGCAGAACCTAAAAGAGCAGTACTTTGCAGAGGCAGGGAAGCAGCTGATAAACCGTGAGGAGCATCTGTTTTCAGTGAAACAAGATGGGGTGGAATCCAGCAAGAGCCTTGTGGAGGAAGAGGAGGATAATGAGAAAAGTCTGAGAAAAGACTTTGAAGACCTTTTGGAGGAGGTGTGGTCAACAGTGGAGAATTCCTTCGAGGCTCAAACAGAGAAAAAGACAGCGGCGCTAAAACAGGCAGTCCTGGTCATACAACAAGAGGAGGAGCAGGACAGGAGATGGGAAGGGGTAGCAGAAAAAGAGCGCCCTCCATGGAGGCCTCGGTGCTGCAGGCGGACACACGACTCTCTGCTTCAGAATATGGTTCAGCGGCGAATGGAAGAGGCAAAGTTAGACTCAAACGCTGACATTAAATCTTCAATTCCAAAGGGAATCACAGGCAAAGGTAAACAACTTAAGGAGGACCTGCTACACATTGTAGAATATGTGAGGAGCTGCTACCCAGGAGAGAATGTGTGCCAACTATATGCTGAATTATACCATCAGGCCTTTTGTGCTACGCTCAGAGAAATCACTGACTATGGACTCTGTAATGATGACTGCTCACATGTGCTGCAGTGGGTGAACATACATTATCCCAGGTAAGGCAGGAGATCTCATGTTGTGGCATATTATGACAAATGAACCATAATCTACTGTATATTCCATTATTGAGCCATGCTCTGCTTTTTTGAAGTATCCTGAGGCTTAAAGAGCTTAAAGGGGTTATTGAATATGAACAGCTAGAAGCACTCCTGCCTGAAAATGTGCTTAAACCACTGGAGGAGCAGTGTTTGACCGAAATAGAGGTATATTATCATTTAAAATCTCTTAAACAGTACTTATAATTAATTACTCAGCTGCTGAGATCTTTTGACTTGTATGTGTTTTGACCTTTGTTCATTCTTTCTTATTCATGTTCCAAGGAAAAGCTGCAAACATGGTGCCAAAATATTTTAAAAGAGGAGAAAGCTGAGCCTGAATTGAGGGATGGATGCTACTTCAGCCCTCTGGCCACTGATGTGATTAAGGTATGACGGAATGTACAGTCAAATGCAGTGCAATAGAAAAAAGCAGTGCTGTGTAAAGTGATTATATGATATTCTGATTGAAAAAGACTTTCTGTCTTTCTCTGGCAGTGTGTCCATGATGCTATAATGTCAGCACAGGAAGTGCTGGGCTCTTGCTCAGAGTCTCAGAGGATCACACACCAGATTAAAGAATTCTTCATTAGGTGAGTCGCTAATTTCTGGGACCTGGTTTCAAATATTTCTTGTATTGCAGTTTCATACATCATACTTTACATTTTTAAAGTCAGTCAAACTTGCTTTAGTCATGTTTCTGATATTTTCTCCTCTTTTCAGTTACCAGGATTACCTTAAGAGCATGACTGAGGGTAATGAGGGGAACACTGATGCTGTACTGAAGGCCAACCTTCTCTGCATCAGACAATTCAGGTGAGCATCCAGAAATAGATCTTAGAGTTTTTTAGTATTAAGTCATTTTTTTAGATGATCCTTTTGTAAAACTTTATCCTCAGGGAATACATAACAACGAATCAAGAACTCTTTCCTACACATATTAAGTCTGACTGTATGAGTTTGCTGCTCAGCATAAGAGAACTGTGCCATGCCTATTTCACCAAGTCTGTCCAGAAAGATCTGAAGGTAAGTCAGATCCAGTAAATGTATTTATTTTATATTTAACTGATCTATTACTTACCCCTGGTGGTTTGCAGCTAACTGCAATTTACATTATTTACCTCTTTTATTGGTTATTCCCTTTATTTGTCAGTACTCGTTCTGCAGTGGCTATCAGATCTTGTTTTGATGTTAATTCACTTATTAGGCCAGTGACCTGTAGAAGATAAAATGTTAACCTGTTCATGTGTTTGTTTACTTCCACAGGGGACATATGCCAAACTGGGTACTAGTGAGTGGCTCAAACACAGTGAACATGTGTGTGGTGAGCTGCTTGAAGGAGTGGACACACACATTCAGAAACTCACTAACTTTGACAAAACATGCCTTCAGGTACAGAGTGTGTAGATCTATTAACAAATGAATATACTGATTTCTGTACATATTTGGGATGGACTGATGGAGTCATATTGATTGATTGACAGGACCTGCTCAGTCATCTTCACAAAGAAGTGCTGGCAGAGTATGTAAGGAAAATGATGAAGAAGAAGAACAAACTTGGAGATGAGAATATACAACAGGCAGCTGAGGCATTACGTGACAACAACCAGAGAATACACACCATGTTTATTGAAGCTGTAAGTATCTCTCTCTCTCTTTAATTTTCAGTGTCAGGAGAAATGCACAAAACATACAATGACCGGCCACTTCTTTAAGTAAAGCTACTTTGTTTCTACACTCATTGTCCATTTTATACTCAGCTCCACTCTCCACAAAGGTGCACTTTGTAGTTCTACAATTAAAAACTGTAGTCCATCTGTTTCTCTGCATACTTTTTGGCCCCCTTTTACACTGTTCTTTAATGGTCAGGACCTCCACAGGACCACCACAGAGCAGGTATTATTTGGGTGGTGGATCATTCTCAGTGCTGCAGTGACACTAACGTGGTGCTAGTGTGTTAACGTGTGTTGCGCCAGTACAAGTGGATCAGACTTATTTCAGGCGTAATCCAACACAGCAATGTAAATTACACAAAGTCATTACATGTCACTGGGCCTCACTTTGTAAGCTATTTGTAATTTACAACACACCAGCTTGAACTTAAACTCACTCTGAGAAGTATCCATGGCATTTTTAAATTATTAGGTGACATGAAACTGAATGAGCAGATGGAATGACTTGACGTGAGGAAGGGGCTCACAATGCTGAGTTAGGTGACCCTTGTGGAAGAAATCTCTAAATAAAACAGAAAACAGTAAAATCTCAGAGTCACAATTAATGCCCCAACGCAATATATTTATTGAAAACTTTTGGCTGGTAGAAGCTTCTGGCAGATACCCAGAGACCTCAAAAGTCAGACCAAAATTGCAAGAAGTTATATATTCCCCAAGTGGGATGCTGTTACAATTCATTGGTTAACAGAGAACAAAGAAGTCACACTTCATTGGTTACATGTAATTGTGACATGAATAAACAAGAGAGTGTTAACATATATGCAATGTTAACATGACAAGGAAGAAAAATCACAAACAAAGTCTTTTCACATCTGGTCTCTTCAAGATGAGCTAGCCTGCAACCTCAAGGCCATTTAAAGAATGATTCACAGACCTGCTTTGCTTGCCACACCATCAGGCCGTGAACCGGCTCACAGAGGACTAGCAATATCATTGTCACTCAAGCAATCGACTGGGCGAGTCCTGTGTCCTACACTTACATGGAGCTGCACAGCTGGACCACTTTAACACTGCACACCAACCCCACACAGCAGACACCGCAGGCAACTGATTCTGGGTAGCATCGCAAATCATTTTGCCTTGTTCAGCCTGGCTAGGGCACTATTTTCTTTCTTTCTTTCTTTCTTTCTTTCTTTCTTTCTTTCTGCCTTTTTTTCATTCTGTCTTTCTGCCTTTCTGCCTTTTTTTCTTTCTGCCTTTGTTTCGTGGAGGTGAGATAAGATGCAGGTCCGCTACAGATTCCCTTTTGAGTCAATAAAACTCATAGCCTAAACACAGGTCATCTTTAGCTTCTCTGAAAAATACATTTAGACAAAGCCCCTTATTAATGCTGCAGTGATTAAGACTTCCTCTAGTTGAGTGTGATACCACATTATGCATTTAAATAGGCAAATATAGCATTAAATGAAAACATGCCACAAAACATTATAACAGAATGTATATTGGCCTATAGGTATGGAATATTAAAATATACGAGCTGAAAATATGCTCCAATTACAGTTATCTTGCCATAAACCTCAGTAAAACCATGTCTTTAGCTGGTTTCAGATAAACCTCAGTTAAACTTGATAAGCAACACCATCTAGAGGTAGATGTGTGATTGTTAAAAGACACAGGAATTGGATGTATTGTATATGATATACTGTATATGGGTTGATTGATGGATTGATTGATTCATTCCATTTTATTTGATTTCATGAACAGGGGTCAAGAATGGATAAACTGAAAGACGTCCTGGAAAGTCTTGCTGATCTGCTGATACTGAAAGATCTACACACTATTGAATTAGAGCTTGTGAATGTGTCCAAAAGCTACCCCGACTTCAGGTACAGATTACCAAACATTTTATCACATTTAGGTTAAATATAACCTTTGCACTTTGGTAACAAGTTGATCTGATCTTCTGCCTTTACAGTGAAGCTCATGTCTGCGCCTGGCTGCATCTCAGGGCGACCCTCTCTACCTCAGAGCTCAGAATGATCAAGAAGACTTTCTCAGAGTTACGGGAGCTAAACACACCAGAAGAAACTGATAATCAGGAGCAGGATCCGCTCTACTCAAGCAGAGATTTCTTCTCTAAAGTGCTTGTGAAATGCACTGCACACCAGTCCCTTAGCCACATGCTGAGTTGTATTTAAAGTTTATTGTGCAAACATTTTAATGTTTTTCCAATGCTTTTCTTATATTTTATAAAAAAAAGATTTGTTTATAAATGTTCTGTGTTGTGCTTGTCTTTCTGTGGGGTCATTCTGGTATTCATTTGGACTGAAACAATTGAAAAAAACAGATTAAACATTCCAGTCAGGTTTTATGAACATTCTCAGTCTGCTTTATTGTTGTGATTAATGCTAGGTCCTATGCATTGAATAATGGATTTACCAGGCATTGACCCTGGATTAATACCTTTCTTATCTGTTTTGGAGTGTGCCAATAGGCTGATGGGAAAAAAACCCAAACTTCAAACAGGTAACTGAAAATTGGAAATTAGATTACATGGGAGTTTCCTTTATAACTACATCAGGCTCAGTTCCAGCTGTTATGAGCGAGACAATAACATCCTAGTCAGCTCCCATTTAACTGTGGAATGCTTAGTCAGTGGTTCAGTATACAATCACAGGAAATACACTACTTCTGTTACAAACAAGGGCTGTTTTCTGACTTGCAACACTACTTCCAGCACAGCTACAAAGACTCTTTCCTGAACGATTTACACATCCAGTACAGGAAGAGATGGATTTTGTAGCATAGGTGTTTATTAGTAGAATACAGGATACTTTCTGCAGAATGCAAAACAGCTTGAAATGTACATTGGAGCATATCAATTTGTAGGGAATTCCACATAGCAGGATTTTCAGTCACCTAGAAAAGCCAGAGTTCTAGCTTGTCAAACAGCATGAGAGGTAAGGGATATTCTTATTGGACAGTCCTCAGTTTGGGCTTACTTTATTCTGTTCACTCACATAATGTGCTTTGCCACCTTGATGTGCTACTACATTGAGTGTTATGTACTGAGAGTCTGTTTATTATGTCTGTTTGTTATGTACTGAATCTGTTTAAACTCTATAATCCATTCAAGGTGTGAAATACAGGGGGTCCTGGGGGTCTGGGACCCCATGATTAACCTCTTGGACCCCCTGAATATCTTAAAATCAAAAAACTTGCATTATGCTGTCCATTGGGGAAAAATAGACGCTCAAATACAGATTCAGGGAAAGGTCACTGTTTAGCTGCTCCATCTACAATCAGCAAACATCTGTCTTTGGTATTCTTAACTAACTAGAGGCACATCTCTCGTCTGCCTCAGAGTGGCGCTATAGCAAACTGGCTCACCTTGTTGGTCCTTCATAGCCTAGCAACTATAACTTTGCCCAGGACATATCTGAAAAACTTTACTATATGCAGCAGCATATTTGTAAATCTGAAAACTTTCCCAGTTTTCCAAGAGATCAAAGTAAAGCTTGTCTTTAGTCTGAAATGGACTGGATGACTGTCCATCTGTACAGATCTATCTGACACTATTAAACTGCAGTGTTCATGTGCAGCCGAGACAGCAGCTCCAATATTTCAGGCGACAGGGTGTGATGTGTCCTCTGTTTTGAAAGGCCTCCTGACTAACGTCCAGTATTTCCTTCATCTGTCGTCTTGACAATCCCCTTTTCCACTTCAGAAGAGCAGGCAGGTGCTCCTCACTGCAAGACATTACAGACAAACCATCTTTGAATTACGGCTCTATGAATTAAAAACATAAACTGAACAAAGCTCATCATTGATTATTGACAGTGAATAAGGGTCAGTCAGTAGAGTTTACCTCTCTTTAGGGAAGTCTCTGTACAGGGCTGCACAGATGAGCTTGAGAGCATTTATATCATTGCACCCCAAAATCTCACTCATCTTCAGCAGAAACATTTTCTGCTCATCATCACTGACACTCTGCTTTAAACAGACAGGTAAAAATGACATTCACATTACATTACATCATACTGTACATACAGTTACGTACAGTATACATTACATTTTAAAGTGCAAATTGCTATAAGGACTAGTCAGTTGATTGATATACTATATTGATAGACATTCTTTCCATTTCATTATATAATTAAATATTCCTCTTTCGGTCTTCATGTGGTTGTATTCTGGCAGTGAAATCATTCACTGAATTTCAAGTAAAACTCATGTACAAGGAAATGTATTTGTTTTGGCAACTAGTTTATTTTAAAAATATTTCTCAAAACAGCTACCAGTGAGAGATTACAACGTTCATCACAATGACTTTTGAGTTTTGTCATTTTTATAAAGTTACATTCTGAATTTGGGTGGGTGGAGCCAGTCCTGGGCAATACTCACATTTTTGGTATTTACTAGTTGTGTGAAGGTGGAGTGGAAGAGTTCCGCATCTCTCATCATCCTCTTGTCAACATCACTCCATCTCCTTTCCAGCTGTTTGCTTTTTCTCTGCATCAGACATTGCAGGTATGCTCTGGTAACACTTGGGTATGCTGCATTTACAATGTGCTAGAAAACAGAGAAGTGGTTGGATAATGAGTTGTTGTGAGCTGGATTCTGGACAAAAATATGTTGCAGTGAATTTAAAGTAATTTGTTACCTGTTTTGCCCTCTCTCCCTGTTCCTTTTGTGGTAGAGGAGCAAACATATTTTGAATCATATCCATCAATTCGTGTATGTGTATGTCATTTTCCTTGAAATACTTCTTCAGGTGGTCCTAAAATGGTAATTTATGGAGAAAATAATGTCTTTGAAAAATCAACAGATTACATTTATTGTAAATCATGAATATCAGTGCTACTGTAGTACAGGCCCAGTCACTAAGCTATTGTTGGCCTTTTTTGGCCTCACCACATTAGAGGTTTTCACATGAGGAAGCAGTTGTCGGGAGAATACTTTATAATCCTATACTTTTTAATGATGTAACACTACAAAGTTGACACATACCTCTGCTAGGCCTGCCATCCACTGCTGTAGATTGGCTACAACTTGGGCCTCCATGTTCTCCAACATCAGGAGAGTGGATGAGTCTGTGTTATTGTTTGAATCCATAATGTCGAGAGTGTACGACCTGCAGCAAAAGAAAAGCATGACAAAAGAAATGTCTATTACAATCATAAGCCCAAAAGTTACATGTAGTTCATGCAAATTAGAATGTGCAGAACTTGTAAACAAAACAGAAGCTTGTCATTAGAAAGATATTTTAGGCTGACAGGAAGTCAGCTACTATTATCTCATTGGCAAGCTCAGACTGTACTGTTGCAGGTAAAAATAATTTTTTCCACTTCCTCGTGGAAAATAAATAAATAAATGAACTGATAAACAAATCAGTTAAACAAATAGTCCCATGACCTAACAGTGCCATTTTCATATCCTGGTTTTGTTTTGCAGATCACTTTCCAAACTCACCGGAGGTGCTTACACGTGTCAATTACCCTGAAGAGATGGAGTGAATATGTTTCATTGGAATTCTGGGCCTCCAGATGTTTCTTCTCATCATTCACATACCTGTAAAGATACAGCTGTTATCATTTCAAAAAAATAAAAAACAAGTCCTCTAACAGGATGATGTAGTATGTAATTGTATTTGGTTGTGTGTCTGTATATCTGGCTTAAGAAATCAGTATTAGAAATAACAAATGTACCTCTCTACAAAGGTGTGGAGTTCATCACAGCAAAGTCGTTGAACAGCAGTTATCAGGGTGTCGCTGATTAATTTTGTACTCTGAAGAGCAGCATCCAGACACTGGAGAGAGAGAAAACGCTTGAAACATCTGGAATCAGTTGTTAGATAGTTTACCCTGAGCACGAGATGAGAATTTCTCCCCTATTAGTACCTGTATAACATCCAGATGAACTTTAATAAGATCCTCTTCATTTCTACAATCACAAGGAGCCTCACTGTACAGCAGGATGTTCTGCAGCACAGTTGAGATGTGCTCCTGAAGGAGTGTAAGGAACTTCTGCTTTGACTTCTCAAACCAGCCAGTCAGTAACAGAGGGTCAGATACTCGGAGAACGTGGTCCTGGATGTTGGGGCTTCCTGTAAAGCAATGACTGCAAAGGAATTGAAGAAATGTAGTGCAAAGTGGTTTTAAATGTCTATTGCCTCTTTATAAAAGAAGCACAAATGTTCTTAAACTCAATGTGTGTTAATGTACAAATCTTTTATTCAGAATCATTTCTATTAGTCCATTCATCATGAAATGACAAGGTAAAGAGCAAGTGATGTTTTCAAATGAAGTGAAAAAAATTAACAATGAAAAAATGGAGTCACTTGGTTTTGATATGACAATAATTGATAATTGTATAATCATTATAAATTTTATCACATATAAATTATATAATAAAATATGTGTTTTTAAAAATTATAATTTGATACTTCAATATCACACTATATAACACAACAGTATTTTTTTGGTACCTACCTAAAGTATGTCTGCTTCACCCACTGTAGGAGGATTGAGGTCTCTTTCACTGTGGAACTTCTATCCATTAACAAGTCCAACACAGCAAAGAGGCGGCGATTATAGCTGTCAATCAGGTAACTCAGCAGTCTTGAGTTCTCTAAAACAGGAACTAAGCCAGTCACCTTGCTCCACACCAAACTCAGGTATTTCAGGTATTCCCCTGGCTGTAGCTGAGAGTCTCTGGAGCCCTCTGGTGGCAGAGCGGAAAAGTGTTTGTCTACAGACATTTCTACTATGTCGAGATACTCTCTCAACCAGTTTTGAGAGTAGCTGCCCTCTTTTCCCTCAGGTGTGATACCGTTCACTTTCGCCCACTGTTTAACCTGCTCAGCAGCTTGCTTCAGCTCCTGGGACCTTAAATCTCCCAGAAGAACATCTCTGAGAATGGAGAGGACCCTCTGACCTTCATCTTCAGAATCCTGAGCTTGTATCTCAGGGTCTGTTCCAGACTGGTCGGTACTGTTCAGGCAGTGAAAGGTTTGTGTTATGGAATCTCCTGTTGGAGGCAAGCGGATGAATGTCAGTGTCATCTTTGGTTGACATGACATCTATTTTATTCAAACAGCATAAAATGAAAACTGTTCTTAAAAAAATTACAAAATGTTTTCATATGATGCAGGTGAATTGTTTTTTTTTCTAAGAACTTTTCATAGTATTTTTTGTGTGTGATCTCTTTAATTAAGAAAAATGCAGTGTAAAATTCTGTTTTAAAATATTGTGGTGTTATTCTAAAGGGTCAGTTTTACTAAGCTAACATATAATTCTTCAAGACCATTTATTAAAAATAATTAGACCCTATTTGATTTCATCAGACACAGCAATCTCCTCAACTGTGATGGAAAACATCAATAAACAGGCAGCTGCATGTGTTTAAGACCCCCAACAACCAGGATGACAAATATGTGCTTAAGACACATATGGCATCCTGTAAAGAATATCATTCTTTCTCTTATTCTTAATGAATTACACTTCTCACGTCTCCATACATAAGACACCTGAAGAGTTCAACATCTAACTCTTTCCAATAAAACAGCAAATTAATTTAAAAGCACATGAACATGTTTAGCTGCATTAAATGTGTGACTGCTGCCAGCTGGGACAAAGAATGATCAATCATATAGTATGAATTGACCTCTTCTGTGACCACTGTGTCCTCAGCTGTGACCTAAGAAGGATGCCAGAAGAAAGGACCAGAGTGTCACTGGCTGACCAGAAAATATTTGAGCATAACGCTGACAAATGTAAAGTTCTTTGGTCTCTGAACATGTTATATCATCTACCTTTTTTCATTGTGTTTTTTTTTTTTTGTATAGATAAAAAGCTACATTTAAACCAAACATTTGTTTCTATATCTATCAATACAAAGACTATAGGACAAACATTCAGCTGCAGTACCTGAAAGGTATAAATTCCAAATAAATAAAGGAATGTCTCACCATCCACAGGCTCAGTGAGCTGTAAGGTTGCATTGCTCACCAAAGGTTTCCTGCTGTCTTCATCACCTGTCCCCCTTTTTCTCTTCAATTTACGATTCAGTTTTTTCAAAACCTTTGACATTTTTTATGTTTTTTGCTTCCTTCGTCTTTGTCTTTGACACAGACTTTTTAACAGTAGCATCATTCTTTTATACAGTAATGTTGGCCCTCCCCACTCCACGTCATCTGTGGTGTACTTTCCCAGTGGCTCACTTGCATCATTCTAATGCAAAATTTTCATATCAAACTCAGAATGTCAGTGTCATAGTTTGCATGCAAACCTTTAATAACACATATTTCAAACACACATTGAAAGTTTTCTAAGTACCAGAATTTGCAGTTGTGACATGACACACACAATAATTATGGGTAAATTGGAAAACTACAAGGAGTAAGTTAAGGGAAACAACGCCATTTTGGATAAACCTGGGTAATTACAGTAACGTTTAACCAAAAATCAGATTTACATAATTTTCTCGTTACCGCAAAATCTGAAATGAAACATGTACAAAAATGAATACACAAAAAATGGTTCATGTTTGCATGTAAGACATACCAGGTGTGACAATTTAACTCTTTGGTATTTTAAATACACATAATTTAAGAAAACTGTAAACAGGGGCTTTAATGCAAGTCCAGTGAAAGACTCACTTCAAGAATATGGCAGATCAAAGCAGGAAATGTCAATGCAATGGTTAAGCCCAGTCCAAATGACACCCTCTGCAGTCCTTCCCTAAGGCCACACTTTGGTTATGTCAACAACGTACTACAGACCTACAGGGCAAGAGACCTTGAGGGTGCTCCGTTTAAACATGTGCGACATTCAGGCTCTTCCTGTGTTGCATGTGCCATTTTGGCCATTCTCTTTTCTAAAAAAAAAAGAGATGATTGCTTGTCTACAGAATCTGAATTCAGAGCAGAATTCAGAATTCAGAGAACAAGCACAACACAGCTCAGTGACAAGTTAAATTAAACAAAAGCATTAAACAAAAACATTTTACTCATGTCTGAATATTTTTCTGTCCACTTGAATCACTGAAGGCTGCAGCAAAGACATAGAAGTACCCCTTTGAATGCCAAAATAAGAAATGGGACACCCTACAGCCTCGCAGTCCTCACATGCACGCACAATTGTGGATTGCAGGACCATGAGTGTGCCATTTGGGACTGGGCTTTAGTCTTCCCAGGACAACTTCTCCTTTAGTAGGATATGCATAGCTTACACACTGTCACATTATAGTGGATGTCTTTTAACACTGCAGTTGCCACAGTACCATACCACAACATAATCATTTTAACATGAAAAATAATATATATATATAAAAAAAATATATATATATAGTTTATATATATATATCCATCCATCATCTAAACCGCTTATCCTTCTGGGTCGCGGTAGGGTGCTGGAGCCTATCCCAGCTGTCATTGGGCGGAAGGCAGGATACACCCTGGACAGGTCGCCAGTCCATCGCAGGGCAGACAGACAGACATACACATTCACACACTCACTCACACCTAGGGGCAATTTAGCATGTCCAATTGGCCTGACAGCATGTTTTTGAACTGTGGGAGGAAACCCACGCAGACACGGGGAGAACAGGCAAACTCCACACAGAAATGACCCTGGTCACCCAGCCGGGAATCGAACCCAGGCCATTCTTGCTGTGAGGCGACAGCGCTACCCACTGCACCACCGTGCCGCCTATATATATATATAAAAACTAAAAATAAGAGTATAGCTGGAATGTCCAAAATGTTGTTTTCCAGAGCTGTTGTAAACAACTTCATAACTTCATATTTTCCTTCTTACAATGACAAATCTGGGTTAGGTTTCCTGAAAGCATCTTAACACAAAGACCATCATTAAAAGGTTGAGCAAGCATCTTCTTGAACACTTTCTATATGAATTAAGATGATGGTAATACTAAGATGCTTTATGTGTACATTATGCCTCAGTTACATAGTCTTCAGGCAAAACCCTAAGAAACCCATGCTTGTACACACATGAATGGTTTTGGTCTGAAATGGACTGGATGACTGCCCATCTGTACAGATCTATCTGACACTATCAAACTTGCAGTGTTCATGCGCAGCAGAGACAGCAGCTCCAATATTTCAGGCGACGGGGTGTGATGTATTCTCCATTTTGACAGGCCTCCTGACTCATGTCCAGTATTTTCTTCATCTGTCGCCTTGACAATCCCCTTTTCCACTTCAGTAGGGCAGGTAGGTGCTCCTCACTGCAAGACATTACAGACAAACCATCTTTGACACTATTGAATTTGACAGTAAGTAAGGATCAGTCAGTAGATGTGAGATTGAGTTTACCTCTCTTTAGGGAAGTCTCTGTACAGGGCTGCACAGCTGAGCTTGAGAAAATCAAGAGAATCAAGAGAATCACTGCACTTCAAAATCTCACTCATCTTCTGCAGAAACGTTTTCTGCTCATCATCACTGATACTCTGTTTAAAAGAGACAGACAAAAATGAAATTCAGATTACGTTGCAGTGTAGATCACAATCACATACAGTATACACTACAGTTTAAAATTCAAATTGCTGCAAGGACTGATGAATAGGACAATATAAAACAAAGGATATGTTGTCACATTTTTTACTCTGGTTCTCTTATCTCTCAGAACAAATCACTTTCAGCTAAAGCTGGATATAACAAAAGCTCTGGGTGTTCTGCACAAAATGAGTGGAACACTATGTAGTCATTTCATAGGTTTGAGGAGATATTAGGTTTTCAATACATGTGAATTTGTGACAAAAAACCCTATGGCGGGGTTGGTTGTCACAAAAATTATATCCCATGTTAATCTTATCATGAATGAGTACTCCAAAGATTTTTTCTCTTTGGAGAACAAGAACATTTAAATAATATTTCATATGAATCAGAGCTGATATCTGATTTATCATTTAATTTAATTTATTTAAGGTCATTTACTGTAATTCATATATTTTAAATTAAATATTATTAGGGAACATTTAGAGAGATCCACATCTATGCATTTAAAAACATGTTTTTAAGTAGGTAAAACCTGGCCACTAGAAATTTATTTTGTGGCATAAACAAAAAAAGTCACCTCAGATTAAGTTGGAAAGAAAGTAAGTAGGTATATAACCTAATATATCCCTCAAAGCTTAACATTACAGCATAAATATACATCTGTCCCTAGTGTACTAGAAAATAGCACCGTGACAATCAACTCAAGAGACAACCAACCCAGTGTTCCCCTATCCTGTACTGACAGAAATTCTCTCTCAGTTTTGACATGATATCATTCAATGAATATCAACCAAATCTACCAAAACTATCTATGCCTGAAATGTATTTGTTGTATTGTATATTTATCAATTCTCTTTGACATGAAATAATCAGATTTTGGAGTTTACAATTTTTACAAGGCTGCATTCTGAATCTAAACAGGTGGAACTTCTTCTGAGAATATTTATACTTGAGAATAAAGCCACTTGCAGTTCTTACCAGTTGTGTGAAGGTGGAATGGAAAAGCTCAGCATCTCTCATCATCCTCTTGTCAACATCACCCCATCTCCTTTCCAGCTGTTTGCACTTTCTCTGCATTAGACATTGCAGGTATGCTCTGGTAACACTCTGGTATACAGCATTTACAATGTGCTAGAAAACAGAAATAGTTGGATAGTGAGCTGTTGTAAACTGGATTCTGGACAAAAAACGTGACACTGTGAAATTCATTGAATTTGTCGATGAAATATCTTGAAAACATTTTTTAATTTAATTGAAGTGTGTGCTCAATCAGCTCTCATACATGCAGAATTCAAATTCTGAATCTTTACAGTTGTTACCTGTTTTGTTCTCTCTCCCTGTTCCCTTAGTGGTAAAGGTGCAATCATATTTTTAATCACGTCCATCAGTTTGTATATGTGTACGTCCTTTTCCTTGAAATACTTCTTTAGATGGTCCTAAAATGTTGGAGGAAATAATGTCTTTGAAAATTCAGATTACATTTATCGTAAATGATTAATCCGAGTGCTAAAGTAGTACAGACCCAGTCACAAACCTAACAAGAACTGTTATAGTTATTTGTAATAGACAGTATAAACATGCAAATGGCTTTTTTGTGGCTTCCACCACAGTAGAGAAACAAGAAGCAGTTGTTTGGAGAATACACTACAATCCTACGCTTTTTGATGATTTAACACATCACAGAGTTGAGACACACCTCTGCTAGGCCTGCAAACCACTGCCGTACAATGGATGAAACGTGAGCCTCCATGTTCTCCAACATCTTGAGAGTGGATGAGTCTGTGTTATTGTTTGAATCCACAATGTTGAAACAGTAAGACCTGCAGAAAAGGAAAACCATGACAAAAAAGATCTATTACAAACATAAGCTCACAGTTGTACTCCTGTTCTATATTAACAAGATATTTTAAGATATTTAAATGTCAAGTGAAACTAAACATAAGACTTTCTTTAAAAGGAGCAAAAGGAACAAATTCTATCATCGACTGCTCATCAGAAGAAAGATATTTCAGGCTGACAGGAAGTTATCTAGACAGGGAATCAACTCTTCACATCCACTGTCAGACTCAAATTGTATTTGTTACAGTTCTAATGTATTTTCCTCACTTCCTTGGAAAAAAATAAACAGATCAGCCAAACAGATATTCCAATGACCTAACAGTGCCATTTTCATATGCATCATTGTTTTGTTTTGCAGATCACCACGCAAACTCACCGGAGGTGCTTACACGTGTCAATTACCCTGAAGAGATGAAGTGAATATGTTTCATTGGACTTCTGGACCTCCAGATGTTTCTTCTCATCATTCACATACCTGAAAAGATACAGCTGTTATCATTTCAAAAAATCTAAGCACAAGTCCTGTAACAAATACAGGACGATGTAGTATACTTGTATGTAATTGTATGTAGATGATTGTGTGCCTGAATATCTGGCTCAATAAATTAAATTATATAGATTAAATATGAAATATAAAAATGTACCTCTCTACAAAGGTGTGGAGTTCATTATAACAAAGTCTTTGAACAGCAGTCATCAGGGTCTCGCTGATTATTTTTGACCCCTGAAGAGCAGCATCCAGACACTGGAGAGAGAGAAAATTATAGAAACTTAAATGAAATCAATTGTTAGGCACAAACAATGTCTTCCTTGGAATGCGTGTGACTAAAAGATGAGAATTTCTCCTCTATTAGTACCTGTATAACATCTAGATGAACTTTAATAAGATCCTCTTCATTTCTACAATCACAGTGAGTCTCATTGTACAGCAGGATGTTCTGCAGCACAGTCGAGATGTGCTCCTGAAGGAGTGTAAGGAACTTCTGCTTTGACTTCTCAAACCAGCCAGTCAGTAACAGAGGGTCAGATACTCGGAGAACGTGGTCCTGGATGTTGGGGCTTCCTGTAAAGCCATGACTGAAAAGGAATTAAAAAACTCTGATGTAGTGCAAAGTGGTTTTAAATGTACATTGTGAGCATTGTAACAACATCTCATATCTCTGAAATACTTACTTTATAGAAGAAAGAATACCACAATAACTTCAATACATGTTAATGTAGAGATCTTTTATTCAGAATCATTTCTATTAGTCTATTCATCCTGAACTGACAATGTAAAGGGTGGTGGTGTTTTCTAATGATGTGAAATAATACAAATAGAGTTACTTGGTTTTGATATGACTTTGATCATTTGCAGTATCACAGTTTATTTTACAACAGTAATTATTTTGGTGCCTACCTAAAGTATGTCTGCTTCACCCACAGTAGGAGGATTGAGGTCTCTTTCACTGATGAACTTCTGTCCATCAACAAGTCCAACACAGCAAAAAGGCGGCGATTATAGCTGTCAATCAGGTAACTCAGCAGTCTTGTGTTCTCTAAAACAGGAATTAAGCCGATCACCTCGCTCCACACCAAACTCAGAGCAAGTTTCAGGTATTCCCCTGGCTGTAGCTGAGAGTCTCTGGAGCCCTCTGGTGGCAGAGGGGGGAAGTGTTTGTCTACAGACATTTCTACTATGTCGAGATACTCTCTCAACCAGTTTTGAGAGTAGCTGCCCTCTTTTCCCTCAGGTGTGATACCGTTCACTTTCGCCCACTGATTAACCTGCTCAGCAGCTTGCTTCAGCTCCTGGGACCTTAAATCTCCCAGAAGAACATCTCTGAGAATGGAGAGGACCCTCTGACCTTCATCTTCAGAATCCTGATCGGTACTGTTCAGGCAGTGACAGGTTTGTGTTATGGAATCTCCTGTTGGATGCAAGTGGATTTGTGTTCATGGTTGTCATCTGAGATATAACATTGCTTTTTGAAATGTGTTTTTTCATGCACAAGTACTATGTCTGGTATGACTATGCAATCAATGCAAAAGAAGTATGTAATTCATCATTTTCATTGTGTTTGTTAGATTCAAAGCTACAAGTTAACCAAATAATTGTCTTTAATTCCATCATTACAAAGACTACAGCATGATTCTTCGCTTGCATCACCTAAAACTTTTAAATTCCAAATAAATGAAGGAATGTCTTACCATTCACAAGTTCATTGAGCTGTGAGATCATGTTGCTCACCAGAGGTTTCCTGCTGTCTCTGTCCTTTGTCCAACTTCTTCTCTTCAACGTATCATTAAGCGTTTTCAAAACCTTTGACATTTTTTCTGTTTCTTGCTCTCTTTGTCTCCAAAGCAGACTGTCTAATATCAGTGTCAACGTTACCGTTTAAATTTGATCTGTAAAGATTTTAATGACAAAGTCCATCTGACATAGTTGAACCACACAGACATTTTCCGGGGAGCTCTTTTATATTTGCCAGCATGTTCCTGGTATTTCCCAAAGAATTTAAAGACGTATGAATGGCCCGCCCACTTCATGCAGGCCACTACTGCAGTGCTGTACTTTCCCAAAAACCTCACACTCACATCGTTCTTCTTTCCAATAAAATCCCCCCAGCTTTCCCTGTTGTAGGAAAGGTAGAAAAGGAAAGTGTTTTCCCAAAAAAAAAAAGAAAGTAGGCCTGTTCAAATGAGGAAAAAACTCATTTATTTCAGGTTCAGTTTAACTTTCCAACTATGTTTTTCAGAAAAAGGACCAGTGGTCCTGAAATGGGTGTCCCAGCTGGACTGTGATTTTCAGTGGCAGAATATCTTAAAATATACATTTTGAGAAAGTACAAGTCATAGATAAAAACATATAGACTAATGATATATTGTTCTTTGGACAAAATCTGAGCTAATTGATTACATGTGCACTGAGGTCATTGCAATGTACTTAAAGCAGGATCACTTGATATTCAGGCCGTATAGGATTCTTGTTGGAATTTACAATTTCTAAATTACTCATCCTGAAGAAGAAATTAATTAACTGTTACAAAACAAAGATTCAAAAAGAAGGCCCGCAAGTTTCATTATGGAAAGAAAGGAAAACATATATGATTCTGGTCTTTAAAGTATATTTTTGTCCAGGTCTTAATGAGTTATAATTACTCAGCTCCCATGCCTACAAAGGCCACAAGTAAACCAGCACATGATCTCATTCATCGTTGCGCAGTTTATGTGCTCCGTGAAATAGTACACGCAATCATAATCACAGAGGACACCAGCGTGATTGACATTCGCGGTGGCCAGTCAGGTTTGCAGGACTGGCTACGGCGAAGGGAGCTTGTCCAATGGCAGTCAACGGGCTGCATTTCGCCATCAGGTTCGGTTTCGGCGTTACGACTCCAATCTGCCATTGCGTAGAGGAGCAGGAAGGTTCTAGAGAGGTGAGAACTGGAACAGTTAGAGAAATAACTCCAAGTGGAAGTTATAACTTAATTCTTCTTTACTGTATATGTTTGATTGACATCCACCATTTGTTGAAACTACTTCAGAACCGATGTCGCGCAGTTTGCTGTTAACTAGCTAGCTAACGTTAGCTCAGCAAACGTGGTGTGGAATTACCTTGACGTACAGAATCAGATTTAATCTTTACGAACAGTTATATCAGCTAGTTCGCCTGGCTGGGTTACACGTTTTTCTGTTTTTCTTTTCTTTTCAGATATCTAATATCTTCGTTGGATCCGCTGCATCGATCAGCACCCCGGGGGTCTGACAGTCTGTGCGTTTGTGCTGTTACATATTTGACTCGCGACCTAAAAGCTCCAGCCAGCTCGACCATCAACCTTCACTGCGCCGTTGGACGACTAGCGTTGTGTTTATGTCTTTATTTTACGGAAACGGTAAGAATTCGTGTTGTTTCTTTCGACTGAGTTTCGTTACCGTTAGTTAACCTTGTTCAGTGACTGGGGGAGAGGTTTGGGCTTTGAGTTGTTAACTGCCAATGAACGCGAGTGAATTACTTCTCAGAATCGTTAGCTAAGTTAGCTAGTAGGAGTTCGGGGTGTGATGCTAACGTTAGCTCGCCGTTAGCTGTAAGGGTGAGAATGAAGAGGCTAACTTGGATCAAAATGGCGTCATGCATGCCTTTCGTACACCATGGCGTACTCACTCACACACACACACACACACACACACACACACGCACATGCATTCTGCGGTCTGCTTAGCTTGGTTAGCTTTAGCCATGACGCACTCTGCAGCACCTCGGAAAAAAGCTCGAATCAGGCAACTTCCGGCAGGTTCTCGATTGTTTTTCTGATTCGTGTGGTTTTTAATGATCCGGTCACTCTTACTTAGCTTTCTGACTATTTCTGTACTGTTCTTATTGCAATAATAAAACAGTCCAGAGTTTTGTCCAAATTTAACCTACGTAAGCTAGGTTAACTAACTAGCTAGTCAGGTGGGCATGGTTGTATCAGTCAGTGACTATAGACAGCCCTTTACTTTCGGACCAGAACCGAGGAAATATAAGGAAATATAAATCCAGGCTGATTAAATAGATTTTAAAATGCAATTAAATGTCTGACAGTTTACTGTTTTTCGCTCTTATACTCACGGTGTATATTCATCTAATAGAATAGTTAGCTAATTATTGTGGTCAGAAAGTCTAGAGGACTGCAGAACTGATGGTCAAACAAACAGACATATGCATACATCTTAAAGGGCCCGTTTCCTGTATTTTCTATCTATAGAACATGTATGTATGTATGTATGTATGTATGTGTGTGTGTGTGTATATATATATATATATATATAGTATATATATATATATATGTATGTGTGTGTATATATGTATGTATGGACAAAAGTATTGGGACAACTTCATATTACACCTACAGGAGCTTTGACGACATCCCATTCTAAATCCGTAGGCAGTAGAGTTGGTCCCCACTTTTGCAGCTATAACAGCTTCCACTCTACTGGAAAGCTTTCTCCAAGATTTTGCAGTCTGTCTGTGGGAATTTTTGCCCATTCGTCCGTTTTAGTTCATCTATTCAGTGGGGTTAAGTCAGTGCTCTGTGTGAGCCAGTCAAGTTTTTCCACATCAAATTCACCCAACCTTTATCAGCTAAGACAGACGAGAGCCTTCCCTAAACTCTTCTCACAAAGTTGGAAGCATACAATTGTCCAGAATGTCTTGTTATGCTGAAGCTTTAAGATTTCCCTTCACTGGAACTAATGGACCAAGGCCAACCCCTGAAAAACAACCCCATGGCATTATCCCTCCTCCACCAAACTTTGCAGTTGGCTCAGTGCAGCCAGGCAGGTAATGCTCTCTTGGCTTTCGGCACTCGGCGACCTGCTCTGTAACTTAACACCTGTGGCAATGGGACCGAATGAAACGTCTGAATTCAATGATTAGGACGTGTCTCTCAATACTTTTGTCCACATGGTGTATGTCAGTATATATGTATAAGTGCATATAAGTGTGTGTGTGTCTCCTGTTCTGAATGGCTGTCCTGTTATTGTGCTTTATTACCTCTTGGCTGAAGCATTACTTATAATATGAGCATGAATAGGGCTAAACTGCTGTAAGCTAAAATGGTGGATATATGTAAATGTGTTGTTTTTGTGACATCAAAAAACAATGCATTCAAAATGGACAGTTTTTACAGCTTAATTTTTGAAATGTTGGCTGAATGGATTGTGGAGTAAATGGTACTTTTTGAAATTTTTTAGTGTCATCATACTACATCAAAATATTTTATTTCCAAAAAAAGTGAGGGAAATTAAGTTTTCTCATGATATGTTCCCTGTAGAGCTCAGCTGTAATGATTGATATGTTTGTTGCCCCGCGTCCCCCCCCCCAGACATTAATACATGCCTTATCTGTGTTTTTTGACATTCATATTATTTTTCATGCATTGAGTTTTATTTTGATTGTCCAGGCTTGTTTGTAAGCTAACGTCCTTGATTTAATATTTTCTTGTTTCTTGCTCAAAAATGATTCTCTTGTTCTTGCTGCCCCAACTTTAAGTTAATTTTAAGTGTCTGGCCAGTTTAGATACTGTACTTTTAGTACAGTGAGCAAGGTACTTTGACACAGTTCTGCTTATACAACGCATAGAATGTGCAGAGGCATACGTCAGAGCCAGAAATGACTGTGTGATGTGACAGATGATATCACACCTCATACTTAAAAAGACCAGCAAAAATAAGGTGTTATGGTGTCCTCCTCATGAAGTGATTTAATTATTATAATTTTTTTTTTACTCTTTTTTTTTTTTCAGAGCTGTTGCGCAGCTGTTGGAACGCGAGCGGTGTAAACCTAGACCACGAGCAAGGAGCTTGTAGCCACGGTGGCAAAATTTTTTTCATGTCAGAGACCGAGCACGCTTGCAGTCGTTTATGTCATCCATTCTTCTCCAGACAGAAGATACCCAAAAATCCCCATCCAGGATCTTTTTATCTTGCTGATAGTGCTGCAAGCCACTCAAAATGTCTGTCAACGTCAACCGCAATGTGTCGGACCAGTTCTACCGCTACAAGATGCCCCGTCTGATTGCGAAGGTACTAGAGACTGTTAACAGCTTGGTGCTAAGTGAAACCTGCTTCAAGAAAGCAATTAAAACATGGGCCTCCTCATTGTAATAATGTTTTTTCTTTGTCATTTATTTCCTTATTTTCTTATTTTTTTCCTTATCTGTCAGGTGGAAGGCAAAGGAAATGGAATCAAGACGGTAATTGTCAACATGGTTGATGTTGCAAAGGCACTTAATCGGCCTCCCACATGTAAGTTTTAAACTTCATTTTGACTGTCCTTTTATGAACTGTATAGTACAAAGTAGGTTTGAGAGAACTAGGTTTGAGGTTTTGACAATACATGACACATCACACTGCTTAATTTTTCTATGATTTTATAAGTTGGAAGAGGGGGAAAAACAGTGCCACATCCAAAACACTACTGTCAAAAACAAGTGTTTCACATACTTCACTAAACTAAATTCAAATAAACAGGACTAATTATGCTCCCTTTTATTAATGTTTGCCATCTTAAGTACTGACAATATCCACTGTATGCTTAGAAAAGTCATAAAATAAATATTGTTGTGTTGCCCACACCTAGTACAATATGATGGATGTGTGCCTATGGGATAATATTCAGTGCAAAACTTCTATCTATGCAAAAACAGGCATTTTGTATCCAGATTTAACATTAGGTGCTGTTATATCAGGTGGCATGCACATACTTGAAACCGATGACTGTATTCTTCAGCATAATGTTTTTGTTCTAGTTTGTCTTAAGAATAGTTACAGCTCCTTATGATACTTGAATACGTGAATTTGAAGAGGCCTGTTTTCAGAATTAACATCGATGCAATGGGAAACAAAAAATTTCATCACAGTATTAGTCACAAAATGAGAGAAAAAGCACTGTCTGTTTTAATTTAGTTTTTAAGTCTGGCGCCTCTGATACGAATGTTGAAGCTGCCTGTCGTCAGTTGCTTTTGACACAGAATGTGAGAGAGGCTTTGTTTTAGGATGTTGTGGATGTTTGTTGTAGGATTGATGTGTTTTTGTGTGTTCTATCCTGTAATTTGTGTCTCCAAAATACCTCCTCATGTCTTAAAAACTTTATCTCCCTTCTTCTTTAGATCCAACCAAGTTTTTCGGCTGTGAGCTAGGGGCACAGACCCAGTTTGACACGAAGAATGACCGCTACATAGTGAACGGCTCCCACGAGGCCAACAAACTACAGGACATGCTGGATGGATTTATCCGCAAGTTTGTGCTGTGCCCAGAGTGTGACAATCCCGAGACAGACCTAGTAGGTTGGCGTGGTGGCTTACAGAGTAAAAACCTGTACAGATGAAAATAAATGTGGTGTGTTTTTGTAGAGTTACATATATTTTCACTAGTATTCTAATGGTGGGATAGACAAGTAACTCAACTTCATGGTATAGTAGGACCTCCGGTTGCTAAGGCTGTTTATTAAAAAAAAAAAAGTGTGCCAAATGCACTTTTAAGTCATAAACATTTGGTTTATGTTGCAGCATGTTAATCCAAAGAAACAGACCATTGGGAACTCTTGTAAAGCCTGTGGGTACCGGGGCATGCTAGACACGCGCCACAAACTTTGCACGTTCATCCTTAAAAATCCACCAGGTAAGTTGCAAACTGTGTGAATGCTGTACTAGCTGTTCTAATGTTGGCAATGAGAAAGTTTACATATCTGGATATGCTATTAGGTAATGTTAGATTTTTTTTTATTTTTAATAACTGATATAAGCATTGAGATTCAAATGACAATGTAGTCATGCCCAGAATATTTGCCTCCTGAACAACAATAAAAGCTGTTAAAAATAAACAGAATGGATAATGTTATGGCCGAATATGTGGGAAAGCTGTGTTTAAAGTAATTCTTCTTCTTCCTCTTCTTCTTCTTCTTCTTATTATTATTATTATTATTGTTGTTGTTGTTGTTATTATTATGGCTTTTATCAGTGGGTATGATGTTATGGTCAATTTATAACTCCAGTTTTTACATGTTGGCGACAAGGGATTATGTGTGCGTGTGTGTATTGCTGCTGTTTTGTATATTACACCTGCCATTCTGGCTTGAGCCAAATGTTTTACTATCGCCATGATTCTTTTTTGAAACAGAAAGTGACAGTGGGTCTGTGAAGAAAGAGAAGGAAAAGAAAAACCGAAAGAAGGACAAGGAAAATGGCTCAGGCAGTGGTGATGCTGGGAACCATAATGAAATCGATGCGCCGGATGCTGTGGTGAGTGTCTGCATTTAAGTAGAGCCTTTTGTGATGTAGCACCTGAACCAGTTGTGGTCAGTCAAGTGTGTTTACTGGAGCATTTACTCTGCTGTAGCGTATGTGTATTTAAAAATAACTTCCTTTACTCATTTGGTATGGTGTCACCCTCATCATTCTTTGCTATGAGTAATTCACAATGCAGAATTCAATAGTTAGTAATTTGTCTAGTTATAAACGTATCATTTGAAATTTCTTCTACTACTGAGTGATGAATTTGTGTATTTCATTTCTTTGTCACATCTTGTTGGTTTAACTGGTTAATGTTTCTTTTTAATTTGATGAGAAAAAGGATTTTTTTAAAAAAAAAAAGCTGTGTGTGTGTAGCATGGAGATGATGATGATGAGGATTGGGCAGAGGAGACCACTGAGGAGGCCCAGCGCCGGCGGATGGAGGAGATCAGTGACCATGCTAAGAACCTCACTCTCAGTGAGGACTTGGAGAAGACCCTGGAGGAGAGAGTCAACATGTTTTATAACTTTGTGAAAGTATGTTATGTTTCAGTCCCTTTGGAATCTTTTGATAGGTATTTAGGATGTTGTTCAACTGATGTACATAAAGTAAGCTGCTGAATTTTGGCAAGCAATCTGAACCTATGATTGTCCTTGTTGATTTTATTATTTTTTTTTAATACAATATGGTTTTGTTCCAGAGTAGCCTTCCCTTTCCAGTATATTCCTGTTCAAAGATGACAGGATAGGGTTGGTTTTTGATCCCCCTAGGAAGAAGAACCTGATCTTATGTGTCTCATTGTGTTTAGCAAAAGAAAGAGAGCGGAGCGATAGACTCTGCAGATAAAGAGATTCTGGCCGAGGCAGAGCGACTAGATGTGAGGGCCATGGGGCCGCTCATTTTGAGCGAACTGCTATTCAACGAGAACATCAGAGACCAGATCAAAAAATACAAACGTCACTTTCTACGTGTAAGTATCTACAGCTTTACTGTTAGCGCTAAAGTCAATCTAACCTTCCTCGGTTTTTAGACATTAATTGGTATTTTCAGGCTTTTTGAAAGTGATGCAGAAGCAGCCAAGTATCTTGGATACTTTGCAAGACCTCTAACACCAAATGCTACTGATTTGTACATCAAAGTAACCACCTGAAACTTTGAAGTTTCACCCTGGTTTCAGTCCAGAATACAAAACTCCTGAAATTTAGCCACTTCTGTTTATAATCTCATACAATTAGAGGTGCTTTCTTGTGCATGTCAATGTTAGCTTTAATTACTGAACCTTCAGAATCAATGTGATTGACATTGTGAAATACATTTCTTCCTTCTCTCTCTTGTGCAGTTCTGCCATAATGATAAGAAGGCTCAGAAATATCTGCTGGGTGGCTTTGAGTGTGTGGTGAAGCTGCACCAGGCTCAACTGCTGCCCAGAGTTCCGATCATACTTAAGGATTTATATGATGCTGACCTCCTGGAGGAGGACGTCATCCTCACCTGGGCTGAGAAGGTATGTATGTACACACATGACAAACAAGATTATGAGGAGAATGGTCATCAGCTGCTGTTTTACTTTGTTATCTACTGAGAGTTTGCTTTATCAAAGTCATAACAATGTAATTTGTACTTCTAAATGCTTTTGTTTTGAAGAGGCAATGCAGTTTTTTTTTCTTTTTCCCTGTGTCCATATCTCTTCTAAGGTTTCCAAGAAGTACGTCTCCAAGGAGTTGGCCAAGGAGATCCATGCCAAGGCAGCTCCTTTTGTCAAATGGCTGAAGGAGGCAGAGGAGGAGAGCGAGGGAAGTGAAGAGGAAGAGGAGGAGGAGGATGAAAATGTTGAGGTAAACATTTATTTGCTGCTCTTCCTTTTAATCTTCTTCGTTTAAAAGATTGGCTTTTCTTGTGGATCAGCTGATGGATCAAACAGCTTGTGATAGTTCTAGCTCTCAACAGTATGTGAGGCACACAAAATGGGGTTAAGTACTAAGATGGCAGTGTAAAATTCTCCCAGCAGTTAGCTTTGTCTGTTTTTAAAGCTTTTCTTATACACAGATTATATCACTGACAGATGTTATTAATGCAGAATTATTTGTATTGTTCTTGTTTTCTTGTTTCATTCCTGCTCATACAGCACCTTTTACTTCCTGCTTAAAATCCCAAATATCGGTCCACCAATTCATTAAACACCCCTCTCCAGTTTTCCTAAATTAGGCATTAGAAAAATAGGTAAAAATTAGCAGTTTTACCTGTCCTGTGGCACAGAGGTTTGTTTTGATTTCTGACTAGGTAGTGGTCACTCAGTCCAACATGTGTCCAATCCAGACGGCATTACAGAATCCATGATGGAGAAGACTAAAGCAAAAGTGAACCCAGTGTTTTTTTGTTTTTTTTTGAAAGCTGAGGTCAGCTGGTGTAAACCAAGACATCTAGACACCCATATAACTCTGCAGATACTCCTGAGTTGATAGTGTGGCAGAATTAAGCCTAACTGTCTGCAAAGTACAGCACTTAAGAAATTCTTGCTATTTTAATGGTCTGTGCAAGAACTGGGCATTGATTACTGTACCACTTTTGGGTTACAAATAAAATGATAATGTTCATCTGTAGGCACTTAATGATACGAATATTTTCAGGCTCAGTGACTTTTGATTCTGAGGTCAAGATTTGATTCGGTTTTCGGTACTTCATGCTAATGTCTTGATTTTGCCGTGCTTTGATTTTTACAGGGTTTATGGCTAAATAGTAGAAATTTTATTTCAGAACAAAAGATTACAAAGTAGCATGTACATGCAAAAGTGATATTATAACAAAAGCTATAAACAGTACAAAAATCTGAACTGCTTATTTTAAAACCTTTTATATATATTTTTCTCTATTTACAATTTAAAGATGTGCAAAATCTATACTGTGTCTCACCCTTGGCAGGTACTTCGCAGTTTAAATTATTATTAAACTTTTGTGGTCCTCTTAATGATTCTCACATGCACTAGATGCATAATTAGTAGCGTGTGTATGATTGGATTTCATCCATATGTTTTAACTTAGAATTGAGAGGGGGGGGTCCTTCTTTTGTCCATTGTCCTTTCTTTTATCTTTTCGCCCCTGTAACAGTACATCTTCTGTCTTTATTTTGTGGTATGCTGACAAAAAACAACTCTTGCTTGCCTTCTAGGTTGTGTACTCTTCTTCTGCCCGGGAGCTGAAAGTGGAGACTGTTCAGCCAGAAAAGAATGAAGAGGATGATGACCTTGATATCGATGCCATTTAAAAAAAATTACAAAAAAAAAGAAAGAGAGGAAAAATACTATGTCAGCCAATTTCCAATGATAAAATCGATCACTATGGCCTCCTGTTGAGCCCTCTCTCTTCTGCTCCACGTCTTGTCTTTCCACTAGTTTACTCTGTTAAGGCATGATTTTAACATGGCGCTTTTACTGTCTTGCTGCTGAACTACTATGTAATGTTTAAGCTCTCTGTATTGAGAATTATATTGTGACTTTGACTTCTTTGATTTATGGATTTACTTAAACTGCACATTTTGTGATTTGTTTTAATTTCGTTCAGTCATTAAATAAACTTTTCTTTTAACTTGCACAGGGATTAGCTGTGTCCTCTTAGTGTGGAATGATTTTATTTCATAGTTATTTCAGGAACTTTTATAGCATGGTTGATAATGCTATTTCTGTATAATGCAATATCAGTATCAAAACTCAGGACAAAGTAGGAGAAGGTTACTTCTGTCAATCAAGCCTTTGTCCTACAGTAATGTAATGTGTAGATTTGCTCATCCTGATCTCACAGGTTGGATTAAGTGAGGGCTACATGAATATAGCAGAAGAACAACATTTTTTTTTTAAGTTGGCTTCTCTAGTCGTTTGTTGTATCTATACATTTTATGCACTCTTGCCTATGAATACTGTCATAATTGACATTTCACTAACCATTAATGATGCTTTTGAAATAATGATAGAAATACTGATCAACAATAGTGAACATAAGGCAGAAACTCCTCTTTTCAAGATTAGTCTTAAGTGGTGTAGCTGGAAAAACATTTAACATTAATGTGAAAGTGATAAGACCTCCTAGTCTACCTACAGATTGAAATATTGTCCACATAAGGACAAACTGTATATAAACATAGTAATAAACTAGTAATAGAATAGTATGCCTAAAATCATTAGGAAACGTATTTTCTAGTAAAAATTCCTTTTGAAGCAAATAAAGTAGATAAAAGCTGTGTTGGCTCTTCCTCTGACCATTAGGTGTCAATATTTAGCCATGAAATTGTTCCATGTGCACTGATACAGAAGCCAATAACCCAGCCTTGGAATAGCAGCGTAAAATGTTAAACTCAATTTGAGGAATCTACGGAGCCCCGCTGGTGACATGCTGTATAAATAAAAATAATTCGTGGCCACGACTTAGTAAAGTGTGGGAACGAGATCCTAATGCGTGGCCCTGACTTAGTAAGCCGTGATCTCGTTCCCACGCCTTACTAAGTCGTGGCTACGACTAAATCATCTCATTCCCACGCATTATTTTTATTTATACAGGATGTCATCATCAGGGCTCCGTAGGAATCAAACATTTCAGTTTTGGGTTGATCGGTATCCCTGAGGCGGATGCCATCTGAGCGCAGTAATCTGGATAAAACCAGGTAACCCAGGTGTAGAAGAGTAGATAAGGTGTGGAAGTACGTTTTATCTATTGGTTTATCCGACGCGAGAAACAGCCGTGTGTAAAGAGACTGTCTCACTATTATTTGTTCTGATGTCATCTTCGGGTTCATTTTCGCAGCGAGCATAATAGACGAGCCTTATAAGGGTGTAGGTTGATTTCAGTGGGACAGGGTGTGTCATGGTCCTGTAATGGTATGACGAAGTTTTTCTCCCTGTTTCCCACCCCGAGAACACCTAACTTTTGAAAGCACGGCCCGCAGTGGCCGAGCCTGCGGCTCCAATGAGCGGCGAGGCCCGTGTGTCCTCACTTCCTCCGTCTCTTCAGGGCCACAGGGTGGCCATTTTGGATCTGGCTTTAACGGAAAGCGGCAGCAGGCGTCGGTGGATGGAGCAGACACCGAGAGCGGTGTTCTCGGAGACCCAGCACCGCTGAAAAACAACCGGCTTCACACATGAAGGCCGAGACCGAACGAAAAAACAGCGTTTCGTGGTGCTAACAGCTGTTCGTTTTTACTAACGAAACGTAGTGGGGTCGCCGGGGCCCTGCTGAGTGCGTTTTTTTCTCTCGGCACAGCCGGACATCCGAAATGTGAAACAGAGAGCCAGGAGCATCAGGACAAACGGTTTCTTAGCCACCCAGCTGCTCGCTTTCTGTTGTTTCAGGACACCGTTTAGCGGGCTAGCCGATGGCTCGACACCGGCGTTGGACCACAAAACCACACTCTTCACCGGGGGACGTCGCCTAACGTTAGCCTTTATTTCAGTCAGGCTGAAGTTTTACGAAGTTTGCGTTGACCGTACGCTCGAAGTGCTCGGTAAACCAATGGTGTCTAGTTAGCTAACGTTAGTGTAGCAAACTAAATTACACTTTGCCTCACCTTCGCAAAATCTGCTGCTTAAAATTAAAACCCGGGGTCTCGTCATCAGTGCAATGTCAACAAGAACACCACTACCCACCGTCAACGAACGGAAAACTGAAAACGTAAGTAACGTAGTTAGTTAGCTTAGTTAGGTCAGTCTCTAAATGATTCGTTAAGAGACGTTCAGTGTATTCACTGACTATGATGCTGGCGAAAGTTGTTAGATTTTGTGTTATTTTTCCCTGCTTTGTCGCAGTGTAGCCTGCAGGGTTTTTGTGCTGACCGTGCACTTTAAGTGGATTAGTTTATCCCTACATTGTACCAGTCTGGAGACAGATGGGCCACCAGCCTGAAGTGCCGCATGGGGTCTGGAGCATCAGGGATAGAGACTGAGCCCTTATTCTCCCTAATGAGCGCAGCATATGTTTGAGCTAACAGTCTGCCCGAGCTGTGTGTGTTTGTATGTGTAACGTTACTGCTGTCTGTTCTGGTCGTGTACTGTACATAAATGTTTTCCCTTGGTTGGTCAGGGCTAATGCGCATTGGCGTGAGGCTAACCTTGATCAGCCTCTTCACTGAGCATTGCTGCAGTTGTCTTACTGAGTATGGCCTGATAAAGCCACAAAATATTTCAATAATACAAAAAATAATCCCAAAGGACGTGTGTGTTTATGTCATCAGTGCGTCACGGGCTTGTCCGCAGAGTGTGTACGTGTTGTGCGGGTTCAGCCACACACACACACACACACACCACACACACACACACACGCTTCTTTTAGAGATGTGACCCTTTCTGGCTCAGGCAGGCCACTGTCAGCAAACAGCAAATGCATCAACCCTTTGTTTATTCCATGCAGTGTGTCGCATTCAGAAACTTTTGAATTGTGTTGCACGTTTGCTGTTACTATGGGATACATACATACGTACAGATATGTCAGATCACCTTTGAAACGCAGATTGGGAACCTTGCTAGACTGCCACTGTCTGAAAAACATCTGAAGGATTGTAGTTATATGTCTGCATGGTGGCTCTGCAGAATTTAGACTGCACATGGGTTTTTACATTCAGCTGGATATTGAGGATATTAGAACATTTCAGCCCAGCACTCTTAAGATTAGCCTAACCTGTTGGGATCCACGTTTTACACCTTGGCTTGTCCCCGTATACAAATAATAATGGGAGGTGTCGGTCAGTCTGCGTGTCAATAGGGATGACCCAACCCTTTTAAAAGGATGGCCCCTCAGTAATGGGTATCGGCACACAAGAGTATCGATGAGTCCCCACTGAAAACAAGCAGGGCTGTTTGGTTCGATGTCATTGTTTTCCAGCATGAAAGGGTCTCAGTCTAGTATGAAGCGCCACGTCAGTACTGTAAGTAGTCACCTTTTTTACCATGTTCTGTGTTAGTGATATTTGCTGCAAGTTAGCATTTTATCTCGCAGATTGGTGCCTGTCATGCTGTGGCAGTGACTTTACAAGACTGAGAAATCTCTTCTCGTTTACCCTGCAGAACAAACATTTTATTTAAAGATTTTGCTTGCTGTGTTCAGTAAAGCCTTGTATTTGCATGTTAGATCTGACTGTGTGGAGCACTGAAGTTGGCACCGGTGACAATGTGTAGGGTTTAGTTAAAACTATGTGTAGTGCAGTGTCAGCTTTCCCTGGAGACAGTAGAGTGTTGTTAGAGTATCACATGAGGCTCACCAACTTGCTAACTGTTAATGCTGCAGCACAAATCACTGAAACAGTCCAGTACGCTGCAAGTAGCAAGTTGAAGCTAATAAACTAACTAGGCCTATCAGACGATTAAAGTAATTGATTGCATTTAATTGCATTGGTTCGTGTAGTAAATTACGCTTAATCACATTTGGCTTGTTTGCTCAGATTTGACCCTAAAGAGAGACTTTTTTTTTATTTCATTCATTTTTTCATAAAAAATAAGCTTCATCGGACTGTATTTATTAATTTGTATTTTTATGGGAGCACAGGGTTCACATGAATCTGAGCATGAAAATCAGGTGATTTACATAAAGTGAAGAGAGGTTCCAGTTTTCGTCACCAGTTTCCACTGAGAGAAACAGTGGCTGCATGTTCCAACCTATGAGTGTATATATCAAACATTGTATCATAGCGATTGTAGCTTCTTGCTGTCGTGCTGCTACCTTAAGTCTTGTTAATTCATCTACAGTTCTCCCACATGCTCCATACAGTGTATTGTCACGAAGCCGTCCCCTAGTGGTAAAGTTACTGGTATTACTGATATTGCTGGCACCACCGGTGTGCTTTGCTTACTTTAAACTCAATGTACTTTAGTGCTAAATAAATTTAAAGCGTTGCAGTAAGTGGAAGTAGCTGGTTTTATCAGGAGAGCCATCAACTTAAATTACATTACATTTTACATTTACATTATTTAGCCGACGCTCTTATCCAGAATCACTTGCTTTGTTGCCTACTCAGAGAATGTGTCTTTGCTAGTACAAATAGGTTAGAGAGAAAGCTACTCCTGAGCTCCTTGCTAGAAACAGAAATCTATGTTGATACCTAGAGAAAAGAAACAGCATTAGACAGTGCAATACAATACATTTCAATAACTTGACAAATGCTGTCTTTGAGTGAGAAGACTATAGTTGTGGAGTCGTAGCAACAGCATTTGAGCAGCTGGGCTGTAGGCTGGAGCTGCGAATGATTTGGAGGGTCAAACTAGGAAAATGTGTTAACGGTATTAAAAATGCGTTGCATTGATGTGTTATTGACACACTATCTGTGACACCACTAAATATAACCAGATTTAGTAATTTATGTGTTATATTGTGCTATGTTTCAGCAATAAGGATTTAAAATTCACTTTCACATGCGGGTTTGTCAGTACTCTGAATTTGTTCCATTACCTTTTCATATTTGTAATTTTGTTGGCTATCCTCAGGGCTGGGAAAACTCATTGCATCGATAAATAATGTACTCTATCCTGTCAGTCCTCCTCCTCCTCAATGGCCTTGTGTCTGCAATTGTGTTTTTATGAGCAGACATGTTTTTGTCAGGCAGCTTGACTTTAGAAAGCAAATCGATACAGGTAACATGGATCAGAGGCAGGGCTAAAAGATATATTGGCATCTGGGCTTTTATGAAGTGTGTGCAGATCAGTGCTGCCCAGTGTAATGTTTATAATTTGCCTTCTCTTTGTGTGTTTTCTGTAAGTTTTTGCATTGAAAAGGAAAAGAAAAAGCAGTTGGTTATTTTCCCATTTCTGGAATCCCACTGTGTCCATCTTACACGTATGATTATGATGATTATGAATTTTTCATTTGGTTTTTACCGCAGTATACTGGGAAGTCAAGAACACAGATCCCTGTGGGGACCAGTATCTACTGTGTTTCCTGATTATTGTTTGTTTGTGGGATAGTTAATGGAAAATGAAGATGGCATGAGGGGCAGTGGCTATTCACTACCAATCTAATATGGAACAAACAGTGTGCTAGACAGAAATGTATTTCCACACCGTGTGATTGATTGTGGTGGTTGTTATGTCAGCTTTTCCTCTGTCAACTCCAAAACATCCTGTATGTGTGTATAGGTGATCATCATGGCCACTGAATAAAAACAGATCTGTTCAATAAAAGTAATAGCCAGCATATAGAAATAAAGTAAAATAAGGGTATTGATGTGATATTTTCAGTATTTTAAATATGCTAAATTAGACGGCTTCATCACTAGTCAGTGTACAGCAAAATTTCTTTGTCTATGTTTGTGTGTTTTAGCATTTGGAATAATATTTTTCTCTTTTATTTGGATACGTAGCTTGGAACTACAATATTAGGCAGTAGTAGGACGTTGAGGCTCACCATTTATTTGTTTAGTTAGTTCTATACCTACTGTACAGCTTGATTTTATTGTTTAAATTTTGATAATTCAAATCCACAGCATACTTCTAACGGTCATGGCCGAGTGGAGGGAACCTCTCGGTCTGCAAGGTCCAGCGGTCGAAACCGGAATTCAGGCAGTTCAGGATCTGAAGAGCAACACCCTCATGTGGGGAATTACCGGCTCCTCAAAACCATCGGAAAGGGCAACTTTGCCAAGGTCAAACTGGCCCGTCACATCCTCACAGGCAGAGAGGTGAGTGGACAGAGATCAAGAGTGCGTTTCCTGCCACATTGCTTTTTTATACTTTCCACGATGTTACTGCTCGGATATTTGTGCGGATTAGAGCTGTAAACCCCAACTGTTAGTAGTGCACTAATTTAATTGGTAAGACAGAGTCCTGATGTACATTAGTAAACATAGTCAACTGATATGGATGCCTTTGTAACCTACTATAATATATGACTATAATATATCTAAGAGAACCAAATTAGGTCATTGTCAGTGTTTGTCAGGTTTGTACACCCAGTATCCATCCTGCATTTGGCAAGCTATTTTTTTTTTTACTGTGCTCAAGCAAATGTGGGTGTATTGTTTATTTGTTTATCTTTGCTGAGTCCTGAGTTTATCGGTCCTGAGTGATTTTAAAAAGCGAGTAAATAATGCCTCAGTCCACAGAATATTGTGTATTTACTACAAATGGTGTCTGGTGTCATGGTGGGATAACATTCATATTTTTTACAGGTGGCAATAAAAATTATTGACAAGACACAACTGAATCCTACAAGCCTTCAAAAGGTGAGCCATAATATTGGTTAAATAATAAATGCTGGGTGTATTGCAAATGTTTTTATTAAAGGTATCTGGAATGAACATCTGGTACAATAACTATTTTGGTCTTCAAACACAGTCTACCCCAAAGCTTTGGGCTAACCTTGAATCAGCAGGTTTGCATCCTTGTTCTTAAGGAAATGATGTCACTCATCTCAGGAAAAGAGGTTGTTTTGGACTCGGAAGCATTGTTTTAGCCTGTGGGGAATTTTTTTCCAGAGAGCTTTCATTAGGTGCAGATCAGAGTTAGCTGTGTCATTTTCATTTTGTGTATGTTTATTTTAAATGGTCGAGTCCGTTTCCAGATCCTGACTGGCTTATGGCTATTAGAGGTTGTGCTATAGTTGCACACAAAAGGCTGTGCTGTATAACTGATATAGTTTCATTGAAAAACATTATTAGACAGTAGGAGTTATAGGTGTACTCAAGTAGTAGGCCAAACGTTCCAGAGAAAATGGTCAGGCCAACAGTTCAGTGAACGTTTTTGTGTAGTATGAAGTGTGCCTTTTTTTGTATTTATGATTAAGTTAGTGTATTATACTTTGCTACAATGAAACATGAGTGCCTTAATGTGAGCATGTCGTCAAAGATGCGTTGTTTAGGACATGATTGAGAAGTCCAAGGTAAGGTGACTATAACTAGGGTAACTGCTTGCTCTGGTTGCTGTTAGCTAGAGCTAGGCCTGTGCTCAGTGATGTTTTAACAAAGTCACCATGGTAACAGCCCCCAGTGATGGTAATAACTCTTTATACACCAGTTTAAAGCACTGTTTTTAAATTAGTTTGTTTTTCATGCAAACCATAACATTTTCTAAATAGAAAGTTATGCTTTAAAGTTCACACTCTGTGAGCTGATAAATGTTGGTTCGTGTGACCAGATCGTTAGTACCAGTGTTTGATGATACATTAATATAAGGCGAAAAGCCTGTTAATTGTTTCTTCCCTGCGCTAAAAGTGAATATCCGTTCATTTACGATTATAGAAATTCAGATATCAAATTAGCCTGAATGTATGTCCTTTATTAGAATGAAAGCACAGAGCATTCAAGCATTCTAATCAGTCAAAAGCCGTAAGGCATACAAGATCATTCTGTGCTGTAAATAGAATGATTTTTTTATTATGTGATATATATATAGGAGTAATTGGTGGAGATTTTTTATTGTGTTAGTGATATATAGGAGTAATTGATGGAGTACTGGCCGAGGTAGGGTAGTTCAGGTTCCTTCCCTGTTGCTGTTGTGTGCTTGATTGTACACACACTGTAGATGTGGAGTCTTCACTCAGGCTGTACATCCATCATCAACAAGGGCTACATAAACAAGAGGTGTTTTGCCACAATAGTAACAGCATTGTACTCCTTGTATTGGGGGTTGTAGGCCAGTGACACATGGTGAAGAGCAGAGCTGGGTTCAGCCTGCTTATCTTCAGGAATAAAACGAATCTGGAGACTTGATTCTGTGTTTATATTAGAGTATTGATTTGCTAGGCTGTGATCTAACAGTAGTTCATGAGCAGTCTGACATCTAACTGCAGTGGTGCTTCTTCTCTCCACTGCCTCACTACCAGAGCAAAACACCTGCACTCTGTCTGCTATGTGGCAGGAAAACCCTGGAGTAGTTTCCTGTTCATCTGTGTTAATGAATTGTTTGCAAATATGAATGGAATCTTCATTGGCAGTAAAGCAGGGGTATCCATCTGCAGTTCTGAAGAGCGTTAGTCCAAAACAGTTTTCTCTTCACTCTTAAAAGGCACCCTGACCTAAAACTGGAGTTCAATGTTAATTGTTATGTTCTGCAATGTTCTGTAGTGTAGCCTTTCATCCCTCAGACACCTCAGTTAGACAGAATTCACGTTTTGGTCAGAAACCTAAGAAGTACATTTGTGGCTAGCTATAATTAGTGATTTAGTACTGACCTCAGTTGACTCTCAAACCTTTTTTCTTTGTTGATTTAGCCAACCAGTGAAAAACGATTCAAAGAGCTTGCTGCTAGTATCCACCCCAAAACACTAGTAGCCTTTTAAAATTTACGTCCACCTTCAAGATATGTTTTTTTTTTTCTTGACATATGATTCTAGGATAAACCTTTAACTGCTATTCAAGATGGCAGAATACCATTTTTTTTCTTTTCTGATACTTACACTGTTAGAAATAAAGATACTGTGCAGGTACACTTTTTGTTCATGAAGGTCCAAACTATGTAAATGTTCCCTTAAAGGTACAACAGTGGCTTTAAGGTCCAGTCTTGTACTTTAAATAAGTTTTTCTCAGGTGAAAAGTACATATTTGTAACTTTTCATAACCTAATGTTTTAAAACAGAACAATAAAATAAAAAGCCTGGTAATGAGTCAATACAACTTAGAAGCAACTTCATATAATTTTGTTCCCTAACTAAAGGTACTGAGATGGACTCCTGAGGGTATCGCCCCAGTAACTGTTTCGTACCTCTTTTTCTGAGAGTGTTTCCAGATGCAGACTTGATGTTTTGTTTTGTTCTACTAAGCTTTAAATTGAGATGAAAAATTGTAATTTTAACACTTCTCTTAAAATTAACATTACAAAGTAGGCCATCATGTTCAAACTAGATAGACTTTTACTAGATTTTACTTTTTACAGGATTGGATCTGATTAATTTTTTCCCTCTGATATGGCATACCCAGTATCAGATCGGTGTCAGATCAGTACCGTCTTTAGTTATGTGGAGGTTTTAAAAACTTAAAAGAATCATCTTACTCACACACCTTATTTACATAAACGATTCTCTAGAGAACCATCCTTTGTAAGGTTCTTTAGGGAGCCAAAGGTGCTTCTGTAGCATCTTTAGTATCAAAAAGATCCATTTTGACACCTTTATTTTAGTAACTTAGTTAAACCTCTGAGTTTACTCTGATTGTGCTGAGAATGAGTGTACTGTTAACTAAGTGATGAGTTGAATCAGGTGTGTTTGAACAGAGAAATACTCAAACTTTGTTATGCTAAGGCTCTCCAGGACCAGAGCTGGACACCCCTGTGGTAAAATGTTAACATGGTGTGCAGAATCTTCAGCTTTGTGTTACTTTTCCTTAAAACAACTCGGCATGTTTGTTTTCTCTTAAAAGATTTTGGCAAAAGTGGATATCGTCTGAACGATCTGCAGATCTGCTAAGAATCTGTGTTAGTCTCTTGGCCCATGCTGATGGTAGCAGCTGGCTGGAGGGAGTGAGAAAGACCAAGGGCAGATGGACAGATAGGTGGCGGATAGAAGTGAGGTGAGACTGAGGGACAGCAGGACGGTTTTTGAGGGGCAGATAAGGAGAGAGGCAGAAGGGCTGATGACGTTGGTGGAGTGAGAGAATCAGAAGCGCATGAGAATAGATAAAGTAAAAAGCAAGCAGGAGAGGAGTAAAGAGAGGAGAAAGCATGAGAGCAGGAGGGATATGAACAGTGGATGGGGTGCACATTGGGCATTATGTTGATAATGTGGGATTTGAACCTGTGCCCACTCTGACACATGCGTTCAGAGGCCACGGCTCTATTATTAGCTGGGCACTATAGCTCACTGCGGCCACCATTAGTTTTTCCACAGCGCCATTGATTAGGATTCTGTGAATATTCTGCCTTTCCTGCCTGCTGGTGTCATGCCAACACAAAGCTCTGACTCATGTGGCTTTTCATCAGCACTCAACAAGAGCAACTGCACTTTCTGCATATTTTTATCTTTCTCTCTCTTTTTCCTCGATTTATTGCTCATGCGTTGCCCATTAATTTTTTTTTTTTTTACTCTGTGCCGCCTCTTTTTATCTGTCTCCCTCTTGCCTTTACAGACCTCCTCCCATTCACTTTTAGTTACCTTTTGTAGCAATGCAGTACCACAGGTGCATTACTAGTCCTAGTTTTAGAAGTTATCTATAGCTTTTGTTCCAAAGCTCACGTGTCCATTTGAGTGTGTGAGCACCTTGCAGTGGGTAAACGATTGTGTAATTGAGTGTGTGGGCGTTCAGGCTCCGAGCCCGCACTTGTCCCTCGACTGAAGGGAGTTGTTGTGCTGTAGTGTTCCTTAGTCATCAGAGAGGTGTTAAGATGGCGGATTAGAGACAGAAAGGGAGGGCGAATGGAGAATGATGGAGAAACGGACAGAGCTTTATGGAGAGAAGGCCGTTTATTCCTCAGACAAAGACATCTTAATGCTTTTCTGAATTCTGCTGAGCATGAGAATTCCTTTTAGTGGACAGTGTTTAAGCTCCTTAAAGCAGTGGTTCACAATCCTGGTCCTGGAGTGACACTGCACTGCACATTTGAGAGCTTCCCCTGCTCTTAACACAACTGACTCATGTCCAGTTAACGAGCCCTTCCTGAGGTGAACTATGGGTGTTAGAGCAGGGATAATCCTACAACATACAGGACGGCGATACTCCAGGACCAGGACTTAAAGGAATGATTCTGCATAAATCTAATTTACACCATATCTACTTACTCCAGATGTAGCGGATCAGCCAAGACGTGTTTGGTGACCAACATTAGCTTCTTTAGTTTAGTGCCAGAGCTACAAGTCTAATGTTGCCATGAACCACTAGTCAGTAGTCACCCAAATTGTTTCTGTAAATCCCCAAAGCTTCATTTTAAGACTTATTATCCAATGATTAATATTATTATTTAGTAACTACTATGTAGTATGTAAGGTATGAGTTTAAGGGGTTAAACATTGTGTGCTTGTATTAGTCCATGTAAATTTAAAGGGGATTTCATTCAGAGTGGTTTGAGATTAAATGATGCACTACAGAGAAACATGCCTATTTCTTCATAGTGGTGGTGATGGGAACCAAGCATCACAATGTCCACAGTGTAGTAAATAAAATATATATTTTATTTACTATTCAAAATGTATGTGTATTTCTTTTCAGCGTCCTGCATGTACCTCTCTGTCATAAATGGATGCTAAAAATATGTTTAGAACAACACTGTATTGTAAAAGAAGGTGATGGTGCTCGGGTAGCACTGTTGGTAACTGTTTTGTGTAAAAGCTTCAAGAGACATTACACAGTTTTGACGTCCAGTTACTGTTACCAGTTTTGTGAATTCTGACTCTGGAAGTTTCTCTAAAATTAAACATTTTGCATCAAACCACTCTGAATGACTTTGTTTACATATTAGCAGTTGCATTATGCAGAAATGTAGAAAAATCAGCGAAATTCTGATTTGTGCCTCTTTGCGTTCTTCAGTGGTGATTTTTAAGACAGAAATCACCCTTCTGGAGGCTGCATCTCTTTTCAGTTCAAAGGGAGGGGAGAAAGTGCGGGGATTTTTTTTATGAGGCGGGGAAAGTCCTGGCGTCAGACTGACATAGAAGGGCCTGTAGAAACATTGCCCTCTAGTTAGTCAGTGTGGGGAATGTGCTTTGAGGATAATAATAGATCCATAATAGGTGTAATAATAGGTACCCGAATGTAGTGAGGATCTCCTCCAACCCACTGACAACATCTTTTCTTCCACCAGTCACACTGTGTTTGTCTGTGTGTGTCATGTTCTAACATGATATCTCAGTGCTGAAGGAGAGGGTTTAGAATGAGGGTGGTTGTGAGGTTTTAGTGATTCAGTGGCTGTCAGAGTGCTCCGGCTGTCTCCCTGAACCCTGTGACCTCTGACCCCTCCCACACTCCAACATCATGCTGCCCCACCCTGATCTGCTCTGCCCGTACTGTCGGCCTCTGATGGACACACAGACTACATAGTACACACACTCACAGCATTTAGAGAAGGTTCCTGTACATCTCTCTCTCTCTCTCTCTCTCTCTCTCTCTCTCTCTTTCTCTCTCTCTCTTTCGCTCTCTCTTTCTCTGTCTGTCTCTCTGTTGCCCTTTCGATCTGTCTCTCTGTCGCTCTTTTTCTGTCTGTCTTTGTCTCATTCTCTGTCTGTGTCACCATTTCCCCCTGTCTGTGGCACTGTTTCTGTGCCTCTTTCACACTTTCTTTCTCACCTTTCTCTCTTCTAAAGCTGCCTTCTGTACATTTTGAAACACTGTGTCTCTTTCTGTCTGTATCTTTGTCTCGTTCTGTCTCTCTGTCGCTCTTTCTCTCCCTTTCTCTCTATCGCCCTTTCTTTCTCTCTTTCACACACTCTTTCTCACTCTTTTAAAGCACCTTTCCTTTTTTCAGCACTCTCTGTCTCTGTCACTGTCTCTCTCTTTCTTATTGTGGGAATTGCAGTTCATAACTTAATGTTTTTTTTTTTCCTCATTTACTGCATGTAAAACGCTGTGAATCTTTCAAACTTGCATTCGTATCTCTCTGTCAAACTGTGTTCTGAGTCAGAGAACAGGGCATTACTGCGCGTGTTAAAGACGGATTGAACGTGTGAACCATCCCAGAAGCGCCTCTAACACTTGCTCTGCGTCTTTAGCACCCTCTCCAAGCTAGAGCTGTATTAATGAGAAGAGAAGGGCACAAGCTAACAGCTCAGGAGCACAGCCTGCCCGACATTTCATCTATTAAAGATGAATGACAGTCAGTGGTCTGTTAGTAAGGATCAATTATGTATAGCACTTAAAATTAGCTTCCAGTGCGATGAACAGGCATGTAGAAAGCTCACTGTTAGCTCACACGCTTGGTTTAGAACACGCTGTGCATGTTGCACTGAAACACTGGTTACGGGTGATGACTAATTAAATAGTCTGTACTGTAATGTAGGTCTGTTGTCATTATGTAATTATCTGATCACATTTGATTAAGCTGACCACAGTTATTTTCCACATTTGTTAGCTTTCACAGTCAGATGTTTGCATTTCAACAAATAGAATTGAATTGGGTGCATTTTTATCAGTTGGGTTGAAGCAGATTCATATAAATAAAAGCAGGAAATGGATTTATTGAGATACGTCACAAGTCTTATGAAGACATTTTTGGTCTGTAACACATTTAGAGGGCATTGTCGAGTGACATTTATTTATTTGAGCTTGAGCTATTTCAACAATTAGGAAGCAAACCAGCCAATTTTTTATGTGTCAGTTACTCGTATGTTCAAATTCCATGATTGACAGGCCTAATATGTAGTTTGTGTAGTCTGTGAAATGCCTTTTGTCATTGAAATGTATCAGAAAAATGCAGATAGAAAATAGTAGAATTATCTTGTTTCTGTGATTATTGTAATTCTGATTGTTTTTGTGTGTGTGTGCATGTGTGCGTATGTGCAACAAAGAGGGGGATGTGCTTGTGTTCCTTCCTGGATTTTTAGCACAATATAATTGCTTTTTCTTTCCAACAGCTCTTCAGGGAAGTCAGAATAATGAAGATTTTAAACCATCCAAATATCGGTAAGAAAAAATTACTTGAAATGAAATAAGGTGTACGCATCCTCACTTTCTCTCTCTTATTATAGCAACAAGACTTGCGGTGTAAAGAGTTCCTCTAATTTCCTCCTCCGCATTTGTCGTGATTTCGTGCTCGCAAATAAGATAATGAGTAGTTGAATCAGACGTATCATCATGTCTACACAGAAAGAGGTTCTGTGTGTTCCTGCTGTAAATTTAGACTAACTGCAGAAATGTTTGCTGAAATCTTGCCTCTGTGTGGGAGAGGGAGAGAGAAAGAGAGAGAGAGATGTTTCCTTGGAGACATTTCGTTGCTGGCAGCGCTCACCCCTGCAAAGGGGAAAGGCCGCAATGATGGATGTGCGGTGTAGAGCTCATCTCTCCATTTGAAAATGTGCAGCCTCTGCCATGTACCTCATAATCAGCCTCAGTGCTTAAACAGTCTATAAGTAAAGATATTGGCAAGTAGTTTGCAATGCAGTATGTACAGTACTGTGAAAAAGTCAGAGATCATCCTTCATTTATTTAAATGTCAAACATGAAAGCTTTAAGTACTGTTTGTCTGATGGTGACCGTTTTGGTGGTCTTTTAGGTCTTGCATGGTTGCACCGAGTCTCTGGATTTTGAAAACTCCCCTCTTTTTTTTTCGTTTGTTTTTTGTCTTTTATCCTATTTCCCATGACTTTCCTCTTTGGACCTCCTGAAAAATGTCTCCTGATAAAATTACTAACTTGTAATTATGACCTTTTTGACTGGAACAAACACATCAAGGGTGATCTCTTACTTTTGCACAGTACTGTATTATGATTGGACTCATGATTCACACTTCTTTAGTGAGATCTCGGATGAAAATGTGGTAATTGCATTTTATTTTGCACGATAAGCTAAAGGAATCATTGTCAGAAAGCATAATGAAGTTGTTTAGCAGTCTGTAACTGTATCCATTTTCACAAAAAATGCCATAAATATGCATATAGATGATATGATCATGCCATGTTTATATTTTGAACACATTCCTGCATAACAACCATGACACAGTCATGCCATTGTCTGTGACCCTATCAGTGTGCTCTTAAGAAGGAAGATGTGTCCACATTTCAACAACAAAAAAAAGATATTCCATAAAAGTAGACAGTCATCTTAAAGGAAGAGGTTGCAGCTGTTTGTGAGCAGGAGTTTTGAGTAGTTTCTTGGGTTTAAAAACCTCTACCTACACATGGGATGTACACGTGTGTCTCCCAAGAAAAGCATCCGCTGCCCTCGCCGTGCCCTGCATGCTCACATGTTTCGCAGAATATAGGAGCGCTGCTTATAAATAAGACATGATCTCCAGAGGATAAAAATCCATCTGAGCTTATCTCATCTTTCTGGAGAACATAATGCTCACATGAAGGGGGAAAAGCAGGAAAGAGGGAAGGAAGATGAGAGAATTCAGTGAGAGCCAGTAGAACCAGTCTTTATGAAAAGGCTGCATTGTGTGTAGCTGTGAAGGCTGATTTGAATCATTCTACAGTATTTAAACATGATCTCTAAAGTTTTATCTTATCTTACTTGAAACATGAGAGTGAAGCCTCTGACTTGTTTTAGTGTGAGGGATTTAGATTTGTTGAAAGTTAAAATAAACTCCATATAAAAACTCCACCTTGTCTTATTCTCCCTACAGTAAAGCTCTTTGAGGTGATTGAGACTGAGAAGACTCTGTTTCTTGTGATGGAGTATGCCAGCGGAGGTGAGTGTGTGTGTGTGTGTGTGTGTGTGTGTGTGTGTGTGTGTGTGTGTGTGTGTCCAGTTGTCAAAAACAACTTCCTTCTTTCATTTTGTGTTGTCTTGGTATGAATTGTTTTCATTGCTTTGGTTCTCTTTTGTGTCCAGGTGAGGTGTTTGACTACCTGGTGGCCCATGGGAGGATGAAAGAGAAAGAGGCCAGAGCTAAATTTAGACAGGTGCAGTGCTCTTAACATCTTACTGTGGTGTGATTTACACTCACATTCACATAAACACAAACACAGATTGTAAAGGCACTCAGTTCTCCTCACTGATGGATCCTGCAGTCTCAGGTAAAACTTATTCCACTCATTGACAGTATGTATAAACTGGACCCAGTCACCCCTTTGTATCACTTCCTGATTTGCTTCTCGTTGTGGACGTTTATTTTGAAGCTATAAGGTGATGGTCGTGTCTGTGGAATAAAATTGGAACTGGAATGAAAAACATTGACGCTGAAGGTTACTGGCACACACAACTTTTTCTAGTTTGTTTTTTTCACTAGACTAATAATTGTGTGAACATTTCGTTATCCTGACTGAAAATCCCTAAGAAATAGGAATGCACAATGACATCTGAATCATATCGGTAACAGGAGATAATTACTTTAAAGAAATATCAGCATCAGACAGATGTTTCAATTTGACAAACTGTAAAGTAAACGGTGACTGGTTACCTTTAAATGCTTAAACATCAACGATTAGATGATTAGTACAGGCAACTAATAAAGTAAAACAGGACACATTAAATACATTTTGCTGAGGTTTCGACGTAAATTGTATAGTCATTGGTTGTTTATATAAAAGAAGAAGTGAAATCTTTACAAATATTTATCAATAGTGAAAAAGTTCCTTTCTTCTCATAAGGTAAAATAAATTCAATTAATAACAAATTAAATTAAAATAAAAATTAATAAAGGCTTTTCTTAATGAGCATTTCACAATCATGGCACAACAAGCATTCTGGTGGATCTTTAACTAGCTTTGAGTTTACTTTATTCGTGTTCAGAACTGGATTTTGTGGGTAAGTGAATTTGAAGTGATTTTGTTTCGCAGTGGTGCCGCTGTTTAACGTTTCCACTTTTGACTAGCACCACAGACTCTGAGCAGATGACACATCGGTTTTGAACTTGGAACAGAGAAAAACGTAGAGTTCTCTGTTCATTGAGTTTTAAACACTGTTTTTGTCAAGGTTTTTTTTTCACCCTGATCTGCATTTACTAAATGTTTATATAATCGCCAGAATTATATATATGGAACAACCCAGTGTGGTTGTCTTTTGAGGTCTAGAATGGAAACTTTCCTTCTGAAGTCATATTTTTAAAATAGAATGTTTACAAAGTGTCGGTTCCTCTTCACGATGTGACCTTTGCTGACTAAATCTGCATCAGGGTTAAAGCAAGGTTACAGTGCTTAGCTTCGTCACAGGAAAACAGAAGTAAATCAATGCGCTCCATTGGGGGGGGGGCCCATGAGCCTGTTAGTGTAGACGATTCCTTCTGCCTGTGCTGTCAGAGCCCAAAACCCTTGTCCTCTAACTTAAATTGAGTATTCCTGTACGTACTCTATGCTATGCACTATTCACGATGATGTCAGAAGTAAAAATTGTTGAACAGTTGAAGTGAAGTAAACTTCACAGAATGTACAGCAAGTGGTCACAGTGAAAGTTTGTGACTTGTTAGAGCCACTTCATGCAACATACGTTCTATTTTTTTTTTCTAAAACTGGCAAAAGCCTGAAATCACAGTAACAATGAACATGCACACTCTGCCTACTCCATACAAATTCAGCGTTAGCCCCTTATTGTATGTGGACGTTGAGATCCTTCGGCATGATGCCATTCTAAAAATGTAATCACAGTTATGGCCTTAATCGCGGTTCACAAGATCATCTGTCAGGGATTTCCTCGTGCGTCTGATCCTTTGTTGGTTTCTGCCTCTGTCTAGTTTTTCTTGTTCCATGTGCTTTTGTTTCCCTGTGCTATGTGCTTTTGTTTTACGTCAGCCTTGTGCTTTTGTTGTTGTTTTGGTGTTGGCTCCTCCCGTGTCTTGCCGTGTCTTCAGTCCTCACCTGTTCCTCGTTTCTTGCCCTGCCCACATTATATGTCCTTAGGTGTTCCTTGCCTTTCTTGTACCTTGTCTCCTCGTCTTCCTGGCCAGACACATTGTTACAATCATCATTAAGATGTTGCATTATGGAAAAACTCCGCATATGTACAAGATAATACATGTACATGCATGTTTTTTGAATGTAATTTTTTAAAAACAGTAATGTGTTGGTGATGCTGATGGCGCTTTGTATGGCACAGCGGTCTCTGTTCATTTCTGAACAGAGTCCATTTTTTCTCACAGTCATAGTGTGCTCTATGCTTGTGGTTTTATTTGTCTTTGGCTCTGTCTAGCACGTCAACTTTTGAGCTCTGAAGGTGCTGAGACCAATGCTACACCAAAGCAGCTGTACAAACATTTAATAAACCATGGGAACCTAATATGACAGCTTGTGAAACCACAAACCAGAGCTGCTCTGTGAAAAAATTTTTGGTGAAACTGCAATAGTTTGACTGAAATGCAGTAACAATATTTCAGTGTTGACGGTAGTCCATAATAATAATAATATCGCCTGTGCTGAATGTCATGGTATACCTTATTATTGAATATTGGCACATTCCTACTGTCCATTTATAGTCTTCCGGTTTAAAAAAAAAAAGCTGCACGGTTCAGGGTTATTATAGTTAACTAAAATTATTATTACAACAAATACTAGCTGTGGAAAAAACTGTGCTTCTTAACTAAAGAAAAAATAAAAATAACAGTTTTTAAAAACAAAATCAAAACTAACTCTCCACTGCAAAACTAACTGAAACGAAATAGAACTGCTGAGAAAAATCATGTAGTTTTAGTTCTTTGTGTGAATAAAAGTTCAGAAGTGGAATTCTTCTGTGTTTGGTATTTAAGGAAGGCTGGAGCTGAGCTAAGTTCAGTCTGCTGTTATGTTTTGTGAGCAGGAGTTTTGAGTTTTATTCCACTCTCATCAAATATCTACTATCATAGCGTTCATAATACTAAAAACTAAATAAAAACTGAACTGAAACTACTAACAAACCCTTTAACTAAACTAAACTACAGTCAAAACCCAAAATGAAAAACTAAATGAAAATAAGTTATTGAATATTTCAAAACTGTAAAACCCTGGCACAATTTAATTTTGTAACTTTATTCATTTTCTTTTCTACTTCTTGAAGTTAATGTGTTTTGTTTTATCATCTTCAGATTGTGTCTGCTGTGCAGTACTGTCACCAAAAGCACATTGTTCACAGAGACCTGAAGGTAAGTGCATATGTGCATGCATTCATGCATTTAGCTATGTTTAGCCCTTGTGGGTGAAGCTGGGTATGGTGGCTTTAAGAACTTTGCTGTAACCTCAGTGATGACTCCTTTAAAAAATGCTGATGCATTTCTGCTCATACACCATATCCTATAGTGTTACACTGTAGGTGCATGCATGTTCAAGTGAGAAAGCACAGCTTGTTTTCTTGAGAACAGACTCATTATCTAGATTGGCCACGCTCACGCACTGTCTTCACTTCAAAGCAGCATTAATGATACATGAGAACAGAGAGAGAGGGCCAGAGGGCTGCAGACAGTTGAGTGCATGTTGGGGGAGGGGCAGTTATAAAAGGATTACACATTGTATATACCTGTAGATGCCTTATTTTACTGCTTTTTATAATGTATGTACCCTGTCTCATACTTAATACATCATATCTGAAGTTCAGCACACCCCTCTAAGGAAGAACTATGCTGGAGCACAGCAGACTCATGCTGTCTGAAGTGGCTTTCACAGCAGAAGATATAATAATGTAAAATACGCCACAGCTGTTTATTAACATTCATAACAGCTGTTTCAGATATTTGCACCATTCTCTGCAGAGCACAACTTTAATTAGCTGTTGTTTCTTGATCTGCCCAGTAAAGGTTGGTTGAGAATAAAACCCCTGCAGTGTGCTGACTCAGTGTGCCTCTGCTTGCAGTGCCAATATATATTGGTGCACTAGTGCTTTAGAAGGTTCTTAACCAGTCGTTCAGTGTTCACTGTGTGAGCTGGGCAAAAATATGTCAACAAACTATGTCTTCCTGTATAAACTGTTTAACAACTCTGCTGTATTTGCTAATGATACAGCAATAATATCATTAGTGATGAAGTGGTGTAAGAGGAAGGTGAAATGGTTATGTTAATCTTATTGCTGGTTACAGTCTGTGCAGATTTTATCCATTATTAACACTGTTTGATCAACATTCAGTGTTATTGTTGAAACTGCCTACATTTTTTTTTCTTTGATCCTTTCTTTTAGGCTGAGAACCTGCTGTTGGATGCTGATATGAATATAAAAATCGCAGATTTTGGCTTTAGTAATGAGTTCACAGTCGGGAATAAGTTGGACACATTCTGCGGCAGTCCTCCCTATGCGGCTCCTGAGCTCTTCCAGGGCAAGAAGTATGACGGCCCTGAGGTGGACGTCTGGAGCCTGGGGGTCATACTCTACACACTGGTCAGCGGATCACTGCCGTTTGATGGCCAGAACCTGAAGGTTTGAGATTCTCTCTTGTAGTCTGTGGCTGTGACTGAAATGGATCCATATTTGAGTTTTAGTTATAATATGTTATATATATTATTTGACATACTATATTTAGTATGTCAACCGTTTTTGTCTTGGTGTCAGGATCATAAAATGTAATTCCAGAGTGATGTTGAGGGCCACTAAACATGAAACTTACAGACTCTCAGCTCTATGGAGAAAAAGATGATAAAAACAGCAGACTGCAGTTAATATAAAAGAGCCTGACATGTTTACTGCCTGCTGCTTATCACATGGCAAATACGCTGAATGGCACCTGCAGGTTACTGCTGTCATGGACCAAGAAATAAATGTGTATCTAAGTCAAGTTGCTTTTATCCTTTTCCCTTTCACTTTGCAAGTGTTGTCTGTGTCATCGGCTGTATGTACAGTTGACGGTATACTTAAAACGATGAAAAAACTAGAAGAAATTGAACTACCGCCGAACACGCTGTCATGTGTATGCTTAAAAAGAACTCTGCATGTAACAGCACTGCTAGAAGCCTGCTTCATGCCTTGGTTCGATTGCAGTCAAGGGGAGATCTCAGAATGAACGTCACAGTGTTTAGGAGTTCTGTTAAGCAAGCAGTGCACACCATGCTGAACAATCTCAAACCACCAGATCATTTTGGCCAAAAAGACATAGTTTTACTTCAAAAAATTGTTTTCATTGGAAGTACAAATAAGAAGAGTAAGAAGTTCAGCCCTGCTCATGCAGCTAACTGTGGTTTGTGACTGGTGAATACTAGCACAGGCTGATGAGAAAGTGTCCAAATGAATTAATATTGAATTGTTTATTGCTTTTTAGTAAAATAAATGGTTACCCCTATATAGTGCAATGCCAATGAAGGAGGAGAGAGAGCCATTTTGGTCACTGCCTGTGGTTTTCCAGGCCTCATAGTCTGACCTTTTGTGATTTTATTGAATTAAACTGATGTTTAATTGATCCAGTTTGTGTCTGTGTCTGTGTGTGTTCTGCAGGAGCTCCGTGAACGTGTGTTGAGGGGTAAATATCGGATTCCTTTCTACATGTCTACTGACTGTGAGAATCTTCTCAAGCGCTTCTTGGTGCTCAACCCTGCCAAGAGAGGAACACTAGAGGTTGGTCTCTTTATTCCATTCGGTCTCTCCACCATCATTCATCTTTCAACTGACAGATAATCAACAGCCCTTGTCCCTTCTTTTCGTCCCCTCTCCATCTTTTCCTTTCGTGACCCATTATTGCTCCATTCGGTTGCTCGTTTTAACCATGGCTGCTATCTTGTCTCTCTTCACTGGCTGATGTTGTCTCTACGCACTCCATTGCTGTTCCCATGAAAAGATGAATAATGCAGTTGGAGTGTTGTTGCTGCTAAATACATGCTTCTTGAGTGCTCTGTAGAAAAGAGTGTGGGGGGCAGAAAGCTCGCTCTGCAACACATTGTTTCAAAATTACATTTCCCTATCAACCATTACATTTAAGAAGGAGAGTTGGATTCGAGTTTTGCTGAAATGCATTTTGAGTGTGTTAATTTTTCCAAACACTCCTTTATATTTATTTGGTCTTTCATGTTCAGGAATGGAGTGGAATTAAGCCTTTGCTTTTGTAGTGAGTAAACAGTGAGCTCTGTATATACAATGTGAAATAATGCAAAAATCATGACTTTTTGCTCTCTTTCAGCAAATCATGAAGGACCGCTGGATTAACTCAGGCTCAGAGGAGGATGAGCTCAAACCTTACACTGAGCCAGAGACTGACATCTCTGACCAGAAGAGAATAGGTATGCAAGGAACATGGCTGCTGCCCCACGAGTGCAGGGACTGTGTTGTGTGTAAAGGTCATATAGGTTTCTCCCCTGTGAGAGACATGAGCCTTTAATAAAATAAATAATAGACATAAAATATAGATGTAGGGATATACATATATCTATGTAAGTGTATTTATTTATCCTCTTTTCTATGCTTCTGCAGTTGAGTATTACAATTTTGCATTGATTAATGTCCATACATAACAGCTTTTTTCTATTTTATTCTGTGTTGTATATTTTATTTTTCTTCATGGAAATAAGGCCTCCTGAATTAAATTGCTAGAGATACAGACAGAGATAGAGAGAAAAACAGAGTGAAAGAGCAGTACAGTTGGAGGAGTCACTGTGCTTGTCTGCAGTGTAAAGTGGTGTGTTACGTAATTTACAGCAGCTGAACATCTCCCCTCCCCACCCTGGCACATGTCTGTGAGGAACTCCCCGTGTACCTCCAGTTAGTGGGAGCTCAGTACAGTACAGCACATAGTGGCTTTATGTAGTGCAGCATACACCAGAATCTACAGCAGGTGGGATGGTTCCCTGATCCTTAAAACACAGCTTACTGATCCTTATCCGTCCACCACTTTGTAGAAAAGTAGGTGCCTCTGCCTGTGTAGCCACGTATATACACACACCCACTCAGTGTTGTTTTGGCTCTCGCAGCTGGGTCTTTTCTCCTGTACATGGATCCCCTCATGCCTGCAGGATACACAAACTTCATACATCTGCCTCTCCTGCCCAATAGCTTTCACAATATGACAGTATTCCACTCCTACATGTGACTACCCAGGAAAAGCTCTCAAAGACACGAATATATACTTCAAACAGTTCCAGCCTTTGAGTTTAAGCTCAGCTTATTTCATATCCATCATGCTCTTCTATTAAACATTTCATAGAAGGAAAATTTTCTTTATGCTTTATTCTTTAAACATTCTGATTTATATATTGGTTACTCTGTAGATGTGATGGTCGGCATGGGCTACTCTAGGGAGGAGATCCAGGAGTCTTTGTCCAAGATGAAATATGATGAGATCACAGCCACCTACTTGCTTTTGGGCAGGAAGGCCAATGAGGTGAGAAACCGCTCAGCACAGATTATACTACAGAACAACTCAGAGCTTAAGCTGTGTAAGTGATGAGGAGTGCATTTCACAGCTAACTGTAAGGGTTTATTCCTGGTTTTTGTGTAGGAGGTGAGTGACTCCAGCTCCAACAGTAATCTCTCCTTGGCGAAGAACAGACCCACCAGTGAGATGAATGGCCAATCACCAGCTCACCTGAAGGTCCAGAGAAGTGTCTCATCCAATCAGAAAACCAGGCGCTACAGTGATCAAGGTGATGCTAAGCGTTTACTGTTTTGTATACCTTCATTTTAAACTTCATTGACCAAATAAAACCCATGTGTCAAACACAAGTCAGGCCCATGGCACAATGCTATTTGGCCCGCAAAATAATTTTAATTTTCTGTTATTATTAGCCCGTTTCACCCCGAGATGCACTACGGTCCCCAGCATGCACTGCAACTTAGTGTGACATTCCCATCTGTTAATTTAAACATTTTTAATTAACAGATGGGATTTATAAATAACAAAGAAATAATAAATTGAGTATACAAAATATTCTACAACCAAAGGTGAAATCTGTCCCGTTATTACCATGCCCATGCATTTGAACTGACTAACAGCTTTGGGGCAATGGACAGTATGAGCTTATACCAAAGTAAACTTTACTGTCTCTCTTTCTCTTTTCCTCTTTCCTGTCTCCCTCTCAGTGGGTGGTGTAGCTAACTCAGGGTTGAGTAATGTCAAGAGGGCCGTCCCAGGCACAGCAGACGGTGATGTCAAGCAGGACGGAGGGGTGGCAGGACGTAAGGCTCCATCACACAGCCCGCCCAGCCCACTATTGGGCAATGCCAACAACCCCAACAAAGCGGACATACCTGAGCGCAAAACGGGCACCTCTGTCACTCCCAATGTGAGTGTGTGTGTGAGTGTGTGTGTGTGTGTGTGTGTGTGTTTTATAGTGTGTCCACCTGCCTCGAACTGGGTATTATCTTTTAGAATGAATAGCATTGCACTTACCCTAATGCAGTTTTATTGATGCTTCATATTATCTGTATTGTGCTTGCTGCTGAGGAGGGGTGTTTTAATTTTTCATAGAATAACTCCGGATCTGCGGGAATGTCCCGGAGAAACACGTACGTTTGCAGTGATAGGAACAACACGGAGCGCCTTTCTGTTATTCCCAATGGAAAGGAGAACAGGTAGAGTTAGAATTAAGTCTCTTCTTGTAGGCCAGAAATGTTTTGTAATGTTACATAATATTTCTTTAAATATGCATGTCTCTACATTAAGATGTCGTGAATATTTGAAGAAGAATGTATGCGTGACTGTCTCTGACTTCCCCTCACCCCCACCCCTCTTTCTGCAGCGTGACTTTGTCTCCTGACCAGCGAAACCCTGGTGCCTCCACTCATAGCATCAGCAATGCTGCCACAACTGATAAACTGCGTTTCCCACGAGGCACTGCAAGCCGCAGCACCTTCCATGGGCAGCTGAGGGAGCGGCGTACCGCAACATACAATGGCCCGCCAGCCTCACCCACGCAGCCCCGCAGCCGTGGCAATGCCAACAATCTGCTCACCAAGCTGACCTCCAAACTTACACGCAGGTAAACGCTCCCACACACAGTCCTCTCACAACATTAACAACCTCAAAAGTGAAGTATTCATGCTTAATTAAAAAAAAAAAGTTAGTGAAAGCAAAACGCAACGTTACACATTTTAGCACAGGAAAATCAATGGACACATTTTCCCTCTTTTGTTTTTACTAATTCAAAATTCATCATTCTGAATTCATCACTCGTAGTGTAAGTTCAGTAGCAAATCGTCTTCTCATGACATCCATCTGTGTAATGTTTCCACTTTCCTTTTGTTTTGTCATCTTTTTGTGTTATAGAAACATGTCATTCAGGTTTTCCAAAAGGTAGGATTTCAAGTCTATTGGGGCAATTAATCAACTAAAAAGAGTTGAAGTACTAACACTTAGTGCTTAGTTTTTGATTGCTGTGATTGTGTTCATTGGGGTGTTTGATTAAGCATGCCTTACAGCTTTATCTGCATGCTGTCACTAGCCAAAATCAGTCTGCCGCTACTGATTGCAACTAATCAAGTTGATCTGCTCAATGGGGCTAGCTGGTGTATTCGACTCATACTTGTAGAGACCTAAAGTATGGATCTTGCGCTTGTAATATTTTCCATTTTTCTGCAAACTCATATACAGATATGAGTTGTCGCATTAAATCTTCATGCGTTTTTGGTCAAATTGCAATCTTATAAGTCGTTGAGACATTATTTGCTGCTGGTTAACCAGTAAAAGGTTATGATTGGACTAGGATTTCCACTGTCATGATGAGAAGAATACAATTAGGGTTAAATGATTAGTGTCATTTGAAAGCATACTAAATGTATCCACAGGCTAATTTTATTTTATGTACATGGAGGCAATAGGTGACAATGCGGCAAGATTTTCACATTTGTGACCCACAGAGAAATAATAAAATAGGTACACAAAATGGTCACTTTATTTTCAGCTCACTCATGTATGACAATTTTACAGTGAAAACTGCTAACATGTCACACAGGGTTGACTAGGGATATAAGGAGAGATAAGAGGAAGTGTGGAATTAAGTTAACTGAGAGAGTGTACAGTGGCTGAATGCTAACAGTCTATGTAATCTTGTAAAATATTGAGTACACTGCCATCTAGTGGTAAAAGCACAGAGGAAGCTGCCTCTCTTTCTGGGACATTTGTGGCATCATCTCCCATTCCATCTTCTCCCATATTCCTTTCTTATCATCCATTTTTATCTCATATAGCAATTGTTTGTTGTTTTTTCATGATTGCTTTGTATGATTTTTTTTATTTTTTTATTTTTGGGAGTTTAAAATAAGAACAGGATGAAAGTAGAGTACACATGCACTCACACTAGACCTACATTTCTGAATACATTGTTGTCAGCCATACTCTGTTGACACATCCTGATATATGGGGGTCCACAAGAAGAACTCACACAGTCTTGGTGGTCTTATCAGATTGATTTCTATAGCACTGTCTCCCTGTTCTTCATTCCACGTTAACGTTTAGGTACCACAGTTACATACATACACTCTGTATTCTCTAATGCCTACAAAATGTTCTTCTTTGCTGATTCTACTCTCTGTTTCAACCTGCCCCTCTTTATCCTTTCTGTCTTGCCCTCTTTCTGCTTTCCTCCTTCTCTTCTTTTACTTCGTTTTCTCTTACACCTTTTCCCTTGCTATCTTTTCATCTTTCTCTCCTTCTCTCCGGTTTTCTCCATCAGGGTCACTTTTGACCCGAACAAGCGGCAGTCTGCCGTCAAATCAGGGCCGGGGGCCCCCTCTGGTCCCCCCACCCTCTCAGCCCCCTCCAACCCTGCGCCAAAGACTCTTAGTAAGTCTGTGCTCTTCTCCTCTACTCTCTCCCTCCCTCCCTCCGAGCCATGCTCTTCTTCATCCTTCACCTTCTGGCAACATGCGACTCTGCAAAGGCCTACTCTTCCTCTGCCTCCTCTGAATTGCATTTCATTCCTTTTTTTTTTTTGAAACCGTTTTTAATATCATTAAACTCCATCTTTTTTGCAGATTCAGGAGCAGTGGCTATAGGGAGTTGTAGGAATGCGCAGATGGAGAGTGTCTAGAGTAAGGGCTTATTAAAATGCACACATAACGACACAGGTGTGTCTTTAGGAGATAAAAGAAAGTGTCTGTTTGTGAGTATTTGTGTCGTTATGTGCTGTATGCACACATAGATTGAGTGTGTGTGCGAGAGAGAAGGTTTGTGTGGAAGGGCTATTTTATTTTGGCACATCTCAGTAGAACATACACTCTCCTACACATTCTCCCGCATGAGCACAGCCTACGTAAAACCGTGGCTTAAATGTAAAACTGTATGCATCCAGTGTGGGTTCACACATAGCACATGTAGGAGACTCTGCAGGGCTCCGAACCGGTTCAAGGAACAAAAACAAAGCCAGAAATTAAAAGTAGTTTACTAGAAGCAAAAAAGGAAACCAGAAATGTATCCATTCTCAGCTGTTCCAGAACAGAAACCATAAAGTCACAATAAAAGTCAGCTTTATTGTTGTTTCTTCTTATAATAAATGTGTTGAGAGCAACACAAAGAGGTTTATCCAGGACAGTGCTACAATTAAACTTCAAACATCAGCAGATGATAAATACAGAGAAACCAATCAAACACTATTCAATAAACTTTTCTGTACGATAATAACTATACAACTACACAACAATTAAGCACAGGACAGTAGAGGCTAGACATTTAATAAGGGATGGGGGGGGTAGACCAGCTAATTTCAAATCTTTGTTAACACTTAATAACGCTAACCTAATAGGATTAGTGTATTTTGTGTATTTATGTATTTAGTGCATTTGTTTAGTGTATTTACATTTTATATATTTGTATTTATGTATGTTTTACCTCTAATCTTCCATAAGTCTTTAGATGAAAAATCAAGGTAAATTGGCTATAAATGTTTTCTCAGAGTAAAATTATTATAATTACATAATTATCTAAATCAGGCATGTCAGATTGGTTTCCTTCCAGGCCACAGCTCTGCAGAGATTAATGTTTTTCCATTGTGCCCCAAATTTGATTCATGAAAGCCTTACTCATTAGCTAATGAGATGAGACTGCAGTTCTGTGGCCCACAAGAACTGGAGTTTGACACGTGCATTAAAGTGTGCATTAAACAGATAACTAAGCCTGTTTGTTGCCCTGCACTCATGTAAATAATAATAATAGTTATATAATAGGAACATTCCCCCCACCCCCCCCCCCCCCCATTCCGTTTCTGAGCCCTGCTCCTCACACCTTTAGAGCAGACACTCTGCCCATTAACCTATTGCAAAAGCATGGCAGCTCAGCTGACTCCGAGGTGAACAATGACTTCATCAGAGAATTTTCATAATATTTAACTTAACGCTCCTGCGTGTTTCAGTTCATTTGTGTATGACCACTTTACACAACCTCATAAAAGACTGCTGAGCGACATTTTAGTTTGCTGCCCTGTTCTCTCTTTCTCTCATCTCATTCCCTATTTCTCTTATTTCCTGTTTCCTGCCCTAACTGATGCTTTCTTACTGACTAAATGTGCTGTCCTTCCTCTCTTCTTCCTTTCTGTTTTATAATCTAATATAATAGAGTCTCAACCGAGTTTGAGAGAAGCGGGAGATTTGAGGGCACAAGGTGAGGAGTTCCTGAAATCCTTTTCTCTCACTCTGCTACATTAGAGAGTATTTAATCTCTCAGTATCTCTGCTATGTCTGGGTCTGACCTGATACTTTATAGCACATTGTTAAAGCCTCTATGCTTGAGGAATCATAGGTGTGGCCTGTGATATACTTGGAATTAAGTAAAAGATACTAGTGTAATCTGTTATTCACCATGGCATATGAAATTAAATGTAGCATGATGTTACTGTTGTATTGTGACGTGAATGCTTTTTTTTTTTGTTTTTTGTTTTTTGTTTTTTTGGTACATCCTGTGTTCTACACTGCATGCTGACTGCTGTCGGTGGCATACCTACATATTTTGTTCCATGCACCTCGCCACCCCTCCTGTCTCTTTATGTATAGTATAATCAAATCATAGTTAGATAGCCTGCATGGTTAAGTTTGCTGGTATGGGTTTTGTTTTCATTTTATTTGTTCCTGTAAGTTCCTACCACTAAAATTTAGCCATTCGATTGTTTTCTTGTCCAACTTTTCTTCATTTTCTGCATTTCTCTGTATTCTCTCTCCTTCGCTCAGTCGCCATGTACCTGGGGATCAGCAAAAAGATGAAGGGAAAGATGGAAAAGACGGGAAGCCCCGCTCTCTCCGTTTCACCTGGAGTATGAACACCACCAGCACCATGGAGCCGGCCGCCATCATGAACGAGATCCGCAAAGTTCTGGACGCCAACAACTGCGACTACGAGCAGCGCGAACGCTTCCTGTTACTCTGCGTCCATGGCGACGGCCGTGCCGACAGCCTTGTTCAATGGGAGATGGAGGTTTGCAAACTGCCTCGCCTCTCACTCAACGGTGTCCGTTTTAAGAGGATATCGGGGACATCCATCGCTTTTAAGAACATTGCTTCCAAAGTTGCCAGTGAACTCAAGCTATGAATATAATCTATCTATGTAGAGGAATATATGAAAGTGTTAAAATCCTATATAGAGAAATTAATTAAGCAGTACAATCACAAACGTAGCAGTTTCCAAATGTTTTAAACCACTTACCATATATATTTAAAATAATGTATAGACTTTAACATTGCTTAAAGCAATAATTTCTTATGTGTCAAATATATTGTTAAAAGTTGCTAAACACTGTAAAAGAGAACTGGTTTAAACCTTTTGGTTAAGATTGTATACTCCATGACATGCTCTGAGTATCCAAAAAAAATGAGTGGAAAATTGTCAAGATGTGGCCTAAAAATACAGTATCCAAGATCTTTTTGAAGTGGAGCTTGCTTTTCTTTCCTTCCTATCCGGACAGTGTTATATATAGGTATTTGGTGTTATGAGCAGCCCATATGTAAAGGGTATGAGTAAAATCCCTGAAGGAAAAAAAATGCTTTTAAATCACATATAAGTACTTTGGATCTCTGTTGCTCTGCACCTCGGTCTAGTTTCTTTTGTCATTGAAAGTGCTTGTTCTTGACACATGCTGCAGCCAGCTCAGTTTCACTGTGTGAATGTAATGAGACATTGCTGAAGGACAAAAGTTCTTTTATTTATTTCTTTTTATGCCCACCACTCAAGTGTATTGGTGTATATAATGTACCTTGTTTTACAACTATTATACATTGTCTTACTCTTGCTTTTCAAGTTCTAATATTTTCAGGGCTACTTGTAAATGGTCACTGATCAGATTCAATATTAAAACAGCTATACTTGACTGTACTTGCAGACTCGCTCATAAGATTTGGTTGGTCAACTCTGTACTCAATCTCTTTATTTATCTGTCAATAACAACCCCATCTCCATACAATGCAAATTTAAACACACTAGACCACATGTCAGACTGCAGTCCTCGCGGGTCAAAACACTGCAGACTTCAGCACACAACCTCATTAAACATACCTGATTCAGCTCATTAGCCAATTGGCAAGGCCTTCATGAACTGAATTCAGAGTTAGATGAGGGTAAATGCAAATCTCTGCAGCACTTTGGCCCGGAAGGTCCCCAGTTTGACGTGCCTGCTCTAGACAACAAAAGCTGCCTGTATAGATGTTTTTAAATATTTTGAGTATGTTGGCAACAAGACGTTATTCAAGGATAAATTACTGTAATGGATAAATACTGTAAATATCTATTTGTACATATTTTATAAGTTTAGTTATCATTTATCTGCTTCAAGATGTGATTGTCACTTTTCAAGTACAAGGTATTGTGGTTCTTAATTAACTTCATGCACTCATTTTAGAAATTTCGACAGCAGTGTTTCTCAATCCTAGTCCTGGAGGCCCACTGCCCTGCACTTTAGTGTTTTCCCTGCTCCCAATACACCTGATCAAACTAATCAGCTCATTAACAGCCTATTGAGTTAAAGTGGGTGTGTTAAAGAGCTAAAATATTTAGGGCAGTGGGCCTCCATGACCAGGGTTGAGAAACACTACATTACATAATTTTGGACACATCTAACATTACTTACTATTACTTATTATTACATAGCTTCCTACTAAATATATGTAATTATAAATTTGAAAAGTTGCACAGGACTAATGTGTCAGAATTATTTTATACATTTTCTGCCAGCAGACTGGTGAAGGTCACAGTTCAAAAGAGGGGTTGTAAAACTTCAATCCTGGCATTGAGGTTGGATGTTAGCAGGCCCCAATTGGGAACAGTTCAGCAAATAGCTTTAAAAAAGCCTAGTGGTAGAAGAGGTGAGCCACCAACAAGAAGGTTGTTGTTCAAATCCCAGGAAATGGCTAGGTGAGTTCCTGGTTGCCCACCCCCTACTCTTGTACTGCTCCCAAGCTGAGCACTGACTGTCAGTGAAATGACAAAATTCCCTTAGAGGTCTATAAGGTATAAAAGTGTTTTCATTTTTGACTTCAATATTTCACCATTATTGCCCTGCGATGGACTGGTGACCTGTCCAGGGTGTATCCTGCCTTCCACGCAATGACAGCTGGGATAGGCTCCAGGACCCCACCGCAACCCAGAAGGATAAGCGGTTTAGATGATTGTGTGTGTGTGTGTGTGTGTGTGTATATTTCACCATTATAGTTCTATAACTTTTGCTTAAAAAGCTATGGATGAGGCAGGTTTACTGAAAAGACAGACAGTAACCAGGTCAACAAGGGCCAAGAGTGTTTATTTCTCTCCTTATAATCATCATAACGAAAGACTTCCAATGTGTGATACAGAGGGAAAACATGGCTTAAATACAACATGGATTCATGGATGGAGTAAAGATACATTCATTCTTAAGGTAGGATTGGAATGTGGGGAGGAGATGGGAAAATCTGGAATTTTAGGGAAATGAGGTAGAGGGGTGGTTTGGCTGGGTTCACTTTTGGGCAGGTATGAGGTCATCAATGGACTGGCCTTTCTCCAATCGCTTCTCCATCTCTATCAGCAGCTTGACTCCATCTACAACCATCTGAACAAGCTCCACTTCTGAGAACCCCAGCCGGTCAGCATTAGAGATATCAAATACACCACCCACTGCAGCAGTGTCCACGCCACCTAACACAACAAACAGCCATTAGTACCACAGCTATAAGCATCAGTTTCACCAACAACCTACAGGTGGCAGCACTGTATGCTTCAGCCAAGCAGATCATATCCGGTAATGCAGCTCTTGATTAGTTGTTGCACAGAGCCCGTTACCTGTTCCACGTTTTTGCAGCCGTAGTCTCTTGAGGATCTCCTCAAACTTGCTGTGCTTGCTCATGTTGGGGAGTTTGACATGCACTCCCCCACGTAGTCCTGTTCCCAGGTTAGACGGGCAGGTGAGGATGTAGCCAAGGTGCTCATTCCACATAAATGCATGTCCCTTGTTCTTAAACAGCTCCTCGATCTGAAAGAACAAACATTTTATAAGTCTGTAGATATTGGATCCTGCATAGCCTGTATGATAAATAACCTTCCCCCAAAACATTCTATGGAGCAGCTTGCCTTGGTAAGGCCTGTACAGAAACGGGTGAAGACCTCCTTCATGTTGCCACCTTTCTGCATTGAGATGACACGCAAGTGATCCTCCTCATTCACCCACACCAGAAACGTCTTGTTGTCGTTGTGCCTAACAAACATTACAGTGTAAGAATGCAAATTCTAATACACACTCCTAAACTACATTACAAGTGCTCTGGGACTAAAATAATGTTTCCTGTGCTAGCTACTTTTAAGAAATTTTAAAATAACTAAATAGTTTGTTCCTAACATGTCCACCTGCTTTAGCATTAATCATACCAGTGCTCAATTCTTAAATGGCGAAGAATGGCACTCAACATTACTACTTGTCAGGCAGGACAAGGGCTACACACTGCTACTTCTTGTGACTACTGACAAAACAGCATCTGAACACAACTGGAGGCACCAAGTTTTTACTGGGAGTGCCTGTAGAGTTTCCTCGTCTCATACTTGGAAAAAAAAAAAACATACATCCAAATGTCACTTCTGTGAAAGTGTGTAAAAGTAACTTATTTTATGTAAAATTATAAATTTATGTAACTTATTTTATGTAAAATTATAAATTTATGTACTATACTTCTCTCATCCATGGGAATCATGAAAGCACAACAGCATATAAAGAGCATTTTGTGGATCTTCTTACCAGATGCCCCTGGCATCAGGCCAATCACGGGCCATCCCGGAGGCCAGCAGCAGAGGAGACACGGGTTTGTCAAACAGGAAGTGATCATCAATGAGCTGCTGTTGCTCTGCTTCTGTCATGTTCTTCAGAGCGTAGTACTTCCCTTTCAGATCTCCACTTAGGGCACCCAAAGCTGAAAAAGGCAGAAAGGAATTTCATTTCATGCTGAAAAAAAATGCAAAAAATACAAGCTTTCCATTATACACAAGGACACACCAACAACATTTACTGATAAATGATTATGCAGTTAATTATGTACTTTTGTTTTCATCTGTTCTGGGTGGCCTCTCAACTGCAATGACTTTAGCTATTGTTTTACCATTTTTTTTAACCATTCCATTTTAATGTAATTCAAGTTCTCTCTGACATGAGACCATCAGGAAACAGTACAAAGAAATCTCAGTTTGACCACAGGTCTGTGCCCCATCTCTAGCTGTTCCACCATAATCACAATATAAAACACGCAGGGAAAAATGATGTTTGACCAGATTTAAAATGCATTGCAAGACACCCATGAGAACTGGAAAAATCCCATAAACATCATAAGCCCTACACTTTCAAATGTTTCTGTGCCACAGATGCACATTATCTACAGAAACTGCTTAAAAATGAAAGCAGAATCACCAACCTGAAACTATTACAATTGAATATGGCCACCTAAATTAACATTAGCTTTATGAAGTTTTGGCAAACACCATCCATCATCACTAGAGGGAGCCACGTAACCAGGTCTGCGTTTCTCAATACTAGCCACTGTGCGGCATCCCAGAACTGTACCTTCCACAGAGAGTTTTTCGATGGCTCTCCTCTCTCCACGACTGCAGTGTGGTGGCAGGCTGAACCCACGTACGCTCCTGCCAGTTCGCACACGAGAGCTGAGCACATAGTTGGGGTCCAGATCGTCCCCACCCTTCAGAGAAAGAAAACATAAATAAGAACCTCCTTTTACTTTACCATGAAACAATTATCTGCTGAAAAATAGCCTAGACTCAAGAGAATCTTAGTAACTGTACACATTTCAGTAGCAGATCATGTACAACTCTGTACCTTAAGGTTGTTAGGGTTCAGGTCAGTTTTGTGTTTGTCTGTGGGCTTGTAACCTCCATGTCTGTCCTCAATGACCGGGTCCAGCAGCTCCTTAAACACTTCATATGTCTCCTCATCTCCAGCCACACAGCCCACCGTCATAATAAAGGGGTGGCCTAGGATGTCAACATAGACAATTGTGTAGGTGTGCAAACAAAGAAAAGGCCTCACAAGAAACCAACTGTATACAATAAACACATAATTAACAAATCTGGTCCATGTTTAGCTTAAAAGGTTTTCCGGTCAAAGATCAACACTAATTGTGGAGTACATCTCACAGAAAAGCTCTACATCAAAAATCCTTGCACTGGGGCTTAAGCTACATGCCCCACAGTGTGAACTAAGCTGACCCCTGAAAGCCTGAGTGTGTTCTTTTACCAGGATTATCTACTCCAGTTTGAATGACATTATCTATGGTGAACCCGCTGGAAGTGGTGCGCTCACGGAGCTTCTTGTACATCTCCAGAGTCAGAACCTTGGACATATGGTTGTGGTGCTGACTGAGGTCTGGGTACTCATCCTCAGCAGGAAGTTGCTTGATGCTCAGAGTGGTCATTTTATGGTTGCTACACAAATACAATAATACAGAACACATTCTACAGGGAGAGCAGAAGGCCATCTGTCAATTACATCAGCTAAGTTCCTTATTCTGTGGCTGTTGGAGAGGCAAGGTCTTTACTATTGTTCTATGCGAACACAAATTATAATTCAGCAAGGTCACTGTACAGCTCATAATTCAATAAAGTGTCTTGGAGATGGCTTTCCAGACAGATCAATACTACTCTTCAGTTCAAATTACTGTCAGTTTAGACTCCGCTAAACAGACACTTTAGTAGGACGAACTTATTTCTACAAGCAAAAACCCTTTGAAGCATGCTAACACTGGATGCTTCTAGTTAAGGTTAGATTCAGGATGTAGGTTATTATTGTTTTATCACTAATAGTGATGTAATCTAAGGATTTCTGTTTCAGGTTAATGTTGTAGTTAAATTTGACCTGACAGCAACAGTGATACTTTTAAATGTTTTCTTGTATATGTAAAAGGGGCATTCCTTGGTGATTTCTATAGTGAAAATGGATCAGAAACATTTGAAAGCATTTACATTAGCTTAAAATAGACTGCCACTGTTTAATGGATGAAATAATTTCATATGACCTGCCATGCCAGAGCATTCATTCTGCTTCGTGTGGTTGTCTGTCCTTGTGTGTGACAGGCAAAAGGAGAAAGGAGAAGGAAGTGACTCCTGAAACATTTATTTTACAAGATTATTCCACCTTTTCAAAGACCATTTAAGCTCGTAAAAAGGCGGATTTTCAAATTACTTCGTTTGAGCATCGATGTATTCAAATGTGGACCGACTATCAAAAGGAAACGTTAGAATTGGTGGTCCACTTCCCGCAATGGGCTGCGTCTACACCGCATGCTACCAGACTAAACAGTATGTCAAAGATAGCACATCACCAGTAGAATTCCATTCATTCGTGTAATATGTGTAGTATTGATCGATTTTGGACGCAGCTATGGCTCCGTGTGTGCGGTGACTTTACCTGGGTTATCTACCCCGGTCTGAATCACATCATCCAACGTAAAGCCGCTGGGTGTCTGCTTGCTGCGCAGCCGCTCGTACATGGCCGGAGTCAGCACCTTGGCCATGTGGTTGTTGTGCTTGCTGAGGTCGGGGTATTCCGCCTCGGCCGAGTACTTCATCTTCAGCTGGTTGTGAGTGTTTCCGAAAGGCATGGTCGATGCTAACTGAACGCGTCGTGGATGGGACAGAAAATAATGCCAGTTACAGCAGAAGCTGGTCCGTAAACTCTCAGTCTTGAAATAATCCGCACAACGACTTGGTTTTGTTGAGAACCGGATACTGTCTACAATTTTGCTACTACAAAACCTCAATGCGTAACGTGAGTGTATAATGATCATTTGCTAAAACGGAAAACGCGCCAATGAAATCCCCAAGCACAGACGGCAACGGAAGGCGGAGAAGGCGGAGTAACATAGTGGATGCACATCGACTGACCAACTAACTAAAAGCAATGTGTTACCGTAGACTCCGACCCAGAAATTAACCAACAGAAAAAAACGACTAACTGATGTAAGAATAGAAATTAAATTCACAGACTCGGCTTTAAAGAATCCAAAAACAGAGTCCGTGCTTACAACTCCGCAAAATGTCAAATAATCAAACGTGCTTATTATGAGCTGATGCCTGGGTAGAGTACTTCATTGTGCGCACACGACTAACATACTACTCAACAAAAACAGGTTGTCCCCAAAACCAAGTCGCTTTCCATTTCTGTTTAAGAAAATCAAATTATATCTTATTCTCGAGCCATTAACTTGATCTAAAGTGTCTGCAGACTGATCTAGCGGCTGACGCTTTTAATTAGCGTTTCCTTTGGGGGAAAAACACGCAGTCTTACCTGTGGACTACTACTACTAGATGAAGACGGGGCTGACACAAAGATCCCTATGTTTCCGGCTGGGGAGTGCGCGCTCCAAACTTATTCTCCTCTCCAGGGTTTGTCCCCTGATGGAGCATTAGCTTTATAGTACGCAAGTGCTGCTCCTATTGGCTACTATTTGTAGTCCATTTACACGATTGGAAGAACTGCAAGAACTGAGGAAACATCATTCAGTGTAACATACTTCCACCAGCATACAGTAGACTCTACAACATAGTGTTATATATTTACACCATCCATGTGAGAGGTAAAAGGAGAAAGGAAATCCATTATTTCATCCCATTTAATTGTCGACATAATATATGGACACCACTGCAGAATAAGCTGTTCTATTTACTATTGGAACACTTCTAAATAATTTTGAAATGTTAAAATCTCAACCTGTGCAGTTATGAATGACATATACGCCCAAAACTTCCTTAATTGCGTTATACCTATTCTTTTTTTTAACTGAACAGATATCATTATAGCCTACTGGCTACAAATATGCTCTAAAGAAGAGGTGGGGGACAGAGCGCCGGAGTCCAGCACAGTGTACTGACTTCCCTGCTCTATTACACATACTAAACCCGTGAGTTAACTGATGAGTCAAATGTGTCTAAACAGGAAAAATCACAGGAAAGACGGCAAAATATGCAGGAAACTGGCCCCCAGGAATGGAGCTCCTTATCCCAGCTCTAAATGAAAACTGTCCCCTCTATATTGCGTCATTTGTCTGCGACACATGAGTAAAACTTCAGTAGGTACACAGATCCTCCAACACATCACCTTCAAAAGAAGCGTTTTCTCTTACTGGGTGTTCGAATATCAGGGAATGTGCATAAACATACGTGAACATTCGTTAATCGTAAAACCATAACCTCTACTAATTCACAGTTTTACACTTTAAATGCCTCTACAAAAAACTGACTCAGTCAATCCGCATGATCTGTAGACTGGCTACCGGTTGGGCATCGTGTAGTAGGCAGTCAGACACGTGTGGTCCTGTTTAGCTGAGCCACAACATAAAACATAAGCCCTCTGACAAAAGGTAAGCTTTTTGTTTGATCGTGTGTATGTAGCTCGAGCCATAAGCTAAACCTGACTCTTTGTATATGAGACCAACATCTTGACTTTACGTCTAATGGAGCAGGTTGCTAACTCCAGTTAACCATACATGTTTAACCGAATGAATGGTGCCCTAAATTAGCTGGTTAGCTCGCTGGGGAGTCTCGTGCGAACACCGTTTTCGTCCCCGAAAAACATTTGAAACGGTCATGGTTTTCCGGTAACTGGTCTTGGTGTATCGTAACGACTGACTGATGGGTTGTTTGACAAACAATTCAGTGCAGTCAACAAAGCTGGAGTCAGCTACCTATTCGCCTTTTACCGTTCCACCTTAAATGGTGCAGGAGTTAAACGAGGCACCGAGACGTCAGAATGTAACTGTTGCAGCGTTTAAGGTGGAACGGGAAAATCAGAACAAGAAGCCGGCGAATAGGAGCCGACCTTCAGCCTCGTCTGCAGTCAGTTACTGACAGACCACAGCCAGCTATAAGATAGCGAGCTACTTGCTAGCAATAGCACATGTAACGTCAAGTTGGCTAGCTGGCTAGCTAACTAACGCTAGCTAGGTAGCTAACAACTAACGTTAAAGTTTGATGGTGTAATGGCTATTACTATATAATAAATGTTTTACCAGTTTATATGTTAAAATAATGCCATAAAATCAAGCTAAAAATATGAAGAGTTTTAGGTGGTGAGCTAGCAAGCGCACAATAATCATCCTGCTTTCCAAGTCGTTGTATGGTTAACGTTAGGATAGCCAGCGTCCAGATTTTAAAGAGATCAGAAGACAGTAAACCTAGCTAACGCTAGCTAATCGTGCCACATTCCTACCAAGCCGACCTTGCTAATGTTAATAAGCAAGTGTTGCTAGCTTGCTAGGCGCTGATTAAACCTATTAACCCTACACTGCTAAACGTGCGTGTTACAGTGACCTTGCTCAATTAAACGATGAAGCAGAGTAAGATGTTATCTTTAATTGTAAATATTACTACTGTTTTTTGTTTGTTTGTTTGGTTGTTTTCATATTTTGTCACTTGTAACATTGATACTTACATGATATCCATTTTGACCAGGACTTTGAGTGAAACTCTCGGAGCAGGATCGCAACCGTTAGCTAAACTAATGAAGGCTCGCTGGTCGCTTTGAAAGAAAATAAACGGTTTGGAACGTTACTACTTTCAAATAACAACAAATTCTGTGGTCACGTGAAGCGTGACGTCCAGTGCGAGAAAGTAAACCATAGCCAAACAAAATGATGTTTCTAAAACAGTCAGATGCAGAAAGTGATGGCTATCACTCTAAAAGTAGACAATTCAAAAATAGCGTTTTGTACATTTTTCTTATAATTGTCTTTTACTAAACTTGAAATAAGTTAACTTTAAAACTACTTCAAATGTCTTTTACCAAAGTGCAAATTTTGACTTTTAAGTCCTAGGCACTTAAAACAATGGCTCTTCAAGGGTTCCTTAGTAAAGAAATTGGTTCCATATAGAACTATGAACACTCAAAGAACCCTTTGCATGATTTAAGGGTTCTTTGCATCATGAAAGCGTTCTTCAGATTAATGGACGCTGTGTCTTATTTACTAGGCTGTGACCTTCGAAGCTTCCATTTCTCGGCCATGTACGTCATAAGCATTGATGGAGAATGTGTTGCATATGAAAAGGGTTCTATATAGCACCAAAAAGGGTTCTTCTATTATTACAAGCTTGCCCTAATAACAATAGAAGAACCATTGTTGGTGCTATAAAGAAGCCTTTTCAAAAAGGTCCTATATAGACCATTTTTAACACATTCTCCATCAATCTGAAGAACACTTTCACAATGCAAAAGACCCTTTAATCAGGTAAAGGGTTCTTTGAGTGTTGTTCTTTCTGTATGCAGCCATTTTCTTTACTAAAGTACCTTTGAAGAAGCATACTTTTTCAGTATGTAGTACGAAGCACACCGATCTTTGCCTAGACCTTTATCGGAAGCTGTCCTCCTACTCTAATTGTGGATAATGTTTACACATAGAATATTGATGAGAGTGTTGTATTTCTCTGATTTACTTCATGAACAATTAATCAACTAATTAGTTGTGTTTTCCATTTGCTCTGACTGGGAAAGTTTTGATTTCTGATGTGCCAAATAGCCTAATCAAATGTTCTTTCCCACAGCAAACTTTTTTCCTGTACTGGAGCTCATTACTAGTGTCTCATGAGTTTTGTGGAGTATTCAGAGTTCATTCAGGAAGGAGATGTGGTCATTATCTTCCTTGGTCATGACTCCATGATGCCTATCAAAGTGGAGGCTGGGGCCCAAACTCAGACCCGATACGGAGCTATCCGCCACTCCAGTGACTTAATCGGGCGACGGTTTGGTTCTAAGGTGACCTGCAGTAAGGGAGGATGGGTGTATGTGCTGCACCCCACTCCAGAGCTATGGACTGTGAATCTGCCCCACCGAACACAGATTCTCTACACCACAGACATTGCCAACATCACATTGATGCTGGACCTCAAACCAGGCTCCATCGTCTGTGAATCGGGTGAGAAGGCCGATGCAGGATTACATTTTTTTTTTAAGTCATGAACTATCATGAATAAATTGTTTGTATGCATAGCATTACGTAGTCAAACAGCATTTCCTGAGCTGTGTTATAGTTTTCTAAAGTAAGATGTAAAGTTTAAAGGACCAACATAATTTCCTCCATTTTTTAAGTAAATTCCATTGCATGCAGCCTGTATGTGGAAACTAAGCTGCAACAAAAGTCTGTCATGAAAAACAAATCATTAATATATATCTGCTTAATCTGCCTATAGTAGTTTAGCCCAGTGTCTTTTGTCTATGCATTGTGATAATTTTGCAGTGGTAAAGTGTAAAAAAGATCTAACATTGAGATTAATGAACATTTTATGTTTGGTACATTTAGTCTGGTGCTTGTTTACCTAGTTGCCTTTTGACTACCTGTTCTGAAAGTGACTTTGTGATTAAGCTGAGTAAATGTTCAGTGCTTATCAACGTTTGTATGTAAGAGGGCCATGTTATGTCCTTCTGAGTGAGAGGGGGTCACCTTGTGGAGTTAAAAGGGCCTGTTTCACTTACAGCCCCTTGTGATTTAATAGTTAAACAGGATCATGGAGTTTTGCAAAGTTGTAGTTGCCTACCAACTACATGGTTAATGCTAGCTGTGCCAGGTTGAGATGACAGGAGGCCCTGTCACCATGAGTGACAGCACTTTTCTAACTTATCTGAAAGAACCTCCAGGTAGCACATGTAGACTGGCATCTTTGCACTGGTCACATAGAAATGCATAGATGTCCACTTATGTAATGGACACTCGCGCAGACTCTCTTGAATCTTGTGGAAAGGAGTGTTTGTTTATTTTTCCTCTTTCCTCTCTGTGCCTGTCTGTGGTGTTTTCCTTTTGCTCTGTTCAGCTCATTCACTGAGTGGGAGCCAGTCTTACTCTGAATAGATCCATTTAATGGCTTCAGAGCACATACACACCCTTTTAGAGCTTAAATGCTCCCTCATTACTAACTGCACTCAGCTGTGCTGTTTTTCTTAAAAGTATGTAATTCTGGAGGACAGAGTACAGTCATACACTGTGTTTTGGGTTTTTGGTGGAGTCAGGTCAAAGCAGAGTCTAAAACATCTGAACCTTAAAATAATTAATTATGTAACTTGTGTTTTGTGCTTCTTTGTTCAGTTCTCTCTGGTGGAACTTATCTCTTTCGTTGTGGTTAGAGTTATGTTAGGTTTAATAGCAGTTCCCTTCAGCTTCTCTCTTCCTTTTCTGTGCCTTTCCCTTCCTCTTGTACTCCACGATATCTTCTCATGTCTCTCTCATTTCTTTGCTTGCTCTTCCCCTGAGCTCTTGATCCTGAGCTCAGTTATCCTCTTGCATCTGAATACCACCCCGTGGGCCAAACATTGACCCCATTGTTGCCATGAGAACAAAAGCTACGGTGATGTAACACTGCAGGCAGAAGGACGAGTTGGCGTGTACAGTTGTGTGTGTCTGTGTGTATGCGCATGTATGTATGTATGTGGGTGCTCACATGAAAGTTGTGTGTTTGTGTGTAGGTGGGATGCACCAAAGTATATTTTCAGAATCACAGTATCAAGAACATGTGTTCAATTTTTGATTATAGCCATCTATTCTTGCACATGCAAACTGCGGTCTGTCTAATTAGAGGGGAATAAACTGATTTTTCCAAATGTCTGCATAATTAAATCATTAAGAGGTAAACCGTGGTGGTGATAAGAACCAGACATCTGAGACATTTAATGCTTCTAAAAATCCCCTCACAGAAAGTGACTACATGATATGAATACCTGACCTGATGGATTAGACATTGCTTACAGCAGTTTTGAGAGATGGTGTAAAAGGATGTTGTAAGGCAAAATAGTACCCAAAAAACATATTTGTCAGATTTACCACTATTTTATCATGATCAATATTACGTATAAAACCTGTTGGTTTGCAGGTGATTTTAGATAGTAAATAAAATGGCTAGACTTGCATTGTAGACATTGTGACCTCTCGTTCTTATCACAACATTGTAAAGCAATTTGAGTCACCAAAGTTCATCTTCTGGTAGACACAATAATAAAGACTCATTTCTTGTAGGCATGCTAAATCAAATTACATTCACTTGTCTAGATTTTCCAGTATATATGTGCATTATCTGTTGATTTCAGCTTTCAGAGTCTTTTCAATGGTGTAACATTTTACTTTTGTGTATGTAAACGTATGTTTGAGACAGGTACGGGCAGTGGCTCACTGTCTCACGCTATTCTCCGCACCATTGCGCCCAGTGGTCATCTGTACACAGTGGAGTTCCACGCCCAGAGGGCTGAAAAGGCTGCTCAGGAGTTCAAAGAGCACAAGGTGGCCCATCTGGTCACTGTCCGAAACCAGGACGTGTGTAAAGAAGGCTTTGGTGTTGTGGGTGTGGCCGATGCAGTATTTCTGGACATCCCCTCGCCGTGGGAGGCTGTCACGCATGCCAAGAAAGCCTTCAAACGCAAGGGTGAGTCAGTGTGAGCGAAAAGGAGTACAGCTGAAGTTAATGTTCCTGCAGCATAATGTTCTTGCTTTAGTCACCCATCCCATTTGCCCATTTGTTACCATAGATCTGTCTTGCTCATTTCATTACCATAGATCTGCCTTGCTCATTTCTGAGACAGTTAGAGAGATGACTGACAGAGGCTTTCTTCTTTCAGGTCTCATAGGGCACAGTTTTAGTAGAACACTAACCAGTATTGTCAAAATTGAAAGCCTGTCTCTAATGGTCCAAAACACCCGTTACAATAACATTCTCTCACATACTGTGTGTGTGTGTGTTTAAGTGTAAGAGATCTTGTATTTCCATACATTTCTGTTATTATTGTCCTATTACTGAGGAATTATTCAGCAATAACAGCCTTTCTCTGTTAACCATTTCCTCATAAGATTGGGTGGTAACATCTTAATGTTGGAAAAATTCTATTCTCCATGGAATCACTGCTTCTGCCCAGTTGACTGAACCACACATGAATGCTATATGTAAAAAATACAAGAGTGTTGCGTCTCATGCTACTGGCATACAACTCAATATATAGGCTAAATATGTACTCTTCTTCCTTTGAGATTTCTGAGACTGACACCACATTAAAATCTATAATATTTCAAATTAGCACCTGACTGATGAAGTTTTGTGACCAATACCGACACGGATTTAAATGGGCAAAAATTCAGATAAGTGATCATATTGGTCAATTTAATTTCATATTATACCACATGAACAGTCATATTTCTCAATTCACAATTAATGACTGATTACATATTTTATTACTATTTTATATATGCATATAACATACGTTATATATATGTTTACTAGGTTTCCCAGAACATTTTATGACTTGCTAAAAGCAATCTTTAGAACTGCAAAACAGATCCTGTTAACTGGTCAGACAAGTATGTGGCACATGATTGTGTGGGCAAAGTTATGCTGAATGTCTTGTCATAACAACACTGTTTGTCAGTCTGGTGGGTCATGGTTGAACAGTTGTCTGCAGAGTAAGTGCCTGAGCACACATGCCTTTCTGTAGGTCGGAGCAGCTCTGTGCCCAGCAGGCAGGCCTGGGCTAGTCAGCAGCACAGCTGGGGGTCAGAGATTTGCGATGTGGGCTTTTTATTGGTGTGCTGGGAAATTGATTTTAAGAATAAATAAAAAATAAGCCACTGGTTATTGTTATTACTCAGGGCTTCCCTGAGGAATGAGATTGAGACTAAAGGGAAGCAGCATGTTAAAGCAGTCACTATTCATGGAAAGATTCCAATAAATAACATCTTAAAGAAATTGACCATGAAAATTCTCACTTCTGTCCTAAGTGACACTTGAAATTAAATTGTTTCTGGTCATTGTACTGGTCACACATCCCCTCTCTCTCTCTCTCTCTTTCTCTCTCTCTCTCTCTCTCTCTCTCTCTCTCTCTCTCTCTCTCTCAGATGCACATAACACTACTGCAGGCTTTTGACCATAAAGGGATAGGCTGTGAGGGAAGGGTGCCTTAAGCAGAGACTTAGAAAGACATTTCACTTTCTGTACTATTCTCTCCCACACTCTCACATCCTCTGATGCATTCTTTGTCATAAAAGCTAGTTAAAGAGAATCTTTGAACATTAAAGGGGAAATCCAGCAATTTTTCTAAATTTCTGTATATTGCATTAGTGTAAACAAGGTCATTCAGAGTGGAAATGGTTAATTTTGTAAGTAATGGTAAAATTGTGGTAAGACAAAAGCATGTTTTCTTTGGGGCCTAATTTCCCTTAAAACACACTCTTCGTCATCTTAAAAAACACATTTTAGGACAAAACCTTTTCTCAGAAGTATTGAAAAACATAGTTTCAGGGATCGCATAATGTATTTGTAACCATTTCACATAATAACTCTCTGCAAGGTAGCTTTTAGAGGTGGATGTCTGGTTCCTATCACCACCACTGTGAGCAATTCTGAGTATGTAAGTTTCTCTAGAATAGAGCATTTCACAGCAACCCACTCTGAAAGACTTTGTTCACACCATAACTGTTTAATTTTGCAGACATTTTTTCAAAATCAGTGGAATTCCCCTTGAAACAGTGTGTGCAGAGTGGTTGATGAAGCTTTGTGCTGCAGGTCAGATGTCCTTAGCTGTTCAAAGAAGAATGTATGGCATGTTATAGACGCAACAGCCCTGCAATCCCCCACTCTCCTGCCTACAGTAGTTTCAGCTGTTGTTTGGTGTACAGCTCACTCATGTTCAGTAGTTGGAGAGCATGGAGGATTCCTGCACTGGCATAACTTTCCTCTCTCCCAGCATTCTGTTGCCAGGAAACCTGTTGGGCCCGGTTGCCAGGAGACCTTGAGTCTGTGTTTATGATGGCGTTTGCAGGGAATGGCCTTATTTGTCAGTGGAATGTTTATCAGAGCATACTTTGACCTCCCTCTCTCTCGATCTCTCTCACTCACTTATGCTTCTTTATTGCTGGAGTACAATATTGCTTCTCATGCAGCTTTGAATGCTTATTAGTTCTTGGGGAGCATGGATTTCATACATATTCTTGAGGGCTCATTTTGTCTTACCACTGTCTTACCCCCTTTTATGAGTTTTAATCCCATATTTCCTTAACTATTCAAATTATGTTGTGCCTCTGTAAAATCAACAAGGGACATTAGCACTCACTTTATCTTTGAAAAGCACAGACTGGTTGAATGGTCTCTTTGCTGCAGTGTGTGGACTTTTACATTCACTTCAGGTGTGTTTCTGTGATAAGGTTGAAGAGGTCATGTTGGCTCAGTACACTGGACACCTGTTGCTGCTGAAGTGTAGCTTTTTAAATTTTTTATCACTGGATTCTTTTTTTTTTATTGTTTACAGATCTCCACAACTGTTTTTCAGTTGTGTATGTCTGCATGCATGAAGAATATACTAATGTAAATATGCACTTAAATCTATTTTCAAGACTCCTGGCAGGTGCAATAGTCAGTCTGTAGAGCAGGACAGGGTGATTATGGGTTAAGTACCTCTAAGAAAGAGAGTAAGTCTAAAGATGGAGCCAGGGATAAATTACCTGGTGTCACCCTTCTCTACCTCTCTTCTGCATATCTGTTGATCTGGTGTGTCTTCAGTTATGTGACTTAGCTGTCAGATTTCAAATCTCAGTCTTTTATGTTTTCTTCTTTTTACAAATGCTAATATAAATATAATTTTTGTAAGACTTTTCCAGTGATTTCGAATATATTTTTGAACCATTATTATGGCTTTTAGGTTCAGGTTTATATCTCTCTTTACATTCAAACATAATAGGAGTCTGGTCCTGTAGACTGAAAATAACTTCCTGGGAGTGTTGCTAAGATGGCCACAGAGTGGACAGACTTTCCTAAAAGGCTTTTGCTGAAATGCTCTTTAAATGAATAAAGTTAGCATTAGCTGTCTACTAGCTAGTCATGTCTGTATTCTGATCATGTCTAATTTTTTTAACATCAGCAATTTGTCAGGCCTTGTCATGCATTTAACCTTTTTCCTACCCGGCAGTCTTGCTAGTTGCTTAATCTAACTATCGTCAGAACTCATGCTGTGTGATTTCTACACTTCTCCGACAGAAAATGATGTTACAGGAGTGTTTCAGTAACTGGTTAAGCAATGACCAGCAGAAATTCAGTTACAGGAATTTGTGGTTATAACCCTAAATAATGTTTACTACTGTCTGTATATCTCCACATATTTAAAACACTGCTCACAAAAGTATTTCTGTTCTTTCAAAACAGTAATTTAGCTAAAGTGTTTGTATTTTTTCTAAATGATGAGTGGGTTGATAATGAAAGTTGTGATCAGTGTATGTTTTGCCTTGTTTATGTCAGCTAATTGTTGCAGGACTGCTGTCTTTCAGGTGCTCATTAACAACTTCATTGTCAGTATGTATTTTTCTTAATCAGAAAAGTAGTAATCCACTGGTTCCTTCTCTGTATATTAATGCTTACTTTTCTGGCTTTGGTCTAATTTGCATACGTTTAACATTTGCTTTGTCAAGCAAAAAGGGGGTTTTAGACGTTCCCTTGGGGTTGTGTGAAATGTGTGTTCTAGCCCTGATCTTGCCTTACTAGGCATCTTTATTTGTCTGGTCCAGCTCAGGCATGTCAAACTGGGCACCTTTCAGGCCAAAGTGCTGCAGATATTAGCATTTACCCTCAAAAGAGCTGATTTACAAAAGTTTCGACATGGGGATTTCAAGAAGCCCTTTTATCCTTCAGCTTTTGAGCTGGATTAAAAGCTAATTAGGTGGCTTGATCCTGCTGAAAAAGAGCCTATCATTACATGTAAATACTCTTGAACTGTATCATTGACTCAGATTAAAGGGGCACTATTTAATTCTCCCACTGTGATTGCTCAAGCAGCCTTGCATTTTGGCACAAACGTTAGTGCAACGGAGAAGTTGCATCTAAGACTCGAAATTTGACCCAGATCTGTTGAGAATGTTGGAAAAATACCGCATTTTTGTTCCATCCATTGCAATAAGAGAATGAACTTGGGTAATTTGTATGTAAATCATTTGAGCTTGATTGTGGATAGCTTAAATGAGCCGAACATCCTTGTTCTCCAAAGGTCTTTACAATTCCTTCCGTCCCGTCCATATTTTCAAAGCTTTATTCCCTCCCTTCCACTTAACTGGAAACAATCTTTGAAAGCATTTTTGGCCGTATGCCAGATCAGATGGACTGAGAGCCTTTCTTTGAGGTCTGTTTCATAAGCTTCTTTTAAATCTGTTTCTATTCGCCTCTTCTGTCTGTGCAGGGGGTCGTCTGTGTTCGTTCTCACCATGTATAGAGCAAGTCCAGAGGACATGCGAGGCGCTGCTGGAGCAAGGTTTCGAGGAGATCTGCACTCTGGAGGTTCTGCAGAGGGTGCACGATGTCCGTTCCGTCACTCTGCCCTTGCCAGACTTTGGCCCGGAGGATGGAGGAGCAGAGAGTGCCAAAATGGCCTCAGAGGAAGTCTCATCTGCAGCAAACTCCGGCCACCCCTCAGTGACCTGCCGAACTGCCACGGCCCCTCGGGAGATGGCTGGACACACAGGGTACCTCACCTTTGCTACAAAACCACGGGGCTAGAGAACAGCAAGTGTTGGGAGGGTGTTAAAGAACACACAATGTAGTGACACTGTGTGGATAAGTGTGGAGTATGGACAGCAGCTCTGTGCTAATGTATTCTCATCGACTCCCATAGTGCACATGAACTCCCTTGGCACTGCCTCCAGGCTGCCTTGTGATCTGTCAAATTGCTTAAGTTAGGATACGGAGAAGGTTTTTATAATCAGAGTTGGGTAAACGCAGCTGTTTGCCAAGCAGGTGGATGAGGAGGTAGATAAGGCTTCATCATTCTTTAACCTGCAGTCATTATTTTATTTCTTGACAAGTACAGCAGTGTCTTTTTATTTTGGCAACATTTTGTTACAATAAATTTAAAATGAGAAAAAACATTTGTCCATCTTGTCATGAGTTTCCCTTCAGTGTGCATTTCAGCACTGCCTCCTATGGTCACTGTAGTATGTCAAAAAATTCTGACATGACACTTCATTTACTCTTAATTTCATTTCATTAGACTTGCCTTCCTCATAAAATTAATGTGTGATCACAACATGGGACACAATGCTATCATGTGGCCATGACATATTAAGGCGTGGGAACAAGACGATTACGTTGTCGCCACAACTTAACTGTCTCATTCTCATGTCTTACCAAGTAATTGCCATGCATTATGATCACATTCCCACACCTTAGTAAGTTGTGGCCATGCATTATTTTTGTTAAGATGTCACCAACAGGGCTCTTCTGTTAAGGCTATGACCTGTTTGTTAGCGTCACAGACGCAGTTTCATTTGCAGATTTATTACTTTATAGTCGGTGATTAGCACTTAGCAGGTAGCATATTGTTCACATATTTGTAAAGCTGCTTCATGCCATGTCGCTTCTAAATGCTTAGTGGATGATGTTTTTGTGATGTATGTGATCTTTGGCACGCATGTCCCCGTTTCGACCACTGCCTGTGCTTCTGCCTTTGTGATAACAAATAAAGAAACTCCTCGTCCTCCTCCCTGTGCACTCTGACTAGCACTCCAGAGTGAGCCACGCCTGTATACAAGCTTTACAAGCATGCTTAACATTATTTATTAGTTCAGTATTGTTCAGTGCGTCTGGTGTGTTGTGTAGACTCTGTAAATATGTTTGATATAATGATTTATAAGGCTAAATTTCTTATGTGTCATGGCTGTGTGTGTGTGTAAGGAGTGAGAGAGGGGATATGCAGCAGAAGGTTTAATGTCTGAACAATGAGTTTAAGCCATTCACAATTGAAGAATATCAAAAAGTGTGATATCGAAAGACTAAAAATGTTTGCAATGCTAAATGATTTGGTTGAATTATTTTATTCGTTGCTGACATTGGTGTCCGTTTACATATAGTACTGATTTTCTAAAAAGCCTCATGGTCAGTCTTACATGAATGCTGGCAGACACATTTGGGTTTTGCACTTTTTTGCTGGGACTCTTTTACAGACACACTCTTTTGCTAGAACAAAGTTCCGCAGTCCTGTAGTTATCTCTTATCTATTATTGTAAGCAACTTTTCCTCACTAACTCAACCCCCCCACATTTGCGTTCGAGTGATTTGTGACTCTCCAGTCAAGCCTGTGCACCATAAAAGGTAGCGTTCCCTCTGTACTCGGATACTTAACAGCACAGATTATGTGCACAGATATCCGTTGCTCATGCATGCAGTTTTCTCTCTCTGCATGTGGTCCCTGCTTTGTCTTGTTGGGCATGTAGTTTAGGATGCCCAAACAGCATTTATATTAAGACCTCCGTTCCTGTTTGTGTTTGTGTTTATGTGTAGGTAAGCATATACCCTCATCTCTGGATGCCACTAATAGCACTTGCATCATGTAGAGGTTGGAGAAATTCTGCTGTATTTTTTACATATATGCACAGAAGCCTTTTCCTATATATAGCATGTATGATGGAGAGAGGGCTAGTAAATGAGGGGCTGTTGAGCAGCTGATGTAACAGTTGGATTGGGGGGGTACGTTATTTTAAGCCTACTGTTTAAAAGAGAAGGGAAAGACTGAGGGATGAGAATAGAGCTGAGAGAGGCAGTCCACCTGTGTCTATTCCCCCCTCCGCTCAGTCCTGAGGGTCTAAGCTGCAGCACAAGGAGCCAGAATAGCTGATCTTAGCCCCTGCAAATCCACACATACCTTAAGCAGCTTCCCTTCAGGACTTCAGCTCCTATACTGATGTGCTAAGCTGTGTGGTTTGCTCCACGGGACTAACAGGCACGTGATTTGGTGAACTAAGAGAAAAAGTGTGTGGCATATTTGCATTAAGGGTAAAAAAGGGCTCTAGAAAGTGCCTAATGGAGGCTATAAGTAAACTTCACAATCAATACACCATTATAAATGCAATACTGCTCTAGCTCCCTAATCACATGAAGACTTTCCTTTTTTAGATAGAAAGCACCTCATGAACCTTGCTTACAACCTACTCACGTTTAGCTGGCTCATAATGAGCGCAGACTCCATATGGGGAATGGGAGTTCGTTGAGGCCAAAATTAGAACTGACTAATACAACTCCACTAAAATGCTGTTGAATCCAAATATGCTTAAAACTTAATTAATAGTGATATTTTAATTGATTAAAAATTTGTTGGAACTTCTCCCATTTTGTTATATTCTGTCTCAAATTATGTGTCTTTGCATGTTTGGTTCCATTAAGGGTCCACATTGGTGCTGGGTGGCATGCCGTTGAAGGTCCTTTCATTTTCTAAAGCAAAACCATCCTTTGATAAATGAATGTTAGTTGGAACTGTTCCTGGTGTCTGTTTCCTTTTAAGGGTTGCAAGTAGTTTCCTTGTAAAGGGACGGTGTGGCTGCAGACTTTCTTTGCAACCAAGCAGGAGCACATCTCATAATATGGTTGTGAAAGTTGGACTTTTGACTTGGCTAACTAGCTAGTAGCCTATCTTTCTCTTAACATAAGATTTTACTTTTAAGCCCCAGAGAAAGCATGTAATAGTGTGCAACCACTTCCTGAACTTCCTTAACAGCACGACTGTTTCACATGTTATGCATAAGGACATCCTAATTAAACTCTACAAAAATGTTGAACACCCTCACTCCCAATATTGAACTCAGATCTGCTGCTTAGGCTGGGTTGGAAAGATGAACACTAGCAGAGCAGCAAGGCTACTAAGGAAGAGTGGTGCTTCACATCTATGACCTTCAGTGCCCTTGTTACAGTAAATGTTACAGGGAAGATGCTTACATCAACTGTTAAGTGCTTATCGATAGCCATCCGCTAAATACAGTCTCTCGCTCATATGCGCATGCGTGCACACGCACTCTGCTCTCCAAGTTAACCCCTTTTAATCCTGAAGAAGAAGCAAGGGGGAAAAGTAGCACTGATAAGCTTAGTGAAGCAAAGCAGGCTTCTGCTGTTGTTATACTGGTTTGGTAAAGCCCTCATGGAAGCTCCATTTGGTGCTGGAAAGCACCTGGCTGCACTGATAGACCTACTAACCCTCCCCAGTGTCCCCTCATGACCTCTTGGCACCATGAGCCTTGACCCTCCCCATGGTTTGCCCAAACTGAGGCCTGTCACATTTCTGTTAATGTAAATTTAGGGGAGGACTGGAGCCACTGCCAACAGTTTTAGATTGACTGATAGTCACTGGTGTAGCATGCAGTCAGACAAAGAGCTGTTTACGTATCTTGTGCAGTGGCCATGTTCATGCTATCCATCTGCCCTTGTTCAAAGTTGAGGAAGGAATGCTAGCAATTGTTCTTGGAATATGTGATCACACATGATTGTAGCCATGCTGCTTTTTGCACATAGATCATGTGGGAGTTGTCTGTGGTCTATTTTGGTGGGTACAGTCAGTGTGGGAATATGGTGGAGTTAGAGACAAACAGTAGAATTACCATTTCCCAAAGTAGGAGTTTTTAAAGGAGGGGCAGCAGTGAGTAAACGTCTGACCTCAAGCTAAAGATTAATCACACCCACGCATTGGTGGAGTAATAAAGAGGAACAGGTGTTTGTTCGTGCACTGTTGTAGAAGATTGCAAGCATGTAAATCAAAAGCTAAGAAGTTCAGTGCGATGCTAGCCAGTGCAGGCGCCTGTTAGCTGATGCCACAGAATTAACCGTTAGCTTTGTCCTCCAAATGCATAGAGCTGTCCAAAGATGTTGCATTAGTGGGCAAGTCAAAAAGATGTGGTGGTGCATCATGTGTCTCAGAAGTAGCTTGTACTAGCCTCCACCCTCCCAGCTTGGTAGCATCACGTGGTAGGAGGAGACCAAGCTAGTGGGTGCAACTGGACATGCCTTAATTAGAGGAAAAAAATATTAAAAATAAAAGAAAAAAAGAAGTAAAGACTTAATTTCATGCATATTTGTTTATACTTTTATATTAGGTCTTGTAACATGTTCATGATGCACATACAGGCCATAAACATGCGTATATTCAGCCAGTATGCTTTTGTTTAAGGCCCGTTCATTGCATCTTTCAATTATCATTCTCTAATTTAATGGAAGTGTGTGCAGTTTGAAGATCTTTTTACTATTTCATGACACTGGGGCCTCTCTTCCTCTTCTCTAATTTAAACCAGAGTTTGCATGAGTCACTGGTTTCTATGGAGACTGAGCAGGAATGTTCCCCTCAATCACGGGTTTCCCCATCCAGACCTGATCACATGACACATCATACCAAGGACATACACTGCTGTTCTGTCCGCTGTTTTGGATCACTCTGGAAAATTCAGCTCTCTGTGGCATGTGCCCTCTCTCCTTAGAGAAAAGGAAATAAGACTTTGTGTACATTCCCAACAAAACAGATTGTTTTTGAAGACTGGTGCCTGTGTAGGTGGTTGAAAGGACAAATTTATGAATCACAAGCTTTAATTTCACCAATGGAGATTCTTCTTCACTTTCAAACACTATACTTTGTGGCCTACACAATGTTATTCTTTCTTCTCACACTTCCTTCAGAAGCTGTCTCTCTGACACTTACCCTACATTTCCATTGTTTCAACACTGTTCCTATTCCCTCTCACCTCTTTTCTCTGTGCCTCCCACTCACTGTCCTTCAGAGCATCTCTATTCTTTTGTACAGTTGCTTAATAAGCATAATGTAAATCTTCTAGACTCTTTTTATTCACATACACACACACACACTTACAGATGTGGACAACCTGCACTGATGTGCTCTGCAATTCAAACATGTCCTTAAGGGATACACACGTTCCACTCATCACGTCTAGTTGCGTAATCTTAAATACACTTGCTTATGTGGTTTCTGACACAGTATGACAGACTGTTATCTATTAAAACGGACAAAAGCACATTACATAGCTAAAGACAGTAGCAGTGTTCATCTTGAAGCCTGAAGTATGTATGAATATGTAATTTTGTCTTCACAGTTTAGTGTAGTATAGTATAGTACAAGGGTGCCCAATCCTGGTCCTGGAGATCCAACTCTCTGAAGCCCTTCTTTACCTGGATGGTGTGTTAGATTAGGGTTGGAGCTAATCTCTGCAGGGTGGTAGATTTTCAAAAGAAAAAGTCAAGATTAAGCACCCTTGGTGTAGTATAATTTTAAAATGTATCTCTATGTTCTATAATCTATAAATACATATATTTTGTGTATGTATGTAATTTAGCTTCAGACAACAAACATGTCTTAGCTGATCCACTAAATACATGGGAGATTTTGTCAATTAGATTTTTATTTTTTTGAAAAACTATTAAAACCAGTAACCCAACCTGAACTGACCTGTTCTGTAGCAATTTTAATTCATGCTACAGCTCCAGTTCGCAAGCTTCATTTGTAGTTTTATACTGGGATATATTCAAATCACACAGTAAAGCATGATAATACAATAATACAATGCAAAAGTCAGTTGTGTTTTTACAGTGAAAGGATGGTCAGAAACACCTTTGGATTTTTTCACATCTGAAGCAGTCTTCAGTCAAGATTCATCTTCTTTTATCTCTCAAATCTTCTTCTATCTCTCAAAGATGAAAACTTTGAACACTGTTTATCTGATACTGCGTCTTGGTGGTCTTTCAGGTCTGCATGGTTGTTGGGAGTCCCGCTTTCTCAATGTCCAGTTTTTCAAACTCCTAATTTTTTCACTTATTTTCCTTTGACTGTGGATTATTCTGTATCTCAGAAATATCTCCTGAATAACTTGTACTCAATGACCTGTTTTACTGGAAATTAATTAAAGGAATGGTGGTCTCTTTTGCACAGTACTGTATTCCCTAGATTCTATCCATCACATCACTGATCTAAAGTAGTAAAGGTGACTCAACCAGACAGCAGAATGGGTTCTTTATCTAGTAATATGAAAAGAGTTAATTGTCTGACAGGCTGTAAATTAACTATCTGTCCAAAAGCATCACAACACACCTTCTACTTTGTCAATTCAGATAATTTAAGGTGCACCCGTTACTGATGTAGGTGTTCAGCTGTGCTCGCATAGCATAAAGAATATCCATAGAAAAGCATTGACAATAGAATTGGATGCTCTGGAGAAGCCCCACGTGAGCCTAAAGTTACCCAAATTTAAAGTTGCAGTTATGCCCAATCCAAAGCATCAGCTAGAGGGGTGTAAAGCTCCCTAGCATTGGGCTGCGGAGCAGTGGAACTGCATTCTCTGAGATGAGCTGGAGTGGCTGAACTCCAGAACTAATCATCCACTGTCAGTACCTGACCTCACTAATGCTCTTGTGGCTGAATGCAGTCAAATGTTCCAACATCTAACATCCAGTGTAAATCCTTCCCAGAAGAATAGAGTCTGGTACTGCAGCAAAGGACAAACCCCCTATTATTACTCTGATTTCAGAGGTTGTGTGTACAGACTTTTTGGTCAAATAGTGTAACCTACTTCATTACTGCATAGATGACAGCTTAACAAATCACACTGTACTGAGGTATGTTTACTGATGTCATTGGTATATTCATCAACTGCATAATAATACCCAACCCTCTCACCTCAGCTTTAAGGCCACTTTCTTCTTCATGACATTGTGCCCATACGGTAACATTTTACAACACTTCCTCATTAAATTGTCTGCCTTGTAACAAAGATAAAGATCGAAGATGAAGATAAAGAAAATGGCACAGTCACAAAAGCCTCAGGATGGAGGAAATACTGTCTCAAGCAATGTCTCAATGTCTGTACTTACAAGCTTGGAGTGCACTTTGTGCTGCCAACTCTCCGATTGCACTCTGACAATGATCTCTTGTCCACTTTGGGTTGTAGTTTAGATTCATTGTGTTTTACTGGTAGTACCTACTTGAAGTTACTTTGTAAATTACATGAATGTGCTATACTAACAGCCTCACAGCACTGGAGCGGCTCTTGTTGCACTCTTTCAGAGATGCGGCAGATGTCAAACAAACCTAAGCTCATCACTGACACTCAAACACTGCTGTCTTCAAAAAACATAACATAGGGATGAAAGAAAACAAATGCTGTGAAAATGAATGTGAATGTGTGGGTGGGGGTGGGGCTCCTCTTCATTAATGCTTTGTTCGTTCACTCTCACACATCCATGTGATGGGTAGTGGGTCAGCTGAGCGAGTGATGAGGGAAGGGGGTAGTGGATGACAAGATGAAAGGATAGCAGTAGTGAGTGAGGAGTACAGGCCTTTTGTTATCTGCTCTGAGAATGTCACATTCACTCTAAATTTGGACTGCTGCCCAACTGCCCAGCACCAAGCTAATGGTGCCCCTTTTATTCACAAGCTGAGCCTTTGTAGTTAAAAGTGGTTAAAGATTTGACCTGGAAAGTCTAAAATCTGATAGAATGTAAGCATAAAAGCATCAAATGGTGATGACAGTTTGGTGTTTTCGAAAATCTGTGATGATCAAGCAATTTAATGCACTATTATTATTGCCATAAATATTGTTATTGAAATTATTATCGTCCTATTCTTCTTCTTTCTCCTGATTTCCTTTTTTAAATGTTGTTAATACTATACTTCATTATTGGGTGCTGTTCTGTTGTCTTCCTCATGCTTTACCCTTGTTGGGTAAAACTGTTGGCCTTTGACTTTGATGGTTTGCAAAGTGACCTTGAGCTTTGGAGAGGCGCTGTATAAATAAAACTTCTGCTTGAGGGATGAATCCTGTGGATGTGCTTATGAATCATTGCTTAGGGACTGAGAATACTGCATGTTTTTGTACTGCTGGTACAGAACAGGTTTTAAATGAGAAGTGTTTCAAATTTTTAGACTGTTTTGTTCTGTTCTTTGTCTAGTTGCATCGGTTACTTGGTTCTAATGTACCGTCGTGAAAAGATAGGATATCTTTAACCAGTGCTCTATCTTACAGTACACATGCCGTTGAACACACAAGATAAAAGACCTGAAAGGGGTCACTGGACAGCATATATGACATCATCAAATAGGCCCTTAAGACGATCTGATTGGCTGTTAATTATGTCATAGTCAAAAGTTTGTGACTGATCCCGTGATTAGGAGACGATAAGAAGCTCGACAAGTTGGCACAGAACTAAAGTGCCATGTGGCAAATCTCCTTCATAAGAGAAAGTCTATGGGTTCAGAGTCCAACTAGACGTTTCCTGCTTCATATTCAAATTACTTGCTTGTGTATGGATGACAGTGAAACAGTACATGCACATACGTGCACAGAGCAGCTTCCTGTGGAACGGTGGAAAGAACAGTTGGCGAGACTTCTCATTTCTGCCTGCACCATGTCTCAGGTGTCATGTGGCTGTTTGGAGTAGATAAGCTCAGTTACGTTAGTGCTGGGCCTCGACCTTCACTCTTCGACACCTGACACGTACCACCTCGGTCAAGTGAGAATGAGGAAATGTACTGACATCTAGGACATGATGCAGGATTCAATGAAAGTTTCTTTCCAAAAGCAGTTCCTGAGGACCACAGTACTGCACAGTTTGTCTTCACTTCTGTGACACATACAAATCAACTCTAATCGAATAATTATTAAGGCCTCTTAAAGCCTATTAGGTCCTTATAAAGACTTTAGTTGAATCTGGTGTCACAGCAGGAACAACATTAAAGTACTGAGCTGTGGCCAACTTCTTTTCCATGATTTATAAGCTGCCTGCTTACTACCTCTGCAGGACGTGAAAGTAATGTTAGATACTCCATGGTTTTTCGTTTGAGATGTTAAAGTTACATTGTTATGTCATGTATTGTCGCTGTCCAAAAAAAAGGCAGCTTTACAAGAGAAGGCAAAGACATTCTTTTTTAATGTAAGTTAATGTTCAGATATTTTATTATTATTATTATCAATCATGATTTTTTTTCACATGATGAAAAGGGCAGCAGTAGAAAAATAAAAACCTTTTTTTAGCACAGGAAAGGATTCTTAGTCTTAGTCGTCAAAACATTCTTAGTCATCAAAACAACAATAATAATTTTTTAAAAATACCATGGTATTAAAACACAATTGGGGTTATAAAATGCAGCTGACTAAGAGTATAAACAGCTAGTGACAACAACTTATGGTTGTTTTTTCATAGTCTTTGGTACATAATGTGCATCACTTTGGCAACTTGGTAAATCACAAATGTGAGTGGAATTATAAAATTGATAGTACACATCTTATGTGATATAAAGTGATGTAATGAAGACGGTTTAGCAAAGCCCCTAGCGTTGGTTCCTCTTTTCCCCATTTCTTGCAAAATAGGTCCTTTCAATACTGATATGTCTCATACTTGACAAGTTGCAACTTGACAAGATACAAGCAAATAAAATATACCATAGGTTAAAGGTATATAACAAAACTTGACCTGTTCCTACACTGAGGGGTTTTTGTGTGCAGAGTACCAGCGCATTACTTTGGTTTATTTTAATCTGGTTTTTCTCCTCCTGCTTACACAAGGAGGTGTGTCACACATTCCACTCAGCGCTTGTAGTGGAGTAATGCCATGCGTGCAAACATGCACGTCCACATGTATACCGTGGAGAAGCATAGGGTAATTTACATGAAATTTTTGCATGAAAAGTCCTGGGCCAAAGGTTTTCATTCCAAAGTGGTGAGCTGCCCTCTTCTGGACACAGAGAAGACTTTCAGAACTGTCAGTGAACTACACAAGGCACATTGAAACGTGCAGGGCAGAGTTCTTGTAGGTTACAAAATAAGTCGTATAGCATACAGTTATGCTTGGCAGGGTGCTGGGTGAGAGACGGCCAGGACAACTTGAAGGGTGTTGTCTTGTAGTATTTAGCATGGCATTAAAAATTGGAGTACCGCTGGGGGATGGTCATGTAGTGTAATTCATGGTCATCAGGGATGTGTATAGAGCACTGTGAGACTGTTATGCAAAGGGTATTGATATGGGGGATGGTCATTTAGTGCAACTCACTTACCATTACAGTAAATGAGTGCTAAATAGTCATTTAAAAGTTTGTTTTCTGTCATTTAAACTTTTCACCCTCTTTCACATGAGCTTGCATAAAATCATATTTAAATTTACACACTTTCAAAAATAAAAGTGCCAAAAATGGTTCTTTTGATTGATCCTATAGCAGAACAAATTTTTTTTTTTTACAGATTAACAGTTTAAACACACACACACACACACACACACACACACACACACACACACACACACATCATCTAAACCGCTTATCCTTTTGGGTCGCGGTGGGGTGCTGGAGCCTATCCCAGCTGTGTTTGGGCGGAAGGCAGGATACACCCTGGACAGGTCGCCAGTCCATCGCAGGGCACAGTTTAAACAGTTTGGGTAAAAAGAGATCTGCAAGTGTGAAGAACCTAAGTTTAAAGAACCTCCACATAATGTATGGGTTCTAAACCAAAGGGCCTGAACTTTTTGTCTTTGGGGGGCCAGAATAATATATAAATAAAGAAGGTAATTAGATTTTAAATAAAAAATTTAAAGATATATTTTATAACATTGCATTCTATTTTATTACTAAAACAAAATAAATGCAATTTTAAAAGGAAAAGAATGTAATCAGTAACATATAAAATAAAAATATGTTTCTTCTTTTATTGGGTGAAGGGTTGGGGCAAGGGTAACTTTCTGGTGAGCCAAATCAGACATCCTCACAGGCCAAGTTTAGCCCACACTTTCAGTAGCCCTGTGTACCAATTAATAATTTTTCCTAATTCCATTTGTCCAAAAAAACGTTTAGGAGCTGTAATTTTGGTATATGTGCTGAATGGCAGAAACTAATGATGACTGCAGCTATGTTAGTGTAGCTAACCTGAAGGAAGTCATTGGCTTTCTGTTTAAAGGAAGTGAAATGGTTAAGTGCCATGAGGGACCCAGGCGCCTGCTGTTATTATCCAGCTGTGGCTGGGGCCCTACTCCTACTGTCCAACTGAGCCATGCCTTCAGAGAGCTGATGAGAATGTGTTAAACTGAAAGCTCTGGGCAACATTATGAGTAAATCAGGAATAAGGAAATTGTGGTCAATATCTGATATTTTTCATGTAAATGTCTACTGATGTTGATACATAAACATTTATAAAATGTAGAATTTGGGACTAAATACAACAGGATTAGCATTACAGTAAAATGTAACATTTTTTACTGCAGGGCTACAAAAAATTAGCAGAGTAGCCTATTTTACTCTACTGGAATGCAATATATGTGTCATGAGACAGCACTTTGAAATATAGTTAAAATCTAAACATCTGATTCTGATATTCTTTTTAATGCAAATATCTGCCGATATTGACATGATTACAGTATCATTGTGCCACTTGAAAAAAAATACATAGTATGTTGGAATGATTTAATTTTATGACTTTTCAAAAGCTCTCTTGTCTCTGCTTCCTGAGAATCCGCTGACAGATTTGAGTCCAGCACTTCCAGTCACTGTGCAGGAATTTCTCACAGAAAGCCAGGGAGTAGGAGATGAGTTTTGCAGCTGTCTGGTCTGAATGATGTGATTAACTGGCTGAAGTTGAGGCACTGCTTACCATAGCTGACATTCCAGCAGCTGTTCTAGAGGTTTTGGTTTACCACAAATACAGACCTGTACAAGCCAAATGTTTACGGAATTGCTTTGTTTCCAAGATAGACTTAACTTTTCCAGAGAATTGACTTACTCTCGACTCTATTAGATACAGCACTTAAACTAAGAATAGAATGCCAAATACATATGTTTACAGATGTTTCCATATTCAGATACATTTAATATGAAAAAGGCGGTAGTGCGAAAAGAACACAGTGGCCTGGTTTAATGGTAAAGATACAGCTCGTACATAGAGATGCTAAGCATTATCCCCTTCTTACATGCATTTACATGGGTGTGCATATGTGTAAGTTACACAAGAGCCAAGGCAATGGTGTTGCATAACCCCTTAGTAACACCCGCTGTATTAGTTTGAATGTTCTCTACCACTGGGACGCGGGGGGAAGGGGGATCATTGCATTAAAGCAGGCTGTTATTAGTAGTCTGCTCAGTGGGGGCTGAGGAAGGAGCGCATATAAATACATGGGGGAAGGGGTTAAAGTGACCTTCAACTCATGACTAGTTCAGGGCATATTCCCTATACAGCCTACATACACTATATGGCCAAAAATATGTGGACAGCCATCCTTATTGACTTCAGTTGGTTTAGTCATACTCATTGCTAACAGGTCTGTAAGCTCAAGCACATCACTCTGTAATCTACGACACAGACAAACAGTGGCAGTAGAAGGAGCCATACTGAAGAGCTCAGTGACTTTAAACATTGCACTGTCACAGGACTGTTACAATTCAATTTGTGAAATTTTCCTCCCTGCTATATCTGCCCCAGTCAACTGTGAGTGCTATTATTGTGAAAGGGACAGCATCTAGGAGCAACAAGAGTTCAGCCTTGAAACAGCAGACACCTAGCAGGGCCACCAAGTGCTGAACCATGTAGCATGTAAAAATCGCCTGACCTCTGCTGTATCGATCACTACAGAGTTCCAAACTGTCTCTAGAAGCAACATCAGCACAAGAACTGTGCATCGGGAGCTTCTTGAAATGGGTTTCCATGGCTGTGCAATTTCAGCACGCTGCCACTGGATTCTGGAACGGCGGAAGCATTTTCTCCGGAGTAATGAGTCACACTTCAGCAGTGGCAGCAGTTTGGGGTAGACCCTTTCCTGTTGCACCATGAATGTGCCACTGTGCACAAAGCAAGGTCCATGAGGATGTGGTTTGACAAATTTGGTGTGGGGGGATTCCAGTGGGCTGCACAGAGCCCTGACCTTAACCCCGCTGAACATCTTCGGGATAAATTGGAATGTTGATTGCAAGCTAGGCCTTCTCGTCCAACGTTAGTGCCTCAGAAATTCTCTTTTGACTGAATGGCCACAAATTCCCACAGACAAACTCCAAAATCTTGCGGAAAGCCTCTAAAGTCTTATTGAAAGCCTTCTCAAAAGAGTGTAGGATGTTATATTGGCAAAGAGGATGCCAACCCCATATTAATGCCCATGGTTTGGAACGGGATGTCCCACAAACTCATATAGGTGTGGTGGTCAGGTGTCTGTATGGATAAGACAACATATGCATACATTTATGCTAGAAAAATGTAATACTACATATAAACTGTAAGAGATTACATTATAGCCAATTGTTGGCCCAAACAATGACTTCATTTAATGACATTAGTTATGTCATAGAGGTCAACTGCATTGTAGGCATTGGACACTGTAGCATTATCCAGTTCTACACAGTGATCATTGAGTCCATCCTCACATCATCTCTAACCATCTGCTTTGGTTCCTCCACTTCACAAGAACGACCCAAACTCTAGCGTAGGACAGTGAAGAGGATAATTGGATGTAGTCTGCCAATGCTTCAGGACATTTAAAACAGCAGGGTGATGAAGTGTGCTGGCAAAATTACTGCTTTCATCCTGGACATCACCTCTTCCAGCAACTCCCCTCTGAAAGAAGATTCAGGGCCATCAAAACCAGCACAACCTCACCTGCCAACAGCTTTTTCCCCAGAGCTGTAACACCCATTATCTAAAGTGACACTCCACACCAACCAACAAATGTGTAAAGGCTTTATACAGCACCAAAAAGGGTTCTGTGATTGTTATGAGGTCAAGTTTGTAACAATAGAAGAACCCTTTTTGGTTCCATATAGAACCTTTTTCAAAAAGGTTCTATATAGAGCTGTTTTGGAGACCCATCTTTTTTAAGGGTGCATAGATATTTGATGCCATCTACTGGCCCTAACTGGCAATTTCCCCATTATGTACATCAGGAGTGGTAAACTGAGGGCCAGAGTCCAGCACAGTGTGGTGGTGATTTCCCTGCAATAGCATTACAACCAGCCTGGTAATTAACTAATTTGTTGAATCACGTTGAGCAGGAAAATCACCAAACTGCAGATATCTGGCCCTCCATGACAGGAGATCCCCACCCTTGAAGAAAATTGCAGCTTTAAATGTGACCTATGCTAAAGCTCTGGCACATTTTATATTTTTATAGAATTTAGAGATTTTATATCTTTTTGAATTTATATCTTTTTTATATCTTGTGATTGCAAAACTAATTAAACTTTTGCATACGCTTGTATGATTTGGGATTAATTTATTTGGTTTTATTTTATTTATTGCTTATTATTGCTTATGAACTGAGACACTTCCATTACATACCACTCTTTTCAGTGTAATATAATTATATGGCGGACTCTGTTAAGGATACCGGCACATGGACAGCTGTGTATTGAGTCTTAATCCTCTGTATTTGTATGTGTTTGTTTGTTTGTGTGTATGTGTGTCGTCCTGTCCTCCCCCAGAGCTCAGTGGTCAAAGGGGAGTGGTTTACTCAAGGGAATGATAGCTGTCCTCTTCTGCCCCCCACCCAGACCAGTTGCTTTGTGAGATGATTGTAGCCAGAAGGATGTGATATCACATGAGGAGATCAGTCTGACACAGCTGCAGGGCCTTCGGGAATTACGTTTGAGTGTGTGTTCATCTGTTTGTGCACACAAGCACGTATGTGTGTGTACGGATCTGGGGATACTTCCCTGAGGGAGTGATAAGTTTTATTTACTTTTTGAATTTTAAACCACTGTACTTAATCAGCACAGACCAAAATAAAATAGTATAGTGATATAATAGAGCTTGATCATCCAGTACAGTAGCATCAAGAACAGTGAGGTGGATTCTATTTATATAAATGACAATATCATTTATGTTTGTAAATGACAGCAACCTGTAGTTGCTACCTGACCGTCATGCATGCACACTCACACATACTATAGCACACACCATAAGTAGGATATAGTGTATCTGTGTAAAGAAAGTATAGATATTTTTGTTTTTATCAGAAATTGCAACAGTTGAGCTATACTACTCTGTTAAACAGTGGATTCTAATGAAAGCACAGCTACAAAACACTCCAGCCTGATTCTTTCATTACTCTGGTGTGATCATTAGTTCTCCTGTAGTCTTTTGACAGGTACAGCAGAGCTAAAACATTGCAGGCTATGTAAGCAATGCACTGACAGGCACTGATAACTGCATATGTGCAATACTGAGGCTTTATCTGGGAGGTATTTTGGCTTGCCAACATGCAGCTGATAAGCAGGTGATGTACGGGTGCAGTACTGGAAAAACTCAGCTTCAGGGTGGGTCATTCCTAAGTATAAGTAGGTAAGTAAGTAAGCAAGCTAATTTTATTTATATAAGACATTTAAAACCAAAGTGCTATATGTGCAAGGCAAGGAGGATCTGTTAGGCTTTGCTTTTATTGTATCATCATTGATATAGTTAATTCACATAGACTTTATTAGGGGATGAAGCTCCACTAATTTTTGAGCATAGGGTCTATATAAAAAAAATATCACATCCATGCATAATTCTTTTAAAAGCATTCAATGTTATCAACACTATGAATGTTAATTTCAGTTTTAAGAATATCCTTGGCTAGCTAAACCTATTCTGCTTAATCCTATTTTTTTTCTTTGAACAGATGTAGTATTGTATCTGAATTACTTGTTAAGTACTACTTTAAAACATCTGGAGGGAGATTTAACTCAGGACTGAACGCACAGGCCTTTCTTAGAAACCTTTTCAAACTATTTTTAAGATTTGTGTGATCATTTCTGATGAAAGTAGTGCAGTTTTCCTTGCTTTTAGTTGAATCTTGCCTCCTATCATTTTCCCTTTGTACACATATTGCCTATTTAAATCCTGCAATCTGATTGGCTAGTTAAATTCCACATTCCAATTTTCTACTTGAATCCTGCACTATTATTGTCTGGTCAAATCCCATGTTCTGATTGGTTACTTGCACTCCTAAAATCTGACTGGCTACTTAAATCCTGCAATTTTATTGGCTAGTCAAATGTCATGCTCTCATTGCCCAACCCTGGAGCCCTACAATCTAATTGGCTGCTTGCAGTCCAAATACATCCGACTGTCTCATTGGCTTGTCAAATCCTATGGTCTGATTGGCCAACTGAATCCTGGACTGAATCTAGTCAAGGTCTACACACCGATTGGCTGCTTTAAAATTACCTTACTACATTTCCCATCCTAGCCAGCCTGACACTAGCAGGACAAACAGAGAAACCCATGCAGGAAACTCAGATTTTTGAATGAACCCTATTAAAATCACTGTCACGGCTCAGATCCTGGGCTTATATTTTTTGCTATTTTATCAATTGGTGTCATCTACGTAACAACTAAGTAGGGCAATTTATCTCACTATGCATTGCCAAGACAGGTGTTGGGTGTTTGGTGGGGCCCACAGGGGTTTATGCTTAATGACCCCAAATTTTTAGATTACCTGTTGATTCAAGTTCATTTTTAAGCATTTCTAATATGCCAGCTTTGCTTTTCTGAATTTTGGTAAAACCAGGATCTAGAAAGCAATGGAAATTTTGTTTTAATAGATTACTTTAGAGACTTACTTTTTAGCAGAATTCCCACAGTCTCAGACTCTTGTTTAAGTTTGCTGGCTTGTGGAAATGAATGAAGTAGCTTGATTTTGTTCACTGCAAGATTTGCTCATCATGTGCTGATCACCATCTTAAGTGTTTAAAGTGTATTAAATAGTTCTCACTTATCAAATACTAACGCTGACAACAATTCTGAGGGCAACTGTTCACAAAGACAGGCTGAAATGCTGCTTATTTTCTTTAGCATTCTAGGGCTGGCCTATCGGAGAAGTTGCATATATAGGTCATGCTAGGCTACATCAGCAGTGGTTTAATAAACATACTTGTATTCTAATTAGAACGTTTAAATAATATATGACCGTTTAGCATGTCCTAAATGGTTAGCGGACTACACCAGCATCAAGCACACCACAATCTGATCTGCATACTCCGAGGACAATGAACCTCTAGTTGGTAACATTGCACACTTAGCACGACTTTACATCTCCAGAATTCCATGAAACGTTACTCAGTTTTTTTTTTTATCAACTACCCTGTTTTCTGTGTAATATTTACATTTGTTTAAGTAGGTAACTAGGTTATGGCCAAAAAGCAAAAACCAAATCAGTTGCATTTAAGTTTGCTGTAAGGGACATTCCAGCCAAAATAAAACAATTAACTGCTGTTATATCTATTTTAAACATGCTGACTTGCCTCCTACAGCAGTGCCGCAACAGTCTTTAGAGCAGCAGTGCCCAGTCTTGTCATCTTGGGAGGCCAAAGTGCAATGTTTGTAGTGAGTCACGAGCCAAAAAGATAAAACAGTATACAAATAAAGAAAGTAATTAGGTTTTAAATCAGGTTTTAAAAATGCATTTTATGACATTAAACTATATTTTGTAAGTAAAATACTTCAAAAATGTAATTTTAAAAGGAAAATAAGAATTTAATATGTTTTGGATAGTATAGTATAAAATATATTTGCTCGCTAATTGGGTGAGGGAGTGAGGTTAGGGTAGTTTTCTGGCAGGCCAAATCAAACATACCAACCAACTATGGCCTCTGGGCCGAACTCAGAGCAGCACTGAACACATAAATGTCCAGTTTAAAGACTTCTGGTGACATATTGCTGCTGCCGGAACAAAACCTTGTATCTCCTAAAAGGTAACTTATCAGGACAAGGAAAAATGTTCTTAACTTTTAATGGAAGTAACTAGAGAAATATCCCGCTCCCCCCCCCCAAACAGAAAAAAAATACAAGGCTTTGTCCTGACAGCAACGATACACTGAAGGTAGAAAAATCTTTTTAAAAACTACAACTGCTTTGGGGTGTCTGATTACTTTTTTTACATGACTGCTAGGAAGCTGAGTATCTTATTGTACACTTGAACTTATCTTCAAATCAGAGAATGGATTATGCGAGATGAAAAACAATGACTTGTCAAGTGAGAAGGACAAGCTGAGGGCTGAAGTTAGCAAGGCTATCTGGCTATCTAGCTCACTGTCTCCCGAGTGTGTGGCAAGTGTGTTAAACAGTACACTAGCCAATCACTCTGTATTTAGCATTCGCCTCTTCATATTTTCCTCACCCAGGTTCCACTCCACAGCCACTCTTTAATTGAATTCTTTGTCTTTGCTGAAGAAGAAACTTTGTTTGACCTCTGAATTTATTATTAGCCAATAGATCAGTGGCTTGGCTGGGCTTCCAATAGGTGTATGACATATATCACTGTTGTTGGATCAAAACCTCCTATCTCCAAAATGAGAACTTTACAGAAGTCAATGGAACCAGACTTTTTTCCAAGTAATTTTGGGCCATTTCTGTTGGTCCATTCATCATGAAATTTACACACAATATATAGGACAATATATAGGGTGCTTTCAAGTTATGTCAAAAACTGAAAAATGCCAAAAATGGAGATACGAGATTTTGTTCTGACAGCAGCAATATGCTAAGTATTGAAGTGAGAGAACATGGATCAATGAAAATGTGAAAACAGTAAAACATTGTGAATTCAGTCAGACCCATGAGGCTGAGGGATGTAAAGCTGTGCTACAGTATACTGCAAAACACAATAAATAACATATTAAATGCCAGCTTTAAGCTGGTATGCGCCTTTAAGTGATATTAATATTGTCAATAAGCGTTCTGACTGCAGCATTTTTAACCCGTACTGAGGATACATGACTCGAGTACTGGTGTTCTTAATATAATAGAACGTAGCTGGTATACAGTCTACTGGCATTGGTTATGGTCTACTATACTTTCAGACATGACTACAAAATAGTGCACTATATAGGGAATATTGTGCAGTTGCGCCGCTACAAACTGTGCGTCCTTATTGAACAGTTTACCTGCTATTTTCTGTGCATGTTGCCATAGAAACAAGCTGAACGAGTTCAGGCACAAATGAACACTTTGCTGTGTGGAGGAGTGCTGTTCCGATTCACCTTTTATTTACCAATGTATAGATAAATAAATTGCAAATAACTCACTTAATTAACACATTCACACAGTAATTCAAATGTGAGTGTGCTTCTTTTGTACAAGCGTGTACAAACCCCAAACAGCACACTAAGTAAGCCTGGCACAATCAACAATGTCTCAGTCATTTCACAAATTTTAGGTAACATTGAGAAAAACCATTCAAACCTCACCACAGAAATACATTCTTCAAACAAGAGAGACTGAACTGATAAAACCAATCGTTCTAATAAGTGAATTGAGACTACCAGCAGGTTTTCTGCTTTTCTTTTTGTCTATACTGACACTGAGTTGACCTTTAGAATTGTGTGAGGTTATGAACAGGGAAGATCACAATCAACTTTGGTATGCCACAAAGATAGGACATTCTTCATTACATTCCACATCTGCGTAACTGATGGTTTTGATGTTTATGTGATATGCTATGAGGGCAATGGCCTTCAGTTTGGCATTAGGGAGGGCAGGGGAGGGAAGGGATGAACTTAAAGTGCTTTAAAATATCAGCTGACATTGCATATTATCCTCTGTTCCACACACTGGATTTTAACATTTCTACATAATGCTAGTGTATTGTTCAGAGCTATGCACTTACAGATCTAGTGATGCATTCACTGAATTAATGACTCAGCTAGAATTCAGATCAAATGTATTAAACCTCTCACAGCATCTTCCTACTGTGGTTAGGTTAAAAAAAAGTCTCCATGTAGTAATCTGCATCTTGCTGTGATCAAAAAGTACAAGGAGCAACGACAAGTCTTGACTAAACCAGCAAGTAACTATAATATAGTCACAAGTGTGCCATCTGAGAGAGTTTTTAGCACCACATCAGACATGTCGTCACCCACAAACACACCCACCATCCCACGCAGCAGCAAATAATTCCGGGTGCTAATTTATGAATCCAGTGCTGAATCCAGTGCTGCTCATCCACTTTGCTAAAATGAAGACCGTTCTGCATTCATCAAAGGTAACAGATAGACATCACAGGTAACAGCTAGATACCTAAAATAGTAATAAAGTATTTTGAGAGGCTGAAATCAATTTTAAAACAAAATGCATCTCGATTTTTGGTGCCTGCTTCTGAATTTAATTATTAACCATTGGCTTCAACATGAAGATTAATTTGGACCAAATGGCTTCACATATTTAGATCCCTTAACAGGTGGAGTGAACGAGCAGTGATGTTGCAGTATGACTTCATTTAGCATGGCTTCATTACATCAGGATCATGTAAACACATTTTAAGTATGACTAAGAGGAATGCTTATTCTACATAGGCATCAAAGCCATCTCTCACTGACTGAACTAAACACATCACAAAGTCTGCGTGTTGAGTTATTGTCATAAACAGGAACTGGGTCGCAACTTTCTAGTGTGAGAGTCAAAACAAACCATCCTCAGATTACCTCAAATTGATTGTAACCATGGAGACAGCATCACCGTGATAACAGCATGACTCACATGAATAGAGAGCGCACAGAGCTGTTGGAAGGAACTTCATTTGAAAATCTGTTTCAGAACCAGAAGTGGGCTCGAGTCGTGTCTAATTTTGTAACAGTTCCCAAGAAGCAGTGGGTTAATTTGACATGTCGTGGGCAGTGTTGGAAAACCAGCGTGGCTACCGTAAGTACTGCAAAGTGAGGCTGAACTCAAACCACCTTCACACTTATTGGCACTGGAAAAAATATAACACATTTGTATGATACCATTGCGTGGGTCTGGGAGACTTTACAAAACAAATTATCAAAGTTAAACAACTATTAAAGTATCATTGTGTCGGCTAAGAGTAGGCGAGAGCATGAATTTGACAGAGGACAGACATGAAGAACCCAGTCCCCAGTTATTACACATTTATAGTGGAGAATCATCTTTTTTTTTCTTCAGGAACTGGCTTCAGAAAAAAAAGGAACTGAGTACCGAAAAATCCGAGTCCTTCAACCTGACTGCCTGGCTGGCCACCACGGACAACTGCATCAGACAACACTAGAATATAATCATGACCAACAGACTAATGGCCAGTTAACTCTCCTGGCCTTTTCTTTCTCTCCTCCTTTTCACTACAACATCTATCACTTCTTCTCTACCTTGAACTATTTTTCTGCCTTTCTGTCTTCCAGTTACTTAACTGCTATATTATCAAGGTCTTCTCCTGAATGTGGACAAGTTATTTTAGGTCTGGTGTCTACTCCAAATGTGACCCCATTTTCTTTGATACTGGTAGCCTCCTTTCACAATGAGTGCCCTGCAGAGCATCTGGAACACGGTTGATGTCAGCACTCAATAGAGAACTGTCACTGCTTCAGTTGTAATTGGGTTGAATGTCACTTAGATCTATTGATCGCACTTGCAGCCTTAAGAAGCAGTCAGTAAAAGACAACATCAATAGGCCTAAGAGCAAAATCTCTGACTGCGCACCAGGGACCTGACCGATGAGAAAATGTGACCGATAATCATACTAATATTAAGGGGTTAAAAATTCTGATGACCAGTAATATTAGCTGATATGATTTTAGATTTTATACTAATATTTTCAGTTAAACAGCACTTTACTAAGATACCACTGCCAGTTCTCAATGATGACATTTCTAAATCTCAAATAAACAACACAAACCTCTTAAATAATACAAATATTGTAACAATGGGGCAGAGCTATCATTCCTTATTTGCAGTTTTAGTGTCAGTTAATTAACTTTCATTTTTCCTGTCTTCATTTGTTCTCTTCATAGAAACATGTTTTTTTTGTGTGTTTTAAGATGTTATTCTGGTGATAACTATAACCATCATTCCTAAGGTTGCACCCTATTGTTAGGAGAGCTCAAATCCTGGCATTGTCATCACTAATAATCCATACATTGTGGTATTTGGTGATACCAAAAAAATCCACAGGCTCTACTGCAAACAAAAAAGTAGCATCTTGCATTTTGATAACTTAAACAAACATATCAAAACACAGGATGCTCCCTCATCAGTCTTGAGTGCAAATGTATGCCACATTACTGGCCACGGCATGCACTGATCACCCCAGGCCTTGTGCTTCTGATGAATATTTAAACACATGAAGCTGACACTCCTGCTCTGTTTTTCATGACCAACAAACAACATCCTCCTGCAGTGTCTCAGAAGCAAAAAAAACTGATGACAAAGGAAAACAGCGATTGTCAGGGCTGGTGAGAGGCTAGTTACTAAGAGCTGAAGTGTTAATCTGATCAAACTGCAGCATGACTCACTGACCACCAGGAGAACGTTCCTATGACCTCAGCAGGAGGAGGGGACAGAGCCCTAATGTCAGTTACCATGACAACTCTGACCATTTAAGCACGGAAAAAGGGGGCATTAAGATTTTTAGGTGCTTTTTTAATAGCCCGTCACCCTCTCCCACTCCTGTGCAGAATGTTCTAGAATGCCCCTGTCTGCTTTGATCACTGTCATGCCCAAAAATAAAACAGACACACACACACATATCCACACACCATGTTCCCAGAAGGCTTTGAGACACACTTTTCTCCTAACAATGACAACCAGTAAGGAAGACCAGAAAAGCCTTCAGTCTTTCCATTACTCCTCCACTGACTTGGTTGCAGACTGGAAAACTGGCCTTCTAACACTTCAGCTCACAACAGCTAAATACATTTTCACCCCTCCTCTATTGGATCATGCTGAAACTGCATTACATGGTATATACACAGAAGACAGCTTGGGTGTTGATTTGGAGAATTGATTTTTTCCAACTAATCTCTTTCTAACAGACCTCAGGGCCTGCCTGCTCCACTCCCACACCACTCTTCATGGGAACAAAAAACTTCCCAAATGTCTCCCACACAGCATTTTCCATATCTGCTATGGATGTCTGCCTTTTGTCAACATGAGCTTAAAAACAAAATAAAAACTAAAGACTGAACACAAGAAACACAGGGAATGATGAGAGTGAAAAGACTTCATACTATCTTTGACTCAGATTAGCTGTCATATTTGGGTCAGAGTAGCTGGGACTACATCTGGGTTTGTGAGAGATCTCGAGATTCACTCAGTCCAGCAAACGAAATCCACAGAGTTCAAATACGGACTGCCTGTTTTGTGTAACTCATGTGGCTATGCGCTGCCACACTAGTGAGGTGGGTTTTGGAAGTCATTATGTAGGTATTTCTACAGTCTGGTGTTGTATCTATACTGAGTAAAGACTGCATCTGAACCTCCTCCCAGTTACGAGAAGCTCCACACAGGCAAATGGTCCACCAGGAAGCAGGTTTTTTTGGCAGCAAAACAGGGTTTAGCACCACACCACATCAATCAACAGCACAAGTTGAGCTATGAAAAGGAGAAACCTCTAGAAGCGCAGAAGCACATGATGGAGTCGGAATTGTAACAATAACACTTGAATGCTGTGTATGTTTGTTTGCTTGCAGACAAATGTATTGAACAAAACTGCTGTTTTCAGGTACAACTATGAGGGTGATAACCAGACAAAATCAAAAGCAGCAACTGCAGTGCATGTAGGGGTAAGAGTTCTACTGTCCAGGGCAAAGTTTCTTATATACAAACTACATGTTTTTTTTGTTTGTGACCAAGTCCACAGCACTGTTCTTGTCCTTTACTGTCATAACATAAACTAGGCACAAAACTTTTTCAAAGCACTTTTTCCACTTAATTCCAACGTTCTGCACCACTTCTCCTCGCTCTCAGTATTCCCACTCGTCCGTCTTCATGTCCAGGTAGCTGAGGATGTTCTGGGCATATTTGACTGCTTGCTTACGGGCAGTTTTGGTTCCCTGGTCCCCCTGAGGGTCCACAGCATCCAGAGCCAGCAGCTGTTTGGTCAGCAACTCCTCAAGCACCATGTAGCTCTTGTCAGCTCTCTTACCGTCAAAGCCTAGCACTTGGGCCTGCAAGTCGGACAAGCTGGCCAGAACGCGCCACACAGCCGCATGAGGCGGAGGTTCATCCGCGCCAGGATTACGGCGCCCGAGGGCTTCCTGGAGGTCCAGGTAGGTGATGACAGCCTGGATCTCAAGCACAGCCCTTCGCCGTGCCTCCCTGATGCAGGGGTTCCGCCCTGTGTCTACTTCGTCCAGATGAGTTAAAAGACTCTGCAGCTCCGCCCCCTGCCCTGCTACACCCTGCCGGAGGACCTCCCCACGTAGCACAGAGACGCGCCCTCGGATAGCCTCAATCTCACGGATGGAGTCGTTCTGGGCCAAGTCATACCTGCAAGTACAAATGAAAACATTAGCAAACATTACCAAAAAGATCCTTCTACAAATATTTTTATATTTAATGTTTTAAACAGTGGCTACATCAAATTGATTGAAATTAATATGATAAACCTAAACCTAAGCTGTGCAAAACCATGTTTTCCACCATACTTCTACTGTACCTAGATGTACAGAGCAAGTTATTGCTCAAAATGTTTCTTTAATAGCCCACTTCAACAACAAAACACATTTCATGTGAAACGCTATGCTCTAAATGCAGTTAACACCTCAGTTCTAAACTTCATGAAGCCTTCAAAACATGCAGTGCCTTGTTATCTAGCAAAGCCCTGTAACTAAACTGGTCTATGAATACCGTGACCTTCCCACTGGAGAATCTGCTCAGGGCTTCTTTCACACAGCCTAATTGAAATAATACATTTCACTGTAAAATGAAGATTTACTTTCTGTTTCTGTGTTGAAACCAATTAACTCCATATGCCAGAGACCTCTCAAGCTACTCATAATACACCATGAGTTGTGGGAGAAACCATGTTGAACAAGGCTACTTAATTTAACTGCATGTTAGGAGCTCTGTAAGATACTTGTGCTCTCTTTACTCAAAGTCATAAACATACTGAGCGTGTCTAAAGTAGCTCAGCATGTCTGGCACTGCTGATAGTGCTCCTACATGCTGAAGTTGTTGAACCAATTTTCTTCGTGCAGAACACCTTGTTGTCTCCATGAATAAATGTATTACTTAGTCACCACAGCATTTAGGGACAGTTTACTGCAAACAGCTCAAGCATAGTGGTTTATTAAACCTGGATTAAAGAACACAGCAATTCTTAAAATTGTTTAAAAATGTATTATTTGGAGAGTGAAGCAATAAAAAATGATTTATTATATATAATACATATATAATTATACATTAAATTTAGTGAAAATTAAGTCAGGTGTTCGCCTCTTTTAGAGGCAGCATTCGAGTACATTGCTCAAGCCTGTGCTGGTTGCTGGTAACAGAATCCTATTTTTTGGATAACTGGTTGAACAATAACCATGGTAAATGGTTAGACCAGGTTCTGGGGGTGGGGGTTGGTATTATTATGTCTATAAGTACATCTGCTGATGCTTCCAGGAACATCAGTGATGATATGTTCAGAGGCTTTAGCAGATGTACTTAGAGAGATACTACTAATAATTATAATAACAACTGCAAACATTTTTTCTTTCTGTCAGTTTTAAACCCTGAAAGTGGAAGCAGAAGCAAACACAGGAGCAAAAGCCACAGAAGCCTAGAACATCCTAAAATTAACATTGTAACATAGATGGCTTTTTGTAGGCATGATACCTGCCTGCAGCACTGAGCATGCTCAGCCATCGCAGCTATTACACCATTCTAGCTATACTAAATGTATCAGTAATATACGATATCACCCAACAAGTCCAATTATGCTCATGTGTGAGAATCCAAGTGTCTTGCTATGGTTCGCATGAAATAAATCATTAAATGAACACTAATATTTTGAAACCTGCAGTACATTTTTTAGTGTAACTAGCGTAGTTTACCGTCACTAGGCACAGGTCTAACTCAAGCCCTGACCAGAACTCTCTGATGTAGCATCAGGGACTTTTCAGAGACAAAGTTACAAAGATACTAAAGTCTATATGCCACACACTAGAAATGTATATAATAACAATTCCAAACTCCATTTCTGTCTTAATTTAGACTCTGGTTTCATAATCCACTAGCCCTATTTCCCCATGCTCTCTAGCTGCCTTGGAAGTATACGCGCATGTTACCTGAAAGTGTCATCTCCCTCCCCCTCCAGGTCGATGTGTTTGAGTAGGCCATTGATCTCCTCCACCACCTGTTTCCTGTAGTTCCTGACCGCTGTGTTACTGGACACATCCAGGGCATCAAGTTCCACCAGCAGCTCGGTAAGGACCCGCGCTAAGTGGGCACAACTGTCACGTCCACTCAACCCCATGAGCAGAGCCACCAGCTGGCAGCGGGCACCACTCACCTGTAAAACATCATTCAATCAGTCTTTGCTTCTCCAGCCTAATGTTTATGTCCCTAACTGATCTTTTTAAATTAAATTTGAACCAATTTAATATGTGGTTCTTGATCAAATAGAAATCTGATATGTGGCAATGTAACCATAATGAGAACACTCAAGTTTAACTACTGTAATTTTTCCCCCCACTGTACACGGTCATCATCATCCTGTGTCACAAGTGGACATGTGAATCACGCATGTGGCATTACTGACTTTGAAATATGCAAAAGTGGATCATCAGGGGAGAGGTTTGTTCATAGTAATCACATGTTTGTTACAAACACAAATATGAACAATTTAGGCAGAATGCAGGGGTAGATATTGCCTACTGCTCGGTGCTCCTGGCCACAACATTTTGCATTTTGGTCACTAAAAAAATCGGTGGCCCGAGTGGCCCCTGTCCTTGGAGATTTTTTGCATTCTTTTTCCCTTTTAACAAACCTGCTTGATCAGATACGGAACTAATTGCATCAAAACAGATTTGGTCAGAATTCATTTACAATAACCACTAAGATAGCTAATGTGATGGTGTGGTGACCATGGTGGTCCCCCCCTGCTGAGCTATCCTACTGGCTGAAATTTGTTAAAATGGCTCTATGCTTTTTATAAAACAAGGTATTCAATAAGCAGGGTGTTACACAGTCACTGCAGCAGCTAAACAGCAGCTAACGACATAACCTAAATTGGATGACGTCAGGGCAGACCAGATTACTGTCCCCACAACATCAATGTTCTTATTTAAAGTTTTTCATAAATACTGCCTTTTTTCAAAGCAACACCTGACTGTTTTTTGGTACTGAAGCATACTTGTTAATTGTAAATAACTGTACATGTAATAATTATGTTTCTATTATTGTAGCCACAACTTAAAAATTGTTTTGAAGGCTTAGTAGCCAGTGACAATCAGTGAAAATTGTATATCCATCTTTGGAAAAAATAGGCTTGTATTCTTATTGTAGCTTTATTTCAAAGAGTTATAGTTCAGCACAGCTTGTTTGTTTTGCCCTTACCCCCCACATTGCTAACCTGAACCATCACTTGATTGATGCGCTGCACGGCTTCATGGGTCTCATCAGACAAAGGCAGTGCGAGTGTGTGCATGCGCACGCGGCCCTCCAGCACTTCCTGTACAGCACAGACACGGGTGAGAGCTCGGTACCGAGCCTTTCTGAGAGGCACGCTCCCACCTGTCTTCACCTGGGCCAGCCGCATGGCCACATCCTGCACAGCCTCCACCAGCTCCTCACCAGTCTCAGAGGCATCCTGGGCCTGACCCTGCCGGAATGGCGCCACCACTCCAGCCAAAAGAAGGCTCTGTGCCTCCCGGCTCAGCTCCTCTATGGCTAGTCGAGACGGGTGAGTGGCATTGCCCTCCAAGTAGCGCAGCAGCCCCTCCACCTCTCCTGCTGCCCGCTTTCTAGCCTGCTGCAGTTCCATCCGCCCCTCTGTCTCCACCTTAAGGAAACACACACATGCACATTCATCAACCTGGTGTAATGTATGATCATGTATATTGATATAGGCTGTCACACAATAGTGTTGTTGCTTTTAACAGAACCTATATTACAGTGAAATAAATATTTCATGGCATTTTATGGTATTCAGTTCAGTTGAATATGCACAAAACAAAAGAGCTATGTCTAACAGCATTTCTGTTCTTAGGCTACATGTAATTCATATATCATAAATAACAGCTGAACTGTTTTATTATTGAAAAGGACCTTGGGAAAATTGTGCGCTTTTATGGAGCTTTTAGCTGTAAGCTTTATTTGAGTCTGAGTGACAAACACACAATAACAAATGGCACTTAATAGGAACACTGCAGCACTGCTGTTTGAGATTACAGGAAATTACATTCCCATGAAAATTCCAGCCTGGATTTCTGTCACACAAACCCACAAACACTACACTCTTACACAAAGCACATCACCCAAAGGCAGTGAAAGAATCTCAGACATATTTTAGAAATCCCAGCATGGATCAAGCACCAGAAACAGGTGTGAAAGTTGTGTGATTCTCTGGTTGAAGATCAACATCCTTTGCATTTCACCAATGCATTCAAATGAGCTGTCTAAGGGTACAACCTCAGCTACAGGGATGCACTAACAAGGAATTTCTGGGCACAAGCCGATAACCAATAATTAATACCTTGTTACCAACAACCTCTATTTTTCATTTAGGTTTTTGCATTTGAAAACAGGTTCACACAATAGCACATATATAGAGTTTAACATATTATAAAAAAACATAAAACATATAAAAAAACATATGCCATAACTTTTCGATAGGCCACATTTTGTGTTTAATTTTTTTCCCCTAATTATCAAATTCAGCAACTAAACAGTAACTATGTGTTAAACAGTGCAGAAGTGATCTCTGTACATGATATGTTAATGTATGTTCACTTTCACAAAATCATGCCATTTGACTAGGGGCACCCAAACTTTTGCATGCAACAAAGTGCAGTGAGCATAAGATGGGTTAAAACTAGCTGTCCTACTGTCATCACTGGAATGGGAGAATAATCAGATTAGTGATACTGAAAGTCTCTGAAAACATCTCCCATTCAGTGGATAGACCGGAATTCTGTAGTTCTGCAAAAACCATGAAAAACATCCACGCTGCTGACATTTTCACTCTGTAGTATCAGAGTGCATTTATATATGCATCAGTGCAAGTGCAAGCACAAAAAAAAAACAAAAAAACAACAACAAACAACAAAAGAGGCACAAAACTGTAATTATCAGTTGGTAATTATCGGCTGCAATTCCAATATGGGACCTGTAATAATAATTAAATGTTCTCATTTACCGGTGAATAACGTATCAGCTGCTGATTGCGCACTCCTACTCTAAGATCATTACCATCTCAGCTCCTGACCTGATCGATCTCCAGCAGTAGCCGGGTCAGCTCACGCTCCAAACGCTTGTACTCTCTGTCGCTCTGAAGGCCGCTGAAGGAGCACACTTGCTGGCCCAGCATGGCAACCTCCCTCTGCAGCTCGTCCAGCCGTACCAGGGTAGGGTGCTGGCCAGGACATGGACCCTGAGGCCCTGCGAACCCCTGGAACGGCCCTGGCATCTGCTGAGTCTGCTGCTGCTGCTGGCTGCCATGATCCATGGTCCGCTTCCCACCATCAAAGGGCTTCCCGAAAAGGCTGAGGGAGAGAAAAAGGGGAGAGAGTGAGTGTGGGAGTGAGTGGGATTCAGAGAGAGACACAGAGGGAGACAGAGAGAAAGAGGTGGTACTACTGGGATGGGAGGCTGAGGAAAGGAGAAAGCAATGGATGAAGCAGGGTGAGACTTTTCTAGAACGACTGAGAGAAAATAGAGCAGATATATTGGGCATTCTTTCATAAAATAGGATTTCTCAGCTTATAATTTACGACAAAAGAGAGGACTGTTAGCACCCCTTATACTGGACAGCCCAGACTTTGGGCTTAAAATATCTAATAAATCCTGCTTTGTGAAATATCCCCCCAGATCTTATCCTACAGCGACAAAGAACCTCAAAGAGTTACTTTCAGGACAAGGTAAGGCAGGTTTTGTTGCCTATATCTGTATTCTGACGTGCAATGCCAACCCAACCAGTTGTTTTCCCAAATCACCAGGTCCTCCACCCATCATGAATGACTACAGCAAAAACACCCAGAATCCCAACACAAGAATGCACATATGAAACCTCAAAAATTTGGATGGATTACTTAGTCAAGAAGAACCCACCCTTGTCCTGTGTAATTAAACCACCTTTGCGAATAGAACAGGCTGACAGGAGCTGAAACTGGACTGACAACTAGGCGCTGGTATTTATGGCACGAAAATCAGAGGGCTTGGTGCCCAGATCCACTGCCACAACTGTTATTCAGGCTTTGATCCACAGCCTTCTCTGGTCATAAGTTAAAATAACGATGCTGTCGCACAGTCGGGGTGCATGTCTGACCGCAACCAGTCTAGTCAAAACATCCTAACCGGGATCCCTGGTCTTATATTACTCTCAACACCTCATGCATGCAGAATGAAGTAAATGCTTTCCTACCTGAAGAGATATTAGCCTATCCTTCGACAGGAAAAACATCTTCCCTTAGGGAAACCAAGAACAAACATGACCATAGCTGCAGCTCAGTTCATTGCCTGAAGTCAGTTCACAATCTTAAGCATATCATAGTTGCAGTACTTACAAGCGTGGCTGCAAAGGGGATATCCAGCAAGAACTAAAATGTTTTTAAAAAAACAAATGTGCAAAGAAAACACGCAAGCAAGACTGAGTCTGTTCGCTCTCTGCAGTTTCAGAGACCTCGGAAAACATTTTATTAGCGACTGAAGGCTGTGGATATTCCACAGAGATGTGTCTGTGAGGTCACAATAGACAGGTCATGCTCTTGGCTCTTAAAGGGACAGCATCTATTTGCATCTAGCATCTATTGGCTTGGTGCTAGGCATCCTTTCCAGAGTTCAAGCAATGCTTGTTTGCTATCATTAGTAATTAAAAGCACGCCCCAACAATTGTGTGCACATAAACTATAGTATACACTATGTGTAAAGGTAGTGTGGTTAGACTTTATCATTCTCTTATGACAAGCAGCAGAGTATGGAGTATTTTTCCCACCAGAGTAGGCCCCTATGGGTTAATAGTTACTTGTCTTATGTGCTTATATAACCAGGTGAAGAGAAATTCCTTCATGTGGAAGAATGTTGCTCATCCCACGGTCATTCACTGTGTATTTGGCAGTGACCGTGAAAAAGGATAGAGCAGACATATACTAACATAGCCTGAGTGGGGGCATAAATATTTTCACCTGATAATATGTAAGACAGGTTTAAGCTTAATGTAAACACTTAAGCATATTTTATCAGTTAATTTCCAGTATAATATAACTCTATCTCAGATATTAAGCAAAAACAGGTACAACTGATGGTTTAGTAAACTGTCTGAAATGCTAACTTCTTTGCTTCTCTGTATCTGTACACAGCTGTCCCCATATAATTCCATCACATTTAGATAAAACTATGAGGAGGCTGGAAGGAACGATTCAACACTTTCTGCATGCTTTTACTGAAAGTGTGAAACATAACATGAAACGACAGGATGTGCCGGACATAAGTGGGGTCAGGCGGGCTGCTCAACCTGCTGTACAGCTGTCCTTGTTCGCTCCTCTAGCAGGAGATGACCTGATTATGCTCCCTGGCATGGGTCTGCTCCAGGATTCTGATTATGAAGTCCCTAGTGAGCACGGGCACATCACAATCTCTGGATTATGTGTTAGGGTGGAGCGAGGGAGCCCAAATGCCATCCATGCCGAAACCTATTAGTGAATGCAGGAAAGAATATGACGCTGGGTGCATCATGGCATTCTGACTAAGACCAAACAACATCTGGTGAATCAGTACAGAAGGGCCTGAAATTCCGAAATCAAGGTCCTGTGGACTACTTTAGAGACCCTTTCCTGCCTGTGTGGCTCTCAATCGTTTCAGCCTGTAGCTATGAGGTAATAGATAATGTAAAGGATCCCCCTTTCTGGAACAGTCCATCTGCTAGAGGTATGAGGCTGATGAAGACTAGGTCAATAGTCCAGATGCTGATTTACAAAAACATCCACATGGCAAATGAAAAGATGAGCAGCCGTGCAAAAATACTGCCAGCATGCCAAATCACCATTATTTTGCTCTACAATTATTCACATGTGCACATGAACATGAACAAGGCACAGCCTGATCCGCATTAATGCACCTCAGTAAATGTTATCTACGCCCACCAAACAACCCCTGCATTTAGCACAACATGTCTGGAGCAGAGAAGGCATTTTTGCCAGCACATAGGCGACGAAACGAGAAAGCATGGGTGCAGTTCACGCTAGACACCACCTCCACCTCCACCACCTCCAGAGATGCGCAGAATATTTCTCACCTCTTCAACACGCCGAAGACGTTCGCGCACATTTCTGAAGAGGCCCGTTTCCATAAGCAGTGCTGCTGAAGCGTTGGGCGCCTTGTGGTACTTCAGTAATCGATGACACGCTGAGTTTGCAGCCGGTCTGCATTCGGAGGTTTTAAGCAGCAGATCTGCGTTCAGCCGAGCTGAGCTGCATTGGCGCCCCTCCCATCCCACGCAGCCCAGGCGCAGATAGACAGACCGGGGAAACCAATTCAGAGACCAGGAGGGAGCTGCTGCTGGAGCTCACACACTCCCTACGCAGACGTACGTCTCATATATTAATACAACCGCTGTCCCTCAACGTCCCGCCTTTCCTGACACGATGCTACAAGCCTCGGTCACTCACGCCCCGTCCCGCCTTTAAAACAACTGCGGCGCCTCAATAATCTCGTCCTTCCAGGAGACGAAGTGGTTTAATCTTTTATGTGCACGAACGTCAGTCACTAGCTTAGCTCACTCGTAGCCGTGTCGTTTAAAGTGTAAGAGGCAAGATGCGTACAGAGATAGCCTTACCTCTAAATAAACGGCTGAAAAACCGAGCGTTTTAGCTTTGAACAACTAGCACCGAGCCTTTAAAATAATCCGCTTGGACGGACAGGTGCTCTCAGTTTAGCGAGGCTTTGTGTCCCTGAAGTGTACAAACAAAGGGAGCATTCACCTTCACCGACAGCACAAACTGACACACAGCAAGCTACAAAACCGCCCGAACAGACGGAGAACCACTCCAGTAAACAAGGAACAACGCAGTGCGATGTGCCTTTTAGATAAATACCCACCTGCATAACCAGCGCACAGCCATCAGAGCATCAGTGTCTGTGATAAACAACCCGGGCAGCAGTGGGATCAGCGGGACTCCCACTGATGACCAGAGGGGACAAAACACCCGCAAGCGTTATGACCAGCAGTTTAGTCCATTACCATCTCATATCACACGGTGTAAATACATCCCGCTGTTTGAAACGTTCTTTAAATATTTTTAAAATCTTTGTTTTTACAGCTTTTATACAGTTGTCAACTTTTTAAATAAGTTAACTGGATTTTTCATTCCGTCTTCAGCAGTTTCGTCACGCTGTCTACAGCTACAAAAGCACTGTTTAGGAACTGTAACCCCCGTTTGCCTCGTTTTACAGTGATATGAGACTTTCTGCTTTTATCGTGGAGTCAGACTCGTAAAACATATTGGTCGTCCAGTTCTGTAACAACAGGAAGAGTGGAGGAAGTCCTCCCGGATCTAACGTGTGAAGGCGGACACTGTAAAAGTTTACAAAAGTCTTTTCCAGGGAAGCAAACGCGTTGAATATTCATAAGGGGATTTGAATACATATTTGTAGTTTATCAGGTTAACAGTCCTTGTGACTTTATTAAACATGTAGTGCCCAATTTTGAGTATTAAAGCTATATAAATAATATAGTGTAGGGACCTGACCTTCTAACAGTACAGTGAGGCCTTTTTCATATTTGTAAAATCTCACTTCAGTCATAATAACAGACATCATGCAGCTGGAATTCTTCATCCAGAAAGGTTTGGTAGGCCGATGGTGATCTGATTTAGTAAAAATCATTCCCTTTTAAAGGGGGACTCTGTCTAAAATGAAAAAAAAAAAAAATAGCCATATGGCCACATCAGTTGTGCACATTCCTTCCTGCCTCCTACAGCGGTGCCACAGTCTCAAAGCTGAGACTATCTGGTTTAAAAATAAAACCCCCTTCTGATGATGTATTGTAAATATGGGAGGACCTACAAATTTTTAACCTGAGGACAGGCTGTTTGAAACGTGTTTGGTGAATGTAGAAGGAAGCCAGATGTTACTGCTAGGAAGCTGAATAACATCTGAATTTAATAGCCTCTACATCAGCGGTACATCTGTGTGTGGGAGAGGGATTCTCAAAGGATGTGAGATGTAGCTGTGTAACAACACAACACAACACTGTGAATTATGTAAAATCGATGAGGTTGAGGGATACAATGCTGCACTACAGTATTTTACATGATAAATAATATTAAATGCTAGTTTTAGGCCAGAAATCCCCTTTAACAAGCTTCACACAACTGCAACATTTCATACTAGGAGTGATATAAATACCCTAGTCTAATAAATTTGGTTTATTTAGTTATCTGGATAGTCAAGTGATTCTTACATGGAGTACTGGGATTTTCATACACAGTACATGTTTATTGGCTCTAACTCATCTGACTTATCTCATGATCAGGGAGAATACATTGGAGTTCTGAAGACTGGGATTGAGAACAAATTAAACAGACATTGCTTGATTAGCAGTAAATCTAAAGTCTGCAGGACACCAGCAATTGCTTATCAAACCAGCCTATGCTATGTTATGAACTGTTCAGAAGGGTGTTAGATCAGGAATGGAAAAGACAGTAGTCAGATTTCAGGCATCATGGGAGTAATGAGGCCTTCGACTATAAAACATTACAATCCATTGCACAGACACTAGATGTCTGCATATAGCATCACTCTTGGGAACAAACTCTTGCATCTGAGAAATAGCTACTTTACAAGAGAATGAAAAAACATACCTAAATTTTAATGTAACAATAAAGTCATTTTAATAGTTATACTGGAGACAGAATAAACATTCTTAACTTTCAGTGTAAGTTAATTCCAAGTAAATTTGGAGCATGTCTATTTCCAAGGGCAGCTGGAAATAAAAAAAATAATAAAAAAAAAAATAAAAACAAAGATTGTAAAGATACAAGTTTTTGTTCTGAAGGCCATGATATATTTATTCATTTGTCTGGATAAAAAAAGACTACATTTTTGACTATTTATTTGGTTGTTCCAAAAGCATTTTTGACTACTGGTATTAAGTCACATACGAATCGCCGAACACTTTTATTTTAAAAGCGACCCATAATATCCGCCATTTTAAAAATGTTAAATGATTCGCTGCTGGCTTCACTAAATGTATCTTCACGAGTGTAGTGCGCGGTTAGCTCGCGCTAGGTCACCACATAGCTGCAAACACTGATTTCTTAATAGACATGTAATAGACATGAAATGTGAATAATTGAAAATGAATTCAAGAGCAGCAGCTTGTCTGTTTTTCAGGTCTCAGCGTTGCATACGTGGTGTAGTGGCGAGTAAGCGGCACTGCGCCAGATCAGCAGCCCGAAATGAACCAGCAGAGGTTTGTAGCTCCCTACCTACCAAACTAGGAAATCCTTAGCTCGCTAACTTCCAGCTTTAGAGGTCAAATGTCATATTATCGGTGCCAGCTGAGTGCGTCAGATTGAATGAAGGAATATATGAATGAACGATGACTGTATCTGAGACAACGCGAAGTTGTAGGTCTGTCATTGTTAGATGCCTTAGATGAGAAACATTATGCAACATTAAATCCACTAACTGAAAAGGGCTGTTTTGGTTTTATGAAATTGATTTGCGTATGTTTTAATGTGCAGTATAATCATTAGGCTGTATCTTGAACCAAAATACAATGAAACATAAATATAATGGAGTGTTGATCATTTTTAGATGATGACTCTGTCATTCAGAAAAAACCCCAAACTATTCCTTGAGTGATTTCGAAATAATGCTACTTTGTGTTTGGAAATCCATCATTGTGACTTTAATGCCAGGTGGACTTGGATGACGTTTTAACTTCTTATTCTTATCTTTTTATGATAACTTATTTAACATAATTTCTTTCAAAACATGAATTTTAATAATCCCACTGTTTCATGTTATCAGTGGTTAGGCTATAGCATTTATTTACATTTAAAGGCATTTGAATGTTCTGTTTTGTTATGGTGCGTTTAAATATGATAAATATTTTTGGGTCTTGATCGTTCTGTCCACTGTGCTGACTTACTTTTTGTATTTTTTTTTTTTTTTTTTTATTGTAAAGAAAACCAAATTCAACCCAGGGCCTACCGCAAAATATGACTGGATCGGGCCACCAGACAGGCTGTCAAACCTGCGGCCAATCATTTATCACATCCCTGAGAATGAGACCCTGCTGGAGAGGAAACTGAGACATCTGAGACAGGAAACAGAGGACTGGAACCACGAGTTCTGGACCCATCAGAACGTCACCTTTAGCAAGGTGAAACCTTTATCACACTCTGTTTTATTTTTTGACCACTAGAGAGCACCATTAACATGCACTGAGTGTGTCTTAGTGTTAAAGTCAACCTGAAATCAGTTTTTTAACCTTGTTTGCTCTTCTGACTGGTCATAGTAAGCACAATTCATCATACCATACTATTTTAATGGTAAAATTATGATAAGATTTTTCATTTCCTGTTTTCTGATCACAGTGCAGTAACTTTTGCCTGCTTAGAAAACATGTTCTGAGTTTTGAATACATCACTGTGCACAAATGGAACAAATGAAATTAACCAAGAATATTATGTTTTCCATATTTATATTTAATCATATATTTATAGGAAAAAGAGGAATATGTACATTTACAGCTGAAGGCCAAAGGCTTGTCAGAAAGAGATGAGAAAGGTAGGTGATCCAAGTTTTTTTCTTTTAAACTCATATGAATGTTACTGTACAATAAAAAAAACAACATTGTTGTAACAAGTAGCGTGTGCAAAATAGTGATAAACGTTGCCTACATACCAAAATAGGTATGGAGTAAGCATTCAGCCTGCAGTGACACTATCAAATTATGAAATGCTATATAGACACATCAGCAAGACAGTGTTTGCATAGTATTTTAAAGGTGACTATTGGCCAGTTAAACTGTTTGGGCATTTTCATATTTGCAGTGGAAGATTACCTTAAGAGCTTGATTTGTTCTGTATTATGCAAGGTTTGCCACTACATTGTTTTTTCTTTTCAGGACGAAAAAGAACTTTAAATAGTGAGGAAATGGCCGTCTTCTACAAACACTTCCTAGACAAAAACTATATAAAACATGCAAGTTATAACAAGTGAGTGTACAGACCTTCTTACTTGTGTTCAAAGTGTGTAATTTATTTAGTTCAACAGCAGTTATTTATTAAGCAGCACAAAGATGAGCTAAAATAAAATTATTTTCTTCTTTTTTTTTTTTTTCAGAGAATGGTATCGACGGAACTTCACCATTACACTCCTGATGGCCAGAGTAGCTCTGCACAGTATGTGGAGGACACTAACTGGTCAAGGGAGGAGTAAAGGCAAACCCACAGTGCTGCCCAAATAAAGACACTGGAAATCAGTTTTCTCTGTTGCAGCTGTCCACCTTCTCATTGGAGAATTTTACAGTTAAGAGTGGCAAACAATTTTTTGGCATATTAAAATACCAAAAAAATTATAGATAAATCTTTTCTCAAAATATGGTGTAATTGGTGTAATGTAACTGCATGTAACTTGATTGCGCCATTTTGCATTGCAAATGTATAATGTCTTTATTTTGACTGGACTTTACACTGAACTCCCAATTAAACACCGTTCCTTGACCTAAGTCATGCAGGTGTTTTATTAATATTAGTACCTTCAGATAAATGATTGAAGCACTTAAAGCTAGAGGTGGAGAGATGGCATATCGGAGTTGATTGATATCAGTATAGTGAAAGAATCGCAGAAAATGCTTGACTGGATATTTGACGGGAAAAAAATGAATCTGAGCCAATTCTGTTTCAAATTTAGCCTGAAATATCCACACTCACATTGTCTGACATGACGTTTTCCTCCTGTGGGTTAGAGTGTTTGAGTAGTTTGAGCATGATAGCCAACATTTAGATGTTCATATTGTAGTAACCCGCTACTGGCTGGCGCTGGCCTCTAGATGCTTGTGAGGCGTCGCTGCTGGGAGGCTCATGGGAGGCGCACCCCCTCTGGTGTTGGGCTGTGGGTGTTGGGGGGGTAAGTCACAGTGGAGTAGAAGTAGTGGCTAACGGAGACCCCCCCCCAGCGCGAGTTCAGTGCTTTGTATGTGCCTTTCTGCTCTGGTGTTTAATAAAAAGCACTTCTGGCGGTGGAATCATGGTCTCCCCTGTGTCTTACTATACGCTGACGCTAGAGTGGAGTGTCTGGAGTGAAACTGTGCTACAAAGAACTTCAAGTCACCTAGCAGGAGAAGCAGAACCCCGGTGACGGGGACAGCGCTGCGAGGCTCCACAGGGAAGACAACCTTGCAAGACTCAACAGTGGAGCCAGGGTGGGAACTCCCGATGACGGGGCCATTACAGAAGGTTTAAGGCCAGAGGCGCCATGGCGAGGAGTGGAGTGGAGTGGAGTGGTTGGTGAGGCAGTGTTGTAGAGAGAGGACACTGCACCGCAAGGCGAACCTGGGCCAGCGGTTAATCGAATGCTGGCCAGGAGGTTCAGCGGTGGTCATAGGCTGTTGTTTGAGTGCAGATGGCCCACATCAAATGGCTGGAAGGCAATCAATCTGTCTAGGTCGTTCACCAGCAGCAGTGGTGGGACCCCACATGCTTGAGCAGCACTCATGCCAGTGTCAATGGCGCGGTGAAGGGAGTGGATTGCGGCCAAGACTTGCTGTGCTGTGGGGAGTTCTGGCATGTGCAGGAGGAGCTGCAGTGGCAAGGACGTGGCCCTGGGCGAGGAGCGCTTGTCGCCGAAGAGCGAGTGCTTTTTAGGGACTGGTTTGCTGGGGATGGTTGACCTTTGGAGTGGGGTGGGGGGTTGTGTAGCTACCCACAACTCGCTGCCGTGAGGTGTGGCCCTGCTGATGGCCAAGTCAAGAGGCTCATGGAGGGTGCGCATCCTCCAGGAAAGGGACGTAAATGTTGTTTATATTGTTGTTCGTCAGTTAAAGGTATGTGATGTGTTTATTGTGTTATTTTGTGATGGGCTGTGGGTGTTTTGAAGTAGTGTGAGTTGAAGTAGTTGGCTAATGATGACCTCCCCCGCGAGTTCAGCATTTTGTATAAAGACCATTTCTCATGGTGGTACCATGGCTTCCTGTGCCTTACTTTATGCTGACACTACATTGTTAAGTGAAGTGCTTCAGTTAAGATAGCTCATACTGAAGTGTAGTATAGATTTTAAAGAAAAAGATTGGTATTGGTCAGTATTGAAACTCTTGGTCTCAGGATTGGGAAAGAAAAGTGGTATCATGCCATCTCCAGTAAAATGACCATGTCAAATAAACTCCACGTGTTGGTTTTGTTTTGTTTGTGGTTTTTTTTTGGTTTTACACTCAAGTACAGTACAAAACTATGCAAGAATTTAAGGAGTAATTTTTAATAGACTTTGCTTTTCTATTGTAGGGAGGAGGAGATTTGCAGGGTAGATTCACAGCATCAAAGTGATGTGCATACTCTACCAGACCTAAACCAGGAAAAGCAAAAAACTATAAAATCTGCAGTGAAAAGCTTCCGTAGTGTTTGCGCAATCTTAAGACATTAGCAATTTGGCACTTGGAGAGAGAGCAGATGAACGGCGCTCCTTTAGTCAGTCAGTAAGAGAAGCCTCCTCCTCCCTCTCTCTCTCTCTGTGGTGTGGAGGAGTGGAGGACCGCGGCAAGGCATCGCCTCACCGGCTGGGCTGCTTAGCTACAGCCCGAAACTCAGACAGCCAGGCGAATAGCACCTTATAAACACCGTGTGAGAGATCCCTGAACAAGAAATAGGCGACGACTGGATGTTTTACAGAACGGTAAGGGTTGTTGAACGTGTTATGTGGCTAACTGAGCTGGGTTAGGTTAGTGACTGTGTAACTACTCTGTAATAGCAGCTTAGCTGACCGAGTTTAATGGGAGCGCCTGCCTCCCGTGTCAAATGGGAATATTGACACGGCTAGCTCACTTGTAATGTTAGCTAGGTTTACTGTATTAACGCATCCGTTAACCATATTAAGATATCAAAAGCAGTTTTACAGGCTGACAAATACGATAGTTGGCTGAAGTTAACACTAGCGTTAAATGAACAGCTTAGGCAATAACGAAAGCTGGCTTAGCCAGAGAGGCTAGTTACAAGATTTAGCTGACTAGCTTAGCCTGTTAGCCGCATAGCAAATTTGCTCGACTTGGACATGTTGCTGTTTGGGTTTATCTCATGTTTCACATATAGAAATGGTTTCCTGTGAAGTTCAGGATACCTTTCGGTAGCCCTGTAGAAAATATGTGTCTGGAAATTGGGGTGCAGGGTTTTGAAGATACTGAACTGGCCCAACTCGTTTTAGAGATCAGGGAAGATAGTGAAGCATGTCTGGTTATTAATGCTCACTGGGAAGCTGCCTAACTGTCTTCTGCTGCTGCCTTAGATTTTATTTAACAAACTAGTGAAAGCATACCTGTCCTTAAAATTAGCTGCGCTTTAGCGCAATTATTGTGATAGTTAACTGTCACAGTTACAGTTGACTAAGGTTCAGATAGCTAGTTGTGGATGTAAATATGAGGCCTGTAAAACTGACCTTATCTGGAATCCATATGTACTGCTTAATACCATGCGAGAAGGAATGTATAGGTTTTGCATTATTGGTGTGCAGCTTGATTGTGCTGTAACATAGCAAGGCCTTGTTAGTTATTCATTAGTATTCAAGGAGTGGCTTTCCTCAGTTGACATACCTTCGTCCTCTGCCCCTGAAAGCATTTCTGTTTTGGTCAAGATGTGTGTGTCCAGCTGCTAACCCAAACGTCATCTGAAGTGGCCTTCAAACGGCAGAATTGCCATTTGTTTCCTGGGAAAAAGTTAGCAGTTGTGTTTCATGAATATGTATAATGTCAACATGTAAATTGCTTTTTATCTAAAAAATTACATAGCATTATTATTCGAATGTGTGCTGTCAGGCGTTTGTTATATTCATAGCCTGTATTGAATTTATTTGTTTTTAAACCAAATAATGTATTTTTTGGTACAAAGGCATTTGATTTCTGCTCAAATGTACGTGTTTCTCTTCCTCTTTTTTTCAAGCAGTGTTGAGATAACCATGCACCTACCAAGAACTTCTGCTTTTCTTTTACTACATAAGAAATAGATTAATTGAGTAATATGCACTGATAAAGGAAATGTATGCACTGGTATCAGTCTTGAAACTGATTGGGCTGAAGTGACAGTGCAGTTGGGACAGGGAGAACCACAACAGTCATGTTAATTTAAATGTGGCGTCAGATTACCATAACGATTTCCCGTTGTGAACTTTCCCCCAAGGCTGAAGTAGGCTGTAGAGGACCACTGCAGAAAATGGTGGTTGGGGAGAGCCTAAGGACGATGTTTAGCAGTGGGCTAGCATCTTCCCTCTCCACCGCTCCACATACAGCCAGAGGCACCTGCAGAGTAAGCAGCTGCCCATGGCTGTGGCAAGAAGGGAGAGGAAGCAAAGGCAAAAAGATTTGTTTGAGAAACTGGAGACAGGGGAGTCGATGTGGTGATTTAGAGAGGAAGAAGGCTGGAATGCCGTGCAGTGTTCCAGTTAGGGCTGTAAATCTTTGTCCTCGATTCAAGATGATTGGGATTTGGTGTGAAGTGATTCAGTTCATCATGAAACATGGCAAAAATATTAAAACACAATATTAAAGACATATTCACGATACATGATATGCATCACATTATTTAGTTTTGCAGAGATTTAATAAGTTGGAACTGATAAAATAGAACCTGTAGTGCCACATATAAACAATTTCTGTAATAGTAATATTAAACCTATGACTACAATGATTTTTATTTAATATTTTACTGCACTGCACTAGGATCTAGAAGCCTAATTGTGCTCCCTTTGTAATGAAACGTAGTTCGCCAGTAGCGACTGAAGTGCTGACTTCACACAATGTGCTCAGAACAGCATATAGTGACCTAATTTATCACGATAAAATATCATCATATTGCCCACCCCCGAGTACAATTCAGAATTATTTTAAAAATAGATATAACAAAATATGTGACAGGGCAGAGCTTTTTACGCAGTAGTGTAATATGTACAAGAACAGGGGGGGATTTATGTTTAAAAATAGCCTGAGAATTTTATTTTGGTCCGAAAGTGAGTTCATCTATTGAATTGAAGCAATTACAGTCAGTTCCAACATTCCACATGCAGATGAAGTTCACCTTTAGACTGCTGTATCACAATGCATTCATGCATTTTTACATTCCTGGTGAGCAGCAAACAGTGAAAACGTCCATCATGCGCGGTCCACCACTTCTACTATATCCTGTCGCCCTCTGAGTTGGCGTGTGGCTTTCCTGTGATGTTGCTAAGTGATACTGCTGACTTCATCATGTCCCCAGCGCAGAAAGTGTGCCCTGTGGGGTCTCACAGTTATCATGGGGCTCTGTCCCCTCCTCCTGCTGAGGTTATTTCCTGGTGGATGATGGGGGGGCAGGGGGGGTGAGTCATGCTGCAGTTTGATCAGATTAACACATCAGCTCTGACTAACAAGCCCCCACCAGCCCTGTGCAGTCACTCAGCCATCATATCCCAATTCTACTCTCTTCTTTCTCTCTTTCCCTTCTTCCACCCTGTTAAGTTATTTTAATTGGTTATTATCTTGTTACGACTCAAGATTCTTGTGTGTCACTGTTGTGTAACTCCTACTTTATTGAAAGTATGTATGTAAGAGAATGAGAATAAGAATCTTAGAGATTGTGTGTGATTCAGTATGGCCTATGAGTAAATCAGAGTATGAGAATCTGAGTAACTCCATGCAGGAAAAGAGGTTAGAGGTCTAGTGCAGCAGCATTGCACACAATCACTAGCAGATCATCAGCAGATGTGTCTTCATGTCTTTTTGTCCTCTCTCTCTTATCTTCTTTTTGCTGTACACTCAAGCTGCACAATTAAATGGAGTCTGTAAGATGGTTTGAGCCTGTTTTTGTCTCTTCCTCCTATGGCGTCATTCTGACAGGTCAAATTTAGAACTTCTGTTAGCATGTGGTGATTCATATAGTCTTATACGGAGCAGTTAAGATGGGACTGTGTGTGTCGTTTGAGCCTTATCTCAATCTAAATCAATGCTACATTGTCTTATATTCTCATTTCTTCTCACATAATGAGGGATCAGAGCCTGAAAACAATAAACTGCCCTTGCGCTTCCCTACTGCATTCACTTTTGTTGTCGCCTGTAGCACCTGTGCTGGCTTGATCCTCCTTAAGGCTCTGCTAAGGTTGGTTAAAGAGGTGTGGGTTTTTGTTAGCATGTTGTGAATGCAATTCTGTATTTTGGCAGTCTTAAGCGTTTGAGCAAAGCTTCAAAACACAAATTTACACTTCAAACGATTACATTAAAACTGCTGTCCTCGTCCCTACGGTGCTTTGCTCAAACCTTACCCTCTCTGAATGCAGCGCACTCAGATGTTTCCTTCTCCCTCTGGTACTTCTTGTTCTCGGATCCAGAAAAAAACTGGAAAAAAAAAGGGGAAATTCATATTTTTGTCTGCTGTGATCTTCAGATTTATGGTGCGCTTTTGTTACTGTTATTTTATGTGTACTGCATATATAACACTCAAAAGAAATTGCATGCTCTCTGTTCTATAATTTGTGCATTTTTACTCTGTGTAACAGACTACAGCACAAACATTTTATAGTGTATGCTGTCTTTTGAGGGTTGCATTATTCCCTGTTGATATGTGTACGTGTGCAGCAGAGAGTGAAGTACAGGAGTTCATTAGTGCACTGCCTCCCAGCATGCTGTGGTACTTCCTCTCCAGTGGCTGTCACATGTCAGCCTACTAGCCCCTTGTTGGGTCACATGAATCTCTGAGTGAGCTGTTAGCCTCTGCTTCCTATTTCTTTTTGTGCAGGAATGCTGGCTAATGCTCGAGCAAAAGCAGTCACTAAAGCCCCCGTCAGCTTTACATCAGCACTTTTTTTCTTTTGAGTAGTGGCACTTCATTCCTGATTTGTGACAAATTTGCTTTTTTTACCATTGATTGTTAATTAGATCAATAGATTTATGTTTCCCTCTGGTTTCTTACACTGCCTCAGTTACAGTGCCAGTATTTCAGCATTCCCTGTTCTTGTTTTCAAGTATCAAAACCCCTCCCTTTTCCAAGCTTGCGTCCCCCTCCCTAGCAACCTCCTTCCGCCGTCCCAGGTGAGGTGTATCTTGGCAACATCAAGTACAACTGCTTTGTTTCATCTGAAGAAGCTCTATCAAGTAATGCTTGAAATATTCCAAACAAAAGTGAGTGTGTTTCTGTTCTTATTTAAGCAGGGTGTTGTTGCCATTCACGGTACATCTGGATAGCTGTTTTTCCCTTTCATTTCCCTTTTCAGTCTTGTTGGTGTTGTTTCTCCTTCTGACACTATAGACGTATTGTTCGGTGATGTGAGGGGGCTAAAGAGATTTGCTACGTACTTGACGTGCTGTAGGTTGTGTTACTTCTAATCCTCTTATGATTGTTTATGTGTGATGCATGAAGGGGGAAGGGAGGACAGCGAAAGATAGAAATACAGGAGCTCCAGTAGCATGAGGAGGAAGTGAAATTCGTTGGGAGTAGTAGTGGGTGGTATGGGCAAAAATGTATATGTATATTTAAAAAAAAAAAAAAACATTTTGGATACTGAAGTAAACTTTTTTTGTAGATCAGCAGTGGTGTATTATTCTGCATGTCCTTCCGTTTTTTATAAGAACTATGCTTAACAACGGAGGTAAATCTAAAATACTGTTATTGAAATAGTATTAACACTGTATAGACAGGTGTCAATATTGCTTTCCAACTCTAATAAGATAAAGGTGAGTGTATGTACAGCCCACAGTGGTTTCTCTGAGATTGGCAAAAGGAATTCTGAATTTTGTTTTACGTCCAGACTTCATTTGTCTCATAAGTACATCCCTTACAGTCAAGCTTTAGTCTACGACCATCAAACACTGGAATGTAGTAAATATTACAAGCTGTTCACGCTATCAGTTTTAGCTGTGAAGCTGCGGGGTCTCTTGGCTTGTAGCCCGAGACCACAGTGTCGACTGAAGCAGCTAGCTGAGCAAGGAGCCATAATTGTTACCTCTAGCCAGTACATCAGATGAATCGATATATCATCCTCTACTGAAAGTGATAGGAAATACACCTCACCTTTGTTTGTGCTGGTGCAGGACTTGTTTTGAGGCTGGCTCCCATTGTGCTTATGGAAATTGGTGAAAAATTAATTGCTTTGCTCACTAAAAGAGAGATGTTTTGGGAATGTCTTTTTCCCTTTTACAAACCTGTATTGCCAGTGTATGAGCAGCACACAAAGCCTGGGTGTGTCTTTCTCTCAGTTTGTTCCATGCATCCAAGTTGAAAAGATGCATGTTCGTAGCCAGAATACATACTATACTCAGTAATATGAGATGGCTGGGAGCCAGGGCTGCAAGATACAGACAGAAGACTGTATTTTACTGCAATCAGGATGGTCTCAGAATTCCAGACAAACTTTTTTCACAACCATCCCAGAACCATCCCGAAGTGAAAATTGATCATCCAAAATGTTCAAATTTGTTTACATTACATTTCTCTCTTGTAGTTTTTAACTACTGTTTACCAATTCCCAAAAAGACAAATGTCAGATAGCAATATATGGAATACATGCTAAGCACACATGCATGTACATGTATCCACTTAGATATGCAGTGCACACAAACACATATGTGGTCACATTTCAGTGGTCACATTTAACTAGTCAAAGTCAGGCTGTGTAATTACAGAAATAGTGCCTTACATAGTGTGTTAGCCATGTTTTTCGAATTCTGAATGATACATCTTTTAGTCATTAGTATTGAATGTTGAGTTAACAAGCAAACTATTCTGAACGTAGCCTGGATGTTGTTTAATTTCATTTTTTTGCAGGTAATTTTGTGAGTCGAATTTGACAGGTTGAATCAAAGTACTGAAATAAGCGGCTTCAATACAGTGTTTTAAATATCTGAATATTGAGTTGTTGACTCTGACTGAATGTCCAAAAGTAATTAGCACAGTTTTTTCATATTATTTAATTTGATTTCATGTATGTAGATTTTGTGTATATAACCTGTCCAGTGTTTCCTGCCCTCTGCCTTTTTTGTGTATGTGTATATATATATATAAAGCAAAATAAAAACAGTTTCTGGATTATATAGTATGTAAGTCTTAATGTAACACACACAAGCTGTTCGTCTCTGAAGCATCTCAACAGTTTAAATATCATCCCTTATGCTATTTTTTTTGTCCCTGGGATGACAGGGGGCATTAGTCTGGAGCCCTGGTCACAGCGCAAACAAAATAATACAAAAAAGTAGTGATTTTTTGCATATTTCTGGTTTCTTTGATCAGTATTGTGAAGACCGGTATTGTAATAATGGTGAGCAGTATATTCTACAGCCTTCTTGGAAACAAATGTCTGTTGATATACTTGATATGATATACTTGTTGATTGAAATGCTCAGACACGTTCTAATGAATACTAAGTATATTGTATTATGTTTGCCTGTGTGTGTAGGATGCGTGAGGACATGTCGAGCGTGGTGTGTGTGAAGGAGGTGGAGGGGCAGGGCGACCCTGCGGAGAAGTTGTCCCAGGATGAGCTGCTCTGTCGGACGCGGGAGGTGATGCAGGGGCTGGAGGCTCTCCGGGCCGAACACCAGGCCATCCTTGAAGGGCTGCTGGGGACCCTGCGCTGCCTCAAACAGAGCCAGGAGGGCCGCGCTGTTGAGGAGAAGACAGCCATGATCCAGCGCTCAATGGAGATGCTGGAGCTGGGCCTCAGTGAAGCACAGGTCAGCGAGTACAATATTTTGAAAAGGGGTGAGAGGGAGATGTTATTGAAAGACAAGCCACTTTGTTTAGCTTTGTTTAAAAAAAGAAGATTTAGGAAATGTTCACTCATCACTTCCTCTCCCATGTCTCAATTTGACAGGTGATGATGGCTCTTTCAGGGCACCTGAGCGCAGTGGAGGCTGAGAAACAGAAGCTTCGGGCACAGGTATTCGCACACACACACACACACATAGCCACAACGTCTTGAAATATTAATACAGTTCTCAGGTTCTCAGTATCTTGCCCACAAAGCTGCACACACACACCCACACACACACAAACACACTTTCTCTCTCAGTGCCTCTCTGTGGAAATTTTTTTAAAAATGACAAAATTAAATAAACAAATACAGAGAGTGCTTTCAATTGTGTTATATTGTGTTATGTTGTATTAACTTCCAGTTGTCAGATTGCAGAGTTGTTTACATGTTATTATTATTAATTAGGAATGTACATTGGTACTCAAGAACTCTGAGGTGCCAGTATTTGAATGCTGAAGAGAAGGCATTTGTTCCGTTTCATCACAGGAAGATGTCTAACATTTCAGTGAAACATAACAGTTTTGCTTGTATTTGCGAGTAGGTGTGTTGGCTTAGATTAGATTAGATTAGATAATCCTTTATTAATCACACAACGGGGAAATTTGCGGTGTTACAGCAGCACAGAAGACAGAGCAGCAGGAAATATACAAATAATATATAAAATAGAATAAACAATAAAAGTATAAAGATATATATGTATATGTACAAAGATTACAAGTGTTATACTTTGCTATTCCAAACACCTATCTGAACGTGTGTTGAAGAGTGTTGCCAAGGACGTGTTGTTAAGGACGTGGCTGAAAATGCAGAGATAACGCAGCTGTATCACTACTTAAGTTAGCTCCTCTAGTTGATGTTAGCTAAGTCCAGAAACCATGACAATATATTTCTCTGACAAATAACATGTTGGCACATCATCCATTGAGAAGAAAATACCTTGTGTAGAAGATGAGTCCTCATCAGCATCCAACATGACACTTGTTAGCTCTGTCAGCTCATTAGCTCATCTAAAGAAGCTGCCTCTGTTATTTAACTGGAATGAAAATCCACGTATTTCCTTTGGCTGTTTTTGAATAGTTAAACATGTTCCTTTGCATGCTGTTGTATTTTTGTGCAACACCAGTGATGTCACCTAAAAAGCTAAGTGTACAGCCCTACATTATTTTTGGCCAAACTCTTTTTTTAAAACTGTTGTTTTTCCTTCCCTTGGTTGATAATTTCTTACAGATACTTGAATATTAAAGTTAGTCAGAATGTACATCTGCATAAAGAATAGCTTTTAAACTTTAAATATTCTTTCTTACCTTCCATATGCGAATATCTCTCTCTTTCTGTCCTTTTTTTCAGGTGCGGCGGCTGTGTCAGGAGAACCAGTGGCTGCGAGATGAGCTTGCTGGCACACAGCAGCGGTTGCAGAAGAGCGAGCAGAGCGTGGCCCAGCTGGAGGAGGAGAAGAAGCACCTGGAGTTCATGAACCAGCTCAAAAAATATGACCAGGACCTCAGCCCAACAGTGAGACTCCCTCTAAACTGGATCATTTTAGGTCTTTGCTTATGCATTTTTTCTTGCTCCTCTGTCTACATGTAATTCTTCCTCCTTCATTCAGGATGATAAAGACTCCGACTCCAGCAGGGAGACTCTAGATGATCTTTTCCCTGATGAACAGGATGAGCCCGGCCCTGGCAGTAAGTACCTAAGTGTTGTCTTGTGCTCAGTTTTTCACTTGCAGATCAGTGTCTATGCTTTGTCCAGGCCAGAGAGTGTAGTAATTAAAGTAAACGTTAACAAAGACTCAGTTTTACTTTATTAGAAACACCAAACTTGTTATTTTACTTACCTGCCACTTTATGAGGTCTGCCTGTGTTATAGGTCTGCTGGATAAGAGTACATTTACTTGTAGCACTGTTTTGTCAGCCACTCTCTGTGGCATTCATCACTGCTCAGTTTTTGACAACAGGACTAAAGAATGGCTAACACAAATTGTCTATGGCAACAGGATTGTGGTCTTTATACTTATAAGATGGACATAGAATACAGCTTTTTCTAATATGATATCTTCTATTAACTGAGTAAAGGCACATTTGACTAATTAGCATTAGTATCAGCTTCAGATTAACACTGGATGTGAATAGACACATTTGTTGTATTTGAAAGGAGAGAAGGGGATGAAGCAAAGATAAGAGAGCGGAATAACCTAAAACGTCTAGGTTCCTTGTCGGTCTTTTGGTTTGAGTAAAGGTTGCCCATCCCTTTCTCTCACACTCTTTTGTTTTTGTTGTCCCTTTTTTGTGTTGGCTAATTGGTTCAGACCGTGAAGTACAGGATCAAAGGATTGCGTGGGTATTATCATGGCAGGGGATGTTGCTGCATCCAGGGGCATTATGCTTCATCAAATGCACCCTGACATGCATGAATTCTGAGCACGTTTAAATCGGTTCCCTACTGCCACATGAAAGCCAAGGCACTCGCTCACGCACTTCTGGTGGAAAGGGATTTCTACCAGACTTTAGTCTAACTGGCAAAAAGGGTGTTTCACAGAACAGTTTACTATAGGTAGTTCTTTGGACAGCGCACATGTTTAAATTTCCAGGTTTGAAAGATGTATCCTAGTTAAATCCTTTGAGAATGTATTTGCCCAGCTTTGTTTTAAGGTCACAGGATCAACTACAGTATTTCTCTGTCTCTGTCTTTCTCCAGTCCAGCCTCCACACAGTAGCGCAGTAGCAGCAGCACAGCAGGGAGGCTACGAGATCCCAGCCCGGCTCCGAACTCTTCATAATCTAGTGATCCAGTATGCCTCTCAGGGCCGCTATGAGGTGGCAGTGCCACTCTGCAAACAGGCCCTGGAAGACCTGGAGAAGACCTCAGGGCACGACCACCCAGATGTCGCCACCATGCTCAACATCCTCGCCCTCGTCTATAGGTCTGACTTTTAAAGGAATAAGACAGTGAAAAATCAAATTTACAAAATGCTTCACTACCCTAGATCCGGTCAATTGGCCAAGACATATTTGGAGTCCAAATTTTGCGACTAGGCTAACATTGTAGCCCCAGTAGCCCAAGTAGCCCCAGTTTGTCTGCCCCGTGTCATGCTTCTGCCTCCAGTTTTTTTTAACTACCATAATATGGTCACCCGAACAAAACCTCACCATGTAGCTAGAGGCTGTGTGCAGCCGTTTGCAACCACCTCAGGCTCAGAAACAAGAGTACTAATCTAGAATAATTTTTTGTCAGAATGACTGTCATAAACACAAAGGAATCTGATCCAAGATGAGTCCTCTAATTATCTCCTGATTTTTATATTTCACAGTAAGTCATACTGTGTCCTTAGACACAACATCTAGTCTATGCAACTTAATTAAGATCTAGATGCGGTTTAAGCAGGCTGAGAAAAATTTTGGTGATATATGGAAACATTTTGAGCTATCTGGGTGGCTATTGAGTTCTGATGTTTGTTAATAAAGTTAGCCTTGCAGCTCCAGTTCTAAACTATAGAAACAAAATTTGGACTCAAAACATGTCTTGGTTGATTACCTGCATCTAGGGAAAAGTGTAAAACTGTATGCATTTGTTTTTTCTCCTTTCCTTCTTAGGGACCAGAATAAATACAAAGAGGCTGCAAACCTTCTAAATGATGCACTTGCTATCAGAGAGAAAACACTGGGAAAAGACCACCCTGCGGTATGTATGTGGGGGAGGGGTGTAGATGTCACACCTGTTATTACAGACAGAGACCACCTCACAGTCTGTCAGTGTTTGGCTGTAAATACAGCTTCGCCTGTTACAGAGAAAACATTAGGCAAAGTATGGACCACCCTGTGGGTTGTGCATGTGTTTGTGTTTGTGTTTGAGAGGACAAGCTATTAGCAGCTGAGTTTGTGTATGTGTTTGCTATCTGGGCTGGTAGTAATTACCATCCTAAGCTTATGTCTGCCCCTTCACCAGGACCTGCAGCCTCACTGTGTACTGAAGAGGTTAGAATCCCTCCCGCCACCCTTGCTGTCTCACTCTGTTCTTTTTAAACCCACTTACCTTGTTCCTCACACACATGGGGCTCAAGTGCACATTTCAATCAGAGTCTGATGATTAAAGTCACTGTGGGCGGTTGGTGTGTTTAGTTCACATCACAAGGAGCCAGTTTGATCTTACTGATTGATCCTGATCAGATTGCGTTGTCTGAATCACTTCCAGTGAGATCTGATGACTTCCAACATTTGGCCCAAATCATAGCAGTTGTTTGATTTGGTTTTGAGCTGTTGTTAATTGTATTTCACTATTTGTGTGTTTGTGCCATAATATATGCATGTGTGTTGTTCCCTCTAGGTGGCGGCGACACTGAATAACTTGGCCGTACTTTACGGTAAGCGAGGGAAGTACAAGGAGGCAGAGCCACTGTGCAAAAGAGCACTAGAGATCAGAGAGAAGGTAAGTCAGAGTTTAAGGGTTAACATGTAGACTTTCAGTTGTTAAGCTGCAGTGAAGCTTTCTCTGGCTATTTTGCATCACTTTGTGTTGAGGTCAGCTTCAGGTTTGCCTCACCAAACTTTCTCAAACTTTGTTACTTTGTGTTGTACCACATCCCTGAGGGTTAACCAGAGCTCTGTAGCTCCCATTGGGTTTCAGAGAGGGTGTGAGACTGCAGTGAGAATAAGGCACAAGCAAGGGTGACCTATACTTATTTTAATCTCTTCTGGTGACTCAAACATTCATGCAAACTGAAAAAGTTTTAACTCGTTTCTTCTCGACTGATCTTTTCCTGCATGCACCAACTTTTCTAGCTCTAAAATCCTTGTCTGTGAATCCTTAAAATGGTCTCTGCTCTCTGCTGCATTAAAACACCCTTTCTCCAGGCCCCCCTCTTTCGTCATTGTGGGCTCTGCTGAGAGTGCTTTAGTAAGGTGTTCTCTGTAAGTCTGCATAGATTCTTTTTTAATTTCAGTCTTACCTAAGCTCTGTGTATGATGGGAGCTCTCATTGAGAGGGCAAAGGCTTGCACAAAGAAGAAAATCCAATGAGTGACCAACTGTCAACATCTGCAGGCATGAGGCTTTTTACCAAGCTTCCCTTTATGTGTCTCTGCTTTTTAAAGTTAGGCTTTTGTGTAATGGCTTTCTTTAAAGTTGACATTTCCTAAAACTAATATCAGGGCTGTCACTGTAGATCAGGAGTTCCTGAAGTTTTGACCCACATACCCAAATGAGAAAACTGATACCAAACTGAGAGTCAAGCAGAAAATTACACTGAGTTTAGGAAATAGCTCAGCATGGCTGAAGTAGAGTGCTTTTCTACTGGTTACTCCCTCATTAGCAGTATGTAGTGCATATCTAAAAAAGAGAGGGATTTGGCCATGTAAATAGAGCAGATTCAGGTAATTTGGGACAATTTTATGTAGATTATATTATTTTCTTTTAATTAAATGGCATGATAATATTGTAAACTGTGAGGAACGGTTAGGTACTTATGGTGATCTTTTTGTACTACCAGCACATGCCTAGTTAGCTGATGCTTCCTAAATGAGCAAAAGAACATTTTGCTAATTAAAAAGAATAACATAATGGCTTTGTCATTCAGGACGTCTAATGTCTAATATTACCAGAAATACTATACCATTTTTCCCTGAACCCTCCCTGTATGTGTATCGCTGTTGTCAGAATAAAACCTTATGTATCCATTTTTGTTTTGATATTTTTACAGAATTTGAAAATGCCAAATCTCTTTATATTGTGTCAAAAATTCATGAGGAATGGAACCACCAGAAATGCTCCAGAACTGCTCGTCATTAAATCCTATTATGTTAATGTACATTAAAATTTAAAAAAGAACATTGTTTTCTTCATCTGTGAAGTTACTATTTTAAATATATGAGGTTTTACTCAGACAGCGATGATATATTTTGTGTGGATGTTTTGTTTTACAAATAAAAAACGTACAAGCGGTGTTGCATTTACCTTGTTGGTGGGATATCTGTGCCATCAGGTCTTCCTCCCTTCTCCCTTTACTTCGTATTTGCCGTCAACCATATGATCTTCATTGTTTCACATCTTTTGATCAGTTAGATGCGTAATGTGGGAATATATATTACATATACTGACAGAGACATGCCCTGCATAAGCATATTTGTACTTTCAGACAGCTTAAAAAAGGAATTTGATTCAACACACTGAAACCGTTACATGAGGAGCCATGCACTTTTTCATTAAATACTCTGTGAACATGTGAGAGGCGAAGGGAAGCGACAGGGAGGTTATAATTTTTCTTTTTGCCAGTACAACTTAAAAACACAGACAGTGTGTTCTACTTAATAGTCTTCAGCTCACAAAGCAATTGAAGCTCTACAGTAGTCCTGTGGTTCTGAAGGTACGGTCAAAAAGCAGTGTGGGAGTTTCAGGCACTGTTTCAGCTCAAAGCACCGCGCTTGAAAAAACCTGCTGATTAATGGCATCTGCAACACATAAAATTTTAAGCAACATAGTGGAGTTGTGAAAGACGGCATTCACTACGCGTTCATGCTCAAGCACATGTACTGATAAAGTACACACATGAAGTGACCCAGCACAAACATGTCTGTAACCCATATTTACATTGCTGTAGATTGTTAGTAATTGAGTGATCTACTGATAATAAATTGAGTAATCAATAAAGGCCAGAAAATTTAAAAAGATCCTTGCAAAGTTTTCCAGAAATGTGAAAGTACTTTATGGAAAAAAGATAAACTGGAAAACCTATGGAAACATAATTTAATTAATTTATTGTATTAATGAATTAACTAATACAAAAGAAATTTGCTTTTAACACATTTTTAATAGAGTAATCGACTTTAATCAAGTAATCTTGAAAGCCCTAACTGATATTGAGTGCAGTTAGGCCCTGGAGCCCTGATGTAGGTGCCCTGGTTACCCAGTCACTCACACAAACAAACTCGACCCCTTACTGTGACCGATCAATACTTTCAGTACAACTCCCTTTAGTGCTGGAGTGCTACAGAGGACAGCAGAGGGAGAGTGAAATAGAGACCCTCTGTGTTCAAGCTCAATGCGCTCCCTTTATCACAAGGAGAGTGGGAGTCAGCAGGGGTTTGAACTTCAGTAATTGCTTATCAGAGCAGGGGCACGGGAGAGAGAGTGAAACTCCCTAGCGTAATTAAGCGTATTGAGACGAGACGCTATGGCATATTTTAGCTTCTCAGTGCTTTGATCATTCTGTCCATGTTAATAATCTGTGCTATATAGAAAGAGATGGCGTGAGAGGGAGAGAGAGCAAAATATTTCAGTGGAAGGAGAGTGTGAGGAGGATAGCCCCAGGGTTCAGCTTTTTTCTGTTAGATATTCACTGTGTGGCCTGTACAGCACAGCACGGTGTGGTTAGACATTCAGTGTGCCCTCTCTCCACACACACAGTCAGACATGATCAATAACAGCGTCTGTCTGGGTTGAGAGAGGAAGGGAAGGAGTAAGAGAGGGCACTCTTTCATTAAAATTAGTGTGCCACCCACTAACCCTCTGGATGAGAAAGGAAAGAATTGGAATTGGACAACTGAGATATTTTTTAAAAATGCATATAAGCGATTTAGTCTAAAAAGCTTGAGATATATTGTCTAATATGCAGAGCAGCATAGATCGTTGATTTCTCTCCATCTTACTGGTGTGTTTGACTAAAGCAGGACTTGCTGATTAGCTCATTCTGTGCATATTACCTAGAAGCAGCTTCAGAGGGAGATGAGAGAGGAGCACATAGCAAGTGCAAAGCAGTGCAAGGAGGGTTGGTCCTGATAATGATGTGTCTTGAGACTGTTCGAGGGAGAAATAACTGTTTTAATGATGTCACTGTCTCTCTTTCTTGAAAAAGAAAAAATGTGGGGAAGAGAAGAACACTGGGAAATGAGAGCGTCTTTCAGAATGTGTTGCCTAACCTAGGTGACATGTCTGTTTTTGTGTTTTTAGAGACTAGGGAAACTTAACTGTAACCCGGTTTTCAGTGTTTTGATCCTCCTTTACTGACTCAAGCACAGTGGTTCTCTTTTTGACCATAATTTTTTTAATGCATGACTTCTGTATTCTGACAGCCATAGATCTGTACAATATATCTAAAATAGTTTATGTTCAATGGGAGGTGAAATAGTAAACTGATAGGGGAATTCTGCAATTTTTTCACAGTGCTGCATAATTCAATAATTAAGTGTTTTAATGTGAATTGCTCCGTTCTAGAGAAACTTACTGAATCACAGATTGCGTTTACATGCACTTAATAATCCGATAACTGCAGAAAATGTGATTTTGTCAGTAATCTCATCAATGAGTTTACATGCACTTGGGTAATTAGATAATGGGGAAACTCCGCAGAAATCCGATTATGATCGGATTATTGAGTGCTTGTAAACGCACTCACAGTAGTTCACAACAGTGGTCATGTGAACCAGATGTGTTAAGTGTTAAGTTGAAGTGGTTGTGAATGTGGTGCCTGGTGCCTGAGACAATATTTAACAGTAGTTTTGCGATAAGGTTTTGGTCTAAAACAGACATTGCGACCCCTCATTTTATCACCACCATTGTAAAGAAAATCAGTAAGTTTCTCTACAATCAATATGCTTCTCTACACCATTTTACATCACACCACTTTGTTATTTTGTGTACATCTCAACAACTGGATTGAATTAATTTGCATTTAAACATGGCAGAGCTCTTGTAATTATCTGCTAAGTCATACAAAAACTGTTCACTAGCAGTACAACTTCTAGCTTGCTACCTGGCTAACATGTACTCTGTTAAACCATTGCAAAAACATTGTACAATCCTACAAACATTACTATAACTTAGATAACAGTGCCTTTGTACACATAAAATAATAATAGGTATTTTGTAAGGATTTATAAATGACATGTAACATTAGATCATCATTTGAAAATCACTGCAGTCACTGTCTGACAGTTACTATCTTAGTTTGATAGAGCATCTGTCACACTGTGTGTCCTTGTTCTCTATAGGAATGGTAAATGATGCTGGAGCAAGGAGGAGTGTGGTACTTGCACACTGAAAAGACAGTCAAATTTGATTTTTAAAGATTATTTTATGTGATTAGATTGTCACATTAAAAGTCATCTAACCAGTTGCGTAACCTGTGGCTCCCACTCTGCTGATGCTGTTGTGCTTTTCTCCATGTATGTGTGTCCTACAATTTGCCTTAAGATGGATTATTTTTTAAGCAGCTGATTAACTGCTTGTGTGTGTGTTTCAGGTGCTGGGGAAGGACCACCCTGATGTGGCAAAACAGCTCAATAACCTGGCCTTGCTGTGTCAGAACCAGGGCAAGTATGAGGAGGTGGAGTATTACTACCAGAGAGCCCTTGAAATCTACCAGACCAAACTGGGTCCTGATGACCCTAATGTGGCCAAAACCAAAAACAATCTGGTACGTGCCTCCTGTTTTTTGCTCTTTGTATAAATTATTGTAGCTCATTGAGACAGCTGTCCATGATACATAGTCTGCCGATGTTCGACTGTTAGGCCGTAAGTGTACACACAGTCACATGCATCATTATACTTCATTAAGAAGGGAGAGTAAAACACTAGTGTAGCCAGCCCCAGCGTCATCTAACCCATCACTTCACAGCAAAGCACGCATAGAGCAGACCCATTTACACACAGTGTTATGTTTTCAGCACAGTTGTTGTATGCTTTTAGACTAACAGGACTCAGTTTGTCCCTGCAGCAGCTGGACTGTCTGTCAGAGTGTAATTGCTTTCAGAAGAAATGTTTAAGCTTGTCTCCTGGGAAATGTTAATTATCATCACATCTTGGACAACTGTCCATAACCATTATCCGTTTTGCTTTTTTAATCTTTTTATGTAATATCCCTCTCACCATTCACAGGAAATCATTCTCTTTTTCTCTTTTTCTCTCTCTTTATCAGGCCTCATGTTATTTGAAGCAGGGGAAGTTTAAGCTAGCAGAGACTCTGTATAAGGAGATCCTCACACGAGCTCATGAGAGAGAGTTTGGTTCTGTGGACGGTAGGTATATTGGATTCTGTCTAATCCTTTCCTTTAACAGTGCTGCTGTTAGTTTAAATCATCCTCCTGGTGATTGTACAATTGCCTGGATTCAGAGCATTACTAAACTGGATTAAGCGTTCTCCTATAAGGGAGGCTCCTGAGTGGTGCAACACTAGTAACGCTGCTTATAAAGTAGAGAGATGCCTTGCTGGTTGGAGAGAATCTGAGCTGTGGGCTGTTTTTAAAGGGGGCTGTACTGATTCAGGTTGATGTGTGCAGAAAATCGAGTGTTTAGGACTCTCCATTGAGACACTGTCCATTGAGATCTACATTGTGACACTTGACTTGAAACAATCAGAAAATCTGCAGCCATCACCCTTACATCATGGTACTGTCATCTGGTATGAGAATCGGAGGCTAGAAAATTAGAACTACAGTTATAGTTCTTCAGTCCTGTAGTTCTTTTCCACCTCTTTGAGAGACCGCTGTAACCAATAAAAAACACAATTAATGAATTAATTGTCATTGTGATCATTTTATACATCCAAGTCTAATTTGGCTACTTTGCTGTCCTACTTGCTAGATATTTTAGCTTAACACTGCTTGTGCTGATGTGAAGTAATAGTGTGCTTTTTTGTGCTCACACACCCACAAAAATGTGTACAATTACACAGAACCATGTGTTGAATCAAACAAAGCTTTTATTTATGTCGTGTGAAAATATGAGAAAAAAGTTGTGTTCTGTATCAAATGTCTGGAAGCTACCATAAATGCTAATACCTTTAGTGTTAGATTCCTCACTAGCTTACCTTCTGAACTTTGAGCAATCAAATCCAAAGTAATGATATTTAAAGTAGCAATAATATACATAATATCATAGCTTTAGTGTGGTTATTGGTCATGTAATAATGCTTGGTGACTTCATATTTACCTGAAAGACTAAAAACTAGCTAAATTGTTGTTGGCTTTAGTTGCTAGCGTTATCAAAGGCAGAGTACACCCTAAAGTACTATTAGGTCCAGCTGGTACAAATTTTTACAGGTACCAAAAACGTAACACTAAAATGTGATGCTGGACCACTGGCCAGTGGAAAAAGCACACTGCCAGTTTTCTGGTGCCAGAGGTTTCGGTACTTAAAAATTCTATATATTGACGCATACTGTTAGTGGGAGTGGATCTGCTTTGCCATGTCCTGTTACTCTGCAGTGCTTATCTGTAACCTTTATAATGTGCTGTACCCTTTCTTAAAATATGCTTATTGGTTGCAGCAGTTGTAAATTCGCAAGACTGGTCGTCCTGCAGTACACCATGATCCATGTGGAAAAAATCATAGTGCAAACCATAACACACAGAGAGACAGAGGCATGGGAATGATTAATGTTTAGAGTTTAAGCAAACCGCTCATGTCTAAACTAAAAGGTCAGGCTTTTTATTCTAGTGGAGTCACTGATTCTACCAACGTCATCACTCACTCAGCCCTGGCCTTTAGAGCAAGACCGTCTAGGTGTTTGAAAACGAGGGGGGGGTGTGGAGGAGAAGAGGAGGGAGTGTGGTCTGGAATGTGTGTTTTTCTCATTTCCTGTGTTTGACTGTGCAGATGAGAACAAGCCCATCTGGATGCATGCAGAGGAGAGAGAGGAACAGAGCAAGGTAAGAAAAAAGTAAAACTTCACAGGTCATGTGGACATAAATGAAAAATTGACAAATATTTGTGGTGAACATTCTGGAAAGGATGGATTCTTGTACTAGCTGTTGGCTATATAAAAGGCTGATTAACCAGAGCTACAGATACAACTCCATTTTTCATGAGTGATGAGGGGAGGTATTCACTGACAAAAGTACAAGCAGAAGAGAGAAGCCTTGTATTTTATTTCTGAGAGGTTTAATGGATAAGAGAGCTTAAGTCCTAAATCTCAGATGTCAGAAGTACATGATGTGTCTGTTTGTACCTTAGGGTAGTTTATAAAATCTAAGCATTTTATTGAAACTTCTGCAAATCCCTTGAAGGTAAAGTTGATAGTACTTGCTAAACATATCCTAAGTTGTATTTTGTATTTCTTTCTTAATTTGTAGGTCTTATAGAGATAAATCTGAAACTTTGTCCATATGCATTGGTTCCCCTGAATCTCTGTGGCTGGGTGAGCATGGCTGTAAATAATTGTTCATTGTGTTTCAGGGCAAGCAGAAGGACGGATCTCCATTTGGAGAGTATGGTGGCTGGTACAAGGCTTGCAAAGTGGACAGGTCAGAATTATTTTCTTTGTTATACTTAGAGTTAAGGTTTCTGTTCTTAATAATAAAGACACATGGTACATTGGCTTGAATACATGTCATTTATTAATGTAAATATGTTACATCAAAATCCATAGCCACGTTAGCCAGTCCTATGTGTGGCAAAAGATGCTGTGAGCATGGCAATCATTTAAAATGTTCCCAATAAAAGAAAGTCAGGCTTTTATGCCATCTGACAGATTTACCATATGTGAATAATAAATGAAAAAAAAATAAATAAATAAGTAAAAATCTTGAAATGTTTAGCAACAGGAGTTTTTTTCTCTCCCTCACAGCCCCACAGTGACAACCACGCTGAAGAACCTGGGTGCTCTCTACAGGCGGCAAGGCAAATTCGAGGCTGCTGAAACTCTGGAAGAGGCTGCTATGCGCTCCCGAAAACAGGTTTGCAAGGGCGGCACGTTGACTGTGAAATGAAAGCCGTTTCTTACTGATTTGACGTGACATTTGGCATTTTATAACGCAGAAATTTTAACTGAGCTGGATATTTTATTTAATTTTACCATTGGATAGTCTTGACATACGCTATATGGCAAAAAGTATGTGAACACCTGAACATCACATCCATATTCTCAAAAACCCATTGTCCACTAAAACTTTGAACATTAATATCGGAGCTGGTCTCATCTTTACTGCTATAACATCTGCCATTCTTCACTGGAACTAAGGGGCCCAAAACGTGAAAAAGTGTCTGGGATCATTATTCCTCTACCACCAAACTTTACAGTTGGCACCATGCATTCGAGTGGGTAGCGTTCTCCTGCCATCGACCAGACCCAGTTTGTCCTTTTGACTGCCAGATGGTGAAGTGTGATTCACCACTCCAGAGGTGTGCTTTACACCATTCCAGTCGACGCTTAGCATTGCACATGGTGTTCCTAGGCTCGTGTGAAGCTGGTCACCATGAGAACCCAATCCATGAAGTTCCTGATGATGACATTAGCTGTGTCCGAAATCAAAGGCAAATGTCTTGTTGCCTAAACTCTTGCTGCTCCTAGATGTTGTTTCCACTTCACAAGAGCAGCACTAACAGTTGACTGGGGCAACTTTAGCATGGAAGAATTTGATGATTTGAATTCGATTTGTTGTAAGGCATCCCGTGACAGTTTCAATTTGAAAAGTCACTGAGATGTTCAGTACGACCCATTCTGCCACCAGTGTTTGTCTGTGAAGAAGATGCATGACTGTGTCCTTGATTATATGCACCTGTTAGCAATGAGTGTGACTGAAATAGCCAAACACAGTAATTAGAAGGGTTGTCCATGTACTTTTGGCCCCTGGTTCCTATGTTTTAGAAAATTTCATTAAATATTTCACAACCACATTGGCTTAATTATTCCATATTCTTGTGTTTAATCACCTTCTCTTATTAGAGAATTCATTTCACTCAAATGCACATGCACACCTTTTGCAGGGTCTGGACACAGCCCATAAGCAGCGTGTGGCAGAGGTGCTGGGGGATCCAGAGGCTCGGGAGAAACAGCGCAGCAGAGAGAGCCTGACCTCTGACACGGTGAAGTACGAGAGCGGCCCTGATGGAGGAGAGGAAGTGAGTATGAGCGTTGAGTGGAATGGGGTAAGTACAGCACACACTGCCCACCCACACATACACTTGCACAAACATGTCATTCAAGGAAGAAGGTGCACAATAAGGAATCAGGTTTAAATTGAGAGTAAGATATGAGGGATCAAGAAGGTGAAACCCACAAATGTGTACTTGAAAGAAATCACAGAGAGTACTTTGCTTTGTTTAGGCTGGGAAACCTGTTCTTCATGGTTTGTCAGTAAGTTGTCACATAGATTAGTTGGCAGCGTTTTCTGTTTAATCACACATGCCAAATTAATTGTGGTTTACTTTCTAATAGGACTACAGTTCATTCTGTAGAAGCACTTAAATAAGCTTATATAAGTGTCTAAATCTCTTGCAAATTTACAAAATGGGATTCAGCTAATGAATTCACTCATCTACATAGAGAATATTGATTTTTCTCATGCTGTCTCATGCTGCTGCCTTGTCCAGTGAGAACAATTTCAGTGCTCACATTTTAGACATGCGACAGTACTGTTGCATTATTCATATCTAGAACATACATCATTAGATTTGACCTAGTGAATGAGTAAATACCCTTGTGTGACTCATCAGTTCATTTTAGTGGTATTAGTTGTAGTGACTGGAAGTTATACATAATGCAGAAGTCTACACCATAGGACAGATTTGCTGGAGTAGTTGGAACAGATTAAACTGGTCATATGTTAAATGTCTTCCACAGGGCTGCTGACAAATTCCTTACTCATTAACCTTTGACAGTATTGGACAAGCTAAAAATGAGGCATATGCTACTGGAGTTGGTCCTGGATATAATATGATGTTAATGCTGATTGAGTGTCTGATTTGTTATAGTGCTCTATTATGATCTGTCCAGTAACCCTGCTAGTCTTGACTTAACCTGAACTTAACCATAGTGATTTCTCCTCTTAATGATTCTTCTGTCATCACGTATTTGCATCTCATATTCAGTCTTGCTTAAGGAAATATTTGCTCATAATTTACAGTACTGTGCAAAAATCTTTGGCATGTGAAAAATTGATAAGTAAAGCTATTTATCTGGTTGGTAAGCATAAACATACAAATTATACATTATGATTTTACGTGGCAGCGTGTTAGCTTAACCGATCAGTGTTTATGGGGCTGATACTGATCGCCGTCAGCCGATAGCTGATACTGATACTAAAGGATGGGGCTGGATGCCACATTTAAAGGCACAGTAAGCAATTCTGGAGAACAAATAATAAATACACCCCTCCCTCCCTTCAGTGCTCCTTTAGAAGCTCTGCCCCCGAATTCGTGGACGCACATTGTCAAGGCGAACACTTTTTTAGCTGTTTTTGGCCATAAAACACTTCACAAATGTTGTACAGACAAATACTATGATAAAACATTAGAGCGAACAGCAACACAGCAAGTAATGTAACTTACATTAGCTAGTATGTAATAATATACTATATGATAAAATATGTAATAATATACTTCAGGAAAAATGTTTTTCATTAGTGAAACATATGCTGTAGTTGGCTTCCTATTTGCCAGTTCTAGTATGAAATTTCCCATTTCACCTTAAATGGTGCAGCAGTTACATTCTGGTACCTCAGGCAAAATATGGCTCATGTGTTTTTCATCACTGACCAGCTCTCAGGATCAGCTAAAACTTAGATAAATATCAGCTGTTCACTGATACACAGAGACTGAAGGATCGATTGGCTAAGCTTAACAGTTTCCAAATCTCTCCTCAAGGAAGTCCAGTATTTTTAGTTCTTACCCAATACCTATTTTATCTAAACAATCCTTCATTAAATTAAATTAGGTGCTGCTGATGGAATTTAACAAATCCATGGAACGACTGGAGTTCACCAAAAGGCTGGAACCAAAACTGAGTTCTTTTAACTGTATTCCTCTAACCAAGACATTAATAACTACATTAATGTTTAGTTGTGTTTATTCTAATGTTTGACTTTGCACCCTATATTCCTCTGTTTGCTGAGTTTAAGTTGAAGTGTTAAGTTCATTGAGAACTGACCCTTTTTTTCGCAATTAACAGTTGACAGTCAAGCACTGTTACTGCCAAGATAAATTGTTTTTATTCATTTTTCTGTCTTCCAAGGACTTGCACAGTACTATATGGAAAATATGTGCTTATTTAATAGAAATGTAGAGTAAATATGTTTGGGGGAAAAAAACAAATGCTTTGTTTATGTGTGTGATCAAAAGCTGTGATCTAACATCACTCAAGAAGAAAGCTGCTAAGCAAGACAAATTATGTGGGCCGTGTCAATGTGCAGCAGTCAACTGGTCACAACTGCACATGACATTGCACTTACCCTGAAACAGTAAAATGCCACACTGTCGACTAACCCTTTTCTTGAAAGAATCTGATCATGTTTTCCTGTAGAGCTGAGTTTTAGTTGCTGTTTTGACCCTCACACCTCTGCTGTAGTCTCTCTGCAATTCTGGATCAAACTCTCCTGCTCCCGTAGCAACAGTAGCCCTAGCAGCGAGACAACCAATCAGCATTGCCCTCCGCAAGAGCCTGCTCTCAGCGCAGACTGGGGGGAGACTTTAGTCACATCCATCAGGCTGGTTAGACTGTGTCCTCATACACCCTCATTCTCTTGCTTGCTCTCTGTCTCTCTCTCTCTCTCTCTCTCACTCCTGCTCTCTTATAAGCAACCCTATCTCTTTCCTTCCTTGTTTGTCACTCACATTAATAAGCACAGGCTTAGTGCTATATTATGTACTACAAGACCTAAGAGAGTAAATGAATACATTATATGTTTCAGACAATGTGACATGTACAAGCATGTATGTCACATACATGCACACTGGGCTTACACAAACTCTCAACAGCTTATACTCAACAGGGACTCACACACATTCATGTACATGTCACACATAACGTGTTGGCGTGGGCTGTGTGCTCTGTACTCCTCTGGTGTGTGGTTTGCATCTGTGCTGTTTGTGCATGCTCTGATCTTCTGTGTGTGTATGTGTGCATGTGTTTGGGTATTCTGCCTGAAACTAAAAATGTGTATGGAAATACTCTTTCTATTTTTACCCTTCATCTATTATCTTACCACTTCCCATAGTAGTCAGTCTCTGTTTTGTTTGTGCTGCTCTGCTTTTCTGTATCCCTCTGATTTGTTAACAGGTGTTTTTCTGACTGACCTTGGTGGCTCCATGTGTGCTGCTGTCTGGTCAGGCTAGAAACTGAGATGTAGCTGCAGAGTGACTTTTATCACCTAGTGAGGCCCTTTCAAAGAATTTGTTCAACCTTCTGTTGCGCAGTGTTGCCTCAGGGTAACAAATCCATTTTCCCCACTTTACAAGGACGTGATACATATTTAATCACAATGAAAGAGTTGATGAAGGGAAAAATTTGAATAAACCAAGAAAGATTTTGGTCACACTATCTCCTGGTGATGGTCATTTTAAATCTCATTTTGGCATGGTGCAGCTTGTGGATGACACACATTTCTTCTCCAGATAGTTCCCCTAGAAAAGCAATTTCTCATCCATCTCTTGGAGAAAAAGATTTTTTTTCATACTTTCAGAAGTTCCTTAAATATGTATGTTGCCTAGAGGCAACTTTGTGCAACAGATGGTTATAGTGTATTGCAAGGGAAGTGTTACTTATGTGGTTACCTATGTACTTGAGGGACCAGTACAGTTATCATTTAGTTTTTGTAGTTTTTTAGAATTTAGAATTTTTTATTTCTAATTATTTTTCTTACTAATCTCACTTGTTTAGTATTAATGTATATGTAGTATTTGTGGCTAGAAGTACATAACAGTCAATTCGTCATGGCATACTAGTATCCTTAGTTTTGTTTAGGAAATGAATTTCAAGACTTTTATGTTTTAGCATAGTTTGAAGTGTTATTTGTAGTTTTGAATGATGGTTTTGTGTGCAAGAAAGAATGTTGTATATTGGTACAACATTTTTTTTTTTTAAATAACATGATTTTATTTGCAAAAACTATAATTCCTACAGAAGATTATTATTGATCATTTAAAAAGTTCTTTTCAATTGAAAAGTCATTCATTCAATTACCAAAACATAAAAAAGAACACCTTCAGTTGTCATGTTTACTGTGTGATGCAATGAAGATTAGGCTTGATGCTGTGTATTGCTCTGTTAGCTGGCTGGTTCCTTCCTTGTTGTTTATTTTGCTGATAGCATTCTTTTAAGTTGGCTTGGTGGATCACATAATTCACATAAACAAGTTCTTTATGAGCATTTTCTTTGTTCTCAGTTTAGTTACAGTTTGATGTTCTTTTTAAGGCTGACCCTTGTGAGTAGATAGAGCTCTGTATGGCAGTGATGCTGCACATCTGTTGTCTACAGTTTACTTCCACAGCTGGGTAAACTGTTGGGCCTGGTGCTAATTTTGATCTGACTTTGGGTCACTCTTCCTCTTCCCTCGTGTTTTCTGTGTTTTTGTCCACTCGTTGTCCATCTCTCTCCCTACTAATGTGACATCTTTTTTGTTTCTTCTGCTCTGCAACCTCTTTCTCTCTCTCACACTCTCGTGTCTATCTCTACTCTTTTATTCTCTTTCTCTCCCACCCTCTATCTTGTGTGGCTGGCAGGTGTAACTCCAGATGCCTTGTTGTGGTTGTAGAACCTATCTTCTGCATGATGGATGCTCGCCTCGCCTCGCCTCCCTCTCCAGCTTTGCCGTTTTCCGTCTGCTCTCTCCGACTGGTTCCTTTCTTCCTCCTCCTGCTCCTCCTCCTTTGGGCACAAGCAGGCCAAAGCAGGCTCAAATGGGCTAACGCAAGGCTTATGCGGGCCAGTCCTGGCTTTTCCTGTTTGCCGGAGTTGACCCAAGTGTCCCACAGCACTGTATAACTGTATAATTATTGTATTTATATCTTTAATCCTGTCACTGGAGGAATCTTTTCTTATCTGTCTATCTGTGTGTCTGTCTGTTAATCTGATGTCCAACCTGTCACATTCACTTCTCTGTCACTAACTGAATTGTACAGCTGTGTCGAAGGCACCTTCAGTGTAGTGCTCTGGTTCCACAGGTCTCACTCATACATCCTTTTGTAACTTTCTGTATCATTTTTTCTCCCTCTCCCGCATTCTGACTGTGTTTGCCTGCCACCATAATAGGTTTTCAGCTCTAAGGGTTTGTGGCAGTGGCAGGAATTAGGCACTAGAGCCCGATCAGTATATTACTTGGCTGGTAATGTAGGCCGATATTGATGACCCATGGTTGTATTGGTATCTGGGGGGGGAAACTTACCAATAATGTGCCTGTGGTTTAGCTTTTTTTTTTTTGTTGTTTTTTGTTTTTTTTTGCATGCACCATCTCTGGAATTGTGATCTTTGGGCAATAAGGTGAAACCTTGGACAGCTGTGCTACTAGATAGTCCAATATAAGGAATTTGCTCTTGAGCTTTTTAACAGCATTACAGGCTGAACTGGTAGATATGGGCACAATACATCTTCATAGTTACAATAACAAAAGCATGTAAAATACATTCAGTAGCACATTATAACACCCACAAAAATTGGAAATGAAGAGAACTGATAAAAAATAAAAATGAAGTAGTTAACAGAAAGCAAAACTACAAAGATTTCCAGGTTGCCCTGCCCCCAGTGCTATTCATATCAATGTAACAGGGATAATTTCTGCTGTAAGAGTTAAAGAAACATGACCATGACATAATCACAATTCACAATTCACAGTTGACAAATGAGTAAAGCATAACTAAGTTTAACTAAAACTGTTGAATTACATGTAAATGTAAAATGTATCAGCCAATATAACTGGTTATCAGAATTTTAAATTGGTATCATATTGGTCAGAAATATGTAGTTTTTCTCCCACTGGAGTATTTGAGTGAGATCTGTGACACCATGTACAGATGTTTGTGTTTACTCAGTGTGTCAGCCATGCAGTAAAGCTCAGTTTCTATCAGGAGCAATTTGAGTCATGTCTCTGCACGCTCCTATCTCTTAAGTGACTCGCTGTAACTGTGTTTTGCCACAACTTTCTGTACAGTAGCATGATTGTACTTTTGAGCTGCTGTCTAAACTTGGTGTGTAATAATGTTATTATGCTCCACTCCTCCTTTCTTCATTTTATGTCATACTGATCATTAATGTGAGGCCACTGTGTAGATCACATAGCAAAAGCAGGAAAAGAATTATAATGGGCAATGAGTAGAAAGAGAATGAGATGGAATGAATAAGGGCATGATTGTGGAGTCTAAGGCTCCTCTTTTCTTTCTTTTACTAATCTGCTATCTGGTGTTGCTGCATCTTGTGTCTTTCTTAACATCTAATAAAACTTACTCTGTGCTTACCATAGCCTCTGCCTATTTCCTCATTCCCTCTCTTATTTCCTTGTCTGTGAGTGCATGTGTGTGTGCTTGAGCTCCATTTCACCACTTTTTGCTATATGAGAGGCTTTACATGTAGATTGTGCATATATGTTTGTAATTTCTGGTTACTTTGGAGGTGGTGGTCGAGATTATCATTTCATATCGGTCTTCCATCTCCCTCGACCTTGTCTTTCCTTCCCTGCACGTCTTTGGTCTTTTCCTCTGCACCTCCACGCCTCGCTGAGCTATCAGGATGAGGAGCTGGGCTCAGGGCTCACAGCAGAGGAGACTGCAGCAGAGCCAAGAGGGGTAATCCAAACAGGAACAGTGGTACTGAATGCCAAAAAACAGAATATTCTCAAAAAAATTGCCAGATCTCTTAAGTATGGCAACAAAAAGCAAGACGAAATATGAAACTGATGAAACTGACGTATAACACTCAAGTATATATAATTTTTTTGGTTCGCAGTGATCACATTATTGCTCCAGCGCAGTATAAAATAAAGCCCTGTTATTGTGAAATGGAACATCTGCTGTCTAGTTCAAGTTCTAATTGCAACCTGAGAACTGAAATGCAAATAAGGCTGCATATCTGCACTATGCATGTAAACAGATCTAATTCATGCTTCCTGACTGGTGTGATCTGAGTGAAACATGCAACCACTATTCTGAATATAACCAAATGATCTCATTTTATTCAAATTAATAACAGTAGCATTGTATCATTAGCACTGCATCATTAAGCTATTGATTGAAGAAGGATTAACGATTTAAGCAGCACAGTGTAACTGCTTGAGAGGATGTGGCTGAACGTGGTTGTGTGCTTGAGAGTGCACTTACACACACCCATTTGTGAAAAAGGTGAACATGTATTTGTGTGTAACACTGAAGTGTCTGTGTCTGCAGGATGGCTCAGGCTCATTGAAGCGCAGCGGTTCCTTCAGTAAACTCCGGGCCTCAATCCGCCGCAGTAGCGAGAAACTCGTCCGTAAACTCAAAGGAGGCAGCTCACGAGAAAATGAACCCAAGAACCCCTGGGTAACTATCACCACTTCCCACTTCCCTCACAGACTATTCCCCTCCCAACATCCCAACCTATCCAGCTGTGGACCAGGCCTTCGGTAGGACACCTAAGCGCTCACACACTGAAACACAAACACTGACAGGGCTGGGGCGTTGGGGTGAAAAGACCCTCTCAAGCTTAAACCTCAAAGAGGAGATTGTATGTGGTGAATGTGCTGCAATTTCATACTTGACTTTAAGGCAGAAGGGAATGTAAATATGTGCTGGGGAATATCAAAGGGACATGGATAGGGAAGTAAACCGCAGCAGGGCAGTGCTGCAAGATTGTAATAGAGCAAAATACAGTGGAAGTGAATGTAAATTCTCAGAGTAGAGAATTGGGTACATGGAGGAGATCAAATAAAGTTTTGAGAATACAGAGTGGTGGGAGTTTTGTGGGGTCAGGGAGAAAATGCTGAAGAAAGTAATCTCAGAAAGACTTTGGAATGAACATGAATATGAATAAAGTGGGGGAGGAATGCAGAATAAGTGCCTCTCAGGGGCCTTAATTATCCATGTGACTCCATTGGAACGTTTTTTTTTTTCAACAACATACTGCACCTATCCCTTCCGAAGTGGAGATGTACGCTCAGTGGCACAGACTTTGTATTGTAGATTAGGTGAGAGCTGTATGTTTATCTGGAGCAACGAACAAACGGCAACCCTTTACGGAACTGGAACATTACAAAACTGTCCGAAAGGGAAGCAAACAAAACTTTTCGAAACGCTTATATATGCAATCTCTCTTTCTGTTTGTATCTTTGTTTTTCTTTCTCTCTCTGTCCCCCTCCTTCTCTCTTCTTAACCCTCATAAGGGATGAAGGGGTTGACTTGCTTGATTAACTTGACTCTACTTTGCACAAATACGGGCCTGCATAACCCTGATGTATACAGAAAACAATGTGTTTCTAATGCATTGCTGATGCATTCCATTGTAGACCAGGCACCTGGCAGCCTGTCTCATGTGTCTGTTATTTCAGTCACCCATTGAGGTTGTAACATGATTTGCCAAATGTCACTAACTTGATTCTGCTGTCAGCCTTTCATCCTGTAACATACTGATGTTTTTTTTTTTATTTATTAAACTCAAAAAGGAAACAGCAGTTGCATTTTTTGCTAGGTCACCATGCAGCCTTCACTTACATAATGACATGTAGGTATCAATGTGTGCAAATTGTCTATACTGTCCTGTATGGTTACTTAGGAAAAAACTGTTTCCTTTTTAAGTTTTTTCTGCACGGCCTGTTTCAGCACGTGTTGTTAAATTCCCTTTTTATGTTCTGTTCTAATTTATTGTCTGCCTCTTTATTTTTAAATAAATGTGTTTTAAAGTTTTATTTTTTATTTTAACTTTAAATCTTTTATGATTTGCCTCAGTGCTGTGTGACTTTTATTATGTGTCTTGAATTTGTCTGCATGGGCTTCTTTTGTGTGAATATTTTATTTTCATTTCTCTCTGCTGTTATAAAGTTTAATTGAATAAACTTTTCAGTGTAAAGTTGCTGTCTACAGCATGCCTGCTTACTCCATTTTCTCACTCAGACTTTCTTACTCTCAGTTCCATGTTTTATGCTTGAATTGTCTCTTTATCTTCCCCTCCATTCTTTTTCTCCTCTGTCAAATCTTGTTACATCTCTTCATTCCTCTTGTATATTTCCTCTCTCTGTCGTGCTGTCGTTTTGTTTCACCTTTTGTCTCTTTTGAATTCTGTCCCCCCGCCCCACCCACCCCGCTCTGTCTGTCATTTCAGCTTCTATTCAGACACTGTTGTGTGTTTCTGATCTTGTCTGTATCTCATTATGAAAGACAGTGCAACAGTGGATACTCTATTACACTAGTTAGGCCAGAGGGTCTACAACATCAGTGTACTGAAGGACTCTGTGTAGCATAGCATAGCATAACAGTTTTTTTTAAGAGGGGGCTGTCAAGCAGTGTATTCAGTGAAGTTTGAGATCCCAGAGAAGTTGGGCGGAGTGTCCATTGTCAAACATCCTCTAACAAAAAATAAAAGTAACACTCATTAGCATCACTTCTACGTACAGTCGTATGTAAAATTTTGAGCGCTTGTGGTGAAATAACATGTTTTTTAATTTTCTAAGTGAAAATAAGTAACACAGAAAATAAGTAATCATCCACAGAGAATACACTTCTGCACATTTTAATGCACATTTACTGTTTATTTCCTAAATTTAACATGTTAGAAAAACAAATAAAATATAAATGTGGTTTGTGCTAAAGTTTTGGTACATTTTACATTTGTTGTATTTTTTCCAGTATGTTAAACTAGAGTAAATTGTGCACTAAACTAAATAAATAGAAATTAAAAAATTAAAATGTCATATTCAAGTGTGTTCCCTGTAGAGGATGTGTGCTTAGATTTACTCAGCAAGTCAACAAAACCTAATTTGACTAGGGCGGTCAAACTGTTGCATACGACTGTGTATCACTGCATGTTTTTCATTGTGTCTAGCGTGGGTGGAGGGTTGGCTTCATGTTGTTTGGCACTAACCTGTGTGTGACTTTCATTAACTTGGTTAACAAACACAAAACCCCACACCACAGCCATCACCCTCCACACACCTTCCTCACCCTTACCCTTTGACCTGACTGACATGTGCTTGCATGTGGCTCTCTCGGACGCAGCATGAAGAGGGCCAGTTCACTGGGGGTTCTCAACGATCCGGACAAACCTGTGGGAGAACTCTTTAAAGTAAGGAAGTGTATATCTCTCTGTCTCCATCTCTCTCTCTCTTTTGTCCTCTCTTTCTCCTCTCTGAGATGTCCAAACCTTCACTCTCTCACTCTACCTCATGGAACAGGTTTTCCTCAGCTGCTGAGGAAGTTCCTTTTCTTGGCCATCTGTCTGCCACTCCTGTATTTATCTTCGTTCTGCTCTCCTCACGCTTTCAGGCCAGAACCCCCACACCCGGACAAAGTGCTCAGTGTCTTTGACCACTTATCGATTAATCATGTTTATGCGAATGGCACCACAGTCACAGACTAACAGGTCATGCTCAATTGTGTCCACTAATGTTCACTTTAACCCCGAACAACCTAAAGTTATGTGATGCTGATGACTGAATTCCTCATCACTTATTGATTTTGAGTGCTCTATTAATCACACTGGATGAATAACACTTTAAGGAAATGAAGGTCAAGAAGATTGGCTGCTAATCCATTGACGTTACCCAAAGCATTTTGGTCATCTTAAAATAAGGTCTATTTACTCTCCCTTCTCCAGCTTGAAATTTGCAAATGTTTTTTTAAAAATGTGTTTTTCCAAATGATTATTAAATTGACCAGAAATAACATCTCATCCTAACAAATACAGGCTATTATAGGCTTTTCTCATTCATACAGGACTTTGTATAGTGTTAAAATAACCACTAATGCACTTTAAATTTGTCATAATTCAGACAATTTGCAAATTATATGTAATAAATGCCTGGAGAGAATGCTGTGTTTTTGAAGACACATGAACTAACACTGGAATACTACGTGATCAACTGCATTTGTGGTACACGAGTCCATGCGTAGAACTGAATTTGTCTCTTTAGAAAGAGGTTTTGATCTATGGCTGTGGCTAGTCTAGTTGGACTAGTGTGTGCTTGTGTTGTCTCTGCAGGTACACCTCAGTCTCTCATTAATGAAATCAGTGAACTGTTCACACACAAAAAATTTGTGATCACCCTGGGTTATAAACGCCTTCTCTCCATTCTAGCCTAACTAAAAATATGGCTCCTTTAAAATAAATTGATGACTGTTTTAGAGTAGTTTTCATGCCTTGAATGATTAACTGTTGCCCTAAAAGCAAAGCATGCTAAAAAAAAAGAAGAAGACAAAATAGGTAAGGGAGTCTGCCTTTAGGAATCTTTTACTCACAGTTACTTTGCAGTAGATCAGGTTTCACCTGTTTGAACCTGTTGTCTCCATTCTCTCTCCACCTCTTCATCCTGAACAGGAGCGAAATAATCGTCTGAGGATGAGTCGGGACCTGAGTGCCAGTCACACTAATCTGGCGCATTGAAGGTCTACATGGGACGTCCTGAAGGAGAGGGTTACAGACAGGTGATGGAATTTGGGCAGCCTCTACAACCTTCTCTCCCAGCCTCAAAACCTTTCTTTAGACAGGACAGCTGACCCTTACCTTTACTTTCCAAATTCAGTGCACAAATGTAACACATACGAATATGTGCAACTAACAATCATGCATTCTCCACTCACTCCCAGCCTAATCAGAGCGAGCCAGAATTCAGCTGCAGGCAAAATGCCATCTTCCAAATTGAGTACCTGAAGTAAAATTGAACCCTGTCAGCACACTCTTCACGCTCAGGTTGGGGATTGACACATTCACTGCACTTTTGACCCAGTGATGTTGCTGGTTCTGCTTTTTTTTGTTCATTTTTCCTGTATGTGTTTTTAAATGTCACACATGTGAGCTATATATGTGTCTCTGAAGGATTTGGTAACTTGAGACTGTGTGATTTGGATATGTGCTTATAGGTATGGAAATAGTCTGTATGGCTTTTCCTTTTTTGGTTTGTTTTGTTTTCTACCCGATTTGGTTATGTAAAATAATGCCACTGACAACCCGAACATTTACATTTGGTAGTCTTTTCTGTAACATTAGAAGTCCAGCTTCATGAGAATTTTGTCCCGAAACAACTTTATCTCTAATTTATTTCCTTGATATATTGTGATATTATGAAGGTCTCTGTTTACATTTAGTAATGCACATTACTGCGTTAGGTTTTGCTTTTGATTTTGACGAGTGGTGGTTTTAGAAGTCATTGACTTAAGAAGCCTTAAATGGTTTTAGTACCAGTAAGAAGAATGTGGATCAAGGGTTTCTCAGGAGTGAAAGAGCAGAGTTTGGAGTACCAAGGAAAACTGCACTTGATTGATCTCATAGAATTATGTTATGGTCAGAAGCCTTTATCTGTTACAGCAGTAAGTTAATTTTTTACCTCAGTTTTATCTGTTACATTTTTTTAATATAAAATTATATTAAATTGACTTGGGTGAGTTGATGGACTGGCTCTGTTTAACTCATCTGACCGTGTGACTAGCTTCTCAGAATATCTGTCAGATAGATTTGTTTATGTTTGCAGATTGACAGTCGAGACGATCGTTAATTGTCTCTATTCATCAACTCAGCTTCATTGATCCACATGGGGTTAGAAATACTGTTACACTATATAAAAATGCACTGTAATGAAAATTATATCCTAAAAGTTTAAACGAACAGCAGGTTGCAAACAGCGTGCCTTGAGAGTGCCTTGATCAGGTTGCTGCTGAGGGATGTAGGGGTATGTACTGATCGGTATGTAAAATATTATGATTAAAAAATCTCTGTGATGCTTTTTTCTTTTTCCTGGTTTTCTAAGAATAAATAAGTGGGCAAAGTCAGAAAACCAAGTTTGACTCCAAATTTCTTTTATTCAATAATGTCTGTGAGAAATGTTTAAGTTCATTTAATGCAGGTTTCTTTTTTTTAATTGCATGTACCTTCTCTGCATTGGGCTGCATTATGACAAAGTGCAATATTGTAGCTGCTCTGTGTGTTGGTTCTGTTTCACCTTATATACACCACATCCTACTGACAAAAGCTGGTTTGCTTGGTGTCATTGTGATTAAATTTGTGATTAATCTGTCTGCATTTGTGTACACATGTGATGTATCCTGCCACTATTTTCCGCCGTTGCTGTATATGTGCATGTTAAACAAATGACTGAGTATCAACTGCTCGTGATTTAATTGCATTCACAGCATTTGAGGGTTAAGCAAAGATGCAATGAGAACATTTATATGTACCTGTTTTTCATTTTGGAGATAGCTTTCAACTGTTACTCTTAATTTACTTGCATTTTTCCAGGCATGAAATTGTTACTTTAGGTTTAAATTGAGAATATAAGACCTTTAATCCACAATGAAAAATTAAATCTCATACTTGGGGGCAGCTGGATGACCTGTGATATAAACCAACAGTTTATTTTTAGTGTATTGATGGAACATTTTTGTCTATCAGTTCTGTGTTTTACTGAGAGCACATGATACAGGATATCCTATCCTTTATGTGTGAATATGAATGCATATGTCCCTACATACATTTCCTGCAAACCCCCCTCCCACCTCTCAGGCCGCCTGCTATGTTCACTCGGCTCTTGCCGCCTTGTCTGTCCTGTTGTACAGATGTTTGGGTGTTGGGCAGTAGTAAAAATGTACATACTTAAATAAAGACAACAAAATGGGTTTTTAGTTGCATCAATCATTTTTGGACTGAACTGAACTCCAGGGACATACAAGGTGCTGGAATCCTCTTGTTTTTGTTAGGATTCTTCTTCCTTTATTTCTCCTTAGTGCATGTAGACTGTTATGATTTTTCATCTTCAATTGTGCAGAACAAACTGTAAGTCAGACACAGAACTTGTGGATAAGTAGTCCTCCCTCCTGCTACTCAGACAAGATAGAGGAGCCTGACTAGTTTAGAGTGGGTGCTGCGTCCTGCGTTCTATGCCGTAGAGTATATACCATCATATCATAGGAGGAAAAACGTAATCAAGTCAGTCAGATGTTGTGCCTCACCCCCCTCAATAATACCAAGATAATTAACTAGTCCACAATTACCTTTATTGTTATTATCCCATCTTGAGTGTGGTTATTTGAACTTCTTTGAAGGAACTATTTGTATTCAACAGACTGTCTAAAAATGTTGTGTTGTGTATATGGTGCGCTGATATGAGTGGATCAGACACAGCAGTGTTGTTGGATTTATTAAACACCTCAGTGTCACTGCTGGACTAAGAATACTCCACCAACCAAACATATGCAGCCAGCAGCATCCTGTGGGCAGCATCCTGTGACCACTGATGAAGGACCAGAAGATGACCAATACAAACTGTGCAGCAATAGATGAGCTACTGTCTCTGACTTTATATGTACAAGGTGGACGAACAAAGTAGGAATGTATGTCTGATCCACTCATACCAACGCAACACGCTAACACGGCACCACCCCGTCAATGTCACTGCAGGCTGAGACTGATCCACCATCCAATTAATACCTGCTCAGTGGGGGTCCTGACCATTGATGAACAGGGTTAAGGTGGGATTACTAATTTTACAAAGAATCAGATGGACTACAGTCTGTAATTGTACAACTACAGATTGCACAGGTATGGAAAGTGGAGTGCAGATGAAAGGTAGGTGAACCTAATAAAGTACTCACTGAGTGTATTAAGGTACTTTATACACACTGCACATCACAACTGTTGTTTCTCTCATTTTCAGGCTGAATGCTGAGGTAAATATTTACCCACAATCTCACTGGGATGTGTACAGGTTGCTCAAACTGCTTAAATTTGCCAGTTCTGTTATAACATTTTGTATAAATGCTGATGATTTATTCATAAATATTGTAATTAAAGCAACAGAAGGAGAAAGACAAACATCACAGGACAAGTAATCATGAAGGAAAAGAGTGAGAACATTCGCACTATGTACATCACTACTGTAGCATAGGAATGTGTTATACAGGGTGTCCCAAAAAATGGACATCATTTGAGATGTGAATATCTGAGTAACTACATGTCCGAGGCAAACGAAATTAAATAGGCTTCATGTTGAACGATACAAGATTTATTTATCAAAACTCGAACAAGAAATTCAGAGGGATGTAGATTTTATAACCGATTTCACAGAGCTTCACAAATGTAATATCTTCCGATACTGGTCCAGATCCCTTTGCCCTGCACAGACAGCCTTCCTCTTTGAATTTTTTGTGCCATGTCCAAATCTGCTTTCCAGTTGGTGCATTTTTATTGAATTTTCACGAAAATGCACGCTGCACACTCTTGTTTGACTGTGTTTGAGCATATTCTAACACACAAAATGCCTTTTCATTTCTAGTGAACGCCATTCTTCAACCTGAAAAAAACATTAAAAATTAAACTTGGTTAGTTTTTACACATTTTGTTAAAATTTGAGATCATTTGAGAGAGAATTGGCTACGTTATTAGACAACGAAATGATGTCAATTTCTTGGGACACCCTGTGTATGTGTAAGCAGCTACTTTGATTTATTTTATCAATTCTGTTTTCTATAGCCTAGAATTTGTGCATCATTTGTGCATCAAATAGCTATTCAGTTTACTAAACTGTTCAATAAATAGCCCACTGAAAAAGTCCTTTTCTCTACTCTTTTGTTCCTTATACTGATATGATTATTTATTTATTTACGATGAGTATACTACATCTGGTTTGACTGTTCTACAGAGGCCCATCAGTGTCCTTTAAGCAGAGCTGCAGGAGTTGTACAGTAATTCCACAGGAATTGTACAGTAATTTTGTGGGAATATTTCTGCAGAATTCCTACAGGTGTTTTTGTAAGGGTACATTTGAACACAATGAATATTCAGGGAGCATTATTGTTCAGTTTACACGGTTTGCTAATAGCATTTAGTTTCTGAAGAACATTTAATGTGATTTTCACGGACTCTGCTTCCCTCTGGTGGCTCGCTTGTTTTGGTTCATAGTCAACACTCGGCTTAGCAGAATGAGATGACAGGCGGTTGTAAACCAATATGCGAGTTCTCAGAAAGCTGATATATAGTTTTCAGAAATATTGTCCAGTTATTCAGTCACTTAAGCTTTTCTCACAATTGATATCAATTATCATTATACATCAGCGTACAGGTACGTCAGGATATCAGAATAAAAAATAAATAAATAAATGTGATGAAAATACAAGACAATACTATGTATTTTTAGTCATCCTCGTCATTTTGTGGATGCTCAACACTTTTCCCTGCTGTAAAAAAAAACAGCACAGACCAGCAAGAATTCCACGCTGGTCTAGTTTTGGTTTAGCTAGCCACCCTAGCATGGTCATGCTGGTTGACCAGCATAGCAGCATCCAAAACACAAAATATGCTGGTTTATGCTGGTTTTTCTAGCAGGGTTGTGTCTGTTCTGTTCTTTCTTTAATATCAATCAGTAGATCAAACTGGATCACACTGTTTAACACTATATGGGAAACTAAAGGTTACGCAGTTTTTCTGGGTTTTCATCCCTGCTAAGATAAAAGCTTCAAATAAAAAAAAAGATTATGGAACCATTCTACACATTCAACCACTGTGAGAAAACTGTCTCATTTTACGTCCTAATAATAATGATGTAATGACTGTAATGCCTTGAATTCATATTTCTAGGTTTTCACATGTCTAAGAACGCAGGGTACAGTTTTAAACAACTGAACAGGCCACTGATCATTCAGCTTAATCCATATATCTAATAGTCCCAGGTCCTATTAGACCAGTGACATTCTGTTTGTACCTAACTGTCAGCTAATTGGACAAGGATGGTAGCACCTCTGATTTTATTTATTTATCATAATTTGATAATTAAGTTGTAGACAAAGTCAATCGAAGTAGTTTGATGTGAAATGTGCCATGTCTATGTCGGAAGGCTATGGCAAAATATTCACTTTTTTCCATTTGAAACCATTTCTCTGTTGACTGGGCTTTATATTTTGGACAACAGACTCACTCACTGCCTCCACTCTACCGTCCTCTTTTTGCAGCGCTCCAGTTCCGTAAACACTAACAAAAAAACAAGAGACTCCATCGCGGTCGACTCTAGGAATGGTATTCTTCTCCAAAAGTTTGTTTGTTCTTGTGCCAACTGAGCTGCACTAGAAATGGCTTCCTGTGAGCTTTTCTCCCAAACATTCCAGATCTGTACAGTGGTCATTTGTTTGTGGGGAGACTTTCATTCCACTTTTCAGGTCTCCTGCCATTTACTTTGGATTCTTGTGAACATCTCTGACAAATTTTCTGGTAGTTCTATCTATTATTTTTCTTGTTTTTTGGCTCCTCATATTTCTTGCATGTCTAACTGGCTCCACTGTCAGTAATGTTATCCCATTTTGATACCTTTCATCTGCTGAAGGTCACTATTTTCTGTTTTAGGGCTTCTAAAAGCCGCTGTACCAAATCCATTGTAACTACAAATATCTCTTTAAATTTCCTCCCAGAGCAAAATGCTTGAAAGTCAGCTTGTTTCCTAATATTTTAGCTTGTTTGCCTTAAATAAGACGTTACAAGCAACATGTGTTGCTTATTGGCCACATTAATTAGAGATATCTGAAGAAATGAAACAGCTGGTCCTGGAGATCTAACTTTCTGCAGTTTTGTTCCAGTCAGATCTTTCCACACCTGCTCCACTAATTAGCTTCTGAAGTCTTTGATTGACTGGATCAGATGCATTAGTTTTAGGTAAAGGGAAAGGACCATGTAAGATGCAGGTTTGAACTAAACCCTGCAGGACAGTAGTTCAGAAGGAAGGCTGGTGACCACCGAACTTGAGAATTTCTAAGCATATGCAAACTTTTGAGTGTGCCATAAAGGATAATTGCTTACTCAGTCTTTACTACCTTGATCCAATTTTTACTACTTTAATCCAATACAGTAAGATGTTTTCAGCAAAGAAACACCTTTAAATAAACATGGAACACTAATTTGTAGATGGATTATGAAGGTATTTTTCAAAGGAATGCAAACTTCTGCATTCAGCTGTCTGTATATCATGACTCATGGTTCCTACATCACCACTGTAAAGAATTCTGATTAGGTAAGTTTCTCTACAGTGCAACTTTTCACAATTACCCACTCTGAATGACTTTGAAAAATCAGTGGACTATCCTTTTCTTTCTCTATTAAAACGTTTCCATCTAAATGGCTTCACTTTAAGTAAGAAGTAGGCCTTTGTGTTAAATGCACTGTTAGATATATTTTCTTTAAATATGCCCTTTTTAGTGGTGCCAAATGAAGCAACAGAGCTTGAAAACTAATTTTATTGATAATGATATGATAATCAACAGACACTACACTTACCATGCACAATGCCTTACAAAAAATAGGAAATGCTTTTTGTGTCAGACATGAAAATTGTAGATATGGTGCTGATGCAATATACAAATACATTTTACAGGTTTTCATTTATGCCAACTGTATAAAAGAAAAAGGAGAATGTAGTAGGTTGGATGACCTTTTCTGGGGACGGGTGGACCAACATGCTGAGCACAAGGCAGGAGGCTATAACTTTGACTGGGTCTTTCAGAGCTATGTATCCACTCCAGAGGTCAGAGCATAACCTTATCATTGCTAATAAGCACAGAATCTAAAACGTGTTTAACAGCACGCACAAACAGAAATAAACTTACATGACTTCTCAATATACATGTAATAAAAAATGTAAAACGTTTCAATAGAGTTCTCCATTTCAGGCAACCAAGAACAGTAAACATACATCATGCCACAGAGCTGAACATTACAGAGTCTAAAACATACTAGAAACATTCAAACACAAATGAAAGTTTCATTTGTCTTTGGTTAGATTTGAAATGTCGCTGTAACACTTTAGCTCGGGTTGGGGGGCTGCATACGCAACTTTATTTTTCAATTTATAGAACTGCAATTTTAACAATCAAGTTGAAGGACTATGCCTAAGAAAGGAAAAGTACATCACAATCAAAAAGACAATAAATAACCAGGTATAAAAGAAAACTGAGCATTAAACAACAAAGAACATCCTTCACTATTTCAGTGTATAGTCTTCTCAAGACATTTCCATGTTACAGTTATTATAAGGCACCTTTTCCCTTTCATGGAAAGAATTATGAATTAAATTATAAATTGTTAGGTGAAAAGGTGGTAATACTGATATAGCCTAAAGCATCTGAGCAGTTCCCAAATAATTTGTAGTGATCCAACACTGATATGACTGCAGAAACTAAATGTTTAAATATGTGTGGCTCCCTTTGTAAATGGTCATTATACATTCTCTACACATTTCTTTCAACTTTTCAGTCCATTCTTCATTCTTTCCTTCTAAAAACCTTAGCAGGATCTACCAAATTAGCATACCCACTGCAACGTGCCAGGACTACAACACCACATCAAAGGTATTCCTTCGAGCTCTTCTCATTTACTCTACATGTTGAGCAGTGGCTTATGATCTAATCCCACAATGATCAGAACAGAGAGAGAGAGGGGGAGCGTAATGAAACAATGCTACAGTTAAGCCTGTTTTAAGGTTCAAAGTGGGGAACCTTGTTGTCATGTACACTAAACAAAACTGAATCCTTACCATAAATCCCCCATGCTAAATAAAGATGCAACATGCTGACCCAGTGGCTCTCAATGTCCAATACACTCTCATGAAGGCCACTACCTCTGAGTCATAACAAAACAAAATAATCGGCGGCAAAAGTGACATCTTCCTGGGAGGCAAATAAACACAGAAAATAAACACTCAAAAGCATGAGGACTGATCTAGAGAAAAGAAACCAAAACTGATCAAGGTTTTCCAGCTACAACAGATCTTACATCACATGCAAGTTTATAAAAATAGGCATTTAACAAAAGATATGAAAATGCTGTTACTAGTTATGTACTATACATATATATATAATGCTTTTACTTCATCATGCGCTGCTTCCACAAATGAAAAAAAAAAAAATCAGTTTTACTCATTTACAGGGAGATATGAATGTTTGAAAAGCATGACAGGGAAGTTTTTAAAAGTGATCAGATCATGAGGAGAATTAACTGTCCTGTCTCATGTTTATTACCATGGAGGTAGAATTAAAATGTGATGGATCATGAACATTATAAAATACAAATACAGTTAATCAGCTACCTACTCTAATAGACTTCAGCTATTTTAATAAGAGACTGTCAGTTTTGGGTGATAAAACACATAAAACAATATGAATGGGTGTGGATGGCTATAAATAATGAGCTAAATCTAAAGCACACTGCAATATACACACTACATACTTTTCTAAACTTGCAATACACGTTAGTGCTTTGTCACTGTAAATGTCTTTCTGAACCTAAAGAGATAGTAATATAAAATGACAAAATTTGTTACACACTATAGTAGCAATAAGATAAACATACATAAGCTCTGGCTTACCAACAGTAAGACTAGTTACAGAGGCCAAATCTGCCTTCTTCAAAAGCCAAATCAGGAATCCCTGAAACAATAAGACTGAATCATCAGCATGTACGTTTACAGTGCTCTGTCTTAGCAGTCTCAGAGTTATGTTTCAGAAATTCCTGCTTTGTGCTGAATGGGAAGCAGTTGTGTGGATATGTAAGGCACTAAAAATCACAGGAACTAAATTCAAACCCATCCTACATCATATCAAGGTGCCATGGACAGCCCTGAGGAATCTTGCTGAAATTGCTGAGCATAAATAAGTTAAACCTTGGCTATGTGGAAAAAAACCCACACTCAAATCCCTACAACTATCCATGTGTTATCACCTCAGTCTTCATCTTCTACTACAACTCCCTTGTGAGCAAACCTAAGTATATCGCTGGGGCCCTGACAATAGTAGCCTGTCAGGCTAGGGAACATAAGCTGCTAGACCTATCATTATACTGTGGGCCGACAAACAGATATTGTGTGCGCTGCTATGTTGCAAATGTGCAGACTTATCTTTTACTTCAAATACTCACGCTGACCGCACTGGTCGTGTTTTCACAAATGACAAAACTGACAGACAGAGGAGCATTTCGCTTGATTTGTTACATGAAAGAGTGCAAATTTATATCACCCACCACTCCATCTACACATTATGTCCCTCCTCAGCTGTAGACAGCTCAAGATTCAAGGTAGCCCATCAGGACAGGTCAAAGATCGTCCTTGAGGAAACCACTGGCAGCACGTGCTTTGGAGGGAAGGAGCTCCACAGGGATACAGAACCCTGTGCTTACAGTTTAATGAAAGGGCCAAACTGCTGTGGTGCTCTGAGTTTTGGTGAGGAGCATGAGCTGGAGGAGAGAGACGGAGAGGTGGAGAATGGTGGCGAGGAGGAGAGGGCATCTGCGTTTAGAGAGAATACGGTGGAAATGGCCACATCCACAATACCTTGACAAAGCTCTGGGTAGAGTTTCCTAAAGAAAAGAGGAAAACAACTGTTAATAATGCTCAGAGATTTGAGGAACATTACTCATCATGATTCACACATTCCTGTTCAAGAGGAAGAGCAGGATGAACAATTCTATAAAACAGTTCAACTGTGGAAATCACCCATGTAGGAATAACCCTCTCCATGAGAACAGCATAGTTAATTTGAAACTCACATAGAGAAACAGATTTATGATTTGTCTATAAACTTCAAAAGGAACAATTACTGAGAATGTCTATTCTCAGTAAACAGCCCACTGGAACAGAAGTCTGAATAAACCAGCAGTTCTCATTAAGAAGAAGAACTTTCAAGTTTCAAGAATCCATATAATTCAGTCAAAATCTGGAAAAAAGCTGTTTGGAAAGTCTAGAAACAAGCATGTTCTCAGATGAGTAACTTATAAGTAGGTCACACAACACTGGCAAACCTGGGGGCATGAAAAATATTTCAGTAAGTCACAGCAAGGGAAACTTAGATTTTCAACAGTAAACAAACCTAGGAGCATAAAGCAAGACATAATTCAGGGTTCAAGGAAAAAGAGTTGAGACATTTTAGTGTCCAAAGTACTGACTGTGCACAGGCGGGTGCTCCGTTGATCTCGATCAGCCACACTTTAAAGTTCTCGTCTAGCATGAAGTCAAAGCCAAAGAGCTGAAAGCTCTGGTAGGACAGGTGCTTGGTGCTGATGGCTGGCTCAATGCACATGAGGCAACTCCTATTAAAACAGGAGAACATCCAGAAATTCACTGAAGTAAAATACTGTACAATAATTGTCTAAAATTTGGCTTAGCTCTAACAACTGTACCATTTCTGTGATATAATGTTCTCTTTCTCTGATAGATGTCTGAAGCTGGCCTAATCAAGCAGGCGACTGCTGTGTTTGGTACCTGTCATACCTTATTATCTGCTTGATTTGAGGTAAGATGGATGTCTCCATGGTAACATTGTGAACACTCAGCAGGTACTGTCTGAACTCATCAAAGAACATCTCGTTGCCCTCCTCGTAGCGTCCATAGTTCTGAGAGTGCTCCTTCTGGATGCAGTGATTGGTGAGGTGGCTGGTCATGTCCTGAAGGTCAGTGCTATTGTATGGCTCTGAGGATGTCCTCAGCACACCCTCGCGGTACAGGTAGATGTTGTACTGATGGTCAACAAGCACCCAGCTCCTTAAAACAAAGGATTAGTAGACCAAGGGTCTAGTTTACTGTATTAGGTTTCAAACCACACCACAATAGGTATACAGAGTTATAGTTATAGTTTATCTTACCTTATATCAAATTTGCGATGACCTGGTTCCAAAAGCAGTGGCCTCTCAAGGTACTTCTGAATGACATGAACCTGTCCCTGATTATCAATGAACTCAAGCAACTGAGTTGCATCATGAGATATTAATATTCCAGCCCCTAAGCAAACAAAAAAAAATGTACAATTATGATGGTCATCCTCACTGCCACACCAAAAAGCTGTTAAATTAGGCAAGGGTTCTGTATAATTTGCAGACAATTTCATATAAAATGAACTACTTGAGCAAAAATTGTAGATGCATGCTCAACCAACTTTTCTTCTGTAATCAATGGTATTAATAGGGAGTCTTTAATGCAGTAACAGTCTCTACTCTTCTGGGAAGGCTTTACACAAGATATTGTAACATTGCTCTTCCATTATAAAAGCTGTGTGCACAAATGAATGTCTGTCTCAGTAATGGGTGCACCTTAAATTAGCTGAACTCACTAATTAGAACTCTTTGAAAGGGTGTCTGTCCAATGACATACACATACGTGCAAATACAATGTACGTACATCACCAGACATCAAACTGCACAAGGCCACAGCACTGCAGAGTTACACAGAGCTAAACACACATGAACCAACACATAAGGGACTTTACATTTTTATATATTTGAAACTGTTAACACACAGAAACACTCAACTATAGTGCTGTGGCCTTGCAGAGCTGTGACACCATGACAAGCTGACAGGCACTCCAACCTTTTCTCTTGAAAAAGAGCTTTTCTATCAACTGGCCTATTGACATAATCCAGTCACCTTTTGCTCCAGCAGATGATTTAGCAATCCACACTGTTCCCTCCCCGTTTTCCTTTTTGGTGTTATAGGAGACGAGGAAGACCTCACGCTCATCTGTCTTGGGGTTGTTCTTCAGGTGGCTGATTCCATTGGTGGCAGGAGCCACAGGAGTGTTGAGATTGGTCGGATATATAATATATGACTCGGGGAACCAGTTACAGGAGTCTTTCAGCTCTGGACTAGTCTTTATTAACCTATTGGGCAAAAATAATCAATCAGTCTCAGTGAAAGGTCTAAAATCTAGCTAAAATGTAGCTGTTATACACACACATATACACAAAAAGAAACAGAAATCACCCAACAGCACAACATAATGATAACTTGAGCCCAGCTATGACATTACATCAACTATTAACTGCAATGAAAAAATAGTAAGCAATACACAATTAAATGAATTACATGAAAATATCTATATACGTGGTGAGGAAAAAATCAAAAGAACCTTAATTTAAAAGCAGAATACATACTTTACTAGAGATGCTTTGCGACACAGCTTGTCAGCCCCTCTGTAATAGTTCACTAGTTGCATAAGTCCTGGCTCATGACCTGTGGAAGACATAGTGGTAATTACTTTGAAAAAGCTAACATTACATATATTTTTTAAACTGCAGAAGGCTGACTGGGTCTGCTGATGAATTATTCACTTGTTTCATCAACAGACAGTCATACATCAACATGTGTCACAAAGTTTAAGTATAACATAAGACAAGCCAAGAATAGCTCAGGATGCTGAATATTCAGAGCAGCATCATAACATACATTCAGCTATATAAGCTGGACAAAATAAAAGAAACACTTGGCAAATAGTGGACATGGGTTGATGTGGGTTCACTGGCTTTGGTTTTGGAATTATGTTTTATCTTGGAACTTTATTGCATACATTTTCTTGGGAACAAAATCATTTTCTTTTAAAAATAAAACTTTACCCATGATCACGCATTCTGACATAATGGGTTAATTTGGTGCTCTCTATTTTTCTCACTCAAGAAAAGAATTAGAAAACAGCAAATAAGAACAACTCAGTCCTTGCATTCTTCAGTTTGAGTATATGTTTTCACTAGCTTTCGAAATTGTGGTTGAGACTGGACTTTTAAAGTTTTTTTTAGTTCTGTTACCACATTTTAAGGACGCTGTTCAATATATGCACCTCCTTGTTTTTACGCTCATTGTCCATTTCATCAGCTCCACTTACTATATAGGTGCACTTTGTAGTTCTAAAATTACAGACTGTAGTCCATCTGTTTCTCTACATACTTTGTTAGCCCCCTTTTACCCTGTCCTTCAGTGGTCAGGACCCCCTTGGACCCTCACACAGCAGGTACTATTTGGGTGGTGGATCATTCTCGGCACTGCAGTAACACTGATGTAGTGTTGGTGTGTTAGTGTGTGTTGTGCTGGTATGAGTGGATCAGACACAGCAGTGCTGCTGGAGTTTTAAACACCTCAGTGTCACTGCTGGACTAAGAATACTCCACCAACCAAAAACATCCAGCCAACAGTGTCCTGTGGGCAGCATCCTGTGACCACTGACGAAGGACTAGAGGATGACCAACCCAAACTGTGCAGCAGCAGATGAGCTAACGTCTCTGACTTTACATCTACAAGGTGGACTGACAAGGTAGGCGTGTCTAATAGAGTGGGCAGTGAGTGGACACAGTGTTTAAAAACTCCAGCAGCACTGCTGTGTCTGATCCACTCGTACCAGTGCAACACACACTAATACACCAACACTACATCAGTGTTACTGCAGTGCTGAGAATGATCCACCACCCAAACAGTATCTACTCTGTGAGGGTCCAAGGGGGGTTCTGACCACTGCAGAACATGGTAAAAGGGGGTTAACAAAGTATGCAGAGAAACAGATGGACTACAGTCTGTAATTGTAGAACTACAAAGTGCACCTATATAGTAAGTGGAGCTGATAAAATGGACAATGAGCGTAGAAACAAGGAGGTGGTCATAATGTTATGCCTGATCGGTGTATATACACTATCAAAAATATGCTGGGAAGCCACTGGTTTTCTGTTTACCTAGTCGACCAAAGGGCAGCCGGTTCCGCTCTCCCAGCATCAAGTTGAATCGAGGATTATCCCTTTTCAGTCGTTTCCATTTCCCAGTAGCGATGAGGATTTTGGAGACTTCAGCATAGACGCTGCTGTTGTCATCTCTCAGAACAAATGTGTACATTGGCGTGACGTTGTTCATAATGGGCAGCTGCTGTAGTGAACTAGCTAGCTAACACACGGAGGCTGAAAAGTAACGGTCCCCTGCCCCGCCTGCCCCGGCCTTACCCACTTACCCCACTAGCCTGACTAGCCTGATAGCTAACCGGCTAACGTTATCTGTCCCCCAACAAAGTAGTCGGAGACTGGAAGTACATGATTTCTGGGAAGAAGAGGATTGCTTTTTTCCCTCAAGTAAGTTATGGCAAGCTAACTCCAAAGTCGTCTTAAATAACCGACTGAATGTTAGCTAGTTAACAAACAACTGAACATAAAACTCCTCCGACAGCCCCGAGTGACTGCAGAGACCCTGCGGATCCTGAATATAAGGGTGTGACTCCGTGGCTCCGCTTCCAAATTCTCCAGAGGAGGATGGCTTTGCTCTGAATGTGTATGAAAAGCTAACGTGGAGGGCAGCTAGCAAGCTAGCAATCCTACTCGCTTCCCGTGACTGTCTTCGTGTTTGAGGTCTGTCAGCGAAACACAGAGGCGGTTTCCGCGCCTGGACGAGAGCCTTGAATTTAGATTCCCTTAGACGCTGGCTAAGCAAAGCGGTTGTTCCCAGTTACCAGTCTAGACATCCCCGGGACCTCTTTATCCTATCCATACTGTCATGATCTGACGTATGAGTCGCAGGCATGGATTATCCTAGACGCAAACATGCGCCGCATGGGCTTCTGGTTGTTGTAGTTTTTGTAGTTTTCTGCCGAGTGACCTTTTACACCACACGGTGGCAGCAAGACTCCGAGAGCAGCGGGAGGAAGAGGCGGCGCTGAGGCGGCGGGAAGTTCGGTGGAAGTTGTTTGTATCTTCATGTGTGAGGCTGGAATATGATACACATCACTAAATTATAAACCCCAAGACGTACATAAGTTTCTGAGGTAAGCTGTTATTTGTCCCGTGCATGGGGAAATGTAAACAGGAGACAAGTACTGCTGAGGAGAAACTTGAGAAACTATTCGTCCTACAACTCAACCAACTAGCAATACAGCTAGCAGGCTAGATATTCACCACAAGCTTCATGATTAGCATGTCCACTCCGTAGTTCATGAGGGACTTTTATCATTTATTTACAGCTAATTCCATATTTACACGGTGTAATTACATCTTTACACAATGTTTCAATCGCCGTTTCAATTCCATTTTTAATTTGTGGTTGTGTTATGATCATGAATGACCAGGTTGTAGAGAACTAAAATGCTTATTTTAATGCTTTGTAGCTAGCGTTACATGCGGTACATTACATATAAAGCACAATTTAAGCAGGCGTAACATTACCCAAAGCAAAATTATAGCTTAAAGCGGCAATGCTGTTAAAAAATGCTTCCCTCTTGAAAAATTAATCTTACAAAAAATAAATAAATAAATAAATAAATAAAAAAAGAATACAGTAATGTCTGATTGCAAAGCTGCAACTGCAATGACTTGTGTTATTTAAGAGATAACACAAGTAATTATTCTATGTTTTTGTAAGTTGTCATAGTTTGGTGCCTCTATTTGTCTAGAAAGCTCTAAGTAGTGTGGCCACTCTTCTAACCCAATTCTTACCCAATTTTTAATTGATCCTGTGACCACTCCTTAAACAGACTGGAGCACGCCAGGCATGAGCAGCGCACACATTGGCGAGTGGCAGAGGAGGTCCTTTGACATTTCATCTGGCACATATACACCTGAACAGACGGCCGATGCTTATCGGGCACACATCCTGTCCATTCAGTATGCATGGGCGAGTGCTGAGCTCTCTCCAGCCGGAGCTGCCAGCCTGCTCAGGACCTACTCTGAGCGATACGCTTCCGTCCTGGACTCAGACGACCAGCGCACAGGGCTCAACAACTACGCTGACAGCGCCCTTCACCTGGCCCGCAATCAGAGGAACCACAGTGACAAATGGGAGTCGTCCCTAACGACTGAAAATGTGTTCAGCCTGCCGTGCGTACAGAGGATGATGCAAGCCAGGTCAGAGTTCCCTGTGGATCCAGCCGATGTTGACATCATTGTTGGAGGAGAGGTCAGCAAGAGTGAGGGCAGAAGTAACACTGACTGTGTTTCTGCCAGTGGATTAAAATCAGAGCATCACTTGACTGTGTGTCTTCCCAGTGCTGAGTTGGCAAGTGCAGTGAGTAACTCTGTGAGTAGTGCTGCAGAGAAGGCTAGAAGCTGGGAGGGAGCACAAACTGGCCTTCCTTCTGCCCATAATATCCCAAGAGGTCAAGCAGGGGTCACACCTCTCTTTGGTCATAATACTCGTAATTCCCCTATCAACTCAAGTTCTTTTCCACAGTCCAGCTTTGGTAACACAAGCACGTCCAGTGCTAACAATCACCAGTCTGTGTTCTTCTCATCTACAAATTCCTCCAAAAGGAAGAACTTTTACAGTTCAGGAACTGAAAGCAACAGAGGCCCATTTCCAAACCAAGGAGGGCAAGAACTTGGAGGTGGTGGACGGAGAAGGGAGGAGGGTCCGGGCACTAATTTTAAAACAGCACGAGAGCAGCTTATTGTTGACCAGCAGAAAAAGCATTCTCAACAGGGCCAGCGGGGCCCATCAGCTAATGTGGGCACCATAACAAAAAAATGCCTCGGGGCAAACCGGTCACGGGGAGCCTACTCCAAATTTGTCTCACCCATGCCAAGGCAGGAGGAGGAAGGCAGTGCAAGGGATGACCCACCACAAGACGCCCAGCCCATTGACGAGCGACTAAAGAACTTTGAGCCCAAGATAATTGAACTGATCATGAGTGAAATTATGGACCATGGCCCACCTGTGGCATGGGATGATATTGCTGGGCTTGAGTTTGCCAAAGCCACCATTAAAGAGATTGTAGTGTGGCCCATGCTGAGGCCAGATATTTTCACTGGTCTCAGAGGTCCACCTAAGGGGATCCTCCTTTTTGGGCCTCCAGGCACAGGCAAAACACTCATAGGCAAGTGCATAGCCTGCCAGTCTGGAGCCACATTCTTCAGCATCAGTGCTTCCTCACTCACATCAAAGTGGGTGGGGGAGGGGGAGAAGATGGTGAGAGCACTCTTTGCTATTGCCCGATGCCATCAACCAGCAGTCATTTTCATAGACGAGATTGATTCCCTACTTTCTCAGCGCACGGACGGAGAGCATGACTCATCTCGCCGTATTAAGACAGAGTTCCTTGTTCAGCTAGATGGAGCTGCCACCTCCTCTGAGGATCGTATCTTGGTGGTGGGAGCCACAAATCGGCCACAGGAAATTGATGAAGCTGCCCGCCGTCGCCTTGCCAAACGACTCTACATCCCACTTCCAGAGGCTGCCGCTCGTCTGCAGATAGTGACCAACCTGATGTCACGGGAGAAGAGCCAGTTGGGAGCTGAGGAGCTTGAGAACATAGTGTTAGGCACGGAGGGGTTTTCAGGGGCCGACATGACACAGCTCTGCCGTGAGGCAGCACTTGGCCCAATCCGCAGCATCCAGCTCAGTGACATCGCCACTATCACACCTGAGCAGGTGCGTCCTATACGTTACTGTGACTTCCAAGAAGCTCTTAAGACTGTACGCCCCAGCGTGTCTACAAAAGACCTTGAACTTTATGAGGAGTGGAACAAGACTTTCGGCTGTGGTCGATAATCAATAAGCCTTGCACTGGGTGGTTTTGTCGGTTTAATGTTGTTGAAGGTAATGTGGAGCGGTGTCTGCAGGCTGTATCTGCTTTAATGTTGTAAAGTTAATAGGTGACTGTTTCAAAAATCTCCTGAACCATTTTATTGTTGTGTTCCATTGTTCTTTGTGACACAACACGGTTATCGTTTGTCTCTGCTGTAACATGATGAAAAATAAATAAATGTATTTGTTAAATTTGACTTTATTCTATGTTATTTAGTATATTTAATATTTTATATATATATTACTTTTAGCATTTGCCTGATATCACAATTCTGTTAGTGAGTTATATTTTAAAACAGTTGAACTCTAATTAAAGCGTAAAGATTAGAAATTTTTTTTTTTGTTTGTTTTGTGTAGATGTTTATGCTGTCACACACCACTCATACTGGTAAGGAACAGGTGGTGGAGCAGTTGGACCTGAATTTGAGAGAGTTATATACACTTGTTAACATTTAATTGGGATCAGGGCACTGTATTAGACTTTTTTCCCTGTTCTAAGAACATAGGGTCTTGTTCACCAGTATCGTTCTGAATTTTTTGAGTTTCTTCTTAAAAAGATAAGAAAAAATCTACATCAGATTCATGACGTGTTCTTAAACTGCAGAATTGTTCACACCTTTGTGCTTTTGAGTGTGTGTAGATTCTATTCTTACCTAAGAACAAAACCCAAATAAGAAAACATTGGTGAATGTCAGAATTGCCATAAAACCTGCATAAGTGGGTTTTAAGAAGAGATTTCTTCTTAAGAGCGGTTGGTGAATGAGACCTATAGTTCCTAGGACCATGCCATTTAGAGTATCTAGTACTATGCAACTTACTGCTATGCTATTTAATTCTAAATGGCAGTTCGAAGTTCTAAATGCGCTCTGTAGTTAATCTCAGAATCGGTAACGAGAAGACACAGACGTTTTTTTTTATTATTGCTTTTTTCATTTCTGTTCCTAGAAAATTAAGTGGAGCAACAGCATCTTCCTAGTAATACAGAGGAAAGTTCATGATAAAAGGGAAGAAGGATATCTGTGCATGTTGTTTCCTTTTGACTGTATTATCAAATGATAGAGGTGAGTTCAGTGTGTTGACCTCTGATGGTATTCCCTTTGTATGCACTGATATTTTACCAGTTATCATTCGACACTAGTCTCGTTCAGTTCAGGGCTAACTCTCCTGTTCTGCTCTGTCTTTGTATGTGGATCTGACAGGGGAAGTTGGGCAATGTTGCAGGCATTCTGTTTTCATGATAAGAGTTGCCCACAGGCTAACTCTTGCACTGCTCTTCCTGTTCTGGCTATGACCATGTGGTCTGGGACTGCACTGGGCAAATCGGAGAAAAAAAGATTTTGTATTTAGGATGGGATTTTCACGCCTCATATTCCTTACCCCCCCACCTGTGCTCTGGACTACAAACAGCAAAGTACACAGCCTCACTTGGTTCCTAGTATCAGTCTCATGTCCCATGATCTGGATAGTTTTGTGTTTTCCTTAGTCTAGCACACCTGATTATAATCATCATCTGATGAAGCATTTGCTGGTCTGGTATGTTAAGAGTACACAAAAAAACAAAAATGCAGAGCATTACAAAGAGAAGACATTAAACTGATGAACTCATAAAGGGAAGCAGAGCAGTTGAGGGAAAAAGAGAATCCTTCCCAAACGTATGACTTAAATTTTTATATATAAAAAAGTTAAGTCAGGGGTTTGTGATGGATTCTCTTTGAGAGGCACTGTTATATACAAGTGTGCATGCATTATTGTTTTGTATTTTTCCCCTCTACTGTTCTGCTTCCCTTCATGAGTGGTGGTTGTAAATGGATGGTTGTGGGAATTTGAGCTTCTTCATATGTTCTAGGATGTTAACACTCTTGTTAGCTCATCGACGTTTGCACAAGCAGTTTTGAAGACATCCCAGAAATTGTGTAGATGGTAATCAAGTTCTTCAGTTGCTACAGTGAACTGTGTGCAAATTAGTTTCCTAATTGGTCACAGGCTCAAACGTTTTCATTTCTTATAAGTGAGTAATAACTATGATCAGAATTCCCTGTGGGTGAACAAAGTGGGGCTTGTTATTCATCCTTTACTGTGATCTAGAACTGCTTCAGAATTTTCCCCTTTTAGTCAGAGTTAACATTATATATAGCACTATGTAAAAGTCTTAAGCATCTGAGAAAATTATATGTAAAACGGTTTATCTTGGCAGTAAGGTTTTACTTGTAAAAACAAAGCCCTAACATAAGAATAAAAACAAATGAACAGTACTTCGTGATTTGATGTATCAATGTGTTAGATTAAACATTTCCAATCAGATGTGCTGCTGGTAGAATGTAGCTAATCCATGCAGTGGAGGGAGTGTGCCAAGAAATCAGGAACCAAGCCTGTGTTCTTCTAACTGTATGCTTCTAACAAATATCATTTAAAAAAATCTTTTTTTCTCACTGGCAAAACACACTTACTGCTGATTGTTTTACCCAATATTCTTGGGTGCCTAAAACTTTTGCACAGTACTGTATATTTAAAATGTTATGGCCAATAGCTTGTCAGAGGACCATTTTTGGACCAATTGTTTCTGATTCCCAATATTTGCCCCCTTTGCTTTGACCTGGTTACAAATTATGTCTAACTGTTAAGTGAAATGGGAAGTGTTGAGTTTATTGCACTGTAAGACACAGCCTGCTTTTTTTCCCCCCGAAGCCCAGATTTGAGTTTCACCCACTATTCAATGCGTCAGGCAGTTCCTTATCCCATGTTGCTGACCGTCAGAAGGAGAACTACATAGCCTGGTACTTTCTATGTAATGTCCTAAATCATTGTATTTAGTGATCCTTGTTTTTTACCACACGTGGAAAGATCACTGAATTTCCTGTAGAAATCGCCTTAAATGACTTAATAAACCAAGCCACTACTTTTGAAATAAGCTGTGTTCTGTATGGATTCTGTAAGAGAAAATCTGGGGATTATTTTTGGAATATCCTGGTATATATATATATATATATATATATATATATATATATATATATATATATATATATATATATATATATATATATATATATATCCAGGTGTATATATTTGCTCTTGGAGCAAATTTATGTAAAAAGCGTTTACAAAAGAAAGTGCCATCAGGGAAGATACTGTGTGTAGTTTACTAGAATCTCTGGATATACTCTTTAAGTCATGACTCATTAAGTGATGATATACGGGGGTGTAGGTGTGAGGTTGAAAAGTGTTTTTGTGCTCTGTTGTGGCCACAGATGGTTTGAGTAATAGAGTTTGCTGGTCCAGTGATGGGGAGAACATTACCCCTGCCAAACCACAAAGCAGCTCTAATCACATGAATTTAACACTAATATCTTATTTTCATTGTATATATATTTCTAGTTGTTTACTCTGAAACATTTTTTTCTGTAATTGTTAAAGGAGATTTTTTTCAGAAAGTGTTGGGTAGTGCTCACGGCAATATTAAGCCCATCATGTTTCTTTTCTCTTCTGTTGTACCACTCATGACTGCCAAACATAATGGCAATTGTTGGGAGGTAAAAACAAGTGTCTTCATTTATAATGCAACAGAGAAAGTTGGATAACATTGGCATATTTATTTGCCCAAGAGGTAGGCCTTCCTGGCCTAAGCAAAGCTGTAAGTAAGGCCAGGTATTTATATCATCCAACTAAGATTTGTCTAAATGCTGGCATGAAACTGCAAAAACTGCTACTTTGTAGTATGTTACAAATCTGCTGTCTGTAAATATCTAATTAGATCAGCTTACAAAATATATATATATATATATATATATATATATATATCATATACATATATATATATATATATTTATCCATTCTTCAATTGTGACCATTTGAAATTTGTTCTGAAGAATAAAATCAAACATTGTCATAAACATGGCATGTCAAGATGGTGTAGTACCTGCTAGTCTGTGGAGAAAGTTTTGTAAGGATTCACACACCAAGATCAACAATGACTATTGAGCATTTGAGCATAACTGGGTAGCTTTTTTTTTCTTGTCTTTGTTCACAAAAAAGTCTCACAACACAGCAGTGAACTCAAATCTCTAAAATATCTTAGGGCTGAGATGAAAAAGTATGGCTGATCTGTAAACTCCTGGAGTGCTGTTGCCAGACATAGCAACACTGATTATAGATTGTACTCACATGAAATGAACCAGTCATGTAATTTTTATGAAACAATCTTAGAAAAACTGGAAGCCCATGAAAAAAGGCTTTCATTTATTTTTGATCTTTTTTGTCAAGTCGGTTAATGAATATTTCAGGGTCATGTGGTTGGCTACAGTGTTGGAACTTTGTAAAACTAGCCAGCAGTGCAAGTAGTGAGCGCATCCCTGAGGACTGATGGAAATCTGTCAGAACAGCAGGGGCAGCCCTCAGCCGGACTGAGAAGACAGGACGCCCAGAATTCCTCTGGAGCTGTGCAAACACCTCCTACTGCTAGCTCTCGTCTTTATCTATACCTTAACTGCACCTCATAAGATAGAACCTGATATGTATATATAATATTAAAAATAAAGGTTTCAAGAGGGGTTCTTTGGAATAATGTCACAGCAGAACCACTTCTGGTTCCCTAAACAACCTTTAAGCGATGGTTATTACAGGATCTTTATTTGTAAATGATATGTCCAAGTGATTTAAAGTCTAAAGAACCTCCACATGACAGTTAATTGGTAGTTTCTATACCAATTCAAGAGTGTACTTACATTTTATTAGTTTCTCATGTATTGCATCAGATTATTCATTTGGGAAAACCTTTCCTTAGCCACCCACCCAGCAGTTTTTTTTATTAACAGCACATATGAATGGGTGGAGTCAATAAGAAATGTAGTACGGCTTTTATTAGTTTGTGTAGAAAGGAGAAGTGAGATTTTGGATAGATGCTGGTGGGGAGGGCTGGTGGGTGGGTGCTGGCCAGATTATCCCTCTCATGCAAATGCACTGTCTCCACCGTTAGGTCCCACTGAAGCGTGGGGACTCCGCACTGGCTACAGCTGCTTCCCGTTTCCGCCCAATCACACAGGAGCCATCTGGATGTGTGTGTGTGCGTGTGTGTGTTTCTGTGCACTGCAGATGCCCCAGTCGCTCGCCCGGCAGTCTATCTGATGTTCGATACGTACCTATCAGGTGTATCTCAAACATACGCCTAATTTGTGGGCCACATAAGATGGTAAATTCCAGCATGGTTTGTTGTGCACTGCATTGCTGAAACAATGTCAAGTAGATTTTATTACAACAGTTAAGTTTACTGGCATGTCCTCTGTGCCCTTAGTGCCCTTTTCCCACCTCATATGCTTCAGTAATGAACAAAAGTATTGAGACCTAAGAATTCCTGAATGAAGCATTAAACTTTTTTTTATTTTTTTTTATTATATTTTATTTGAAACCCAAACCTGAAGTTATGTCTGCTCTTCCTGGTCTTCTATTATTGATTGATTTGTATTTTTTAAACTTTCTTTCTTAAATTTATTCATTTTTGTTCATATAATATGAGTGTCAATCATTTCTCTTCCTACAAGTGTTTTCCTCCGACAGTTGGCAGCTACAGCCAGGGTTGATAGACATTTTAGGTCAATTATATACATGAGAAAAAGTGTCTTGTGCAATTTTGAATTCCTTAAACTTAATAATTTGGAGCTTGGAACTTGGTTAGTTATTGCATATTGAAGTTTGTTTTAACTGTAAATCGTAGTCTGATATGGACCTCGATTAAAAACCATTAAAATGGAAAATGGAAAAACATTAAAATGGAAAGCTCCCACACTGGTAGATGTTGCACAAATGTAAAATATCTTTATTGATATTTTGCAAGCATGTATTTTCTTAGGTGCTGATGCTAAATGTGTAAAATACTGTCAAAATCTACAGTTAAATAATAATAATAAAAAAAACATCAGGATAAAGAAAGAAATACAGTGGGGCAAAAAGCTACTGGTCATAATTACACAGGTAGGAGGATTACAGTCCTTTGTCCGCAAGATGTCAATACTTCTGATGATAAGTCATACAATCATTATTCCAGTATATCTTTGCTGTGACAAGAAAAACTGACCGTGAACATTTTATGTGTCATGAAATTTTGGTATGATTTGGTCAAACTACTAAGAAAGTTGCTAATTTTCTTATGCAGTATTCTTTTATGACAGTGATGCATTTTTAGGTAAACTGTAGGCTGCTCTTAAAAACAGACTTTTTTTTGTCACATCAGTCCAAGAAGAATTTATTTGGATATTTGTCTTCAAAATAATTAACAATAATATTTCTACTTCATTTCCATTCCCAGTGTTTGGAAAGCAACTTCTCTTTCCACATATATACGCTGACACTTGTTGGTAACTCAAACAATTATAGAAAAATAGACAAGACAGTGAATTGTATTTACATCTGTCTGGGTTAATCAGTGTGTAACAAAATGAAATGTCCAATTAAACCTTCCAACATGCATACAGCGTTCAGACAACATGTAAAAAGAAATTCCGATTAAGAGTTTGTGTGGTGTACGCTGAACGACTGTGTGTCTCTTTATATCAATGTGTGTGAGATTGTGTGTGTGTGCATGTTCAATAGCGGTGTTCTCCGCGTGTGATGTGTGAGGAGAACTCGTAGCGGTCCTGACTGCGGTAGCCACACAGGTTGCACTCAAAGGGGTCTCGGAAGCCATGGCAGCCCATGTGAATGGTGTACATGACATGGTCCAGGAAGAGCACCCTGCAGTGGACACAGCGATACGCCCTGACCTCCTCTCCCTCTGCGGTCAGCACCTTAAAGCCCTCAGTGGTCACTCCCATGCCCAGCTCCATGCCCGCCGCACGCAGCGCCTCAAAGTGCCTCTGCTGCTCCTCCTTCACCAGCGGCAAGCCTCCGTTCCGCACTCCCGGGGCCATGTGATTGGTCAGATAGATGAGGCCTCCCGCAGCAGCAGCGGCAGCTGCCGTTGGTCCCCCTCCCCCGACTCCTGCCCGCTCCTCATTGTTGCTTTCCGTGTCAGTGGAGTCCTGGCCGCTGGGGCTGGGAGAGCCGTCCTTTTCACTGGATGCCGATTTGGACTTGGACAGCAGCAGGAGGTTCTCAGCAGCGCTGTCTTTAGCCGACAGGCCGTTGCCCTCGGCTGACTGCGATTTGTGCAGGTTGTAGATGGGGCTGACCACCATGTCTGTGCCAGAGCCGGGTGGGGTCTGGACCAGCGGCCGCAGGGACTCAGCCCCCAGGTAGCTTATGGCGCTGTTGATTGCCTGGTCTATCACATGAGGCTGCATCATCTCCCCCGAGCCACCCTCAAACGGAAGGTCAGCGTAGCGCTTCTCACCTAAAAGAAAAAGAGAGAGAAAAAAACAGAGTTGAGATGATGCCCACAGAACTGACACTATTTATGTTACTTTTAAAAGCATTTAAGATGATGATTTATCCTGTAATGTCTCATATACAGTTGTCTGCACAGGTCAAATGACATGTTTTGTTGATTTTCTAAGTGAAAAGAAGTTAATAATCCTCCACTTTTGCACATTTTAAAACACACTGTTTGTTTGCTGAATTTAAAATATTGGGGGAAAACATACAATGTGGCCTTTGCAAAAGTTATGATTTATTTTTTCCAATATGTTGAACTCAGCAAATAAATAGCAATTGGGCATTAAAATGATTAGAAAATACCATATTTACGTTTGTTCCCTGTGGAGGTGTTCAACGTATTTTTACTTAGAATATCAACAACAATTTTACCAGGGATGTTAAAACCTTTGCAAATGACTGTATGTCATATATGTGTGTGTTAAATGAGACATGAATTTAACTATTCACAATACAACACAAAATACTGTTCTATTGTCTGTCTATTTAAAATAACTTAATAGTAGTAATACAATGTCTGTATCAACAATGAAGCACAAAGATACAATAAGAATAACATAAGAATACTTGCAAATACATGAAAACCTAACAATAACAAATTCAAAAAGAGATACCTGATTGCCTTGTTCACATATTTAAAATATATAAACAAAAATAATAGGAATCTTTTTAAAAATAAAAACATAAAAACCCATCGGTGCTATTGGAACAAAATCTCATATTCCCAAAAAAGTAGGAGAAGGAAAAAAAACTTTCTTAACTTCTGAACTTTAAAATTTTAAAGATAACAGAAAGACATTTTATTTTAGGTGATTCTCAACCATTTCTAATGGTCTCATCATCATAAAAGTCTGACACAAAATAAAGGGCAGCTGGCATTTTCAATTTATTAAAAAATAATAATAATAAAAAAAAGAAAAACAACAAAAATTAAGATACAAGGTTTTGTTCCCACAGTGGTGATATTTTAGACTTGCTTATTGTATATTGCAGCCTTCTACTCTCTCAAACGTATGCCTCATATGCACTCACGATACTTCTGTACACACACAGATTTCATGCAGTAAGGCTATCCTTTTTTGGGAGATATGGCAACTTCCTTTAAACATAAAGAAAGCAGACTGCAACTCTTACCCACAAACTTCTGTGGCATAGAGCTCTTACGCTTAGCTACATTGTTAGCTATTCTGTCTAGCACCAAGGCTCTCTCAGATGCAGCCAGGTTTATGTCTTCCCTCTGCTCACTCTGGCTGTTCTCTTCCTTCACTATAAAAAGCAAGACAGAGAAACCACGTATAAGATGCAAATACACAAATACACCTGGCTTGCAGATATAAAACGCATTATCTGCATTAATCTGCATTTTGTGAACTAAACTTTCAATTGAAAGTTTCTGCCTCGCACTTTTCATACTTTATTTAAAAGGTCTAAATTTTGATGCATACAATCTTCTAATAGGAATAATGCAGTAAATCACATAATAACCTCTCAAGGAAGTTACGTCCTTTAGAAAGTTTGAGATTCCTGTTGCGAGTTTTGGGTAACTACACATTCAGGCAATTCAAGGAAAAACCTGCCACCAGCCGTGACGTATAGGTCCACCTAATATATGTATGACTTCTCAAAGTAATCTATAAACACTCTGTTTAGGTTTTGACAATCTTGTACTAATTGTACTAATAAGACCCACATTTATGTGATCTTAGTGTAGGTTTTCTTTGATTAGATGAATGTTTTTCTGTGTCCATAAGAGGGGGTAAGAGTGTCTGTGTGCTGGCATGTGCTGACCTGTGCTATAGATGCTGTTCTGGAGGCCCATGCACTGCAGGTAGTTGTGACATCGCTCCTTGTGCTCTTCCAGCGAGCTTCGCTGCTTGTAGCTGCGCCCACAGTAAGCACATTTGTGGGGCTTTCCAACTGTCAGTTCGAAAGAAAAAGGAGGTGTTGAAGAAGACATGATAATGTTGACAGCGTTGACTTCAACAAAATGCAATGACTTTATAAAGTATAATTCACTTTTCCACAAAGTGAACTTTTGATCAATTTATAAAATGGCCCAAAACAGATCTGGGTTCTTACAAGTGTCCAGGACAGGATAGAGGCTCCTAGATTTTAATGCTGTGTTTAACAGGAAGAATTTGATCAGGAGTGCTGTGAATTACCTGAGTGAGTGCGAAGGTGTCCGGTGAGGGCGTCCCTGCGGCGACATGCATAGTTGCACAGGTGACATTTGAAGGGTTTCTCTCCGGAGTGGAGTTTGATGTGCCGTAGGAGGTTTCCCTTCTGAGTGAAGGAGGCGCCACACTGACTGCACTGGAAGGGCCTTTCACCTGAGAGAAAAACAAAACAAGATGGAACACAGTCAGAAAAGGGGAAATCAGAAGGCACAGTGTTACATTACATCACACTAAACAACCTGTTTCTTTCATCTCTAAAACAAAATTTTTTCACATTTTACAAAATTTAAAAAATGTTTAATTACAGATTTTTCTGTTTTCTATGTACATGGTATTTGTGTCCACTGACATTTTATGCTGTATAATAAACTTCCATTTCATTTTCACTTTTTATTTTTATTAATCGATATTCATACTGGTATTCAGTTGTTTCTGATGAGTTCGCCGTTGCCTAGTCTGTAATTAACCTTCACACTAAATATCTATTAAATGTGAATTAACTGTAAGTTGAATGTCATTGAGCCTCTAAACATAAATATAAACCTTTAACCTAACCTTAACTTCCACTCAGAACCTAAACCTACCCCTAAACCTAATGTTGCTGATATAAACTTGTTGGGTTTCACCAGATTAAAGCAATTAAAGCATCTGTAGATAATCTTCAGTCATATGCAAAATGTTTGAACACCCCAGTCAAATTATTTTGATTTTTCTAAGTGAAAATAAATGAACATCCTCTGCAGAGAACAGACTTAAATATGGCATTTTGTTGCATGATTTCTCTATATTTGTTAAGTTTAGGGTGTTGGGGAAAAATACAACATATAAAATGTGTCTTTTGCACAGGCCACATTTTTCCAATATGTTAAATTCAGCAAATAAACAGTAACTGTGCATTAAAATGTGTTCTCTGTAGATGACGTACTTATTTTCACATCAACGAAACACGTAATGGGACGAGGAGCCGCCCAAACTTTTGTATAAGACAGTATCAAAAGGAAGTGAGACCAACTGTTTTATTTTTGATTTAGACTACTACAGTTTTTGATGAAAAAAATAAATGCTATTTAAACTGCAATTTTCAGCATAGTACTACTAATAATATTAATAATACTAAGAAGAAGAAGAGTTATAGTGACTGTGCTTATTATTCCAGTTATTTGTATTTCATCATTACTATTATTGGATTAAACAGCCATCTGAGGGTGTAAGTGGAGAGGAGCAGTGTGTGTGTCCTGAGCTCGCTGACAGCAGTGCTACCACCTGTAATCCTGCCGCACTGAGATGTCTGCAGTGCCACATGTAACTCATTTGCACTACATGGATCAGCGCTGAGTGCTACTGACACTGTTCTACAGCAGCACTATTACACAGTGAGCGGGGGTCACTGCCCTACAGCGCTGTTACAGCGGGAGCGCTGCACGAGCCGAGCGCCGCGAGCCGGGCGCGCGTTCCCCTCACTCTCTCCCTCCCTCTACCACGCTCTCCTTCGCATACCTCTCTCACTCTCACTCTCTCGCTCCCTCCCTCTCCCTACCTCCCTCTCCTCTCGTTCTCTCTCTCTCTCTCTCTCTTTCTCTCTCGCTCTCTCTCTCTCTCTCTCTCTCAGTCTCTCTCTCTCCTCCACGTGCCCCCCGCGCTCCGCTCGCGCTCTCATCCAACAACAGGCTTTTCAGCCTCGGCCTGCCAGTTTCGTAATGCACCACTGCCTGGGTCAATTTGATCTGAAAATCTCATTTTTTCCTCTTCTTCGGCTCTAAAATAAGAGCGGCCCATCACAATGCAAATGCGGCGCTCATTTAAATAAAGCGAAGGAAACACTTTGTGTTTGAGAGCCAGTCTTCCTGATCAGCGCCTCTGGAATAAACCAATATCCCGGCAGCCCGCGTGTTCTGGCATTTCTCGGAGAGCCGCTTTAATACGAGCCTCTCTACAAAAGCCCTATAAAATAAGAGTCACCAGTGAAGCAGCAAAACTACGGCGGAAAAAAGAGAAACTCATTAAAAAGGCATTTTAGGAGAACAGTCTCACCAGCCAATATTTATATTTAAATAGGAAGCACTTCATTATATCTTTTATTGTAGGCTCTTTTTGCATTTGCATTAGGCCTCTGTTCCTTTCTTCCGTTTTGAGTTTCATTAGCTCCTCGGGCGCAGAAGTTAAGTGCCTTTTTGAAAAATGTTCTCCACCACTGGTTTGGGCTCATTACAATGGAATATCAATCTTGGGTGAGAGAGAAAAAAAAATTAAATACTCTGATCGTTTTAATTTAGTAGAGGTTTCTTTCAGCCTAATTGTTGCTGTTGCCGCTCAGCTGCAATTTAGATACACAGATTATTTTTACTTTATTTCCTTTGCAGACTTCACTTAGACTAACACAGGAAGACACAGCACTGAAAACTAGCTTTCTATACACTTTAAGGGGTTACAACGGTAATATTTGAGGCCTCTACAATGTCAAGCTAATGCTATTGACACTGCTAACACTGTAGAATGGTCCAGAGATATTTAGGCCGATTAGACTTGTTGTCTGTTCAACACAGTAATAGTTCAGTACGTTCAGTCAGTTTGGTGTAACCACTTCCTTTCGTCTGTTGTCTGAATGCCAAAGCCGTGTGTAGGACTTGGGGGTTGCACTTTCCAAATGCACTGTGGCTCCTGCTAAGAAACGAGAGTATGTATATCGACGTCTGCGCTCTGCCTCATCAGCCTGGCCTTAGCTGCTCTGCATCTGCCCCTGCTCTGTTCTTGCATGTTCTGTGCATCCTATCCAGCCCTGCACACTGTCAGCTCTTCTGTGCTATGGGTGTGGGTGACAGTAAAGGGAGGGAAGAGTAGATGGCGGTTGTGCTTACCAGTGTGGCTTCGCTTGTGCACCATCAGCACATTGGGCCCAATGCACACTATTCCACAGATATCGCACTTGAGCTTCCCGTTGGGGAGGCGGATGCCCCCGGCCGTGGGGTAGGCGCCCGCTGGCTTGCCGTCGGGGCCCGCGTGGGAGCCGTTCACTTTGGCCCCCGAGCCATCGAGCATGCGCAAGTCCTCGGCAACACACTCCTCCTCCTCTCCATTCATCTCAGCGGCCAGCCCGTTCTCCTCGTCACTCCGAGCCTCAACTTTTATAGTGCAGGCTGGAAAAAGAGGGCAGTGGGCCCGTTTAGTGAAGTGGCAGGCTGGATGGTCACCCTGACTATCGCTTTAGCTGTGTAGCTGACACTTTCATCTACCAAAGTCCTACCATAGCTGAGCATTCTTTGTGCCCTAGGGCAGGAGCCTCAGATCTATGTTCAGTGTACAGGCTTTGGTGGCAAGTTACCTTATATGACCTTTTTGAATTGGCTAGGGGAAGATGTAATACTTCAGAGTAAACTGGACATCTGTACTTGGTACTGCCCTTTAACTTATTAAAACTAAGAATGAACTGTGCTGTGAATTGGATTTTCCCTTAAGAGTTACAGTATGGATTTTATTTCCTTTTCAAATGTTACTCAGATAGACTTACACAGGAAACACCAAACTAGCTTTTTATATATTTAAAGGAATTAAACAGGTAATATCTAAGCTTTCTACATAATATAAAGTTAATGTTATTGACATTGCTAATACAATGTGGTCTATAGCTATTGAGTTAGTTTTTATGCTTTGCACCTGTTCAACATAATGTCACATTTCAAGCAGAAGGATAAAAAAGAGAACCTCCAAAGTTGCAGCTGAAAGCCGAATAGTGTAAAAGCTTAGATATGAGTGTCTGTATACCATTTGGAATAAGAAACTGGACAAAAAAATAAGTATGATGTGTTCTCTTAACACTACACAAACCTCAGTAGTCAAACAGTAAGCTCCTGTATGAGTTTGCTCACTCAGGAATTGGGAAATTCAAACTCCATACACCATCTCTCTCACCATCACACTTCTCTGAAACAAGTGACTGATAAACAGGAAACAGAGACACAGGAAGCTCTGTGAAACTGAGGAGTGCAGCGGTGTAAACCAGACCAACAAACCGTGGTAAATACGTACACACAGACACAGGCAAGAACTAACACAAGCGAGGCTATAGAGATGCGAGGCTGTGAGGTGAGCTGGCCAATTAAGAAGGCGGTCTATATTACTGAAAACATTTTGTAACATGAAAAAGATTAAGAAGATCAAAAAAGATAATGTGGCTGTAAGCTAAAAACAAAAGACCCCAGATGAGTTTTCCAGAAACACATCAGAACAAAAGCGATCCTAAAACAGCACCATGAGGAACACCTTCTAAGATTTAAGATAGATTTAAAACTACGCACTTGTAGACAATTTGTATAAGGGTCATTTTAAATTACACACTACTGTGCCCTATAAACAAGCCGGCCGGCCTTGCCTGTTTAAAACGTTTCTCACAGAGTTTACGTTCTGTGGTTAACATGTAATGGTGCCATGTCTGATTTCCCCATGCCTTCACCTCAGTTTGTACAGAGTGAAGAGGAAGAAGTGGAAATAATGAAATATAGGAATCTAGGGGGAAAGGGGAAGCTTCAGTAACAGAGCCAGCCCAACCGAAAAAAGACCAAGAGTTATGGAGAAGTGACAGAAAGGGAAGCACAGACAGGGAATTGTGAAGCTATGCAACTGAAACAGTGTTTTTGTGGGACACAAAGGTTTTTTTCATGTAAACTACAGGGATCAGCAACTGTGTCACATGATTCATATGGAGAACATGTAGCACTGTTTGCTTTTTCTTTCTCTTCTAATATGCACTAATAGCTGTTTTTGTTTTTATTTTTTACTTCACATTAGATGAACCTCATAATATCCCAGGCTTATTACATACTAAGGCTTATTATTCAGGAACTACAAGGACTTCAATGCAAACTAGATGAGCTTCTTAGGTTATAGAAGTGTGTAATAAAACTTTGGGCCTGCCGGTGGGCCCTGGCCATTTAAGGCATTAAGTTATCTGTAAAGATTCTAGTGTGAGCCCAAACATTGCCACAAAAAGCGGCAAACCACTTTGTTGGTGGGAGAGGCACCAAAACAGAATCGCTAATTTGAAGACCAAAAGGAAGTTGAGTCAGTGTCAGCCCGAAGTTGAAAAAGTGTGAGCTCACCAAACGGATAGCAAAAAGCACCTCAATCCACAAGAGATATTCAGAGAGTCATGGCGGCTGATCAGCACTCAGAATCTGTCCCTTTCCCTCCCTCCCTCCCTCTCTCTATCTCTCTCTCTCTCTCTCTCTCTCTCTCTCTCTCTCTCTCTCTCTTTATCTCTCTCTCTCCTGAGAGAAAGTTCCTCTGTAGCATTATAAAAATATCTTTATTTACATGGCACTTTCATTTTAGTTACCAGATCATAAAGTGCTTTACACAGACTTGGAAAACTAAAACAGCCAAACACAATTTCAAATGATAGAATGTGAATTATAAAATAGATAGTTCTGGTTCTAAAGTCTTCAAAGCTAATTGCAAGTTATAAAACCCTGTAAATGTTGAGGGCCCAGCAGTGGGTCCAGGCTTTAATTCCTTACTCCTGTAACTAAAGAATAGCTTTATTTGCGTTGTTTTCCAGGTTTTAACTGAATAATGTGAATGTGTAATACTGTGATTATGTAAAGTTCTTATTGTAAAGCAGCCTTTTGTATGTGAAAAGCACTATAGACATTGAACTTATTATTATTATTAGTATTAATGATGATTAATGATTATGTAGTAAGGCTGAGGTTGTGCTGTTGTGCTCTGCTTTATGTTGTGCCTAGCCCTTAAAGGTGATAAAATTACTATATTGCATAGCATCTCCTGGCTTATTGCTTTAGTAAAAAAGACCTAATTAACTATGCTAGCCTGAATAAATATGGTTTTAATCTGGGTTTAAGCTTGCATTGCTCCTATTCTCTAGCACACTGTTCCAGAGTTCACTAATCAAGCCAATTATTTTCATCTAAAGCCTGCAACTATTTTTTTTTCTCCAGATTTTATGTACAATGATTATCTTAAAGTTTACCAGACGCTTTAGTTCTTAGTCAAAGTAGGAATAGATACGCAAGCCTCTCCTTTGCAACTCATTACGGTCCCTCTGCCCGTGGTGTAGTGTGATCTGTCCAGAGATATGTGACCCAAGCCTGGCAAAGGGAACTAGCCTTGCTGGTGTGCTGAAGTCTCTCATGGATTTGGGGAAGTTGTGACTAAACTGGGGATGGGAAGAGGAGCTTTTACTTTATATAATGTTGGTCACACATCCTAATTTACCCTTTTTGGGAAGCAAGTTTCAAAAGCCACATGCAAGGACAAACAAAGAGCGCTACACTACTGTAAAGTAGAACAATTCTGATGACATTAGATCTCACTTCATCCTGCTTACACTATGACTACTGTTCCTGTCAGACACGGCCTTAACCTTGCACTCTACAAAGCGGCACAGAGTGGGTTTACACTCACCCCGAAACTTGATGCATTCACTAATGGCGGGATAGACTGACGCCTGACTGCAGTCGATGTGTGTGTGTAAAACTGGGTGTCAGCTACGTTCCTCTCAGAGCGCTGCTCATGTTGTCTCAAACTGAAAATAGCTTCGTACTCATTGCTGTGGAGCCACACAGTTAACCACGGCTCTACTCAGTGTGAATGTGTGTGTGTGCATGAGCGTGCGTATACGTGTGAGCTCTGATAAGGAGAAAAAAGGCCTGCTTCTTTTGCATTTTTAGGAACTTCAAAGTGTTTGCCAGTAAACTGGCAATGGCACAAAAGCTGACTGACTTTGCACGTGTGAAAAAAATAACAATAAAAATAACACTTAAAATCAGGCTTGGATCCAGAGGAGCATTTTTTAAAAACAAGAACAAAATCGAAAGTTACTTTGCTTTAGTTACAGTATTAGTATATAGCCACATGCTTATAAATTCAGGTGCCTAAAAGGGTTCTTTCCACAATGCCAGAGAAGAACCCGCTTTAGTGAAAACCTTTCTTTAAAGAACCATTTTTGTAAATGAGAGGTGTGAGTGTAGAACCTTTTTAAAGTTTAGAGATCCTCCACATTGTGTAAAAATATTAAAGAATCTTTTGACATTTACATTTTCTGAAGATTTAATTTAGTCAAAAACAGCCACTCATGTTTCAGCATCAAAAAAAAGCAGGAAACATATGTTTAACAATTTCTTAGTATCAGTGTGTCCACCCTTTGCCTTTCTTACAGCTTCCAGTCTATTTTTTACTTTCAGTTTTTCAAAGAGACCTACAGGGGTGTTTTCCACCCTTCTAAAGTTCAGTCTTAGAAGCTGGTTGCATTTTTTACTTCTCACAATCCAAGTAATCACAAATTTAGACTCGTCAGTTCATAAAACCTTACTCCACATCTCAGAGGTCTAGTTTTGGTGTTCTAGTGCTATTTTATTATTTTTTTTTATTATTATTTTTTTTTGGTCTATTCTGTTTTCTCATTGAGGGCTTCTTGACAGCTACACCTCCTTTCAGCATTGAGTTTTCTTCTCACAGTGGAAGGATGGACAGAAACACCTGTGGACTTATTTAGATCTGAAGCAAGAGTGGAGCTTGATTTTCTCCCCTCTCTCAATAATGAAAGCTTTAAGTGCTGTTTATCTGATGGGGACAGATTTGGTGGTCTACCAGGCCTTGCAAGGTTCTTAGAATTCCCATTTTCTCTCTATTTTTTAATGATTTTTTAACTCCAGTTTCGGAAACTCCTGTTTTTCACTTTGTTCCTTTCACTTTCCACTTCCTTATGCCAATGGATTATTTTCTATCTAATATCCTCCAAAATATCTCCTTTAGCCATTTTAGATGCACATGAAAAAGAAATATGCAGGGAAGTTAAGGAGTGGTTGGGTAGTTACTTATGTAAGTGTTAGGGTCTGTTTGAAGGGGGAACATAATGCCAGTGACACATTTTGTTGGGAGGACACAGGTGTAACTTATTGGTTTTAAGACTGGGAGGATGCAGGAGTTAAAGTGACAGTAGGGTGCAAAAAACACAAAGACGGGACAAATTAAATGCTGATAATTTTGATATTATACTTAATGTTGGAGACACTGTTAAATATATTTTTTCTATGTTTACTGCTTTTTTCTGACAGAGAAAAATTACACTAAAAATGTGAACTTAATGGCAGTTTTCACTGAAAATTACATAAATGAAAGGATAAAATCTGACTTTTGCACAGTACTGTATATACAAATACAGATTAAAATATACAGAGTATGCTTAAGCTTACAGAGTATAGTTTGGTTTATTGGCTGCACTCTGGCGCTAGGTGTTCTGTATTCCGAATGAAGAGACAGTGTGAGCCGTCGCAGTTTTTGGGTGTGATTCTGATGCTCTTCTCCTTCCTGTCTCACTCACACACTCAGTCCTGATCGAATGTGCAAAGCTGCACCCCAGTAGTACACCATCAGCACAGATAGCTGCTGCTCCATTACCAAGTTTCTGCCTTAATCTGCGAGGCAGTGATGCACTGCAAAGATATAATAGTCACATCCTCTCACACACTGACTGATTACATCTTCAAGGACAGCGCAATATATGCAGACACACACACACACACACACACGCACACAGGCACGCACACCCTTGCAAGGCAGATTAAAGATTATCCGTAATCTGTATCAAATATCCTGTTTTCCTGCAAGATATACACCTTACAATGAACTGGCTCAAATCTGACCAAAGTTCTTACTGCAAAAAAGTCTAGCATTCCAAAGAATTCTAAAATGTTTAGAATTTATTTAGCATTCTAAAATGTTACAGCTGATATACATGCCATGTGAGTAGTTCTGAACAAATGTCAGAACTCTCTAATTGGCTTTGCAAGAAACATTCCTGGCTTTCATCTTAACATTGGACTAATAGTGGAAAAATGAAGTGTTAACAAACAAGTCGACAGCCTCACACTGATCACTAAAACAGATGACTAATCAATAGTTATCTGTGTAGTATAGTCACATAGAGAATGACATATGTAACCACTGGAGCCCACAGTGTACATTTCTTCCAACGTACCACTGCTACGTGCTCCATGACCTCACTGCCACCAAACAATATGTCTGGTCAGAGTCACCTACATATGCTAGCTGGTGCATCTGCGCTGTGTTGTTACCTGGCATTTTGCAGTATGACCGGTATCACATGCTGTAGTGGCATTTATAGTTTGAAAGTTTTCTATGTTGACCAACTTTTCTTAGATTCTCTGTTGTCTTAGCTTAGCATGGTGTGAAAGAAACTGTGCTGGGCTGTTTGATTTAAAATAAGCTAACACGTAGCCTAGCAGTGTTGGTGTGTGTGTGTGTGTGTGTGTGTGTGTGTATGCATATGCGTGTGTGCATGTGTGAATATCTCGACAGTTGAAGTGAAAGCATGGCAAAAAGTGCAGGTGCAGAATCGTGTGTGCATGTGTGCCGATGCCTTGCTAGCCTGGTGTTGCTCCTAAACATTTTATCTCCTTGCATGAGTGTTGAAACTGAGTTCTGGCAAGTTCTTCTTAGGAAACTCTTGCACATCCTATTTCAGTTTCCTCTGACATCTCATTTTTTTTTCTTTTTTTTTTCTTGCTCTCTTTAAATTACTGCAGCTTCAAAGTGTTTGGGGCGCGCATTTAAGTCCAAGCTAATCTGGAACTACTGGAGGGGAAAATTCCAAACTAAAATACATCAAGATTTTAAACAGGCCATCTGCTAACTTCATCTTAGCCAGCTCCACTCCTGCGCACATCACAGCCTTTGCGTCTAGTTAACCTACTTCACACTCGTACGCCACCCGCGCTGTAGCCATTGTTCGGACAGCTTCGTGCCGAGCTAAAGTGACGTACGCTGCAAGATCTCTATCTCTGTTTGTTTCCATTTTCACCTAAAAAACTGCCAGTCTTGACCCAGTGCACAAAAACAGATCCAAACAGATAGAATCATACATCAGCCTGTGATCTGCAGCTAATGAATATCCACTCAAGTGTGGAGAAACCTTAAGATCAGATGTTTTAATTACACCTTTTCATCATTAGACTATAATGAAAAGAACTACATTTTTCATTGATCGTTTTATGTGTAGTATACATGTTCTTAATTCATGTGTAATTTGAATAAATTGTTGTGCCTTAATTGTACATATTACACTGAATTCTTCTATTTCTAAGAATGAATGCAAATAGTATTTGATACAAAGAAGAGTAGAATGAGGGGAGTTGTTTTAAAGTGGTTTGCTAGGTGTTCCTGCCTTCTCTTTTTCATGCCTTATTATGGAGAAGCAGGAAAACAAGCACTCGAGTCATAATCATTAGTGTGCTGGGTTAAGTAGACTCAAATGGGGGAGCTACAAAACCACTCAAACAGGCTATGGCATAATAATAGCCAATCCTATTTTACACGTTATACTTCTTTTTAAAAGTATGCAACATGACGACCCCAGTATTCTCTAAAAAGTAAAAGATTTTCTCAAGATAAGCACACAAGCACACTTCTCTAATAGATAAGAGGGCTCTTGTTTGCGTGCCTTGCCACTGCGAAATTACTTCAAATCAAACTGTAACGAAGAACTGGGTTAAAGGTGATGCTTTAGTTACGTTTTTGTTTTGATCTGATGAAAATTTATGATAAAATCATGTCAGCATGTTTTTTATGCCACTAAAAAGTGAAAAGAAAGCTTTTGCTTTGCACTTTGTGAGAATGTGTAGCGTTAACATTTTTCTTTTTAACTTAATGGAACAGGAGTGCCACCTTTAGCTTTTTCTTTTAAATTTTTTTTATTTTGTAATCTGTGCAGGGTTTTGACCATTGCATGCTATCTGGTCTTGGGGTCTGAAAACCTCTTGGTAAACTTTTACTAAGTGGCCATTCCTCAGTACTGTAGCTACTCTGCGGTAGTGGCTGTGCTGGCCACACTTGTGAGACTCACCCGCTGGTTTGTCAGTGCGGTTGTTGTGCTGCAGGCCAGTGCTGGCCGACAGGTCCTCCGGGACAGGCATGGCCTCCTCTTGCTCTTCACCTCCCTCGTTTGTAGGAGGACTGTCTCTTCCTGATGAGAAAAAAAGAGCCTCTGTATGAAGCAGTTCTCCATCTCGTCACAGAACTCAAACTCACTGTTTCAGTGTATTACTAATTAACCCCGTCAGCTCACTCTTATACCTACATAACTCAAATATTAGTTTCACAGTAGATGCTGAATTGTTTATAGCAGTTCTTGGATAATAAGCCTTAAGATTAACAACTAAATAATAAGCCTGTGACTGCTTGCCTAAGTGGATCTGAAAGGGGAATTCCATTTCTGAATAATTACACCATTAAAGTGTAAACAAAGTCATTCAGAATGGTCTGATCTGAAATGTTCCATTCTAGAGAAATTTACAGAGTCAGAACTGTTCACAGTGGTCATGATAGAAACCAGACGTCTGAAGAATTTAATGCCTTTAAAAGCTCCATGAAAGAATGTGCATATTCATGAAATTATTAGAAATATGCTGCCTGATGTCTGAGACATTGTTTTACAGTAGTTTTATGAGGCCTATAACATATTTTTAAAAAGCCATTTATAGCAGAGAGGTACATGTGGGGAGTATACCCAAAGGAACTTATTTTTTCAGAGATTTACCATTATTTTATCATTACAGTCATATGCAAAAGTCTGGGCAACACTTTGTTGATTTTTATTTGCTGAATCTAAAATAAAATAAAATAAATAAAAAAACATCAAATGTGGCCCATGTTCAAAAGTTATGGCACATTTTATAGAATATGCTTTAGTTTTTGTCCAATATGTTAGATATTGTGCACTAAAATTTACAGAAAATTGCCATATTTAAGTGTTTTCTCTGTAGGAGATGTGACTCATTTTCACTAATAAAAACAACAAAACATGTAATTTAACCAGGGGTGTTCAAACTGTGTGCAAACTTGCATATGACTGTATGACCATCACATATAAAAGCTCAGAAGAGGTATAGTTTCAGTGATGATTTCAAATAGTGAAAATGGCTATATTTGTCTTGCAGACATTGTGAGCCCTGGTTTCTGTCACCACCACTGTAAAGAAACCAGTCTGCAAGTTTCTCTGCAATGAACTACGTCACATCAAACCACTCTGAATAACTTTTTTTGTTTTGTTTTTGAGATTTGAGTTTTCAATCTTAACCAGTGAATTATGCAGAAATCTTGGATGCAGGTGTTCCTCATTAAATGAATTTTGTCCATACACACCCCTTCACCGTAAGAAAAAAAACAACAGTGGAAAGTAAAAAATATCCTTAAGGGCAGAGAGAGTTCTTCGTGCTTACACAAAGCTATATGGACTATTGATTTTATCTTTGTTGCCATGGTAACCATGAGGATCACATTCTTGTGAACTACTTTTTTTGCTGTAATAAAATCTAACCCTTAATTAAGAGGAATGTTAAGAAGTTTGCAATACATGTATGTGCATCCCTCAGTTTAGGTAAATTTATCTTTTAACTTACAAGAAGGGTTTCAGGTGTTTTATCCAAGTGGCCACTGAGGTTTAAGAGTTTAAACAGAACAGCTTCTGTGAACTAGCTGAGTGAAATATCCTCATGTCATCAAAGTGACGGATGGACCTTTGCATTGTAATTTGAAATACAGCAGAGAGTTCAGCATCAGCTTAAATGATGTAGTTGCGACCATATTTGTTAATACCAAAACATTTGTTGCCATTTTACGGCTCTTACATAATTTCTAACGTTTTGGGCAAGAACTGATGTGATGTTGATGTTTCTCTTCTCTGAATACTTTATGTGTTATATGCAGGTTACCTCCTCAGTTTTAAACATTTTAGCACCGTGTTCAATATGCCATAACAGTGCTAGCGTGAAAGAATCTCAGTATTGTGCATCAGTTTCCCGAAGGTCACAGATCTGCTCCATTTAAAGAGCATGTTCCCTTTTCCGTTTCTCTGTTTTTCCTGGGAAAGTGCTCGCCGTAACTTTTGTCTTTAGCACATGATCAAGTCAAATGAAGTCAGCTTTCTGGATGCCTCTAAACTGATACAAGAACTACTTTGAGAACTCAGCAGGGTTTGGGTTAGCTGAGGCCTACCACACTCTGAGGTTGTGAGAGAGTGCTATACCTGCTATTTGGGACATTTCCTGTGCCTCTTCGGTCTCCATCCTGTGCAGGTACTCTAACAGCAGTGAGTGAAAGAAAGAAAGAATTGGGGATGGGGTGAGGGGTGTGGGGGGGTAAAAGACAGAACCAGACAGACACAGACACAGAGAAAAAGTGTTTCAGTTTCATCAACACCTACTGTTGCAAATACAACCCTCTAAGAGAGGGCGGCGAGTGATTAAAGGGGAATGCCCTTTCTTTGTGTGTCTCCATCACCCCCTGCGAGAGCGCTCCCATTCCAGCAGCAGACACTACTGTCCTCTACATTACATTACAAAGAAGTACAGACATTTTCATTACCCTGGCTGACAGCCCAGCTAAGGCTGAGCTGGCTACGTCTTGCAGCTGGATGGTGGGCTTTCAGGGGCGGGGTGCCGGGAAACTCGAGAGGAGCCTTTCAGACCACATTTGTTATTTATTGTTAATTTCCCACCGCATAATCATCCAAAAATGCAAACTGACTGCCGCAAAATTAAGCAGAAAATTAGATGGCCCTGGGTCACGGGGGATGCGGGTGCTTGGCATAGGCAGCTGATTGGCGCTCGTGTTCACTCTAATTTACTGAGCATGCATGGGTGAGCCCGGCAGTCTCTCTCTCTCCCTCTCTCTCTCTCTCTCTCTCTCTCTCTCTCTGTCATTCTCTCTCTCTCTCTCTCTCTGTCATTCTCTCTCTCTCTCTTTTTCTCTCTCTCACTCGCTCGCTCTCATGGGCACATAGTGGAGAAGTGGACTTCTCAAAAGTGGACACAGAGAAAAAGATGGAGAGTGAGAGAGAAGGAGAAAGACAAGGGTGACAGGGGAATAAGAGGAAGAAGCGCAGGGAGCAAGTGAAAAAGACAGAGAGGAAGTAAGAGAGAGAATGGGAGGAGAGAAGGAGAAAGAATGGAAAAACAAAGTCAAAGTAAGAATGACTAAGACGAGGCTGGAGAAAGTAAGCACAAGAGGACAAAAGGCAAAGAGAGATAGTGAGCGTTAAGACGATGCAGTAGGCCACGAAGGACAGCAGAGTGATTTTTTTGTTTGTTTTTTTTCTTGCAGGAGGAGGCAGTTTAGCGCGGAGCGCTTCCTCAGGCCAGGCCTGCATATCTGAGGAGTCACCAGTGCGCGTGGCCCCATTAATAATGCAGCGGCCCCTCAGGCCCGCGGCAGATGGGCACAACAGCCTCGGCCTCCTCGCTGCCACTTCAAGACGCTCCCGCTGGAGGCCTGTGCCCGGCCCCAGCCAGCCGCCACACAGGGAGAAGTGAAGCTCCCGAAAATAGCCAAGCAAGCTGAAGCACGCCTGCTGGGAGGAGGGGAACCTAGGCCTTCCTGTTTTCACTGACAGATGGCTCCACACATTTGGAACAAATAGCGGGAAGCGAGCGGCCGTCCGTCTGTCGCAACGCCTCTGCCTTTCTGACGACGACTCTGCACACTCAGGGCCCTAGTAACGGCCAGGTGTGTGGTTGCACGGTGTGAGGGGGCCGCGGCGGGAGTGAAGGTTAAAGGTCACTGGTGCAGATGATTTGCTGGGAGGTTTGCGTGCCTATGTGCTGGCAGGTTATGAGAGAGTATGTGTGAGTGTTGCTGAGGGTATGGTATTCCCCCTGTGCCCCCTTTTCTGGGTAGCTGGTGTGAAGGGAAATTGTGATGGTTTGGATAAAGCAGGGGGTGGAGGTTGACCGATCTTTCACATACTTCACTTCTGGAGTAGGCTTGGAAATTCTGTGTCAGTTCATCTACATATATGAGTGTTCAAAATATACAAAAGAATCACATTTTCATTTTTCACAGTGAAATTCTGACGGTCCTGTTTTTCTGTTTCAACTCAGTATGTGTAGTGAAACGTGATTTGATTGTCACATTCCATTTGATGACTTTTCTCTTCATTTAAATACCATTTTTTTTCAAAAATAGTGATACACAATTACCAGAAGGGGAACCAAAATATGTGGTGTAGTCTAGATGGGGGCATGAACTCTGGCATGTGGCATGCTTCCTCATAGATGTTCAGAGTTTCCCAAAAGTATTGAGGCTCTTCAGGTTACACAGCATTCACATAACTTGAATGAACTGGAAAAAAATGCTCTGTAATTTGTAAAGTTTCAGAACTTTTGGGAAACATATGAGGGTGAGTTTCCCAAAAGCACTAGCACTGATATTAGTGTCAGCATACTTCTGGGAAGGCCACCTATACTGGGATTAAGATCTGACTACACCCACATTTATGCTGTTGCGCTCATAAAATAGTCTCAAAAATAAAGGTACCAAAAATACTTCTTTACAATGCCATAATGCCATAGAAGAACAATGTTTGGTTCCCAAAAGAAACCTTCAATATAATTCATTTTTGCAGTGTAGATGTGTGAGTGTAAGGAACCTTTTAATGTTTAAAGAACCTCCATATAATATAAAGGTTGTATACGAATAAAAGATCCTAGAATCATATGTCCAAGCCAAGAGCCAGTTAGAAACCTTTATTTTCAAAAGTATATGACGAACGCTGCCTCTCCCACACATCACTGAAGTTCACTTCATTTTTAAATAACAGAAAGGAGAGCAATTGTGTGTGATCAAGAAGATTTTTTAAAACGTGTACAGAAGAAGGACAGAGAGCTCTGAATTTTAATTTGGTCATGCCTCAGTGGGGACTTTTATAGAGAGCAGGAAGAAAGAGTGAAAGAAACAGTGTGGTAGACTGATGTCTAGCATCTGCAAAGAAATTATATCCCACTCCCATCACTGAACGCAACAGACAGTGAAGGTACTGAGCTTCACTCAGAGTCAGAGACCACCCTTCCTTTATTTCATTTCTACTCGAAACTACCATTAAATACAAGTTATTCATTTTCAGGAAATATTTCAGAGTAGATTCGATATAAGATAATTCACAAAAAAGGAGAAAGTCAAAGTGAAAAAAAGGAGTTTCCAAAATTGGAGTTCAAAAAATGATTAAAAGATACAGAGAAGATGGGATGTCTAACTACGGTGTGAGATCTGGTAGACCACCAAAACTGTCCCCATCAGATAAACAGCACTTAAAGCTTTCATTTCTGAGAGAGAGGAGAAAATCAAGCTCCACTCTTACTTCAGATCTGAGTAAATCTGCAGGTGTTTCTGTCCATCCTTCCACTGTGAGAAGATCACTGAACTCTATGGGTCTGAAAGGATGTGTCACTGACAAAAAGCCATTACTGAGAAAAGGAATTAAACAAAAAAAAAGAAGAAAATTTGCAAATCAGCAGAGGTGCTGGTGGAACGGTGGACTGACCACCCCAGAGCCCAGATGTCAACATAACTGGATGTGTTTAAGGTCACTTGAATGGTGGAAACCAGAAAATGCAACCAACTTCTAAGACTGAGGTGTGGAAAAATAACCCAAGTGATTTCTTTGAGAAACTGAAAGCAAGCCGAAAAGAATGGAAGCAGTAAGAAAGGTAAAGAGTGAACACTGAATACTCAGTTGTTGAGGCTTCTATGTAATATTCTGTTTTGTTTCCTTTTTTTCCTGACACTGAAAAATCAATAACTTGTCTGTTTTGACTGGAAATAAAATAAATCAAGGGCGGTCTCTGACTTTTGCACAGTGCTGTATGAGCTTCTCATGTGACTTTCTGTAACTTAAATTGATGTTGTGCTGTTTTCTGCTGCTGTTCAGTTCTCCTGGCAGTTTCTCTGCATGTGTATGCGAGTATAGATATGGAGAGAACACTGCAGTGTAGACAGACTGCTTTGCTGACATTAAAAAGTGTAGTACCATTAACCTGGTGACAGTAAAAAGATACCTTTAAACACCATTCGCAGATGTGACTGTGTATGTGTGTCTGTATGTGTCTGTGTGTCAGACAGAGTATGAGAGAGAGTGTATAGAGGGAAGAGAGAAGCAGTGCTAAACATGAAAACAAAAAAGCTCAAGAGGAGAAGGGTGGAGACTACGCACTGCGAAACCGTTAAACAGACAAAATGACATGGCTCAGGTCAGAGGCGTTCAGAGGTGAGAAGAACTGCTCTAGAGTGCTGCGTGGAGTTAACAGGGTTTCATTTGACTCAGGGTTCTAACGGGAAGTAAAGAAGCTGAGATGAAGTCTTTATTAACCATAAAAGCTTCTGTGAAGTTGTGGAATTTCTGCTTTGGGGAGAAGCTCTGGGAACATTTGAGGGAACTGAGGGAATCTAAACCCTAAAAAATGACCTGTAAATTCCCTGATTTCTAAATATGTCTTGTGAATGTCAGGGATATTCCTTTCTCCAAGGCCTAACGCAATTTGTTTTCTGAAAGATGTCAGTAAATGAGCTGCTGTCTCATTTCACTGTAAACCACACTCACACAGGGGATTCATATAATAAAACTAATTTTCTCTTTTGTATTTTTTTGTCTTTCCTTTTTATTTTTTTGTAAAGCTAAATTGCTCTAATCTTTTAACATACATTTTTTTATCATATTATACATTTTATACATTTTTATTTTCTTTAATTATTACAATTCCTAATGGAAACTGCCAGCACTAGTTTAGCTGTGTTCAACTTCTTAGAAAAAAAGAAAAAAAAGTTTAAAGGTCACAAAATAGGTCACCGAAGTTAAGAAATTAGGCTCCAGCCACAAACATGGTGATATTAAAATCTGTTGAAGTCTTTAATGTTACATTTGTTATGAATGTGTCAGAGTTCTGATGCATTTTGAACACATACACACCCACACACACACCATGTGTGTGTATTTAGAGAGAGCTTTAGATATTATTAGACAACACATGATGATGATGATGAGGATGATGATGATGATCATTTGTGATCAGTGCAGTAAAGCTCCTAAAGCCAGTGGAGGTGGGTGAAGTTCTCCAAACCTGCTCCTCACATTCACTCCTTTCTGTTGCATCAGTGGGGATTTCAACAGAGCAGCGGGTGCAAGTGCTGATCTCTATCAGTCTGACTGCCTGTCTATCTATCCATCTATCTATCTATCTGTCAGATGTGGGGAGCCTTTAGTGAAGCATTATATGAGCCTCATTTACATCCGCACCTCTTCACTCCAGGACCTTCACCACTTCATCTCCGTCTGCTTCATTTAATCTAATCTACTTTTTTAAAGTATATTTTCTAGTTTGGTGTCGGTTCAGGGAATATAATCGTAGAAAGGCTACATGTGATTTCGATGTGCTGATTCACCCGTTAATAGAAATTTAAACGGCTTTAAAGAAATTCAATTCTATATGATGTTTAGCTGAAATTTCGTTTTGCTATATATGGAATATGAGCATCGTCATCATCAAAAAAGTGATGTATCACATTTTTCCCCACAAAAATAGTTTTGAAAATGTCATATTTCTTTTTCATGCTTTTTACCGGAAATCAAACGGGAAAATGTAGGCGTTTTTTAAAAAAACATTTATTTTCATGGTCTATAGATGTGAAGCCTTTTTTAAATTTCTTCACACATTTATTTTCGGTTTCTGCTGCGACACAGAGCGTAAAGTTTGGTGAATAAACGTGTGAAGTTTTTAATGCCCACAAGAGCAGAACAGCTTCACTTCTGTCTTACAGAGAAACAGCTCAGACAGAAAGCACGGAGAGCAGCAGCTCACACTTTAAAAAAACAAATTACTCTGTTTTTAACTTTATTTATTTCGTTTTTTCCTCGCCTTTATTTCCACCACCCTCTCTATCTGTCTGTTATTGAAAATTCACACTTTAAAAAAAAATTTACCTCGAAATTTTGGCCAATGGAGAGTACAAATAAACTTTATATACAGTGAGATCCACAGATCTGCTTTTTAACGAAAGAAAACTGGAGATTAATCGCCTCCGTGTCGTTCACACAGCAAGTAGAGAGCGGAATGAGCAACAGGTGCGTAAAGACGAGGAGCTTCCGTAAAGGAGCGAAAGCAGCTCTCCGAACAGAGAATATTCCCGAAATACCTTCAGCCACGTTCAGCACACATTCGCCTTAAGATCATCACCCTCAGAAACTCGGTGAAGAACGAAGGATGATTATGTTTTTTTGGACTTTCGGGAGAGGAGACTATTCCTGTGTGGAAAACTCGAGGAAAAAAAAAACTTTCCAAAAACTTTCCTCTACTAAACCTGTCCACTCTGGGGGTCCGCACGGATCAACAGAACATGAGGTGGGTGAGTGGAGAGCTGGGAACGTCTTTCACTTTAAACACCTGCTGAACATGTTATTCTAGTTCAGGATCTTTTCCCACTCTGCCAGTTCGGTCTTCTTCCTTCCACCAAAACTTCAGCTCTAACACTTTTTAACCCGCCCTGTGTGTGTGAGTGTGTGTGAGAGAGAGTGTGTGTCCCGCTGTGAATGGCCCCTACCTGCTAGTCCCGGGCTCTGCAGTATGAAGCTGTTCCAGCTGTGGCCCGCTCCTCCATGTGCGCAGCTCCTCAGCGCTCCGTGGATGATGGCGGCCCCCGCTCCCTCCTCCCCTCTCCACGGCACTTCCTGCCTCCAGCCCAACATCACAGCCCGGCTCTCTGCGCGCGGCGCCCTGCCTCTCGCGCGCGCAGCCCTTTATTTTCCCGAGGCCCGAGGCGCGCAGAACCCCCTCTCTTAACCCCCCCTCACCCCCCCACTTTACACACATACACCAGCACCAACCCTAACACCCCAACAGCGCGTGCCGTGCCAACACAGGCTGACTGGCAGCTCAGCATCACTGGCAGCCATGCATGAGATGGGATGAGGCGGGCAGGACGAGCTGGACCCCTTCATTTCTTATTTATTTCTTTCTCTCAGTGGGACGGGGGTGGGGGCAGCGGGGGCTATTCTCTCGCTACCTGATCTTCCTCACACAAGGCTGTGGTGGGAGATAAGAACAGATTTCTAGCAATTAAATGTGCCTTCAGTGAGGCGTTCTGTGGCGGAGATGTCCTTCTCCTCCTCTTCTTCTTCATTATTATTATTATTATTATTATTATTGTTATTGTTATTGTTATTATTATTATTACAAAACTACTATTGTTATTCTCAAAATAGTATCACTGTATGAACACATATTTCCATTCCAATAGAGTGCACATCTAAAAATAAAGGTGCCGGGAACTATTCTTTGGCTCAATACTATAGAAGAACCACTTTTGGTTCCCTAAAGAACCTTTCAAGGTATGGTTCTTTAAGTAAGCACTTTTGTTAAGGAGATATTGAGAATGGAGAGGCTTTTTAAGGTTCAAAGAACATCCATTTAATGTAAAGGTTCTATGCCAATTAAAGCTTTTTCCTAGAACTGTACTTACAAGCCAGGGATCATTTAGGAACCTTTATTTTTTAAAAGTATGAAGTCAACATGTTGTTGCTGTCCAAAATATCTTTATCATTTATTATTATTTATTATTATCATTATTATTTTTCTATTTTTCATTCTGTGAAAATGTCATGTTATGATGAACGGACCAATAGAAATGCTCCAAATCAGCTTGGATTAAAACGTCTCTACATTAACTTACAACAAAAGTTGAGAACATTTTTCTTTCTCCTGTAAAGTTACTATTTTGAAGATAAATGTTTTTGTTTTGTTACTTTAACATAAAATGCATTTTATTTAATATCAGCCTATTGTAGCCAAACAAATATTGTTTTTTTTAGCATTTTATTATTATTATTATAAATATTATTGCTGTTGTTGTATTGTTATTGTTGGTGGTGGTATATTATAGCATTTCTTTCTAAGATAAAGCCTATAACCTTCACTAGATCTCAATCTACAGTCTACAGCTGTATTAGTGGAACCCTGCGTGTTGATTTGAAAGTGTTAAGAAGCTGTTTTCGCTTCACTCTGTCGGCCTGTACGTCACCCCTTTTCAAATCGAGCTCATTGAGAATACGTTCTGTGTGGTAGTGTCGTTGTGTCTCAGCTCATGAGAGGTGTGTCATCTTCGGGGGCTTCACTGCTGAGAGCCTGCACATGTTCTTCTTCTGCTGCACTTGTTCTAACTCTCTCCATTTTTCTACTTTCCCACAACTTTTGTTCTCCATTAGTCAATTCAGCTCCTATTGCTTGACCTATGACTCTTGGTAGCTCGTAGCATCTGTCTGATATACACCCTTTGTGTAGTGTGAAAAGTTTCTGTTTGATAATGCTCACCCTATAGACCACTGACAATGATGTCATTAGGCAATGTATTAAAACCACTAGTAGGCTGCATCTAATTATTGCACCAGCTGTGTTCATTCATGCCTACACACTTCAGATATCACATTTCTGTTTATTTAATCATTATGATCTCATTTCAAACCATTTGTGTGCTTCTTCCTACAACTTTAAAACCAAAAAAAAAACATTGTACATTGCTTGAGGCTATCCTGATGTCTACCTTTGAACCACCCTGGAAAGTTCCATATACAGGGATGCCTATATTTAGGTGTGTAATGGTGCAATGACAGACGGAAAGGCATAAGAACCCTTCATTTATTTGATTAATATTGATTAGCTCTGGCTAGGTGTTTTAATTTAATGAACTGCAACAATGCAACATTGTTTTTGTTCAAAACATGTACCAGATCTGAACTCATGATTTCATGACTGCAAATATAATGCGCTTTCTAAACTTCTAAAATTATTGAAATATTCATATTTTGTTATAATTTTTAGACTACATCTAAAGAACCAGCAGGCACAAAGTGTTTCCATGCTTGCATGGCTGTAGTAAAATGCTGTAAAACTATCAAGAACCCTTTATGAACTGTTGAGAGTTGATTCTACTTCTTTTGCATGGCGGCATGTGAACAAGTTACAGGTACTCAGCCTTAAAAAGCAGATCTAGCTTATGATTTTGATCTGACCTGCTCAACATTTCTTCTATTACTATTAAAAAACCAATCATTTGACTCAGGAAGGATGCACAGATGATATTGCCATTATTCATCCAAAGAGATATAATTTTTGCATTAATATTTATAGAAATTGTCAATAAATAATGAGATAGACAGCAAATTTGGTTAAAATAAATAGACTCATTTCATTCCCGTATTTTGTCATTATATTCTAAACGATGTTTCCGGTACACTGCTTCATGGCTGCGTTGGTGAGGTAATAAGAAAATGAGAGAACTTTGCCTTTTCTCCTCTCCAGCGATCCTAGCGTTTGACCAGGTTGCCATATCTCAGGAGCGGCTGGTGCAGGCTCTGAGCTGCTGAGTCATGTTTGAAGTAGGAGTTAGCTCTTATCTCCAGTCAGCCAGGAGGACTTTTTCAGGCAGTTGGTCTTAGTGTGAGAGTGGGAACATGGATAATGTTCGCCTGTTGGACTACCTGTCTCTAGTGTCCAGCTTCTGTAGTTTTTCACCGGAGGTACAGCATAGCTAACAAGCATTGTGCAAACTGTGTGCTTACCACACACAGGCCTCAAACCATGTCAAATTGTTAAGGAATCTCAAATGAACTTGGTTATGGCACACTCTTAAAAGATTCTTCAAGGGTACTTCAGTAAAGACAAAGGATATATACACACACACACATATATATATATATATGTATATATATATATATATATATATATATATATATATATATATACATATATATATATATATACACACACACACACACACACACATATATATATACACATATATATAAATATATACACACGCGCACACACACACACACACACACACACACACATATACATATATATAGACCTGTTTACATGCTTAAATGGTTCTTTGCATGGTTCTTCAGGTTGATGGAGAATGTGTTGTATATGGTTCTATATAGAACCTTTTTTGATGGTCCTGCATAGCACTAGAGCACAGGGTTCTTCTATTGTTATGATGTCAAGCTTGAACCCTTTTTGGTGCTATATAGAATCATTTTCAAAATTGGTCTATATAGAACGATATACAACACATTCTCCATCAAGACGAATAACCTTTTCACCATGAAAAGAACCATTTAAGCATAAAATCTCATGGTTCTAAACAGAACCAATCCCCTTACTAAAGAAAACTTGAACCTCCTTTTTTGAGAGCACACTGTTATCTATAAAAATGGACAAAAGTATGGAAAAATTCAGGGCTTAAAATGGCTGCTACTTCTGTTTTTAAATATGTGATTTACTGTTTTTTCCTTTCTATAGATACCAGTAAGTCATACATTGTCAGGAGCAAAAGTCTAATTGGGTATAAGCTTATGTTATATTAGACACATTAGCCTTGTAGCTCTAGTACAAAACTAAGCAAGAAGACATCAGACACCAGGCATACTTGGCTGACCAACCACAGTCAGGGTAAAGGGTAAAACTGCAGATTTCATTTTTCACCAAACTATCACTTTATGAATGTGATATTTAGGTGTGATCATGTCTGTAACTTGCAGTATGGAGCGCTCCAGAGGCCAGGCAGAGGGAAAACTAATGTGGAGCATGACTCAGCAAATTAAGTCAGACTCCAATCAAGACTAGCAGAGCTGTGCAGGGGCTTCCAAAGCAAAGAGATACCAGAAAATCCCAGTGACGCGGCATAAATTGCCGTGCCTCAGAGGCCAGGAGCACGGGAGTATATCAGGACATGTGATCCCTCACTTAGACCATACAGCATGTATTCTGCTCAGGTACTTGACACACTGACACAAGCGCAGTAGGTGCTTTTTTATGTTTAAGAGGCATTGTTTCTCCAGCACAGTGACTGTTAATTTATTTTGTAATGTAAAAGACTGAAGCAGCAGTCAAAACTCCAGAGAAAACCCATCTGAGTCAAGATGGGAAAATTATGCCAAGTATTTACATGAACTGAATAGGTCAGTGATCAAATCACACAATTTCTGGGTTAACCCCTTACCAAGCCATGGGCCTGCCAACGTGCCCAAACTTTCATTACACACTTCTATAACCTAAGAAAAGCTCTGTTAGTTTGCATTAAAGTTTCTTGTAGTTAATGAATAATAAGCCTTAGTATGTAATAAGCCTAGAATGTTAAGGGGTTAATAAGCTACAGCAATTACTGTTTTCTTTGTCAATAGCAGTGCATTAAATCTCATCTGCTTTCTTTCATTGTTGCTATTCATATAACCTAGTAAGTCCAGACACTGTAAGAAATTCATCAAAACTTATATAAACTTTACAGTGAAAAATTAAATTAGTTTAGGAAGAAAAGCACTGTCAAATTTTGAATAAACTTCAGAAAGATAAAACAGTCTCTACATCCAGCATCCAAATGATGAATGGTTTGTCCTTTAATTCTGTTATTTATCTCAAGTACTATTCTTAATATTTATATTCTTCATTTTCTTGTTGTTGTTATACTGTTGCAACAACAGCCCTCACATTCTCACTATACAGTACTGTGCAAAACTCCACCCTTCATTCATTTTATTTCCAGTCAAAACAGCCTTTAAGTATGTTTTAGGAGATATTTCTGAGGAGAATAGTTATAAGCTATTAGGGAAGAGGAAAGTCAAAGGAAAATAAATGAAAAGCAGGAGTCCACTGTCCAAAAAAAAAAGCAGCTGTCCTTTACATTGCGTCTAAATTTCATGATGATTGGATCAACAGAAATGCTCCAAAATTGCTTTGACTAAAATATCTCTACATTAACTTTCATTGAAAGTAAAGAAAGGTTTTGCCTTCTTCTGTAAAGTTACCAGTTTGGAGTTACTTGTTTTTCTTTGGACAGTGACGATAATTAAAAGAAATAGAATAAAATGAGACCCCTGACAACAATGCAAGACCTGGTACACCACCAAAACTGTCACCATCAGATAAACAGTACCTAAAGCTATCATCCTTGAGAGAGAGAAGAAAAAAATCAAGCTCCACTCTTCCTTCAGATCTGAAAAAAAATCACAGATGTTTTTGTTTAACTTTCCACTGTGAGAAGACAACTCAGCACTATGAGTCTGAAAGGATGTGTAGATGTTAAGAAGCAGAGAAAAGGATCTAAACAAAAAATCAGCTAATAGAAGCTGCTGATGTTCTCAGAACAATGTCCACCCAGAGACCAGACCTCAATATCGCCAAATGTGTTTTGGATTACTTGAATGGTGAGAAGTAGAAAAAGCAATCAACTTCTAAGACTGAACTTTGGAGGTGTGAAAAAATATCCCTGCAGATTTCTCTGAAAAACTCAAAAAAGTCTCCTAAAAGAATGGAAGCTGTAATAAAGCCAAAGAGTGGACACATTAAGTACTGAAAATATGACATTATCTTTATCTATTAAGTTTTTGTTAAATACATATATTCCGTAAAATATATTTTTCTATTTTTCCCTGACTTGTCCTCAATGCCTATTTTGATTGGGACTCAAAAAATTGAAGGGTGGTCTCTGACTTTTTCACTATACAGTATGTAATAAAATCTTTATCTGCATAAATTCCATCTGCTTGTAAAGGACGAATAAAAAAATACAATTTTCAGTTAATATCCAGAGATAATATGCAAAAACAGTGGGACAAGAGAAGCAATAGCACTGTGTGCAAGTTTGGTTTATATGTTGTTTAATCTGACATGAAGAATTTGACTCACAAAAATTAAAGCACCGCCTTATCAGATTCACCACAGCGTGATGTTGTAATTAAAACCCATTAGCCGAATTAAATTAGTATCAACTAGAATAAACTGATAGACAAGAGCAGCCCTTTTGTTATTTCATGGATCTTTAAACATCCTCCATTTTAGGAGCTGAAATAACATGGAATCCGTAATTGATTTAAATCCGTAAATAAGTTTGACTTGTTCAAGATTGATAATCACGTTAATAGTCAAATTTATTTAAATTCTCAATCCTGGGTTGAGAAATCTCACTTTCTTTGGGAATGCATTATGCAGCAAGATGTCAGGCTAAATTAAATTCCCCTGTGCACACTAAAGTGTCAATTTCCTTATGGTAATCATCTGCTGGAATGGATGTGTCACTAGAAGGAGTCAGGCATGCTTGACATTTACCCTCTTTATGGAGAAATGACGAGAGAAAAAAATCAAGAGGAGGGAGAGAAATTAATCTTTCGCCCCAGCGACTATGGAAAAGAGCCTAAAGGACTGCTGGTGAATCAGCCATTATGTTTGTGACCCCAACATGAAAATTGAGCCAATAATAGGACATGAACCAAGGAGACAAGAGAGGGAACAGGTTTAGGATTATGGAGGGAGGAAGAAACACTCATACATTTTGGGGAAGTTTTACTATGAATATATATGATGCTACGCGATTGCATCATGGTACTGTAAAAACCCAACAAATGCCCTAATTAAAGAAGTGAAGCCTGGAAGCACGACAATAAAGTTAGGGCAGTGATGGCGCTGACATGGGCTAAGTACAATCTCATTCAGTAATGGCCGAACCATGTTTGGTGGTATTATTTAATGCCAGCTTATTGGGCCATAAACATGAAGTAACATGGACTTTAGCAGTCATTTAATGCTTTTAACCATTTTTTGCTTGTTTTCCTTTTGAAATTCACCCCAAGCTGATGCTAAATATGCAAAATTTGCTCTTCTTTATGCATTGCCACACTTAGCAGCACATCTGTCGTGCCTTATCTTTTCAGTTTGATCTTTTTAGAGCTTTTAAATGCTTGAGGAAAAAGTGCCGAGAGAGAGCACCTTGTCTTTTGTGATAGGAGAGGCAGGCCTGGGGCCCCTCCGAAAGTCAGGGCAGTGAAAGCGTCCATGGCCCCGTGGTCCATCGGTGGACGTTACGTTATCTGCTAACCACATCTTCATCTCTGGAAATGTTGCGGACTGGGCCATTCCCACCACGGCTGTACTGTCCAACTAACAGACAGGAGCAGCAAGCCAAGCATGCTGCTAGACTGTGCTGACCTCTTTAATAGCACCTGACACATGAAATGAAATGAACAGAACTGTCATTCCCAGAGTTTTTTTTTTTTAAGAAATCATACTCTTATAAATTTTTAGAACAGTGTCTTATAATATCACACATGGCTCCAATCTTTTGTAGCTCAGTATAAATTCAAATGAGCACTAATGGCAGGGGTGCATTAATTCAGTTCATTTACGATAAATAATTTGATTACCAAGGCACAAAATGTAAGTGAAACGAACTGTGCTGAAAGTGAATCACCCTTTACACTAGAGTGAGCTTCAGCATGCTAGCTGAGCTAAATCCTGGGGGTGCTTTTTTAGCACAGCAACAAAGGTTACGGGGGGGAACAGGAAACCAGCACGTTCCTATTTCCTGTCAACAGGTGAAGCTACATTGCCATTCTCTCTTTTATTCTCCAAACCACAGTTCTTTGGGTGTAGAAGTAGAGCATTTGAGAAACGTAAGCATTTCGAGAAACGGCAGGCTTTACTTTTTAGGTTTCCTACTGCTGTGTAAATTCCTGAGGTGAAATTTCACCCCATGTGCTTAACGTAAGAATATAAGACACAGTCACAAGCTTTAAGACCACAGCTGTAATGTTTTCTTATTGCAAGTGACTTGTGGAGATCTACTCCGGCGGTCAAAATAAAAAAATAATGTGAAGACATTACACTTTGATGCACACACACAATTCACTGCATACATATGCAAAATGTAACACAATGATATTTCTTCCATATTCACAGAACGTCTCATCTGAATCAAGGGAAATTATGCTAATAAAGCATCTCATTATCCTGAACTCACAGAGAATCAGTCATTGACATCACATCATTACAGATCTATTCACAAATACAGATTGGATTTCTTGAAAAGGGATTATCTTTTTCCACACTTTTTCACCACTTTATTCCCCTGGTTAACATTTATAGTGTTTTTCTTATGCAGTGGCTTTAGATGGGGGACGTTAGCGGGGAATCGTAGGAGCTTTAGGCTGAAGGTAAGGATTGCATGGTGGGACTGTGGTGACCATTCTGGACAGCGGGGCTCTGCGACCGCAGACTGATGGGGGCAAACTGCTCCTGCAAAAGTGGTACAAATCAGCCAGTTAGGCGTGTGCAAAAATACTGGAAACACTGCAAACTCCGCCACTTAGAAACTGAACAGGTAACATGAAGCAATTCAAGTTCTCCAAACATTAAAACTGTATTTTGAGCAAGTCAGTTAGAGAATTAGTCTCAGCAAGTTATTAAAAAAAGCTGCAACAGGAACAATAACTGAAATTTTTGTCATGAACAGAGAGGGGGTGCACAGAGTTAGAGGAAGTTCTTAAGGTGCGGGCTGGTCCTCTTTTCTGCTATAAGGAAAAGCTAGGAGGCCTGCTTTATCAGCAGAGGAAACAGATTTCAGAGGGCCAGTGGCTCCAGGAAAATGGATCTGGGTCGAGCGAAAAACCACGATTACCACCAGCAGCTCGAGCAGCTCAGCTCTGGATAGGACCATCTGGAGAAGGCTGCTCCAAAAGCCGGTAAACCAGCTCTTCTGAGACCCGGCTAGGAAACACGTTTTCAAAAAAAACCACCCAGTCCCTGGGTGAGGAGTTTGGTTTTCCTCCAGTGCCTCTCTCAGACACCTCCTCCCCCTTCCTCTCTGCTCTAGCTGCAGATGCCCCATTCCTACTCATTCTGAAAGCTGAGGACGTTTTACCGTTGCCTGTGAGAGTGAGGGGAGGAGATCTCATCAAGTCTAAGGCACTTTTAGCCTTCCCTCTTAGAGAAAGACTATTTTACACCCACAGTATTCTACAATACTTCATACCAAAGCACACAAAAAGTAAACTTTTTTTAGATTGTAATAATTTAAAAGCTCTGCATCCCTTTTTATCCCACAGTTATCAGCATGCTTTTGGGATTAACGGCCTTGCTAACCCTCATGCTTAAATCATCTTTGGGTGCTTTAAATCTATTGAGTGACAACTCAGACACTTATTAGGGAGAAGCTAGCCACAGGCTGCAGAGCGTTGAAGAGTTGTAAATCTAGGCCAGGCGCAGAGTTGTTTCTAACAGAACAAGGAACATGAGGGAGTTATGCACACAAAATAACTTGTGGACGCTGACAGTTGTCACTGTTTATCATCCTACATATATTTCCCTATCAAGGGAAACATGAACGCGCTTCTTGATGTAGGTTAGATAAACAGCATAGAGAGTCAGCAAGAGTTTGTGTGTTTGCACATATGTGTGTGTGTGTGTGTGTGTGTGTGTAGAGAGAGAGGCAGAGGAAGAGAGAACATGGAGAGGCAGTGACGATTTCACACTTGCTGTTTAGTATTCATTTGATTAAAACAGATAGATAAAAAGGCTTGTTCTCATTTTCCCTCGCTTTCTTTTATACCACGGCTAAACTGCTTTATCCTTTTCCCTTTTTTTCTTCCTTGCTTATCTGAGGGAGAACTCACATAAATTGAGCTCAAACATGAATTCAGGAAAGGTTCTTAAAGAGAAAATCTCTGTTATCTTTCAGGTTGGGGGAGCTTCTGACTGCACTACATTGCTGCCACCTGCTGAGCTAAATGAGTCTGCACAAACATGAAAGTGGCATAAAGAGAATGAATGCACGCTTCTGAATACAGTGCCAAAATCTCAGGTCAAATCAGGCTTCTCCTCAACTGACCAATTCCTATAGCTCTTACTTTATAGCAAGAAAATATTTCAATGTTACTGTTTAGGAAGTAGATACAAAACATGCAAGAGATACAAAACCTTTAAGATATTACAATATTGTATATTACAGGCTAAATTACACTTTCAACAAAACAATTACATAAAATAAAAAAAATATTGCTGCTGTTTTCCATTTTTGTTTTTTTTCAGTTGTTGACATAATTTGAAAATGCCTGTTGTCCTTTACATTGTCTGTACATTTTATGATAAACGGAACAAAAGAAATGACCCAAACTGACTTGGAAAAAGTCTGGTTCCATGACTTACATTGCTTACATTACTGACTTACATTGAAAGTAAAAAAGTATGTTTTTCCTTCTCCTGTAAAACTATCATTTTGGAGACTGTTTAGGTCTAAAATGGTGTTTAACCAATGTAATTAGCTTGTTTTTGAATTCAGAGCTCGGCAAATCTTTTAGATAGGACATGTTTTAAAAAGCATCTGGAGTGTCTAAAAACTAAATGATTGTGACTTTAAAACCTGTTTTTTTTTTTTGCTATTCAAAAAAACACAGTCCAGATGCTGTATATTCTGGAGTAATTTCAAAGAGGGCCACTCGGTGGCATTACCATCTTGTTAAAACTGAATTCACCTTCTGTGAAAAAAAAAAAATTATATTTTAATAATTTGTTTCTTCATTTATCTTATTTTTACCACTAGGCTTTAATGGTTTTCACGTCTGCTTCTTACACCAGAAAATAATTCCCAAAAAATAATTAGTTGGCATTGAAAAAAAGTTGTTCTGTGCCTTATAGTGGCTCGCCTGGACTTCAACAATGAGACGATTAGCGTCAGTGTTTCCCAAAAAAATCTACATTCAGTTTTTTTTCACTGGTCAGTGCCAACAGCTGAGAAAGTTGAAAGTTGTTCTCTTGACTGCAGCGGTAAACAATGTTTAGTTACAGCCTCATGTAAATTTACACAATTACATAGATTTTTTGATTAGAGAAGAAAAAACTGCATGAGACATGGTACTCGTTAAAGGTCAATACTCTGACGATATTAGTATGAGAGAAAAAGTGGGATCAGTGCATCCCTGGTAAGTGTACCGTTGTCTGTCTGCCTTACCCTGGAGACGGATGAGCCAGTATTGCAGATGGCTGGCTGATGGCTGAAGTGTGAGGCCTATCATGCAGAGCTTTACCAGTATAACCAGGAATAGTGAGGCGGCTTTAATAAAAGATACATCACAACATCAGATATGATGTATACACAAAATGAACCAGTTGCAAACATGAATACACATCACTTTAACGTTAATATCATACATTCCATCATATTACAACATGTCTATTTACAGCACTACCAAATTCGAACTGGTCACCTACTGGGCTGTGGGTGTGTAGGGAGGCAAGATGGTACGCAGCACTGTCAGAGGTTTGAAGTCTTGCTCTGGGCTGTCTACATTGTCCATGTTCTGAGAGCCCACCACACCACTATGTAGGACGGGAAGACACACACAAGCATAAATCTGACCCATAGATTGCATTTACTAACACTGTTTATTCAGCTAAAGAGGGAGAACCACAGCATTAACAATAAGGTATATATATGCTATCTCTCAACATGTAGAAAGCTACCTACTTTACTTTGGCCACATTTTAAAACAGCCTAATATGTATTCTTAAACTATAAAGCAAACCCATGATGCAGTGTGATGATAGGTTTTTTGAAAGAACATGAAGGTGGCATAGGAGCTTCATAATTGGACTGTTGAGGGGTGGAAAAGTCATGCCTTGTTGGAAGAATCTGGGCTCCTTTCACATTATGCTGATTAGAGATGCACCAATATTACTTTTTTCCTTCCGATACTGATACCTGACCCTTTAGTATCAGACGATGTCGAGTACTGATACCCATACTAACTCTATCTAATCTAACTCACCTATAAGTCCTGATATTTATACAATTACATTTTTTTAAAATGTTTTATTTTGGTAAAATTTATGTTCAATGTCACGAATAAAACACACTCAGTTTGGCTAGATGGCATTTAGTTGTTGAATTATATTTATTAGATGCTTTTTATTAGAAAACTTATTTTTGTTTATTTACTGTATATATTTAGTATTTACTATTTTATATTATACAATTGGTAATACGAACTATGTTTAACAACTTAAGTAAATGTAAAATATCGTAATTGTGCAAAACAGTTAAAAACAGAACTGAACAGTATACAGATAAACCTGTGTGATTACACATCAGCACACAGCAGCTTCTCTGACTCAAAAATGGAGCTGAATGTTTGTTTTTTGGGTCTGGTTCACTCGGGCTGCATCTCTGAGCGTCAGTTCAGTAAATATCACCAGCATTCACCCTGTCAATAGTGACTTTGTGTTTTTTCTGGCTTGGTTGAAGCAACAGGCCACGAGACCCCGCTGCTGAGTGATACAGCTGACCGACAGAGGCGCACCTCAGGTGTGGCTAGCGGACGCACAGAACCCGCTAGGGGGCTGCTGCGCTAACGGCTAGATCAAGGCTAAAAGCTATCACTACTCGGAGAGTCCAGCGGTTCCATCTGCTCTCTCACTAACATTAACTCAGACTATTAGTGACCACATAGCGGCAGACGAGTGATTACTGAAAGAAGCAGCTCAGCCGTTCAGGTAAGCAGCTCTGTTAGCATGTTTTTCACCACAAAAACTGTCGTTACAGATTCTGCCAAGAGCATTTTTACTGCTGCTTGTCAGCCCACGCTGCCAACGTGTTGTTAAGTTCTGACCAATACATATACTGCATCCCTATCGGTGCAATACTAATGCTGATGAAAGCAAGTAACATGAGTCCTTCCTATATGATGTCAACAGTACATGCCGGTGGTTGCAGTGTGATCGTGTGGCGAATGTTTTCCTGTAACCTATTAGGGCTCCTGCTAGCCACCGAAGACCTTGTGAACTCGTAAACTTCTAATGGGTCCAGGAACATGACAGCAAGTTTTCATTGCTTTGATGGTGCACAAAGTCCCTGGATTCTAGCCCTGTCATCATCTCTAGCTTAGTACAACATTCCTACATAACACATCCAGAATTGTGAAAAATCAATGCCCATGCTGTTCTGGAAGAAAAGACGATGTGGTTTGCTACTAGATATGTGTATATCTAATAACCTAGAAACTCAGTGTATTTGTTTATTAATAAGAGTGTCTCAGAAAGACATCTCATAAGATTCCATTCTGGTTAAATTACTGAGGCCGTTGTTTATGTCAGTAGTTTGCAGCAGGGCAGTTCGGCAAGTATTTAGACACACCCTTTGTTAGTGTATAGTTCTCAAATTGCTCAAATTCTAAGTGCACAATTTTGGAACTACTTACCAATATAAAGGAATATGGCCCGATTTTGGACATGGGCTGGTGCTGTTAAAAAAGATAATACGAAAAAACAAGATATAGTAAAAAAAAACTTACTTTGCCAGTATAATCACATTACAATCACATTATTCCTGCCTTACAGTGTGAAACCATTCCATTTACACCTTATTTCCCCTGTGTCATAATGGAGATAAATTTAATGGAAGCTAACTTTACAAATAAGAGTATACCAAGAAAAGGCTACCTCAGTGCTAAAAACAAGCAGTGGTACTTAAATCTTGTACTGGAGGACCACAGTCCAGCACAATCTGGAGAGTTCCATGTTCTGATTCATCTGATCAGTTAATTATCAGGTTTATTATGTGTGTTAGAGCAGGGAAATCATCAAAGTGGGCTGGAATGTGGCCATCCAGTTGGACAGGGTACTTCAGGACCCCAGCCAGTCCACATTTTTGTTATCGCAGATCCACACATTTACATATCACGTAAAGTTTTTCAGTCCTTAATCAACTGACTCATTTATGTTCTGAGGTGGAATACAACAGAAATGTGGATCAACTGAAGATTCTCAGAGACTTGGATTGAAAACCTCTGATGTACACACACACACACACACACATACATATTTTCTAAGCCGCTTATCCTTCTGGGTCGCGGGGACCTCTGATGTAAGTCACCCAAAACTCATCAGAACTGTGGCCATGGAAAATGGCAAGGTTAAATATCAGTGGTCAAACAATTTAAGGCAGAAACTAAATGCCAAAAAAAGATAATAGAATGCTGTATGAAAAGTTAATTAACTCCATTATAAGCAGATAAGACAACTGGCTGTACAGCATTTTAATTCAAAGGCTCTTTTAAAAACAATTACCCTCCACATTAAAACAGTGTTAGCCAAACCTTTAGCATATAAGACACAAATCCTTAAGTTCACCTGCTGACAGGAAGTGGCCAGAATTGAATCATCAGAGAGAAGCCAAAATTTCATTTGTCACAGAAGGCCATGTTGTCAGAAGAGTTAGGTTCACATTAGTGGAAGCTAGCATCCTTTTTTGTAAGCTGAAACCCTTTTAAAGTATGCCAGTGATTGAAGATAGAAGGTCAAATCTGTCTCTTAACATGCTTGTGATTCTACAACATGAGTCAAAAGCACAGCAATTATAATAGAATTTGTGCAAATCACTTACAAACTAACAGGTTTCTTCGCATTAAATGTCGCTCGAAGTTGATGCTTATTCCAATGAGGTCCAACAGCCTTGAAAGAAAATAATGAACCTCTAAGTATAAAACAGGCAGAACAGAGCCCAACAATTCTACATTTAGCTGAGTGCACCTGGGTCCACATATGTACTGTACAATAGACTAACCTGCCATAGTTCAGGCCTGCCATGGTACCTTTTCAGAGTGAAGTGCTGGTTAACAGGGTCAGGCATTTTCTCCAGAGTGGTCATGGGAGGTTTCAGACGAGGGGGTAGCTTAGAGTCCCAATCTACATCCTCATAACCTCTGTAAAGATCATCGCCTCAGTCAAAGCATGTATAATAATGATGAAAAAGTGCCTCAAAAGGATGATAGCTTAGTGCATTTTTATTGAAATATCTACAGTAAGTTTATGACCACTTAATTCTGACACTGGCCACAGCAGGGTACAGAGTGCATGTGCTAATTATAGACTAAAATGAGGCAGATGAAACAGACAGTGATTGCTGTGGTAGACAGCATTAGAGATATATGACCTGACCTTTGAGCTACTGAGGTGTAGATGTACCGCCGAGCTGCCTTGTCCACAAACTCAGAGAGAGCAGTGGAACGTGCATCCTGCATTGGTGAAACAGGATGAGAAAAGACAAAAGGTAAGGTCAAATATGTCAGTTCTGAAAAGACCACAGCAAATCTGATAAGTCACTGGACAAATATCAGATGAACAAAACCTACAAGAGTTAAAACACAATGAAAACATTGCAGCAGAGAGAAATGCCAGCACTGAGGTAACTGGAATATGAGAAACAAGACTGGCTTATGACTTGTTACCACATGGCGTATTTTTTAGGCTGAACTGACAAACCATTTTTTTCAGTGTGACATCGTGTTTATTTTATTACACAACAAAGGAACAGTTTCAGTATTCACAAAAATCGGCATCAGAAATGTTCACCTACCCTCTCGGGAGATTTGGTAGACCAGGCAGTTTTGGAGGGACTTGGTTCAGTTCCCGCCTCAGCTGTCTGGCCTTGTAACAGCACAACAACACAGAGAGAACACATGAGAAAAAGGCCTATGAGAAGCTTAATGTCACTGCAATGGCATAATCATTGGAATATAACTCTTTTAGCCAAAAGTTACAATAACATACAATTATTTTGTTGTAGTTTATTACGAATCCTTGGAGATTTCCATGCCCATTTTAACAGTGTACTGTATATTTTAGAGTAAATTCTTGCAAAATATAAACAACCCCAAATGTCTACAAAAGCAAACGAGGAAGAACATTTGAACACTGCTTTAAATCCCAATCCATGACCACAAAATATTTCATGGTATCATGAAAAGAAGGCAAGTTAAAGGCATTAGGCAAAATAGCACAGCACAAAAATTAGATAATTTACCATGATGTAGATTTTGTAAACTAAGATTAACTTACTGTATATTTGACAGTGACTTTTTTACAGTGCAGTGAAAGCAGCTGTGATACTAGGACCCCAGTGCAGCTACCTTGAAGGCTCGCTTGCGTTGCTGACTCTGACTTTGTCCTTGAATTCCAGCGCTTGTCCTCAGACAGGTCGTCTATAACGGCTGAAGGTCTGCCTGTAGGAGTCTGAGGCCTTTCTCTGACTCCAGCGGGAACCCACAGGTCAGAAGGAGCGTAGTCTCTGTCTATAAACCTAGTCTGTCCTGGGAGTCTCAGATCAGTCCGGGCTCCGGCGCTCAGGAGGCCTGAGGAGGGCTCCGTTAGCTGGGCGAGGTCTCGGAGAGGTGCCAGGTGAGCGCTGTCGGCAGGAGGGTGGGCCCGGGGGTTAAACTTGATGAAGCCAGGGTCATCTGTCTCAGTTAGGCTCTGAAAATCAGACCGACCTCTTTCATAAGGCAGGTTCATGTGTCTGCACAGCCATCTGCTCGTTCCCGCGCCAGTCTCACACGGACGAGTGAGGAGTCTCACTCTGGAAGGACTGGCGGGGTCCAGCTTCATCAGAACCGGTTCAAAATAACTCACAGATGGACTGAAAGCTACTGTAGATTGTGTTCTTTCTGTTTTTTTCTGCCGTGTTTCCAACAGACTCTGCACCGACTTCTATGATATAGTCTCCTTCTGCCCTGGTTTTAGCGTTACTCGTTGCCTAGCGACCGTTAGCCGTTGGCCCGCCACAGGAGTCGAATTACTCAGACTGTATTCTATTTTTCCACCTATATTCGGACAGGCCCTCGCCCCCGAATGCTGCGATTGGCTTATAACTCGACGGACTTCTTCCGACTACAAACCACATGACAGGAGGGGCGGGGATTGTCAGAATACGGGTGGAGAAAAATAACACTGACAGACATGTGGCACTGTAGGTTTCACACGGAGATAAGTGAAGGTGCTAGATGTTTAATTCCGACCGTCCTCAAAAGGACCTGATAACAGACAGCACGCTGAATCTGGGTGCAGAGATAAAACAAATAAATAAATAAATAAAAAAGACTCACACACTTGGCAGTCTGCAATTTCACACTATACTCCCTAGGCGGAGCTCGTGAGCTGAGAATAGGCCATAGGGACGGAACTGAACAGGCTGACTGACCATTTAGAAAGTTTATTTCAAATTACACAGCTGGTTAACGATGCTTTAAGTGCACAGTATAATATTAGAAAACTAGAATATTAGAAGTTGCTCCAAAAATGTAATTTTACTTTTGTTGCAAAAAAGAATCATCATCACTACAGTAATTAGATGATGTGATCATGTGCGTCACTGTACAATTTTCAATTCTACTGACGAGAAGCATGAAACAAAAGTAACACGCTGGGGTTTTACAGAACAGAGTAGATAATTAAGATATTAGATAGATATATATTTGCCTTGGATGAACCTTTTGAAAAGCTCTTCACTATTTTCTGAAGGCAAGCTGTGACCACTGCATGGGCCTAATATTCTTTGGTGAGTAATCTTGATTTTATGACTCTCCACTACTGACTGCAAAAGGTTGTTTCTTTGCACTCAGTGAGGCAGGGAGCATCTCATCCATTCTGCTTCAATGGCCAGTGATTGTGGTTTCCCGATCGTAAAACTCACTGGAAATGCTTAAACTCATTCAGCAAAAAGTAGCGTGCGCTGTTAAAGGGTGAATATTAGCCGCCTTGGTGAAATTGCTCCTTTGCTCCACATGTGGGCAAAGCAGAGTGACGGTGATGGTGATAAGTGTTGATGGCTGATGTTAGACCCAGGCTGTCTTTAACATAAACACTCAGCAACCATGCACAGAGTTGTCTGCACTCAGAATGCTGGTTTAAAAATAACCCAATTAGTGTTATTTGACAAGGGAGTGGGGCATGTACAGCAACCCCTCAAGTTAATTATGTTGAAAATCTGTACTTCCATTTCAGCAGTGGAGAAAACAAAAACAATAGCTCAGCTCCACTCTCTGTGGGTGCCTACATTCAGGCTTTTACTTGAATAATTTACACTCTTCTACAGGCCTCATTCTGCTTCTGCGCTGTGCTTAACACTGGATACAGAGACTCAGATTGACCTCTCTGTTTGTTTCTGCACAAAACAAACCCTAAGCCTTAGTTGAATCATGTTAAAGGAATATTTCAATGTTTTACCCCAAAAAAGTTTTTAAATAGTACTTTTGAACCTTTAACGTAAGACATGGCACAAAAATGACCTCTTACAGGGTTCCACCTGGGTTCAGAATGGCACGGCATAAAAACAGTCTAAAACCATCACAAATATCCTCAAATGTCATCTGTTTGATTTATTTTTCTATGTGTACCTCCTATTTCCCTCAACAAACCACTGCATGTGTGCCTGCAGAGATTCAGATAAACTGCAGTAGATGTAATTAAGAATTAATTCATAGCTCCAGGCTCACATACAGTAGGGTGCCAAACTATACATGTAGTTATGTATATTTTTAGATGGTTGTAGAGTAGAGTGGAGTACATCTTCCTGAACATACCATTCCATTTTTCTCAAACACATGCCCCCTACCCTGCCACTGCATTACCACCTGAATTTATTGCTCTCCTAAAATGTATTTTTTGGATTTCCATATGCAGTTTTGGGGGGTGGTGCTCAGAACACATTTCATGGCTTGAGAGGGGGATTACACCCCTGGAGCAACTCGTCACAGTAAGTGCTATGTTTGAGGATAGCAGCAGTGCTCTGAACCATCCGGCTATCAATCATTCAACCCTGGGCCTATATTCATAATATTCCACAGGGCTACCCTCCAGCCAATTTAAGCATTTAAACCTTGAAAAATCACTTTAGCTCCTGAATGGTCCTGTGCGGTCTGTAAAACCATGTTGATTTAATGGTAGAAATAATAGTTAGAGAACTCTGTCGTAGAGCAGTGCTTCAGTCTGTAGCCACAATGTTGTCAGAGGGTGCATATCATAAAAAAAACAAAATTTTCTTCCTTTTTTAGCACATAAACTCACACAGTGTCAGTGGACTCCAAAAACATACATACATACATACATCATCTTAACCACTTATCCTTCTGGGTTGCGGTGGGGTGCTGGAGCCTATCCCAGCTGTCATTGGGCGGAAGGCAGGATACACCCTGGACAGGTCGCAGGGCAGACAGACAGACATACACAGTCACACACACCTAGGGGCAATTTAACGTGTCCAATCAGCCTGACTGCATGTTTTTGGACTGTGGGAGGAAACCGGAGTACCCGGAGGAAACCCACGCAGACATGGGGAGAACAGGCAAACTCCACACAGAAATGACCCTGGTCGCCCGGCCGGGAATCGAACCCAGGCCATTCTTGTTGTGAGGCGACAGCGCTACCCACTGCGCCACCGTGCCGCCCTGCCAAAAACATCATATATCTATATATAGATATATAGATAGATAGATCTGTTAAAATTTCTTTATGTTTAGTATTGCTTCCACTCAGTAACATATGTTAGAAAAGGCTGAAATTATTTTGATGTTTTCCTCTTTGAAACACAGTTGATTCTGCTTGTGAGAGATTTTAGCTGATCTACCTGTAGGTTCCTATACAAAAAGTAATATATTGAAAAAGTATCACAATGCATTCTCTTTAGTTTGGATTATAATGACAACAGTATGGTTTGTTTTCATGGGGTGGGGGGTGGTTGGTGGTTGGGTTTAGACCGCCATGTAATATCAGGCAGAAACATGATTCTTCACTGATTCTTCTTTATGTAAGAACATTGCACTTAAAGGGCTAACCTGAAGAGCTGCATGGTTCTACCTGGAGCAGTGTTCTTATAAGAGTTAATCTCTGTTCATATAATACCCAGCATTCACATTCAAGCAAGTAGACCTGCAGACGACCGGTATATATCATAATTGACTGAATCACTCCTGACTGAAAATGTGTGTTGATGTTTCTGCAACACCATGGAAAAACACACTGCCTTGGCATCTGAGTGAAAGACGGCATGATCCATGCGAGGCTGCCCTTGGCAAAAGCGAGAATGCGACAGCAAGATGTACAGCATAGCTGTTTCCTCTGTTGTCTGAAATACGCATAGAATCTGCTCATGCATGCAGTCTGCATTGTGGTAATTTCTGGTATGCTATTTCTCATTCCAATTAATGCTCAATCCGGAATTCATTTGCTCTCCCCTTCCCTCCCACTCTCTCTCTTTGTGCTTCAGGTTCATTCAGTGAGGGAACTCTTAATGAATTAGAATATCTAATATTTTTGTCAAGAGTAAGGGTATTTATAGTGTACGAAATCATTTTCTCGAGAGAGAGTAGAGAGGAAGACAGAGAGAGTGTCATGTTGCTAAAAGCTCTCGTTATTATTAGTCATCTTGTCCCCTCCTCCTTTTCTCTGCAGCATCTGAAATTATTTAAATAGCACTAAATCCAATGCCCAGCCATACACCACAGTGGCACAGCAGCTAATTTGAGCAGGTCTCATTCATCTGGAAAAAGGAATGCAGCTGGATATTCGAGAGGGAGAGAGAGAAGAGAGAGAGAGGGGTGGAGAGAGAGAGGGTACGTTTGTAAGGACAAGTCATGGTTTTTTATTTCTGTGGTCAGGCGAGATTGGTGTTGATTTTCCTCTCGGCAAAGGATTATTTTGGTTCTGCCTTTAATTAGCCTGACACTTAAGATCACGGAAATGGTGGGAGCGAGGGGGTGTAGGGCTACTTCTAGCAGTGTTCGTTTTCATCTCAGCTTTCTCCTCCTCTCTTTTTGGCACTCTGATCAAATTTCTTGGGCATTTTTACCCACAAACTGAATTCAAGTGCCAGAGCTCCAGCATTTCGATTTGTGCAATGATAGAGAAATGATATTAAAATTCAAGACCACCCTCAGCAGTCTCATATAGTTCATACATGGTGCATCCTACAGTGGCTGTGTTCGAATGCATGTTCATCCTGCTAAAAGTTCATCTGAATTCATCCATGTGTTTACTTAATGAACGTGAATGTTTAATATTATTTATAACTCAGTGCCATGGGTCATAGCCCTGAGCTGTGGCCTTGCTGATGATTGTGCTTCATGCAGCCCATGCGTTAATGCATTGCTCTTTCCAGTGCTGCTGCTGTCTGCTGCCTTGCTGGCTTCAGCGCTCGCTCACTTTGAAGCAGAAGTCCTCCCGTGAAATTCCCATGGGCACCTGGGGCAGGCTTGTCCTGCCAGTCTGGCCCTGGGCACCGTTTTGGGTACAGCTCCCTTTGCCCTCCCTCCCTGCTTCCCGTTCTGCGCCTGTCACACTCAATTAGCCCAATGAAGTAATGAATCTGCCGCTCTATATTTTTCATTAGGGACTGGGGAAGGAGAGAGATATCTGTAAGCTGTCAGCTCCACAGAATATAGAGATGTTTGCAAGCGGAGGGGTCTAATGCTGCAAACCATACTCATGACTCTGCTCTCTCCTAGGGAAAGAATGCAATTCGTAGACTAGACAGCTCGAATGAAAAACAGTCATAGCCAGTGCAGCTTTCTGCAAGAGTCTGCCCAGGACTGCCAGGCAGCATCTGAAGTGCCGATTCACAAGGAGCTCCAGCTCAATGCTTTGAGCTGCTAGCACATAAAAAATACAAAACAAAAGCCTTCAGAAGACCTGAAGCAGCAACTAAAAACATACACATTTAAAACTCCATTACCACGCTGCACTGTGGGGTGTAGTTCTGAAGCCCCTCTTCTGGATGACCCTTGCATCTGATGGACTTGAACCTGAAGAGAGAGCAGACACAGCTGCAATGAACTATCAACCCTCTTAGACATAAAAAGAAACCAAGGCTATCATTTATGATCCACTTGCAGACAAGTACCGGCTTTATATAATGCATTTAATCAGATCTGAATTATTGTAATGGTGGCCCTGATTATACACTCTTTTCAGATTGATGTACAGTAGCTTCCAATATTTTTGCTTACTTGACAACCATTTGAGCTGCCACTGGCTTACACACTATACACTCTCATGTTATCTGAATTGTATTTATATTAAGCTGTAGGCAAATGAAGTTCACAGGTAGTAATGGTGTGCCTTCTGCTCATGTCTACCCTATTTGGGTTGCTTTTTTAATTCCCTGTCATACTTCATTTTTTACTGCAACCTCCAAAACACAAGTGGTAAAGATAAAATGCTCAAATTCACTTATGATGTTTGTGTGGTTTTATGTACCAAAAACAACCATAATTTATTTTTTACATGACCACTTTCCAACCTCTGTTCTGATTAGATGGCCTGTTTTGTGTCTCTTTAAGAAGCAGTTGGGGCTGAAACACTCTTTATAACTTTATTTTAAATATTCCAAGTTAATTTTCAAACAGGCCCAGACCATTATCCCACCTCCACCAAAGCACTATGCATTTCAGTATTGTAGTGTTCTCTTGGCATCCACCAAACCCGTATTTGTCCATCAGACTGCCAGATAGTGAAGTGTGGTTCATCACTCCAGAGAGTACATTTCCAATGCATGAGTCAAGTGGCAGCATGCTTTTAACCAGTCCAGCCAACGTGTGGCATTGTGCATTGTGATCTTAGTCTGTATGTTGCTGCTCTGTGATGGAAACCCATTTCATAAAGCTCCGAATGCACAATTTTTGTGCTGATATGCTTCCAGAGGCAGTTTGGAACTCTGTAGTGAATGGTGGTGAATATTACAACTGGTGTCAAGAAGTAAAAGTTACTTGTATGGGACATATTCAGACTATTTGGCCACTAGCAGCTAAGCTAAGCTGGCTTATGGGTCTGAGAAGAGAGATGGAGCACTCAGGAGCAACTATGCATCTTCATGACCGTCACTACCACCGTGGTAAAGTCAGACTGGCCATGAGTGCAACGAGAGAGCTGCGGTGTTGGAAGGAGTTTCATGACATCAGCAGAAAATCCAGGCGCAGACGTAAACAATGATGGCAGTGCACATGAACAGAATTTAGCAGGGTCTAAGACTCTAAAATACTCTGGTAAAGCAGACTGGGAGGCTTTCCATGCACAGTTTGAACTGGTATATAAATTGTTTGAGTGGTCTGATAAACTGAAAGCCCTGCAGCTGACATTTTGGTTGACTGACGATGCATTAGCTTGCCTGCTTCTGCTAGACCCTAGTGAGAGGTCTGTTTACAGCGCATCCACACAGAGCTGGCCCACCCATGTGACTTGCAAGAGGCCCTGGAGAAAGTGCTAGAGAGAGAAGTGGTGTTGCCAGCAGGTGCACGGTGCATGGATGTTACCAGACCTGCAGTCAGAGCTGTGGAGTAGTCAAGTGACTCACTAAAGCTGGCATGGGCAGAGGAGATGACAGAAATGACCTGAGGGTTAGCCATAACCACAGCTGTACATTGAGTGGCACAGAACCTTCAGTGCTGGATGTGCAGCCAGCCAGGACATCTGGCTAGGGCTTGCCCGTTGGCCACACTCACTGCCATACAGCCATTGGCACGGGACCAAGGCAGCTGAATGTGTGGCCGGCTGGGGCATCTGGCTAGGGTTTGTCCATTGGGGGTGAAGTCAATGGGTAGGAATGCTGCAGAAGGTACAGCACAGGCAGCAAACAAACAATCAACACTGAAGGAATTCCATGCACTGCTCTGGTGGACACAAGTTTGACAGTCACTGTGGCCCTGCCAGAAGTGGTACCTGCTGGGTTTGAGCTGGAAGGTATGGCAGTTCATCTCCCCACTTTGACTGGTGAACTAGCACCGATCATGTGGAGGAAATGGCTGGCGCTGATAGCTGGGGGCAAGAAGATGCACCACTTAGTCTGGATAGCTGAAGTCCAAGACATGCATTTTGGGTCTAGACTTTTTGAGAAGCTGTGCTTACCAATTGGACCTAGAGAATGCCACGCTGAGTTTCAGAGGTGGCCAGTTGCTGATGATGAAGCCACCAGATGCCCAGCGCATGGTGGAACACACAGCAGCAGAGCTTGTTGGAGGATCTGCGGGGTTCAGGTCAAGGGCATCATGGCTTTTCATGGGCAGTGGGCAGGAGCAGCATTCCCTGCAGCATTGACAATGCACACAATGTCGGAGAAAATGGAAGACAACCGAGTGGAGTGTTGCTGCTGCCATCATCACCCCCTGTGGCACCGGCCGCGCCCAGGAGAAGTACGTGGAGCTGTATACGCGTTGCTGTGAACAGTGCATGCCAACTGATGGAGAGAATGCCACAGAGTTGGGGTTCGGCGGCCTGCCAGGACCAGTCAGTACAGATGAGTCCCTAACCAGAGCATGCCCCAGTTCAGTTCAAAGACTCTGTGGTCCTTGGGGGTGAGTTTTTTTGTAAGTAGGGGTGTAGTGTAGTGTGTTTGAGAAATGTTTTAGACATGTTAGTTTGGGTTATTAGTTCTTCAGCATTTGTTAATGGGGTTATTCTGCTAAGGACTCTTATTGTGAAGGTGGGACTAGTTTTTGCCGTGGAGATATGTCTGTAGAGCAGGAGGAAGATCGTAGCTGTTAGACCAAAACTTTGACTCTAAAATGGTAACTTTACAGGAGAAGGAAAAAACATTCCTAACTTACAGTGGAAGTATAAATAAGTTTGGGTCATTTCTGTTGCTCTATTCATCATGAAATTTTAACACAATGGAAAAAGTAACTGGCATTTTCAAATAATGTTAAAAAAAAAAAAAAAATGAGAAAATGGAGATACAAGGTTTTTGCACAAAAGCGTATGTATATCTGTTTCCACAATATTTGTTTCCATGATATGGACTCCATGATCTGGGTTTGTGTTAAATCAAAATCATTTACACTTTTAAAAAAGATGCTTCTTCAAAGGTTCTTTAGTGAAGAAAACAGTTCCATATAGAACCATGAACACTCAGAGAGTGTGCTATAGATTGACAGAGAAAGTGCTATAGATTAAAAGGGTTCTATATAGCACCAAAAAGGGTTCTGCTGTTGTTACAAGCTTGACAAAAGACCCCCTTTCAAAAAAGTTCTATATAGAACCATTGTCTTTACTCTTTTTTCAGAGTGATATATAAAACACTGATAAGGCTGATATTAATGTACGAGCTCCTCTGTTAAATAACATATTTCACATTATTTAAGTCTTAGCCTCACATTACAAGCCTTTAGTTATTAATTATTCCAGGCTGGTGCTGTGAGTGAGTGGCTTTTGGTGTAGTGTGTCCTCACTGGAAAGATCATGCTCATTGCTGCTTGCGGATACATATTTTTAGAGCTGTCATTGCCAGAGGTGGCGAAGAAAAGCGAGCCTCTGAATTTGGCTGCCTGCATGCTCCCTCCCATGCTGCTTTCTACCGCCCATGTCTTTTGTTCCAGCGTCTTTCTATCCACGTTATAATACAGCCAACAGTTTCAATTAAAGAGTAAGAGGCAGCATTAGGTAGGCAACACAGAGGGTAATGGACTTTTTCTGTTGCTTGGAGAAATGGGCTCGTCCCCCGAGACCCTTACGTTTCCATTATTAAACTGCCACACAATTGCACAGCCAAGCTGTTTTCATTCCCCTGGACCGTGGGCCCGAAATTACCTGGGCCAGAGGAACTTAAATGCAACGGAAGGAGCCGCTCGAGCGAGTGCCATTCTCTTAGCCCCTTAATTGCTGTCAGCTATTGGGGCGTTTTAGCGGGGCCTCATTTAAAGTGTGTCAGACGTGGCTCTTCTTTCCTCATGACATACATACGCTCCTCTGGGCCCCTGGTGTGCACTCGAGTAAGAGGACCAACAGTTGTCCATTCTAGAGTGTCTTCCTCAACCATCTTGTCTGGGAGCAATAAGGTCATACAAAGTTCATAAGTTAGTGAGAACAGTAAGACCTTCTTCTATGAAATGAGGAACCACATGGGATGCCCGCTGGCAAGAAAGGAAGGGTGAGAAAATCTTCTGTTGTGAACAAAGCGAGGTAAATACCTGGATTGTGATGTTCCTCGGAGCAAAGAGAGAAGAGCAGGTTTCTTTATGTTAACATGACCTCGCGTTCAGACAGCTTGACATCTAGTTATGCAGACATCCGTATCAAAACAATGCTCTCTCTCCCAGGCTGAACCTCGCTGAAGCACATTCTGTATTCAGGTCACAGTGGAGCGGAGAGGAAAAGGAGGCTTCTCCCCGAGCACACATACACACACACACTAACTCTGGAGAAGAGGAGGATGTGCAGGATTAGCCTTCCTGCCCAATCACTCCCCGACAGAGCCACACACCAATCAATAACATGCACATGGGGAGCCGCAACAGGTCACCCCAACTTGCAAAAGCGGATCGTCAATAGCTACCCGCTCCCCTGCTTCTGCTTAAAGCGACTCCGTGCCATGTTTTCTCCCTTTTAATCACTCTATTCATTAGCTGTGAGGTGCAGAGGAAGGAAGTGCGAGGGGAAGGGGTGGGGAGAAGGGGCTGGTGAGGGAGCGAGACTGTCTCATCTCAGACGAGATCACACCTTCTAAATGCAGCGGTTCCATCTGCCGAGCATGCTGCTGGGGTGGTGTCAATAACAGCCGGCAAGCAGAGACGCGCAGCTGGCTTTACTGGACCAGGCAAGATGTGATATTGAGAAGAATAAGCCATGTCTGCTTCAGTGGAAAACATTATATCACACATCTTAATGCTGTACCACAAAGTAAAGCCACGACGGTTGTGCTATTCTGTTCATTTGAATGAAGATTACCAGCTGTTTTACACTGAAGGGAATAGACAGTATTGCATTTACATCAATAGATGTTTTAAGGGGAATTTCAAAATTCTTGGATAATTCATTCAGTGACACGTCAACAAAGTGATTCAGAGTGGTTTGATGTGAAACAGTTCATTACAAAAAGATTTAACCACTCTGTGGTGATATGAACCAGGGGTCATGATGTCTACAACACAAATATGGCCATTTTATTTATTATTAAAAACAACCAGTGAACAGACACATCTTTGCGGTTTTAATATGGAATGTTGAGCTTGGTACAATAATAGTAAATTTGAATCTGAAAAACATGCATCTTCTTTGCCTCACAATGCCCTGCATGTACCTCACTTACATGAATGAGCTTTAAAAATGGTGTAGGCCAAAACGTGATCTCAAAACAGTTTTAAAACAATGTCTCAGGCATCAAGCAGTGTATCTGTAATCATTTCATGTAATCATTTTTAGAGGCATTAAACTGTTCATATGTCTGGTTCCTATCAACTCCACTGTGAACAATTCTGACTTTAGAACAAAGCAGTTCACATCAAACCAATCAGAATGATTTTAGTTACATATTAACCACTTAATTACATGGAAATTTTGAAAAGTTGGTTTTACAAATTTACATAACTGTAATGATGCTGAAATACCAGGCAAGAACCTGGTTAGATGAGTTACTGTGAGGGCACTCAAGGGCTCCTTTATTTAGGCTCAGAATTCAATACCGCATTGTTAAAAGTAAGGACTACACAGTTATCTATTCATCTTAAGACATTATGCCATTAGACAAAATGAATTGTTCTGGAAATTATATCCATTCTACTATTATCTTTCTCTGCATTTCTTTCCATAATGAACAAAGTCATTGATAACTTGGGTTTGGGCTTTGTTTCAGGCTCTTGCTAATTTTGAGGCCCTGCTATCATTTAATTGTGTCATTTGCAGTTGCACGTAGGGAACAAGGCCGGGTCAGTAATGATTTTTTTTTTCCTTTCTTTGAGGGCATTATTTCTCCCTGGCAAGTTATAAGTGATGGACCGAGACCGGCACATAAGCAGCAAACCTCCGTCCATTTTTCACTCCATACTCTCAGCACCACCGAGATTATTCAGGAAATCATTCATGGAGCCATCCGAGGAAGTTATCTTTACTGTCAAAATCTATAAAAGTCTTCTTCGGATCGTTAAAACCAGCGGGATTGCAGACGGGTGTTTGAATAAAGCCTGGTTGTGAAGGAAAAATTTGCAGAGAAATTGACAGACAGATGCAAGAGGACATCAGTCTTGTAGGAACTAATGTGGCTACAAGCCAGAAATTAATGTCATTGCTTGTTAAAAACAAAGCATCTGATATCTTCTGAATGATTGGGGGTAGGGGCGGAGGGTCTACTTCTTCAAGCAGGACAGGGTAATCGTTTTGGTCTTCTGCAACAGATTTTCTTCATTAAGAGCTCCCTTTGAAGGAGGAAGAGGCTAGCTGGGTATTAAGACACTTTGGGGAATTCCATTTCAAAGAGGAAGACTAATTTAGGGTATCCTCCAGTATATGTAGTCATTAGAGTAAGTTTTCATAATTGGGCTCTCGCTGCATAGGAAACCAAGCATACACTAACACTAAAACTGTCAAATTAATGCTACAAAAATCTCAGAGCATGGATCTTTAAAAAAAAAAGTGATAATGCATATTTTATGGAGAGCAGATCAGAGAACAGAGCCATGAAGCAGCTAATCATAAGCTGTTTATTTGCAGAATTGTTTGTATTATTTCCACAGTCTAATTTTTTACTGTTTTTTTTTTTGCATTGTAGCTACACTCATTGACCATTTTATCAAGTATGTCTGCCATATAGGTGCGCTTTGTAGGCAGTGACGGATCATGGTGTTGCAAGGGCCCTGGGCACAAGCGTGTCTATATCATAGTTCATGCTTTTGTAAAAGATTGGAATGTCTAAATACAAATTTAAATTATGATTTGTTTTTCTTGTTTTCTAAGGCAAACTGAGTTGCAGTGCAAAAACAGAAGTAGTCATACACACATGGAAGGGTAAACACTAACACAATACTGATAATAATAGAAAACACAAGTTGATCATCATAGAAAACTTGAGGGGGCTGAAAACAGACAACATTACTTTCTTTATTTCATTTATTTAGTCATGTGTACATATTCAGTAGCTTATTCACCTCATATTTATATCCATTTATCCAGAATTTGTGCCCCCCCACCAACACCCCCAAGCTCCCCTGTGGCCCTCTGATGCCCCTACCAGACCGAGGCCCTGGTCACTAATCCTTCCCTGTTTGTAGGTTTACAGTTACTGACTGTAGCTCATCTGCTGCTGCACAGTTTATCAGCCACCCTATACAAATGGAGCAGGACCACCACAGACACACCTGCCTTATTGGTACACCTTGTACGTACACGGTTATATCTCTTTTTTCAATGCACAATTTATGTTAGCGATCCTCTAGCCCTTCATCAGTGGTCAGTTTATGACCACAGGGCCACTGTTGGCTGGATAACTCTATAAACTGCCCACTCAGTGTTCTGCTCTGCTCCCTTTGTATTGTGTATTGGACTTACAGTTAGTGACTTACAGCTTATCTTTTGCTGCACAGTTTTTCAGCTACCCTCTACTAATGAAGCACCACTGAGCAGGTATTATTTGGGCTGGGCCTGTGACAGCAGTATGGTAGTGGGTATGGCACTGGCACTGTCTAAACCTTCTGGCCACCTTACTAGACACATCTGCCAGTTTGGTGCACCTTGCGGGTGTACAGTTAGGCACTATATCTTGTTTTTTATATCTATGCACAATTTATGTTAGCCATCCTTTAGCCCTTCATCAATTGTCAGTTTATGACCAGAGGGCCACTGTGGGCGGGATAGCTCCTTTATCTGGCAACTCAGTGTACACGTTGCTTGCTTTGCTCCTTTATGGATTGTCCACTGAACTTTGTTTATTCTAGGGTGAGAAAAAGAGAGTGGGCTAGAGTGGTATAGAGAACATAAAGGAGAATGAAAACACATTAATGGCAATTACTTACACCCACTAGGGGGTCAGAGCATGCAAGCGGAGGCATCAGAGAATGCACATTGCTAATCCATGTTTACTCTTATGACTCTTGCTGCTAGAGATGGAGAAGGGAACAGAGAGAGAGAGAGAGAGAGAGAGAAAGAGAGAGAGAGAGAGGGAGACTAAGGGAGCCTGAAGTGCGAGACTGATGGATGACAGCTTTTTCTAGCGGGGTAGCACTTCAGACTGCCACGTATGTGCATGCATCTAACTTTATTTCCCGCAATCCCTAAGCCTGGCCCTAAGGCACATCTCTTAGATGGAGGGATGTGCTGGTTGTCTGGCAATCCTGGATCAAAGAGAGAACATTCTAGAGGCATGACAGACCACAGAACGTTCATTACACAAGAATAAATACATTTGGCTAATTAATTTAAAACCTATGCGTAATGATAACATTCAGCCATAATTAATTGTAAGCTTTTTTTATATATCAAAGCTGATTCAATTATAAATTGTGATTTGAATAATTCAAGTCGTTTGAGCTGTTTGGGTTTTTTACTGTCAGAAGGAGGTGACTTAACATCTGTGCTATGGAAAAGACCACTGAGAAAGAATATATGACCCATTTATAGATGCTTAGTACTTTTAAATAGAGTAGAAGAGCAGCAGCTACAGTGTACATTCTTATTTGTGCGTCTAAACCTCTATTATGCTCTTTGTAACTGTAAATTAGAGGCTTTTCATCGGCTAAGAGGTGACATTTGGGATGATGGAGTTGATTTAATTACTTTGATGCTGCGTGCGGCTCATAATCCTTTAATATCGCAACACCTGCTGTTAAGACATGCCATCGTACCACTCTCATTTTCAATGGAGGGAGCCCAACATTAAATACTTTTGAACTCTCCCATCCTGAGCTGTCAATATTATGACAGTAAGCTTCTGAGTTGCCATCCATCAGAGCACACTGTCTAATTTACAGTGTGTCATGAGGGGGCAGCGGCCAAGTTACTTTGCCTGTTGAGCAGAGTGCGGACACCGTCATCCAAAAGCTGATGCAATCACTGAAAACTTGATTGATAAGAGTTTCAGAGACTTGCAGGGTGGCAGTGATGTCCCGTAAGTAACAGCTGGGTCTCATTCTGCCCTTTGGATACGTGATGCTCCACATGAAATTCAACATTTTTTTTTTCCCTTCAACTTCCCGACTTGACATTTTGAGCACGTCTCTGTCTTTTTAAAAATGCCAACAGACGTGGATGGTATCCCCAGTTAACCTGACATCAGTGTCTAAAGGCATACATGGTTGTACACAGTGTAACTTGATTTATTTGCAACATGTAAACACAAATACAGAAACACATCTTGTTAAAATGCACTTCAGTTCAGAACACAACGGAAAAATAAACCTAAGATACAAACATCAGCAAGCTGCTATTTTTTTTATCCTTTGAATTGCCTAAACGGTTCAACACATCCATTGAGCTGCGGAACATACTGAGAAATGTGTTTGACATTGTGAGTGATTGCTGACTACAGCTTGTCTTCCTGACGTCTGACAATTTTTTTGCCTTCATCCACAGTGACAGCTGCTTTACGAGCCATACATTCTAATGAGTCGGACTAAAGTCCCGGTAACATACATGACGGCATATCAAAATACAGTGACTATAAAAAATAGCATTTTACCTGTAAACCAGATATTATCCCCTTGGCTCCGTAATTTTATCATAACATACAGAAATAAATATCCTTTATTACCGGTTATAAATCTCAATACAAAGTTTATGTAGTAATATAGCTGAATCTATCCCCATGTCCCTTTAAACTCAGGCCTGCTTATGTATCACTTATCATAAACTTGGCACTTTTTGTGACACTTTATGTCAGCTCTGAGGCTGTGCCGCAGCATGAGGGACGTAGCACTATGTGGCCTGGCCCCTGGCCTCTCTCCCAGGCTAGCTAACCCCCCACCCTGTGCTACATGCTATTTGACAGTCTGAGGTCATATAGTCACGAGCTGTCACAAACAGTCATGACAGATGTAATCCCCCCATAATGCTGGAGTCCTGGCAGCCCTTATGAGCTCAGAGCCACTGCGCTCGGCTGCTACGAAGCTGTCTAGGTGAAGGCTGGGGGGTCGGTGTGAGCGCCGGACGGCCTGTGGCCGCTCTAGCTGGGCTGACACTCGTTCCTGCTGCAGGTGGCCTGCCGCTCGATGCGCCAGGTGCCCTCCTCGTACGTGCAGTAGCAGATGGTGCACTCGTCGATCTTCACCTCACGGCCAGCTGGAATCACTGCAGTGTCCGCGTAACAGTTTGGCCCTAAACATGCAACAGAGAAGAGAAGGTCAGGATCAGAGCTTGTACAGTGCTGAAATACACGGTGTGTCAAAAGTTTGGGGACATCAAAATGCTTTTAATACATATTCTTCATGTTTTCTATGACTTCACAATAACTAGAGATGGCACAATATCGTTTTGCCATTTCTGATACTGGAACATAATACTTAAACCTTTAGTATTATCTAAATGATACTATTTTCTTTGAAGACTTCTATGCTTTAAAATGAGCCGTTTTTAACTGGAGCATTTCATTTAAGATGGCCATCTCAATGTATCCTGTTCAAACTGCCCAAACACTCTGCTACTCTGTAAACTTTACCTGTAGTACATTTTTTAATGAATCTGTGCAAAAAATGAAAAAAATGAACTGTTTTAAATTTATATGGGTGGATATGGAGTTCTCTTATTTATTTTGGGAGTCTTCATTGTAACACTGTTAAAACTATGCCATTTGGAGGCTGTACTTTAGCCAGGCTGGAGGCTGTACTTTAGCCAGGCTGGCTCTCACTGTGAGTTGTTTACATGTTTCAAATTGAGGGTTTTACTAAGAGATGATTAAAATACTCTATTTGTCAATTTGTTAACTTATACTCACAACTCAGTGATTTAATTTTATATCTGTTCGACTGGTGTGAAAAGGTTCACGGATAAGGTTGCTATGCGACAAGAAGATGACCAAATATCTGTTTAACTACATAAAAGGTCCATGTTGCATGTTTTTGTGTGCCCAGTTCTACCCAACAAATTTAGGAATAATATTGCCTTATTTTCAGATCTGCACGTATAAGCCCACAAACGTGTGTCCCCAAACTTTTGATGGGCAGTGTTCACTTTACTGAAAACAGCACCTGCTGCCAGGCAGAGTTGCTTACAATGTAATGTCCCTTTCTGTAAATGCAGCAGCTGTTAATGGACCTCACAGACTGTTTGGTCACCATTCTTCTAAGAACTATGGACTCAAATGGTCATCCATATTAAATTGGTTTATAGCCCATTCTTTCCCTTCATCTGCTGTACCTTATTAGCAGCGGTGCACATGTAAATGGCGCCTGAATAATCTCATTTGCCTCCAGTCTCTTTGTGCTCCACTTCAGTGTAACCCCAGACAGACAGAAATCAGCAAGAAGCCGCTCCTCTCGCGTGTCTCAAATAAGAACTATTACATGACAAAACCTTCTGCTCGCACACTGGAGACTTCAGCCTCAGGCTTTACATAAAACATGAGCACATTACAATGTCAGGGCAAAGATAATTGCTGGACAGGGGGATTATCTCCAAGGTGTAAAGAATTAATGAATGTGAAGTACAATGACCGCCATCCAGCTAGTAACAAAAAACACACAATCAAGCATACAGTATGATGTACAATACACTAATCAGGGTCTGTATCTGATAGAGCTGGTATCATATCATTAAGAACTTAGAGTTGAGTCTGCGAAGTCAGAAAAAAACATTATTACTTCTAAATTATTTCACTCCTCTTTTAACTTGCACACAGTAGGGGTATTAATCAACCCCCTCTAAATTTTAATGGTTCATTATATACAGAACTCTTCCACTGCATGCATTTTTAAATATACTATATGTAAGATCTATCCAATACTTTTAAATCATTGATAAGTTGATGTCACGGATAAATCAGAGACCGAAAAACAGCACTAAAGCCGCTGCCAATCACTCTCACTCCTATTTCATTAATTAAAATGCAGATTTATGTGCTAGCAATGAAACAGGTGCTGCTACTTATTACACTTCCAAAAATGATATCTTGGCAAGTAATATTACCTGACATCTAGTCAAATGATCTAATTATCTAATTATTTCTCACTATGAGATTGTTGTAAGAATATTCAAAGATTATTCAACCTATTTCTGGACATTTTTACTAGTTTTAATTTATTTTTGTTTTAAACATTATTTATTGACTTTTATATTCTTACAACAATCTCATAATGAGAAATAAAAGATACACTGACTAGATTTAGGCTGATTTTACTTATCGAGATATCATTAATTTATATATTTATTTTCCAATGTAGGACAATAAGACAAAGGATTGCAATAAACATGACCATTCCAAAATATCATCAAACTTAATAAAGACTGTCTATACAATAAACACTGTCTACATTCCACATAATATTTTGAAACACTATAATAATAAAGAAACTTACAGATCTTCTTTAAAGCACGTCATATAAATGGCCACTTTAAAGTACCATGACGCTTAAACACTCAGTGACACTATAGCAAGAAATACATTCCCAACGACATACTAATTGTGCTGTTTCCCCATCTTAGCTCTGTCTTTGCCTGTATTTCCTTCTTGTTGGTCTTCCCTGTCATGTCTCTAAGCTATATGCTTTTGTTTTTGTTTTGCTCCGCCCTTTTGTCCTGCCCCCCAGGTGTTTCTTGTTCTGTTTCTCTCTGTATTTATACTCCTGGTTGTTGTCTTGGTGTTTTTCTTTTCCTGGCCCTGTTTCGTGTTCCCCCGTTGGATATTGGTTTTCGTAGCTCTTTTGTTTCATTGCTCTTGTGCATTCCTTTTGTTTTCATCATGGATTGCAATAAAACCTCAGACTCGCGCTTGCATCCTGTGACCTCCTCTCCTTCATTGTCACACACCGCTTTATTTTTTAAATTTGGTTAATGCATTTTTTTACATTCACTTCTTTCTCTTACAGTGCACTTGTGAGACTTAAAATAATGGAATATAGTTCTAATACTTGTCAGGCTGTACTTTTAATAACAATAGGCCACATGTGGTGACTGTTGTTATGACATGACCTGCTTTACCTTGCTTTATGTCTGGGTGCACTGCATGCAGTTCTGTCACATCTTAGGCTAGATTTGTTATGCTACGTTAACATTACAAGCTTCATTGCTCAAATCCGATCTCTCTGACATGATGGTTCACACTTGTTTATGTAAGTGATTCAAATCTGTCATTAATGTGAACGAAACCAGCATCCTGAAATGACCCGCATGTGCACATCATACTCAGTAACGTCACGTGAATGAGTCGCGTGCGTCCCGTGCATCATCAGCAAACAAACTAACGATCAGAATGAGCCTTCGCTGCGAACATAATTAACTCTGATCAGCTCTCAGCTGTTCATTTTTAGTACGAGACAAAGGCAAAAAAGGTGAGATGTGTTGCTTTTCCACCGTTTACAGGCTTTAACTTCTGTTACGTATCCGATCTAGGACCACATATGGAAGTGACTCAGGTCGAATTCGAAAAGATCAGATTTGCGTGTCCACACAGCCATGAAATCATCAGATCTGAGTCACATTAGGGCAAAAAATTGGATTTGCGCCACTTCAGACTGGTAATGTGAACGTATTTTTCCCTCCTATATCCAGTCTAGATGTTCTGCTAGTATTTTAGCTTGATACCAATACTGAGTATAAGCTGCCATCTCTAACAGTGAGTTCAAAGGAGAATTCCACAGATTTTTCTACACTTCTGCATAATTCAGTCAATGAGATGTGAACAAAGTCATTCAGAGTGATTTGATGTGGAATGCCTAATTGTTGAGAAACTTGACAACTCAGATTTCTTTACAGTGGTGGAACCAGAGATTGTAATGTCTACAGCACAAATATTTGGATAGTGATTTTAATCACTATCAAAATGACCAGTGGAAAAAAAATTAAAATCTGAATCTCAAGTTTCTTTGGTGACTGTTTCACCTTACAGTGTTCTGCATGCATGTATCCACCATGAATGTGTTTTTAAAAATACATTCAGGCAAAAAACTCTCAAAACTATCATAAAACAATGTCTTAGATATCAGGCAGTGTATTCATAACTATTTCATGCAATAACTTTCTGTGAGGAAGCTTCTTAAGCTATTAAACCCTTTGGATATCTGGTTCACAGCAATGCTATAAAATTCTGACTCATTTTTCTAGAATGGAACATTTTACATCCAACCACTCTGAATGACTGTTTGCATATTAACCATTTAATTAAACAGACTTTTTGAATAAAAAAAAAGCAGAATTTCCCTTTAATCCCTTAAACTCTGGACACCAGTGGGTGGGTCCAGACTCTTTCCTCACTCTCATATCTACAGACCTTACTTATTCGTTTCATAATGGTTGCTGAATAATTCATAGTAATTACTGAATACAGAGCAATATTCAGGTTAACACTAAGATTAATAAGTGAACAGTAAGAGCTTGACGCTGGGAATAATGCTACTCCCAGCCCATTTTCTTTTTTTATTCATTTGAAACAAACACTGTCTGAAATGTCTATAATCTACATGCCACAAAAAATGACAATCATAAAGAAACATGCAAATATCTTTTTGCAATGTACGCCGTGTCCAAATACAGACATTGTAAGAGCACAGGCAGCTAGCAGAGAAACAAAAAAGGGCATTTTTGAAGGCAGGCAACCTTCCCTGCCCAGCTCTCAGTGTAAGATAGATTGGCTCTGATACCCCCTACGACTCTCTGCAGAGCTTGATCGAGAGGTTGGAATGAGTCTTTAAGGAAAAAAGCGCATGAGCCGCCACGTTCTGAAGCATGCTACTTCGACCTTTTCGGTTGGGGAAAAAAAAAACCCTCCAAATAGATGCTTTTTTTCTTACAGCAAATGATGACACATTATTCACAAAATGGCAAAAGCCATTTTAATTGCCTCTGACACTGGGCTTGGGCAACACAGATTCTTCATCTCTATTTTTTTTTGCAAGCAGGCTGCAACAAACGTTAAGAGTGTTTTTTTTTTTTTATTCAGCCTCTACAAAGGCATTATCATAGACAGAAGTGCTGAAGTGCTCCACTCAGGCAGGTAGAGGTGCATCAATCTGCATGAATATTTGGTTGATGCTGTCAAAACGTCAGCGCACTTGTATTTATAATGATTTCACAGTCTCCCTCCTGAATACCAAGGCTGTGTATGGAAATGCCACTGTCACGGCTGATTCATCAAGAACATTTAAATCCCAGATCACCCTCTGGCTCTGTATATTAGTTAATATGACTGCTATGTGTGTTTGACTGTTATGCAACGGAAGGATTTTTTGGTTTTTTTGCATATTAACACCAAACTTGGTGATGAATAGCTGGCGAGAGAAGAAGAAGAAGAGGAAAATAGCTTCCAAACATGAACCGAGCTGAGAAGCACTACTTGTGCCATCTTTTACAAGCAACTGAAAGCGAAGCGTAATCACCTTTTCAACATCCGGAGAGCAAACCTTTTCCTCGCCAAGTATCAAAGCAGTGCTGTAGAGGCTAACTCAAAGGAGAGCACCATTAAAGACTCTTTGGTCCATTCAGGGATGAGTTTCATTCCCTATGCTTCACCAGTAATTGAGATAAAGAGAAAAGAAGGAGCAAGGCTCGAATCCTGAAAACGGCATGATCTTTTATACCTCATTAGAGCTGATGCTCGTAAAGAGAGCCCAAAGCAGCGCAAATGGACACTGCACTGAGAATCAAAGAAAAGATCACTCTCTAATGCAGTTCTTCAGCACATATGTATTATAAATGCAGCTAAATGTCCTCACTCTGTATAAGTGCTGGAGGAAAAAAGGACTTTAATTTGTTTTTTTTGTTTTTTTTGTTTGGTGTGAGGAGATGGGACAAGAGCCAAAGCATGAATTATTAATTACCATTGTCATTATAAGTCACATACTGCTTTGGATCTTACTTGGAATCCATGGTTTAAACATCTTCTTTTCCCTCTTTCTGATAATATGCAATAATACTTAATTCAGCATATTGTTAGATACACTCTAAGGCTTGTAGGCACCTTCTCATTCGACATTTCTTCTGAAATCGAGGATGTTAATGGGGAGTTTGCTGCAGTAACAGCCTCTACTTCTCTAGCAAGGGTTTACACTAAATGTTTGAACATTGCTTAAGGTTTTGATTGCATTCAACCACAAGAGCAATAGTGAGGTTGGGTTCTGATGTTGGATGATTAGTTCTATATCACAAATGCCATTCTAACACATACCAAAGATACTGGACAGAGCTCCATCAGTCCAGAGCAAGCAGTTCTACTGCACTACAGCCCAAGGCTGGGGAGTTCATAGCACTCTAGCTGACACTTGGCATTGACCAGCAATGGGTTCACCTTAGAATAGCTAAATGAATTCATTAGATGGGGTGTCTGGATACTTTTAGACATATGAACAATAACATAACTATAATTTTATTATCACTAAACATTTCTTTGGCTCTTTAGAATCTATACAATATGCATGCATGGTTTAAATAAAACATCTTCTATTCCCTTTAACTCATAATATGCAATAATACTTAATTCAGCGTATTGTTCGATACATTATAGGTCCAAAGTTTTGTAGACACCTATTCATCCAATGTTTTCTGAAATCAAGGGGATGAATAGGGAGTTTGCTACAGTAACAACCTCTACTCTTCTAGTAGGGCTTTACACTAGATGTTCGAACATTGCTGTGAGGATTTGATTGCATTAATGTTGGATGATTAGCTGGGGATCACAAATGCCACTCCAACTTAGCCTAAAGGTACTGGATGGAGCTCCGTCACTCCAGAGAATGCACTTCCACTGCTTCACAGCCAAACACTGGGGGGCTTTATACCCCTAACCGACACTTAGGATGGGGCATGGTGACTTTAGGCTCATGTGTGGCTGCTCCAGAGAGTCCCATTCTCTTGACAATACTTTTCTATGGACATTATTTAAGCTGTGTGTGCGAATAGACCTGTGTCAACAATGAGTGTACCTTAAAGTGTCTGAATTCACCAACTAAAAGGAATGTATAGATATTATTGGACATACTGATGTATTAGTGTATTAGGGTTCAGTATGCTGTTAAGTGAGAAGTATTCAAAAGAAACTTAGCAGATCCTCTTTAACTGCTCTCGATATGGCTTTTCCAAGCAGAAAAGTGCTTCAAAAGTATCATCTACTGAATGACTGAGAGGTGCTGGAGGTGCTGCATATGCACCACTGATAACCATTATCTCCTCTTCAGAATCAGAGAGCACAATGCCCCATTACAAAAGGCTGAAACCATAAATGCAATGAGTCCTTATGGATATACTCCTCCTCTAGTGTTGTGGGGAACAGCATTTAAGACGCTTAAATTGAGCTCTTAAAGTAAACCATGAATAGTCCCCCTCAAGCTGCCATGAATATTTCCCCCGATCATTTTCCCCATTTGGAAACGCGTGGAGTACCCATTCCCCCCCAGCACTGCGCAGACTCCGGCCGCCATTCCACAGTTTGAAGTGCTTTCGGCTCTCGTTCAGACAGTTTACTGCAACCTCCTAAGATTAGTGGCGACCCCAGTGTCTAAGCCCTTCAAGAAGAGCGCCTGTTTTTTTCCATGTGTTGCCAAGGTGATGGCCTGCACGAGGCAGGGTCGCCAAGACAGAGAGCACAGCGGGGAAATAAGCAGCGAGTCTTTGCTCTTAAAAAGCTCCTGACGCTCCATGCTGCGAGCCCCAGTTATGCTACAGGATAAAGGCATGTTCTGCCTGTGTGGCCGCTGGGGCGAGAAGTGTGGTGGCAGCCGATTTGAAATAATCCTATTTGTGCCTGTGCAAACTTGCTGTATGTTTGACATGACAGTACACCTTGCTGCTGAAAATCCCAAATTTATTTTTTCAAACACTGCATGACATTTCTGGTGCTGTTGCGGCATAAATAAGCAAAACGGAGGGGGAGAAAAAAAATGTTGACATGTCTCTTATTTATTGACAGCCTCTGACTGACTGAAAGCATGGCCTGTACGTTAGAAACGAATGCGAGTGTGTTTTTCCCCTTCGTTTCGATTCCCAAAGACGCTGCCGCTCGCAGATGTTCTTTGATATTCATGAACAACTGCCTGTGGTGGATGTTAGCAATAGCACTCACTTTCATCTCCCCCCCATGGCACTTCCTCAAGTGTCTCCCGGCATACCGCTCCAACAACAGATCCCAGGCAGTGCACGGAGCAGGAACATAATGCTCCATTCAGCGGCCCTGAAAAGGGCCTAAACCTCGCCTCTTCATCTGCAACAAATGGAGACATCAATCCCCCAGACTGCTTTGAGAAATCTTTGTGCTTTTCGTGTCCCTAACACCCACTTAAAATTAATGGCATTTAGGCTAATAGGATGAAATGTGCACTGCCGTGATGAAGGGTTTCAGCAGAAATGAACTGTGTTTAAGAAAGCCTAACTCTATTTTTTCTAGATTAGTCTGCACTGGCCACGGGTGAATCCGCAGAAATAGATAAAATGGCCTAATGACTTTGGACAAATTATAGATACGTGGCTCCTTTGAGTCGCAGGCTTTCTGCGAGACCTGAGATAAGTCAGGCAGACTGCAGCTCCCACTGGGCACAGTGTGCTCAGCATCGACTGAGTGTATGATTATGATTATGAGAGAACCGCTAGCATCCTATTTATACATTGATTCTCCACAGTGCCTTCCCATTTTTGCGTCAAGTCTACAATCCAAAATGAAGATGACACCTCCAATTTCTTCTTTTCTTCAACGGCTATTATCATTTCATTGAGGAGACATCACATTTTTCTAAAAGCGCCGGGCCGAGGTCTCTCTTTCATGCACCCGAAAGAAAAAAAACGACCCAGTCAATCAACTGATAATGGACACTTAATGGTTCCAATTAAACAATCATTTGCTCTCTCTGCCTTGTCTGAGAACCGTATCATTCAAAAATTTCAACTAGCATTATTTAAACACATTAAAGTTAGGGTGGCAAACAGTTTGAGCCCAGGTGATCATTATCAGTAGCACAGACTATGTTAGAGCTGGCTTACCCGGCACCCATCCTGTGGTGTCACTGAGCAAAGGCTTTGAAGTCTTACTTCTGATGAGTGCAAATCTCAGGGGGTCCGAGCATCTGCCTGCCTCTCCCACCGCATCTGCGCCGGAGCCTTTGTACCTCAGACACCTGCAGCAAGAGCCGCAGAGGTGCCACCGCACTTACCTCGCTCACCCTCGCTATTCATAACCACCTCACAACACACTCTACGAACAAGGAAACAAAAACAAGACGCTAAAGTCGCACCATGAAAAAAAAAAATTGTGAAAATTACAGGAAGCTCAATGCAAACAGACAAACTGTAATTTACCAACACAATCAGACTCAAGCACCACCTGGCAAACACACGAACCACTTGGGCTCTGGAATCAAGCCGCATTGTGGAATATGGTAAAACACCAGCGATTGTAATCTCTTGAGCACAAATGGCTCCAATCCATCTTAAAAAGCAGAAAGCCTGACTGCTTGAGTGCACACATGCATTTGTTATGCATTCCCAGATCACACCCACATGCTTTAGTCTTAATGCCACCCTTGCTCTGTTGGCACCGTCTTCATCCTTTTCCGTGGGTTCTCTATAAGGTTTCACACATTAAGCTGTTCAGTCTGATCATCACAGACAGCCCTGCCAACAAAAAACGTCTCTATAATTCATTTAGAAATCTTTTTCTTTTTGGAAGTAATTGCCTCTCTTCTGTTATTGTCAACACAATGAGGAACTTTAGCTGCCAAGTCTGAGATCCATATCCCGAGTCATCGTTCCTTTTTGCTGAAGGAGGCAACGTAGCTGACGGTGCCATGTTAGATTAAGATCAGTGAAGAAGCACAAGGAGCCATAGTCTAGGACGTGCTGTCTGAAATGATCTCAGGCGGCTCTCTATAATCCACCCTGATCTAGCAAACTTTTCCCAAGACGCTATAATGTGTTCCAATCATGCAACCCATACACACAGACCCAAGGTCTAGGCTTTTTCTGCTTTACAGCACATTTCATTAGTGGTTTCAGCAGAAAAAAAAGGTGTGAAGAAGAATTTTTCATTTGCACTCATCACACACCATCCCTCTATTCAGAGCAGTTAGCTGATCGAGAGCTTTTCAGCAGCCCACTCTACTGTTTTTGCAGGCAAATGAAGTGAGAACATTGTTTTTTTGTGGAAATGTTTAATCATCAGTGCCCTTGGGCTTGGTGAAAGCCGGCACTGAAACACCTGCTTGTGTTAATCACCTCATCTCACCTCCACAAATCAGGCAGAGAAACTTTGCCGGTTCATTAGTGCAAGTGCTGGCTGAATAATGTCTCCATCCTGTCGACGTGGCTAATGGAAAACTGTATCAGGTGAATATGAAGCTTAATGCATCTGCAGATATCGGCCTTATTTGAGTTATTCATTGCCACGCGGCCAAACGACAGTTTACAACACATCCACCGCATTCTCCAGCACAGTGGCAGGTTACAGGTGATGGAAAAAAATTCCAAGTTCCAGTGGCAAGAGTGACTCACTCTGAATGAGGTGCTTTCAGCAGAGATATTAAGATTTTGTTACTGCACTCCTTGCTTTCAAACCTTGACCCAGACCTTAACGTGGATGGAAGATCAAATACAAAACAGGCAGAACTGAAGCTCAGAGGTCATACCAATTTAATTCAAAAATACAAGGCGATAGATGTTGAAAAAGAAACCCATGAGAAGTCACTAAGCAGAAAATAGACCGTTTGACATGATCTAGCCTTCTATCAACTATACATCTGGAAAACACTGCACATTGTGTATAACTAATCATGGGCTAGTAGCTTATGTATGCATGTTAAGCCATACAGATGTGAATACCTGTTTAACAGAACTGCTTCTCTTAAAAATGAGTAAAAACATAAACATATAAATTAATAAATCATTTTACCAAGATAATTTGAATTCAAACCTGGCTCCCCGCTGAAATCTGACCGTAGCTCTTAAAGAAGATGTGGTTTCACACTGACATGAAATTACCAGCCATGTATCTCACATCACAGGATGAAATGCCTGCAAACAGTGCTTCAGGCAATTTGTGCAGTAGTGTATGTACATCAGCTGATTTTACCATTTCTATTTCCATTTGAATTTGCATTTACAGTGAAAGTAATATCACTTAAGTGATAATCACTCCAGTCCCATTTTTCACATGCAGAACTCCATTATATAAATATATAAATGTATAAAAGAAGTATTCAACATTAAATGGCCTTAAATGCCGACAGCCAGCCTGCCTGCTTCGCTAATCCCCACTAGAAAATGACCTAGCGGACTAATTGAGTGTGGTCCTAGCAATTCCATGATGACATTATGATAGCTCACTAAAAATATTTTATTGATGGAAAATCATTACCTCTTATGGCAAACAAATTTAATCTGACATTTCAGGCTGTCAGCGGGCCAATAAGTTGGAAGCACATGCAAAGCCAACACGTGGCGCAGAGATACACTTCTATCATGCTGACTTTCTGGAGAACTGGAAGGGGATGGTAATTGAACATACTGCAGGCAAGTCACTGCAGTCATTTCTGAGAACTGATTTTCAGTTTACTTATAGGATGGAGGGGTGGCTCGGGGGGGTTTGAGGAAGAAAAAAAGGGAAATATAGACAGAAACAGAGATGGGGGGCTAAAGACACCAAGGAAAATGCACCATGTTTGGTTCTTTTCAATGGTTAGATCTGTAAAGAAACACTTTTGTAAATGTTTTTTAAAGGTAGCTGTAAAATGCAGTTTTTGCTTGTTTTGAAGTCCTTTAGTTTTTGCACTTTTCCATTTTTTTAATAATGTTGATGGAATATGTTTCGATGTAAACACGTATAATTTATGAAGAAAACTGGATTTTCATGTTTGTACGTGAGCAAGCAAGTCAACATTTATAAAGGTTAACCTGATAACAGTGTTACTGGGAAAATATTTTATTTGATTACACTAATTACAAATATCTCAGCCGATTTCCATTCCACCTGTGTAAGGGGGTAGAGACTGTAGGTTCTATATCAACCAAAGGTTCCTCTTAGAACCAAACAACCAAGACAAGAACCATTACAAACCATCTAAGAGTGTGTCCAAAGAAAGGAAAGCATGAGAGAGATAAAGAGAGAGAGAGGATGAGAGAGATACAGAAAGAGACAGAAGGAGAGATGTGACTCACCGCTCTTGCACACTGGGCAGCATTGGTCAGGCTCATACTCTGGATCCACACACTCTGTCTGTGGGCAAGCCGAGACAGAACACAAAACCTCCCCACTGGGCTCACACCGACACTTCTCACATGGAGACACCTAGATACACACACAGCAAAACCATTACACAGTGAGGTCAAACACAGTTGAGACAAACCAAACATAATACAAGAGTAGATATGAAGAAAGTGCAGAATCTTTTATACACTCTTAAAAATAAAAGTTATTAAAAGACCCATTATCTGCATTTTTCTTGCATTGTATATTTTTCCCTGAGCTCCATTAGTAACATTTAGGTGGGCTTATGTACCAAAACCAATTTCCAAACAAACAGTTTGTTTGTTACTGTGTCTTTAAGACTGATATATATAAATAAGCTTTGTTCTGATTGGCTACCTCATTCCCCATTAAAAAAGCAGTCTGAGCTGAAACACTCCTTATAACCTCAGCATGAATGGGCGGGGCTAACCTGCCAGGCTAACCTAGGCTGAGTAGGCAGATATATGTAAATGTGCTGTTTTTTGTGACATCACAAGTAACAGTGGATTCAAAGCAGGCTATTGCTGTAGCTTAGTTTTACATACAGTATATGTTTGATACAAGTTTTAACTATGTTGTAAGAATGTCTACATACTACATCAACTTTTCATTTAAAAAAATGAAGATTTGCTTTTCCATTTTATGGGCCCTTTAAATGGTTCTTGGTCTGGGTGTACGTTTCTAGAAAGAACCTTTAATTTGTATAGAATCTTTACATTATGTGGAGGTTCTTAAACAAAGGTTCCTCAGTCTTACATGTCAACTACATGATTGGTTCATTCAAAGGTTGTTTAGGGAGTTAGAAGTGGTTCTTCTACTGTATTGTTCAAGATAACCTTTTTTGGCACCTTTTTAAGAGTGTATATACACCTTTGCCAGTTGCCTTGCGAACGGTCGTCCATGACAAAGAACCTAATTCTGCCTGCATGGCAAATCCGGCTCCATGCAGAGGTTTGCTGATGCGTTCGTGTGGCACAGTGCCGCGACTTAATGCCCCAGAAAGCAGTGAGCACGCATACTGTAAGGTTACGCTCACTGCCTCCTCTTGGTCTCCGGGCGCAAAACACACGAGGCTCGTAAGCTCGCAGCATTCGTGAAAAAAATAACTGAATTCTTGCAGTATCCTGCCGTGAGAGCTCTCAAGAGACTATCTCTCAGAACAGAGCACAGAATGCCACTCCATTTCTGCCTAAACAAACAACATTTATTCATTGGAACATTTAGACAAGAACTGACAACGAGTCTGGGCTTTCATTTATTGATGGAAACTTCATAAATAGGTATAGAGGTGTGAACAGTTATCATCACAACCTCTCCAGCCATAAACCACTCACCCTGCCCAACCTGCTTTCTACAGAAGGCAGGCCTGCAGGGTCTAAACAGATATTATGCTGGACTTAGTAAACGCTGCCAAGACTGTAATTGTTAAGGTTGCCTTCTGCATATGCAATAGGTTCAGCTGAGCGGGAACACTAAATCCAGCCTCTAGTCATTACCACTCTTAGTAAATAGCGCTAATGCTGACTTTGGCGATAATAAATGTCTCCGCTTGCCGCAGAGCTGTGGTGGTGTGGAGGTCTCCAATGACAAACAGAAAGCGGAGACATGCATGCAAAACAGAAGCACAAAAATAAGCAGCGGAATTACAATAGGTAAAAACAACAAATAGCTCTCCAGCAGTGCCGTATGGTGAGAGCCACAGTTCAAAAAGAATTATTTGTAAACCTGCTGCTGCTTGTCGGCGGATGACAAGTTGAGCATCGGAAGGAGGCTTGCAACTAATCAAGGAGCGTCATCATGATCAACACCAAAAATGGGTGTCATTTGCATCTAAGCAGCAGCTCAGCATCACAGCACAAGCACCTTTAGATCACACAACGCCAAACAAAACAATGAGGATATATCATTGTGGGGCTACTCCCAGTGGAGGGGCAGAGGCTCAGAAACTATCACGGATCCTGTAATCGAGGTTGAGGCTGAGAAACAGGCTGTTTGCTCCTGCGCCTTTAAGACTGATATATGCAAAGAAGTGCTGTTCTGATTAGTTACCTCATTTGCACGCCTTTGAAAAAGCAGTCTGGGCTGAAACATTCCTTATAACTTCAGCATCAGTGGGAGGGGCTAACCTGCTGCAGGCTGAATGGGCAGATATATGTAAAGCTGTTGTTTTTTTGTGACATCACAAGAAACAGTGAATTCAAAACAGGCTGTTGTTGCAACTTAGTTTACATACATGGACTGTAGAATGATTGGTACATTTTAATATTTACATAAAACATCAAACTCTTTCATCTCTAAAAAGTAAGAAAAATTTGCTTTTCCTTTATATGGGCCCTTTAAATGGCTCTTGCTTTGGACAAACATTTCTAGGAATCAGCACCAAAAAAGGGTGTTATTTGCATGTAAGCAGCAGCTCAGGATCACAGAATGAGCACCTTTAGATCACACAACACCAAGCAAAACAATGAGGATGTCTCACTACGGTGCTACTCCCAGTGGAGGGGAACAGGCTCAGAAACTATCATGGATCCTGTGATTGAGACCGGGGCCAAGAAAGGCAAGAGCAAAAAAAAAGAAAAAAAATACGAATGTGAACTCATTTTTTTGCTCTACTGCAATCAATACAGAATCAAGATATGATGTGAACATATTAGATTATTTCGACTTGACAGAAGAGTCCACTAGAGCACAAAAATTCAATTCAACTATGTGATGAACAGAGGCTAAGGGAACAGAGGTCCACAGTGAATGGCAATTCCAACTGACATTTTTTTTTTCTGCCATAAAATAAAACCACAGGCTAATGGTAGAGATACATAACAATTGTATATGAATAATATGTCATGATATACAATATTGCTCTATAATATATAGTAGGGCTGGGCAACATGACAATAATTATGTTATTGTGATAAGTTATGCCAGAATATGCTTTTCTGAGCATATCATGGATATCATCAGTACTGAAAAACACCTCCCAACTGCATGTTTGATTACAGAGAGAAAATAATTAGGCTGGTTAATTGTATTTAGTTCAGCGCAGTATGTGAAATGTTCACTACAAATCATTATATTCATATTCTTTGATCATATTTTTTAAAATGTGGGATTACTTTGCTTATTTCACCTTATCAGATGTCAGAAAAAATAAAAAATCGTGACATATTGTGTACTGTGAAAAAATCCTGAAGTAAGGTGATTTTTGCCATATCGCCATCTCTAATATACATCACTAACAATAATGACAGATAGACTTTTTACTCTACACTCTCAAAAATTAAGGTTCTTAAATAGTTATAAGTTTCCTGGGGAAAATTATATATATTTTGGCATTATACTGAGGCCCTTTTGCACTTTTAAAAAGGTTCATATTTGCAGTAGTTCACATTTGAATAGTTCTTTACGACACTAAAAGTGACTCTTCCATGGCAGCAATCCAAAGAGCCCTTTTTGGCACCTTTATTTTTTCCTCATGGAATGCAAATATCGTCAGAAATAATGGGTGATGTTGTAAACAACAGGTCTAAATATCTATAAAATGTCTGAAAAATACATAATTATTATAGCAGTTATTATGGCCTGACCTTAAACTCCTCCAGCGAGGCGTACGTCTTTCCTCGGAATTCACAGTAGTTCTTCTTCTCCTTACACTGTGGACAGCACTGGCTGGTGTCCACGCGCAGGCAGCGTGGATGGACCTTCGGACACTCAGGCTGGTCACACAGGGGTCCCTCGTCTGTGCAGAGGCAGGGGCATGTGGAGGGTCCTGGGGTGAACTTTTCCCCAATCGCGAACACAAACCCTGTCTCGTCCATGCAGCCCTTACCCCTGTAATCAGGGTACGCGTACTCGTCGATAGCGTCCAGCGAGGCGTTGGCCTCTCCTGTGGGGCCTTCATCGGTCTGCTTCATTGAGTCCTGCTCACCCCAGACCTCCTGTGTCTTTCCCTGAGGTTTGGCTCCTCGCCGCAGGGGGCTCCAGCTGGGCCTCACTTTGCCGCCACTGGTCCTGTTGCCTCCTCTCATCCCGTCCAGTCCCAGATTATTGATCTCCTCGAGGCGCTGCTGGGCGCTGGGGTTCAGCATGCCCTCCTTGGCGTGGGTCAGGACCCGCTCCAGACGCTCCCTCTCGCCAGCCTCGGGCACCGGCACGATGGGACTGCCCCATGAACTCGTCAGCAGGAGCCAGGTTATAAAGATAAGTCCTGTTGTCATGGCAATGGAGCGCAGCATCTCTCCTCCCCACCACCTGCACGGGTGGGATGACACCTGGACTCACATAACACTCCTCACACGACAAGTAACGGCCGGGCCCATCTGCAGCAAGATAAAGACTTCAGCTAGTCTCCATTTTACAACAATCATTCAAAATGAAACATGAAGCGATCAAGCACGGTGGACAGTGCCTACGCTAATGGAATTCCAACAGGTCTGCTACGGCACTATTCAGCAAGACCAGCAAAAACATTTGGCCAAAATCAATAACACAGTAAATGCATAAAGACTGAAGCATTACCAAACTTCAAAGAGCACTCCCGGCGTAATATAGTGTCCACATTCAAAAACACCTCTCATTGATTTTACTGTCCACTTCGGGATGATTGTTCTTGTGCTACCTAGGGTTGTTTCTGCCCATTTCCTTTTCTGTAGGCACACACAAGTTGGGAGCAGCTCGAAATGTGTGAAACCCCACTGCATCGGGTGCAGTCACACATGACGAAAGCAATACAGACAGCAATCTTCCAGTCACACCTCTACACATCAGTGATGGACACAAAGGCAAATTGCTTCAAGGATTGAGGGTCGAATCATCAGTGCCTCAAACCCTCGCACCAATTATCTCCCCTCTTCCCTGGTCAGTCATGCACAGTCAATCCATTAAATTAAAATCGGTTAAATGATGAGCACAGAGGTTAATCGAGAAATGGATCTGGATGGATCAAGCCCAGCCAAAAGTGGCCCAAAAAGAAAAGAAAAAAAAAGAGAAAGAAATTGTGATTTCTTGAAGGTGGAATAGATGGCTCATCAACTGATGGAGAGGTGTTTAATATTCATACATTCATGCATTACATTCAGATCTTAATGAAAGTAACGTATATAGGATAAATGAAAGAATTAAAATACTTCTATAGAGCCTGTTGATGCAGCAGAGAGATACAGGTGCAGAGAGGCTTCAGAGCATCGCCTGAGCACTTCAGCACATCAGAGCAGCAGGAACAGCGTCTTCAGCACAAAGCGATACGCTCATATCATTATCACAGTATCACATTGACAGACTCTAGCACTGAAAAACGCATTTAAATCAACCTGCCAATACACTTTGGGGAGCTTGCCAGTAGACTTTACATGCACAGAGCAACAGAGCGCTAGTTACTGATGCTGGGCTCCTCTGCGAGCACACAGGGCTGTTTCATCCGCATCTTTATTCAGCCTTCAGTCAGTGGGCGAGCAAAAACACCAAGACTTTGTCGAAACTAAAGCGCTTAACCGCAGATATCAGCGACATCAATGCAATCCTCGCTTTTCACAGTCCCGGCGATTCCTACTCGATCTGCTTCTGTTACTTAAGCAGCCTCCAACATACGTCCAACTTTATTATGTCTTTAAGAAACGCGTTAAAATTCTCGAGCAGACCCCGCATCACCACGACATCTGGATCTCACAGCCGTACCTGCGCGTTTCTGCCGAGCTCTCAAAGTTCTTCTTTCCTCAAGACCGCCCAGCTGAAAGCAGAGAGGCGAGGCTCAGACGCACACTCCGGAGATCAGGTGCTTGCGAAGGCTCCCCATAACCTCCCAGCCGCGTAGGCTGCCCACCGCTGCCCTGCCGAGCCGAGCCGAGCTGAGCTGAGAGGAGTGGCCGGGTGGCCGAAAGCGCTCACTTTTGCTTCGGTGCCAGAAAAACCTCAGCACGGTGACGTCACATAGCGGGGAGTTGGAGGAAAGAAGCATCAGCGTGAGACGTTAACGACCACCAGGGGGCGTAGTGTCTTATCTCAACTGGAAGTGCGGAAACTTGGAGTAGTTCGCTCTTTGACACAACCTGTACATAAGGACTCTCAGTGAGGAACTGGAGAGCAGGTGAAACTGAAGAACTGTGAAGTCCACTGGAGGGTGAAACACCGATCATCTCCAGATGGAGTGCACATCCTCCTCCTGTTCAGTCCTTTGAAGTCATCCTGATAAATTACCTTTTTTTCCTCATGTACCTGGTCATATTAAAGGGGGACTCCACCGATTTTCCAAAATATCTCCCTGATTCTGTCAGGTTGACATGTACAGTCATTCAGAGTGGTTTGATGTGAAATGGCTCATTGTAGAGAAACTTACCAACCGTAATTTCTTTACAATGGTGGCGACAGGAACCAGGGGTGGTAGGAACCTCATGTGCCTGGTCATATTAAAGGGGGATTCCACCAATTTTCCAAAATTTCTGCATGATTCAGTCAGATCAGTCACGCTGGCATGTAAACAGTCATTCAGAGTGTTTTAATGTGAAATGGAGAGAGATGTAGAGAAACTTACCAACTCTTTTCTGGTAATAGGAAGGGGTCTCCATGTCTACGAGGCAAATGTTTTCTTTGGGTACTACTTTGTCTTGCAACATCCTGCATGTAGGCTACCTCTCCGATGTATTTTTAAAAATAATTATGACAAAACCTAATATTGCAAAACAATGTTTCTACCATCAGGCAGCATATTTATAACCATTTCAATGTAATAGCTTTCTGTAATTTAGCTTTTAGAGGCATTAAACATTTCAGATGCCTGGTTCTTATCACCACCACTGTGAACAATTCTGACTCTGTATGTTTCTCTAGAATGGAGAATTTCACATCAAACCACTCTGACTGGACTGTGCAGACATTTGGTAAATTGGTGGAATTCCCCTTTAAGCACAATTCATCATAGCATACCATTCCGTAGAAATTTTTCCATAATCTTTTTGATCACAGTGACTTTTGTTCCTAAAACATGTTCTGTTTATTGATGTCACCATGCACCAGCATGTGGGGAAAAATAATATTAACCAATTACATCACGTTTCACCATCCCCCTCCCACCCCCACCTATCACCCGAAATGCTCAGTGAGCTCAAAGGCCCTCCTTGACACTGTGTTTCACTTAGAAATTCATCAGAGCAGGGACAGAACTTACATTCTGATTTCTGATTCACCTTGACTTTAAAGAGGATTTACTCGATTTTCCACAGATTTTCTTTTTTGCATAATTGAATCTCTGAGATGTTAATCGAGTCATTCAGAGTGGTTTGATGTGAAGTGGTTTATTGTAGAGAAACCTACCCACTCTGTTTTCTTTAGAGTCTTCATAGGAACCAGGGGTCACAATGTCTACAACACAAATGTAGCCATTTTATTTACTATCTGAAACCACCAGCGAACCTATACTGTCAGAATAAAGGTACTATGCAGGTACATTTTTCATTCGTCAAGGTATAACCAAGGTAAATGTACCCTCAAAAAGGTACAGCAATGGTTTTAGTGTCCAGCTGTGTACCTTAAATATTTTTTTTACTAAAGGAGAGTTATGTATTTGTCCCTTTTTATGAGCTGCTATTTTGAAACAGAGCAATAAAATCAAAAACCTGGAGACAAGACAGGGTATGTCAGTACAGCTTCAAAAATATAATAGCAATGGATTATGGGACCATAATGTTCCTTAAATGAAGGTACTGGAGACTAAAGGTACTTAAGACATGAGGCGTATCACGCTTGTACAGTTTAGCACTTTTTTTCTGAGGAATATACTGGTCTTCTGAGTTTTTTATGAAATCCTGATAATGGTAAAGCAGTGCCATGTAAAAAAAAAACTTGCTTTGTGTGTTATTTTGCTTTACAATGCCCTTCACATACCTCTCTGCCCTGAATACATACATTTTATATTGATTGTAACCACCACTTGTGTACTACAATACATTTTAGGCCAGTATTATAGCAAAACTATTGTAAAACAATGTCTCAGACATCAGGCAACATATTGTCAACCAGTAGCTTTCTTTGGTAGCTTTCGTCAGATAGTTTTAAGTCTAGATAGCATAGATAGCATTAATCTCTTCAAACTTCTGGTTGCCCTCAAAACTGTTGTGAACAATTCTGAGTCTGTATGTTTCTCTAGAACAGAGCATTTCATAGCAAACCACTTTGAATGACTTATGTCTTAATACCTAAATTATGCAGACGTTGTTGCGAAATAGGTGGAATGTATCATTTAAAGCAATAGTGTGATGGAATATCAAATTTACTGATTTTGTTTTCTCATTCCTCCAATGTAGTTGATGCCTATGACATAGTACTAAATAGACATGATGCTAACTGGTGTACATAAGCTTCCTTTACTCGTTAGCTACATTAACCTTGTAGCTTCTTTGCAAAACTGAAGAAGAAAATTTTAGACACCAAACATGTCTTGGCTGATCACCTGCGTTTGGGGTAAGAGGAAAACTGAGTAAATCTGAATTTTCATTGACTTATTTCTTTCAGCAACAAAATTCCACTGATTGTTCAAAATCTCTGAATAGTTGAGTCATTCTGAGTGGTTTGTTATGAAATGGTGCATTCTAGAGAAACTTACAGATTTGGATTTCTTTACAGTGGTGGTGATAGGAACCAGGGATTGCAACACAAAAATAGCCATTTTATCCAAAACAATCACTGAACCTGCAGGTGTTTTCTGAATTTTTAGTAATGTAATGTTGATAATATTAAAATAGTGGTCAATCTGAAAAAATGCATTTTCTTTTGGGGGCTATTTTGCCCCACAGTGCCATGAATGCACCTCTGAATGTTTTTTAAAAATGTGTTTTAAACCAAACTTATTTCAAAATTATTGTAAACCAATGTCTCAGACATCTGGTAGTGTATTTGTAACCATTTTATGTAATAAAAAATTCTGTGAAGATGCGTTTGGAGGCATTAAACTCTTTTAAGAAGCTGCCATCTCCTTCCCTAAGTGTTGATGAACTGAAGGGCAATTTAAGGCACTGACTTACTTTGGCTGAAGCCCACGGGTCCCAAGTAATTCAGGGCTTCTGATTTTGTGAGTGTTGTCACTGTGACCAATCAAATAATTGCGCTCGCCACAAAGATCTGCCTTATTTTCTCAGTCTTCCAATCACTGCACAGCAGCCATTGCTGTCCACCATAGGCCCTTTTCACAAGAAACGGAAGTACACAAATGCCAGGTTACACAAATTACACTGTTGTCTTACAGACGATAATTAACTTCAGAAATATTGCCGTTCTTATCACTTCGGCTCACCATAGTTGCCAAGATTGACATTTAAGGATGTGTCCAGAATTGTTGAAGAACACCAAACACACAATAATGTGGGAGTCCAAGCTGAATAAAGGTTATACTTTCTTCATAGAGGAATTCATTCACAGCTATCAGAGTACGCTAACGTGAGCTAACATCTATAAAGTGGTAAAACAATGGATAGGTGAAAATGACTATAACCAAAAAGCTAAATTAGCCACGTTAGCCGGAGATGTTGGAAGAGCCTGCTAATAATAAACTAGTTGCCAAAAAGGTAAACACACACACATACCAGCAGGTATATAGTCAATAATGCCACTGTACATGTATGGCAAGTTTATTTCTTCATCCAGGCACAAACCCATTTATCTCTGCTCATTGTCAGTAGAGAAGCCATTGAAACTGAGGTATTTCAAGCTCAGGCAGATGGGTAAACTGTACATTCTCTTATTCTTGGACCCAGCCTTCGTTGTTATTGTTGTTCTTTTAGCGGAAGCAGTGTATGAGTGCAATGAGTACTTCTGGTAGAAAAAAATAAAAATGTAAAAGGGCCTATTTCCTCAAGTTCAGTTTGTTATCAGTGCGCCAGTGTTTGAATTTGAAGCTCCAGCTGCAGTTGAAAGATGTAACAGTATGTGTAAAAGTGAGATTCCGTCCCAAAGACTGTGTCAGTTTCCATCGTCGTTGTCAGTTTCCTGTCAATTTTGTGATTACAATGTTGTTTATTTCAAAGACAGAAATGGATTAATGTAAAAGCAAATGTATAACATGCATCAAAGGTAAGATATGAATTGACCATAAACATTTTTTACTGCATGCTTTACCTCTCAAAATGATGGCATGCTATCTCATAGTAATTACTTAATATCTCATAATTAGGACTTTATGATCATTTGAATAGAATCAAATAGAATAGAATGTTTGTTGTCATTATATTCAGGTACACTAAATGCATCAAAGGTAAGACATGACTGGACCATAAACATTTTTCATGCCGGCCGTGACTGCATGTTTTACCTGTAATGATTAGGTTTAAGTCTGCTGTGTTGTTTTTTCACATCATTACACATCTCATGGTCTGATTTTATCATGTCCCCTTCTTTGGGTCTGCGCATTTGAAAATTCTAATTAATTAAATTCTAACCCACTTTTTCGCAAGCCTACCCAATAATTTATTTCTGCATACGCCACTAGATGAAACTTTAGCTCGTTGTAGACCACAGTCATTTTGGTGATGTAGATGGTTTTGCCAAGTAAACTGTACCACACACTGCTGGAGGAGCATCATGCAACAGATTAAACGGAGCACATATGAGCTCAAGTTGAAGTTCATCTCAAACTCACTGCAAATGTCAAACCTTGACTGACTATGGCTTTTAGTGGTTTGGTTCTGGGTTTAAGTTTGGTGAGGCTGAAACTGACATCTTATTTGCTGGCTTCTTGTTCAACATTTTCTTTTCACCTTAAATAGTGCAGCATTCACACGTGCCGGAAGGCAACAGTGGCACCGTTTAAGGTGGAACGGAAAATCCAAGAAAGAACCTGTCAGATAAGAAGCTTCAGTTTTGTTTAAGTTTGTGCAGTAACGGAAAGATGGTGAATGGCAGTACTGGACGTCACTGACTGGTGGCGGTGTGTGCATCTTAATTAAAAATAAAGGTTTAGATTTTTGGACGCTGTGTGAAACTAGACCCATAGGGCCCTCGACCGCCTGTAGCCCCAGGGGCCACAAACAGGTTAAAGTGCCCCTGGATGAACTAAGAACACCTACTCATTTGATATGAACACTAACACCTCCTACCAAACAGGAAAGAAGTGGTATTTATGAGGAATTCTCTACCATCTGACTGCCATCTCCTAGAATTAAAGAGTTTACAGAAGTCATTCTTTACAATGCTGAAGGAATTTAGATAGAATAATGGCATGGACAGTATCTAAATGTTTTTTAAATGGCAGATAAAGTTTCGTTTTGAATTAAAGCCTGTTTCTAAAATTATACATGTATGGTGTTGTTTTAGTTCTAAATTTAAGAATCTGAGATAAACAAAATGCAAATGCAAGTGAAGATCTTCTTTCTAAAAGTGATGATGAACCTAGAACATGCAGTGATTTAATACAAACACCAACACCTCCCACCAGACAGGAGGGACGTGGTAGATCTATGAGGAATAGCTCTAGCTTCTCACTGCCACCTGCCAGAATTAAAGAATGTACAGAAGTCATTCTAGTATGGAAGCCTGTTTCTGCTGCTGAAAACAAATATAGCCATTTAGTAACCCACAGTACTGAGAAAATTTCCCATAATTATGATCTAGTATCTCATAATTATGATATAGCATCTCATAATTGTCATAATTATGACTTAGTATCTCAAAATGATGTGCTGTCTCATAATAATTACTTAATATCTCATAATTGTGATAATTCAAATAGAATTGAATAGAATCTCTATTGTCATTATACTCAGGTACAGTCAAACTTCCCATGGCATCACTCCTATAGAGATCACAAGAGCAGAAATAATAAAATAAACTTAATTACAAACAGCAGTAATAGCAGCATACACTTAAAGTGACACTGCAAAACTACGAAATCAATTTACATTCAAAGGTACATAGCTACAGTTACATATTTACTGAGGGTTGGATGTTATGAATAGGAATAAATAACAGTCTCTGAAAGCCTAAGTGGCTGTGTGCATATATACATATATATGTCATAATCCTTTGTGTGTATATGTGTACACCACAGTTCTTGATGTGTGTATATGTGTGTGTGTGTGTGTGTGTGTGTGTGTGTGTATGCTCACAGTCCTTATATTCAGCTCTTATAGTCAGCTTAGCATCTCATAATTAAGATTTTCTCACAAAGCATCACATAAGTATTACTCATAATAATGACTTAGCACCTTACTATTACTCTTAGCAAAAAGGGTCCTATATAGTACAAAAAAATGGTTCTTTGGCTTGTAACAATAATGGAACCCTTTTTAAAAAGGGTTCTATATAGAACCATCCACAACACATTTTTCATTAATCTGAGGAACACTTTCACGATACAAAGAACCCTTTAATCATGCAAAGGGTTCTTTGAGTGTCCTATATAGAACCATTTTACTAAAGAACCCTAGAAGCCTATTTTTTTAAAAAATGTGTATGAGAAAAGTTTCTAATTATTATAAGATAGTAAGCCATTATTATGAAAGCTTAAGTTATAATTTTGGGAAACTTTTTTTATGAGACATTAAATCATTGATTTGACATGATAAGTCATAATTATGCAATAGTAAGACATGATTGTGAGAAACTCTCTCGTTATTATGACATACCACATGGTCTTTTCCCCAAATGGCAGAAACATGCTTCCATACTCTAGAACACTGTCATTAGGCTCTAATAATGAAGGAGCTTGGATGGAGTTGAGGCATGAAAGTTACTCAGATATTCTTTGAATGAAAGATTTTAGTTTTGAATGAAAGTTTTATTTTGAGTGGGAACCTGTTGTGAACTTTTTTGTTGTCTCAGTATTTATTAAATTAAGAAGGCTGTATTTCACACCTGAATCTATGAAAGTGTTCTGAGATAAACAAAATGCAAGTGAAGATCTTCTTTCTGAAAGCGATGATGAACACAGGATCACACTGATTTGATATAAACACCAACACCTCCCACTAGGCAGTAAAAAAGTGGTAGATTTATGAGGAGTAGCTCTGCCATCTCGCTGCCACCTGCTAGAATGAAAGAGTTACAGCTGCTGTTCCTGCATTCTGCCATTAGGCTCTATATTATTGAAAAAAGAATAATGGCATGAAAGTTTTGTTTTGAATGAAAATCTGTTTTTGTTGTGAATTTGATTAAGACTTGCCTCTACAAAACTGTTCACAGACAAACAAAATGCAAATGTAAAAAAAATGTCAGGTATACACCGAAGAAGAGAATGGATGTTTTCCAGCACCAGTGGCATGAAAAGGCAGCACACTGAGCCAAAAACATGGGATCAGATGCACAAAATCAACTATGAATATATTTGCTGGGGAAAAAATGCCTTGACAATCCCCTGATTGTGGTGCTATAGATAGCATCTGTTGATTTTTAACACTAGAGAGAGGGTATGTGTCTGGAGTTGTGAATGCCTACGAACAGTGTGCTATGGTGAAGCTGGACGTCACCCGCTCTTTCACACAGTAAGGCTGCCAAGCCTGGGGCGAGGTGATTACATCCTTTAAAGAAACGCTCTTCATATCTAGCACAGGCCTGCATTAATATAATTGATTATTCAGAGTCGGACGCAGACATTTCCATCAGGGCCGCTTTGATGGGGTGAGAGGGGAAAATCATTAATTCAGCATTAACAAAAAAAAAGGTAGGCCGAGATGCCCACAACATTCCACTGGAGCTCCGGCTGTTGGCTCTGGCTGCACCCTCTCAAAGGGAATAGCCGCTCTTCTTCCAACACACGCCTATTAGAGCTATTGATCCAGTCCAACAATGTTCAGGCTTTGCATTTAGCATGCAGGCGTGATTCCGAAATAGCAGCACTCTGGGTTAGGGTTGTGTCCTGGCTACTTGGCTGCGAATGTGTGTGCGCGTATATAGCTCAAAGCCGAAGTTGTTTCATCAATGTTGAATGGGGTCGCTTCTCGTTGAGATGAGGACAAGGGGCCTAAAGTCAGTGAGTGACAGTGCGGTAATGTTCAGCCCAGAGCATATGCCCGAATGAGCAACCGTCGAAGAAATCTGTTCATGCAGGACCTGTGAAAAGGCTGCTGCTTCACGTCTTCAGGTAGGGGAGGAGGTGAAGTGAAGTTCATCCCTGACAGGGCAGAGGAAATTTGTCAAAAGGCCTTTAAAGAAAGGCCATCCATAAAACACACTGCACTGTATTTGAATGATGCAAGAACTCTACAGTCATTTCTAAACACTATAATTGGATTGGAAAATACTGAAAGTCTTAATCGCTTTGAATGCTGTTTAAACTGTGAACATTTCTTTCAGTGTCGGAGCGCTTATCATTATGCATTCTGTTTTGTGTTTTGTGCAGGGGTAAGTAGTCAGGATGCACGAAATAAATGAATACTGAGGACAAGTGGATGAATGCTATTTATCCCAGGGTTGAATTCCCTCATGAAACTGAATTAGACAAATTTTCTGCAGCATATCAAAAATTTGCTGCTGCTCACAGCTAATTACAAACTGTAAATCAACAGAGAGACATTTTTTTGTATAAATGCAATTGTTTTTGAATCATTGTTACTGTGCACTCATACAAATTCTCCCATAGGAGTGTGCTGGCCTACTCCTCAAGCTTTGATTCCTCAAAGCACAAGCTTCCTTCAACCAAAATAACTCATACTTTAGCACTCCATGTATTATTGAAAAGGGCTACCGTAATGCAGAAATGCAACTGCAGCATCAGCAGAAGCCATTACCCGTACTGTAGAACTCTCGGAATATATGAAACCTAAGATGTGCAATATTGCTAAGCTATACAATTACTGATTATATTCATAATGAATTGTTCATAAATCTTTTTCAGGAGTTAAAAATAGGTTTTCAATAACAAACCCAAAGGACACTGTGTTCTAATAAAAAGCTGCCACAATTTAATTCAAGAATATGTGGTATGTTCTACATTTAGGAGCCAAAGAACATTTATCATACAACAAAAAGACAACCGTGACTTCAAAAACAGTCTAAAAGAACAAACACAAGCACATTTCTTATACCAAATGGACATAAAATAATGAATTAAAAATCCATCAAACAGGTCAACACTGTAGTTACAACACTTCATTTAACAAATTTTGTTGTTAAAAAGTTTCGCGAAAGATTTAGTGAATTTGCATATCATTTGCGTAGCCTGGCTCTCCTGAACAACACTGAGTTCTTAAGAATCCCATATGGCTTTGGGGTAATCCAGTCAGAGTTTTAATGAGAGGCTGCATGGCTAAGGAGGCCCCAGGCCAGCTAGCGCTGCAGACAGCCTAGGAGAGAAGCACACCATCAGCTCCACAGGACAGTAACACGCTGCCACAGTTCAGAACAGTCATTCCACTCCTCCTCCGCCAGTGCAGTATAACGTGCCTGTTTTATTACACAGTTAAATGGTTCACACCAGTAAATGGAAAAAAACTAAAAAGACTCCCATATCCAGACCTCAAACACAATGTCATTTGCATACATGGTGCTATGACTCCCATACACTGTTTACTCATGTTAGTGTGACCCTTAATGCATTTTGTACCACAGCACTGCAGGATGACTAGTTAGTGTAACGTTTATGCCAAGATTTGTGTTTTTTGTTCCAAGCAAGAACTACAGCAAATTCCATTTCCCTGCTTTAATGCCATAAAGATGAAAGATGAAAACAAGCACGAGAGACATAATTAGCAAAATATGACTCAAAAGTGACTAATTCAGAGAAACTCCAGACAAAATGAAGATTAGAGCAGTGCATTCTCTAATACTGTAATTAACACATATATGCATGTACTTGACAGAGGTCGTAATAAGGAAATAAAGAACTTGAGTGAGATTTCAAATACAATACTACATAGTCTCATGGGCTGCGGTTTGAAAAGGGAAAAGAATGGAGTGTCATTTAAAATATATGGCTTGAGATTGCTATCTCAAACATTTCCGAATGAGATGCCAAAGAAAATGGAGGATGATTTGAGGAGCAATTCATCTTGTCACTCTGTCACTATCCGTTTGCATAATACTGCATGAAGATGCACCAAAAAAAAGAGGGCGAAAAGGGAAAAAAGAAAAAAGACTCAACCTTCAAAGTCTTCAGAGATGCAAAACACAAACAGCACACATAGCACAGATGAGAGTGAGAGATTAAAAGGCTGCCGAGTCTGGTCAGTAGGGGGCGAACTTCTGGCGCTCTGATTTTTTGATGGTGGCCGAGGTTGGGATCTTTGCAGTGTAGGGGGCGAGGCCCGAGGCAGCGGTGTGCACGGCCAGCAGGGGCACGGTTTTCATGCCAAGCAGACTGGAGACCGGGAGGGCGTAGTGGGCGTTGGGGATGGTGGGCACGGCCTGAGGGGAGTGGACGTTAATGGCAGAGGGAGGAGCAGCCAGCATGGCCACGGAGGAAGGGGTAGAGGCGGAGACGGGAGAGGCAGACTGGGGGAAACTCAGGCTGAGGTCGACGGGGTTGCCGGAAGAGGAGGAGGAGGCGGCCTGGATGCTGAGTTTAGCCATCTCTAAACTGCAAACACACTCACAAACACAGATACACACATACACCAACACCACAGGGAAGGGAAGTGAGGGGGGGTTTGGTTAATAGAGTAGTTAGAGGGAGCACAAGAAAAGGGTGAGAGAAATAAAACAAAAAACAGAAGAATCAATAAAAGGGAAATGTTACGTGTTACAAGGAACAAACCATTAAAAAGGGTTTCCCATGCCTTGATGAGTATTAATAAAGCTGAGGAGTGCCAACAATGGGTGGGATTAAACAAAAAGGACACAGCATGAAACTCTGTTATGCTAAGTCTGGCCCATTATACTAGTTACATGTGTAAAAGTCACAGGGTTGCATTTGGCCTGTCGAGGGGATCTCTTACCTGGCACTGATGAGGTACTGGGCCAGGCTGATGCTGGCCGGGGAGCCGCTGATGGTGACGTGGCGCACAGCCGAACCATCTGTGGCCCCAGCTATCTTGATCTGGGCTCCAGACATCTGGCGAATCTCATTGATCTTGGTGCCCTGTCTGCCAATAATGCAGCCTATGAGCTGAGAGGAGATGACAGGGTGAGCAGCAGACAGCATCTGTATGATTTAGTGGGCAAGCTGCAATTCTAACCAGATCTGCCTCAGATGTGATCTTAATTAAAGAGAAACAGAATATCCTTATAGGTTCTACAGAAACAGAGTTAGAAAATGTAAAAGTCGTGCCTTTGTTGAATACAATCACTCTCCCTATATTATGGCCTCGCCACTGTCACTGCTGTGCTACAGTGTCAATGACAGCATTTGCTAATTTCAAATGAGTGATGAAAGGTGCACTGACAGAGATGACAGCAGCAGTGAAAACAGACAAAGGCGGGAGCTGAAGCGCCGCCAGTTTCTAACATGTCACTGGGGTCATTAATGCAACGTGAACTGCCATGAATACCGACAGTCACGTTAAGTTTAAACATAAATGCATGCATTTTATGTATCGCATGTACTGCAAGAGGACTTACATCATTCGGTATGGTCAGCTCATGAGAACTTGTTGCAACAGACACATCCAGACCTATGCAGGAAGATAGAGGGGGAACAACTCAACATGACATTGATCAAGGCTATCAGCTGCCTGAATGCAGAGTACAAGAAATTTTCAAGATCACTACTCCACCAGTAAAACTATTTAAAATAAACTGAATCAATAAGCCCCAAATGATTCAATATACAAAGGGCTAGGCTAGATAAGTCGTGAATGAGTTCTGATTAAATTGTGATTGCACTGAATTAAAACGCCTTCACAAAAAAAAAAGCATACCATCTCAAACAACTACTCGGTGACAGCCTGTCACAGTGCAGTGCCTTTCTCCATAGCGATGATCGTGCTTGGCCTGCTGCAATGTGTGTGTGAGAATGTGTGCAGTGCAGTGACAGGGCTGTGGGCTGGAGGGCATGCTGGTGGAACTGAACAGGTTAGGGGTGGTGCGGAGGTGCGCATGGAGTAACACGGGAGGAGATTAAAAAAAAAACAAAAATAACGAATGAACGAACGAAAGGCTGGGTAAGGTGGAATATCAGTCTTTATGCTGAGTTAACATATGAGGTGGCACATATACATCACAAAGCCCCCACGATGCTGTCATTCACCTGATACGACACGGCCGTAACTCCTCGCGACAGATGACAATGAGCATAAAGTCACCTGAGCTGTCAGCCAGTGTCAGAGCGCAACGCACGCAGCATAAGGTAGGCTTTCTGACACATACAGTATTATGACTTCGGTTGCCTTACCATGACATTGATTTTCCTTCCCTTTCCTCAGAGTGCATAAGTAGAACTCAGTGATGGTGAACACATGAGGAGAGAGAGAGGACAGGAAAGAAAGGAAATTGGGAGAGAGAGATAGAGAGAGAGAGAGTGATGGACAGAGAGAGAGCAAGAGCGATAGAGACAGACACAAAGATGTAGACAAGACAGACAGAGCGATGGAGGGTAGAGACAGACTTCCCTGGGGAGTTTTTGGGTACGTACCAGGGAAGGTAGGGTTGCTCTGCCCAAGGGAGGTAAGGGGGATATGCTGCATAGCCAACTGGTGAAGCTTGGTCAACTGCGGGGCAGGAAGGGAGGTTAGAACTAGCCAATCAAATGGAATTATTTCAGAGGAAAACTGACATCTACAGACAATCTTTTAGGCTCACAATTAGATCAGTTATCGGGGATCGTTAGCACTCACCCCAGAAAAAGCTGACATAATGACAGTTCTCATATCTGATTCTATGAACACATTTGTTTGTGATACATTCAGGAAGGGGTATGAAGAAACAAAGGAGGAAAAGGTGTTAGTAAACACTAGGCATTAGTCATTCAAATGCAATGAATGGTCCTGGATGAGAAACCAACAACGGATGTATGTGTTCACAGTCAAAGCTGCTGTATTAGTATTGACTCCAGTGCTTGTGTTTTAAGGAGAAGGGCATTGAGATGTGTGATGGGATGCAATGGGGGAGGTGTGCTGGTGGTGGTGGTGGTGGTGGTGGAGAGGGCAGGAGGTGGCTGGAGGGAGTGAGGTAGTGACCGTATGAAAGAAATGACCAACAGCTCTGATAAGGCAGTAGCATTGGCACTCACGTCTTGAGGTGGAATGGCGAACTGTCCCGGAATAGCAAAGGCCTGCATAAAAGAAAAACACCTTCAGGCTGGTCGGAACTGAATGCATAATAAACTTAGGCTGAATTACGGTTCATGGTTTCCAATGCACATACCAGCATTAAGGCAATGATGGAGTAAGCTGACCAAACACCACTTCACTATGCAACCACAAGGGGTCACTGTATGAATATATCAGTGGACAAACACTAGATCCAGCCTACTGCCCATTCAAACTTTTTTTTTTAAGTTTATTTACAGGCTTCCTACAAAAGGACTTCATAACACATATAAGCATTGTATAGCATATTATTTAGCAATATTTAGTATTTAAGAACAGCTTATGCCAGCAATCACCATATAAGATGTTTTATGAAAAAATGACATTGACTTATAGAGGCTTTAAACTAAAGTGACAGGCAATTATTCTACTTATAACACTGTCATGAAGCACCATTAATGAAACATAAGAACATCCTAAGTACAATTTTTCCACCTTAAGTACAATTTCTATTAAGGAGACCAATGCAGCCTCAGTACTGAACAGCTAACTATGTTTTTTTGTGTCTGAAACATTTACTTTTACTCAAGTATAGGATTTTTGCGTATGTGTTCCACAGACATACAAATATGGTGCTATTAACCAGGTCTCTGCCTGATAAGTTCCATTACTTAGGAATGATGCTTCATTACAGTGTTACAAACTGAAGAAATGGTTATTTAGTTTAGAGTCCCTTTAAGGCTTTCTGTTAATACAATGTCATTTACTTTACATTAACCTTATTTACATAAAACATTTCATCACTTTGTGATTACCGACATAAACTGTTCATAAATATATTGCTTATAAATATGTTATTCAATGCTTATGCACACGTCATGAAGTCCCTATATAGGTAGCCTTCAAATAAAGTGTAATCAAAATATCTAGTGCCTCCCACATTGGAAAGCCTTAGAATGTGTGGTTTAAATGCATATCAGTGACTCAGATCGAAAATTATAAGAATCTACAGGGCACTTGCATGCTTGGCCAGCTCACCATCTCACAGCTGAGTCCATCTAAAGGTCATGATTGCTTTATCACACAGCTTCTCAAACAAATCACATCCAGTGAAGACGTTACAAACTAAAGGTCAAGGCATCATGAATAAACACATACATCTTTATGTCTCAGTCTATGAGATAGACTATACTAGAATAACGCAGAATTTTATGTGCACCTGCTCAGGGACTGCAGATGGATATTAACTAGTAGTAGGGCTGAACAACCTGGGGAAAAAAAATCAATTTTCTGGACTAATATTATAACTGAGATTTAAATTGAGTTTTTTCTGTAAATTAAATTCTGTTTTTTTTACCAAGAAGACCAGAATATCTACTATTTCTTGAACACTGAACATTGTGTGCTAGACTGCCAGATAGTTGTGGTTGTGCTGTCATGTACACATCTAGTTACCAGGGTTGGGATGTTATGGAATATGTATTGGGGGATACTCAGAATGCATAAATGAAGTATCTGCATTTAGTCAATGCAGATTCTGGCCAAAATTGTTACGTCTGATTGGTGTAGTTTACAAGCTCTGTGTTATTAAAAAATTTGCAAAAAATTCCCACTCAAAACATGTAGGCCATAAAAGTGGGAGATCTCATGTTTTTAAAATTGCACTCACAAATAATCTTTCAACCCTAGTAGCTAGTAGTTAACACTGGTGTACAGCACTTATTTTATGCTGATATTTGTACATGGTCCCAACAAAAAAAATACTAAAGTAAGCTAATAGAATAGAACACTATGCATTGGCTGAGAAGCTCTGCCGACACTCCTTGCTACTCTGATTAAACCAGACAGTGCTGGATCAGTAATTCAGTCAAGCCAGAGCAAGTCTTATATGCATGTGTGAGAGCACTGAAGCACTCTGCTGGCTGTTTGGTGACTATATTACTGATGAGATCTGAAAGCAAGATTTATTCAGCCACACTGATCTCAATGCAATCATTAGCCTAAATATCCACACTCATAGCTCCCCAGTGCGGCTATGCAATCATTAATGTTTAAGTGGAGTCACTGAATCCATAACCACACTGCTTTCATAACTTAACACGACTGCTGCTCTGAGGAAAGTTGGGTAATGGTTGAGCTACTCACTGGAGCTGTATGCGGTTGGGATAAGATTGTAGGATTGCCACCAGGGGAAGGTTTGGGCCGATAAGGAATCGTTGCTCCCTTGGGCGGCGACTACACCCAGAAGACAGAAAAAAAGAAGCCATGTGTTCGTTCAGTACGCACGAGAGAGAACATTTTTCTCAATTAACAGTATGTGCTCCCTCTCCCAAGTCAACATTTACAGTGCAAAGCATAGAAACTCAAGACTGAAAAGTGACTAAGCTGCTGGGAGGCCCCAGAGCTCTGCTAGATGAATTAGGCAGGACAGAAAGCTCTGAAACATGCTGAATCTAATAAAATGGAATTCAAATGAAGCATGTCGGTGAAAAATTACAATATATTACATACATCCCACACTGTGATAATGCTGAAGCACAGGGGAAATCATCCATATTCATCTTCAAAGCTGTAACAATTAAATTTCACACATGCACACACACCTCCAGCATGACAGCACAGATGAGTCTCACGCATTGCGTGATGGCGTGAGGAGTGCCGGAGATGGTCACTGCTCTCTCGGTAGAGTCCGGCAGTAAGTCTCCAGCCACCTGCACCTGCGCACCTGTGGTCTGACATACAAAACTGTTAATGCAAACGAGCCACAGAGGATCTTAAATGACTAGAAAATTGGCAGTTTGACCGAAACACAACGAACAATGGCATGTTCTGCACATTTTTATAAGTAATATTTTAGTATTATCGTAATATAGTCGTAGTACATCTATATCCCTTTTCATTTTTCAGAGCACTGCAAAATGACATTGAAAATAGCAGCTCAGAACAAGTTTTGAATTGACATTGTTATGAAGTGAGCAGTTATTTAGGCCAGCCTATTTGGATACTGTATATAAATATGAATCTATTTGGGCCTTGGAGGGTCATCCTGTCCTAGACATTCAAAGCAACCGGGAATTCAACCAACCAGTTCACCCGCCACAGCCCTGAATAGAGGGGACAGCTAAATTTACTCAGTGAAATCCACAAGCTGAGGCAGAATTCTCTCACAAAGTCCACTGTCCTCCTGTCAAATGCTAACAAAGTGAAGAGAATTACGCTGCCTCCTGAGTTCATACTATTTCTGTATTGCTTTTCTACTTAGTCAAATACATGCTAGACAGATAACTGTAGAAAGAAGAAGTGTTTGGTGCTCGGAATGGAAGCCAGAGGGGACGGTGTGCGGCTGTGCTGGAGACTAAATGGAGCTGCTCTTAGCTCATGAATACAAAAGTTCTGTGTTGATGAGAACAATTAATCACACTGAGCCAGAGCGTTTGCACTGGGCATGCAAACAAAGAACACCAAGTGTTAAACAAATCACCATGCTATGAATCATGTGGGACTCCCACAGACCTTCATAACTCTCATTCTCTTTAATCTGTTTGGTACCAGATTAAAGCTCATATCTACCTCTCTGATCTCTTTAATCTTGGAGCCTCCTTTGCCGATAAGCGAGCCGCACTGACTGGCAGGGAACACAAGGCGCAGCGTCACAGGGGGTCGACTCGTCACAGCGCTGTTCACCATGGACGTCAGGATATCCTGCAGTGGAGAAGCAACGGTGTCACATGGCCTTCATTACAAGTCATTTACTTCACTGTGCACAATGCGATGGTATCTACGGTGAAAGAAAGCATCTAATTAAAACAGATATTAATTCTAAAATGACTGGGAAACCACATGAGGTGCTGATGAAGAAAATGTAACTGCAGCTCAAACCCACTGAGGCCAGCACGCCAAGCGTTTCATAGTATATCAACAGTTTCCAAACACAGCACATAGGAGAATTCCTTTTTAATTTCAATAAGTCTTAGTAAGTTCCTCTTTCAAAAAGTTCTGAATCTTTGGTGTAACGATTACCAAAGCATTACGGCAGAATGAAGTTAATTACATATAATGATGTTTTTCAGCACAATATGACAAACCTCTTCAAACTTCTCTGCAATCATGGTGAAAGCTTTGAAGATGACCTCAGAGGGGCCAGTGATGGTGACGATGCGCTCGGGGCTGGAGCCGTCGGAAATATTAATACGAGCTCCACTCTAAAATCACACAGAGAGAAGAACGTTCATGAGTTATTTGCTTCATTCTAGCACTGATTATGCATGTTTTATTTAGTATAAGCCAGCCTCAAAAGCACTTGTGCTTAACAGGTATACTTCAGCCACACTGGGGCCTCGTTTATGCATTTTTTCTGTAATGCGCTCTGTATATTAAGAGAATAAAACCATTTTCAGCCATTCAACAAATTGTAGCATACGGCATAAACATATTAACTTATTATCATACAATTTAAAGGTGCTACTTACTTCTTCTCTCATTTTCTTGACCGTTTCCCCTTTCTGAGAACCAAACAGTTACAGTTATTAAAGAGAACACATGCTTAAAATACAAAGCAATGCAAAGTAATCCTGTTGTTATAATGAGGAGTCGCAGTTAGGGAACTCTACATGGTAAAAGCTAACTTTATTTTGCAGTATACATACCTTCCCAATGATGCTGCCCACTTCCTACAAAATAATGTAGCAAAGAAATAAAAATTTCAACAATATATAATATTTAATTCTCTTATGTGCTTCATAATGCTATAAACTGAATATAGGTTGATGATGTAGTGTAGATCAAATAATTATTAAGCAAAAATGAATGCAGCATCTTCAGAAGTAGATTACTAAACTATTTGGCAAAAGTGTGACGTCACTATTTCATATTATACTGTCATACTACAGGACTGTGCAAAAGTCAGAGACCACCCTTGATTTCTATAATTTCCAATCAAAATGGACATTAAGTACAATCTATTAATTTTTAACTTGTTAATTAATTAAATAATAGATAAACTACTTATGCAAAGAGAGGAAAATAAGCAAAAAAAAGGAGATTTTCCAAAAAGGAAGTGCAAACAATTATTAAAAGATGAAGAGAAAGTGGGAGTCCTAAGTTGCCAGACCACCAAACCAGTCAGATAAACAGTACTTAAAGCCTTCATCATTGAGAGAGAGAAGAAAATCAAGCTCCACTCTTGCTTCAGATCTGAAAATATCTACAGGTGTTTCTGTCCATCCTTCCACTGTGAGAAGACAACTCAACACCGTAAGTCTGAAAGTATGTTTAGCTGTCAAGATGTCGTTACTGAGAAAAGAAAATAGACAAAAAATCCCATGCAAAGTAAACAAAGACGCTGCTGGTGTTCTCAGAACAATGAACTGACCACCCCAGAGCCCCAGTGTCAACATCATTGAATGTGTTTAGGATTACTTGGATTGTGAGAAGCAGAAAATGCAACCAACTTCTAAGACTGAACTTTGGAGGTGTGGAAAAATCTCCCTGGGTATGTGCTTGTATCCCCTGATGCTGTAAAATGATTAAAGTGAACTCAATGGCAGTTTCGACTGAATATTAGTTGAATTAATTAAATAAAGGGTGGTCTCTTTGGCCCTTTACTGTATATATGCATTACACACTGTAACATTGACCCCTTTAAGTGCAAATGCAATGCAATTAGCAGAAGGCCATGTGTTCTGTCTCACTAAGTAGTGGTACTATTATACATCTTAGTCAAACACTGTATATGATGATGTGCTTATAGATATAAACTATGAAAACACTGTGTACTTTATTAATACAGTAAGTTACCATACTACAATGTAATAACTTATTTTCATACTAGGACATGTCAAAAATGAGTGTAAAATGATTTATGCTTCCAGCTAAGTATTTATTATGGAAGACCCAAAGTCGAAACAGCTCATAAACATTTATAATATAAGGGTTTACCAGCCTCACCTTTCCGTGCATTAGCAGGCGGATGGTGAGGGTGACATTTAGCCCTCCCTCAGACAAGCCGCCCTCCTTCTCATTCATATTCATACTTCTTGATGATCTGGACACTTCACGCTTTCAGACAGACTTGCTCTGCACGGACAAACAGATAGGGATGTTAGCAATTCAGTACAGGATACAGAGGACCAAATGCAATTCAATAAGCAGCGATGCACATCTCTGCAATACCAAACGCTACATATTTGATTACTTCAATAAACCTCAAATATAAAGACTGTATCTCCAAAAGTATTCATTTAATTCTCACAAAGATACACGTTTCCAATTTTCCGCTGTCCATTATTTCATTTTTGTTCCTGTTGGAAATGGGCGAGGATGTGAGAGTTCAGTGCTGCCGGCAATTGGAGCCACACATAGGTGCCTTCTATTGATTCCATTTTAATAAAACTGTTGTGACAGTGTTTGATAAGACTCAACAGGAGCCACTTGTTCTTTGCTGGCTCTGAGGATCAAGTGATGTCTGTGTGACCATGTCTAACAAGATCTTGTTAATTTCCCTGTAAGTACACAATGCTGGACTGTTCCCTACATTCCTCTTATGCTCTCTGTAAATTCAGGCGAGATTTAACATTTTCTATTTCTGAGACTCTGTGATAAGCGTGGTGAGGTCATGAGGTACATAGAGGGTGGAAATAAAAAAGGACTCATGTTAGCTCTCCAGACGCGTCTGATCCTTTGAAGGTCTTTTGTGAATATCTTATGCAGTTGTAGTTATTGTGCAGTTTTACTCTGATAATGGGTACTGTGCCTGATCTTTGCCTAATGAGGCCCTGCAGCTCACACAATGAGTTTCATTAGGAATTCTAGGTGGCACAGAATATCAATTCCGCCATATTTTGTCTTTGCACTCTTCTTTCAACAATAGCTCACCTCCATTTCACTGTTTTTCAGATACTTACATGAGGTTTGAAGAGCAGAAGCAGCTCTCTCAGTCGCCATTGTACTCCTAACGCAGCAGACAGGCAGCAGGCACCCTGATGATAATGCCAAAAAAAAAAGATGAGACAGAATGAAGATTCAATGTTTTCTGTATTCGCTTCAACAATTATGATCTGGACTCTATAACAAAGGGGGGGGTAAAATATTTCCATTTCTAAATGTCTCTGCTAACTAGTGCCATATGGTGAGTTTAGAAAATGCTACTGATCAATATTCACATTAACCAGATCAATATCGGTAATAAGGCTAACAATGGCCCTAACAATGTCCGTCTGTAGTGGAGTAAAACGTCTGGTCTTTTATTGGACTTTTATTCCCTGTTGTTTCATCAGGTAAATGCATCAAACAAACAGCAACTGCCTTTGCCTAATCCTATAGGCCAGGATTTATTTGGCTAATGCTAAAACCCTTTTGACCCATTTCTGTCTCCTCAAGCTTGTCAGCAGGCCCCCAGGTCCTTAGAACCACTCTGTCACAACACTAACAAGCCCAGATATAGTGATCATATATGGCCTGTTTTATTTACTCACAGATCAAACATTTCTCCAAAATGTGAAGAAAGAAAAACCTAGTAAGAAAATCATCAATATAATATTAGAGTACTCGTTTTTGCTCGAGATGTTCACAATAAAAGCTGAACTGTCATTTTCCTAAATTCTGAAGTTAACTTTGGGCAAATCTAGACAATTAACTCAAAACAAATGAGCATTTACAATGTAGTGGTTATTAAAATAAGCGATAATCAATGAATTTCAAAGCATCCTTACATAAGCATTAATACGTTCTAAATTTACATACTGTTTAAATATTAGCTCAAGTTTGTTGCATCATTTGGAAATATTAGTGGCATCGCTTGTTCGCATAGTTATTACTAGATATTTAAATTATTTATAAAGCTGATAGGACTGTGGAGATGGTAGGTGCACGTATTGCTGGATACACATAATCCCCGCATGTCCAAAAACAAATAACAAAGGACAGAGAGGGTGCGACATGTATAATATGTGTACACATTTACCTTACATAGATATAGTCTATGCATAAATTAACTTTAAAAATAGCCTGATAGAAAGATTTTTTTCCATCTTCAAAACACTTTAGTGTAGTATGTTCCCATTAAAGCACAGTCCAAACAGGTTAAATGCGTAAATAAGCCTATTTGTCCCAGCCTGAAAGCGTGACAAGCAGCTTTGATGCAAGTTAGCAAACTGACCTGCTGGGTTGATAGAGGTTGAGACAGTAGGTTGGTGTCGGTCAGTTGTTTTTTCCCTCTTGTCCTCCTTGTCTCTCCAACAATGTGAGGGAGTATGTGAGTCTCTAGTGGCTGTATGGTCCTGGTAATGAAGAATTGCCCTCCTTTGTTGTCAGTTGTATTCAGAGAATGGACAGATGGCCTTGTGCCCGTAGCTCTGCCCGACTGAGACTAGCTTTACTGTTTTTTTCCTCCCTCTGGCTTAGCCTCTGATAAGCCCATACAGCAGGGTAAGTGAGCTTGGAGTCCCTCACTTTGCCTAATACTCACACAGTTAGTGCCGTGACAGTGGAGGTTCTTCATCAGGACAGTAGTGTATAGAGGTAAACTAAATAAGAATATGTTGGCCTCTCTGAAGAATGAAGTTCAACAAGTATACTAGTTTAGATGCTACAGCAACGTCCATTGTTGTGCTTCTCAACACCAAATACAGCAGAGATAGGAACAGATGACCAGTCTCAAATAGGCCCATCATGCAGACATACTAAATCAGCGTTCTGGAAACAATGGCAAGATGTTTGACAGTTTAAGGTAAAAAGTAAAAAATACCAGCAAGTTTGGTTTTCCAATCGCCACAATCATCTCCAAACTGATTGTGTCACATCACTATGGATGGGAAGACACAGTGCTCCAGTCTGTCAACCCCTCCCCCAGAGCCCCAGCATCTACTTCTGCTAATGAGGCCAAAGCTCTGTGAAAACAATGTGGTCCTTTAACAGAAAGAGATGCATTCAGTTCGGCAGCCAAATTATGAAGTGAGCGAATCAGTGGAGCAGAAGTGGCATATTTAATTACAGCCTGCTGTTTGGGATGGCTATGAACGATGGTCACTCTCAATTTCTCTCCCTCTCACTTTAAACTCTTAAACCCATTGCATGAAATTGAGAATTTAATGAATTGCTAATCTGGATATGTTTTAAAAGGCTCCACTTTGTATTAGTATCAAGCATGGCTCAAAGCTACACCTTTCAAAAGCCCCATCTCATTCTCTGCAGAATAACTTTGCCCTTAAAAGTAATATAATGGTAATGAACCCACTACAAAAATAGTCTGTACCTACTATCTGTGATGTGGCCCTGACTAGCACTGGTGCTCAAGTAGTACAGACTATTTAAAGGGGAATTCTGGAGATTTTTCAAAAAGTTTGCACAATTCAATCTTTGGGATGCAAATAAAGTCATTCAGAATGTTTTGATGTGAAAATGTGCAGAAAAACTTAACTGACTTGGTGGTGGTGACAGGAACCAGTTGTAATGACGTCTACAACTCAAATACATATTTATTTTATTTATTATCCAGTGAACCTTCAAATGCCTTCTGAGTTTTTATATGGAACACTTACAGTGGTAAAATACCAATGAAAAAAAGTTTTAATTGGGTACTATTTTGCCTTACTATACATGTAACATAAATGTATTTAAAAATACACAGTACTGTGTAAACGTTTTAGGCACCTTAAAGTGTTTATGGATAAGATAAACAATAATATTAAAATGAATACAAATAACATGAATACAGTAAGTGGTGGTTTTATGTATGTCAGTGTGTTTGTTTAACCACTTCCAAACCTTTACTTGAAGAAGCCCAATATTAGTTGTAGTTATCATCCCATACTTAGTTTGGCCAATCAATACTACATCTTATTAAATCAAGTGTGCTGGTGATGGAATTTAACAAATCCATGCAGTGGCTGGGGGGCGTCCAGGAGAAATCTGGTGCCAAACTTTGTTGTTTAAACTAGCTCACAAGATATCAACTAGCTTTTTGACAAAAAAAGTTTATTTGAGTCTATTTTAGTGACATTTACAAGCAAAAACTCACTTATAGTTTTAAACAATGTGCCTAGGCCAAAATCTTATCTCAAATCTATCGTAAAACAATGTCTCAGGCATGTGGCAATGTATTCTGAACAATTTTCTGTATTAGCTTTCTGTGAGGTCACTTTTAGAGACTTTAAACCTTTTGGATATTTGGCTCCAGTCACCACTGTTAGAAACAACTCTGACCTGGCAAGTTTCTCTAGAATGGTTCTCTAGAATTTCAAATCAAACCACCCTGAATGACTTTGTTAGTATATTAGTGACTGAATTTTGCAGACATTTTGAAAAATCAATGGAATCCCCTTTAATAGTCCACATCACACACACACACACACACACACACACACATCATGATCATCTAAACCGCTTATCCTTCTGGGTCACGGTGGGGTGCTGGAGCCTATCCCAGCTGTCACTGGGTGGAAGGCAGGATACACCCTGGGCAGGCCGCCAGTCCATCAGAGGGCTAGTCCTCATCACGTCCCATGAATCTCATGGGTGTTAGGGTAGTAATAAAACTTATTTTCCTATCTGCTTTCCTTGATTTTTCCTGATATGGCCTCACTAAATTTTCATTTGTGATTTGCATGTAGATCCACATGGCTACCAGGTCAGGCAAAATCAAGGAAAGCAAATGGGTATGGATGATCAACTTCAGCCATGAAGTCCTCTGTATCACAAAACTGATCATCTATTGTACTATATGGCCTTATTTATATAGTTCAGGGTTTTTCTGACTATAAAACTGTTTTCATGGTAGACTATATTCAACCCAAAGAAACTACACTATATTTCAGGTTATTTTGCCCCCAAAAAAATTAATATTAAAGCATTATATAACTTGGCTTGGAGTGTCAGAACATTTGTCCATTTAATCACATAGGCTACAGCACTGTTCTTCTATTTCAGCAGTTTTTAAAAAGGCGTATTGTAGCGCAGATACGGCTGCGGGCCTCATGCCTGATTCACCTAATAAATCATTTCAGGGTAAAATCAGTCGGACATGCTACAAGAGAGGTACGGCAGCGAAACTAAAGTGAGTCATATCCTCTGCATTTTCTGGTTTTCTGACGACAGCGTCCACTCTCCCCCGGATGCATGGACTTAGGACTCGGACACTGCAGCCTGTCACAGAAGGAAATGAAAAGTTTAACAACGAAAATGTCAGCCAGTTTGACATTTGGAAATAATGGAGTCATATTCGAGTGAATTCGCTGGTCTGTGCACGTTTGAGAGTTTTAAGAGAATCTGGCCGCATTACGGTTTTGATACTGACCAACGAGAACTGATACAGCGCGAATTCACCAGGATTAAAGGTAAACGCTTGATCTGAGGGCAGACATGATGTCTCCGTCGTGCCTGCTCAACTATAACGCTTCAGAAGTTATTTTGCGTCGATTCCTCCTTGATATCCAAAGCGTATCTATAGCGAACTTTGGAGGTTACTCATCTTTTATCAGTCCAAAACGTCTAAATCATAAAAATATCCTGCTTGTACGGCTGTACTAACTAGCTTTTAGGCTAAGTTCGCCCATAAGTAATGTACTGTGTTCAGCTGCTGTGAGTCTGCTGTTGTTTTCAGTCATTTTGTGTGGTGTGAGGCGCCCTCTGTCGGTCGTTAGTGAGAAATGCTGTACTCTGATTTTATTTTAATCTAATAGTTTCTTGTCCTTTTTTCCACAGACATTACGTACCTTGATCATGCGGGGACAACGCTCTTTCCCGAATCCCAGATCAGGAAATTTTATGAGGATATATCCAGGAATGTGTATGGTTAGTCACTGTCATAACGGCACTGTCATTTATGGGCCCGTGGAACCTTCAAATACAGACTGTGATGTAACGTGTTTGTTCAGTACAATCAGGCTAGATGTGTTTCTAACCAAGTCTCTCTCTTAGGCAACCCTCACAGCCACAATCCCAGCAGCAGGCTGACCCACGACACAGTGGAAAGTGTCCGGTACAGGTAGGACTGATCAATTATGGCAAAAACTCAAAATCATGATTATTTTGATCAGCGTTAAGATCATGATTATTTAGCATGATTACTTATAGTCTTTGGAAAGATCATAGTGGTATTGAACTTAGAAAAAAAGTGGGTTTTCTTTGAACTGTAAATATAATTAAACACAAATAAAAAGGATAATTGATGCATAATATCTAAATATATTTTAAAATAAATAATATAAAATAATTATTAAAAATAAATAAAATCCAAATAAATATAATAAACTTTGCTGTTGTGCACTTCTACAACTTATTGAAAACTACTAAATACTAGTAATAGTAATAGTAATAATTACAATCATAATAATAATTATATAGTATAATAATAATTGTTATTATGTTAATAATAATATTTTCTTAAATAAGTTAGAAGAGTTTGAGTTTTTTTGGAAGGGGCAAAAGCACACTGCTGTAAAGGAAAGGGATGCACTGGGTTTGGGAGCTTCACTGTGAAACAGCACAGTAGTTGTTTTATCTCAGTTATCTTGTTTCCATAATTGTTAGAAGCCAAATTCATAATTGAAAATAAAATTTGATTAATCACCCAGACTTAGAAATAGGCACTCAGTTCTACACTTGCCTCTCTCCCATTATCCAGTTTGTGACACTACTGTAACTGTTCCTGCTTCTGTATTATGGTACAGTTTAGATTCACTAGTATTATGCCATGCCATATTCTACTCTGTATGATTAGGTAGGAGTCGTAACCCTTCATTCCTAACTGCTTAAACCTCAGAACCAGATAGCAAGCAGATATGGGTCCATTGGCTTGATAAGGTCAGCACCCAGCTGACTGGATGCCACTGGTCCACCCTCAGACCACCCAGATTATTGTCCTGTGTACAAGATCTAACTAGATTTTAATCTCAAACAAATTTTAAATGCACACAGGCTTTTATCTTGTCAAATGAACTAAGACAGATATTGCAAACAATTAACAGAAAATAATGACTAGGTCTAATATAAAATGATTTAAAAATTGGAAAATTATGTTGCTGACATTGCTAGATCAAACAGCTGTATGACTGGAATTATTTATGCTATTATTCACTAAACTAACTTACAGAGGATACCAAAAGAAAATAAGAAAATTGGACTGTGAGTGGAAAATGAACACTGAAAGGTGGCATTTTGTCTAATATTCTGCTTAATCATCAGTGGGATGTCTGAAAAGCTTTGCCGTCAGTCGCTCAGGAGTAGCCTGCTATCCTTTTGCTATCTTTTTCACAATCTTAAGATGTAAGCCACTGAAAGGGAATTAGGACTAGTTTTGAAAAATGCGTAATAGGGATCTGTAATTTGTAAAATTATCAGGAGATTTGTTGTTATTGAAAATCACTAGTCCCTGTAGCAGACATATGTAAATGATGCAGTGTCTGGGGAAATAAACTAAATTATGTTACAAGCAGTCAGTTTAGTTCTAAAATACATATTCTAGCCTTCAAGCTTGTCTATTGTCAAGCTAATTTTGTAGGTAGTCGGGCGTTGGTGGATTTGTGAGTGGCTATATTTGTTTTGACCAAGGTGCCTTAATTCTAGTTCTGTAATGAAATCACTGCAGTCTAATGTGATAAATACAGAATACAGAAGAGGTGATGCAAACCAGTGGGAAACATGCCCCGTCCCAATGCCCAGTTTTTTGAAACGTGTTGCTGGCATCAAATTCAAAATTCAAAAAACGGTAAAATTTCTCAGCATTTGTACAGCATCCCAACCTTTTTTTGGAAACAGGGTTGTAGAGAAAATGATACAGTATGTTGAGATGCTTCATGACTAGAGTTTGATGCTTCTCATGTACACTTTGAAAGATTCTTGCTTTTCAACTCTGTGTTATTTTGCCCTGTAGGATACTGGAGCACTTTAACACCAGCCCTGAGGAGTACTCTGTAATCTTCACCGCTGGCTGCACTGCTGCACTTAAACTAGTGGCTGACTCCTTCCCGTGGGTGTCTGCTCATGGCAATTGCTCAGGAAGTCAGTTCTGCTACCTCACTGACAACCACACCTCTGTGGTGGGCATCCGTGGGGCGACTGGCCCTAAAGGAGTCGAAACAGTGCCTGTGTCACCTCAGGAAGTAGAAGCAAGGGTCGAAAATAATCAAGCGTCTGTCAGTACAGGGCATGAATGCTCAGTGCCCCATCTTTTCTGTTACCCTGCCCAGAGCAACTTCTCAGGGCGGAAGTATCCACTGAGCTATGTGAGAGGGATTCAGTCTCGGCGGCTCTTCCCAGCGTGTGAGCGCAGAGGCCGATGGTTTGTTCTGCTGGATGCTGCCTGTTTCGTTGGCTGCTCACCACTAGACCTGAAGCAGCACCCTGCTGATTTCGTGCCCATCTCTTTTTATAAAATGTTTGGCTTCCCCACTGGACTTGGGGCCTTGCTGGTAAGGAATGAGGCAGCTGAGCTGTTGAGAAAGGGCTATTTTGGAGGAGGGACGGCAGCAGCTTATCTGGTGGGAGAGGACTATTTTGTACCAAAGTCAAACATAGTCAGCAGGTAAGGTACTTTACAATATAAAACACATGCCTTTCTGTTAGTAAAACATTAAATTGAATGGGTGATTGAATAGTTGTTTTCTATTTTGTACTGGCATAAATCATTAGATTTGAAGATGGCACCATTTCGTTCCTTGATGTTATTTCCCTCCATCATGGTTTTGACACCCTTCACAAACTCACTGGTATAAAATTTTATATCATTTTCCTTTAATCCTTTAAACTTGCAAAGGTTCTTCTGTAACTTATTTTTTTTTCTTTGTACAATGGCCTACATTAATAGTGCCTCTTTTTCCCCTCAGGTAGCATGGTGAACATTCAGCTGCACACATTTGGTTTAGCTCGTTACACCTACATTATGCTTTCATGCCTGCGCCATAGCAATGGACAGCCTGTGGCTCAAATCTACTGTGACAATGAGTTTGAGAGTGCAGCTGACCAGGGAGCTGTCCTCAGCTTCAACCTGCTGGACTGCCATGGCCGAGTGGTGGGATATTCACAGGTAAACAATCCACAGAGAATCACATGTTTTCAGTGCGTTTAGATGTTCAGCCTTCTAGGGACTTTCTATATTAAGAGGCTTTACAAGATTTAGCAGTTACATTTACTTTCACTAGGCAGCACTGGGATTTTAAAGATGCTAGCTTTTCCTTTTTTCCTCAGGTGGACAAAATGGCTTGTCTGTTTAGTATTCATATGCGCACAGGATGCTTCTGTAACACAGGGGCCTGTCAAGCCCATCTAGGCATCAGCAACCAAGAAGTGAAAAGGAACCTACAGGTCAGTGAAAGCGTCAAACTAAGAAACATCATAAGCATATTATTTTATAGTAAATTTATCATTATTACTGATTGCATAAAGTTTGTATATGAAAGATCTGTGTTTTTTTTGTTTTAACTAAGGCTGGTCATGTCTGTGGAGACAACATTGACATGGTAGAGGGCCGTCCCACTGGGTCCATCCGCATATCCTTCGGGTACATGTCCACTTTTGAGGATTGTCAGAGTTTTCTTAAGTTCGTCGTGAGCTGCTTTGTGGATAAACCACTAAGACTGGACCAAGAGAGATTGGCAAGATTAAGATCAGCTGCTCCAGCAGAGGCTACAGTTTCAAACGAATTGACCTCTGTACCCAATGGGAGAACTGTACCTGAGGGGAATGACCTGAATATCTCTCCTGCTCCTGTCAGAAAGGCCTCATCAACTGAGGCTGTTTTAAAAACAGAGGGGAACAGTGGGAAGGCCCACACTCTGACCAATATCTTTATATATCCCATTAAATCATGTGCTGCATTTGAGGTACAGTAAGCATTGCCTTATTTTCAGCCAGAATGCATATAGTTGACATGTAATACTACTTTCAGAAGTACAGTTTATTGTTGCTGTTGTAACAAAACGTTATATCTCCAAAATGATACCTCTAAAGAGCCCATATCCTTCGTTTGTCTTGTGTATTATTTTTCCCGCCAAGATCCACTTATGTACTAAAGACAGTCATAAAGTTTTAACAGCAGAAATGTTCTATGTTTATAAAGGACTCTTGTTGAAGCAATGTTGTTTTGCATTTAATTCATTTTTTTCTTTGGCTATTACATTTTTGTAATGTGAAATCACTTTTGTTCCTAGTCTAATACTATCATTTTATACTGTTGTGTTCACAGGTGACAGAGTGGCCCTTGGGGTTGCAGGGGCTTCTGTATGACCGCACATGGATGGTAGTGAATGAAAATGGAGTCTGTCTGAGCCAAAAGAGAGAGCCAAAACTGTGTCTCATCTACCCACACATCTGTCTAGTCTCCAACACCTTGCGACTGCAAGCCTCAGGTCAGGCACAGCTTGGCCTCGATTTCCAGGCAACATTATCACCTACAGAAAGTCATTAGCCATGGTTATAGAATCAGCCGTTTCATTTGGGTCAGAGGAGCGTGTTGCAAATACAAGCCAGTCATTTTCTTCTAGCAAATCAAATAACCACAGTCATGATCAGGTGGGATTTGCGCCTTTCTTCCTTCATGCATGACATGTGCAACCAATGAGAATTTAGCTCTGCTCAATTCTACAGTGAATATGTACTAAATCTAGATATAATTGCAGAGCTTATGACGTCTGGGACTTGTTAAGACTAGACGTGTTTTTCACACATCAGTGCTTACCAGCGCTCAGAACATTGCAGATGAGGTTGCACTGGCTCTTTTCTATTAATTAGAAACAGATTTACTCATTTGTTTTTTTCATTGGCATAATTTGTGTTCTTGTTAACTTCATGTTAACTTCCTCATAAGGGAAAAATTTTAAACACATGAAAAATAGCAACTAGAATTTAAATGTTGTTGTGTATTTGTGACTGTATTTGTGGGTGTATATGAGAATTCTCTTGTCACAAAGTGACAAATTTGTTACCTTCCCATAAGTCAAATGTTTTAGAATAGTGAAAAAGTACCCAGTGCTTTTTCAGGCATGGATCCCATCACTCTTCCCCTGGAGGCCAGTGAAGAAAATCTTGTTCTACGAAAATGTCAAAGCAAGGTCTGCGGTGACAGGTAAGCGGAAAACATGTTTTGTAGAAATTGCTTTTGAGTGTTGTTTTTTCCTGATTTTGGAATTTATTCTTGTCCATTTTATGTATTGCTCCATCTATTTGATACCCCAGTGCAATTGAGATTTAATTGATGTGTTATGAGACTCATTACAGGCTGAATTTAATTGTTCCACATTAAGACTTTCAGTTGGCAGGTGTGCAACAATACAGACTTCTAAAGACAATGTCATATTGTTGCAACCACTAAAATTAGCAGTTTATACATACAGTCGTATGCAGAAGTTTGGTCAAATGACATGTATTGTTGATTTTCTAAGTGAAAATAAATTAACACATCCTTTACAGAGAACACATTTAAATGACATTTTTTTTGCCAATTTTAGTGCACAAAAACTAAAACTATAAAGTGTGCCATAAAGACCACATTTTTTTACCCTCCAGTATGTCAAATTCATGCATTGAAATGTGCAAAAGTGTGTGCTTTGTAGAGGATGTGTTAACTTATTTTCACTCAGAAAATCAGCATAACATGTAAATTGGCCAGGGGTCCCTATACGTCTGCATACGACTGTATATCCTGCTTGATGTGAGCATAATTTAAGTCATGAAGCCTCTTCAGCAATGTTTTATTGGGCCTTTAAACATTGACAGTATTGCTACTGACGTTCAAAGTAAAATAATCAATGGTTCTCTCCTTTTTTCAGAGTACAGGCAGTCGACTGTGGGGAGAGAGTATCAGTTTGGCTCTCTAAGTTTCTGGGAAAACCTTGCTGTCTGATTAGACAGAATCCTGATTTCTCTCGGGATATGAAAATGGGCCAAGAACAAGGTACAGCACATCAGTCCAGCATACTGTAGTAACATGATGTTGAGTATCACGTCTCTTGTTGTAAAAATGTAGAGTAAATGAAATTCAGGTGGATTTTTTTCAGTTGTTTGAACAATTCAGTTTAAATTTCAGTCTTAAAAGATGAACAAGACTAATAGAGTAATACACCTGGCTAGCGTATCTGTTGGGTAGTGGTAGTAAACAGTCTTTAAGCCTAACCACACAATCCTGTTCACCTCACTCATCACTCAATACCCAGTTAAGCCATCATTGAAAGATCAATAAGAACAGATTTTATTTGAACATGCAGAGAAAGCACTGCTTTATTATGTTTGAAGGTATTATTGATATTCAATAATAATATAAATGTGTTTACAATTACCTCAGATAGGGGCATTGCACTCAAACTGGTCTCAAAAACAATTTCCTGACTCCAAATGATGTTGAGACTGAAACAAGACTGAACTGTTAATTTATGGTCTAGAGATTAGACTTGAGACCAAGACACGACTCGAGTACTACAGCACTTGTTAATATAATTAATCCTATTTCAACACTGATGTAATGAGAACTGATCTAAATCTGATCACTTTTATAAGATTAGTCTCTCATGATGCTTTTGTTTTAAACTCTGATCACTTGTTTGTGTTTTGACAATCATGTAAATATGATAAAGAAAAGAATTCTGACTCTGCAACGTGTGTGTGTCCCAGGACTCTGTCCCCCTCCCCTCTCTCTGGTAAATGAGGCTCAGTTTTTGCTGATTAACAGAGCTAGTGTGGCTCTTCTGCTGGATCATATCGTCAACAAGTAATGACCACTATATACCATTAATACATGCCCAAATCATGTTGCATGATAGAATGGATATTTATACGGTATGATTTGTTCATAACTTCCAAAGCAGAATCATATGTGGTTCTTTTCCATTTTGGCTTTATCACAGACACGATAGCTCACAAAATGGCACATCATTCGACATGCTACAGCTCATTCACCGTTTCCGGGCCAACCTTGTTATCTCAGGCCTGGAGCCTTTTGAAGAAGAGGACTGGTCCGATGTGAAAATAGGAGGTGCTCTGTTTAAGGTTAGCATAAATCATGTGTACTGTTACAAGGGCAGTAAACATAACTGATATAAGTGAAACTGAAGATGCCAGTATCAGAGGTAAACCACACATGTAAATACAGCCAGTAATGGGAAGTTGCTCCTGGACTTGTTAAAGGTGGCAGGCAGGTGTGGTCGATGCCAGGTGATTGGAATAGACCAGGCCTCTGGTTCTAGGACCCAAGAGCCTCTCAGGTCTCTGTCTGAATGCCGGAATGGGAAGGTAAGTGAAATCTAATAGCTTTATTTAACCTCTAAGCTTATCATTCCCTCATCATTAATCTTAAGGCTCATTATCCTATAAATACTATCAAGCTAATATCTAGGTAGTTATGAAAATGAGGGCTGGAGGTGTGGACCAGCCCACGGGTCCCTAGAGTTAATTTAGGATTATGAATGTACTGCCTCAGTTCAACAGCTCACAACTTCCATTGTAAGTGGGCTACAAAGCTGATTTGTTGCACATTGTCATTTAGTTGTTATTACTTATATTGTGTGTATATTTTACTCATTCACTGATTTTGAATGCCGTACTTCTTTTTTTAATTGATTTGTTCTGTCTAATGCTCTTGTTCACAGGTCACCTTCGGAGTATACTTGCTTCACATACCTCAGAGAAACCCTAGTGCATATCCAGCATTATCTGTTGGGTCCACTGTGATTGCACAGACAGAAAAATCAGCAAATGAATTTTAAACCAAGAGTAACACAGGAATCATTATTCATAAAAGCCTTAATCTGTGTCAGGAAAACTGGCCACATAAGTCTTACGCCAATTTTCCACTAGCAGCCATGGAACCATGTAGAGTAGGCCGAGCCTCATTATAATTTTATGTCCACACCTGCAACCAAGCTGTGACACCTTTCACAAGGCTTAAGTTGGTTGGTTGTTTTTTTGTTCTCAAATTATAAGCATCACTCTGAAATATAAGTCACACTGATCCATGTGACAATTTTGAAAAAAAAGTTTCAATAACGGCATTCACTTTAATTGTCCCTTATAATAGAAATTGTGGAGGATATGCTAACAATTATTTTGTCTAAGGAGCCGGTTTATTGCTGATTCTAGTGTTTTCCAATTTCCAATTAAATAATATGATACAGGAGCATAAGTTACAATTTAGGATCCAATTTATGTTTAAGTCTATAATGCAGTGCTCAAACCAACGAATGTGTATGTATTTACAGGACCTGTGATATACAGTGGAGAATTAAAGATTTTGTTATCATCTCCTAAATGGTAACTTCACAGGAGAAGGAAAAAATCTACTTTACTTTTAATTTAGGTCAATGGAACCAGACATTTTTTCAAGTCAGTTTGGGCCATTTCTTTTGGTCCATTTATCATGAAATTCATACACAATGTAAAGGGCAACAGGCACTTTTAAATTCTGTCAAAAACTGGAAAACGACAAAATTGGAGACATGAGGTTTTGTTCCCGACAGCAGTGATATATCAGACAAACATAACAAGAGAATATGCTAATATGCTGTGGGAATGGTGGCAGTGCAGGGCCTTCAGTTTGGGCCATAAATTTCTAATTTCCTGAAGGCCTACAGTCACATATTTGGTTAATTCCACTGTCAATTCCTAATTATGGTGGTTAATCTGATTTGTTAGGCCTGCTGTCCAGCTCTTGAAGGCCAACCAGTGGGAACACTTGCCTGGCTGTATCTACCCTAGACACCAGGGAGAAGAAGATTCTGATTGGGCTGTTTTTTGTTGGGCATTTCAATAATTAAACGCTTTTGTTTCCAACCAAAAATTAACAATGAAATAATAGTATTACTACAATACTTGCAGACTTCAAATGCAACATAATGATTGTAATAAATAAAATCAACTAAACATTACAGACATGTTTTTTATTTCACAGAAAGGCCTTAAAGGCCGGAGAGTTTCCCCTGCTAATATGTTAATGTATCGTCTTACTCAGAACCGCAACATCCGTTTCATCACTGCTCTTAAGGCTTCTCTAACTAAGGGTGTTACTCAATTCAGTTTAATTTTTGAAAAATATGTTTAGCACTGTTATTTATACCACATGCATACATAGACCCATCCGAAACACTTCACTGGACCTGTCCAAACATGACAGTGGAAATGCTGTTACCAGCAGCAGGAGAGTTAGCTCAGGCACACAGAGTGCCAGGTGCTCTGCTGATATGCACATTGTTGTCATTTCTCTGACACTTTAATGCCCAAAGTCAACATCATTAGCTGACCAGTGAAGTAGACATTCCTACAAACTACACTATGCAAATCTGTAGAGTATTTTAATGAGTGTGTCACTTTGTGCTGCCTTATTTGTCCGAAACATGCTGATGGCATTAGTGTCGTCTAACACATCTGTTCAAACACAATCACAAAGAATACAAAAAGTCAGCATGTTTCTGAGGGAGAAATGAATATGGTCTATTTTCTGTTTAGAATGTGTTTGTAGCGTTTCTCTGTGTAGTAGCTGCAGACAGTTCTGTAGAGACAGAGGATGGGACGAGTTAAAAAGCATAAATAAGGATCATTATGTGCATTAGTTCCACAACATCAGACACAAGAGAAAAGAACATTGCTAATAAACCATGCAACACGTTCAGACCATTTTAGAGTGATTGGTTGGTTATGTAGAGCACAGGACCTAGAAGGAAACATAATTTGGAACATCAACTGCCGTTTTTTTTGTCTGGTAAACAAGTGACACAAGCAAGACTTTGGAACACAACTGAGACTAGACAGCATCTACACAATGTCCTCTAGAATTATTGGTATCCTGAGCAAATGTGAGCAATGAGAAACTGTCTTTGTTGTTTATTACTTTGATATTTAACGGAAAACATGACAATATGAGAAAATCCATTTTTTCTTTTACTTCAAATAAAAAAAGTGACACAATTATTGGCACCCCCAATTTTTTTTGTAGGAATTAAATGTCATTGACATATTCATATTACTATTCATATATCTTTGCATCTTTGTTGTCTTTAGGAACAGTTAAATGGTAATTCATGTTTTTCTGTATTAAGATGAGGTGATATGCCGGCCAGGCACCCTTACTCATTCATTTTTGATATCATCACTTTCATACATATAACTTTTCTATCTATCTATCTATCTATCTATCTATCTATCTATCTACCTATCTATCTGGGCCATCAATTTCTGACATCTGAAGGCCTACAGTCACATATTTGGTTAATTACACTGTCAGTTCCTAATTTTGATTGGTGGTTAATCTGATCTGTTAGGCCTTCCATCCAGCTTCTGAAGGCCAACCAATGGGAGCACTTGCTTCGCTGTATCTACCCTAGACACGAGGGAGAAGGAAATTCTGTTTGGGCTGTTTTCTGTTGGGCATTTCAATAATTTAACAACCAAAAATTAACAATGAAGTAATAGTAACAGCATAATGATTATACACACACACATAAATATATATATACTCCAAAATAACAATTGCATTAATTTGCCTTGACAATTGTGAACATTTCTGTAGTTATGATCATTTTTGCCATCTTTTAGCAATGGCTATTAAAATAGAATCCAGTAATAATCTCCGGATCTCAATTAGATGCCACTTCTTTGCCAACAAACTTTTGGAAGGCTTGCCAGAAGAAAGCCACTGATATAGACAAACTATTGAATAGTGTTGTGGAAATGTTGAGTGGAGTGAAGCAGCTGAAGGTGTATATGATTGTCCTCTGGCTCTCACTCCAAACTCTGATGTATGTTTCTGTGATATGCTATGACTTATTCTACAGACTGAAAATACAGCTGGACTGTGGCACTAGGTCAATGCTTAACACAAAGAAAACGCTCTCAATCTGCTGTTACTGCAAATGTTTCAGCTCTGCTGTGTTGCTCAGCCTTGAACTACAGCATCCATTCACATGTGACGAAAATAGAAAACACTCACTCTTGAATTTTAAAATATGAGGCACTATATTGTGTGATGACTCTGCCTGAGAAGGGTCAAGTAAGCCATCATCTCTCATATATAATAAAAACCGAACCTCCATATGGTTTGATTTTTCCATTCTAACTGGAATGAAATATTAAATAATGAATAATGTGTAAATATTGCATACAGATTTTGCGTGTTATCTGCTCATACTGTATCTAAACACATGCAATATCTGAGCTATGCTCTGCTTTTTCCTCTCAGTGCTGTTAGTTGGCACTTTGCCAGTCACCGTCTCAATATAGCAGCAAATTCTAACCTCCGTGGCCTATTTCCTTGGAAAATCCAAGTTAATAGATTGGACATTGGCTTCAACAAGTGGGGACTAAAGATAGCCACAGTGCAGGCCTGAGGCCATGTCAGCCTGAAGTCTATGGTTTACATACTTAAAGTAAACCATAGACTTCAGGCTGACATAACACACAAAGGCTATGCAATAAATGTAAACCATTACTTGAAATTATTATTAAAATTATTTGGGTCTATTAAGTGTCTATAATATATGTAGCTACTGGTGAAGTATTTACTGTTACAGATGGAGTACAGTAGTGCAGCTAAGGTAAATACACTTGTGTATTAACTTTAGTTTTACTCATTTAATCATACAAGTGCATCCTGATAAGTGTAACAGCATATTTTCTCTTATATAATTACACGTGTAATAGGATGTATAATTGACTACATTACTGTACAGTGAAATCACAGATTGGTAATCAACGTTGTTGCTTGTGTTGTTAATGTGTAACTATGCAGTTAAGACACTTAATATGAAATGGGGCTGATATTTCTTCTTTCAGACACTGTAGGTGTGAGTTCAAAACATGCTGTAATGTCTAATTGATTACTCTGAACGTACTTTTAAGTCAAAAACAAAAGCTTTGCCTTCTAACTAGCGAAACAACCATAATGCCACCGTCCAAAAGCTTTCTTGTGAGGTGAGAAAAAAATATCTTCAGTGGTTTTTGTGTTCTCATGTCGCTTCACCGGCTCATGACTCTTGCTTCACAGGATTTGCAGGCCATGTGTCTCCATTGCAGCACAGTATGAGAAAGTGAGAACAAGATAGACCAAACCTCAGAAAGAATGTTTTACCACAGCTGAGAGAAGACGCATAGAGGGTGTATTTAAAGCCAGCAGAATGAAAAAATAAAAGAAGAGAAAAAGAAGTTGTCTTCGTTTATCTGCTTGTTCTTGCACTGAAAACATAGGAGGAACACAGCCTTTTGGTTAAATGACATTGAAGGGTTTCATTCCAAAAGACATTATAGACCACTTTTAAGCATTTTGGAATGAAACTCTTTAATTATTCAAAGAAAAAATAAATCCTTGCAAAAAATAAAATGTGCATGTGACACAATTATTGGCACCCCTGCATTCAATACAAATTCAATTCCCAAAACGTTAGGACAGTATGTTACAAGGAAACAAAAACAGGTTGCAGTGGTGTGTAAGTCCATTTAGACCTGTATTAAAATGAAAGCAGAACAAAGACAAGATAATTATAGTTTCACCTCATTAACTTCATTGTGTTTGGTGCATATATGCTCATTCTGAAGCTGAGGCTTGCAACTTGTTCCAAACCTATCAGATTGTTTATGGAAATAATGGACATCATGTTCTCCAGGCCAAAAAAGTAAAAGACCATCCAGATTGTTACCAGCATAAAGTTAAAAATCATGGTGATGGTATAGTGGATAACTTGAACATCTGTGATGAGATATCACATTTTGGAGCAACATATCCTGCCTTCTAGATGTGTCTCTTTCAGGGACATACATATATATTTCAAAATCATGTCAAGCCACATTCTGCACGTTACAACAGAATGGCTGCGTAATCAATAAGTGCAGGTGCTAGACTGACCTGCTTGTCTCCTATTAAAACGTGGCAAATCATGAAGTGCAAAATACAACAACGAAGGTTTCATACAATTATGCAGCTGAAGATGTGTCTTGACGTCCTTTAACTGTTGTTAAAATGAAACATGCTCCTGTCCCAACTTTTTTGGAATGTGTTGCAGATATCATATTTGGATATAAGCATATATTTACAAAAAAAATCATAAGGTAAAACATCAAATATTCTGTTTTTGAACAGTTTTCAGTTTAGTGTGGGTCAAACAAATTTTAACTGGCTTCTCACATACTGTCCCAACTCTTTTGGAATTAGCTTTGTGCACCCTTCCTTTTTCGAGTTAACGACATTGAGACTTCTCTTATTATGATTCATTAAGTGGGAGAACATAAAATTATCTCCATACAAATCTCCCAAGATCCTTTGACTCTTTATTTCTCAATCTCCTTTTCAGTCTAGTCTCAGGTTTCCAGTGCATTCTAGGTAAGGGAACTGACCACTGCAAAACCTTATCCTTTGTTCAATTTTGTCCATGCAGGTTCATCACAATTCCAATTACTTGCAATTTGTATAATTAAACCATGTAATATAATGAAAGTATGTGAAGCTTTTTAATAGCTGCCTGATGTATGAAGGTCAACAACCTTTTGTGTCATTTCATTTCTGCATTCTCTGATCTTCCGCATGTTGATGCCAGACTAAGGTTGTTTGACCAGCTTATGACCTCAGCTTTACACACCACTGAAACAGGAAGTCATGACAGTGTCAGCGCTTGAGTTCACAGATGAAGGCTCAGATATACTTTAAACAGTGAAATATGAGCGTTTATTTTTAACAAGATTTAACTGACTCTTTGGAATCACTAAAACTGTGATTGATTAGATTTTCTACATTTTCAGAGCAAGATCAGGCCGATGAATAGCAAACAATTCCCTATAGTTTTTTTGTACTAAGGGTGCCACCAGAGCACTCTGTTAAATTAGTTTGAACTCTGTCTTGAAATTCAACTCATCCAAACTGTCATTCCCGTCTATTTGAAATCACATTGGTTTAAGCAACAACTGCACTCTTTACCCGCACCACAGTGAATCTTATGTACACACTTGTGTGTGTTTATGACACACACAGTCTATTTTCCGCTTTCTGTTTGTTTTATTTTTAGGCCTCAGGGCTACTCAAAGAGAATTTAAAGTCAAAACACTTCCGAGTTGTAGATTCTCTAGAGGTGAATCTCTAGGCGTATTCTGTGCTCCACCCAACTTCTGCCCAATTCAGAACCTTTGACAGTATGCATAATACTATGCAAAAGTCAGAGACCACCCTTTGTCTATTTAATTTCCAGTCAAAATAGCCATTATTTAGAAGTTATTCATTTTACAGGAGACGTTTCTAAATAAATTAAATACAAGATGATTCACTTATACTATGAATGTGTTTGGGGTTACTTGATTTGGGGATTGTGAGAAGCAGAAAATGTAGGTGTTTGAAAAACATGACTGTACATTTGAGTGGAAGCTGTAATAAAGGTAAAGTGTGGATACACTAAATACTTTATACATTTTCAGATGTTGTTTTTCTGACAAACAAAAATCTGGTACAGGTAAATTAAATAAATGAAGGGTGGTCTCTGACTTTCGCACAGTGCTGTATGTATTCAATGAACCTTTTCATGGTGTCCTGGTTCTTGAGCTACGGGCCTATTCAGTGGGCACTGGATTCTGGATAATATTAGTGCATAGCCTCAAGGAGGCAACAACTTTGAGTCAGTGAAGCTCTAAAGGTTAGAATAGACCATAAAATGTGACCCACCTTACTATTGCTCAACACATTGTGACCCCTTGTGCCATGAGTGAGATTAATGAATAACTCAATTATTATTCAGCTATCGACTTTGAATGGCGCTGAAAAAGGAAAAGAAATAATGAACACATTTGGAGCAGCCATTTATCTCTATGGCTTCATTATAAAAACCTATTCACATCAGAGGTTTACTGGGCCTAAAAAGTATAATTCTGAGAAATATATTTGAAAAAATGAAGTTGAATTGAATAACATCTGTTGTCAGCAACTGGAGCTAATTGTACAATGTTGATTTTCAGCAGTATGCTGAATTCTAAAAAGGCACATATTGTTATGGAGGAGAAAAAAACAATTGCTGAACAAATGTCTTTGCAATATTTTCAATTAGAGCGTAAAGCCTCTCCAGCTCCATCTTTCACTTTGTTCCCAGCATCTGTTCACAGAACCTGTTTTGTAAAATACTGTGTTAGTGAGTGCACTCCTCTGTTTATACCTCCTGTCTGTTTTCCACCTCCACTCGTGTCATGTAGGTCTCAAAGCCTTTGAGAAAAGCGAAGGCATGTCAGCTCATTCACCTCAGGCAACTGAGGGGTTGATGAAACTGTGAGAACAGTTTGAGACCTTTTAGAGATGTGTAAATCTGTAGAGATCCTAGAAATTCATAAATAATGTACTTTTGATGATAGATGTGTCAGCAAATTGACCCCCAGTTCTAGCTGGTGTATAACATAAAAAAGCACTGAAGGAAATTTGGTGACATTTAGAGCAGATCAGTGGATAAATAAACTTTGGGAGCTGTAAACCCTTTAAACACTAAAGGCCTGCACATGGGTCCTTTGATTCAGTTGTGAAATAACTTACCTATTTGTTTCATTTCATCAGTTTTATAACTCCTAGTTGTCACTGAGCAGTAACTCCTAGAATTAACATCTTCTAGACTAACACCTGGTTTGCACAATTTCCTTTCTTTTGTAAAGTGGAGAGGGAGAATCTGAGCTGGTGTTCAAGAAGTGGTGCAATGACTTCCACCACTTACCCAACAGACATAGGAAGATGAGTAAGAGAGAGAGAGAGTTAAAGCACCGATTAGCTGAGTGATCTTCAAATCAACATTTAATGGTGTATATCATAACACAACACTGTGCAAAAGTCTTAGACACCTGAGTAGTTGATATCTTGTGAGACAGTTTAAAGAACAGAGTTTGGTTCCAGATGTTTCCTGGATGCCCCAGCCATCACATACAGAGGTTAAATTCCATCAGCAGCAAACTTGATTTGACACGATGAAACATTCATTAACCAAACCAAGTACTGGATGTTAACTGCAATTGTTACCATGCTGACATGAGATAAGGAACATATTGGTATACATAAAATCACTGCATATTGTAATATCATGATTCATATTTATTGTGATATTAGTGATTTTCTGATGATCGAACACTAACCAGATGAATAGATTTTTCAGGCCAATTTTCTCAGATGCCTACTGAAATTGATCTTTGATCGTTCAAAGAATACCCCCAGCATCTTCACTAGGTAAGCGCATGTATTTGAGTGGTGGACACATGGCTGTGAATGTAGCTGTTTGGAGCCTGTCAGCATTGTGGGGATACTTGGCTGGCCCCTACAAGAAAAAAAATACTTATTAGTATCTTGATTAGAAGAATATATTTAGAAGGACACAAGTTTGATTCCTGATTTTCGGGTGCACTGCATGGATCTGCCCAATTCCATCAGTCGCACTTGATTTAATTTAATGAACAACGAATTAGAGAAACTATATTGGATGGTATCTGTAAGTGTTGTGTATCCTCGAGGAAAGATTATTTATATGTTCATTTGTGTTTACTTCAATGTCTGTGTAGCTCAATGCTCAGATGAGTTGTTTCACATAAAAATAATACTTAAGCATCTGTAAAGTCACTGCTCTGACAGGCTGTTTTTCATGCACAACATGACTTCATGTAGAAATAGAGCAAAGATCAAACAGATGCCAACGTTTTTGTGGTTTTTAGCTCATCTTTATGGCACGTTAATGACAAAATGACCCACATGTTTTCTCAGATGCAAATTTGCACTGTACTGTATATGCCCGCTTTTTTACAAGTATTTATAACAATTGACTTGTTCACTTTCAATTTCTGATATCAAGGAAACGCCTTGAAAATATTTGCCTGTGTGTATGTGCAGATTTGCGCAGTGGCTGCGTTACTCGAGCGCAACCGTGACGTTCCTGGAGGAGACGTAGCGCTCGCCGTCCCGCCCACCGTGAGAAACGTCCCACTGAGTTTCCTGATGTTGATTTGAGAAGCGGTGCCGAAACTCTGAAACTCTGTCTGTCCAGCTGCTCCGGTCATGTAAGTACCACACACATTCTGATAAACACGATCTGTCACTGTTGCTTTACCTGCTAGCTCGTCTTACAGTCTTTATTTCCAGAAAACGCTCGCCCGTGCTGTGTTTGTGCCCCCCTCCCTGTTTTCGCCTTTACGAAGGCGCTGTGGGCTGAGCTCCGTGTGAGACACTGACTTATTTGGAACAGTAGTTGGGTTACAGTGGACGTCTAGCTCGGTTTCCCGCTATTGTAAACTGTACGCAAATCTCCTGTTCCCTGTACGGTGGTTAAGGCCTGTAGCCATATTATTACCTTGGGTAATGCATTAATGTTTCAGGTTACGTGGGCGTTTTCCACTCTGTCACGGCCTTCATTAAATATGGCCTTCAGATGGCTGTTCCGCACAGCCTGCCCACTACAACAGTGCTCCTTATAGAAAACCATTCGTCTTTCTTTGGCTTCCTGTCTCGCTGGTGTGGCTTATTGATTTTATTACTGTTTATCTCTTATAAAAAGGCCGTTAGTAATACTACAGAGCGCTGTACCGGATTCCTGTTATAGTAAACTGAGATAATTACTATAGTTTACTAACATGATACTACACAAGTATTACAGACTGCTATAAGATAGTACTAAAGCAATATTACACAGAGACAAAAAAATACTATTATAGATGATTGTAGAAGTATTATACAACACTATAGAAGTCATTTAGTCTTTATCCATTTTAGATGGCAAAATTGCGAGGACCATTGTGAATTGACTAAAAGCACAGTAAATAGTGAGCTAATATTTCATATTTGGAAACTGGTGTTCAGGTGTGGTGGCTTTGTTCTCTCCGTGTACACAGTTCACCTTCTCAGCAGGTCATAATGTTTGCTCACCTTCTGCTTGACAGTATAGGTTTATGGCTGTCAGCATGCCATATATAGTGATAGAAGGAATCCACTGATTAGAATACAGCTTGGATCTGCTTCTCTATTCAAATCCATGTGTTCTGGTCTCTGTGGCTACAAAATGCAAAGCAGCCAGAAGCTGTCATGGAGTGAGTTTCTTCTGGGCTGTTTTCTGATGCGCTTGTGTTGTTGTGGGTAAGAGCAGTAGCTAAGTAAAACCTAAAATGGCATAACTTAATAATAGCATGTTGCATAGACTGTGCATAATATTTTGCAATGTGCATTATAGTGTGCTTGTTTAATGTGACTCGTTACACATTTGGTAAAAAATAAAGTATGGTATCTACTAAACTAGCTTTATTCCTATACTAAGTATAGTTCTATAGGTGATACATTTACTACAAAGCAGTGATGTTCAGAACATTTTACCTTACTGAAGTAACCTGAACAACATATTACACTGTACATTATAAATTCTCAGACTTCAAATTTGAGAATTTCAAATAACCGATAAACAAACAAAGCAACTGCAGTCTCACATGGTGAGACTCTCTAGTTCTTATGAGCTTTGTGTGTAAGGTGCAAAGTCATACATTTCATTATGGTAATTAAGAGTGGGCAGTATGGCAAAGTACACCACCATGATGCTTTAAGACATTTCACAATATGTAGTACATGTTACAATATTTTTTGAGGTTTGATAAGTTGGAGCACACACAACACATCAGTGGTGTCACCATCAAAACTATGAGCGCTGTGAGGTGACGTAATTTAGTACAATAACTATGAATGTCGTTATATGCCCTGACAGTAACACTTTTTGGGTAGATTTGTAGCAGCACTGGGGCTAGATGGTTGGCAAAGTGTTAGCGTATATCAGGTCCTGTTTCTTTTTTGCGGTTTAAAAGAAAGACCAGACTGGAGACTGAACATGTTATAATGTTTTCTATCTGATGTAGCAGGCGTTGAACATTTTGAGGAGAGATGGACAAGCTTGTGGGAGTGTGCTCTTATCCTCTACCAGTGGATTTATGGGCTGCTGTTCAGTGAAACCTGTTTCCCAGTGGCTGTAGGTTACTACACTGTGGTGTGGGTGGGGGATGTAGATCATCTCAAAGTGGAGCTGTAATCAGTGGGGAACGTCTGTAGGACCTCAGTAAACCATAGTTTTCATCTGGATAATCTTTAAATGACTTTTAAATTAATTTCTTTGTATTTTGCAATAAAACACTTGCAATAAAATAACTGGCATCATAGAAGTAATAATTGGGGTTATATGATATGGAAAGCTTCAGTCAAATGCACGAGCATCATTGTGTTTTCAGTTCTTGTAGATATCTCTTTTCATTCTCAGAGTGCATTCTTAATGGCAGTATAGGAAATAGTGAATCAACCCAAAGATCAGAAAATGTACTGTGGCTCTTGAAGCTAATCCTTGTTTCTTCCACTGTTTGTACTGCTGTTGTCAGCACTCTTCTTCTTCATCATAACACTGTTCTTTATTAATTATCAGTGTTATCATGTATCAAATGCCAAATGCTAAGGATTATATTCAATCCACCAAATAAATTTGTATTTTATATATCAGTTGCATGTAAAAGTTTGAACACTCCCTTTTCAAATTAGAATAACCATCAATATGATATTTTTTATGTAAATTTTAGTGCATAATTTCCTTTTTTGTTGAGTTTAACATATTTTAAAAAACAAAATATGTATAATTTGACTAACTTTTGCACAGTATGTTAAAATGAGCAAATAAACAGTTATTGTGTATTAAAATGTGCAGAAGTATGTTCTCTGTAGAGGATGTGTTAACTTACTCTCACACAGAAAATCAACAAAATGTAATTTGAACATCGGTGCCCAGGCTTTAGTATACAACACAAAAATGGATAAAGGTTTTATTCTGACAGTGACAATATATGTCAGTGCACAAACCCAATTCCAAAAAATTTGGGACAGTTGGTAGAATGCTAATAAAAATAGAAAGCAGTGATTAGTAAATTCTGTTTGACCTGTATTAAATTGAAAGCTGTACAAAAAACCTAGTATTTTATATGTTTTACCCTAAGAACTTTATTGTTTTTCGTAAATATACACTAATTCCAAATTTGATGCCTGTAACACATTCACAGAAAAGTTGAGACAGGAGTATTTACCACTGTGTTACATCACCTTTCCTTTGAACAGCACTTAAAGCAACACTGTGTAACAATTTACCCTTAAAATAAAAACTGCAAAATTATTTTGATGGTGCTCTTGACATATAATAGGGAACGCCTGCTGTACCTCTATGTAACTTTGGAGGAGAGGGCACAAGACCTCTCACGAGAACTGCGTAACCACATTACACATTAACAGCCATGGCTCTTCAACTAGAAGTAGAAGTTACCCACAACGGGGAAATTCACCTCCACATTTAACCCATCTGTGCAGTGAAACACCCACATACACACTAGTGAATGCACACACACTAGGGGGCAGTGAGCTCACTTGCCCGGAGCAGTGGGCAGCCCTATCCACAGCACCCGGGGAGCAGTTGGGGGTTAGGTGCCTCACTCAAGGGCACTTCAATCATGCCTGTCAGCTCAAGGGATGGAACGGGCAACCTTCTAGTCTCAAGGCCAGTTCCCTAACCTCCAGCCCGTGACTGCCCCTGCTATGAGAAGGAACTTGGTATTCCCAGCATGGACATCATAGCAGAGGCTGCCAAACGACCAAAGAAGATGTTATCTGAGGAAGAGAAAAAGAGAGAGTGGCCAAGCAAGAGACTAGACAAGAGTAAATCTTTTACTTGCTGGTGAGAGCTAAAGAGATAAAAGGCTTGCAAGACAGTCTCATGGCTAACGGGAATGTACATCCCTGCCAGTTATTTATGAAAGATTGTGACATAAGCTGTAGCCTTATATGTGTCATTCCTGTCTCACAGAGTTTTATAGTTATGTCAAGAGTCATCTGACCTCAGTCCCATTTTAGGCTAACAAGATTTTAGTTGTTTAAACATAGAAACAACCAAAATTGTGAGTGTAATCTGTAGCATCCATATGCCTGTGTGGCGCGTGTGCATGTGAAGGGAGTCGGATTCGGATTCTGTACCCTTCAGCTCGTCAACAAATGCACGTGTACAGCTCTCCATGAGGGGGCTCAAACCACGATTTTTATTTACGACAGTGGTGTTAAAATGAAATACACTCTGCAACTGTAAGGGAAGCCTAGGAGCAAAAAAATACCAGTTCTTGCATAACACTGCTTTAATAAATGTTTGGGGACTGAAGACACAAACTGACTCCGTTCTAAAAGCGTATTTTTTTGCTATTCTAGAGTACAGAGCCTTTGTTGTCAGATTTTATCAGATTTTGAGCTTAATAAGACATGCATATTCAATGGGAGACAGCTCTGGAATGCAGGCAGGCCAGTCTAACACCCACACTCTAACAAGGCCCCCCCCCCAAATTAATATGACAGTCCCTGGCTTTTGAATTTTAAGCTGCTAAAAATCTGGAAGTCCTTTTCTTCTGTGGCCCAGAGAACACAACATCTATTATTTCCATAAATAACATGAAAGGTTGACCCTCTCAGACCACAGAACACGTGTCCACTGTGCATCAGTCTATTTCAGATGAGCTCGAGCCCAGAGAAGTCGGCAGCATTTCTGGATGCTATGGACATATGACTTATGCTTTGCATACTACAGTTCTTAACATGCATTTGCGGATTGTTGCAGTGACAGGCTTTTTTTTTTTTAAGAATATTTTTTCAAAAATATTTTTCCAATGTATTACTGAGACACTGTGATGATATCCATCACAGAAACATTCCGGTTTTTAATGCAGTGCCGTCTGAGGGGTCGAAGGTCACAGGCATTCATTTGTGGTTTTTAGCCTTTTTTCTTTATGCGCAGAGATCTCTCTAGATTCCCTGAATCATTTGATGTTATTATGCACTGTTGCATTTTTTTGCTAATGCATTTTTGGCAAAGTGGTGAGCACAGATCGTACTTACTCTTAAAGGACTAGGCCTTTCCTGGACGCCTCTTTTATACCCAGACATGATTCTATCACCTGCTTAAGATGATTTTGAACATTTCACAATGCTCCTAGTTTTAAATTGCCCCTGTCCCAGCTTTTTTGGAACATTGCAGGTGTCTGTGACAGAATGAGCATATTTCTAAAAAACAATTAAACAGTTAATGAGATAAAACATTATAAGTCTTGTCATTGTATTGTTTTTGTTCAAATACAGGTCAAATTAGATTTATAAATCACTGCCTTCTGTTTTTGTGTACATTTTACCTACTGTCCCAACTTTTTTGGAATTGGGTTTGTGTATGTCAGCACAATATATTTTATGTCATGTAGTCCTGATAACTCTCACTCTTTTTTCATTGTAGAGTAAACAATGAGCTATCCTGGCTATCCTCCGCAGCCTGGTGGTTACCCTCCCCAGCCTGGGGGTTATCCACCACAGGCAGGAGGATACCCTCCCCAGCCAGGAACTTACCCTCCTTCATCAGGGGGTTATCCTCCTCAGGCCGGTGGATACCCTCCTCAGGGAGGCGGGTATCCTCCACAACCTGGTGCTTACCCTTCACAGCCCGGGGCCTATCCTCCACAGCCTGGAGCCTACCCAGGCCAACCTGCTGCCTACCCTCCTCTTCCTACAGGTATGTCACTTTTACCGTGACGCTGCATACTGTCTGGTCGGCATAGTAACCAAACATGGAGTTCCTAGGCGGTGCTATTGAAAACAACACAGCATGAATAGAAACTCCTGTCACTATATGTCTGACTGTTTATTAGGTAAGCGCAGCTGACTGACAGACCCTTTTCTGTCATTACGGACATGAGTTGCGCTGCTGAAAAGCCCTGTGAATGTAGATCTGTGTGCTAGAGATCATGTGGATTATATTAAGCTGTTCTGTGTCTCCAAACAACTTCTGCTAGAAAGCAACATTAACATTTCTGCCTGGTGTGTCAGAGTTTCCTAGTGTGGGTGTGTCAGCTTTTGGCCTGTGTCACAATTTTGTGTCCAGTGGCTATGAACAAGTTTTTCTCCTAGAAAGCATTCAGTCCCAGCGCTGTATAAACCATACACTACTCCTTATTACATAAGGTTGTTTTCAGCTATAATGTATAAATATCCTTTTTCTGGCTTTTTTACAGTATTACTGGATGAAATATGTAATGTTTATTTTGAAATATGTGATGTTTATTTTGTTTTGAAGTTTTTTAGGTATTACATTTTTTTCTGCAATTTAATTGTAAATTCAGATATATGCCATTTAAGTCCCTTTACTGTTCCTCTGAAATGAGGACCACAGTACCAGAAAGTCAAGAGCTTTATTTATTTTTATTGTGCGGTTGTGGTTATGAGGTCTACACAAAGACAAAATTTCCAAAGTTTCTCTGAAGTACATGTTAGGGGGCTAGGCAAACCAAACTTGGCCTGTTTTCATAGTATAAATGCAGCAGGGGCCATTGTCACACAAACGGAGTTATAAGACAGGTATCGAGTAAAGTGATTGACTGTGATGGACAACAGTAACTTAGGCTGTAAGTATGTTTTGCATACTAATTGTTATTTTTTCAATGATAAAGCTTAAACAGTTACTGCTCAAGAATCGCCTTTTTCCATGAAAGCTTAAAAAACAGAACATCTTAAAAGCACTTAGTTTTTCTTATTTTTTCCACTTGGAAAGCAGTTTGAAAGTGTACAGCCATCAGGTATACAGCCATTAATTTAATAAATTAACTTGATGTTGTAATATTGCTTCTGAAGTACTAATAGTTTTAATAACTGACACATTGATCACTGATATGTGTAATAATAAAAGGTATATGGAAGTGTAAGAGTTTCATAATAACTAAAGCATTTTTTGCACTGTGTATTGTTTCAAAACAAACCACAAAACAAGTGCTAAGAACAGGACAAATTTATTAATTCTTTTAGTTTAAGTGTAATCATTGTGAAAAGTGTACTTATATTTTTTGCTTGTTGTTGTTTTAATGGCTTAAATGGCTTTAAATGTTTGGAAATCTCCTATAAAATCTCATTAAATTAACTTATATTTACTTTCAGTTGTTTCCTACAAAGTTACCATTATGCAGACACAGCATTTTGTCAAGATAGTGACGATATATTGTTATAATGCCGATCCCAGCATTCATTTGTTTCCTATACATAGGGCAAGGAGTCCTGAACTGTAGTGCCCTAACCATTGTTTATGTATTTCCCTCTGTTTATTATTTTGTGTATTTGTAGGTGGTTGGGGAGCTCCTGTTGCACCTGGAATGCCTGGAATTGGTCTTGATAATTTTTCCAATCCTGGATTCAATCCAGGCAACATGCCTGGGATGGTAAGTCTCATTGCCTGTACTGGTGAATGTTTCAGTGAACAAGGACTATATAGTCAGCATTTAAACGGCATCAGATCTTCTTCCTTTACAAATCTTTGGTTTTGTGGCTGTAATTTTAGGTTGTCATCAGCACTTTGTGGCATGCATTATAAAATGTTTTGTAAAATTTTAAACATTGGGCAAATTATTTCTGACATTTTGTTTTGATATTTTACCTTTAACCTTTTAGTGGGTCAGACATCATTTATAAATGAGAGAGGTGTATTTTTTTAAGAGGTATATTTTTATCTATTAAAAAGGCAAACATTAACAACATTATATTATTATTATTATTATTATTATTATTTTACAATTTTAATAAATAATACATAATTGAGTAAAACTTAAATATGACAGTAAATCAGTACCCCATAGACATATTATTTGGCCCAAGTTTGTTTAGTCCTAAACTTGAACACAACTTTGTGGTAGGGCAAAAACATGCAAACAGGAAGAAACTAACACAGAATGAATTTTAAGATTGTCCAGCTTTGAGCTACCATCCTGTGTATTCATATCTAATATTTTGTATGTTTCTAACACAGTGAGTAGTGTATTTTTGTCAGACTTTTAACATTACCCACTGTAAACTTGTACAACCTGTTTCTTAATTTCACTGTCTGGCACCTGGAGGAGGATGAGTTCTTCTTTTGAGTCTTGGCTCCTCTCAAAGCTGCTTCTTCATGATCTTAGGGGCTTTTTTTCATTCCCTCTTTCACCATTAATTTGTTCAACTGAAACTGGTCTTAAGTATAGCTACCAAAAAATGCATTGCTAATAAATCAGTTTCATTTACATGAAAAAAAAGACTTTACAGTGTTTTAAGGTATCAATCTAATTTAATAATTTTATTTTTAATAAAGAAAATAAAGCAACACATTCTGTAGCAAAGACTACTAAAATTTATCTAGTCATGTAACCCTTAACCTCATGGCATGTATTTTCATATATTTTTATATACATTTTATATGTTTTATCATCATCAAAATACTTTGTTCTTGCCTGAAACCAATTGCCAGGTATAGGCAAATAAAATTGTCATGTTTGCAATCAATGGCTGCTTGAAATCTGTGACCCACACAGTTATCAACACCCCTTTGACCTGTACTCTCAGCCAGGACCAGGGATGCCTCAAGTACCAGGGGCAGGCTATCCAGGAGGCCCAGCTCCAGGCCAGCCAATGCCAGGCTTCCCACAAGCCCCTGCACCCAATCCATCCATGCCAGGCTACCCACAAGCCCCTGCACCCAGTCCATCCATGCCCGCCTACCCACAAACACCCTCTCCCAATCCATCTATGCCCGCATACGGGGGAGGGTATGGAGGAGGTGCTCCTGTGGTTCCTTCTGTAAATGTAAGTGTCTTGTCTCAATAAGACTTTTTAATCAGCCCTTAAAGAGATTTTCTCCACTGTTTTACTGTTCTAACTTGGGCTGGCCTGAACAGCATTTTGTATAAGCTTTGAATACTTGTTGATATTGTTGATAAGACTTGTTCTCAAAATTACCCTTAAAATAGATTTCATAATTTACATTTCATAATTAACCATAGTATTTAAATATATTTTAAGTATATTTAAGTTTCTTTCTTACTGCAATTTAAAATATATTCATTAGGCAGCAACAATAGTCAGGCTAATGCCCAGCTGCTTGCGTGCTATTTATTTCTATAGATGCCACGATTGCAGCCCTCTCTTCAAATACAGCTTGTATGCTTCAGTTCTATCAATTGTCAAAAGTTACCATTATGCAGATACAACATTTTGTCAAGATAGTGATAATATATTGTTATAATGCCAATCCCAGCATTCATTTGTTTCCCATACTTTAGGCAAGGAGTCCTGAACTGTAGTGCCCTAACCATTGTTTATGTATTTCCCTCTGTTTATTGTATAGAGTTTATTGTTTACAATCACAGTTTTAGTTCATTTTAATTAGTTGTTTTTGTTAATCTTATCAAGTTAATTTATTTGGTCATTTTGTTGTTTTTTATAATGGAAACAAGCAGTGAGGGAGACGCACAGACTGTGTTGAGCGTAGTCATAGCTAAGTTACAGAGAGTGGAGCGGAGAATTGAAGAGCTTTTAGAGCTACAGCCTTGACTGAACGCATGCAGGACCACCTTGGAAGCGGTTTATCAGGTACTGCGCTCGACTGGTGCAGCCTGTCCTCCTAGACCCGGTACTGAGCTGAAACTATGAACATCTTTACCCCAGTCTCGGTCTGCAGCCTAGAGGGTAAAATTACATATTTGAGATGATTCCTCGGAGTTGTCATGCCTTCATGGTATACCAGCCTCTTATCGCAAAATTTACAATGAGCATTATTTTATTCGTCTGATGATTTAAAATGCTCCCACACATGATTTCTTTGTGCCATATGTCTGATCTTTTGGCTTCTCGTTGCAGTTTGTTGCACGCCGAGGAGAGGTGACATCAATGCCAGCTAAACTAAACCAGCTGTAATTTATGTATTTTTAACATATCTTAACAATAACTGTTCTGTTTAAAGGCCTTTTCCGATTAGTTTAGGATACAGTTTCTGTGGCTTCAGAGAAAGATGAAGCTTCCAAATACTAATTTAGATAGAAAAATTTGATTAGAGAAACAAATACAAACATAACAAACAAATACTTGAGTATTCAAATTAATCAGTTAGTTCTAACCCTTACCCTTATTATACAAGTGAATTGTATGAATAAACATGAGTAGATGTGTCAGCATTATTCCTTATTGCCTTGCCTTATTGTCTTCTCCACTGCCATTTAGCGTGGATTCAGAGGAACCATTCCAGATTTTCCCGGAGCTGATCCATTGAAAGATGCAGAAGTTCTTAGGAAGGCCATGAAAGGCTTTGGTGAATATCTTATGCTATATTCCTTTACTATCAAGCTGTTAAAACATAAATATCTCAGTTGTAGTGGTGGCCTAGTTTTGCTCAGTACTGTGCACTGTTGATTGAGGTTAGTTTGTGGTGTGATCAGTTCAACTGAGATCGGTTTCTTCACACGGTGGTTCTTGTGGCAATTTTAGAGAGAAAGTGAAATTTCCACAGGATATTTGTTTTTAAACTTTGAAGTTCAGTTTCTGCATGTATGTGATAGTTGACTTTCAGACTGACGTGTTTCAACAGGCACTGATGAACAGGCCATAATTAATCTACTTGGAAGTCGCTCCAACAAGCAACGTGTGCCACTCCTGATTTCATATAAGACTGCATATGGAAAGGTAATGCTAAAGAACAACATAGTATTACCTTTGATTGTGAGAAGATGGGTATCCTTCTAGCAGTTTATTAATACCTCAGTCAATTGCCCCCACACTCATGGCCTGAATATTTTAATATTTTAAGTTTTAGCACATTGGAACACTCTCTTGACCTTGATCTTCTTGATCATTCTCACACAACATATTTTTGCAGGACTTGATTAAGGATTTAAAGTCCGAGCTCTCTGGAAACTTTGAGAAGCTGGTGCTGGCCATGTTGAAGACTCCTGCTCAGTTTGATGCATCTGAGCTTAGAGAAGCCATTAAGGTTTGTATATAATTTCACATTTGAAACATGTTCTCATATCACAGTATAATCATTCATTGGTTCTATTTCATTAGAACATGTGTTTTAGAATTAGAATTAAGACAACAGTAAGATTTTGTGTGATTTCTAGCCTTTTCTTAGGCTGTTAGAGACACAAGTGAATTATAAGTCATGCATAAATGGACAGTACAGGACATTAACTTGTACAGTCCTGTCGGAATGGAGGTCTCTGAAAAACGTTGCGTGAGAAAGTTTGTTTCATTTTTTAGACAATATTTTGCATTTGCATTTTAAGTAGGTTATTGTGAAGCTGTATTTTCTGTGTACCTCCAGCTGGTGAGGTTGTTAAACTGTATAATGTTAAACTGAGCTTTTAGGAGCACAATTGACAGGATATGTGAGGGGGAATGTTTATTCATTTAACATGATTTGGCGCAGGGAGCAGGGACTGATGAAGCCTGCCTGATCGAGATCCTGTCCTCTCGCTCCAACGCAGAGATCAGAGAAATCAATCAAGTCTACAAAGCTGGTTTGTTCTCATGCCATTATCACACCCATCAATTACAGATTATACAAGGCCTCTGGCATTCACTGTATGATATGAATTTGGAGCAGGAATCCATGAATTATCTTTTTACAGAGTACAAGAAGACACTGGAGGAGGCCATCACTGGAGACACCTCAGGGCACTTCCGCAGACTGCTGGTCTCTCTTGCTCAGGTACAGTAAGTGGATACCGAGGGTCTGCCTGTGAATAATAACACAAGGAATTAGGGGGTTAGTGAGGCGTGCCGCATCTCAGGCTTAAAAGAAAGCAGGACACGCTTCTTAGGAATGGGTTAGCGTATTTGACAAGTTGGTAAACACCAGAGAATGCCAAGAGCAAAAAGGGTCAATAAACATGTCAAAACTGACATATATATAGTAGTAAATAAAAAACAAATATAATATTTCTCTAACAAATCACAGAAAAAGCACTGCCGGATGAGCGACAAGCATCCTTAATATGGACTGGTCAGCTGTGGATGATGTATGGTGCTCTCTCATGAGCACTCAGCACATAAATGAGTGGTTTTTCAACTTAAACATGTGGTTTAAAACATGGTGTGTGCTGTACAGTTTTGAGGATTGCCTTTGAGTGTGCGTTCCTCCATAGATGTGCTCGAGAGAGTTTGAAATGTTTGAAGCTTTAAGAGCAGGGCATCATCTGAACACCCCTTTAGTATGCACTTCCAAAACCTCTGCTGCAAGACTACAGTCATTAGTCATCATTACAGAAACAAAAAGTTCAAGTACTTTCTTATAACCCCATTAAAAAGTAATTTAAGGAAGATGTTTTGATTTGACAAAAATCCTAGTTGGATTTCAAGTTAAACATAAATTACTGTACAGAAGGTTTGGGCCACTTGAGAAATGTGTATTTAAAGCTATTTATCTGGGCAGCAAGCTTTTATTTGCTCAGGAAAACACTAATATTAGATAGATATTACAAATTACATAATATTACATAGATTTGAACAAATCCAAGCAATGCCTGGAGTGCACAGAGAAACCGAACCTGTGCTTTTCTACTCTCCCAAGGTGTCAGTAAGATATTTAAAAAAAAACTCTTGTTTCTTTTATTGTATTCATATTTAATAATATTTGTTTTAATGTGTTTTATTTTATACACTTTTTTCCTAGATAAATAGCTTTCAGCAGTTTTCTTACATAGACTTAAGCACAATACTCTCTGTTAGTTTCTACAAATTATTTAACAAAAAACACCTAAACCTTATGATTAATAGTCTAACATTTAATCTTCTGATTTTATTTGTGGTCAGAATATAACAAAAAAAATTACACTCTTACACTTTTTTTAATCTCACAGGGAAATCGTGATGAGAGAGAGACTGTGGATATATCATTAGCTAAACAAGATGCTCAGGTAATGACTTTAATCCTTTTTTATTACTACTGTCATGTGTTTCTTTGCTATGAAGATAGCAACTACATGTACGCAGTGTGTTCTGCTTTAGGCTCTCTATCAGGCTGGAGAAAATAAACTGGGCACAGATGAGTCCAAGTTTAACGCCATCCTGTGTGCTCGAAGCAAAGCTCACCTTAGAGCAGGTAATTGATTCTTTTTTGCTACAACCTGACAATAAAAGAAAATTGTTTATATTTTTATAGATTTCCTGTACAGAACGTTTTGGATGAAGTGTATTTTATGTATTTATGTAGGGACGCACTGAGGGATGCACTGATGCACTGATATCTTTTGGTTTTAGTTTTCCAAGTATCAAACTTAATGTAATGACTATATTTTCACTACCATAAAGAAATATTCTTTATTCACTTAATTGTTATACTCTCAAGCTCTTGGGAAAATTACCCCTGGTTAGTCTAAGAAATGCTGCACTTGATAATGTGATTCATTATTTTTTTCCATTATTAGAGAAACCACAGTTTTGTTATTGACCTAGTGGGTGGGGGACAAAACCATTATTTCAATGGAAATGTTTGGTTTCTTTTTTTCACACGTATGTTTCTTTTTGTCAAGCCAAGCTTTTAAAGCCACAATCAGGACATTTTTAAATAAAGATCCAGCCCTGACCCTTTTTCTGTTAAAAAAATAAGTTCAAGGAAGAGCTTGGGCTGTTTGTCTCCTGGAATTCTGGACACAGTAATGGACAGTGACACAGAAAACCTGATTCACAACCTCTAAGGATTTTGTTTATGTGTGCTTTGGTTGCAAACAATGCCATAAATAATTATAAAAGCATTTTCCTGGAGAATTCATGATAATACAATAAAATCACCATGGAACCATACATTTTAGTTGGAAAAAGGCCATTACATACTCCTGGTTGTGTCTTTAAAAGGATTGTAGCAAAATTATTGCTACTTGCATCATTGTTAGTTACTATCTCGCACCATTTATTGTGTGCAAGGGAATTTAGAAATTGAACACATAAAAGACTTGTATTAGTTGTTAAAAAGTCTTTTGGAACATATTTTCATTTCATATAGACATAGTAGGTTGATTATGATTATTCATAACAGCATAAACAAAATCAGCGACTTTCAAAAGCAAGCCTCATTGATTTCTTATATTTAATTAAGTTGTATTAAGCTGGAACAAAAATGGCATGTCACGACCTACTGAGTGTGGTCAGTATGGTCCTGCAGTTTTCAATATCTGGTATTCAAGCTGTAGTGCTTTTGCCAAAAGGCCTTCTGATGAAATTATTAGCTTATTGTCCTGTGTAAGGACATCTTCAGTAAAGAGGTAGCAGTGGTTTTGTAGTCATATTTTTGACTAAAATGTGAAGTTTATGTTTTTTTTTTTATCTTAGATCTTGTATATTGTGCCATTTTTATATCTTGTTTTGTTCAAAGTTGTGGCATTGTGGAAAAACAATAATTATATAATAGCATGATATGACACATCAGTCAACAGCTGACTGCTCTGATAAAATGCTAATTGTGGGTTACAATGATTGGCGTCCTAATTGTTGTAACCTCTTCACGCTTAGTGTTGTATGCCCCCCTAGTGGTGCAGACACCAGCATGTACGCTTACATTTTTAAATTATTAAACCAACGCTCTAGCTTTAATCCTTTATATTTTTGATGTCTAAAGCATTTGTTCAATCACAAGGACAGAAATAAACTGCATTTATTTGTTTGCTCTCAATGGTAGTTCATGACAAAAAATCTGTGAAAGGCTTTCATTTTCCTTTACTAATAATTGGGATCATTTTTCAAAACAGGCTTAGTGACAGAATTGAGACATTAATTAGAAATGTAAATTAAAAAGCAGAATTAGCCTCTATTCTTTCTGTATGAAGGGGTTAGTCCTGAGATGGAAATTCTTGTGTACATACTAGTAACAACTAGTTTTGTTCTAATCTGGAGTCATAATTAGAGCACTGAGGCAGAATGAGGTCTGAGGCATAACTGGTGTTTTAATTCTGTATTTGTATGGACAGTGTTCAATGAATACCAGCACATGTGTGGCAGAGACATTGAGAAGAGCATTGAGAGGGAGATGTCTGGGGATCTAGAGAGTGGCATGCTAGCAGTCGGTAAGTTCTTATATTCACTCACCCTGCTTTTCTGACCACTAGATGCTGTGAACTGAAGTGTTTTTTCATTGCAAGTTTTTTAAATAAATATGAAAAAGGCTGGGCAATGTAATAATATGCTGTGATAATACAATGATTATAGCTTTAATATTGTGATATTGGTGTATAATGTAACCATGCAGGACTGTATTAACATCATGTATATTCTATAGAGCCCTTGTTTTGTTAAGTACAGTGATGTACAAAAGGCACCCAAGAATATTATGTTTGAAAAAGCAGTTTATCTGGGCAGTGTTTATTTCCTAATAACATTAATATTAGAATAAATACAAATAATATGAATACAGTATGTAGTGGTTTTATTTATGTTCATGTTTTACTAAACCATTTCCAAACTCCCGAGTTGGAAACCCAGCATGATTTCAGTTATCACCCAATACCTCTTGGCTAATCAATACTTCATTAAGATTAATCCGGTGTGCTAGTGATGGGTTTGAACAAATCCATGCAATGACTGGGGGCATCAAGGAGAAGTCTGAGAAATCAAACGTGTTGTTCTGACAAGTTAAAAAGATATCGACTACAAGAAATGTAGTGTGTAGTCTTGTTGCTTTTTACTGTATTTATGTTTATTCATATTTAATGAAATGTTATATTGAGTTTTTACTAGCAGAGAACACATTTACTGCTGAAATAAACATTATAAGCAATTTGCTTAGGTCCCTAAGATTCTTGCCCATTGCTGTAGATATTTAAACATATTTTAAACTGTGCATAGTCCATAGTATGACATGGAATATCATCGTCAAAATCAAGTTATAAAATGTTTATGCCATGCTGCTCAGTTTTGTATAATAAAGTATTCTTTGTGGAAAAATCATCTCATATTTTTTGAGGCAAACAATTTGCTTTAACCACTGTATTTCTCAAAATATCCTCTATTCTGCTGACCGGTCTCAGGGTAATATGGTAAAATATTTACATATACATTGACTTAATCAACATCATGATTAACATACACATGGTCACACATTGCTGTGCTGTCTTACCCTCTTCCTGTGTGTGTAGTGCATGGTGGCTTTAAGTGTTAAGTTTGTGTCACATTTGTACTGCTTTATGTCTTTTACACTTTCGATTTCTCCATCTACCCTGCCTGTTCTTTTGTGTGAATGTAGAAAAAGCCCCAGTCTGGGCATTTTGGGTCTTTTTTTGAAATATTTGAGTTGACTTTACTTAGATATTTGAGTTGAGTTTTCAGTTTGTGTGTTCCTTGTAGCAGACAGTTTTGGTGTGTAGTGGTTGAGGTGACACTCTCACTTGATTTTGACCTGTTTCATAAACTATTGATCTGTCTGTCTGTCCATGTCTATTAAGTTTACTTCAGTCACTGTTTATAGTGTTTAGTTCTGAATGTATCCTGACTAGGGCTTTTATTGGGGAATAGTTGCATGTGTCAAATCTAAAAATGCTTTCTTGTCTGCAGTGAAGTGCATTAAGGACACGTCAACCTACTTTGCTGAAAGACTCTACAAAGCCATGAAGGTGAGATCTATCACTCCAGGGCTGTTTAACAATTTAACATCAGTTATGAAACAGGCTCACTTAACTTTAGTGGATAAATAATTACAACATTTAGACCGTGTAATTATTTTGTAATTATGTAAGTTGTGTTACATGAGAACAGGCTATTGGTGCAGCCTTGTCAAAGGATCTGTTTATAGCAGAAAACAGAAAAATGGTTTTATTGACGAATTTTTAAAAAATACATCAAATAGGTACTGGGGTTAGTATTATTCATAGTTTTAACATTTGAGGGTGATGAGTCTTATTTAAGTGGAACATGAATCATAACATCTTTCAATTTGTTTATGCAGGGACTGGGAACTAAAGACCGCACTCTGATCCGTATTATGGTGTCTCGCTCTGAGGTGGACATGCTAGACCTCCGCCAGGCATACATAAAGAAGTATGGGAAGTCTCTCTACACAGACATTTCTGTGAGTAAACTAGCTCTTTTTATACTCCTGCTCTCTCCTTCTCCTTATTAACTGTAATGTAATTTTCTCTTTGTCGACACCATCATAAGAGACACAGTGAAGAGCTTTCATGTGAGGTATTACCGTACAGTAAATGATGTACAGAACATTTGTTTTATGGTGCACAATATAAAGAAAATCTGAACGTGACCGTTGATTCTCTTTCAGTATATGGCCAAAGGTTTCTTCATTATGGTTGCCATTTTCTAAACCTGACTAATTTATCATATGAGCATGATACTCAGTTAATTTGAAAATGAATGATTTGGCTGAGCTGTGAGTGAGCAGTGCATTTTAATTGTTAATGTTCTTTGGGTTTGCAGGGAGACACTTCAGGGGATTACAAGAAATTGCTGTTGAAGCTTTGTGGTGGAAGTGATTAAGATGGTGCAGCTTTCCTCACGGTGAAGAGGATAAAGTGCCATATTGTGTTTATACAAATCATTTCTATTCTCTCTGCAGTCTGCTTCACTTGCATGCTGTTGCCATAATCTGTATAACTGCACATTTTTGCCAAAGCCATGTATGAATTTTTATGCTGTCTTTTATACAAATCTTTATTTTAAAGGGAATAGCCAATATATATATATTTTTTTTCTCTAACTGGGCCCTGTTTGCTGAATATGTAATGCCTTAAGAAGCAGCTAAACGATTAAAGATTTTAAAAAGCACTGGGATCGAAAACTGGGCATATATTTTTCTGAAACTTCATTTACTTATGCAATTATATGATGCCTTACGTTTTTTAAACGTTGAATTAGCAGCAGAATACCAAATTAAGAATAGATATCACCAATATTTTGTTAATTCACGAATTCCCCATCAGAAACAGCTGAAATAGCACCAACCTTGCGATCACTGAAAAAGACCACCTGAAAACAGTTAGTGGAGTATTACAGCAACAACAAAGAAACCACCCTTGTAGCTGCCTGTTGCTAATAAAAAGCAAGTTATAATGCATTTCTTGCTCAAACGGCCCATATCATAGAAAAAATTATTTTATGTTATGAGTTTGAAATAATATGTAAACACTGTTAAATTGTTTTTACTACTATGCAGCAAAAACAGTGCATTTTAAATTCATTGTTTCTGCGTTGTCAAAAGAACTCACTCAACTCCTTTACATAGATCTACCTGTTTATGCTTAAAGCAGTTTAGCTCCGCCCATTCAGCCTATGGCAGTTTAGCTCTGCCCATTCATATTGAAGTATGAAGAAGGGTTTCATCTCTGAGTGCTTTTTGAATGAGGCACAATACAGGGCCAATCAGAATTGAGCTCATTTACATATGTCAGTCTTAGAGGCACAGTAACAAGAACAGCCTGTTTAATTCTAAGGGATAAATAGGAGGTTGAAAATGGTCATGTAAGAACAAATTATGACCATTTTTGTTACAGAAAACCACACAGGTGTCAAATGTGGACTTCAGAGGAAAAAATAAAACAAGAAAAATGTGGGATTTGGGCCTTTTGATGTTTTTGCTTCACTTTGTTTACATATTTTCAACGTTATGGCAAGCACCTGCTAAAATATAATAGTAAAAATCAATCAGGTAACCTAAGAGACTTTGCTTATTTGTTTGTACTCTGTACATTTCAAAACAAAATATGTATTACCTGAAAAAAAATAAAGCATGTTTGGAAATACGTCTTACTATGTTTTAATTTAAAAATACGTTCAAATACCTGAGCTCATCTTGAACAGACTTCTCTAATAAATTCCCTGTTTACCTTCGCAGTGCAGTGGAGTGCGACCTCAAAACGTCCCTCAAATAATGAGTCCCCTCTGACTCAACCGTGACTCGCACGTGGCCCTCTGCTCTAGGCCTCAGCAGAGACTCCACACAGGATAGCATTACTGTACACTAATAACGTGAGACTACAAATCGAGCTGAGAATTAAGATCAGACTGGATGACAGGTATTCAGTTGATCACTCTGATGCTGCAGTGTGCACATTGCCCTCATTCAGGAGAAGCATTGAGTAACTACTTTGCTAAGCTACCAGTAGAGTGCAGTGTCACTCTGTTGTAATGCTACAGTATTCCTACAAGACAAATGGGGACACCACAATTGTGTGCTTCAGCAACAAATGACCATAAATGGGGGGAAATGGCACAGCACTCACTGCTGCATCTCAGATAGAACTGCACAAAGGGAGTGCAGTGTTTTAAGTTATCAGTGAACATGCTGGGGTTTTTTTGTCTGCAGCTTCCTAAAGAACCCAATATATATTTCATTAACTGCATTTCTCCCCTATGAATATTTAAAGCAGAAGCGTCGGGAATCTAGGATTAGTGCTGTTCAGAGGCTTACAAAATCCTCTTCAGGAATTGAGCAGAGGCTTTGTACCATGAGTAAATATATTGAACCCATGCAGTGGGTAAAATGAAAATCAAACATTGTTTCTTATGTAATAATCACCTCTGTTTAATCTCGTGACCTGTGATTGGGTTTTGAAATATTGTCCTCAACATGGTGCTACATTAGACTGAATATTCTGCACTGTATTCACAGTATTTCTGTAATGTTTGGTTGATTTGGAAGATACAAAAATCAAAACGTATATGCAAATGTAGTGCAATTATTTCAATTGAGATGGTATAGATTTTTTAGAGAAGCATTTGATTGTGATTATGAATATGTATCGTATATTACGGGAGAAGCTGGTCAAATCGGGCTTTGCTGTGCTCTAAATGTGACGTTACACAGAATACAGAGTGAGGCAGTCTACAGCTCTTGTGCTGCACCCACACAATGACTGTACTCTGATGCTGTGTGTACAGTAATGTGGTCTGTAATTGGTGGTTGTTAATTATAGCCTGACATGAAACCAAATGCGATGGTGACTGTTCACTGACAACATTCTATTTCTACTTCCACAGTCAGAGCATCCTCTTTTAAAACAACTAATTTGTAGTCTTATAAAATTTGAGGAAGGAAGGATTTGTTTTACTCTCAAGTGATGATTTTCTTGCCCAGCTTACGTGTCAGCTTCACTTCTACATGGGGGCTGCAATTTTTTTTCCATATGTTTTGGCACCTTATGCTGCTTTGTGAAGATCATTTTTAGTATTATTTACTATAGTAGTATTTACAAGAAGATAAGATTGTCTGAAGTGTGCTGTAGCTTATGAGATCAGAGCTGAATGTACATTTTGTGGGCAAAACCAATTATCAATTTGTAAAAATGTGGGTAAAACCAATAGTCAAACTGTACAGAATGTGGGTAGAATCAATGGTGTAAAAATTTAGGTAGAATCTATGGTCACTTTGTAAAAATGAGGGTAAAACCAATGGTCAGTTTGTAAAAATGTGGAAAAAAGGGGGGTCAAGGTGGTTGGTGGGGTGGTAGTAATGAACTGTAGGTATCCTTAATTCCTTAATTATTTACCTTTTTACTATAGGAAATATTATTTTTATACAGAGTGGGGTCCAAAAGTCTGAGACCACATTAAATCTGTGTTTTTTTCATTTAAACATGTAAATGAACAATGTAAACTTTTAGATTTTTAAACATTAAAACAAAGAAAAGTTATTTCAAGTAAAATAAAGAAGATTCAAGATTCTGCACTATTTCTATGTCACTATTCAAATTTGTGACATTGACCATGTAAAGGCCTTTGTACAGAAAGGTCAGATTTCAGTCTTATCTCTTCCACTGAAGCACATGTTCACACTCTCAGGTGGATTTGACCTGCTCATCAGAGACTTTTGCACAAACACGCAAACGCCATGTCAGTCCACGCCAGCTTGAGTGCAAACTGTCATCAAAGCAAAAGGGTGACATACCAAATACTAAGAAATTCTCAAATGCAAACTGACCACAAGATATATATGGCAACCGTTTATTTAATTTATAGAAGTAAAATATGTACATTTTCTATTTTCTATAGCTTTTTCCAAAACAACTTTTAAAGACCCTGTCAGGAATTGCTTATATAATGGCGCTTCATCATAACACTGTTATTTGAAAGACTCAATTGCTGCAGTACCTGGCATTATATTTGCTACAAGTCCCGATCTTTAGTAGTTTTACAATATGTATGTCTGTTTATGTTTTCATTTTTACCTGCTTTTCTTTGATTATGTAATGACCTACAGTGCATAAATCACCTGCAGAAGGAGTTCCAGTTATAGCTCACTGAAGAAGGAAGTGTCTGTGCTCTGGTTAGGTGCCTAAGAAATAAATGAATGTTTCCTGAATGGTGACTGTACATACAAACCACACTGTGATTGAAGTGATGTAGCATGTGATTTAAGTAGTTCACACTGAGAGAGCAATAGGTGACACCCAAAATTCTATTCATATTTGATGATGACTTTTATGTTGGGCGTGCTAGGAATAATAACCACAGGGGACTTTTAATATTAGTCTGAAACCTGCACATCACTACTTGGATCATAAGCAATGAGTGATATTTAATCACCTAAAATTCTATTCACTTTTGATATGGCTCAAAATTATGTTAGACATATTATACATGAAAGAAAGATATAAGAGAATATATAATAAAGTGCGCAGGGCTGTGGTAGTTGCTGTGTTTGTCAGTGGTGCATTATTTTGCATGGCTCAACTATTTCCAGTTCCAAGAGTTTAGCAATAAGATACTGTGTACCTACTAGTCATCATGACCCTTCCCAAACACTCAGGTTCAGAGTTACATTAGTGGTCTGGATAGACTGAGGAGAGAACTTGGCTGGACTAAGTGCAAGACTTAAAAAAGAATTCTGCTGATTTTTGTAAATTCTTTGCACAATTAAATGGTTGAGATGTAAACAAAGTCATTCAGAATCCGAAATTATTTGTTATATAGAAACTTACAGACTCTAACTGCTTTACAGTGATGCTGATAGGAACCAGGGGTCACAATGTGTACAACACAAATATAGCCAATTTATTTAGTGTCCAAACCCACCAGTGAACTATGTTATGTTGATAATGGTAAAATAATTAAATAATGATAAATCTGGGAGGACTGTTATGCCTTTTAATCCCCTGCATGTATCTCTCCACCTTGAATGGACTAAAAAAAAAACATTTTAACCACAATGTTCTAGAAATGTTCTAATTTATAATAAAACAATGTCTTAGGCATCAGGACACTAACCATTTCAAGAAATAACGTTGGGGGAGACTTTAGACTCTTTAGACCTCTGGTTCCTATCACTACCAGTGTGAGCAATTCTTACTCTGCAAGTTTCTAAAGAATAGAGCATTTCACATCAAACCACTCTGAAAGACTTTACATATTAAACATTTAAATATGCAGACATTAAGATAATTGGCATTTCCCTTTAAATTGGCAAGATTTAAAACCAGGTGCAGAATGTGCCCCCAGCATGACCCTTTGCTATGGCTATGATCTCTGCTGGTACTCTGAAAATAAGTGTCACTCAAATCTGCAGAACTAGTAGTTTGTGGCTATGCCATGTAGATCACTGGCAGTGTACAGTACACTAGAGTGCAGGTGCTTTAAACAAAAAATTCAGCTGCCTGAGGTCAAGAATGTGGTGAAACCCATCATCTCTCTCCAGAACATGAAAATAAACTAAACCAAATGAACTGAACTCTATGAACTGCTGTCCCTATCTATATCTTCCTAGGAGAAAATAAACTCTGTCTGTGACTATGGACGTATGAAACTGAAAGCTCATGTGACTGTACATGATTTTCACTGTAGATTAAGATAGCTATCTATTGCTTCAACTTCTCATGGTTGGAAATGGTGAGACAAAAACACAACTGGACACCTTTAACCACGCTTCTGAAACCTGTGCTTTACTAGAATACAATCAATTTAGAGGGCCCACATCATGGAAAACTGATTTTTCCACATAATTTTTTAAATAAAAGAGGTTTATGTATTATGCGAGCGATGTAAAATTACTATGTATTGTATATCATAGCATCCCAATACTGCCTATGAGAAGCTCGGGAGGCGTGGCCATGCAAGGAGGCTCATAGGAGGCGCACACCCCCTGGAAAAGGGACATGTTTTTTATGTAGTCAATTAAAAGATGTGTTATGTGTTATTTATTGTATCTGGAGTGCAGGTTGTTTGTGTGTTTGGGTTTGGCCACTGTTTGGCTGTCTGTGTGCCTTTGTATTTGTGTTTCAATAAACAAGCACTACTTGCAGCAGAATCATGGCCTCCTCTGTGTTTTACTCTATGCTGGTTCCACAATATCATTTGCTCCCTAGTCCAGACAGTCCACATATGTAAACAAGCCCGCCAAAACAGTCTGTTTTGAGTTTATTGTTTCTGTGTTGTCACAAAAAACAACATTTACAAATATCCACCAGCAGTTTAGTCCTGTCCATTCACATCAAAGTTACAAGGAGTGTTTCAGGCCGGACTGCTTTTTAAACGAGGCATAATAAAGGGCAGCCAATCAGAACATTTAATTCATATAGTCATTTACATATATCGGTCTTAAAGGCACAGTAAACCCACATAAACGTTATAAGTGGACCTCAGGAGGAAAAAACAAAACACATGAAAATGTAGGATATGAGCCCTTTAAAGCATGTATGTTACAATGAATGACACTTTTTAAAAAAAAGCATATTTTTATGGCCTCTCTCAGACACTCATGTCCTGTAATGAGGTTTTTGAGTGATATTTACATATTAAAAGTCCAATGCTGTAATTCTAAAACTGCCAGTGCCATCAGTATAATGACCGCATTAAACACACGTAGCCTACATACGCATAGCACGCGCACTGTAACTTTATATAATGAAAATATACACAGTAAAAAGCTGTTCTGAAGTGCTCTGAGTTACTCTTTACAATTCAAACGCTTTCATAATACAGTACAACGCATCTCAACTATGAAATGTTGACTAAAACAATGCCGAAGCGAACAATTATTGGTACACGCCCTTTGAGAAAAATCAGGTGTGTCAGCGTTAGTCCCGCCCACTTTTACCTTACATGGCTATTGTAAGGGGAGTTGATTGACAGCAGGCAGCAGCTACTGAGCTGCCGAGACATGGCGGAGCTTACAGTTTGAGTGGGGAACGGCAGCAGAGTTACGTTAGTTTTGGTTGCAGTTAAGTCGGCACGTTGCAGAATAAATGGCCGAGAAGAAACCGTAAACGTGCACAGATACGGTCTCCGCGGGATTGTATGGAAAAATGGAAGAAGTTGCTGGACGTAAGTGAGCTGGGCAAATGTATGTAGCTTTCGCTGTTTAGTGCAGTCAACAGCCTCAGGCAACAAATATGGCTTCGTGTGCCTTTTTGCTATTAGTGAGGAAAACCTGCTGTGTTAAGCCATCGTATATCATGGCAGCGTCGCTCAAATCGTACAAGTGACCATAAGGGAGGGAGTTTCCAGCTTCGTTCTCGGGCTTGTAGCGGAATCGAGTCGAGGTCAGTGTCTCCAGCGACGTAGTAGCAAGCGGAGCTAGCTAGTTAGCTACGGAACTACAGCGAACTGCAATGGAGCCGAAGCACAAAGAGTTGTTACACCAGTGCCACCAGAACTTACTGGAGTCCATCACGGATGCAGACCAGCTGATCGAGCTGCTGAGCAAGTCGGGGACCCTCAGCGAGCGGGAGAGGTTCGAGCTGGATCAGAACTGCCCGTCCAGCTCGGAGAAAGTGGACCAGCTTTTGAAGATGCTGATGAGCAAGGAGAGCGACCATTTCCTGGACCTGTGTGTGGCACTGGAGAAAACCTACCCTCACCTGTACTCTGCCCTGTTCACCAACGGCGGAGGACCCGCTGACCACTCCGGTAAGTCTTCAGGGGTTCAGGGTTCAGCGCCTAAAATGTGAGATCAGACCGGGAGGTCGCCCTTCTTCCCTCTCTCCCTCCTCCGCCGTGCATGTGCCTTTCAGCCTCTGTGTGTGCAAGTTGGAAAACTCTGATTTGGGACTTGTTTCGCATAGACAGCCTAACAAAGCTCACAAGCATTAAAGGCCAGAAATCTCTGAGAAAACTCGTCAGTCTGTGTGCAATGAAAGTCAGGTGAAATGTGTTAAAACTCAGCCCTGCTTGATTTGTTACTGTCTCTGTTCGGATGCTCTGCCTCTGCTGGCCAGTGCAATGCAGATAACTTTCCCCTAAGCATAACGTCAGAGCAGTCAAGCAACATTACAGCCAGTATTAAGAGAACTTGCAAGATGTGTTGAAAGACTAAGCTCTGATAAACCTCTGAATTCAACCAGTCAGTAGGTAGCAGTGAGAGTTGTTCTCCTTTCTGGTGATTCACTCTCAGAGTCCAAGTGTAGAAATGATGGAGATGGCCTGAGTGTGCAGCTCAATATAGGCAAGTTTAGTTCTCAGTTGTTTTACTCCATGTTCAGCATGGTGAAAAGAAAAAAGGTCAGAGGAAGGGCAATGTGGCGGGAAAAAAGGAATTACTTATGAGGGTTCCCACTGCTTCCCCAGCTAGCATTCTTCCATATCACGTTCAGTGACGTTAAGCATGCCATTTACATTGCCATTTTTTCACAGCCATGTGCTCCCTCTGCACATCCATGGAATGAGGCTGACTGTTTCCATGGAAACCCTTGCCATGGTGCCATGGCAAATCGATCTGATCATGCATGTGCTGCGTTCCTATAAAATGGCTCTAGAAATCCTCATATTCCAGTTGGGATACGTGATCATGTGGGCCACGTTCTGCTTTGCTGCTTTTTGTTTATGTTTAGTCTGCTGTTCAACATTTGTTTGAAACAGGGATGAGCTAAGCCTGAGGGCGAGCTTGTAATTTACTATTTAATCCCCATACTTTATCATTTTGATGCCATTTGTCTGATTTGTTCTGATGCAGAAGATTTCCAGCCTCACCGCTGGCTGTCTCACAAAATGTTCACTGAACCTTGACTGAGTGTACTGAGGTTTGACTGTGATGAAACATAGTGGTGGAGTCTATTTTAAAGGAGTATACATCATAAATAAAGGTTGGGGGCGGGGGGATATATGCTTGCTGTGTGTAGAGTGGTTCGCCATGCTGCTGCTGCTGGCTTAGAGGATGCTCTGAAGAGGAGCACTGACATGGTTTAATAAGGGGTAAATGATGTAGGGAACATGTCTCATTTGGATTTGTTCGGACCAGTATTGTGACTGTAGTTGAAGTTGCATTTGTTTTTTTTTTTTTGTTGTCATTGTTCGTTTTGGCTAAGAAAACCAGCATATCCACTTTTCTGGCTTTTTCACTTTTTCTTAAGCGGTAATGTGCCAGGGGGTCAGTTAGTTATTGTTTTGTTGTCCTGCATGCATTATAAAGATGTTCAGTTGCTTCTGATTGGTCTAACTCATCTGCAGGCAGTTCGCAAGTTCCAGGTTATTAGGTAGACAATTTCCCACTCGGGACATGTTGGCTAAATTAAAATGGCAGCACTTTCGATTGGAATATTGTGCTCTTTTTACATCTCAGTTTTGAAATAAAAACTATCTATCTTTAGTTTGGAGAGTGAGCTCGAGTTGGGGGCTTTAAGTTCCTTCAAAAATTGATTGGAAGGAATTCCAATATGTTATGTAGTATGACTTTTGTTCTCCATGACATATCGAGAGGGGAAGAAAGGAGCGCTGTCGGCTCATGCGCACATCCAGTGTTTAGTGCATGCAGGCACAGTCCCACCAGCTTAAGTAGTGATAATATTCAAATAACCCCCCAAATACACACTCACAAAGTGCTGTAACAGAGGACCACGTTTCCCCACATCCCTATAGTCCTAGCTGGAGATATCCTATCATATATCGCTACACTGATTCTAAATGTGCATTGATGAGCACCTGCTATAGAAATGTTGGATTAGTCTGTGCATTTCCTGTAGACACTCCATGGTTATTCATCTGCGGATTACCTTTGTTCTTTGATATTTAAGCTCTTTCTCTGAAACATGCATTATCCTGCCTCTCCAACAGTATGTATTAAAGCTCCTGCACTGAGCTTACACTGATTCAGGTTAAAGCATATGTGTGTGTGTGTGTGTGTGTGTGTGTGTGTGTGTGTGTGTGTGTGTGTATGCATGTATATATTTATAATACGTGTGTGTATATATGTGCTTTATATTTACTTAAATTAGTTAGATCATGCGAGTATTAAATTTAGGTATGTTGTTAAGAGACTAAGACAGTCCTCGACCTCCTGTAGACTCTGAACAGACAGATGAAAGCCTGAGCTCTTGCTCTCTCTCATTCTTTTTTTCTTGCTGACTTGTGTTCATGCTCTCTCTCTCTCTCTCTCTCTCTCTCTCTCTCTCGCATGTGTGTGTGATGAGTTACACTGATAGCGACCTGCTCTGAAGTCATTCTCTCAAGCTGCCACTGCTGAGCTTCAGCTCTTTTCACTGCCAGGCCTCTGCACACACACAGGCTGAGGCTGGGAGCTGTGGAGGAGGGGCAGGTTTGGTTCAGAGCAGGGCCATGTAGCGGCAGCTCCAACTGCTCCGCATGCAGGCTGGAGAAACTGCAGAGCGCATGTGACTGTGCCTATATTGAACACCATAGGCAGTCATAAATCAACTTAAATGGGGAGACAAAAGATCAATGCTGCAAATCAGTCTCTTAAAGAGTAGAGGAATGAGATTTATGTGCAGTGGATGATAATTGAACGGTCACACTGCAATACAAGTACATTTCCAAGACTGAAATGAATTGGTTACTGTAACCCCTAACTTATAATTTCTGTTTACTGTTCTGCTTTAAATCCACAGCAGTAGAATGTATATTTTTTTGTGTGTGATTCTTGCTCTGTGCTGTACGCTAGACTATGACATTGATTTACATCAGCAGTGGGGAAAAGGCGACGCTAGCATTTATGATTAGCCCCATCCGTGATCCCTCATCCCAGAATAATTACATTTGGTAGAGTTGGGCTGTATCCACTTATTTCATACCCTCAAACTGTCTCCAGATATTACCACTGTATACGGTACTGCTGGGGCAGGAGAGCACAGAGGCGTTGTAAGTAAGAGCGTTTATGTCGCTTTTTTGCCGTCTCGTGTTTTTTGAAAGTTGAAAACAATCAAACATTTTGTTTGCTCACATGGTCACCAAAGAAGTGAACAAATAAGTGCATCATTTCCAAGAAATGGTTCAATAAATGTCAAACCATCTTTATAAAAATTGCAAAATATGTAAACAGTTCTGTTAACTAGAGGAGAGGAGCTGGTTAGCATTAGCTTGGCTAGCATGTTTGATTCTGGCTAATTAAAGCACCGACACAAGTTTAAATGGTAATGATTCAAATCTGAGGGAGTGAAGTCGACGCAGGGACAGAAGGGTAAACTTGATCACGTTCTTTGGTTTGGATCTGCAGCCTGATCAACTAACGTACCATTAGCTAGTAATATCTGAGAGCGCAAAGTCGAGCGACTGGTGGTCGAAATCAAGCTTGTTCTGAGGTGTGTGTGTTTGTAGTTGTGTAGCTGTCGCTGAGCTACTGTAATGCTTAGTTATTCTAAGGTTTTTCCTGGCTCTTTCTGTCTCTTTCTGTCAGCGCCACCCATTGGTGAATACTGCCAATCAGTGAGCCACTTTAAAGTGTAAATCGGTGCAGTGTGTTTATTTTGCCATTCAGACATGGAAAAGAAATTTACACATCATTATTTTAAAATATCGTCATCCTTTTTTTAAAATACTGACATCATTTTTAAATATTGCTGTATGCCATTATACCACCCAATCCTACTTATGGACTAGACCTCTACCACTTTTTTTCTGTTGGAAGTGGTCCATGTGTAGTAGTCTCTCCCTGTTACATATGAAGTGGTTGCTTCCTTTAAAATGTTTTGTCCATAGCAGGCCAAAGGGTGACTCCTCCATGCAGTCAAACAGAGGGCTGGACAGAGACAACAGCCCTTTTGTTTTAAGCAGAGCTACCCCGAAGTGCACAGTCAGCAGCTTGCTCTGTTTACGGACCGTAGGGGCTGTCAGCTTGGGTCCCAATAGATCAGACTTGTGGAAAGAGTGAGTTATGGTGTGACAGTATGTCACAAGGAGTGCTCTTAAACACTCTCTTCACTCAGAGATAGCTGGCTATTCTCTCCCTTTCTATTTCTCTCTGAGTCTGTGAGATGGATACATTCATGATTTATAAAGCCGCACTTGCCTTGTATAGTGTATACTTCTATAGTCCATTTAAAATGTGTCCCCTGAATTTGTTTTTGGTTTTTTAGAGTTTATTGACTTTGTTTCAGATGAGTTTTGCCAAAATTTGCAGTTAATATATAAAAAAAATAAGTTGGGTAAAAATGTGAGCTACTAATTAAAGAGCAGTTTTTCTCCATAGGCATGATATGATTATAAAAGAACGTAAATTCATGCTGTTAAAAGACCACCCATGTGAACTTTGAATTCATGCAAGATATACACTAGTGTACTCGAGTTTGCCAGCTAGCTCACTTGGCCATAGGTCAGTTTCAGGGCAGAACATCAGCCATTGCTGCTATGGTGTGGTGCTTAGTTTCTAGACGCTTGTATTAAAAGAAAGCTAAGGCTGAGGAAGCGATATTTTATTGGTTAGCCAAACCTGTAGGAGATGTCTCCAGATACTAGTGGCCAACCGCTAGAAGTGCATACACGCAGTGTGGCTGAATTTAAAAACGTGATCAAAGGATCACAAACTCGTTCAGACTCCTAAAATCTAGCAACACTGTCATTTAAAAAAAGTCCCACCCAAATGCGTGGCATAGCTGGGACCACAAAGCACAGTCCTGCTATTTTCTAAACTAGGAAAAAAATCAGTCACTGTGTATTTACAATGCTATTACAACAGATAGGAAGCTCACAGAAAGCAAACGTGTGGCTTAATCAACCAAGGGCAATCATATCTATATGCATATTGGGAATGTGTGCTGTTGATAAAACTAAATGACTTTAGGAAAGATATGAAATCAACCCTTTATTCATTTTCACTAGACAGCAACTGAGCAATAACACACATACTGTAATGGGGTTCAGCAGTAGATTCTACAAAGGAATTACTTTTTTTTTAGCTTGTCAAACACTTTGTGTGGTCTTACAGTGTTCTTGGAGGTGCGGAAACACTTTTTTTTAGTGAAACATCCTCCTAAGATGGATTGCTTTGTTTTGTGTTGGTGTTCAGTATAATTGTACAGTTAGCCAAAATGGTTGATTGTCAGAATATGTTCAGTTGGTTTTGAAAAGAAGAGTGAAGCTGAGAGTCTGAACTGCTTTTGTAGTCAAGCACTGACACTCATTTGGGGTACTATGAAATATTAATACAGATCCCAGTCTGATTCAAGGTCGCTTCAGATCTAAAAAAAGGGTTTTTAGGATCGCTGCCTCCTAACATCCTTTTTAAGGACTGGATACTCTGTGGTTTTAGCTTTGCCTGTAATGCACACTCACTTTCCTGTTCAGCTCTGCCTAATGCAGTGGATGCAGCACTGCTTTGCTGTTGTACTTCTACTTTAGTTGCTGGAATTCACAAAGATGACTTTCTTTTTGTCTAGCTGGATGTGACTAATGTGACTCAGTACGTTTAACCTAATTGGCAAAACGAAAATGCTGCTAATGTTGGTTGGTTGTGTTTATGCAGCTTGAGCAGTATTGATTTCAGGCCCATTTTCGACACTAATCTTCTCCTTTCATGGTCATTAAGGTAAAATTTAGTACTTTAAATGGATTTAGAATGTGTTTTAGGTATATTACGTTCACTTTCACAGGGGGTGGGGCATGTTTTTATACCTTTTGGATAGAAAAACAAACAGGACTGTCATGACCTTGAAATTTTAGCTTACAGTTATCAATTTAATTCTTTATTGTATGCAGCTATTAAAGTACGAACCTAAAGTGGCCAAATTGGCCGATTTACCCAGTTGCTAAATGGTACACTGTTGTGTGCACAAGCATACTAAATGTCTACAGTTACACAAAATTATGTGTAGAAACAAACAAAGCTACATGTTTTTCATGAGAGGGGAAAACATAAACAAACGAAACACTCATTCTGCTAGCATGCATGCTAAAAATACATGCTGATACATAGCTAACAAATAAACAAACATTACTCACGCTGTAAGCTAGAAGCTAGAACTTTTTTTGTTTTCATAAGCCTCTTCTGCTTGTTGTGGCGTAACGTGACTGAAGTATAATGACTATGGAAAATGACTGCAGTCAGTTTACATAATTGAGATTTATCTCAAATAATCGTGATCAATTTTGATTACTTGATTACGTTATAGTCGTGACAGGCCTAAAAACAAAATTAAAAAGCCTGGAGTCAGGATGGGGTGATTGGAGGTCTGTCATGATTATGAACTTTTAGCTGATAATTCATTGCCATTATAAATAATTGTTCTTAGCAATTTAATTGTCTTTTTTGTTTGTTGTGTGCAACTATGCAAATGGCCGAAGTGGCTGATTAGCTGTCTTACTACTTAGCTGTCGATACTCAGCAGCTCCTAACAGATACAGCTTGAGCTCCAATAAATAAACATTACTTACCACCACCCTCCAAAGTGTTATAACACCAGTGAGGTGCTTTGGCTAGAATTTTTCTTGTTTCATTAGAACCATACTGTGTCTCAATAAATGCATTTTCTGCTTTCTTTTATTTACATGTGTTTGCTTCAACCCAATTGATGAAATTGCATCAATTCACATTCTGTTTGTTGTAATGTAAATATTTGTGAAAGTTGGCGTGAAAAGTAATTATGATCAGCTCAAATAATTGGCATCAGGTGACTGTGTAATAATTGAGTCGTGCCTGAGTGTATAGAGGCAACAGAATATGGTACATATGGTGCAATTATCTTCCCTAACTAAAGATACTACTTTAGTTACTGTAGCACATTTGTATCCTGAAAAGCACCCCCCCACCACGGAGTGTCGCATTGTCAGAAATTGTTAAAAGCCATGTTTTGTGTGTGCGCTACATTGAAGTAGTGTTAATCCTTCCTAGACTATTTCTGCAAAGCTTTGAGCCTGCTAGCATCCCTCACCGCTTCATTTATTTATTTATTTATTTGCCTGCTTTTAGCGTTGTCCGCCATGAGGCAGTAGCATCAAAAAGGACTTCATTACCATTTTCAAGTGTTCCCAAGCTTCTTAATTACCGAGGAAGGCACAGGAAATGCCACAGTCTAAATACTGGTTGTGAAGTAATGGAAACAAACAGTGCAGCACTAACCTCCATCAGTGCTGTAGTCCGGACCCAAAGCCTGACACAGAACTGATAGCTGGCTACATCCGAGCCTCTAATAAAGGCTTTGTTTAAACAGGCCCACTAATCTGCATGAGAGTGATTGGCTTGACACATGCAGCTTTTAGGAGGTTGAGAGCTGTTGTTAAGCGTGGAAGAGACATGTAATACACTGCTGGGAGTGCCAAACAATAGGCAGTCTTAGAGAAATACATTTTAGGATGCTGAGCCTTTTGTAGTACAAAGAACGGAGTGAGACACGGTGACCTGGTGGGATGTGTTTTGCTTATTTTGGGCACGTTAAACTTGTTCAGGAAACTGTGAGAACGCTCACTGCAGGGAGGTTCATGTTTCCATGCCTTTGAAACATCGCTGCTGCCCTATAGGCTCAGCCTAACTTAGAACTTTTTCTGCCATACACACAGCATTTGATATGGCTGTCCTTTATTCGTGCTGACTTGTAAAATGTAAACTTGGATTGTAATAGATTGTGCTATATAGCTACCTAGGGCATATTTTAATGCAGCCAGTTAGCATTTTTGAAGGACTAGATCTGTTGTGAGCTGTTGCTGTGCTCAAGGTGACAAAGTTAGCATAGTGAGTTAGAGTTATATCTGCTATTAGAAGAGTGAGAGTTTTTTATTCTGTATAACTGTCTGTTCTTATTTTTTTCTTCTTATTAAAGACTGTGAATTCCTGATATGCACTGATATGGCTACTGCTGATATCCAGTATTTTAGGTGTACATTCCTGCTGATACTGATGTTGATGCATAAATGTTTATTAAATGTAGAAATCTGGAGTGAATCTACCTGGATTAGCATGACAGACAAAAGTAACATAGTAAAGTGAATAAAATGCAGGTATTTTGGCACAGTAGCCCAGCATTCAGCTTTTCCAGTGTATTATAAATACGAAGTCAAAGATCAGTTTTAAAATATTGGTTAAATCTGAACATGTGTCTCATGCTTTTATATTTTGATATATATATGCAAAACTTAAAAATTTCCCTTGCTTTTAATAAATCTGTAGTCCATATATGGAAAGTAAACAAACTCTTTGCATATATGTCCACCTATTCAGCTTACAAGGTCTGAACTGTGCTTGAGCCCAGACTGCTTTTTGAATGAGGGAACCTTTATGTAGCCCAGTAGTTGAGCTATATGGTTTACTGCTGAATTCCGTTATTTGCTATGTAGTCTATCAAGATTACTTACTGGATATTTCTTAAATGTGCAAGTTTGCATAGGCTCTGAGTGCTACTATTTGGTACCAGCAATCTTTACAGCTTCATGAAGAATGAAGAGATCTGTTGGTTTGCTTAAATGGTTTTGTGGACAGATTTGTTTCAGGTCTGCACAGGACGTGGTGAGCATGAAAGTAGAAGTTGCCCACAACTGAGGTGACTATGGTTAGAGGTTGAGGGATAGTGGAAGCTCTGTGAAGTTGTGCTGAGTGTCAGTTTTTCTCTCATTCTTTGCTTCTTCGTACTGGCTTCCATCTCCAGTTCTGTCTTTTCATCTTTCTTCTCAGTGTCACTTGCTTTCTATGATCCAAGGATTACCTGATGTAATTTCATCCATTATTGTAATTGGAGACTATTAGATTACACTGCTGCCTAGCCTGATTTTCAAAAGTGGGAATGCCCCTTAAATTTGCGTGACGTCATCTGATAGTGTGAGAGCTCAGCGCCGCCGGCTCTCCTCATTTCCCCCTCTCATCACAACTACTGTAAACACTGCCACATCACATGACCAACGCTAGGTCCCAATTGGCCGCTTCTTCTGAACCTTGCCCTCGGTGCCACAGCCTTGCCATACGGCCTCATGGGAAACTGCAGGCTGACTGAACAAAGGCTTCCTGGGCCGTGTGGTGCCTCTGCTCCTGAGGCACATTGCGCTCTGTCTTTCAGCTGTCTGTAGGAGAAAAGGGGCGACTCTGAGCTGGGCTCACTCCAGATTTAATCAAACAGCAGTGGCTCCTACAGCAAAGCAGGAACACTGCCAGAGTCAGTTTGATTTAGAGGCCTGAGATGTGGGTAAACAGAATCGTTTGTCAGGCTCTCTCTATAGCCCTCTCTGCAGGCCCGGCATGACGAACAGGACCGGCTGACAATAACTGAAGCTGACAGTAGTTAACACAGAATAGCAGCTGGGCTTTATCAAATCTGTTATTTTTGGAATGCATATTATCATCAAGAGCCCCAAGTTCACTCCTCTCCCTTTGAAGCCATATGTTTGAATTAGATTATTCTGGCTTGATGAGATCCACAGATAAATCAAAATCTCAAAAAAAAAAACAGTTTCTGATTTGAAGCCCTGAGCACAGGCCTGCATGTATTTTTGGAAAAACTCTGGGTGAAATATTTGGAGATCCGTTATTAAGGCAGTTTTTTTTGTGGAAAACGCTTTGTTTTTCAAAATGACATACATTCTCTTCCAACAGTGTATTTTTATTTTCTTTGCCTCTGATTAGCAGGATTTAAATTTCACCAGGGTTTGCCATGGCAACACGTGTCTTCCCCTATTTGTGATTTTGGTGTGGGTTTTCGGGGGGTTAATCACCAAGTTGCCTGAAACAACTGTTTGACAAAGAGTATGTACAACAGGGGGGAAAAAAAACATAGTGGCCCAAGGCAAGGCCTGCCTTTGCTGACCTACTTAATACACGGAGACGGGCTTTTGTTATTGTTCTTATCATATCTTTAACGTGACTAACATTTCCTCATTGTATCTAATCTCAGATCTTTGCATGAAATGCAGCCATTCCCTTAGAATAATACTCTTATTTAACAGTATATGTAGCATATTGACATAAAATAATTATCCTGTTAAAATCAGTGTTCAGAATTTTGCTATTTGTGAACAGTGAACTGACTTGGAGAGCTGCAGTGGACATCAGATGTGATGTAGGCTGGCTTTAAGCTCAACCAGCTAGAATCTGTAGAAAAAGACAGAGAGCTTTAAACAGATACAGGCTTTATTGATGCAATTTGATTGAGTATTTGGCTGATGGTAATTAACATAGTAGACTTGTGGCAAAGGCTAGTACCTGTAACCTATACTCCAATAAGATGTCCTCTCACTTATTGGCAATGGCTGTTTGCGTTATAGCTGCGTCTTTGACACGTGTGTAAATTTGATTGAATTTAAAATCCATCAGTCATTCGAAGGTTAGTTTCAGTGTCATATGCTCCACCTACAGATGTACCTGGAATTTGATGTCTGTTGCAAAGAGGCGTGTCAAAGTCGTGAAATGTTAGCTGACGATTTATTGCCATTAACAATTTAAATTGCTTATTGTTTTATTGTATACAACTGAACTGTCTTTTCTATTTATATAATACAATAATACCTCATATTCTGGAAGAGCAGAACGTTTAGGTGACGCTGAGTTACTGTTCATTTTACTGAACATATGTCAATATATGTTGTATTTCTAAGTAATGCTAATACGTGTGCATGTAGTGCCAATTTCTATGTTTATAAATGTTTCTATATTGTAATCACCATCCGCAGATGTACACATACACAAAACACTGGATATCAGCGGCCCACAGTTCCCTTATCAGTGCACACTAGGGCAGCAACAAACGACTAACAAATGACTAATTTGATTGGTATAGCAAATTTGTCTATTTGATTACCAATTAATTACAAATTACCTAATAACTCTTATGTAGCTGTCAGCTTTTAAATTTAATGGGGTTGTTTTATGCATTTGCTAACTGACAAGGAAGACAATAAAGATGAATAACTGATTTAGAAAATTCACTGTTTTAATGAACTTTCCTGTTAATACAAAAGATAAATAAAACTTCAAAATATTTTCCTGTCATCATTTAAAACCAGGGATCTGCAAAGTTGCAGCAATAAAATATAACAAAACTAAATCAGTTTTCCTTTAATCAAGTAAATAAAAAATCGATCTAAATTTAAATTTTGAATATAAACAGTGCAGTCTGTGCTTGCTGCATTCTGCTGTCTGTCTACGCTCTGTTACAGCTACATTTTACTATCACAGGTCTTTATTGAAACGGAGGAAGGTCAGCATCTCTGCGTGGTCTTGTTAGAGGCTCGCTCTCTTCTGAGAGCAGATATTCCCGCTGCAGAGGAGAAGCGCTCTTATGGAGTGGATGGGAAAGTGGCAAAAGTTTGTAGCGAATGTTTGTGGCGAACTTCTTCTCTATGAAGAGTTAAATTTGAACGATTTTGTGTAAACACTTCATTTCAACTGTAACCCTTCACCCAGCTGCCCTGTAGGTTCACGTAGAACTACTTCCTGAAACTTTGCAAGTCGTGGCAAACGTTTACAGAGAACAGAAAACTGCGTGCAGCTGTTTGCAAACGTACTCTGTGTTCCCCGAAGTTGGCCCCTGTGGCCTCGATGTTAAGACAGCGATGCAGTGTTTAACGTTACTTGGAATGTGAACAGGGTCCTTGTGAATAATAGCTACTTGCTTCTCCGTTTTAACACCATTAACGATTCCAGATAACATGCATTTCAAAATAGTTGTTACAGCTCCGCTCATAACAGGAAGTACGACAGCTTTCAACATTAACATTAGCTAGCTAGACGTGTTTTCTCTTCAGATGCTCCAGCATGGAGGACGTGCTCCCATGCTAAGGTCGACTTTACAAATAGCACAACTGACAACCTTTTTTTCTGAGTTTAGTGTGAAATGCTCCCACACTTTTTGTTCTTGAGGCTGCCATCGCGCTTTTGTTAACTATCCAGTAAGTGATAATGTCAAAGAATTCTGAGTGAGCTTGAGAAAGACGCGTAATGATGTCAACAGCTAATCGACTATTAAATTAGTTGCCAGTTTGTTGTGCATACCTTGGTCATAACCTTCATACTGGTATGACAAAAATGAGCACAAACAGCACGATGTACATACAAAACGCACTAAGGTTAACTCATTTAACTGAATGACCGTGTAAGGGATGTTTCAGCTGTCCCTCATCTCCCGCTGCAGAGTCAGTTGCAGTCTGAGGTAATGGTAGTTCAGTTTGTTATTATCAAGGGTGCAAACATATATGGAAGAAACGTTGGGTCTCTTACGATTATCCTCTAGCTTGACACAGACGCCATACCACTTGACGTGTTTCTGTTTCTCCTTACACATGTGGCACTGCCTCCTTCAGACAGCTGCATCAGGCAATGCCATGGTCTCTGGACCTGGTCCTCACAACAAGCAGCTTCTTATCTAATTCTGAAAACATGAATGACTTGTAATATTTACCAAATTCCACTAGTTTCTGCCAGCTGTAGATATAAGCATGTGTGAGTGTTATGTTGCCTATGTATGAGACGAACAAAACATTTAGCACCTTTTTTGCCAGGCCCAGACAGGCCACTGCATAGTAATTGGTGTCCCATTCTGTTTTTATTATTTTATAAAAAACAAAATGTGTCAAGAGTAAGTACGCAGTGGCAAAAAAGTTTAAATAACCGGTACCATGGTGTATACAGAAACTGCTCAAAATTGTTTGAAAGACGCAGCTCAAGCTCAAACATGAGAATGTGGAACAGTGTAATTTCGAAAGCTAGCAAATTTGGAAAATAATTGTGATCGGCTCAAGTATGAGAATATGTTGCAATTGTGACAGGTCTAACTGGACGTTAAGCTGGCCTCAGCAATCAGGATTTTGTTGCATGCTGGTTGGCTATCGTGCAGCATTTTGTATCAGACCAATGGGAAACACTCTTTTGCCTGCAGTTGCCTGCTGTATGTGCTGTGACAAAGAGCCTTTCATAGCGAGATTTTTTGCTGGATTGAATAAAGCTTTTAAAAATATTATCCATTATATATCATTTGAAGCATGTAGTAGCTGGTAAACAAGATATCCTCTCATGTTTGCTGGCACATACCACTTTAGTGTGTGCTGTTTTTTTATTGTTTTGTGTTTTTTCAGTGCTGTTTTAAAATCTATAACGCATACGTTGCACAGAAAATGTGGTCTGTGGTTGGTTGTTTTGTTTGTCAGTCAAATGGGCCTTTTCTGTCAAGGTAGGGGATTCTTCGCCAAAAAGTGCTAGACTCTCTGATGATACGACACAGAAATCTGGCTTATGAGTAGGGCTTTGTATTGGCAAGAACTTGGCAATACAATACGTATCATAAAACAGAAGTTACGATTCAGTATATTGCGATTCTGTAAGCAAGGCTGTACATTGCGATTTTTAAGTATAATTTTAGAAAAACTGTCATAGTATAAAAAAACACATGACCATATGCATAAAATCTTAAGTAAAAGACAAAGTCTACTTTTTATGCAATCAGAACAGGATATTTTGAGAGCCTAAATCACCTTATCAGGGTGTAAGTAGTAACATTAAGCTGGACAATATAATAGCCTGTACAACAGTTTTGAAGTAAAGTGGCATTAGCGTTAAAGACACAAATTACTACACTATAGTAGTGATATGGGCTTGCTCGCTCGATAGGTAGGACAAATTGTTAGAGCACCAGTCTAAGTGTTTTGGATTCGGCCGTCAGTGGTAGCGTTACTGCTCAGTTTGGTTTGCGAATACTAACGTTAGTCATGCGCCCTTACGCTACTTGGTTACATTGGAGTGTAAGAGTCTAATGGCTGAAGATAGATTGCAACACTGCCATCTAGCGGTGGGGGTTTAAACAAAACACAAAATGAATCACTGCGATTCTTTGCATGTAAACTATTCATTAAAAATCAATACTGTTTGAGAATCGATAGAGTATCGCAAAACATTAATATTGTGATACTCAAGTGTATCGCTATTTTCTTGCATCCCTACCTGTGAGGCTGTTCAAATTTAGAGCATTGCTTTGGATGCTTTATTATTATTTATTATTAGGTATTTATTAAGGCCTCTATTAAAGCCATAAGTAATTAATGGGGATGTCCTGATCCAATCTGATAGATATAGGTATAGGATCTTTTAATAGATCCATGTCGATGATGCATTTTAAAGGGTAAAGTTCAATCTTTACATTGGCTTGGGACTCAATACTCAATCTTAAAGGACTCTGATTAGTATTGGGGTAGTCTCTAGTAATAACTGAGACATTTCTAATTAGTAGGCTAATTAACAAGAAATTCAACTTATTGATACAGTGATAAACTAACAAGCTGTTGATTCTCAGTATCTTTAATATCTAGATGGCAAACTATCAAATTGAAATGACAGCATTTAGATAACGAAATATCACCTCCCAAAACTCCACAGAAATTGCAGTTACCAGTGTGTCAAACCTCAAGACCTAGCACAGGACTGACAACACAGAGATATAGATAGTCTCATCCTAGCTGCTAAATTTGCTTGTCTGGTGTGTATTTCTCGCTCCTCATCCGACGATGGTGTGAAATCAAAGCAGAGTGCTGACTACTGAGTGACTGTGTGTGTGAAAGCAGATGAGAGGAGCTTGGCTCTGCTGCTCTGCTCTGCTCTAGGCAGGGCTGCTGCCTCTCAGTGTGGAGGCCTGGGGAGAACTCTGATAATGAGACATGGCCTTGTGACCACTATACACTCATCGTTAGCAACAGGAGGAGGAGAAAGGACCCTGGAGTGGAAGGGCTGCAGTAATCAGGAGGATTTAATGACTTCTTTTCCCTTTTCACTCAGCAGTCACGTTCAGAACCTTTTTGAAGAATGGATGTATAATAATGCCTGCATGTTCTGAGTGTTATGTAGAGCTTTGGGGGTGCCGGGGGGTGGTGTTGGGATAAATGAGATGGTTTGGGCGTCTTGTATTTTTATAACACTAGTATGTATGAATATGCCACTTCTTTTTAAATACTGACTTTACACCACCAACACTGTGGTTTTTACTTTGCACAAAACAATAGCAAACATAGTGGTGGGAGATAGGAAAAATATGTAATATTGCAATATTTTAAGATGTTTTCACATTACATGATGGCACAAGTATTTATTTTTTCGGACATCTGATCAGTTGGAATAGAGAAAAAAACAGTAGTGCTGCATAGGGCTGTGATGGTATGGATATTTTTTCTTCTTACCGTGGTGAAAAAGCAACATATCTCTGTGGTTTGGAGGTTTAAGCACTATAAACACTTGCAATTAAAATCTAACTACGACTGTTTATGCGTCTGTGTTTTATATCTGTGTATTTTGTGTGTGTGTGTGTGTGTGTGTTCAGTTGAACGTTATCTGTAGATATTGCAAGTACTCAATCCTAGAAGTAATTAATGATAATCACTCCCACACAAAAGAAATCCCCCATATGTTTAATAGACTCTCCCTCCCCCTCGTGTGTGAAGCTGAAATGACCAGCAACTGAAATGTTTTGTTTCTCTAGAAGCCCTTGAACATAGGATGAAAGACAGTCGTGAAAGTCAGTGATAACTAAACAGTAATTACTGTGTTCATAAAAAAAAAATTGTGGTGATGATAGTAACGAGCTCAACCCTGCGATAGGCACCACATGACTGCGGTATTGCGGTAGTGCAGTTATCATCACAGCCCTAATGCTGCATTTTAAAAATACCATCAAAAACTGTGAATACAGTGATTCTCATTCGAAATTTGCCATACCTTGTTGCACTAAATCCAGTTAAACAGGACTAATTTTGCTCTCTTTATAATGAAACAGACATGGTCAGTGTTCTACAAGTACTGACCATAAGCACAGTATTTTTAGAAAAGCATATTGTATTGTATTGTATTGTATTGTATTGTATTGTATTGTATTGTATTGTGACATAGTTTATCACAGTAGCAATATATGTTGTCATATTGCCCAGCCCAAAGCAAACGTACATCTTTGTAGGTCTTTATATTGACCTGCTTGCTTTATCTTATTACGCTACAAGCAGTTTTCTACGGATGTCGGCCCAGTGCCAATGCTGTATCGGATAGGTGCCATCACTTTGCACAGATCTGTGTTGGTACAAATATTGTTGCTGTCCAAATAAAAGTCTCTTCATTTTTTCGTTTTTCTTTTTCTACATCATTTGAGCACAGCAGCTGCTCTTTACATTGTGTGAACTTTTCATGATGAATCGATCAATAGGAATGCTCCAGAATTTCTTGGAATAAAATCTCTTGAACTTCTTCATTGGTTTACAATAGAAATGCCATTGGCAATTTTTTTGACAGTAACAATATGTATATGTATGCCTAATTATATGTCCTAATTATCATGAATGTTCTCATTATCAGGTTACTTTGTACCTTATTTTTTACTCATTATTTGTGTACTACCAGGGATTCACAATGAGACTGGATTTTTAGTGGTATTGGCAGATATAGATCATTTGATTTGGCTGATATTGCAAATCAATATTTGATGACTTGTTCTGTTGTACTGTGCATCTGCAAAACATTTAGGCAATGCTGGGCTGCTGTGCATCTGGTCCGAGGTGAATCTAGTCCCAGTTTCTGCATTCTGTAAATGGTTTTGTATCCCTGTGTTATAGTGACGGTGTCAAAATGAATGTTTGTCAGTGCACAGCCATTTCACACACATGACTATTATTGAGATAAAAGGAATTTCTTCTTCTGCATAGAAGTGTTTCCTTGGTTAGCATTTATTCTTTGTTGCATTATTAAACATATTCTGCTTTTATCTCTCCTGTACAGGGTCTACCTACAGCGTCCTGTCCACTATGCCTTCAGATTCCGAGAGCAGCAGTTCCCTCAGCAGTGTTGGTATGTTGGAGGCTTATCACCTAGACTTTTCCCCATATGCAAACTGACACACTGATGCTTGGTTGTGTGTGTGTAAATATGCATGTCTGTGTCTGTTTATTTATCTTCACCTCCTCCAAATCACCAGTTTATTCTTGGCAAAATGAATGGTGGCGAAGTCCAGGCTGAAGCGTGTTGTGAGGCAGAACACAGTTTACTGGTTCAGTGCCAGAAGAAGAAAATGTGCACACTCATTGCTGTTCTGTGGATGCCTCCTCTCCAAATGACTCAGCACAAACCTCTGAAGGAGCCGGAAAGTTTTGCCAGAGACACCTACAATGGCCTGTGCCTGCATAAGTCTTGTGAGAGAAGCAGAGTGACAAGGCAGTGAGAAAAAGGGAACAGGGATGAAGCCTGCTGTACGACTTCCTTTAAGGACAGCTGCTCTTTGGTTCTCTCAGTGAACCACAGAGCCTTGATTCAGAAAATAATTGTCTAAGTTTATAGATTAAGTAGCGGTAACCTGTGCTTCTAATCGACCCATTAGGGCTGAATTATATGGATCAATTATACGGCTATTAGGGATGCGAGTTTTGGCTGATTCTTTTGACTGATAACCGATCATCATTAGTTGGTAATTATCAGCAAACCAAAAATCAATGACTGGCTGAGCCACGTTTGAAGCCATTGAGAAATGTACATTTCAGCTGACATCTGTATTAATGCACCAAGATATTAAAAAGCGTTTCTCATATGGGCTGTGGAGCGTAGTACTGATAGGTGTGGTCAGGCATCAGCATGTTTAAAAAGTAAACGGCCCGGAAAGCTAAAACAAACGATACGTAAGAACCTGGTTTTGTATAAACCAAGGAGCTGACAACTATAGTATGATCATGAAGATACAACCAAAAATTAAAACGTTGATTTATTACTATATATAATATATATATAATGATGACCTACTGAACGTTCTAAATTTATATTTACCGCTCGTTACTTTTACTCGAGTTAAAACAAACATGAATGCCATGACCAGGGCTAGCCTTGGCTCAGTGGACCTCAGTAGCTCTCGAAAGCTGTCACCTTCCACCACGTCCTTCTCTATCAATTTGCACACCCTTGTGTGATTTCCTCACACTGCCATGCATCACACTTTCTCTCAGAGAACATGGACAAAATAGTTGTCTGTTTTGAGCTACGCACTTCATTTTAAGTAGGTCTATTGAACGTAACTAGTCATCTGTTGAGCCTTCATATATTCTATTCAAATATGTTGTTGTTGATATAAATTGATAAAAAATGAAGATTTTCTTTTAACTAATAGCATTGGTTGAATAATTGCTTATTTGTCAGTTAACAGTTAATCAATCAGATAATTATTTATCTCCCAAGTGGTTACTGTTGTGAAGAGGGTAGCACACTTAGATTTGCTCACAACTAGGGATACATGATATCAGACGTTTATATACACACACACATACACACACACACACACACACACAAAACAGTTAGTTCTGGCCACGCAAGCTGATTGGTTGAGAAGTGTTCTAACTGTGATGTTATTTTGCCATAACATCACGGCTTTTTCATGAACACTGTATCACGTCGCTGAGACAACGTTGCTAAGCAACGGCTTTGGCAGCTGTAGGAGACGCTCAAGCCATTTGAACGTTTTACTTCTTACTTTGCCACAAACTGGAAAATGGATACTTTTAGGATTACATTTGACCTTCAACCGATTTGGTCAGACTCTGAAGATGAGACTACACTAAATTCCGAAACTGTCATCACCATTGAGCAAGCTTGTCAGTCGGCAGCTGTGACAGAAGAACACCTAAACAACCTGGAATTAGCCAGAAATGAACCGAATACCATTCGCCAAACAAAATGGGCTGTAAGATGCTTTACAGAGTGGCTGAAACAAAACAACTTTAATATTGATCTAGCAAAAATTGACAGAACTGAGCTAAAGGTGATTTTGTGGCAGTTTTATGGCTCAGTCCGTAAATCAAAAGGTGAGGCTTGCAGCATACTGTGCAGCGAGTTCATTACTCTGACGTAGCAACAAGCTGCTTGTTAAGGAACTATAATTAAGCGGAAGGAATTGCTAACATTTAAACATATTAAATGCCACGTTCACAGCCCAATTTATTAATTTCTTACTTATTTCATTTATTTAACTGTTGCATAAAAGCAATAGAACACTCGAGGTCGTGTTATTGCGAATACCATCACGGCTGTGATTTGGTTGCAGGCACGAGCTGAAGGCGATGACGTATTGGTTGTCTTTGGAAGAACAGAACTTTTATTTTGATGCTACATTTGTAATCCTGTACAAATAAGTGTTACATTTCTCTGTAATGCTAATGCGGATGGATCTAATCGAAATGTCCACATATTCTAAATGTTTGTGCAAGCATCGCCTGATATGAACATGAAAAATATCAGATATCTGCATCGGCTCACAACTCCCATATCATCACATTCCCTATTTTAGTGTGTTATTTTCTTTATATGTGTGTAGTTTTTTGTTTTGTAACCATGCTAATTTTACATGGAGGCAAATTAGTTGTTGTGGTACAGCAACATAGTCCAGCTCAGTAGTATGGCATTATTGAATAGAAAATCGCTTGGTGTAATTCTAAACAAAAAAAACTGTAGCAGGCTAATGTGAATAATTTACATGCATCAATTTACATGTATCAATAAAAACATACATTTTCTCTGTAGGTTAAGTGGGACGCTTGCTAACATTGTATAAAGCTTGTTTGACCTCATTGCTGAGAGCACGTATGTGTAGGCATAGTTAGAAATCTAACGTAAGATATTCAGTTCAGAGGCATTAAAAAAATGAATGCACAGAGCAGGTATTGCTGGGCCAACATTCTCTATGGGAGAGCACAATGTTGTTGGAAACATATCGGTATGGGCGTTTAATTTCTTTAAAAATTATCGACAGTTATCATTGACAGATGTTTAGATTTAGATTTGTATGTGGGCATCGGTACAGACGTACATTTTAAAAAACAACACAAATCCATTATTGGTGCATCCCTAATTCTTAAAGGTCCCTAGAAAGAGGGTGAAATAGTCTTTTATCAAATCTTGTGCTCTCTGCTCAGCTTTTATCTCTTATGGAGATTATTGTCATTGTTGCTACATTAATCTGAAATAATTCTCTGAATATTTGCAGCAGATTGTCATACCAGAGACCAGAAGATTAAAGAGGAATCTTAGTCTGATCTTTTTAAGGTCATCATTTACATAAAGTGTTCAGAATGTCTGCTGTTTGACCTATTTTTATATTTTTAATTATATGCATTTTTTCCTGAGGGTTATAGACCTAGTCATCCCTTAAAGGTTGGAATTTATTTTAGGTCTGGGTTTGTTGGTTGTCTAAGGCTTGTCAATGGTATACTGTTGAATTGCTCTCCCCCAATTCTAATCATCAGATCTCCCTGCTTTCATTGTCTGCCTCAGGATCTTTGCAGTGTGTCATAACCTTAATGTCTGTCAGTGGCAGCGTTTTTCTGTTCTTGTCTAAGAGGGCTCGGCTCTGCACTGTACACACTGGATTTACTAATTATCAAGCCATTCATTAGTGCAATAATTCAGACTGTATAATTCTCTAGGACTGAGGATTCTGATCTATGGTTTTGATCTTTTCCACTGGCTGTATTGGGCATTTTAACCATTTTAGCTATTTGAATATCTGCGGTTTTAAACGAATAGCATTCCCAACGAGAATACTAGGATTAACATTTGGTTGTTTCATGTAGCTAAGATAGGAAGTGAACTATACCTTATTGTTTGGCTGATTTATTATATTGTGTATAATTAAAATTGTATTTTAGGTTACGCTTAATTCAACATGTCACTAGCTGACCTACAGAACGATAACGGCAAGAATTGTCTTTTTTTTTTGTTTGAAATGTTTCTATATACAGCTTAACTGTAGGGAAGCACAATGATATTGGAATCATATCGATATCAGCAGATTGGCATCGTACAAACACTGTGCTACTGTGCTAAAATGTCTGCATTTTCTTTATTATACTGCATTTGTAACACTCTACAAATAGGCTTTACATTTCAGTTCCAGGTGAATTTAGTCCTAATATCTATATTTTAAAAATGTTTATGTATCGTTTGTGTCCTGACATTCTCTGTGGTTCTATGTTACACGCTCAGCCAAAACCTTATGTAAAAATTACAAAGCATTCTACGATTTATTTAATTTTTTGTTCACAACTGTACATTCCTTATTTAAATGCTCAAATAAGTAAAAGAGTACTGAGGTGGGGTTAAATATCCAGATAACCACACACATTCCTAGTGTGTACCGCAGTGTTAGTTCTTTGTGAAGGTGCCTTTGCCCCGGTGACTTGCTCACTGTTGCAGGTACCAAAGCCTCATCACCTCCACCTGCACTCAATGACAACCGGCCAGCCAGCGAGAACCTGGACACCATCCTGTTCCAGCTGAGACAGGTGACCAGGGAACGGGACGAGCTCCGAAAACGCCTTGCTCTCGCGTCTCCAGGCACCACCTTCGATGACTGCAGGTACTGTCCACACCCCTGCACTTATTGACACTATGGACTCTTAGCTGGGGAAAAACCTCAACATTGAGTTGGCAGCTCTTGTGACAAGTATCAGTTACTAAATATTAGCTTAGTTTATAGCATAATGCAGAAAAGATAATGTTGATCTGTTGATGTTAATCTTGGCAGTTTGGACTGAAGTTAAATTACCAAGTGGGATGCCACAGTTCAGTCATCAGCATTGAAGGTGTTCAATGAAAGGGTCCCATACCTTTTTATACTTCTTGATGGAACCTGTATTGATTCATTGTAATTTCGCCAAGTGTATGGAAGAAAGGAAGAAATAATCCTTTTTGCCAAACCAATGCCAAACATTAATGCCTGCTGTTGTCTATATGGTAAGAAAAGTGAGGTAACCGAGCAACCAATCAGAGCCAATACTGGGTCAGGAGAAATCTCTCTGTCGTACATCTTGGAAAACCAGTTAAATATGTTAGCCCAAAAAAGAAGACGTTTTGGGGCAGAACCAAAAGGTAGGACCCAAGGTTCCATCAAATGCTTTACGTCTGTCATGCAGTTTAGAAAAGGAAAGATAAATCTTACTTAGTTTCTCCTTGGAATAGTGTAATCTGTGGATAATCTTGAAGATTGTTGATCTTTATTTGCACTAATTAGGCACACTTGTTTTATACCATAAGTGATGCAGCATGGCCAGCGAAGTGGAACATTTTAGGAATTTGTTTTTAAATCGGTCACTGTTGTTCTGTATATGCATGCTGGCACGCTGCTTGCAAAATGCAGCAAAAACCAAACAGCTACTGTGCTTTGTCTGTGCTACTGCAGTGCTTGCCTGCATAAAAGGCTATATTGATTGACATGAGGCATATTACAAATATGACCTTGTATTGGATGCATTGTAAAAATATGCTGCATTTTGTGGGAAGACAAATTAGCAGACAGTTTTGCTGAATGTATATGCCTTTGGTGAGTTGCTGTAAATGTGCCTGTCTTTAACACTCTCCTGAATTCCTTTGGAAAAACAGTAAGGACCGCTGCATTGAAACATGCATTTTTCAGACTTTTGGACACACATTGAAATTATGTATTAGGATATGGAGAAGCCATCCCAGTTTCTTTTATCAGTGTTAACATTGAACCGCCCTTGCAGATGGAGATGGACACTGTGTTGATGTATTGCTCTTGTCTCCAAAAGGCCAAATTCCAAAGCTGGTCACGATTACGAGAGACTCAAGACGCAATGCATGAAGGCCATGGCGGACCTGCAGTCTCTGCAGAACCAGCACACCAAGACCTTGAAAAGATGTGAAGAGGCCGTGAAGGAAGCTGACTTCTACCAGTGAGTGTTATGCTGCTTGCTGCAGGCCATGCGCTTGCTGGGAGTCTGTGGGCTTTTCCCGCTGAGCAGGAGGAAGGGGAGGGCAGGTTGCCTTGCTCCGACACAGCGAGATGCGGGTGCTAAGAGCCATCTGCTATGTTTGTAGTAGAGGTTTTAATTAAAGCCGGAATACTCAGCAGTGTTATTAAAGCTCTGTTAAATGTCTGAAGACAGAAGATGAATGCAATGCTGTTAATTTGCCCAATGCCTTTTGGGTGTTCTCTAGTGACTTTTTTTCTCATAAAAATGTTGTGTAGCGAGTCAGATCCATAGCGTTTACGTTGCTGGGGAAAGTCTTATATTTTACACCAAATGGAAGGGCAGTATATGCTGTAATCTCAGTCATAAACATACTGTAGTTTGTGCATAATCCTGACATGTTCTCCTACGGACAGCCATATACACACAGATGTGCCAGCTACAGTAATTCTGGTTATTATCTAGTCATGTAAGGACACGAGGCCTCCTGTCAACATGCCTGCTTTGCTGGAATATGCACACAGAAGGGCGGGATGGGGGAGACGAAGATTATTATTTTCTGCAATTTTCCGTTCAACCTTTATGAGCAAGACCGGTGGGTTTTAAAGACTTGTAAATGAGGCATACATGCATCTCGTGACTCAAGAGGAGAGAAAGACTGTGCCTCAAAATAAGACGGTGTTGGTATAATGGCTACCAATTGTTATGATGATTAATCTGTAGTGAGTTTTTCAAAAAGGACTAAGTCAAAATGAACTTTGAATTTTTCACCACAGATGTATTGAGTGAGGAATGAAATATCGTTACTCCAGGACATTGTGCTACATTTAACACAGAAAAGCCTCAGACTATGTGTTAATTAGCATGTGTTAGTGTGTGTTAATTTCGTAAGTGAAAATCTCTTGTACCTTGTTCTAAAAAAGAGCCCTAGTAACATATCAAACTAAATAAAATTGTGTTTTTTTCTGTCTCAGCATGCTGCACAGTCGTCTACTGAGTGATCAGTCTCAGCTGAAGGAGGAGATGGAGGTGATGAGGAGAGATAACGCTCAGCTTGTGAGAGAGCACAACCATCTGAAACAGAGCTGTGAAGAACTCAAGAGACTCCACTCAGAGGACCAGAAAGAGGTGGCTGATATGAGACTGCAGCAACAACAGGTACAGCTGTAACAAACTACACATGTCCAGTGATACAAAGTGTACTTCAGGGAAAATGATGGCACTGTTAAATCAAGAAAAAAAAGTGTGAATAGAAAAAATGCTGATTACTGTTGTCATTTAAAATAAGAGGTTTGGATGTAAAATGTTTGGTTGTAAGGAAATGTGAAACAAGTCTCCATGAATAAAATTAAGTTATTCAGTTTTTGGCCATATTTGACTGTGAGAAACCATTTGAGTCGAAAGCCAGGAAAAAAAGGAACCAGTGACATCTTTCATCATGTATCAGATGAAGAGATTTAGTGCGGTGGCATAACATGGCCAGTCTGTCCATGGTCACCCACTAGCTCAGCCCCTCTAAACACACACACACACACACACACACACTTCAGCAACACAGTTTGGCATGTCAACTCAGAGTAAAGACTAAAGAAAGTTTGTTAATTCCACAGAAAATGTAAAATTTCACTGCTAAACTAGTGACTTGCAGTAGAGGGAGGGCGCATGGCCATGTTAGTGCAATGCCTATATGGACACACCCCCACTAACTGAAGCTATGCAGAGGAACTCTGGATTTTTGTTCCAGTTGTTCAGCAGCTGGAAAATAGATCAGAATTATTTAACAGCGTGACTGGTCCCCTACATGTTTAGTTTAGAGATGGCCATTCTGACCATGGTGGTACAGACACATTCCTCTTCTTCCCCTGACCTAGGAAGTGAATTATTTAAGTTATCATGTGTCCTCATGATGCAGTTCTTGCATGCTTTTGTTTTTTTGCACCACACCTTTTTTTTCTTTGCATAAGCATGCAAATATTAAGCAAATTAGGATCTTAATCGGACCGTGTGATTGAGGGCCATTTAGTTTGTGGACATGCAGCTCTTTGGTGTTGGTTGCTGAGTGAAACATCAAAGCCTTTTTATTTTCATTTTATTTTGTCAGGTATTTGTATAGGTTGCTTTTACCCAAACATGCATGAGACACTTATAAATGTCTTCTGTTATTGGCTTTAAAATAAGAGAAAAATGTTTTTATATCCAGTGTAAGAGTCTTTGGGAATATCAAAAAGCATCTGCAAAAAGCTGTAGTTTGATTGCACTGGTGCTTTATTAAACATTGATCTATGAAATAAGATATTTTCAAAAAAGCCATGGAAACCACCAAGGAATGCAAATCATTTATCTTCACTTTGTCTTTTATGGATTAGTGAATGTAAATTCATTATGAATGTGTGTAGTACATCCCTGGCCAAATGTCCTGCTGAAACATGCCCATGTGCAATGGCTTTTCTGTTTTTTTTTTTTTCTCTCTGGATTCACCCAGCCTGTGGCACTGCGGGCAGACCTGAACACCAGCCTTCTCACCTGACCTTGACATGCAGTGAATCATAAGCTGTTGAGCCTGGAGATTATTTGATCAGATGTAACTGTGTCAACACGAACACGTCTCGCTACACCAGTCATATTGGGCCCCTGTCACAAGAACTCTCGTTTCATTTTTTTTTCCCCCTTGCTGTCTGATTTATCAGACTTCCTCCTAGATTAAATCCCTGAAACATTCGACTGTCGGCAGGGCGTCTTTTGCAGAGGTCTTTATCCTGCAGTGAAGCATTAACAGGAGATTCACAGTATCAGCAGTAGCGCGCAGAGCTGCTGTGTGTGCACGGCCTGTGCCGTTTGTGTGATGGCAGCAGCAGAACTTTGGAGAGGGACTAAAGGGGGCTTTTGACCTGTCAGCAGTGCTTACCCTGCCCTGTTTCCCTCAGGAGCCTCAGCACACGCGTCACTCACTGTGAAAAGGGCAGCCTGGAAGGGCAAGTGCTGTTTGACTGATGGGAGCAGACTCCAAGACTCTTACAGTTAGTCAATACTGTAAGCACGATTACATGGCCTTAGGGATAGTCCGATCCAGTTGCAGCGAATCAGAACAAGAGTGGCCGCTTCAGATTGACCTGAGGCACAATGTGACGTCTTCTTTTTTCAAACACAAAAAGGCCTCTTTAAGCACTTGGCTTTAAATTTGCGTTCACATAAAATGTTGCTCCTTTATGATTATTACTGCAAAAGGTGTTCAGTGCAGTTCAGAGATGTGAATTCATTTGCTCAGTATATTGATAGATTTTCTGAAAGTATTGATATTCCCATGGGATAATCACTCATTTCATTTTGATTGATCATTATTAACATGAAATGAATTACAAAATCAATTGCTGTAGTGCTGGTGCTGTGGAGTCACTGTGCTCTTTTTTGATGCATGGTTGCCCTCTGGTGTTTGTATTATGTAATTTATTTTGGCTTTTGAGCTAAAAAGAAATTTTATGCTTATTTATTTGAGGTGTTGAGCGATTGTTGTGTTTCCTGCTTAGGTTATTAGAGAGAATGGATCATCAGAGGTTCTGAAGCTGTATGACACAGCCATGGATAAGCTGGAGGGGCTGAAGAAAGAGTACGACAGCTTGAGCAAACGGTATAGCGAAAAGGTAGCCAATCACAACACGGACCTGAGTCGACTGGAGCACGCGGAGGAGGAGAACAGGCGGCTGCAGAAACAGCTTGAAACTTTGATAAAGCAGAGAGACACGGCCATCCACTATCAGCAACAGTACTCCGCCTCAATTCGGAGGTAAGCAGTGGTAACTATAGTTGCACATACATGTGAGTTTGAAATCTAATATGTGCTGGCCATTACAGTGCTTTGCCATTGTTTATGTTTACAATAATATAACTGAATATAGAGACTGAAATCTCAGTTTTGTCTGGCAGCTGAAACCTCAATACCTCAATCTAACAGATACCTATAACAAAAAAAAGTAAGTTAAGAGTAAAAAAGTTACAGTCTGTCACCAAACATAAGCAGTGAGCTTAGCACATTATGTTCGGAGCTCTGACCACTGTGTCTGTGTACCATTTCAGGTTTGATTCTGTTCAGCAGGAGCTGAATAAGGCCTCTTCTCAGAATAAGGAGCTGCAGAGAGAGATGGAGAGGCTGCAGTCGGAGGTGACACGCTATAAGAACTTCCAGCTGAAGGCAGTGAAGGATGCTGAGAAGTACAAAGAGGAGCGGGACTCTGTGTTTAACGAGTACAGGCTGATCATGAGCGAAAGGGACCAGGTGATCAAAGAGGTGGACAAGCTGCAGACAGAGCTGGAAGCAGCCGAGGCTCGACTGAAAAACACCTCATCGGAGAGGATGGTGGCCAGCGAAGAGTTAGAAGCACTCAGACAGGTAACAGTGAGGAGAGGTCTAGGGACTTGTATGTAGTTTCTAATGAGAAATATCTGTAGGTTGTAGTTGCTCTCCTTTAGATCTTAGTAAAAGGCAGATGTGAAAAGTCAGGCTAGATGCTCTTGGCTTTTTAATGTGGTATGTACTGTAAGGTCTTTGATTAGAAGCCCACAAGCTGTACTGATATGTAAAATAAGATTATGACTTTACAAGCCCTGGTGTAAAATAGCAAAAATACTTGTAGATCTGTTGTATAAATGATATGCCTACATGACAACAACAGCAGCAACAACAACAACTACAGAGCATATCTCGTACAAGCAGCAGCTCAAAGTGCTTTATAGAAAAGTGATGAAGTAACAGTAATAAAAGAAAAAAACAAATAAATGACAGCGAAGAGTATTCATTAAAATAGACAATAACAGATAATATTAAAAAGGTAGTGTAAAAAGAAAGGTAGAATCTAAATTAAAAGCTGCATTAAAGAGATACATTTTCAAATGTTTCTTAAAAGTGCTTGACTGCCTAATAAAAGGTGGAACTGAGCTCTACAGTTTAAAACATAATAACAGAAAGAGCCCTTTTCACTTTTTCAGTTATTTATTGGGAGGCTATTTGCAGAAGGCCAATGCCTGCAGATCTAAGATGGAACATAAACAGACAGACATTATGAAATTGAAATTAGCATTTGGGAAATAACTCAAGCGAGATAACCTGCATGTATTTTCTTGCTTTGTATTATTATAATACTGTAAGGTCTTTGATGATAAAAGTCTTGATATGACTTGCCAGGCCGATGAGTAAAATCCCAAGCATATATATTCATCAGGGTATGATGTGACATTTACTGACAGTATTGTGCTTTACAGGAGCTTAATTCATCGCTGGTGGATCGAGACAGAGCCATCTGTGAGCGGAACGAGCTGCTGGAGAAATACTGCCATGAAGTGAAGGACAAAGCGGAGGCGCAGAAAGAGCTGAGTCAGGCCTGTAAAGACATCGAGACTGTGCGCGAGGAGCGAGATGTGGCCAGGAAAGAGAGAACTGAAGCCATCATCCAGAGGGACCAGCTACTGCGGGAGTACTACCAAGCCAGACAGGTACTCGCAGAGCTGAACTGAAGTATATGAATACTGAAATTATTTTGCATTTGAGATGTTATTTGTCTTGCCTGAATGCCTTCAAACTTGGATGTTGCATGTGTGTCATAAGCATTTAATACTTATTATATAATACTAAATATATTAATAATAATAAGTGCCTCCTTAATAGTTACTAAATTAAGACACTGTTTGAAGTATTAAAGAATATTGCATATCTTATGCATTCGTTCTGACTTGTGTAATTGCTAACTTCCTATAGGGCATTTGGACCCTTTTTGGCTTTTCATTGTTTTTGGGTTTTATACAGTAGTGCTTTGCGTAATAATGCAGAGGGAAATGAGGGCAACAGGGCTAATGTAGCTTGCTGTCAGCAATGATAAAGAGACAGCTCTGTTTCTCGTGCTCCTCTCATATCTCCTCTCAGATGAAACTTTTAGCAGCCCTCTTTCTGTCTTCCACCATGCAGAAGTGCCTTGTACTTTCAGCGATGCCTGTTCCAGACATTGCTGAATAATGCAAAATTAAATTGCTCAGCTTTGCACTCCATTGAGTTCGTCTCAGATAACCTTGTTTTCAAGTTATTTGAGCCAGAATTATGAATTGTGTTCTAAGTTTTATAGTTTTCTTTAAGAGAGATTTCTGCTGTTTATCTGTTATGACCTTCGTAAGTATTTACTTCTTTGCTTCTATGTGAAATGCTTGAAGAGCTTTTTGAATACTTGAGATTTCTGGTTGGTTACGCTCTCATCTCTCTCCTTGTTCTTTCTTGACTTTTCACCATAGCATATTGTTCATATGAAGAAATACATACTTAATTACACAGTATCCCTCCCTAGAATCTGATGCTAGCGACTGGATTATTTTCATAGCAGAATTCTTCTGCATCTGTAGTGCATTATTCAGTTCTACTGCCAAAAAAGGGCCAACATTTTTCATTCAGCTCCACCAGAGGGCGCTGTAGCTGTTCTGTTTAGATTCTGAGCTTAGCCATGTGGATGGGCTTTAGTCTGAGGAACCCTAAGGGTTCTAACCACTCTCAATATCCAAGGTGTTGTACATGTCTAATGAAGAATAGCACTAATCAGAGGAACAAGATAATTATAAATGTTTCACTTACATGATGGCATCAGCTTTTCTGACCTGCAGTGTTGTTTCTATTGTGTGTACTTGACATGAATAGAAACAAGACACAGCCACTCTGGACATGGAGCGTGCCAATAAGGAGATCGAGGTGTTGAGGAAGCAGTGTGAGGCTATGTCTCAGGAGCTGAAGGAGGCCATGCAGGAGGCTGAGGTTGCAAAGTGCCGCCGGGACTGGGCCTTCCAGGAAAGAGACAAGATCGTGGCAGAAAGAGAAAGCATCCGGTACAGTCACATTATGTCAATGGAGCGAGCCCAGAGCCACAAATTCCGCATGATTAAATGGCAATTCCACTAATTTTTCAATAATTCTGCATAACTCAGTTAGTGAGTCATTCAGAGTGGTTTAATGTGAAAAGGTTCATTGTAGAGAGACGTACAGACTTTGATTTCTTTACAGTGGTGGCGATGGGAACCAGGGGTCACAATGTCCACAGCAGAAATATGGCTATTTTATGTCCCAAACCACCAGTTAACCTACATGTCTGCTGAGTTGTTGTATGTGATGTTGATGATAAAAAAATTGTTTTCTTTGGAGACTGTTTTGCCTTACAATGCCCTGCATGTAAAAGCATTTAAAAAAAAAAAAAAACACATTTTGGGTCAAAACCTTCTCAACACTATAATAATAAAAGTCTCAGGCATCTAGTTGTGTATTTATAATTTCCTGTGGTAGGTTTCTGTGGTGGAACTTTCAGAGGCATTTAACTCACTTGGTTCCCTATCTACACTGATTAATTCTGACTCTGCAGGTTTCAGAGCATTTCACCTCAAACTACTCTACTGATGACTTTGTTTATATTGTAAACAAAATTCCCTTTAATGAACGTTTTCTCTAACTGAATTCTTAACTACGAAATGCCTTACTGAAATGAAGACAGTCGTGTACGTTTTTATTAGTTAGTATAGCTTTAGGAGATTTTCCTGTAGGGTCTTTTCAGTGTTGTTTTCTTGTGCTGTGTGGCAGAACCCTGTGTGATAACCTGCGCAGAGAAAGGGACCGTGCAGTTAGCGACCTGGCGGACGCCCTGCGCAACCTGGACGACATGAGAAAACAGAAGAATGATGCTGCTCGGGAGCTGAAGGAGCTAAAGTGAGCATTTTTTGCTTTATTTCTGCCTTTCTACGTTCTTCTCTTTCTGGCTCTTTCTCCCTCCCTCATGCCCATACTCATGAAACGTGGACTCCTGAAATAGACATGTGCTGTCTGTCGGCCACTGCTCCATTGCCTCAAGCTCCCTCTAGTGGCTAGTTAATGCATGCCAGCTATTCAAGGCCTCTCCTTCTCCTTAAAAAATAATAAAGAACTACTTGAAAGACTTTTCCAGACTTTTTAAAGTCAGTGAAGCCCTCCAGGCTTTTCTCTCACTGAGCCCATGTATCTTAGTGACAGTTTGCCAGAATTCCCATACTACTTGATCCTGTTCTTTTCACCTACTTTGGAGGTGTGACCTTGATGCTGCTTTTATCACTTTTCTTGCTGGAATGTATTTATTCCCTAAGCATCTTATAAAACATTTAAATAGTCAACATACATACTCAGGATATATGATTCCGGCCGTCTCTTGGATACATGTTCCACTTCTCACGATCAAGAAAATGTAAAAGGGTTTTCCAGACATATAGGTTTCTTCGCTTCCCTTTTTCATCTCTGGAGTCCGCTGAGAGAGGAAACAAGCTGAATGATGCGTGTCACTGTGTCTGCACAGAGTTGAAATGTGTTGGGTTGTGCTCTGTGGGGGCTATAGGGAGAAGATGGAGAGCCAGCTGGAGAAGGAGGCACGTTTCTGCCAGTTGATAGCACACAGCTCGCATGATTCAGCCATAGACACAGACTCGCTGGAGTGGGAGACTGAAGTGGTGGAGTTTGAGAAGGACAGGGTGAGTCTCTCACTTTACACCACATTGTCTCTGGGCTCAGGTGTGTGAAAGGTGAGAAAAGAACACTTAATTCCTCTCTTTTGTTTGTATCTTGTCTCTCAAGGCTTTATGTGGGCACACATGATGAATTTCTAACGATGATGTGTGTGTGCAATATGGCATACATAAAATATTGATATTTTTCAAGATATACCATACATAATATAATATTTCAACATTCTGGGATTTGATAAATTGGAACAGACACAAGGCACCAGTAGTGCCACATGTAAAAATACTATCGTAGACTATATACACAATGAATCAAGTAGGCGAAACCTTAGACAGCTATGCAAGCTGCCAGTGAATCCCTTTTTAATGAAAGATGAAGTTTTTCCAGTATTCTTTAAAGGGAAATTCCACTGAAAAACTTGCCTAATTAAATGGTTAGGATGTAAACAAAGTCCCTCAGAGTGTTTCATTAAAAGAGGTTCTGTGGCAGCTTGCATAGCTGTCTAAGCCTAGTTGATTCATAGTTGTTCATAGTTTGCGACAGTATATATATATATGTGTATATATATATATATATGTATATATAATACATGTGCCACTAATGGTGCCTTGTGTCTGTTCCAACTTATTTCAACTTTTTGGGAATTGATATCATAATATGTGCGGTATATTGTAAAATGGGAGTTGGTATAGCATATTTGTATTTTTGCCATATTGCACTCACACAGATGTGAATTGCTCTAGACAGAAATGACCATGTCCAAATTGTTCGCAACATTAGTGGGGATAACCTGATGTCCAAAGAGTTTAATGGCTCTGAAAGCTACCTCATAGAAGGCTCCTATAAGAAATGGTTACAAATACACTTCCCCATGCCACAGACATTGTTTAATGACAGTTGTGGTATATAGTTTTGGCCTCACATGCATTTTTGAAGTACATTCATGGCAGAGGGGAACATGCAGGGCAGGAAAAATAGTCCACAAATAAAACTTAAATAAAACTAAAACCCAGATTTACCACTGTTTTACAATTATTTATATTACATGAAAACGCAAATGGCTATATTTGCTTTGTTTACATCACAACCCCTGGTTCTCATCACACCACTGTAGAGAAACCTGAGTCAGTGTGTTAATCTACATAGAACAGTGACTTTGTTTACATCCCAACAGTTGAACTAGGCAGAGATTTTGAAAAATTGATAGAATTCCGCTTTAGGTATTGGTGATATTCATGATATGGAAGAGTTTATTGTCACTGTAGTTAAATCATTGTGGTGGTATCAAGTAGAGATGCATCAAAATTTAATTGGATTTTTTTTGGACAAAGGGGGGAAAAAAAGCATTTTTGGACAAAATATATATATATATATATATATATATATATATATATATATATATATATATATATATATGTATGTATATATGTAAAGATTAACTAGGTCTACAACAAAGTTGTAAATCTATCACTTTTTAAATAATTTCAGTGCTATTGAAAATGAGAAATAGTGATTAAAAACACTGTTTGTTTGCTTTGTTCTCTTGTGCCTGTTTTGAATTTTGATTGGGCAAGAATTTTCATTTCGGTCCATCAGTAACATCATATCACATCACATCTCTAACAGCTACTGTGATTTCTTTCCTTTTTTTACCATGCAGGATGACATGGATTTGAAGGCACTGGGGTTTGATATCGCAGAGGGGGTAAATGATCCATATTTACCCGGGGATTGTGGGATTTTTGTGACCAGAGTGGACAAAGGAAGTATCGCGGACGGAAGATTAAGGTAGTTCTGGATATTAAGTACTTTCTCAACAACGGCCCAGGGAATCAGTACCTGCTCATTTCACTGCCCATTGCTTTGGTCTAACCATCTGTGCCTTTCTCCTTGCAGAGTGAATGACTGGCTGCTGAAGATAAATGACATAGACCTGACTAACAAAGACAGGAAGCAGGTCATCAAAGCCGTGCTTAATGGAGGAGGTGTGATCAATATGGTGGTGCGCAGGAGAAAGTCTTTAGGTGGAAGACTAGTTACTCCTGTCCACATTAATCTCATTGGACACAAAGGTATGACTTCCGCCTGTTTCTCAGGCTGGGAAAGTTTAGTTTAACACAAAGCAAAATGAGGCTGATTATGTATTGCTGCTCTTGCTGTCTTATCAATAATTCCTGGTCCATATGGATGGTCTCTTTCAGACAGCGGCATTGGTCTGGAGGGTGGAGTTTATGTGACGGCTATAGCAGCAGGCAGCCCAGCCGCCAGAGAGGGCACTCTTACCATTGGAGATCGCCTCATAGCTGTGAGTCTGCAAGCAGTCATACAATCCTTTAAGAAATTAAACCATGGAGCTTGCTCTTTGATTTATACTGGGGAGTTGAATTGCTCTTCATAATTCCCTGACCTTAGCCCTAATCATGATCTCTCGACTTAAGCAGATTCTTAATCCCGCTACTTATCTTAAACTCGTGAGCGTAATTATACCTACTGTCATTCAAATCCTCCACTTCACCTTAAATAGCGATAGTTAAGTAAGGTCATATGCAAAATGATGGCCCTGACTGTAGTGATTTGTAATGCTAAGATGAGATGGGTTTTGTAGCCTCTGATATCAAGACTGGATCTTCTTCTTGTCGCTGCTCTGACATATATGCATTTTAACTAGGTTATAATTTACACAACTTGCACTTCTAATTTTATGTAAAAATACTTGATCTTTACTTACAAACCCGGTTCCAAAAAGAAATGTTGGGACGGTATGTGAAATGCTAATAAAAATAGAAAGCAGTGATTAGTAAATTCTGTTTAACCTGTAGTACATTGAAAATGGTACAAAAACACAATAATTTATGTTTTACCTTACAAGCTTAATTGTTTTTGGTGAATATGCCTTCATTCTAAATTTGATGCCTGAAACATGTTCCAAAAAAGTTGGGACAGGAGCATGTTTACCACTGTGACAGATCACCTTTTTTAACAGCATTTAATAATCACTTGGTAATGGTAAAAAATTATATATCTTATCTTTGTACTGTTTTCGATCAAATATTTGACAAAGCAGATTTATAAAACAGTGCTTTTATTTGTATTTTACCTACTGTCCCAACTTTTTTGGAATTGGGCTTATAAATGTAAAAAAAGTAAAATTGTGCATGAGACATTTATAATGCACACTGCTTTGTATTTGACGTTTCTCATATTTTAGTGTTGAGTCTGAATGTCGCATGTCAGAGAGTTTATCTTAATGCAGGATGTTAAGGGTGCACTGTCTTTAACCACCTTTTCAGCAAGACCGAGATGTGCATATATTAGTACTCCTGTACCACGAATCGTCACATGCATAATGTGACGGAAATAGAAGGACTGAAAACTCTGCTTATGCCTTTTCTTTGGTGAAGTGCTGACCTACATTTCCCCTTCCCAGATAAATGCAATCGCTGTGGATAACAAATCTGTGACGGAATGTGAGGCTCTGCTGAGGGGCTGTAGGGATTCGCTCAGCCTCTCCCTCATGAAGGTGAGAGTCTCTTGCTGCTGTGTGTGCGTGCGCCATGCTCTCATTTCTAAATGTGGAGATCCTCTTCTCACTTTATGTACAACTCATTTGTGACAGCTCTGTCTGAACTGAAACACAAGCTTTGATGTATTAAAGAGTAGTTGCTTCAACCGCAGGCTTTTGTAATCCCAGGCAGTTGGCTGGTCTGGATGGTGTCATTTGAAACATCTCACATTTCTCAGAACTGCAGAAACTTTTTTTTTCTGTCAGAGTTGCCAACTATTGAGTTCCTGAAAAGCGACATCTAGTGATCTAAATCCGTCTCCTGGCTAGTTCTTTCCCCAGAGTACATCAGGCCAGAACATCTTTGAGAACCTGAGGGAGGCTGAGAAGTCCAACTGCAGAACGCTCATGTCTGAGGTTCACTCTCGCAACAGCAGGAACCTCAAACACAACAGCTCGACACAGACGGACATCTACAGTAGCGAGGCTGGAGGAGAGAGGAGGAAGGCCAGAGCCGAGTCTGAGGAAGGCGGATTCTCTGAGAGGAAGTCACCTTTCCCCAGCTCCACCCTGCATCCCAGCAGCCTGCGGCCGGCCTCAGAGCTGGGGGGGCCGCTACAGCGGCAGCGCCTTCCAGGTAGGATAGGGACTTTAGGTAGGGGCTTTAAATTCAGCCTTCAAAAGCAGAGTGGACACCACAATGTCAACATTATTTTTTTTTTTCCTTCATCAAACCAGTGTTCCAGTTTACCTTAACACCAATATTGGTGCATTGTCAGAAAAGAATAAAAAAGAATAAACAAATGCAATTTTTGTCATTAAAACAGATGGATAAACTACACATTAGGGTTGGCCCAAATAGCTTTAAACAGGCTTTGAATACTCATTGATATTTCCAAACTGAACGGTTGTGCCTCCTTTTTAGTATGTCAGTCCACGCCAGCTGCGCTCTATGTGTGCCTTACATCCTGTATCAAGCCTATATATGTGCGAGTGAAGCATAAACTCCATACAGATCCAGTTAAATCACACACTCTGACTTTCTATAGTGGTCTAAATTATATTTAAAAATAATTTACGAAAATGTGATGATCTTGGTGGTGTAGCATTTGCAGAGCAGCTCCTGCTCTGTACTAACAATATGTGGAGGTAAAAACTTGCTGATTGTGATTTTATCGCAATAAATAGATCTGCTCTTTGTGGTGTTAAGGTTTAAACCTGTTGTAATACTGTCAGAATTCTTATTGTGAATTTTTTTTTTCTTTTTCGTCTGACAAATGCTCCCATGCATGATTTTTATTGTGACTTTTTTGTTAGGCATTGTTGCTCTTCAAATCAAACTGTAACATACATACATACATACATCATCTAAACCGCTTATCCTTCTGGGTCGCGGTGGGGTGCTGGAGCCTATCCCAGCTGTCATTGGGCGGAAGGCAGGATACACCCTGGACAGGTCGCCAGTCCATCACAGGGCAGACAGACAGACATACACAGTCACACACACACTCACACCTAGGGGCAATTCAGCACGTCCAATTGGCCTGACTGCATGTTTTTGGACTGTGGGAGGAAACCGGAGTACCCGGAGGAAACCCACGCAGACACGGGGAGAACAGGCAAACTCCACACAGAAATGACCCTGGTCAAACTGTAACGTTAAACTCTAAAAGACAAATCGCAAATTGCAGTTTTTAAAAAAATCATTACATTCCTACTTCCAGGAGGTCTGCTACACCCGCGCCGAGTCCACCGGGCCTGATTGCGTTGCCCTGGAGATGGCGGCAGATAAGAAGCACAGCGGTGGCACCTGGCCCAAGATGGTGGTGGGAGTCGCCATGACGACAGACAGTCCAGCTCAGCTCTCCATCTACAAATCGCCCAAACAGAGGAAGCCCATCTTTGACACAGATACCTTCAAGAGGCCAGACACACCTTCCAAGACAGAGTACTTGGCTGGGCACTCGCCACAACCCTCCAAGACAGACAGTAGTGCTGCGCCCCCAACCCCTCCTACCCGGAGTGACTCCTTCAAGTTTAAGCCCAAGCAGCAGAGCGGCTCGGCCTCGGATTCTACCATCACTGAGCCCAAACGGGAGGACCGCAACGGGAACCTGTACTTCACAGAAGGAAAAACTCTGAGCTCCAGGAAGTCCTGTGAAGAGGACATCGGGCGTGTGCGGGTGGAGGAGCCTGAGATGAAGCGGCCAAGGCCTAAATCAGCCCCAGCTCTCAGACGCAGGATGACTCCTCAGTCCATCCCCCTCCAGAGTTTTCAGGTGAGTTTTTGAGGGCTGCTGGGCTCACACTGAAATGCTGGCCACTGGAGCTCTACATGTACATATGTTAAATTAGTGATTCAGCATGTCTTGAACTCTCATTACCATGTTTTGAAAATGGTATTACTGTTTACTTCAGAATTATTTTTCAGAATTCAAATAGGGAATACCCCTGTGGCTCTTAAGGCCTGCAGCCACCTAAGCATTTACCCTGTGGGCAGGAAAACAAGGGAATTTGATCTCCGGCAGTACAGCAGCCATCTGGGTCTGGGATGCTGTGAGCAAATTGGCCAGTAACAGATGTTCATGATTAGATGTTCCTGTGCATAATTGGACTAGTTAAGGAAATCACATTATACAACAAACGTACATTTTTGGTCAAAAATAATGCACATCAATTTCTAACCACATCTAGATGTACCTGTGTGATTTATACTTTTTCACAGACGCCATAAAATGCAAAGCCTGTTTAGAGACCCTTCACTTTCAGAATTTTAGTGTTTTTAATGTAGTTTTAAATTAAATATTTTATTGGATTATATTTAAAAATATCTGATAAGTTGATTTCCACTCCGCTGGCAGGATGATGACTAGTAGGACTGCAGAAAGTGGTTAATGCATCAATATATGTATTGTATTGAGTTGTATTGCAGCGTATCATCTTGGATCATTGTATCGTGACTCTCCTGTTAGATTGTGGCTTGGGTGTTAGTTTGGGGCTAACAAATTAGCATGTAGCTAGCATTTGATTGTGACAAAATAAGGCACAATTATTTCAAAAATTGCACTTACAAAATGTTGAATTAAACTCCAAAAGGAAATATTAGCATATCGCAGCAGGCACATTTTCATGAATCAGAATATGTAGCATTACAATGGCAATATGGTGAACCACCCCCCCCCCCATATTATTTAGCCCTACTGCCCACTTTAATTAGCATCTCAGTCTGAGGTTGAGTTCTCTCTGCACCGTGCTGGGCGGGGAGGGAGCAGAGAGCTTAATCCAGAAATGCTGAGGCATGCCTCCCGATGATATGCGGGATATTACGTAACATTATGTAATAGACATTATTGATTTATATATTGAGATTCGTGATGATCTGAAGTACTAGGAATTGTTTTGATTTTTTTTTTTTGTTCTTTTTCCTTTTACTTGCCAAGTTTATAATTCATGTAATTCATTTCTGTGTGCATGTTTGTGTGTGCTGAACAGAGCTACTCTAATGATGGGGACTGTTTAGAGCAGCGGGAGGTGTTGCGCTCGTCTCCTAGCCGACCTCACAGGCACAGCGTGGGTTTCGTTCCTACAGTCTATAACGGAACTCTGCCACCCAGTGAGTTACACACCTTGTTCTAATGAAGTGCCTGCCAACTCCAGAGCTCCTCTGAATTGATCTCAACTTTGCCCCAAGCTCTACCTCTGCTTTTTATTCTATGTGATGTACTTTATCAGTGCACTGTAGGAGATGATGTGTATCACATGGATGATGTGATCTTGAATGTTTGGCTGTACTGAAAATTCAGAAAGATTAAATTTATGCAAATCATGTTAGCAGTGTTTTTATTGGTTCATCTTCTTTTTCTCCCCTCAATCTATTTTTTTCCCTTTTAATTCAAACTCATTTTAATGGTAACACTTTATTTGGACAGCCTACTGTAAATGCTTTGTAGATACTCATCTTGCATTTAACGTACATTCTACTAATTATCTATTAAATTTATCCTAATTTACCCTAACCCTAGACCTTGACCTAACCCTAACCCTGGTACTAATCCTAAGGCTAACCCTAACACTGTTTAGGATCAACTGACTTTCAACAGATAGTTAATTAATAAACAAATGGTAGATTAATAAATTGACCATCTGAAGATAATCTATTGGGCTATTCAGGTAAAGTTGAAATCATTTTATTTTATTAATTTAATTACTTAAAACAAGAAGAGAGAAGATTTGAGGACCATAGTTTTATTGTAAACTCAGTTCTTTACAAAACCGTTTTAGTTCAAAGTCACATCGTTTTAAGGCTTCCATTTTTTGGGTCACGACTGAAGATTTGAGGGCTGTAGTTTTATCTGTGGTTTTATGTTAAGGCTGGATCTCCACGGAGGGTGCCACCCATTGCCTCTGGTGACATATGCGCATACAGTATGCATGGGGTTTGTGTGATAATTAAATCTATTTTTACCTGATTTGAATATTCATCATTTGGCTGGGGAAGCTGATTTCCGAGTCTCCCCGCTGTCTGCTCATCTGTTGCCCGAAGCAGCTGGGTCCGCGTTCAGTCCTAAAGGAGGAGCACACATGAACAGTTCAGAGCACAATCACAAACTACACAGAACTAACTCTGCCAGGAAACCAGAGTGCAGTGATAGGCTTTTGCTAGAATAGAAGAGTTGCACAGAACAACAGAAGGAGATTATATTTTACATTGATACGTTTTTTCGTTCTTTGTGTGATTGTGTTGAAACCTTAGACTCGGCGCATCGTGGTCTTTCCCCGTGCACAGCAGTGACAGCCGTTATGAGGAACCCTGTTTACACTGTCCGCAGCCACAGAGTGCATACCAGCAACTGCCCCTCTGTCTCCAGCCAAATCTGCCATCAGCACACACATCCCAGGTATTGCAATAACCACATACACACACTTGTACACATGTTTCTGAACTAACACAAATCCATGCTGCTGAAATATAGTGAGAATCAAAAATGTTGGGACGTTGAGAGGAAATGTTATTTTTGTTATGCAATACTGTGCATAAGTAGATATTCTGAGTGTCAGAGACCCTGCATATATGTATTACTTATTTAATTATATGTATTTAATTAATAATACAAGTACAGTAACTATAATATAATAATACAAATACAAGTACACGTACAGTAATTATAATATAAATATGAAGCATGTTATACATTTTTCAGGGGATATTTCTTTGGGGATAAGATATACACTTGCAGAAGGAAGGGAAATGTCAAAGGAAAATAAGTGAGAAATATGGCTGGGCAGTATGATAGTATTTAATAATATCATAATAAATTCTCTCTCAGTACGTCACAGTATGCATATTTGAGCGTATCAAAGATATCTTGAGTATTTAAACACTTCCTAACTGTATGTTTCATTGTAAATAGATATGATATAGTCCTATGTAATTGCATTTATACAGTGCAGTGTGCAAAATGTTGACTATGCAAAAAGTCAGTTTTTGATAGTATTTTTTAAACATGACACTGTTCCGGCTTGTCAGATGTCAGGAAAAAATAAATATCGCCACATATCATGTAATTGAAAACTCTCTGGAGTATTGTGATATTACATTTTTGCCATGTCACCCCCCTCTAGTGAAAAATCAGATGTTCCAAAATTGGAGAAGATAAAGAGATAAAAAGACTCTTAACAACCATGCAAGACCTGGTAGACCACCAAAACTGTCACCGTTAGATAAACAGTGCTTAAAGGTTTCCTTTTGAGAGATACGGTCTGTGCTCAATACTGTGGGATGTGAGAAAGAGGAAATAGTAGAAGAAAACTGGCAGATTATACTGGGAAAGAAAAAAAAATAAACAGTGGCCTTTGTCATTTGCTCTGTTCACTCCTCTAATTTCAACTCTGCATAAGTATTAGGACAAATATATTTAAAGCAAAATTAAATGTTTAGTGAGTGGTCCCAGACACTTCACATGCAATAACTGCCTTAAGGCTGAGACCCTCTGACATCACCAGGCTGTTGCTAACTTCATTTGGAATGCTCTGCTAAGCCTTTACGGCAGCCTCTTTCAGTTAGTGCTTGTTTTGCAGGTGTTCTGACTTCAGTTTAATCTTGAACAGGTGAAATACATGCTCAGTTGTGTACAAATCAGGAGACTGACCTAACCAGTCTATAACTTTTGCACAGTTTCTTTGATGAACCCCTCGGCTAAGTTTGCATTATTCAGGTCATTGTCTTGCTGCATCATGAACTTCTGCCCAATGTGTTTGAAGGATTTTGCTTATGCATAGTTAGGCAAGGTAATAATGCACACTTTAGAACTCATTCTCATTAACCCTCACCAGTTACATCATCAGCGAAGATCAGTGAGCCAGTTCCAGAAGCCACCATGCATACACAAGCCATGACACTGCTTCCAACATGCTTCACAAAAGCAATGGTGTGCTTAAGATCATTTGCAGTTCCTCTCTCTCTTTACTCTGTCCTTTTCCATCACTTTGATAAAGATTGTCTTTTTTACCTTATTTGTTTATAAATCTTTCTTCCAGAAGTTTTCTGGCTTGTACTTTTTTACGAGTTCTGTCCTGGCCTGTCTGTTCTTTGCGCTGATGAGAGGTTTGCATCTTGTAGCTTCTGTATCCCTTCTCTGTGAATAGGGAGTACTGACACTTCCAACCCTGTATTCTGTAGACTGTAGTTTAGTTCTTTGGATGTTATTTTTGGGTTTTTCTTCACAGATCTAACAGTGTTCTTGTCACCAGCTGCTGTGGTCTACCTGGGAGGGCCTGATAGTTGTAAATTGATTTTCAAAATATTGCAAAACATACCATGCTGTTTTGGAGTGCCCAGTTTTTTTCCCTTTAATCTCATGTTCAGAAGTGCTTGCTGCAATGCCTGTAATGCAAACTCCAAAGTCTACAACCAACTCTACATATTCAAAGCTCTTTATGTGTTTGTAATTAAGAGAATATGGAACACTTGAATGTTCAGAATCACCGGTCTGACATTGTGTGCTTTAGTTTCATGCTAAATAAAAATGTTATGACTAAATAATGTAAACATCCCCGTTTGCCTCATTGTCCCAGTATTTTTGCTTCTCACTGTATGTCTCAGGCATGGTCTTTGGAGGATTCCCGCATCAGTGTACACAAATTTATACACTTCTTCCAGTTCTGGTCCTCTTGGTTTTTACCAACCAACAAAGTATTTAACTGTTAGATACATTTTAAATGACCTCTAGCACTCTTACCTACATAGTGTGGAAACAAATTAACTTTGTATGGTGTTGGTCATTGAAAAGTTTTAGCAGTGGACAGTTTGTAATCCTAAGTCGGCATAAAAATTCTGCAACCCTCATTATAAGTGTTTGCTGAAATGACCTGTTCTCATTTGTACAGTGCAGTTCAGTGTTGATCCTTTTTTCCTGTTTGTAGCTTCTGCGTCATTCTCTCTCTCTCTCGCTCTCTCTCTCTCTCTCTTTCTCTCTCTCTCTCTCTCAGTCCCCAGCATCAAGGGCGTCTGAGTCTGGACCTTAGCCAGCAGAAGCGTTCTGCTGAGTACTCGGACTCCTCCCGCAGCAGCCGAGCCTCTCATGGCACCAACTCATTGCCGTCCAGTGCCAGACTCGGTCAGCCTCCGCTTCGCTTTCCTATTGCTCTCCTTTATCTGAGCCAGCCCTTACACACATTTGGTATCTTGTCTCATTAGTGCTCCAGGTGCCTCATATAATACTAGTTATTCTGTCTCTTTTGCAGGCTCATCCAATAATGTACAGTATCGCACAGAAAGGATAAAAATCCCCTCCACACCCCGTTACCCACGCTCTGTGCTGGGCTCTGATAGAGGTACTACTTCTGTCATTTTATGGGTCTTTTGTAAAGAGTTTGTCATATTGAGGACACTTACTTGTGCTGTTTAATATGTTGATAATTAAAGTCAGTCATATAAATGAAAATATTACATTTTTAAAACATTTATCCTACTGTTCAAAAGTTTAGTTTGTCATATTCATTTTTTAACAGCATAATTTGAAATATTCTAAACTAGACACCATAAGGTGTTTTATTCAGTATTTCAAGTATTTTGGTTACAAGCAGAAATTATTAAATGACAAATAATACACAACTATTCCTAAAATTAATTTCATTGTAAACAGCTTTCTTAGTCATTTTAGAATCATCTGGGGCTCCTAATTATTTGAAACTTGGCAATTATATATTCTGCAGCTTTCTACTAATTATTTGGAACCTGTGAAGTGCACTAGCACATTACAATCATTTTATACATTAGTTTTATCTGAACCAAAAGAGCTTTTCTAAATGTTTTATTAGTGACTCCAAACTTTGGAATGGTTATATATGTATGCATGCATGTACGTATGTATTTGTGTGTGTATCTTAGGATCTCTGTCCCACTCAGAGTGCAGTAGTCCCAGTCTCATCACGCCACCTCTGTCCCCACTCAACCTGGAGACGTCCTCATTTGCCTCCAGCCAGTCACAGAACTCCATCTCCACGTTGCCCCGCATCTCCGTCAGCCCCGTACCCACGGGAGAGCGCCGGAAAGACAGGTACCGCCCCACCACCTCAGCCCCCCGTCGCTCCCCCTGCCAGCTCTTCCGCAGGGTTGCCAAGCAACAGCTCGCTCTCTAGCGAACGTCTCACGCAGCTAGAGCAGCCGTATTAAGCTCAGACAGCTCTTCCTTCAGTTTACTCAGGCCCCCTGAAACTGGATCAGAAAGGAGAGATCAAAACAAGAGAATCTTTTCTCTGTCTCTTTATAGCAGAACTGAAAGGTGACCATTAATCTGGTTCAGCCATTCTTTTCACTAACATGTTTATTTTCATTTCTGCATTGTTCTCGTAATGTCTTTCTACACTCATCTGTACCTATTGTCTTCCTTCACTCTGTTGAGTCTCTCTTTGCCTCTCCATAGATTTTCACGAGCTGTCTCTTCTGCCCCTGTTCTTTGCTTCCTGTGAATCTTTCAGATCTCTGTACCGTAACAGATCGTTTCTGAGAATCCCTCTGGCTGCTAGGCCTAGGTTCTCCTCTCTCAGAAGCCTGAGGTTTGTTTCCTGCCAGTCACGCATAGGGAATGCTCAACAGACCTGCTTGTTTGCTTGTTGTCAATACAGAGCTGCATTCTGAGTGACTGGCTGTGGAAATCCTTGTTTGTTTGTTTTATGGGTAGACTGTATAGTAAATGGATCGACTGATATTGCCAATAGTTATCAGATGAATTCATATAAATGGGTTGATCAGCATTAGGTTGATCAGGTTACAGTGTAGAGACAAGAATACCCGTCATTAGCTCATGATTAAATAAAATATAAAATAATATGCAGCAAGAAAATAATCAGCTGTGCAAAATACAATTTAAATCCTGCTTTAATAGAGTAATTTATCAAACAGTGCTTTTGAACAACTCAAATGTTTTAGTCTGGATAAACATACTGCACTATTCTTACTCTGTATGGTGCTGACATGTGTTAGCCTTCACCAGTTTAATCCTAAAACTCCATTTCTGTACATAGAACATGTTACAGATAACATATTAAACATATAACACAAGTATTTTTGGCCAAACAAATTGAACGTCTTTTTGGCTGCTCTAAACTGTACTCTCCTTAACTGATTTGCTGTTTATTTCCCATTGTTATGAGTGTGGATACGGACCTCTGTGCTAATTTAAAATCATGCAATATTAAAAACTGTTGAAAGTGAAAACTGTGAAAGAGGGGAGGAGGAATAAACTAAAGCAGGGGAAATGAAGGGTAAAATCTGTTGTGATACTGTAAGAACCTGAATATGAAATTTGAATATGACCTGAGATCGACACACATTTTGAAAATGAAGTCCAAACCTGATATAAGTTATGATTTAAGCATTAAATCTACCTGCTTACATACCTGTGAAGTCATATGTAATTTGGAACTCTTATTTAGAGTAGTTTAGCATTACTTTTTATGGTGTTCAAAACTTAATTTTTTCAGGACTTTGCTGTTGAATTCTGAAAAACCTCTCTCATAAAAGTGAACTCATACGTAATGACATTTAATTATGTAGGTTTTGCATGTGTTTTGGTTGCATATGTCTGAAAAGATCCAGAATAATCTTTTTATTGTTTTTGTTTTTTTTTTATTGTTATCTTTAACCAGAGATTGTTTTTCAAAAAATCTTTTGTCACTATAATCTGCTTGTGAGTTTTAGACCTCTTTTAACTCGTGTTGTAGGCTGACTCTTAGTTAATGCATTTTGAGCTTTGTATGGATGTCCTCTCAGGTCTTTTTAACATGAGAAGTTTTCACCTGTCTGGATCTTTTGTTTATTTCCCCCATGCCCATACCCTCTGTTTTGTTGTGCCGTTAATGTTAATGATCCTGAACCTACAGCACAGTCTTACCCTAGTTTGTAAGACGTCTAGTCTGCTTAATGCTCTCCCCACTTCGGTTCAGTTGCATGAAGGTGCTCACTGATTGAGTATTTTTGTATCTGTCCTGAGTAGACAGCACAGTCCACATTCTCTCTGACAGTGTCTCCCAATCCCAGTCCTGAAGTACTCCTGCTCTGCACACTTTAGTGTTTTTCCTGCTTGCACACAGCTGATAAGCATGAGTTGAGTCAGCTGTGTTAGGCAAGGAGAACGCAAAAGTTCTCCAGAACTGGAATTTGGATTCACTGCTCTAGAAGTAAGAGTCGATCTCTGAAGGGGAGACTGACCTATTGTTTGTGCTTTAAAAGGCCATACCTGGAAGAGCCGCGGAACGTCATTGTGCACAAAGGGGCCGAACCTCTTGGCATCTCAATCGTCAGTGGCGAAAATGGAGGGATCTTTGTGTCTAAGGTGACAGGAGGCAGCATCGCTCACCAGGCAGGCCTGGAGTATGGGGACCAGCTGCTGGAGGTCAGTGCCCCAGTCTCAACAACAGCGTTCAACCAATATGAAAATGTTGTGTGTTAATATCAGCCCATATTTTATATGATCAAAGATTAAAAATTAATAAAATGATTTAGTTAAACAGTGATTACTATCTGATATGCTTCACATTTGAATTTTGAATTTTGTAAGAGCGACAATATCAGTGGTTTATCAGTGGGATTTCTGCTGATGCCAGTAAATCTTTGGCATCTTAATATTGGCTGATTTTATCTGTACACTATATATTGAATGGGCCTGAACCAACAGCAACACCTTTCTGAATTTATCTGTCAAGAGTTGAGTCATCGTGAGTGTCTCATTTTCATTCACTACTGACTGACATCAGTTTTGTTTGTGTGGATGTTGTTTGTTGATACCACCTGGCACTGTATATGTAGCTGTTGTGTGACCCTGTTGTCCGTGCTCTTGTTTGTTTTTTTTTTTCTTTTTAGTATAATGGGATAAACCTGCGTAATGCAACTGAGCAACAGGCACGTCTTATCATTGGCCAGCAGTGTGACACAATCACCATCATGGCCCAGTACAACCCCCACATGTATCAGCTTGGCAACCACTCCCGCTCCAGGTATGAACTCTGCTTTTAAATTTCCTTTAGTTTTATTTGGGACACAATTAATTCATTTGGTCTGTTATGCCGTAGTTCTCGTTTGGAACCAGTGAGCACCCAGTCCACTCCTCAGGGCAGTGGTGCTACCACCCCAGATAACCACTCCACCATCGACACCCTCAGTGAGCAGGATGAAGGCACCCTCACTCCCTCATCAAAACAGACTACACCCACCACAAGCCCGCATAGCTTCATCAGGTGCAGTGTTATCCATGCATCACTGTGTGTAACACTAGATGTTGTCACCATAGGGTTACTTTTTTTTTTAACAGCAATATCAGTCAATCCAACAGTTAATGTTACTGATTGGCGACCTAACCAGTGATAAGTGAAAGTATTGACTTATAAAATGTTAGTTTACACACTGATGTAAACACCAGTGTCAATTTGTTTTTGTAAATCAATTGCAAATGCTGAGAGAGAACGAAATTCAAATTTATAAATGAGGTTCCAGGACTGGAAACTGGATTCAAGGCCACGATTCAGTCAGACATCTGCTATACACTGTATGCCATCTATATCAGTCTAATGAAATGCAAATATGTTTGGAGAGGGACGGAAAAAACGCTGATGTATTTTTGTTCTTATAATACACAAACAGGGCAAACTCGTGCACTACTGTTTGCCATAACATGAAGGAATATTTAAAAGCAAATGTGTACATTTGAAAAAAAAATCTTTTATATTCTTGAAAATATTAATAATTTGGTCACTACAGGCTGAATCGGTCAGTTTTTGTGTCTGATAAGTTTTAGTAATGAAGGCTGCTTCAGATGAGCTAACAGTGAATTCTAGAACTAGCTGCTGGTGATGTGGACTACACAGTTTCTGTCCTCAGTGAATGATCTGCCATCAAGTTAGCTTGTTGAGAAATAGCTGTTTTTAGTTCTCGATAACACCAACTAGAATAGTTAGCCTAGATGCAGCTGCACCACCGCAGCCTTCTCAATGTAGTTATTAACAACTTATCATTATTTAAGTTAAGGCCTTCATGTTTCCTAGTAACAAAATGCAATGTAATATACTTGCTTTATTGCAATATGAGCACAGCTGTCTTACTTTACATGCTTTTTAAAACTTGATGTTATTTCTCTGAATTGTTTGCTTGTATATTTCCTCCATGACTTTCTGGGATGCAGTGTAATAAATGGCCAAGCAGCGATTTCAGTATTCAAATACCAGGACCTGGAACGATTAAGTGAAGACTCATGTACCCATGCACATCCCTAGTCCATTTAATAGATGTCTAATCCTCAGTGGATTCAATTAAAAGTTGTTAAATTCATATGGTCTTCTCAGGATGTCATCAGAAGGCTCTAAGAAGATTCCAGATCCTCGCGTGGTATCCGTGAGGAAGACTCAGGTAGAGCTCGGTGTTCAGATCTGTGGGGGGAATCTGCGAGGGATCTTTGTGGAGAGGCTGGAGGAGGACAGTCCTGCCAGGGGGGCAGATGGCCTCATGCCTGGAGACCTGATCGTGGAGGTGAGGGAGCAAACACTTACTGCAGGGCCTGTGGCACATATCATTGGTTATCACAAGTGGATGTTTATTGACATTTGAAAGTTAGTAACAAATGTGATACTAAATTGTATGATTTTCCACTGAACAGATTCTAAGCTGATTGAGGTTTGTGACAAAGACATGACCTTGTCCTTTGTGAATGAGTATGATTCCTGATCCAGGGAATTGCACTGCATTATTACATCTGCAGCCCTGAAATTAGAAATTCTATTACCAATGCAGCACTTATATAATTAACAATATAGAATTATAGTTAAAGTCTAAGAGTGGCTCACTATTTTTCTTTGCCAAGTAAAAACAGCTGGTGTTTTGAACCTTTGAGGCTTTGGGTCAGCTTTATTTCAGCCAAGAGTTTTTTAAAGAAAATATGATTATTATTAATCTAGAAAAGCTCTTTGACTTGTTGTGTCTTTTAAATATAATGCTGTTTCCCATGCTTGCCCTGATATGAACTCCCTTCTACTCTATATTCTATAACCTTCAGTAGTGATGTTTTAGAATTGACACTTATGTAGCTTATTTTTGGAGGAGATTGTTATTTTGCACCAGATTGTTCTCGTCTTGCCATGTGCTCTGAGTATGTAGTGCTCTGATCAATAGCAAGTGAATGATAGAGCCCTTCTTACCCCTCCCAGAGGCTGCTTTGTTCTGCTCTCGTCCCAGCACACCTCTCTGTCTGTCTGTTGTTCTCCATTGATCATGTCTTTTCCTTCTCGCTCGCTCATTGGGCCCAGGTAATCTATCTTAGGAGAGGGGATTGGCAATATCCCATCCCTGGCATGGCCTTCCACAGCCCTCTGCCAGATGAGTGGCGCATACTCTACAGCTCTGTCTCATCCAGACAAGGGGAAATGTCATCTCATCTCAAAACACATTCAATTTAGCCTCAGATGGAAATCGATCATGGGGCACTTAATGTACCAGAGAGCAAAGTGCAAACGTTTTCATTCTGTTGGTGTCTGTCTCAAAATGTGTTCAGAGATTAGTGAAGGGGAGGAAAAAAGCTGTCTGTCTTCTTTCTCACCCGCCATACCAGTTTATCTCTCTGTCCGTCTATGTGTCCATCATTCCTTTTGTCCAGTATAACTCGGTGGCTATGAAGAATAAGACTGCAGAGGAGGCTTACCTGGAAATGCTCAAGCCATCAGAAATGATCACATTTAAAGTCCAGCATTGTGTGGATGAGTTGAATCAGCTGAAGGATACTGCTTGTGATGGATTCTATATCAGGTACAGTAGACCATCATCACATAAGCATGTTTACTTTTCCCTATGTGACAATACTATAAAACCCCTAGTGAATTCTTTGTAGACAAATGCCAGTGTCTCTGTTCATGTGGACCGGTCTAAATATGGGTACAGTACGCTGAAGCTTCGCCTATATGGAAAGCTTTTAATCTTTTCAATTATGTGTAAGGCTGAGGATCCCACTGTAAAGGCTGGGTCTAAGTGTCTGCCATATGTAGATTCTAATAGTGGCTGTCATAATGAGACGGTCTGAGACAGAGCCATTGTGTGAGTACAACGGTGATGAGAAGAATGGCAGCGTGGTGTTCAGAAATAGCCGGGTTTGTCTTCGCAAATGGAAGTTTTCATTGTGCAGCTGTTGCAGGCACTCTGCCTGCCCACTGTCTCATGATGTCATCTGCAGTAAATAATCTCTGCCAGTCCATATGTTCTGAAATGAGAAGGGCTGAGGAGTCATAGCACCCCCACTGAAAGCTGCTACACTGTCATGAAACACTTATTTGTTCTTTCTGTATTTTTCTTTTTTTTCCTCCCTCTTTCTTAGAGCACTTTATGACCGAGTGGCTGAGACAGAGTTGGATCTCTCCTTTAAGAAGGATGACATTCTCTATGTGGACGACACACTCCCGAAGGGCAACTTCGGCACCTGGTTGGCTTGGCAACTTGATGAAAATGCACAAAAGATGCAAAGGGGTCAAATCCCAAGTAAATACATGTGAGTGAAGTCATGTGATTTCGTTTAGTACAGTCATATGCAATAGTTTGGGCACCCTTGGTCAAATTACATGTTTTGTTTATTTTCTAAGTGAAGATAAGTTAACACATCCTCTATAGAGCACACACTTGTGCGCATTTGAATGCAGAGTTACTGTTTATTTGCTGGATGTAACATATTGGAGGAAAACATAAAATCTATGCAAAAGTTTATTTTTTATTATTTTTTTAAATATGTTAAATGCAGCAAAAAATGTGCAGTAAAATTTGAGAAAAAATGTATTTAGGTTTGTTTCCTGTAGATGATGTATTATTTTCCCTAAGAAATCAACAAAACATGTAATTTGACAGACGTGACTTGCATATGACGCTATGTGTAGGATCTTAAAAAATATTGCTAATAATTTGTTGGTGGTGGTAATCTTTGTTCTTTGGGGTCTTTGGACTGAATTGCATTTGGTTGAATGTGTAGGATGGATCAGGAGTTCTATCGCAGGCACAGCATGACAGAACTGAAGGATGAGGCTGGCTCCAGTAAAACTCTCTCCGCAGCTGCACGCAGGTCCTTCTTCCGCAGGAAACAGAAGCACAAACGCAGTAGCTCCAAAGATGGCAAAGACCTGCTAGCCCTGGATGCCATTAGCACAGACTCCATACCATTTTTAGAGGGTGAGAGAAGCTTCTGTATCCCCAGCAGTAGGTTACAACAATGATGTGCTGTAGTTCAGACACTGTAACACACTAATTCAGGTTTAGTTCAGAGAGTTTCTGAAGATGTTTTTGTGAGTTATGCTCTTTTGCCTGTTTCAGTCAGTTTTATAGCTCTAATTTTTTAATCTCTTTTTTATCGCTTTGTTTATTGCTTTTTTTTCATTTATTATTGTTTTGTGTTGTTTGGTCAGAATGTGTGAGCCTAGCCTATCAGAGGGTGCAGAAAGTAGACTGCACCTCTCCCAGGCCAGTGCTAATCCTGGGCCCACTCGTGGATCCTGTTAAAGACATGCTGGTTAAAGAGTCTCCAGGGAAATTCAGCAGATGTATACTTGGTGAGTGCCCACAATAGAAGCACTAATACCGGTCTTAAGATTTTTCTTATGGTGGGATTTTATTAGCCTTACAATGTTCAGTATGACCAAAAGCTGACCTTGTCATGTGTGGTGATGCAGAGGTGATGAAGGCCTCTCAGCAAGCCATTGAACGTGGGGTGAAGGACTGCCTCTTCATTGACTACAAACGGAGGAGTGGCCACTTTGATGTGACAACAGTTGCTTCCATCAAGGAGATCACAGACAAGGTCTGTCCAGTTAGTCTTTTTCAGTTTAGCTTTCTATTACAGTGAAATGTATTATGGTGAAAAAAAAACCTTTTTTTTTACTTTTTTTGTCACTGATTAAGAACCACTAGTCTACCAAGAAACTGAATTAGAATATCTTTTTGTTTTTGATTTCAGGGCTGAACAACATAACGCATGTGCCTTACTCAAGCATTTTGCTCATGAATCGATGATCATAAATATTTCATTATATAAAAAAAAAATGTAGATGACCATATAATCATGTAATCTAGATGGAATGTTATGTAAAATGCATTGCACACACAGGCTTGATATAATCTCATGACTGCCCATCATGTCGAGGGAAAAAAAAGAAACGGGTCATCATATAACATTTGTGTGTGTAGACGATGTGATATGTGCTTGTAATAGCCTAATTATCAAAGTAAGCTGAGGCACTTATGGCAGCAATCAGACTGGTAAATTTGAATATTGATAGACCAGTGGTTCTAAATCCATGTCTTAGGGACCCAGCCAACTAATTAGCTTACCAGATGTTTCTGAAAACACAAAAATGGAGTGCATGGGCTCCGCCAGATTCTGACAGTAATTTTTTACATACGCACAGAAAATCTCTGATACAGACACCAGGAAAATATTACACGTCTGTATTCTCACAAGGCCACAGTGTTGATGGACACAACGATATAGTGCACAGTTGAAATGTGAGGTTGTTGGATTTTGGATTTTGAGGTTTAGAGGGCATTACTTTAACCCTCACTGAATCCAAAAAAATGCAGTATTAACAAACTCTGCAAGTATGCATGTTTTTAGTAGGGCTGGGCTGGGACGATGAAATACCTGCAAATTGGGACAAAATGAATGCTAAGTATATATATTTTTTATTTTTACAATTTAACATTTACTGTTAAAGCAATAAGTGGTCCAAGCCCTACTCTTTAGAGGTCCCTAATATAAACTGTATTAATGATACAAATAATTAAAATTAAGGGTCGACTGATTATCAAAGCCAATATTCAGCATTTTTCTGATTATCAGAATCTGCACTTGAACTTGCTTCTTTGCCGATAAAAGAGGTTTGTGTTATAAATGCGCATATCTGACACAACCACAATAAAAAAAAAAATAAAAAAAAACACTCCTGCAGTGTTACTGGACTACTTGATATGTGGATGACGTATTGAGTACAACCAACCAGCACTTCTGTGGTCTGTCTCTATGTCTCGCCCACAGTGCTTTTCAGTGTTTGTGAGTTTCGCAGGAAAGAATCAGCGCTGCCTTTGCTTCCACAGCGTTCGGAATATGTGTGTCTATAGCAGAGCTATAGCTATGCAGACAAGCCTCCAGAAAGCAGTAAACAAATAAACAACAAATAAGTTATACATTATTTCTTGTCTTTTTTTTAATTTCTATTTTTGCTCATTAAAAGTACAGACAGCTGCAGCTTCCTACTTCCAAAGATTGCACTGCTCTGCTTAGACCATCGAATAATGCAGAGCATTTTTAAGAGCCAATCAGGACACTACTGACACATCCAGCAAGTCCTGCTTTTTATCACATGAAATACATTTTTTGGTAGAACCACAAAATGAAATAATAATGTTAACATTCATATACCATCAATGCTGTTGCTTTTTACAAAGTAGCAACAGTTTTTACTGTATGATTGCTCAGATCCTTACTGTAATATTTTTACTGGTGTCGCATTTACAGTTCTATGTACTTGGTCAGTGTAGGCTGTAGTTTTTGGCCTGTATCTAGGCTTTCTTACATGCTCCTATATACTGATCATTGTCAGTGACTCATACTGTATATCTCTTTTATGTATAAATAATATAAATAATATATATATATATATATATATATATATATATATATGTATATATATATATATATATATATATATATATATATATATATTACTATATATATATATATATATATATTTACTATATATAAATATATTTTTATAATTTTGAGTTTAAAGTTTTTGAGCCCCTTTTTTGAGCTCCAACTTTCTTTCAAATGTCATTATTGAACATCACAGAGCTATTTAAGATATTTATTTTTAAGATATTTTAGCTCAAAGCACTTCATTTTTTGTAATTTTTGTAAATTTTCACACTGCAAACATCAAATATCAGTGTCGGCACTGAAAAAAATGTATCGGTCGACCCCTAATTAAAATATAAGCAAACGTCTGACCTTTTAAATTTAGATCTTTATTTTAGTTTATTCTTGTCTCAAAGGTCTGAGTTTCAAGAGTATTACCCGTTTCAGTGTTAGAACATGTAGTCCTGAGAGTGCCATTTGGCTGTTCTGAAGCTCCTGATTGTGGTTTTAAGTGTGCCAGTTCTATTCTCTCTAACATCCACTGTTCCTCTGTTTGCGGCCATTCATTGTTCATGTAACATGACTTGAAGTTGCTCTGTGTTGTGTCGTTCTCTCTCATAGGACTGTCACTGTTTGCTTGACATTGCACCTCACGCCATCGAACGGCTTCACAGCGTTCACATTTACCCAATCGTCATTTTCATTCGCTACAAAAATGCAAAGCAAATAAAGTAAGTGGCCCTTACATACTCCTATTAACAAGGTCTTTACATTTCGAGAATGAGCCAATAAGAATGGCTGCTAGTCTGTATGTGACACTGAGTGTAGTACATGTCCTTGTTAGTTTCGTAAGACCTAAGAAAGTGACAAATTACCTCCCCAGTTGGTGCTAAGAGCCCTTTTGGGGCATTTTATTCCAAAGAGGCTTTGTACTCTCCCATAGAGACTGGGAGTCATTTGCGAAATGGATAGTTTCAGTGGTACAGTGTGAAACTACTGTGCTTTCCTTGGCAGTGCACTGGGAGCTGCTGCAGTCAAGTGGATGGCTGTATTAGCTCTTTATGTAAAACAGATATACGCTGCCTCCTAAACCAAAGCCTGTGAGTGGGCGGCTGCCACTCTCAAGGTTGTGCACTGCAGAATGCTTTGCGGTGATCCAGGGCCTGTTTTATCCCGAGAAGAAAATGAAAGCTGACTCTGTGGGCTTCTATGTGTGTCATGGCTGCACAGTACATAGACAGGACTCAAGGAGTTTAATGAATGTAAAGCCAAGTTATACACCCCTTATAAGTGTGCCTTTCAATTTTATTATGGCCATACACAGTGACATAGATAACTAATGGTGAAAAATCATCCCAGTAGAGCTGCGCAAATTGGAGAATTCTCAGGAGGTGAAAAACGGAGCCTTCTCTCTTCACTGTATTGAACTTGGGAATAATGCCTGTCATTCATGACCCGCTAAATAGCACTAACTATAACACTAAAGGAGAGCAGCCCTTACAGGCTACTGAAAGCTAGAGTATGTGTAGCCACGCAGCAGACTTTATATTATATATTTTTGTAATCCTTTCTGACCTTAGGAAACACCTAACACACACACACACACACGCAAACACACACTCACAAACACACACACACAAAGTTATGTAATGTCCAACAGCTGGAATTTTGGTCCATTTTACAAGTCTTTTTTATGTAATATCATTTGTCCAAAGTGTTGTAACTCCAGCCACATGTTCTCTCTTCAAAAGACTGTCTCTGCTCCACTGTGACAGCTTTAAGCTTTCGTTTTTATTTAACTGTTTTGAGTGCTAACAGCATTGATGTTAGTGTTAATGACTAAAATCATGGACATGTCAGTACAGCATCTCCTCTTTGTCTGTGTCCTGTGCAGAGAGCTGAAAGATCCGGTATATCTGCGGGATAAAGTCTCTCAAAAACATTCCAAGGAGCAGTTTGAGGTTGCACAGAAGATAGAGCAGGAGTATAGCAAATTCTTTACAGGTTTGGGTTTGGTTCCATATTGTTCATGAACTTCTCTTCTAGCTTTTTATTATTTATTTATTTATTTTTAACTTTGATATGAATAGCTGTACTCTTTATAAGCTGATGGTTTCTCTTGCAGGTATTGTCCAAGGAGGCACGTTGCCCTACATTTGCACTCAGATCGTGACTATAGTGGATCAAGAGCAGAGTAAAGTCCTGTGGACTCCGCTGGGCTCTCCCTAGGTGGCCGAGCGCGTGCTCTCCGCTTACTGCCTCTCACACCTGAGCTTACAAACACTATGCTTTACACTCACACTACACGCAAAGGTACACTACAGTGAGCATCGCGGATATATAGTGATCCTCCGTTTTTCTCTCATGATTCATTTTCTGGTTAATTGTAACATTTTATGTTTAATTGTAACAGAGCCTCTTATTTGTGTGTGTGTGTGTGTGTGTGTGTGTGTGTGTGTGTGTGTGTGTGTGCGCGCATGTGTCCGTGTGTGTGCAGATGCAGGATTATAGCACTGAAGTTTTCATTGTTTTCCTTTGGTCTTCCTGACAGACATCTAATGATTAGTAATGCTGCATCTAAGACACTTGTTTACAGAAGAATCAGTCCGTGATTTGTTATTTAATGTCTGCTTGAATGTGTACTGTCCCCTTATCTTAATGAAGTCATACCTTGTCCAACCCCACAACCCCCCACAACCCCCTCTCCCACCCAGCCTAAAACCAGCCCTGTATTTCAACCCACTTTTACCAAAATGGCATGTGTATCTCTCTGTTTTACACATCACTTCAAGGACTGAAAACTCATTGTGGGTGAAGAGTAACTTGTTGTAAGATTGTTTGTTTAAATGTAATAATGACTGTTGGTTTGCATCATAGTGCTTATATTTTGGGTTGAGGTGAACAGCAACTAAGCGGATTTTTACGGGCCAAATGGAAGTGCCTTTGGAGATCTACTGAGCGTATGACAATGGCATGTTATTGAGGTGAAAGGCTGATGTTTGAAACTCCTCAGATTGCACTCCAGGGCTAGACAGACCACTGTGTTATCATTCTCATAGAGGAGAATATATATTTAAAGAGAACATGAAATCTAACACACTTGTACTCATGCATACAATACTGAAGTACAGGCACACTAAACCTGTACGTATGCAAACTCATCGAAATATATAGATCTATATATATAAATATAAATATATTAAATGTATTTTGACTAGGCTACCGGCCTAGGAGAGTGCAGCAGGTGTTCAGTCAGGTCTTAGCAGATATAAGCATGTTCTGTATTTCTCTTGTCTTTTTCTCTGTTCGTCAGTCACTTTTATATGTACCCACTGCAAAACATCATGGAAGGAAGAGATGCAGGGTAAATATAATTAGGTCTCTTAGGCTAAAACTGTTGAAATGTTAGTCATTTTACATGTATATTTAATTTTTTTTTTTTTATTCAGCAGGCACAGTCATGTCCTTCATTCAGACCAGTAGTCCCACCAGTTATTGTGCCAAAATTCAATGTGTCAGTTTCTTTTATTTCTGTTTTGCACTTGCAATGTTATGGACCCTAAACAATAGCTGTTCTTAGGTTTCCAGTAGAGGTTGAAAATAGGTACTATACTTATTACTTTAAGATTAATATTCTTTTAAGTGTATCACTCATGTTCCGTACATTTCATTAATTGCCTCTTCTTAAATGAGTAAAAAAAGAAACACTGCATTATTTACATTCTCGTTTAAAAAGGGATTTCTTATTGCACAATTTTCTCAAAGGAAAATCAGTCCATATGTTGACTATTGGGTTGAAATTAGGCATTTTGTTTGAGTGACTTTCACGTCTAACTGTTTTCTGAATAGATAACAAAGATCTAAATGAGAGGGATTCAACGCAACATGCTTGTTGTTTTAGGAGCAATGACTAGAAGACAGGTACTGTCACAATTGGGATTTTCAATATTAAAAAAAGAATGTGATTTGTATGAGCTGTTAAAGACATTAACATGAGAATAAAAGTCATTTTCTGTATCACACTATATTATCAGTTGAGTCCAAATGGTGATTGACTGGAGTGTTCATTCTACTGCAGGGTAACCTCACTCTGTCTCTCTCTCTAACAGCCAACAAGCCTGCACCCTTTAGAAAGACCAGTGCACATACACTAGAATGACAGGTGCTGTAATTGAGCATGGAGCTGTCTTGTTGGTAGCCCCGTCTTTAGGGTGATGGACTGTCTCTAACCATGAGGAAGACTGGGGAAGATGAGGTGTTAATTACTGGAACTGAGGTTTTGAACATTTCTTTGAGGCCTCACCGCTGCAGTCTGGTAGGAAGACTTGACAGAGTAGGATCTGAGATGGGTAACGTTTTTATTCTGTCTACTGCATCCTCTCAAAGCTACTTGTTAGAGAAACTGAAGGAATGGCCCTGTTCAGCCTGAGCTACACTGCCAGCCTACAGTGATGTGTGTGGAGTTTTACCCTCCCACAGTAAAAGCTGGTTATTTTTTTTCTTTCATACCTCGTTAGTGCTGGTGAAAAGAATACTGAATAACTATACAAGCATAAGCACTACAGCTTCACAGTGTCACAAAAGCACTTCTGTGAGATATTAAATAAGTTAAGATGTCTTTTTGAATATTGACTGCAGTTGTTCTGATCTCCTACGTAGATGATGGATCTAGTAGCAGCATAGGTTCCAATTAGTGGGGACAGAAAATTCCAAAACTGATTACTGTTTGTGGTAATGTTGTCCCATACAACCATCTGGAGACCCCTGATCTTTTACTTTATCTTTTCACTCTGGGCATCTGCTACATTAAACCATTTCTCCATATGGGCAGAAATGAACACAGAACAAAATTCCGTTCCAAGCATCAGTGATTCTGATTATCACACAGAACGCCTGCAGTTCACCAGTGGGCCTGCGATTGGTCCTTTTTCAGAAGTGCATGTAGGTCACTCTACGCCAGCTCATGGTCATGTGATGAACTTCCATGAAAAAGAAGTCAAGCGAATGAATTTTTAAAGTTTTCCCCATCAGGTTCTATCACATCTTAAATATTGAGAACTGCTTACAGAGTGTCAGGGCTGAGCTGAAATATTAAGACTGATATTTCACTTTAAATCACCTGGTTTCCTGTTAGTAAAAGCCTATGACAGGTTCATTTATTGGGAGAGGTTTTTATTTAATCATATTTCCTTCAGACCTCTTTCCTACATAAAACAGAACAGTATAGATGTGCGATGACTCCTTCATGATTTAATCATTTTCTGAACATACATTTGAGTAAAAATATGAGACAAAGATGTAGTAAAACCATTAATTGAAAAACACTGGATCTCCAAAACAACCTTTATAATGCTTCCAGAAATCTATATCCTTTTTTGAGAGTTAATATGATGTACTGTTTGTTCATCAGGCATCTGTTATGCCCAGAATCTTGCAGAAGCATCCAACAAGTATGTCTTGCTCTCAGTCAAAATACATTTCCTGAAAATACAAATACATAAGCATCATCATCTGAAGTTTCACATAAATTCTTAGGTTCTGCTGACTGGTGTCACTGACTGTTTGAAAAAGCTGGGTGAACATGTTATTTCTGATATTCTCAGAACTCTGAACTACAAGTCTTCTTAATGGCCTGAAAGACACTGGATGCATTGGTCTCATTTGTAAGAGATTCTGTGAGCCATACTTTCTGCAAAAGTCATTTTGAAAACTGACAAAGATTACATTTCAAAGATGAAATATTGCCAAATCTGACATACAGTACATCCTCCAGTATACAAACGTACTGTGGTCATTTACGAACATGAAAACAGATGACTTAAAGTGAAATGTTATTCTTAGTGTTGTATTTATACCCAGTTAATATTTCATCTGAGGTCAGTCATTCTGTAATCAATTAAACTCAGATATTTAAGTGATACAGTAACCTGATTTAGAACCCTAACTAAACTAATTGGAGCACAAATCTGAAATTTTGCATGGTTACATCAGTTAAGTTTTTGCTTGACTTTGTTTAGATGTTCATCATGTGACTGGACGGGTCCTAGGTGAGTTGGCGTGAAATGACCCATGTAGGAAACAGCTCTCTTTGTTAGAAATATCTGATGAACTGGAGTGAAAACAGAGAAATCCAGGGTTAAATTGGTCTTGTGAGCCCAGTGGTGATAGGCAATTTAAAATGACAAGGGTATGAACTGTTGTGAAGCTTGCACTTGTGCTGAAATGAACAGTCTGACTGGAACGCTGTAGTGAAGAAAAATATATTTCAAACTGTAGGAAAATTAATGCCATTCAACAATAAATTACAAACCCCTGGGGAAAGAACTGCATTTAACTACATTTATACACATGCTAAAGTGCATGCTATTATCTATTATGTAATTTGCTGATAAAGCAAAACTGTTTTTCCATTGTTTTCGTTTTGTGTTTACCATATATTTTGATTAAGTGCAAACAGCTTAAAGCCTGTATAAGTTTAGTGTTCAACTGTTGTGATGAAACTTTTGCCCATTATTGCCAGTATTTAGAATAGTATCTATTACAGGGGTGATTCTAGACTGCTGAATATACTGGGGCTCACTCTAAATTAAGGGGGGCAGAGCACGACCTCTTTGATTATCGTATATGAGCAGAGCAGTCTGCACTGAAAATGAAGTTACCTCAGGCTGAATACTCTAACCTGGAAAAGCTATCAAACCAGGTGCTTTTAAAAGGAACTTTCCATGAAGAATTCAGTGTATGTCCCATTACCTTTTTAAAGCAATAAAGTGACGTTTTATTTCTGTGATAAGTGACAGGATCTGTACATTAACCTTAAAATAAAATGATTAAAATTAGCATTTAAATGATAACAAAAACACAGAGTGTCTGTATTCACTTTTAATATGGAGATGTTTAATATGGGCTGTGATACTGAATTCTTTATGAAATGTATTCATTAAAATCTTCCAGTAGGGCCATAATCAGTGTTATTTGGTTAATTCCCAAGATATTTAATGTTAAGATTTTTTTTCCCTATTCGTTTTAAATGACTTTGTTAAATTAAAATTTGTACCACTTTTTATGCACAACCCTGTTACCCAAGCCTGCCTCTCATTAAAAAAAACAAATAAATAATGCAGATTCCATTTATTATGATACATACAGGAATTTGCGTCTTGTTTTTTTGCAGAGTGACTGTCAGATATGTAAGTATTCTCACTCTTTTTTCCATTTACACACAAAAAAACTGACCTGCCAAGCTAAGCACTCCTGAATGCTAGCTTATTTTAGCCTAAAGTCACAACCCTGTTACCCATTTTTTACCATCAATTCTTTTTTAAATGAAAATGAAATAAAAATAACCTGAAACAAAGATTTCAATAAAACATTTTAATAATTATTTTTTAACTTTCCCTTCTGCTCTATGATACACTTTATATAGTTTTTTTACTTCATTTATATTGACTGAATGGGTAATATAATCTGTATTCAACCCTGTTATTCAGACATTTCATTTAGTAGGTCATGTTACTCGAAGTGTCAATTTGGTAACGAGACATTAGTTAAAACACAAGAAAACTTTGGATTTTTATTATTTATTTGACAAGTACTAAAACAGTTCATAAATATTTGACTATTTCCTGCAAGAGAATAATGAATTCAATGTACACAGGCTTTACAACACCATTTATACAGCTCCATAAAAACCGGCAACATGGTTGTAAAAGGGCTGCTGTAGGCCTACATTTCAGAAAAAACACAGCTTTGTGTCTGATTTGACAGCCTGAGGTGCGAAAATAACATTTTCTGAAGGTTTAGAACTTGCTTTGATTAAAAAAAGAAGAAGAAAACGTAAATCTTTAAAGAGTTTCTACATATAAAATAAACTCTTTTCACGGAAAGTGTCAAAAGCTCTCTTTTGTGCTCAAGTACTGACGTGGATACCGAGTCACTCTCATTTGCTCTGGACATGCTTTTGTCTCCCAAGTCATCTCGCTGCTCTACTTCTGTTTTCATTTTAATAATTTTACCGACATGTGAAAACGTAGGTATACAAAGGTTTACATATCTATACTGTTAAATATTTGGCTATTCATGTCCACCTACCACTAGCTCCGCATGGAGAACAGTCGTCCCACAGCCTGACTATGAAAAGCGTTGAAAACAAAGTTACTGGGGCACTGTGGGAAATGTAGTGTCTGTAATGAATTACGCAGTAATACTGTTTGTGGCGTGTAGTTTAGCCCAGCAATCAAAATTAAAACTGGAAACCTCACAGCTTACATACTGACGTTTTCTCCCCTGTGATTTATAGCGAGGCATGTGCCTCAGTAAACTGGGACTAGCGACGCCCCTGTTCAATTCACGTTGGCATTTAAAGGGACATTTCACTTAAAATCAGATTTATTTTGTTTCTGTAATTGTCTGTAACTGACATGCTGAGAAGAAATCATTAGTCCAGTTTACAGCTGACCACACAGTCTGATATGTAGACTTGCCATGTCATTTGATAAATTACATGCCATCCTTTCAGGACACATTTAAAGCAGGGTGATGGAGTACTTAAGCCACCAGAAGGGAAAATTCTGGCATACAGTGCCTTGCGAAAGTATTCAACCACTATAAAAATCATCAGATTCATCAGGAGCACATTAAATCGCAAAATGTTGCGCACAGTTAAAAGTGCACACAATGGATTCTAATAAAAACCTCTACAAATGCGGTCACTGCAGCTTTTGGTGTAAACACAACAACCGAAGACATTAGAATAAAGCACTAAGCCATGAGAGGCCATGCGTTACTGTGATTTTATCACGGGGAAGGGTGTTCTTAGGCACGATGCAGAGCGAAATTCAAATGACATTCTTTAGACTTACAGTGCCATTTATAACATGGTGGAGTTGTTTAGCATGTTTGCTATCCTTTAGCCTGTTAGCTAGCTGACCAGCCTGTCTCTGGTTAAGAAAATAAAGTATCAGCCCCTGGTACTGGTTCTTACTTCCACGGTATGCTTGGTGGTCCATGTGAGCAGCATAAGAGTCAGAGATCATTCCATTAACAGCACAAGGATTTTTTTATGCCATGACGTAGTAATACAGAGTTTACTTGCGAGGCAGTCATACATTTTAGCACCGGAACTATTCATTTCATAAGACGTATTTTGAAGTATTGCTCATGTAATTTAATCTATTTCATCAGGCTCAGAAAATTCTTCGAAAAAAACTCCAAGAATGGCCTTTTCAGCTGCCATCATAAAGAATCATCAAGAAAGTTTTCTGGATAAACAACCCCGTAAATTTAAGTACCACTGATCAGACTGCGAATCTGAAGGGAAGCTGTGAAAATGAAGGGCATAGTAAAGCTATCAGAAAAAAAGTTATAGACGATGTAAGGAATGTAAGGAAATGGAAGCAGCATCATATCACCCAGGCACTGCCTAGACAAGGCCCTCCCTCAAAACTCAGCATCAAAGCAAGAAGGGGACTCATGAGGGGAGCCATAGCAAGATCAGCATTCACTCTGAAGGAGCTACAGAGTTCAGTAGCTGAAACTGGGGTGAAGGTGCATCAGTCAATATTATCAAGAGTTTGCCTATAACTGCCCTGAATGGGAGGGTGGCTAGAAAGAAGCCATTACTAAAGAAAAAAACACATCGAAGAACATCTGCAGTTTGTCAGAAAGCATTAGAGTGACCCAGCTAAAATGTGGGACAAGGTTTTGTGGTCAGATGAGACAAAAATTGAGCTTTCTAGCAAACTGCTATGTGTGGTGCAAACCTAACACTGCTCATTCCTCAACAACCACCACACCAACAGTGAAGTATGGGGGTGGCAGCATCATGTTGTTTGGAAGCTCATCTTCAGTAGGGACTGGGCATGTTATTAAAACTGAAGGACGGATGGAAAATACAGGGAGACACTGCAAAACACCCTGCTTCAGTCTGCTAAAAACTAAAGCTTTGGAGAAACTTCACCCTTCAGCACAAGGCCAAAGCAACACAACAGTGGTTGAACAACAAAAAGGTGAAAATCAAATCCAGAGAGTCTGTTGCACTGTTTGAAAACTGCATCATCCAACCAATACGAACAGTCTCCAGCCAATGCCTGGAAGAATGGATAAAAATCTCTCCCAGTGGGCAAAGGTGGTAGAAACTTACCCCAGCAGACTTAAAGCTGTTATTGCAGCAAAAGATGGTTCTGCCAACTAGTCTGAAGGGCTTGCATACTTATGCCGGCAGCATTTTTTTAAAGATTTGCTGACAAATAATACATTTTACCTTTATTAGTTTGCAATAAAAAAAAAACACTGTCAGGATCAGTCTGTGCAAATGTCAGTTGTAATCCAGATGAATCTGAAAACTTTTGCAAAGCCTTGTATATATCCAAGACACCATTCAGATGATTCCTAAAATGTATGCGGGATGTTTAGTGCTGTTCCATTATGAATAAAAATGACTGCTTACCGTGGTGCTACTATAAGAAATGAACTGTGTGAAATGAGTTTTCCTCTGCATTTTTGACAAATCCTCTTCTTTCCAAAGTTCAACTTTGACTCAGTCCCAACTCAACACAGGAATAGAGCATAAACTTGGACCAGCTGGGGACCCTGAGGACAGATTTGATGACCACTGCTTTAGGTACTGTATAATATGTGTGTTCAGAAGACAAGAATTTTATTCATGCAAAAGCCTCATCACCATTAACCAGGTCTGAGCTGTAACAGCTTTTGATTCTTATCTGATGAATCAACATTTTTAGTTTTGAATCAGCATTTTTCTAGGCCTGTGAATATTAAACTAATTTATGCTGTTTGATCATACAAGAATATATATTAGATTATGTAAGTCTTCTGGAGTTCTGGAGATCACTGGCCTATATATCGCCTGTTTCTCTTGATTAGCATTTACATGTCCGTGTGTTACAATGTTCATGTGTAATCCATGTGCAATAATGAAAGTGCCCTTGGTGATGCCAGTGCTGATTAACCATGCTCAGTCTTGAGGATGAAGGCACCTCCTCCAAGCCCATGTCCTCGTTTGCCTCATCTGCTAATTTCTGGCCTCCAGCTCCCTCTTTCACTGCCATGTTGCACGGAAGCCTACTATATATTCTACTATAGTACTCCAGCTTTACCCCTGCACAACGTGTCCTCCAAGTCCCCTTACCCCCCTTTTAGTCTCCTGCTGGGGTATCTGTTTCAAGACAGCTGCTGAGAGATCATCTGAACTTGAGAAGATGCAAGTCTCTCTGATAGTGATATTTCTAGTTAGCCTGGCAAACAGGGCCTTTCTCAGCTTTAGCTGAATATCGAGTGTTAGGTTGGCTCCGTTTTAGCTAAAGAAGCCTGCCCAAGCTTGACCGTGTACGCTGACTTGCACACTTTGAACTGTCCATTGTTTACCACCTAAATGGCCAAGTGGCAGCATCTGTTGACAGTTCAGTGCTTTTCCACGGGAACAGGTTCCTCAGCTCTTTAAGCCGACAGCTGGGCAAGGTTTCCAGGAAGATGATCAATCCCGGATCCTATTGCCCTCCATAAATAACAGAGTAGTACGTGGTAGGCAATAAATGCCAACTCTACGTACCATGGAGCTGCTAAGAAAGTTCTCCTCTTCAAACAAGATTAGAAATATCAACGTAAAGACTCCCTTATGTTTCTAAAATTCAATGGAATGAACAAGTCTGCAGTATAGTGGATATAAGTATTTAGCATAAGTTATTAGGCATTTGATATAATACTTTACACAGCATTACCTACAATGCATAGCTTCCCATCATCCCTTCTACTTAATTTTTAGTGGCTAGAATGTTTTATTCTCTAAACTTGCATTCCCTTGGTTGCCCAGTAGGAGGTGAAATAAATGGAGTACCCTCACCTTTGGTCAAGCAGTGTTGATCTGCCATCTGTAGAAAGAGAGAGAGTGACATAAGCAAAAATCATGATTTCAAATTAAACATGTTGTTTAATAGTGGTGTAAGCAGAGGTTTGTCTACTGTAAGGACTGTGCCAGAAGCATTAGACTCATTCATTTATATAAAAGACTGTACAGCCATATAGCACATTTTAATGGCATTTAATAAACTGTCACTATGAAACTTTGCCTGAATGCAGCTTTGGCTAAATCTAATTTAAAATCATGGTTTTACCTTATTGTTGTCAGCTTGTCTCTCACTGTTTATCACTCTGAGATTAACTTTTCAAAGATTCTGTTACAGCAGCTGTTTTGGTTTAAGTACAGTACCTCTCAGACAGTAAATCTAAACCATAAAGATCAGTAAATCATCTTCACACCTCATTCATGTTTAGCTGTGTTTATATCTTGAAAATGCCTTACAGGATCTTATGACAGACAGTCTTTAACACTGCAGACTCTACTCTATACACAAACAAATAAACAAATATTGAAGTGTACATAATAATAATAATAATAACAATAATAATGATGATAATAATAATAATAATTTGCATGTATTATTATTATTATTATTATTGTTGTTGTATTTTATATGCCAATAGTAATTATTTTGATTAAATAATGACAGTAAAGACAACAATAATATAAGAACAAATAATATCATTGTTATTATATGTAATAATAAGAATATTATTCTTATTATTATTTTTTGTATAACGATATTGTTATTATTATTATTATTATTATTATGTATAACAACACTTATAAACGTGATTATAATGTTTTTGTATTGTGTGTAACCCCCCCCACCCCACCCCAACTCCCCCATCGTCGTCAGAGCTGTGAGATAACGGCTTTAGCTTATTTCCAGTGTGAAGGCCTATAGCGACGCGCTGCTGCGTGTTTTCGTTTCTGAAGGAGAAGCAGGACTAGCAGGAACACGGAGCTCACTGAAGATCCACCCTAACAGCAGAGTCTCCAGCCCCCAAAGCCCAGTCAAATAAGCGAGTGGTGGACATTAGCGGCCCTAGAGCTGTTTGTCCATCTTTGATTCTGATGGCTTGGCTCCGCCTTCCTACCTGTAAATCTGCCCAGCAGTGTGTGGGCTAACTGAACTGATCTGAGCTGAGAGAGAGACACACAGTGAGAGAGAGAGAGAGAGAGAGAGGGGGACTGAGGGACTGACTGAGGGAAGAGGACACGGACAGACACGCTCACCAGATCAGCTGTCACCGAGCGCCAACCCTCACTGAGCGGCTTTATCTCACACCAACCGCCGACGAGCAGCACGGGAGGACGGAGACCCCCTTTTCCAGCTAAAGCACAGCGCGTTTAGGAGCGATTATTAAGTTTGGCGCCGAGGAGAGAAAAACATCGACCTGTCACTGTAGCGAGTGTGAATGGAAGGCTGTGATCTGGGAGCCTGAGGAGCAGAACCGTCTCGGAAAATCAGTCCACCGAGCTCAGCGCGCGACCGGAGAGCGAGATGCGCACGGAGGCTTAAGCGCGCTCTCATTCTGAAGATTTTGGGACAAAAAAACAAGAGAAAAAACCGTCAAAATGAAAACGTAAGTCGCAGTTCTCGCGGATTTAAATGTCTCTCGCGGAGGCGCGCAGCCTCGCTCCTTCTCTCCCGTTTCCGACCAATTTTGGCTAAAAAAAAAAAGAAAAATAATATCTCTACATATCGTTGAGGTTGAGGAGAATCGGCTAGAGAGCGAGCGCTGAAGGAGAAGGGCTAGTTGAAGCAATATGGCTGATGGCCGGGGTTGGGGGCGCTGGCAGCAGCTCTCCAGAGCTTCTTCATGCTAGCTGTGGCAGATGGCAACGTTTCCTATGGCAGCAGCGGCTCTAGAATGAGTAATAATATCAACTACAACAAAAACCCGGACTCCTCTGTCTCTATATCCAAGATGGACGTGATCATCCCGTTTTCACCAGACGTACCGTGTGACAACAATGGTCAGCGCATGTGGTGGGCTTTCCTCGCGTCCTCCATGGTGACGTTCTTCGGGGGTCTCTTCATCATCCTCCTGTGGAGGACCCTCAAGTACCTGTGGACCGTCTGCTGCCACTGTAACATCAAAAATAAGGTAACTAAGCCTCGGATGTTGGGCTTGTAGGCTCTACACTGTGAAAGCCTGGACCAGATCTTCTCTAGAACACTTGTTTGTCAGCTGCGTATGAGAACACTTTCATTCATACTGGTCATGTTGGTAGAGGAGGCAAAATAACAGCATAACAGCGAGGCCTTTTGCCTAAAAGCATCATGCGTCCATTTGTAGGTATTGTAGGTATGCTTGGATGAGCCACTGCTGATCAGCTTCATCCTTTAGGCCTGGGGTTTTGATTTAGTGAGGCTTGGTGCTACTATAAGAAATGTCTCTGTAGACATTTCTTGAAAACACTGATCCTTTTCAGTGCATCAGAAGGTCTGATCAGTGTGGGACAGATTTTGAAGAGGGATGTGGAACTGTACGCATAAATAAATAAGTTTTGGTAATAGTTTGTCATCCACAAGGCAGTTGCAGTGGCAGAATGCTGTTTGTGTACTTCTGTGTATTATGTGTATAAGTAAGAGTGATGTGGAATTGTGCCCACCATATGGCACAACGGAGGAATTACAATGCAGTATTTACACAAATTTCAGGGAATGTTGGGACGGCTTGTGTTCAAAAACCATATTTCAGAGGGCTGCTGTGTTGACCTACATACATAAGAACATAGGAAAGACAAATGATTTAAGTGGGCTGGGGCTCCACCTCCTCTTTTTTACGTATTACGTAGGCTGTGTTTATGGAATTCCCCTTATATGTGATGTATGACGTTCAAGCATTTTTAATAAAAAAAAAGAAAAAGATAAAGGCCCCTTGGTAAGGTCACGCTGTCAGAGTCAGCGGTGGGAAAAGCCGTGATGTGCTGCATGTAAGGGTGCTTCACTCACACGCGCTGTGCTCCTGCATAATGACGTAGAGTCATCTCAGCAGCAGGCTGCAAACAGCACATCATCATGTAGGCTGCAGTCGTATAGGGATTCACACAGCTGTTGCCTTCAGTACAAGTGATCAGTCGTCTGAGTGCGTCTTGCGACATGTAATCTGCAGAGGAAAACAGGCCTGATTTTGGAAGCAATTTTATTTTCTCCGTTTTTCACTCCTTCATTCATTTATTTTGGTGATGTGCTAGTTTTAACTCTTTAGAATGATTAGAAACATTGGAATAAAATGGCTTAAAGGGGAATCCCACAGATGTTTTCTAAATTTCTGCGTAATTACAGATGTAAACAAAGATTGAGATGTAAACAAAGTCATTCAGAGTGGTTTGATGTGAAGTGCTTCGTTCTAAAGAAACTTTCCATGTCAGTATTGTTTACAGTGGTGGTGATAGGAACCGGACGTCTGATGAGGTTAATGCTGCTGAAAGCTTCTTCACAGTGTTATATTTTTAAAACTCATTCATGGTGGAGAGGTATATACAGGCTGCTATACAGTAAAATAGCTCACCAAAGAGAACTTAATTTTTCATTAGAAAACCATTTTACCGTTATCAACATTACATATAAAAACTAAGAAGTCATGTGCAGGGTCGGTAGTTTAGGATGGGAAATAAAATGGCTATGTTTACGTTGTAGATACTGTGAGCCCTGGTTCTTATCAGTAAGTTTCTCTACAATTAATCATTTCCTTATCAAATCAGTGACTTTTCTCACATCTCAAAGACTGAGTTGTGCAGAAATCTGTGGAATTCCTTTTTTGTAACTGGATTTTTTTTTCTGGATCCTGTGAAAATGGAAAGTGTAAAAAAATAGAATTGTACTATTTTTTGCCAGGTTTAATATCAGCAGAATTATGAGGGATTTGATCAAACAAAAGCAAACAAGGCACGATTTATTCCCATGAGTAAGGCCTGGATTCAAACATCCAAATTCAAATACAGCTTTATCCTCATTTACATCTGGTGTCTACAAAAGCGGCCTGGCAATCTTTCAAAGCTTAAGAAGCTTGTTGTTAGCAGCTCTGTGCATGGCTAATAGACTTCTTTTCCCTGAAATGAAGTTTAAAAATACATGGAGAAGTTATAATGCTCTGTCATTATACTTCAATCGAGTCGTTCTCTTGCATTCAGGTAGCAGAGTGCCGGACTTGTTATTTATTTAAATGAAAAGGGTTAATGACGTCTGTGAAGTCTCCAGTCTTCATTACCTTTTAATTACCTACATGAACAAGCGTTCCAACAGAGCAAGCAGCCCATCCGAAACTGACACCCGTGCCTGAGCCTCTTCAGATGGAAGTTGTTAAAATACAATCAGGCCGCGCGTCTGTATCGTTTGCAATCGAGAACACTTGGATTAAAAACCTTCCATCACTTTGCCAGGCTTATTGAGGAGTCAGATCCGTCTTACAAATGCAAATGACACATTTCATTCAGTTTGTAATTTGGCTGTGCTATCGCTGGATAATTGTGGAGTTTGATGGAAATCCACGGCTGGGTCATTAAGAATGCAAGCCATGTCTAAACGGATCCAGTTTCCAGGAAGACATGAAAATGGTGGTGAGGAGGATAATCGCAGGTGCTGGTGTGTTTCCTGGAGGAAGGAGATTCTGGCAGGGTGACTTTGTGCCAAGGCTTTGACACTTGGGTGCAGGGGGACCGTGCTTGTTAGGAGCATTAGGAGGCTGAAATGCGATCTGCAGCGCAGCTGAATGTGGGGGGGGGGCTTTCTTGGCATGGCGCTAGTAATGGCAGGCAGGCTGCTGGAGGCATCTACTGCTCAGACGAGTAGAGAGACAGATCCTCTGGCATGTCCTCATCATAACTTTGCTACATTTGTCACATAGCACCAACCATGCTGAAACAAATGCTACTGCATGCGCACGACTCTCATGAATTAATCAAGGTGCAGCATAAAACTCAGATTGGTCTGGGCCTGTTGCATTTCCTGGGACTTGATGTACTGCAACATCTGGATGTTTAATATTTTTTTTTTCCACATTCATGTGCAATATGGCGGGCACAGTGACTTACCATTTGCTTAACATCCTCTAGGTCATTCACTTCAGTGGAATACACTGATAAAAAGGATTCATTAAATTTGCTTAATTCGAAAGTGTACACAGTTTTCAGGATGGATTACTGACTGCACTACTGGGGCAAGTGCCCAGGGGCCTTTGACTGGCAGGGGTCGTTGGGGACCTTAGACTACAAGGCTTGAGGTGGCCCAAATACTTGGGACCATCCACTGTAGGTGTGAACATTAGATAAATGAATAGGTACAAATGACCAAATAAGTGAAGAATGTGTTCTTAGGCCTTGAAAGTTTTATGTTATTATTGGCTCATGGGATCTTATAGATGGAGTCTAGTAGTAGTTATAGTATTTACCATTTTATTACTCAGTTAGGGTGGACAGAAGAGGAAAAATATTCAAATCTTACACAAAAAGGGCCATGTACAGCAAGTAATCCATGCCTGGTCATTTCCACACAAATAAAACATGTTTTATGTTTGATTTTTCAGTTTACTAGTCCTGGCAATGACTGTGTTGATATGTTTTATTCATACACTTTCCTCAATGAATGTGTGTAAGGCAAAGCATCTCCAATCACTGGGGTACAGAAAAACCGTAAAACTTAATCGACAAATTAAGCAAGAATGAAATGCTTCTGAGACTTATAAGAGCAAAGCACACACACAAAATACATACAAATACTTGGATTGTATGTGAAATGCAACTAAAAACAGAAAGCATTGATTTGTCAATGCACTTTGACCTGTATTTAAACAAAAACTGTAGAAAGACAAAATATTTAATGCTTTATCTTTTTGGCTGTTTTTGGTAAATAAACTCATTCTAAAATTGAATGAACATGCAATGCACTCTAGAGGACAGGAGCAACTTAAGACTAAGAACATTGTTAAATGTTCAGAAAACATTTTAAAAGAGGTGATGCAATCATGGTTGGGCATAAAAAGAGCATCCAGGCGAGGCCTAGTCCTTTATAAACAAAGATGGTTCAAGGTTCACCACTCTGCAAAGAATGCATCAGCAAATAGTCCAACTGTTTCAAAACATTCCTCTATGAGCATTTGCAAGGATTTTTAGGTATTTCACCCTCTACATATGCATAACATTATCAAAAGATTCAGGGAATCTGCAAAAAGCAAGGCCAAATAACACAACTGAATGCCTGTGGCCTTCAATCTCTCAGATGGCACTGCATTAAAAACCAGTATGCTGCTGTCATGGATATCACCTTGACAAACTGTTGTCAATAAACACTGTCGCTGCATCCATAAATGGTTAAGACTGTACTATGCACAGTGGAAACATGTACTGTGTCCTGACGAGTCAGTCTTTCAGATTATTTACGGAAATGATGGATGTCATGTTATCTAGTCCAAACTAGAAAGAGACCATCCAGACTGTTACCAGTGTAAAGTTCAAAAGCTAATATCAGTAATGGTATGGGGGTGTAATCATGCCCATACCATGGGTAACTTGCACCAAAAATGTTTTGGAGCAGCATATGCTGCCTCTTAGGCACCATCTTTTTCAGAAGCAACCATGCTTATTTCAATTTGACAAAAGTAAGAAACTTTCTGTATGTGTTACAACAGCGTGGGTGCTAGACTGGCCTGCCTGTGTTCTATAGAAAACCTGTGCTGCAATATGAAGTGCAAAATATGCCGACAAAGGCCCCTTATGCTTGCGCAGCTGAAGACATGTTTAACTGAAGAATGGCAAAAAATTCCACCTTTAAAACTGGATCAAGTAGTGTTTTGAGTTCCCGAACGTTTATTAATTCCTTAAGTGCTGTTAAAAGGAAAGATGATGTAGCACAGTGGTAAACATGGCCCTGTCCCAACTTTTTTGGAAGGTGTTGCAGACGTCATACTTGGAATGAGCATATATTGTTTTTACCTTATGAAAAAACAAAGGTCAAACAGAATTTACTGATCACTGCTTTCTCTTTGACAATGACAGATTATCTTGCCAACAGTTATTACTTGTAAGTTGTCTAAAAGGGAGAAAAAAATCCACATGTACAATATTGATTTTTTAGCCCCAAGTTAATTCCATCTTGTTCTGCTCTGTTGCATTACTCAATTTTCAATTTTTGACAAACGACTTAAAGCTGTTTTCTCAAAACTGATTGTCCTGTGAAATAAACTTTGCTCCCCAATCAGTGATTTTCTTTTATCCTGAGGGTTTTATGGTGAACACTTTCTGCCTAAAGCTTTGATTCCTCTCAGACCTGGTGCAGCTAGAGTGGTGTGTTTTTCCTACAGTGTCTATATTAAGTGAGTACAGATATTCCTGTGTCCGAGGGCTGAGGCTTGTTTGTCTTTAATGCAGATGGGATTGCAGAGATGCATACCGAGTGTGTTTGTTATGTGTGTGTGCCCTCTCGTGCTTGGCAACGCGCCGGCTGCCTTTGAGCCGGCAGGCGAACAGCACACACCCAAAGATCAGCTGTCCCTCTCTCTAACTCCCCCATACTGAGTTCAGCACATAGTGTTTGGGGGTTGAATGTCTATAGTGTGCTCTGTAGAGTGAACTTGCTAAACGTTTTGCATTTTTTGATAAAAATCACCAAAACAGTATCCAGTTTAGTGAAGTCACTGTCAGTGAATAATATAGTGTATTATATATTGTTGTCACAGTCACTAAAATGTGCAAATTAGGGGAACTGTGTTTGTGTGCAAAGAACTTGTAACTACAGGAATTAATTTATTTTCACATGAGCAATATTCAACTCAGATTATTTATAGACGCTTTCTAAAGTTTGAACAGTCCCAGTCTAATTACGTGTTTTGTTGCAGTGAAAAAATCACATCCTCTACAGGGGACACACTTAAATAGCATCTTTCTGCGAATTGCAACTTTCTATGTATTTGTTGAGTTTAACATACTGCAAAAAAATAAAACATGTAGTATAAAATGCGCTATAACTTTTACACAGGGCACGTTATTATGTTTTTTCCAACATATTACATTCAGGAACTAAACAGTAATTGTGCATCAACATGTGTAAACGTGTGTTCTTTGTAGAGGATGTGTTAATGTATTATAACTTAGAAAATCAACAAAACATGTAATTTGGGTGCTCAACTTTTGCATACACCTGTGGATAACAATTTTAACAGCATTTGTTGTTACAATAGGTACTTTGTGTGAAATGTAGAGTTTTTATGCTTAATTATAAGGAGTTTGTGACTCATTTGCTGCAGGAAGGCTTTACTCAGTCTTCCAAATTGCAATTTAGATATGAGAAAGATTAATCTTTCAGCCCTACTTTCAATTGTAAGGGGTGTCTGGATACTTTTGCACATATAATGTAGTTGCATGCAAGTTGTTTCAGTCTTCTCTGAGACATACTTAGCATTTGTCTTGTATATTTGTAAAATACCAGAAGTACTCAGTTGTTCACTAATAAAATTGTAAATACATGGTTATTGTATAGCTCTTTATCTAAAGACTATTGTAAAAACCAGCCTAAACCAACCCTTGCAGATGAACTGATGCATGGTGGTGATTATGATTTTTCAAACTTTGTAATACATTTAAACTGAAGTACTCATTCAGTTGAATGTATGAATGTCTACTGACTTTTCGTTGCCCTGTAAATAATATGCTTTTTCTTCCAATTTGCATACTGTAATTCTTAAGCCTTTTGTCTGTCATTTTCTGCAAAAGTAACACATAACTGTTTGTACTTTTTATTTTACATAAGTTTTGTAATGTAAAGTAAGGCTAGTAAATGCATGCAGGCATTATAAGTGGTTGTGAAGTGTGAAGTTACAGTGCTGTTAAGTTAAAGGCATGATGAAACTATTAATATCAGTGTAATGGGTGGAGGTTGTGTTATAGTGCCTGAGACAGACGTCATTTTGTGGTAACATTCGAGTGTGTGGCCTGTGGACTGGCTGTTAGGTTGAGTTCCTGCTGCTGTGCCAGCGATGGAGCTTTTGCATTTCTGTCGTGTGTTGTTGATACTGGTCTGGTATGAGCATGCAGTGAAGGCAGCATGGAGCATGAGCAGCTTCCACTGCTGAACTCATGGCACAGTCATTTTAAGCAGTGACTGGTCTTCACTCTGTGGTAGAACTCAAATATTAATATTTTTTATAACAAAATTGCAATTTGAAAGAATACATTATCAACAACAACTTGTCTTTAACTTAGCTTGTCTTAACAAGTTAAAAATGCCAAAATTGAACTTGTGAGCTCGGGAACTGGCTTCAGAAGCATCCAAACATCAATGTGCTGTGTACGTGATGTCACAGTCACAACTACCTGGCAGTCTGGTGCACTTTGTTCAGCACCGCAGGAAAAATAACAAGCCTGGACCTTAATTTATTGAGAAATATCGCAATTTAAATCACAGTCACAGTTGTAGTTAGAATAATTCAATTAGATATTTTTTCCAAAATTGCTTACCTCTACATTGTGGCCTTTGCAGTGCTTTTCCTTATGTATGTCAGAAATGCAGACACAAACTTTTCAATACGGAACGTAAATCGAATATAAATGAAATAATTCTGTAACTATGTAATAACTGTGTAATTATCTCTAAATAATTTAATAAAACAACAGCACATGTTTAAACAGACCTAATCTAAGGCAGGGTTAGTAAAAGGTATTTCAACCTAAACTTGTCAAACACAATGTGGACACACAGCTCAGAACCCCTACTGCTCTCTTGTCATGCTGTTATGTCTTCTTTTGCTTGTCCCTGCACTATTAATAGGACCCTGGCACCCCAGGAAAGGTTGAAGAGGAAAGCTATGGTTGACTCTGAGAAAGAGCTTGGGGGAGGGTTTCCTCACAGTAGGGCCAGCCAGCCAGGGCTAAGCTCCTGATCCACGAGCAGGGCCCACTGGCAGGGGAAAACCATTAGCATCCTCGCTTTTAGGCCGAGCAGGCAGGCTGCAAGGCTGAGATAGCACTGCCGCCAGCCCTGGAGCTCAGCAAGGCCAGCCTGGAGCCTGGGACCTGCACAGGCAGCTGCTTCAGCTGCTGCTGTCTTTGAAGTGCCTCGTGTGAGTGGCGTTTTTCCGCAGGATTGGCCATCCTCACTAGTGTCTCCACTGACCCCTGGCTAATATTAACCGAAGCTCATGTTGGATGGAATATCAAGTGTCTGTTTTTTTATTGTTTTCTAATTAACCTCATTGCATGGTTGCTCTGAAGGACAATAGGATTGAGACTAGTTTACAGTAGCTGAATTAATGGGTTGTTTATTGGCCGACTCATTGATCTCTTTAATTGAGATGTAAACACAGAGGGACATTTGAAGGCTTTTATGTTTGCCGCCATGTTTTTTAACCATTTAAGAACTAATGGTCTACATATAGGCTTGCAGTTCAGTTCATCATGCTCATAACTACAGAATTAGTTCCACATATTAGTTCCATATTAGTTATGGAATAATTCATAGTATTCACTAAATATAAAAATAAAGGTGCCAACAAGCGTTCTTTGAAGTGATGCTGTAGAAGAATCACATTTGGTTCCTAAAGAACCTTTCAATGGATGGTTCTGTAAAGCTGAACTATGTAAGATTTTTTTGTAAAAACTGAAAGAAGTGGCATTACTGAGTCTGGAAAAAGTAAAAACAAGCTACAATATCCCCCAAACTTACATAGTACTTTAAACAATCATTTTTGCAGAACCTTTTTAAAGTTTAAAGAACCTCTGTATAATGTAAAGGTTCTGTATCAATCAAAAGTTTTACCTAGAACCATATGTCTAAGCCAAGAAATATTTTAAAGCATGAATAATAAGCCTTAAGATTAATAGCCAATTGATAAGCCTGGAGTTTAAGGGGTAAAAATTCATGTGTTTTTCTGGCCATTTGTCTGCAAAACTAATGCATTGAGATGTTTAGTTTGGCTCGTGAACGTGCTAATTCTAGCTTTTTCTTGAGCATTTCTCTTCATGCCTTCCCTCTTGTGTCACCACACATCAGAACCCAGTGCGAGAAAAGAGGCAGCGCTCACGCCTCGAGTGCTCCCAGCTTCAGTTTTGGAAGCGCTCTTCATCCAAAACGTCTCAAATATTCCGCTATTGTGGAGATGAAAAGTGGCCTCAGCCTGCGGGGGGGGCCAGTAGAGCCCTTGAGCTGGAGACGCAGCGGTTCAGAAGCTGATTCGGCCGTGGCCGGCCCTTCGGCCCTGCTGGAAGAGCACCGGGCTCTGATTGGCCCACATCACAATGAGCTTAACATCATAATTGGAGCTTTGAGCAGTGCGCAGTGATGCAGTGAGCTGGAGGAGAGGAGAAGCGCAGGCTGTAGAGGACGTTCTAGTGACCTTCAGGGACGTGGGCTGCTTTTCTGCTGCTCACTCATGTGCCTCCATCTCCCCCGTGTGCTGAGACGCTAATAACAGGTTGTGGCGCTGATGGCAGGAAATGTTAATAACCTGTTTGGCTCAGAGCGCACGCTAAAACGCATCGGTGTGATGAGATGGAACCATTTCCATGGGTCTTTAAAGGTTAAGTGTTTGGCTGCCTTAGCTTTAAGGATGCACACTTGTTTTAGCTGCTTTCTTTTGATGGCTGTGTTTTAGCCTGCAGCGCGGCGTAGTGCATTCTAGATTAAACCACGTTTTCCATTCTCCTGCTTCCATACCTGGAACGGTTCTGTTGGCTAAATAAAGATCTTCTGCTATATTTCACCTAGAGCCTCAGGGGCCACAGCATTGTTTATGAGCAGAGAAGAAGGAGGAGTCATTTCTAAAAGTGCACAGAGGCTTTTGTGGAATAAGCTGTCATGTTTCTTTTAAATGATGGGCTGTGTAGACATCATGTACAGATGCTGTACGGTGGAGCTCGGGTTCTCAGTGAACATCTCATTAAAAATGGATGATAATACACTGCCGCGTTGTTCGTTGACAGACGCAGGCATTCAGAGTAGACAAAGTATTAATCAGTCAATAGCCTCAGCGCTATTGGGTTTCACAGCCGACCCTCAGGGGAATAGGAAAAGATCATCTGTTTACAGTTACATAGGAAAAAGTGTTCAGAGTGGGGGAGATTAATCCAAGTGGCTAAATGCATCTCATCCCATCCTCCTGATAGACTGAAAATGTATAATTCATGACTGGATTATACTTAACTACCCTTTAAGGGCCCTTATCTTAATGTTTTCTTGTAATTTATTTCTTCTTCTGGTGTTCACTTATAACATTTCTGTGTCTTTATGTATCAAAACGGTCATAATTCATATTAACATGACCATTTTTTAACCTCTCTTTATCCCTCAGAATTAAAAAGCCTGTTTTTGTTACTGTGCATTTAAGACTGAAAATATGTTACACATCAAAAAATAAGATAAATGAGCTCTGTTCTGATTGCCTGCCCTGCATAGTGTCTCATTCAAAAAGCACTGCTGAAACACTCCTTAGAGCTTCAGTAGGAATGGGTGGAGCTAAACTGCTGTAGAATAGGTGGATATATGTATATATATATATATATATATATATATATATATATATATATATATATATATATATATGTGGGCTGGTTCACGTGTTATCATAGAAACAAAAAAAGGTTTTTCCAGTATTGTTTCCCTATATGGGCTCGATGCCATAGTGCTGGAGTAATTTGGAGAGTTGTGAGAATTCCCAGTGGACCGAAAGTGTTTTAGGCCTGTTACAGTGAGCTAATGAACTCGTGCATATAAGCACAAGAATGCTCAGACAAACTATGAATGATACATCTAGTTGAACAACTGTAGTGATTTAGGGGTTAAACCAGTGAATTAGTTAGCTGAAGTTAGCTTCTCGTTTACATTTTCCGTTTCACCTTAAATGATGCAGCACTTACATTGAGACAGTTGTAGGGGTGCTGCCGTGTCACTGCTGCACTATTTAAGGTGGAACTGAAATTCAACTAAAGCTAACATCAGCCTTGAGAGCTTAGCGTATCAAATTCAGGCTGACATATGAGTTCATTGCTTACAAAGCAACTTATGTAAATCTTTCGTACATGAATCATGTGAATATGGACAGCAGCGGCAAGAACCACAAAAAAACAAGGTGGCATAGAGAACACAAGAATTTTGTCACTAGCCAGCCACTTTGGTTATCTCAGTGTAGCATATAATTAATAAATAAGAGTAGGAAATGAGGAAGATGAAATTTGTGCATATTTCAGAACAAGTTATTTTGCATGATGGCAGTGCTGTGTGTGTGTGTAGTGGGAGAAACACAGTTAGAGTTTGGGGTGGGCCGGTCTGTGTTATGTAACTCCCTGTCTGAAGTCCCTTTCTGGCTCTCTATTAGCCGTATGGTCTGGGGAGTGAATGGTGTGTTTTTAAATTTTATATTTACATACCACCTCAAAATCCTTTATTTCAAAAAATGAAATTTGTTTTTTTTCCTCAGTATGTGTCCTCTAAAAGAATATTATGGCAAAAAAATCTAATTTATATAATTTTCCACTTATCCCAGATGCATTCGTTCAGCCAAGACCTGCTTCATGTCCAAATTGCTTCTCTGGTTTAGTACTGGAGCTGCGAGGCTAATGTTGTTTATAAATACTAGAAGTTAGTAGAAACCCAGATCTTTGCTGTAAAAACATCCCCACAACCTCTTAACAACCTCTCACAACCTGCCTCAACGGCTTCCAGGTCTTCATTAAGGTTGAAGATTTGGGTGACAGTGTTTGTTAGCAATGTTAGCCTCATAGCTCCAGTGCTGAACTAAAGAAGCAAAATTTAAACACCAAACATGCCTTGGCTGATTGATTGCATTTGGGGTAAGTGGAAAATTGCGTACTTTTTATTTTTTGCAAAACTTTAAATTTAACTACCTGTGCTAACATTTCCTGTCCTCAACCCTCTGGTTACTAAGCATGTTGAGGCTTTTTAGATATGTCTCTCACTCAGGGCTTTCTAATCATAATCAGATTACTGTTTAAAAATATTCAGTATGGGCAGCAACAGCCCCACCCTCTTTAACTCTATCCTAACTAACAACTTGTACATTCAGAGAATTTGCCTTAATTCTGTTAAACTGATTCAAATCTACCACTGGGGTAATTGTTCTCTGTGCCTGTCTATGTTGAGAGTAGTAAAGTGTATCAGCATGTGGAATTGGAGAGTTCCGTCACTACAAGAAACATAATGCTGCCTTTATTGTTGGAAGCACTGAACAGATTCAGATTGTTAACAGCTTATTATTGATTTGTTTCATCTGAGTAACAATAAAAGGCCCCTGAAGAGTGAGGAATATTCCTATTAATTTGTTGGCTGACTCAAAATGGTTTAGTAGCACAAGAAAGGTGGTCTGCTTCGTTAGCTCGTATTCTACACAAATGAAAGCAGCACAGGATTTGCATTGGATTTTAATTGGATCTTAATCATGTAATAAATGGAAGAGTGTAGATTAAACGACAGAAATATCACCTTTTTGGCTTGAAATTTTGTGGACCCATGGTTCTATTCTTCAAACTCATAACTATATGATGTACATATTAGTTTCATAGTAGTTACTGAACAATGTATGTGAGTTATTGAATAAATTGTAGAAGTAATTACTGATAGCTGAGTTTCACAGTGTCCACAAATACAAGGACTGGCTGGTCAGAAACTTACCAACTGGTTAATAGGATGTAATATTTGTACTAACCACACACCTAAAAAATATGGTTCTTTAAGGGTTCTTTAGTAAAGACAATAGTTCTGTTTAGAACTATCTAGAGTTCTAAATAGAACCATTTCATGATTAAAAGGTTGTTTGCGTGGAGAAATGGTTCTTTAGACTGATGGAGAATGTGTTGTATATGGTTCTATATGGAACCTTTTTGAAAATGATTCTATATAGCAGCAAAAAGGGTTCTGCGATTATTATGATGTCAAGTTTGTAACAGTAGAAGAACCCTTTTTGGTGCAATATAGAACAATTTTCTAAAACGTTCTATATAGAACCATACACAACACATTCTCCATCAATCCAGAGAGCGATTTCACCATGCAAAGAACCATTTAAGCATGAAATGGTTCTATATTGAACTCATGGTTCTAAATAGAAACATTGCCTTTACTAAAGAACCCTTGAATAACCATCTTTTTTTAGTGTGTACTGTGCATTCAGTAAACTAAAACAGAATGTGTTTTGTTCGATTTTTGCTCGAGGCCAGTTCAATATTGAATATCTTTTCATTAGTGTGGCCACTACTATTATTTCTTCTTTGCCTTATTGTGCAAAGCTCTGCAGCCAAACTTATATAATAGATGAGAATATTTCATGCCTGAAGAGGCCTTTCATCTACTGCCTCAGAGAAAGTGATATCATATTTCATTATAAACTAGCCTTCACTGGTGTACTTTCCCCCAAATACTTTCAAGACTCTTCCTCTAAAGTGAGCCTCTGATCCCTAATAAAGCAAACACATTTTATTACAAGGTTTATAATAAAAGTCTGAGCAGTGATATACAGTGCACGCACAGTATCTCCTATAGACTTCCTCACAGGCATAGCTGAGGCTCTGAGAGCACTGAGAATGCGTGATGTGTAAATGAATATTCCTTGCAAGTCAATTCGTGTTGGTTGAAAATCTCAATCCATGTTAATGGGCTTTGAAATGCTACTGGGAATTGCTCTTCCTCCCAGTGTTTGTGTGCCGATGTCATGTTCCTGCATACTGATGCCCTACATCTGACCGCCAGCCTTGCTATCACCGTTCACAATCTCCTGCTCACTGATGGGGCTGGGCCGCGCCACAGAGCTCAGCTTGTTAGCATTCAGCCGCTCCCCGCACATCTAAAGTGCAAAATGCATTAGCTTCGCTCGAGCATTGCTGGAGTGTTAAGTCTTGCAGTTGGGATGGGATGCATAATACATGACTGATTCCAGCCTGAAATTCAGGGCTTCAGCACCATGGAGAGCTCCGCCGGATCCACTCTTTAAAACCTGCAGTGATTCAGAGCAGCACAGAATTCAGAGAATGCACACAGTCTCCCACTGTGCTCCTCTCCTGATGAAAGAACACTGCCAGGATGAGATTTTTTAGGAAATATTCAGAAATGTGTGTTTTAGCAAATATCAGAGTATGCAAATATTATGGATGGCATAAGTACTGTTTTGAAAGCCAACCTCAAGTGGACTTTGAATGCTTGCCTATGAACACCAACACATCGTTTTCATTGCGAGGCAGTACAGTGTTTACAGTAGGACGTTCACAATTAGGCAATTAGACTTGATGACATAACTTATTGGCAGTGAATAGCTGGCAGTTTAATATTGCATACTGGTCTATCTTACTGATTTAATTTCCCAATTTAATTTTTTTATGAAACAGATACTCAGAGACCTTCATTTATTTAGTTTCCAGAGAAAACGGCCATTAAGTGCAAGTGCATGTTTCTGTTCATCCTTCCACTGTGACTCTGAAGGGATGGAGCTGTCAAGAAGCCCTTACTGAGAGAAGACAATAGACACAAAAGAAGAAATAGTTGCAGTAGAACACCAAAACTGGAAATCTGAGATGTGGAGTAAGGTTTTATGGACTGATGAGACAATAATTGGATCATGAGAAGCAGAAACTGCAACCAACTTCTAAGACTGAACTTTGGAGGTATGGAAAAATATCACTGCAGATGTCTTTGAAAAAACTAAAAGCTAGTATGTTGAAACGAATGGGAATTGTAACAAAAGCATGGTCACTTAATACTGAAACATCGTACTTGATGTACATATTTTATTTGGAATACATGAAAGTCAGAGCAAAGTTTATTATTATTATTCTATGAAGTCCATCTTCATTGTATGATAATAACTGGTAGATTACTAACATAATCAAAAGATATAACCCCCATTGTGTTGATATTTCTAGATATTTTCCGTTATTTTAGTAGGCTTTATGATTGTAGCAACATTCATGAAATTAGTGTTTTCTCCTCTTATTTCTGCTAGTTGAAATAACATGAAAATTCTCTCATCTTTAGCTGTAATAAACAGGGTGTGATGATCAGAATTTCCATCCTGCATAGGCCTTATTTGTTGTAAAAGGATTCAGAATATTTGTTTCTGCTGTTCTGTTTGCAGGGTAGTAACTAAATAATTGGAAATAGTGTAACGCTGGTTAAATGTGAAGCATGATTTTAAAACCTCCCTTACGAGTAAAGAGTGGGGTTTGGAGTGGTGTGAATGGTATGCGGTAGTGAGTTATGATTGCAAGACTGTTTAGCATGAGAGAAATAATGACCCTGCTCTTTCTGTTCAGTGCGGGGAAGATAATGACTTCCAGCATGTGCTCAGGCTTCAGCCGAACATCAAAGAGCTCTCTTCCTCACCGCTCACCGTTTAAAGCTGTGCTGCAATATGCGGTATGACAACGATGATAAAATAATTTGATTCATAGGAGCAGTTTTCGCTCTCTGCTCCTGGATGTCCTTGTACTGCTGGCAGCACCTGGCAATTGAATGTGCATTGTATAGTGAGGATAGTTTTTTTATGGGATCTGTGATTATAAGAGCTGTGATTGAATATGCTGATGGTTCTGGATTGTGAAAATGCCCAATGCGTCTGTCTGAAGGTCATGATTCAACTGCATTGGTTTTGGAATGTTAGATTTGGTTGTAATTGATTATTAGGGGTTTAATGTTTATGATACAGTGTTGAAAAATAAAAAATGAACAATTGAAGCAGTGCATCAAAATGATACATGGTACCACTAATACACACCTCATTCTCTCCCGCATTTGCCGTCTTCCTGGAAACCACTGTCGATGATCAAAACTAGGCATGTGGGTACATTCTGTCTGTTTTTGTTTTGTTCATAGCTCAGTTGCACTGCTTTATAAAATCACTGTTTTGCACAAGGACATGCTATTGTGGGATCTTGTTTTTTTTTGTTTTTTTTTTAATAAAATCTGAATTTTTCTGATCCAAATCCCCAGCCAAAGTTTTGTTTATTTTCTAAGTGAAGATAAATTAAAACCCCCTCTACAACTTAACTATGGCATTTTTCAGCTAATTTTAGCACAGAATTTCATTTTATTTGCTTAGTTTAACATATTGGAAATAATAAAACCTAAAAAATAAAATAAGCGATAACTTTTGCACAGGCCACGTTTTATACTTTATTTTTTCCATTATATTAAATTCATCAAACAGAAATAATACATTAAAATGTACAAAAGTGTGTTTTCTAGAGGATGTGTTAACTTATTGTCCCCAAAACATGCAATTTGACTGGGGGGGTCAAAACCTTTGCATCTCAGAGCTCTGTAGAGTCTAGACATATTTCATTCATAAAAAATAGAAAATTTTATGTTGACTTGGAGACTTGAAGACTTGGAAATCATATCGTTAGACCCCTGTTGATTGAAATAATCTTCCTGAGTAAATGAGTATGTACTCATTTAATGACCAAAATAAAAGTCTCAGACTATATTCAAAAATAAAAAACTCCAAAGGACAAAAGCTGTTATTTTTGTTGTCCCATTGTGACCACTGTAATTCACAGTTCATCAGTCATACTTTGTATTTATTGTATTTTCTTAAATAATTATGAATAAACATGTCAAAGCAAACTGAATCATGGGGAAATCATAACGTTTCATCATGAACCAATTAATTTCCTCAAGAACTGTAACTGAACCGTTATGGGGTCTCAGTTTTACTAATGTTGCTGCTAATGGCGACTAGTGCTGAGACTTGGTCAGCATTTTGTCACGGTTGGTAGAGTTGGATTTGAAGGTCACACAGCTGCTCTGCTGAGCATTGTCTCAAACCAGCACAACTGCTAGAAGATGAGTTCTGGCACATGCTCAAAAGTCCTGCTTGCTCTCTCTTTTTTTTTCACGCTCTTTTTCTCTCCTCTCCTACCACCCCACCCAGCCTCCATTTCTACCTGTCCTGCCCAGCTGTAGCAGCACCACATCTCTTGCTAAATCCCAGTCACATCGGGTCATCTGTCCTTCCTCTGCTGGACTGCCTGTTTCCCTTTATGGAGTGAGTTTCCACTTTCCAGGAATAGAAGGCATTGACTCAGGTCTGGAAGATGGCAGTTCCTGCTTCAGCCTTTCACCTCCATAAATAGGGTTAGGGTCAGAGTTGTCCTGGGTCACCAGAGAAATTAGCCAGTTGCTCTCGAGTGACAGCACAGCCGTGTGCTTTTCACGCCATAAACCTGGCTAGGCGTCTAGGAGCCGCTAAGCTGACTCCAGGGACTGGCCAAGAAATTGTAACATGCTCTTTAATTACTTGGCGGATGCAGGATTCGATTGTGTTCCCTGTCCGTCAAACCCTTGTCCGTTCGGCTGGCTGTGATTTTCCACTTTGGCCTATTTAAAAATACATTCTGCGGTTAACGTGTAGACGCTGCAGTTGTTGTTCAATATTAGGTTCAATAGGAGTTATATCTAACTCCTAGTTCATTGAAACAAGTGGAGAAATTCTGTTAAAAATAAGAAGAAGAGGAGGTTTGAATATGATGGAAAGTTATTGCTGTGGATATTTTGCTTTGCAGAAGCAAAAAAATCAATTTGTTGCCAGTGTTTCACTTCGAAACAAATGGAAAAGTCAGTGGCAACTCAAATTTATCAATACAGGTTGTCAATTAAAGTAAATGTAAGTCATTGCTTAGATCACTAACATCATATCATCAACATGCTGCATCCTTCATAAACTAACCCAACAATGTCATGCTGCATTAGTTTTTTGTTTTAATTGCTACATTTTGATGTATTGCAATTTGATTGCATTGCACACAGACACTCTCCAGACTAATTGGAGTCCTGTGCAGTAAAGGACGACTATAGAACACTTTTAACAAAGGATATGGTCATAGTAAGGAGCAGATAGCACCTTTTTTTTATAGGACGAGGCGCATTGTAAGATTTATAGCTGTCTCTGGGCCCTGCCCCCTATCATTCTTATTCAGCAGGCACCTGTAGCTGCAGGAGCTTGACATTTAGCTAGTTTAATGCCATGTAGGAATGGACCTGACACTGACAGCACTAGCATACACCACTGGACAGGCTGAGAACTTAACTGACAGATACAGTGCTTAAACAGACTGGAACACACTCCTCATAGCATCCTATGGTTCTAGAACAAATCCTCAGAACCATAGGCCTGCCGATTCCCTGGCTACGGAGATTGCCATATGAAAGGCAGAAATGGCATGGCATTACTGTTCTACCTGGACTGCATTGTGTGCTCTTCCTCTTCCTGCTCTTTTTGTGTGCCCTCACTGGAGCAGAAAATGGCACAATGAGGCCCGGTGAAGGGTGATGGGTCAGTTTACAGCCACAGAGCTTCTGTGCTCTAGCCTTGAAGAGGTTGTGCCCTCTTTGTGTCGTGCACCAAAGGTTAGGGATCAACTCCTCTGAGAGACGAAAACCCACAGCAATAAATACGCATGTTCCAAATACTACCGGTACTACACTCAAAAAACAAGAGGGTTGTTTGACTAAAAATGTATGAAGGATATATTTTATAACTGAAAATGTGTTGACATTAATTGCAATTGCATTTTTATCTTAAAGTTGTCCACATATATTGACCCTGTTTGATTGAATGTGAATGTGTGGAATACACTGATCAGCCATAACATTAAAACCACCTTTTTGTTTCTATACTCTGTTGTCCATTTTATCAGCTCCACTTACCATATAGGTGCACTTTGGATTTCTACAATTACAGACTGATGTCCATTTACTGCTGCAGCAGAGATTTTTTTGGGTGATGTATCATTCTTAGCAGTGCAGTGACACTGATGTGGAGGTGCTGTGTTAGTGTGTGTTGCACTGGGACGAGTGGATCAGACACAACAATGCTGTTGGAGTTTTTAAACACGGTGTCCACTCTATTAGACACACCAACCTTGTTGGTCCACCTTGTAGATGTGAGGTCAGAGACAGTAACTCATCTGTTGCTGCACAGTTTGTGTTGGTCATCCTCTGGTCCATCATCAATGGTCACAGGACGCCGCCCACAAGACCCTGTTGGCTGGATGTTTTGGTTGGTGGACTATTCTCAGTCCAGCAGTGACACTGAGGTGTTTAAAAACTCCAGCAGCACTGCTGTGTCTGATGTTAATGTAATGGCTGATCGGTATACGTCACATACATACATTAAAAATAATATTACTTTTAGACACTTAAATAGATACTTAACTACTTCCACTTGAGTATGTTGGATAGATTTCCTTCAGAGTATTTATAGTTTAACTGAAATAAACAAGAGCAAGTTTTCAACAGTTGGCTGATTATTTTTGCAATTAGGAAACCATCACTTGTCGTTATTATTATTGTTGTTGTTGTTGTTGTTGTTGTTGTTGTTATTATGCTGAGGAAACAAAACAGATTTAATAGACTGATACTCCAGAAAGCCACATGCAGATGGCTGATTCAAAGACATATTAATGCACTGCACAGCCAATTTTCCAGCATGTTTTGTTCTGCATACTCTAATACAGAGCACCACAACCCTGCTTGTGGAGATCTGCTCTGCCTGCAAAGTGGTTATAAGCCCTACAACAGAGTATCTGAACAATGATTATAGGAGTTGTGGAATGCTAAGAAATATATGCTACACTCTTCAAAATAAAGGTTACTAAATGATTCTTGACTCGTAGTTGTTGGAAAGACCTTTAGCGGTTAGCGATACACAAAATTCAGAATATGATTCAACACAGTGGTGTCTCGAATTGATAAAATAAGGAGTGGTTGAAAATGTGCTAGTATGTTAATCATTTAATTTTCAGTTGTTAGAGAGATCAACATAAACAAAATTAAAATTTTCATCAAAAGCTGTGCTTTGTAGTATCCTAATCAAAGCTCAAGCCATAAGCTAATATCTTAGTCCTAAGCTAACACACTAGCCACAGGCTAATGTGCTAGTCATAATACAACAATGTGAAATGACTCGATGATATATATGCTGCGATGATTTATATGCTGCGACACAATTCGATAAAATATGCTGGGTTGTACCGTCCTTATTTAATAACTTTTACATTATATGGAAATTCTTCAAACTTTATTAATGTTCTTCACACTTACATTTACATTGCATTCATTGCATTTACAACTTTTTTAGGTTAAAAAAAGGTTCTTTAAGGAACCAAAAGTGGTTCTTGTATGCCACACTTTGGGTAGTGCTGGTATAGATGAGGGTTGAAGTTATGAGCAGAACTGGTTCTAAACACTAATCATACATTAGCTCGATTTCTGTAGTGCTTCATATGTGCTCTACAGAATGTGAGCTACAGCACTATGAGTACTATGTTAGGACATCCTTTGCTTATTTACACGAAAAAATCAATCTGATTTCTGAATCAGTTGGTATTCTGAATGCGTTGTTTCAAGCTGTGCCAGTCATGGCAATTGATGCTAAGAATCGCGCTTGGCTGTCATGGCTCTGACTTTGATGAGATGTTTGTGCTTTGAGGCAAATTGCATTTGTCTTTTTGTCATACCAATTACCTCAGAGACCGCAGATTTACATTGTGCAGAAGCAAACAAGAAACAAAAGCATGCTCATCAACCAGCGAGATGCAAGGAAATTGGGTGGCTCTGTGGTGCATTAATGTGTCTTTGAATCAGCCATCAATTTTTTTCTACTCTGTCCATCTGCATGTGGCTTTCTAGAGTATTAGTGCATTAAATCTGTTTTGTTTTCCCAGTTAAACAAGAATAAAAATGTGCTGGTTTGCTTATTAAAGAAAACAAACAGCCAGTAACTGAAAACCTTAAAGTTAAACTGTGGATACTCTGAAGGCAAATTACACACAATGCTCAGTCTTAAAGTTTCTGTTTAGGATAATGATTCACAGGGCTCAAGTGGATGCCTTAAAGTTTCTGTTTAAGGGCTTAAGTGTAGTCCTGTATATGCACACTGTTGCCTGAAAACAAAACCATAACAAAGCCATAACTGTACTAAACCTTTATTGCTTGAAAGCTCCCTTCAACTTTCTTATACATTTAAAGCTGCAGGCCAAGCATGTTGCATTTAAAGACAGCCTAAGCTCACTTCCAGTGACCTATCTTACATGATGCTTTCAATGGAATCAGTATACACTATGTGTGAATAAGAAAAGCCTTGTTTTCCACAAACCTATGTGCATGCTCATTTAATTTCAGAAGTAATAATGTAAAGATTAGCCTCCTTCTACCACATATTGTAGATGCAGGCAGATTGAAATGAAGCATCTGGACAAACTCATAGAAACATCTGTCACACAAGTCTCTCAGAGAGCTGTGATTAAAGGAAGCTACTAGCAGATCCTGTGGGATTTGACGATGAGGAGATGAAGGCTGAAAACTGTTCATTTACTAGTATTAGATCAAGCCTTATGGATGATCAAGCCTCAAATGGAAGCTGTCGCAGTGGTCTACAGAAATCTACCACCATGACGGATGACCTCAGGTTCAACGTTATATATGGAGACTTTGAAAGTTTCAGACTCAGAAATCAAGCGTCTTAAAATAGAATAAAGAAAAATAAACAATTGCTAGATTACAGTCAGACAAATTTCATGATTTATATACAAGCATACAGTGCTACACAGTTACAGTGCACTGCACTCTTGAAAATAAAGGATCCTAAATGGTTCTCGGCTTTGACACACAGTTTAGCGAAAATGTGTAGGACCTTTACGTGATGTTGAGGTACTTTACATTCACACATCTTATGTACAAAGACGGTCCTTTGAAAAGTTCTTTAGGGAATCAAACGGTGGTTCTTCTGTGGCATCACTCTTATTAACACCTTTATTTTAGACGCACAAGAGGAGGGCTCCCAAATTCAATTCTGGAGTAAATCTGCAGGGCACAATTTAGTGTTTTCCCTGATTTACCTCATCAAGAACTTGATAATAATGAGGCTTTCAAGTGCAAGTGGTGGCGGGGGGGTTCGTTTTCTCCAAGGAGAAACTTGTTCACCTGACATGCACATTCATGTGGTTTATGTGAGCAGTAAATGGAACACTAAGGCTGTGAATGGGTGTTCTATTAGCTAACTGGTATCTTTCAGTTTTGGCCTATTTTACTAGTGTTTTTTTTAACTCGAAGCGGATATAAAATGTGGTTTAACTGTACATGTTTAAAATGTACTTTATCATTACTGTTTATTATATTTGTACAGTTCATCTGATTACTTTCTGTTGATGGACTGTTTGCTTCTGTTCTTAGCTGTAATGAAAATAGCGTAGATGTCATAATTCTTGCTGCGTTGAAAATTTCGATGTACCTGACTTCATCGTTCAACTTCTAAGGCCATTCATTCGGTGCCTCCTCGTGGAAAATTTGTAGGTCTGATAAAACCAAGACCACTTAAAAATGTCTTAAGCTCTACTATGCATAAATAATTCAAAATTGTAACTAAAGAACAATGATGCAGGAATATGACATGTAACCTATCATTTCTGTACACAGCATGGGCCCTAGAAATATAGGTGAACTGTATATTTGTAACCAGTCAGCCAGGTTCAGATGCGTGCGGATAAAACTGAGAATAGTAGCTTTATTAACACAAGGCAGAGTCGTAATCCAAGTACAGGCGTAGGTCAAAACCAGGAAACGATAGATGATCACGAATGTGATCATATGACCAGGCAAACAAATTCCAAAGGGCAAAACGAAAGACAAGGTCGAAATATCAGGCAAAAAGGTTCAGAATCACAAATCCAAAATCCAGCAACGGTACAAAAGGGTCAGGCAAAAAGCAGAGTCGAAAAAACAAGATCAGGGTCAACAAACAGAGTATAGCAATCAATATCAACGCTCAGTAAGTTCTTATAAAGAAGCAATACCTCGCAAATAACCCTTCCTAAAGCCCAGGCTTAAATACAACCCTAAACTGGTCATATGACAAACACACAGGTGAAACCATTCAATATTCAGGTGACAGAGAGCGCTGATAGGTGCGAGGCTGATCGTCACTGATCACATGATCCCCGCTTGACTCTTGGGTAATGGAGTCCATGAGGGACAATATTGGTCCAAAGTTAAAGTGTTCATAGTGTTCACAGGCACGGTCTGTTTTGTTCTTTGGTGGTTTGGTATCTTAAATTTCTATTTCACTTCACCTTTTTGAAATATTCATCATTTATGTTCTTTATTTTTGAAATGGCTTATAATACTCATATCAGTCATGTTCTCTACACACTTTAATGTTACAGTTTTCAGAGTTCATTGAAGTTGATTTTGGAGAAATTGGGTTCTAGTGGTAGTTTCCTTTCAACATAAACTTTATGTCAGGTGGGAAATTGTGAGAAATTGCTCTAAAGCAGGTTCTACAATTGTCTCTGAGTTTCATTACTTTTACATTTCTCGTCTATCCAGTAGGGATGAGGGTGCTGGGCAGGGAGCAGACATAATAAGAGAAACACGTTTTCTTTTTCAGACTTTGAAGGTTGAATGTGGAAATCTACTTTGTCCTCTGTGCTCCAGAATTTCCAATAAAGATTCTGTGATATTTAGTTCTGGATGTTAGGGAGGCCATGATAGACTTTTGCTGTGATCTTGGGGTTCATGAAACCACTCATGAATTTGTTTATCAATGTAACAGGGACATTATCATGCTGGAATATGGGCACATCATAGGGGAAGAGTGTTTGCACTGTAGGGTGCACCTGGACTTATAAAATGGCCTCATAATGCTTGGCCATTATATGACCGAGCAGAGCTCCCGATGACTCCTTCGAGATAGCTGTCCATGCCGTTATGGATCTCCCACAGTTGGAAACAGTCCACAGCATTGTGGCTTGAAGGCATATTTGGCTTTTTCCAAACATGTTAATGTACGAAAAAAACGCGAAAGATGACAGGCCATATTACTCTTTTCACTGCTCAAGCATCACGTCAGCATGTAGCTCTATGCGTTGGCCTTTGATAAAGGTGTTTTAAACAGCAGAACTGTCGCAAATTCTACAGTTTTGTAATAGTGATGTTCAGTTTTTGCTGAGACTCGATCATAGAGATGAAGATTTTATGGCACTTGTAAACTATTCTTGCTGCTACTGTTGATCTTTGCTATACCTTTTCTGTTTATGTTTGGTAAATGTTATCATCCCTGAGACTTTAAGTCATTATGCAGTGTTTGTGACCATTGTTCTTGTCTGAGATTTCTCTGTCTGACCTTCTTGAAACTAGATATGTCATGTTGCTGTGAAAGTTCACACATCAACGTTGTGTCGTAGCCCTTTTATAGCCAACACATACTGGTAATTCAGCGATATTCAATCTAATAAAACTCACTCATGTAGCCTCTTTTGTAATTATTATTTAGTTGTTTCAAGGTTAGTTTTTCCTCATGTAGCGTCTCCAATATTTTATCCCCCCATGTATGTGTTGGCGTGTGTGTACTTGAGCAACAGAACCTAATCCAAGAAATACAAGCCATGCTGGAAGTGGAATCCCATATGCATAATTCATGGTTCATTGTGCTGATTTGTTGGGTTGTGGACATAGATACTTATCTTGCATAATTTATCATGTGTTGTGGTTGACTGCATGCTGGATGTTTCTAGCCTACGATGTGTAAATCAATAGGGTGAAAATATCAAACTGACCTTAGAGACATATGTATTTATGATCTGTCACATAGCATTATATTTTCAAGCTGTTCTTGATTTCCAGTGAATGACTAATCTGTTTCTGTCAAATAAAATTGTAGTATGATGCAGAAGATCTTTTGCATACTAAACATTCTGTAAATAATACTTTACTCTATATGTTTATTTAACAGGGACAATACACATTCATCTAAAACCATTATTTCATTATGTAACTATTTCTCTATGACCTATGATATTTTTTTGTACTTATTTGAAGACCTTCCATCATACCTTGTTCTTCTTTATTCACATTATTTTTAACAACCCTTTGAAGGTCACACGTGCTTGCAAGATTCTGGATCGTTCCTTTACCCAAACAGCCTCAGAACCAATGATTGTCTACATATCTGATCTGTGTTAGAGAGCCTGACTGTTGTTACTGTGTGGAGTAAAAGTAGTTTAACAGTATGTTTACCTCAGACTTATTCATAGGGCCTAAACTGCCCCTTCAAAACTCTCTGCAGATCCTCACTGCCATATATAATACTGGAACAGTTGGTACGACTTTACATATGCTTTGGCACTGACCTGCTATCAATAGCCCGGTGGCTATTTCAGACCAGGAATGGAAAATGCTACGCTTCTAATCAGCAACTATTTTAAAGGAATACTTCACCTAAGGTGGTCACCGCTGAATGAAGGCAAGCAAGGAGCAGTTAGCATGATCTCATTTATACTGCCTCATTTGCACCAGGCACTTTTATTCTGTTTCTTCTTCAGCCCTATGCGAGCATCACACCCAATGAATTATTTGTGAATCATTTTTAGTTCAACCGATCATTGAACATAGCCTACTCTTGTATTCTCAGTGTTAATGATAGCATAAGATGTTGATATTCATTTTTAAATCTATTTTTTCTTTAACATCAGTTAAGAAATATAGCTCTGTGCTCTATGGGCCTGTATTCATGAAGCTTCTCAGAGTAGGAGTGCTGATCCAGGATCTGTTTATGTGAGTCAAGTCATAGTAAATAAGAGAAGGATCTGATCTTAAATCAGCGCTTCTGCTCTGAGAAGCTTCATGAATATGGGCCCTGGTGTGAATACAAGTTCAATGCAAAAAAAGTGCCCGGTAATCTTGGTGACATAGACATCTTTTTATTTCCTTTTTTTCCCTTTGGAATGGCAGCACTGTGCTGAAGCTGTGCTGTCTTACCTTTTAGAGTCTTTCTTAATGCAGTGATATGAGAAAGGCTGTACTTCTTGCATGGTCTACATATGTCTTCTTATTTCATTTTTACTTAAAATCATTGGGCTGGTAATGAGAGATCATTTGCTAGATTACATGCATAGTATGTACTTTCTGAAATATGGTGTTTTCGGTCTTCTTAAAAATGGGTGGCAACAGTGTGTATGGATTTTTTTGTGTCTTCCTTGAACTTGTAGTGTTTTTTTTTTACTTAGAATAACTCAAAGGCTACCATTTATGTTATCAAGTACATTGGTTTGTAGCCCTGCTCTGCCCACAGTTGCATACAATTTTGAAGCAACTGTAATGAAGTTGGACAAGCTTCACAGAACATTGAATAAGTTTTTTGTCAAAATATGGACAGTTATAGTGCATTATTCATTTTAAATTATATTTGTTTTGTGTATGTTGTAAAGCTTGCACCATCAAGACAGATGGAATGGAGCAAATGCAGTTTTTTTGTTACTGTGTTATTGAGCTAATGTTCGCAAGGTGCAAAAATCACACTTTGTTCTGTTGTTTCTAGTGCAGCTTGGTATTGTCACAGTTTAAACTGGAAACAATTTAAACACAGTTTCAGTTTATTAGGCTGAACAAGATTTTTACCGACATTCTGTAAAGGATATCCAACCTCATAAGAGCTGCTATGAGAGAGTGGAGGGATTTTTTGGGTGGAGCAGGGAACTAGGATCTAACATCTCATTAACTGAGCTAAAAATATTTGACAACATGCTGGGTTAATAATGAGAGATGCAATTTAAAATTATTCTGTTATTCTGTTAAAGACTTCATTGACTGTAACCTACTGTGTTATTTGAGGATTATTTATTGTAACACATTAATTTCCAAAAGCTGCATGTAGTATGATAAGAAATGTGCCATAGAACTTTGTCTAAAGTGAATAAATTTTGTATAGTTATACATCAGATATACATCAGATAAACATCTAAAGTATCTTTTAAAATTGTTTGATTACATTTAATTTCATTGTATTTTCATGCTTTTATTTACAAACATTATTGGACAGATTAAATTTGGAAATCAGTAGTCCCATGTAATCAAAAGGCATGCGACTACAAAATCATGAACCCAAAAACCTCATTGATTTTAACATTATTTAACGCTATGGTAGCCTCATAGACAATATGGACCCATGAAAATGTGAAAATTCAGATTAATGGGTTAACTTAGCAATTTTACACTGTAGAATTTTGAAAAATGAAAGAACATTTTTAGCATGAACTGTATGACTTGATTAATTTTCCTGTTAAACTCTGACTTAGTTTAAAAACTGGTGAAACAGTTTGTAGTTTCCTGCTCGTGCACTTTCTGAGTTACGTGTGGAGCCTTTCTACGGCTGAGGGCTCGTTTGCTTCCAAAGCCACAGGCTCTTTCTGTCCTTTTTGCTGGGGTAAACGGCGGCACTTTGCTGAGCGGGTTTGAGCGTCCACATAGCAGCATGAGCCGGAGCCTGGGGGAGTGTTAGTGGGGTAATCAGGCTCCAGTGAGTGTGTGGTGTGTGTGCTGGAGCGCAGGGGGAACAGGCTCGTGGGGATGCCGGCTGGCCCCATACACTTGTGCCCAGAAGAAACATAAGATCAGCGCTGTCTCCTGGAAAAAAGAGAGAGATGGCATTTGGCAGTAATCCTGCAGCTGTAGTAAACAACAGCTGTAAAGCGGCTACATATTTTGATTAAGATCAGGGGAAAAAGAAGTCAACTCATTCATACACTTGGTATTTCATTTTCTGATTTGGTTTAAGCCTGGCCTGCGTCGAACATATTCATCTTTGACCTGAGCACATGTCTCCAGAGACGCTGAGACAGCGGTGCTCTTTATGCGACCTTAATGGATGTAATATCTTGCTAATACTCTGATCATGGCTTTTACTTTATGTCACATTGTGCTATAATGGTTTATTAACAATTCAGTCAACACAGTGATTCTTCTAATTCCACATGTTGTCAAGTTGCATGCTAATACGGGTAAGAAAGGTTGTGGAAGAGCGGTGTCGTGCGAGAGGAGGGATTAAAACAGAGGGCCAGGGAGACCTGAACGAAAAAGCTTAGCATAACCCAGTGCACCATCATCACATTTTCTGTGAGCAGATGCTTTATTCTGATGACGCAGCCTATCTGAGTCTAAGATGGAGACACACTCATTTAGTGCGATGTGAAATGGTTGACATGCTCTGTCTTTGCTGTGGCCTTGCACAGTTTCCATCACAGATAGGCCAGCTTTAGAGCAAGGGTCAGAAACATGTTGACCGTCAGCTTATGATAGCAATACAAGCAGAGGAAACATAGCTGATTGGCCTAAAAATATTTGGAGTCTGAAGTTAGCTTCTTTAATTTTGCACTAGAGCCTCGAAGCTAACCTACAGGGTTCTACGGTAAGCTTTTAGTGAGGAGCACTGGGGCTCCTGATTTGATAGAAACGGGGGGGTTGGCGTATATGTGACGTAACCAATGACAACATGCAAAATGATTTGACCTTTTTATTTACATTTTTTAAATCTAATTTACATCAAACAAAACGTCATACAGTGCAATGAGGCAAGAAATGTACACATATACTGACACATCAGACTCCTCTCTCTGTTCGCTCGTTCTGGACAAACTTTATGCAAATGAGCTGAGTGGTGACCACTTAGATTGTTGATATGTGACAGGGTAACGATACTGTGTCACGCATACTGTCACACGCTGAGATTCAATAGGAAACTTCAGGTTGAGTTTTCAGCTCACTAGACTGAAATATGGTGGTCACTTAAACAGCACACAACTACTGCAGATTTTTAAAATATAAAAGTACAAACTCTTACACAAGCACACATGGGTCTTTACCATGCTCAAATTGTTATTTTATAATTATGTAAGTCGAGAACTTTTTATTATTATTATTAACAGTTGCAGTCCTGAAATCAGGGGATGCTGCAGACCCCTTAGCGCCCCCACTTCCCACATCCCTGCTTGCTTCTCTTCTGAGGCATCTGCTCTCGTTTTTTCTAGGGAACAAAGATAAGCCACAGGTTATCAGCTGTACTCACACTGCAGTGTGACATCATTTGTTTCACTGACCCTTATAAAAGCCAGTCGAAATAGCAATGACAGGCTGTCCCCTGTCCATTGTAGGTAAAGGAAGCAATTGTGTGTAGTCTCACTCTTAGACAGACAAAATGAAACCTAAAAGCAATCAATAGAAGATACAGTGGTTATATGTTATAATACACGAGATTTGGTCCTAAATGCCAAGTCTTTTTTTTTCCTTCATTAACATTCCAATTTCCATTCGCTTGCTGAATAATTGTAATGTCTTAGGTTATGTTAAGTGAATAAGTGATTAAAAAATAATTACTTCTTTATAGATTGTTTCTGAAAATGTTTTTTTTTTTATTCTTGAATAGGTTCTGACATAAGATGGCAGGTTTGCTCTGTTGAAACACAGAATGTCATGGCATTCCATTCCTTGCATTTGGCATTTAGATAACAGACATTTCTGTAATTTTATCAATGAACGTCTTACTGAGTTGACCTTTAACATAAGGATATCTTGCAGGGTTGACTACTGTTTGGAGGTGTAATGGACTTTAGCTTTAGCAAACTCTCAGGGTGTCAGAGGCTCTTGTTGAGTCTTCTTGATTATTCACAGTTACATACCACACTTTTATATTGGGATGGGCGATAATATTCATATTTGTAAATTGTCATCATATTGGTATCAGTTGGACATTAGGATCTGACCAATATTTAGCCTAGATTTATGATCAATCAGTAGTCAGTTGTTGTCAATCAGCTGAGACGTGTTTGGTGTCCAAAATTTTGCTTCTTACGTTTAAAACTGGAACTTTAAGCCTAACATTACTAACAGTAAACTCTAGAAGTGAATAGACACCCAAATCTTCTTTGTGCACTAGAAAAATAAACAAAACTTCACTGTATAACTAAATCCAGTGGGCAGCCATTTTAGACCACAGGTGTTGTGCTGAATTCTGACTTGTATGCACATCACACAGGCATGTGGATGGTACAGATTTTGTTTTGCATTATTTGTTGTCCTTATAAATAACTGTTAATCTTGAAATCTGAACATATGTGTTTAGAAACAAAAAACTGTGGATGTAATCAAGCATCCATATCTATCACAACGCTTGTTGTCTAGCGCTGCTGCCAGTGATCTGCTATGAGGTTTTGTTCATTTGTATAGCTCACAGTAAGTCATACTGTGCTCTAAACAACATCAGCAAGTCTGTGTGACCCTAATGAAGACTTAAATGCAGATTATGGTTAAGAGAAGTTTTGGGCATGTTTTTTATGGAAAAATTTGGGTGACTATATTTACTTCCCTGCTAGAAAAAACAGCGTAGGCCAGCATACCTGGTCACCCACAAAACCGGCATATGTTGTGTTTTGGATGCTGATATTCTGGTCAACCAGCATGACTGTACTGGATAACCAGCTAAACCAGCATCAGACCAGCATAGACCAGCTTAGACCAGCATAGACTTCATGCTATTTTTGCAGTATACTTGTAATGTTTGGTGGCACCATTAACCTCGTAGCTCCAACTAAAGAAGTAAAATCTGGACACCAAAAGTTGTATTTAAGGATTTCAACCAGTGTCCTTGCTACACTACCCTTCAAAAATTTGGAATCACTTATTAAATTAATGATTTTTATGGTTTTAAACCTAGGAAGTTACACAGTACCAACGTACAATAGAATAATTTTATATGTTATATGGTAATAATATTGAACTGATCTATGTATACATTATAAAATTTATATAAAATGTATATAATATTATAAAATGTATTTAACATTCTAAATTAATAGAAAAGAATGATTAGGAATATTTGAGCTGTACTCTGTTGGTCAGTCAGTGTGATGTCTTTTAATTAGAACGTTACAACAGTTGGATTCAGCACGGTTGTGTTTCTTGTTCTATAAAGTGTAAAGCTCCTCTGGTTCTCCTGTTCTCCAGGCTGTGTTGAAGTGCGAGGTGAGCGCTGCAGGGGGCGGGGCTCCATGACTCACTTTGAGCAGTTATCTCACTCCCCGCCCCACAGCCGCTTGATTGGCAGCAATTAGAGGAGCTGAGATCTCTCCACCACTGCTGGGCTTCCCTCCTACCTAGTGCTACATGACATTCTCAGCACATACTATCATCACCACACACACACTTTCACTCCATCTGGACCGATCTGTTCACTGCTGTAAGACAGTTCTGTCCTGCTTCTTGCTTTTTGGATCTCTTCTCTGAAGCATTCCCGCCCACTGTGGATTTTATTCCTGCTCTCCGTGTTCAATCTAGCAGAGCAGACAGCTGAAATATTTCACTTCACTGGAGAAATATGAAATATGCATTTGTAGTTCTTTGCTGCTGTTTTTTAACCCATAGAAGTTACTGTTATTGCTGGTGACAACAAAAGCATGTGGTAATTTTATGTTATTTATTAATTATGTTGCATTTTTACCATTGCTAAATCATATCATTGTAATGAGGAGAGAAATTTTGTTGACAGTGCAGATTATAACCTTTCAGTTTTGCACCATATAACATTTATGTAAGAAGAACAAGAGATATTTTATTATGATTTTAAATTTATGAAAATGTATTGCTTTGTTTTTATGCTGAAAGAAAAAAATGTTTTTGCCATTTTTTTCCACATTTTGCCAAGTCGTAAGTGCAAACTCGAATCTGTTAATAAAGAATAGAAATGAAATGTAAATGCAAGTTATTACATAACTAACAATAGAAATTGTATTATTTATGTAATTACATTTACATTGTATAGCAAAACAACAATAATTCTAGACTTATAAGGGGTAAATAGTCTTCATAGGGGCCTCCATCAATAACTCTAGACTGTTATGGGTTAAAAAGCCTTTATAAAGCCCACAGTCAAGAATTTTAGACTTCCAAAGGTTAAACAGCTTTCAGAAAGCTCTCCTTCGAGAACTCAAGAACTCTAGACTTCCAAGGGTTATATAGTCTTTGTAAAGCCCTCTATCAAGACATCTAGACTGTTAAGGGTTAAACAGCTTTCATAAATCCTTCCATCAAGAACTCAAGAACTCTAGACTTCCAAGGGTTAAATAGTTTTTGTAAAGCCCTCCATCAAGACATCTAGACTGTTAAGAGTTAAATAGTCTTCATAAATCCGTCCATCAAGACCTCTAGACTTGTAAAGGTTAAATAGCTTTTATAAAGCCCTCCTTTAAGAACTCAAGAACTCCAGACTTCCAAGGGTTAAATAGTCTTCGCAAAGCCCTCCATCAAGACATCTAGACTGTTAAGGCTTAAAAAGTCTCCATAAAGCCCACCATCAACAGTTCTACACTACTAAGGGTTACATAGTCATCATAAAGCTCACCATCAAGAATTCTAGACTGTTAAGGGTTAAACAATCATCATAAATCCCTCCAAAATGAACTCCATAAATCTAGACTTTTAAGGGTTAAATAGTCTTCGTAAAACGCTCCACAAAGAATTTTAAACTTTTAAGGGCTAAACAATCATCATATAGCCTTCCATTAAGAACTTCATACCTCTAGACTTCTAAGGGTTAAATAATCTTTATAATTTCCTCCATCAAGGACAGTAGACTTTGAAGGGTTATACAGGCTTCATAAAGCCCACCATCGTGCCATGTGCTCTTGCAGAGCGGCAGGCAGCGGCTGCCTCGTGGAGCAGAGCATGAGAGGTGGGACAGTAGGGCAAAAGGTCTACTCGTGATCTCTATGTGACTTGGTACTGGAGCACCTTAGCCACCGTCCAGCCTGTCACGACACTCTGGTGTCTGGTTACTCTTCTTCACTGTTTTACTGCCACATAACAGACCTTTCTGGAATCTGCAGTCTTGTTTCAGTTTGTTGATGTGCATTAATGAACCGCAGCAAAAAAAAGGACTTTGATTGGCGACCGCTTGGCAATACCTGTAGTTAAGGCACGGATGACACCTTCAATTATAAGATTATATTCTACAGTTGATTGTCTAATCACCCTTGTAATGGCATTTTCCTTTGCGACAGTGGCTGCATTAGAAGTTAAAAATAACCAGACTGGTCTTGGAAGCTGTAGTGTATACGCAGCCTTTCTCTGCCCACTGCAAACTCTGATCTAAACTTATCACTGACATTTTTATAAGGTGTCTTTGCTGTTACGTGGCATTACACTGCTTGCGGTGGAGGATGCACCTTGTAAGCCACGGCGTAAGGCTGTGGAGTACTCGGGACTCTATTACATTTCTTCATAACTGCACTAAAAATACTGTGACAATATTTTGGTATGTGTGAAGCAGTTCTGGAGCCCTCCATCTACTTCTGAATGGCAGCGAACAGGGGGATGGGCTTGTTCATGTTTTCTGATTGGTGGAAAATGTTTCCTATGTTTTTAAGAACAGGCATCATCTTTGACCTGAAATGCTATGCTTTTTCCTCATAATTTATGTCAGGAGTTGCTCATTAAGCTTGCCAGATGTCTGTACTGAGACGACGTGTGCAGTTCTGTAGCACTCCTGAGGGCTAGCTCGTGTTTACCTCATTAAAAATGAAGGTCAGAGTAGACGGTTGCCTCGACATACTAATTTGTGTACTTTATGTTCTATGTCAGCCCTTCCTGTCTGCATTAGTTAAACAGGTCAGCTTGTCTATGAAGAGGATGGTTTGGTTGTTGATTTAACAGGATATATGCAACTATTCATTATTCATGATAAAAGGATGGGTTAACGGCAATTATGATATTAGGATGCTGGTGTAATGACTTATGTTCTTACTGTTGCCTGCAATAACATGGAAGACAGAAAGAAGAATATGATGGCAGTACATACTGTTGTGTTTACTCTTGGTAGTGTTTGGCCCATGGTCCCTTCTCTGAAAGATACTTCTGTTTTCATCACTGTAACTTTGATAATTGACCTTATTTGTTTGTTGTCAAACAGGTGTTATTTATGTAAGTTTTCAGCATCTAATTAACATCACTGCCATTTCATAATCATGAATATTTGAGCTATAAACAGTCTCAATGTTTGCCACTGCCTGACTGTGTTTCATTCAATCCAGTCCGCCCTCTTTTACACTCTCTCATTCTCTCTCTGTCTCTCTATTTCACTCTCTCTCTCTCTCTCTCTCTCTCTCTCTCTCTCTCTCTCTTTCTCTCCCACACACTTCTAGCGCACACACCTACAGTCTACCATCCAGGTCTCTGTTGCTAAGCGACAGGCGATGTACGATGGACTGCTCTTATGAGAGTGACATTTGTCCAACGTAATTTTATCCTCAGAGGCAATTGATTCGTACGATCTTCGTGTTTGAACGAAGGCTTTGCGTTCTCATAAACGCTCGGTTGCTGATGCTTCTGTGTGGAGTATGAAGCATTCTCCATTCGGATTGTTTTTTTCCCCTCCTTCCAGGCTCTGTGTCGAGGCTTCAGTGGAGTCTCTGGTGTAGATGAAGGATTCAGTTGATATTCTGGGTGGCTCCCTCTGCAGCATGCTTTGGGGTGGTCACATGACCTGGGCATGTGACTAGAGCATATGGGCCTGTTGCTTCCCGCCTTTCATTGGTCCCTGGAGCCTTCCCCAGCTTTTATTTTGACAAATGAGCGTGATAAAGAGCACTTACTGAGTATTGATTGATGGTGGCTATTAATTAAGGCTGGAGGAAGATGTGTATGGCCGCTCTGTCTGTCTGCACCACTCTTAACATAAGTCTCGGGATTAGCAGTGCGGATTGGCTCACTGAAATGCTAAAAGGCAGCGCTTAACCGTCTTAGGATGAAGGCCACGAGGCTGCTTCTAACGTGAGCTCTGAGACGCGCAGATCATGTCAAATAGTATTGTCTTCTCTGTCTTTTACACTCTGATAAGAAAGCTTAAGGGAAATGCTGGCTTTACAGATAGCAGCAAAGGAGTGCTAGCAATAGCCTGGAGTAACTGTTTAAAACCTCAGCTGAATGGACAGATATACTATAAAGGTATAAATAGTGCAGATGACATGGAGTATCCTCTGGCTTGCGTAGTAGAGAGATACACACAGTACATAACCTCATTTCCCTCTGTGAGCTTCATCGACCTGTAAATAACATTTTCTCTTCTCAGCTGTTACAAAAAAAACCTTCCGTAAAATTAGCAGTGGATATATTTGTGTCAGATAACAAATCATGTTTTGATAGGGGTGATCTCTCTGTTTGCTGATTTGTGTGTTGGTGACTGGCCAATGGTAGCAGGCTGAACTGCCAGTGTTTGTATCTGTGTTTGCATGTGTGTGTGTATGTGAGAGAGAGGTTACGTATTGGATGGGGGAGCTGATTCACTGTTGAAATCATCTCGTATGAAAACCGTTGTCACTTCGTGCCATAATTCGCTCTGACACAACCTCTTTTTTTACGTAGTATTTTTTTTTTTTATTGCCTGAGCAGTCACTGTGTTTTAGTGAGATGGGACAGGGCAGCCCAAGCCTGATTCAGCATGGCTAAAAGCCTGTGAAGCGTTGTGCTGACTGAGGGGTGAACCCGGCTTCTCCCAGCTCACAGAGGCAGAGCAAGGCCAGGCTGAGCTCTCAGCGGAGATGGCCATCTCCCACAGCGCTTTCTGCCTGCTGCATGTGGCCCTTTGGTCGTGGACCAAGCAGAGTGGACACAGTTGGTCTTCATTCTTTTTTTATAACCCAAAGATTTTGTGGTAATGTACAGTGCACCACAGGCCAAACATATGGAAGCAGGCAGTGATTTCAGAAATAATTTACAATTAAGTCAATTTGCCAACAACCAACAGATAATGTTTCTTGACATCTTGGTGTAACCAAAAGCCATTTTTTAAAATATGTAATTGGTTTGCAAACACCTATTCTAAACAAGAGCCTCCATAATCTCATCCACTCCTTCTTCTATAAGATCTCATCCTTTTCTCATATAGCTCTCTTCTACTTGTCAGAAATCTCATGCCTTTCTCATTTTTCTACAGAAATTGAATGTGAACTTACACGTGTTTTTAGGTATTTATTTGTAGTGTTGTTAATGATAAAGTAGTTAAAAAGTCTGAAAAAAGAGTGGTTTCTCTGGGCACTGTTTTGCCTTTCAACACTCTTACAACAGTGGTTCAGGCATCAAGGAGAGCATTAGTTACTATTTCTTGTAGTAGTTTTCTGTGAGGTAGCTTTAGTAAAACAATGTAAAGAAAAATAACAGTAAAGTAAAATCATCTGGTTTCTATTTCTACCATAGTGAACAAGTTTGACTCAATACGTTACCCAAGAATTGAGCATTTCACTTCAGACCACTGTGAATAACTTTGCTTACCTCTTAAAAAATTATTTATACAGATACTTTAAAAGATTAGTGGTTGATATATCAAATCACCATGATATACATCAAGATATTTAGTAGTGCTACGTTTGAAAGGGCTATCAAAACTATGAGTACATTTTTTATTTAGAAAGCAACAAGTGGAAAAAATCAGACAATAAATAAAATTAATAAAGAAAATAAATACTGGGCTAACATCCATTTAGCAACTTGTTACTGTGCAGCTTATGCAGTTATTGTACACTGTTTGTTCTTATTTTAGGCTCTCTATAATTCGTCTAAATCTAAGTCTTTTTTATGGTAAATACTAAAAGATTGATCATATTGCAACTGAATTTATCACAATAACATCAATATATGTTCTCAGCACATTGCCTCCTTTTGCCTTTTGTTAGTTTTCTTCCTCACTTGGCCTATGTCTCATCTATGTTACTGCATGATCAGTAACTCTTTGTTGTGGAACTTACCAAAAAGGCTTGTACTACAAAAAAAATAAGACTCAGAGGCCAGTCTTCAGCTTCACTCATTAGAGTCTAAGAATCTATTCATCAGGATATGAACTTGGCCGAGCACTCTTCTAAATGAAAGATGAGTTGCGCTGACATTTTTCCATTGCTGCCAGAAGAAGCTGTTAGCATTGAGGAGTGCTACAGCAGGCCGCTTGTGTATACAGCTAGTGGAGGGAGCAAAAGTGAACTAATGTGAGGGAGGGAGGGCTGATAAAGCAGGGAAGCCTCTGAGCAGGCCTGCGGCTGCCATTCCACTCCACAGAGCACACAGCCCACCGCTCAGCCCCTCTCAGAGCACTGACCTTTCACATACACAACACACACTGCTACTGCGTGCTCCACTTAGCGCACACAAGCACACACGCTTAGTGGCAAAATGAAAAGATGCCTAAATGAATAGAGGGATAGTCATAGAGCATGCTGTAGATTTGTCTGTTCAGACAACTGAGTATGTGTAGTGTGTAGGAAAATGTAGGAGCACAAAAATAAAAGGTTTTTTTTAATGGATATACAGTTTTATAGTCACTGAATCTGGTGTAAAACACCATCACAAGCTATACTTCGAATACTTATTTCCCATAGAGCAGTGCTGGCTTTACCTCATAAGTGACATAAGCAGCTGCTTAGGGCCCTGCAACCACCAGAGGCCCCTGACAACTTTTAGGAAATTACTGTTCTGTAATAAGAGGAAAAAGTGAATGGTTAATCATGTCTCATGAAAGAGGAAAATGAGTAGAAAAAACAGTCACAGATAAAGGTACGTTTTGATTTCATTTTGGGGTGTTAACATTATGCCAGTTTTATTTTTTTGGCTTTTGGAAAACAAGAAATAGTGAATCTGGTTAGAGAATGCTGAGACGGTTTTCTGTAATGAAATTGTAACTTATTAGAACATCAAACAGTATAATTGGCATCCAATCATCATCAATAAACAATTATTTTTTACATAATTTACACCACCTCTGGTAGTCAGTGTTATTAATTAGCCTCTAATTTTACATCACATCAGCTAGCGTCTAAACTGTGTGCTGATATTATTTAAACAAAGTTAGGATTATTAACTTAAGAATGTTTTTTAAAGTCTATAGATCAAATGTATGGGTGTTTTAGCTTTCGGATTACATTAAGACTGGTCCTTATTACACAGTTATTCAGCAAATCATTTCCATAATAAACATAACAAAATTAGACTGAAAATATATAAACATTCCATGACATTATTCAATCAAACAGACAGCTTAAAACCATGAATAGGACATATCAAGTAGGTTACTAACATTGATCAATTCAAAACAATAGCTTGAGGCCTCTGAGCAAAACTTAACCTCACTTTTATTTTTAAACTGTTTCCTGAGTGTAGATCTTGGGGAGTGCTTAGGCAGATGGGAGCTCCCCAAAAAGTCCTGCTTAGGGCCTTTAAAATGCCAGCCCTGATAATACAACAAATTCTAATCTAGTCTAATATTTACAGTGGCACAAACAATGTAATTTTTCCTTAATTTAATTATTTCATTTCATTGTTGCTTTCTAAAAAATCAGAGGGGAACATGGACTCCATTTTGTAACATTATGTGTCTGTTAAAAAATTCAAAAAGCTCTTCATTAATGCAGTAGTTTGGCAGAAAAATTACATAGTTTTGTCCTTATACCAAATGTGGGCAATCAGCCAGATTTGGATTGTTGTCTGTTTGAGATGACTTAAAGTCAACATGATATAAAAACCTTTCTTATCTTGTAGAATGATCTACAAGATAAGAAAGGTTTTTATATCATGTTGACTTTAAGTCATCTCAAACAGTCAGACCAAGTTCAGTTTATCATTTATAATTTAAGGAACAATTTCGCTGATTTTTCAAATTTTCCACATAATTCAATAGTTGAAGTAGTGGTTTGATATTTCTGCCGCCCAGGTCCATCCCGCCAAGGACCTCACTGCCATGTCCCACTGCATATAAGGGTGGCTGTCACGTGGTCCTCCCACGTTGCCTTTTTGGGCTGTACCTGGCTGGGTTACTTGGGCTGCCCAGCCACCGGTTGTTCGCTGAGGAACACTACCCATGGGCCTGGCTCCAGGGGTAGGTCCCAGTAACCCTCTCCTGGGCAGGGTACACAATATATTGTGTCCATTGATCATAGGGGATTTTGGATTGTGTTAGTCTTCACTCCAGACCTGTTCACCTTTGGAAACCCTACCAGGAACATGCTTTTCCAGACAACTTAGCTCTGAAGATCCCCACACAAGCCCTTCCGACACACCAAGGCCCCAATCCAGGAATGGTTATATCTCCAAGTTGGCCTGGGAGCGGCTCGGGATCCTCCGGAATGAGCTGGAGGAAGTTAAGGGGGACAAGGTTGTCTGGGATTCTCTGCTTTCCCTATTGCTACCGTGACCCTAACTGGATCAAAAGGTTTAAGAAGATGATTTGATGAATAGGTTTAATGTGAAATGGTTTATTGTAGGGAAATATACTGGCTCTGACTACTGATTTCTTTACACTAGTGGTAATAGCAACAAGGGGTCACAGTGTCTACAACTTAAATATAGCCATTTTATTTACTACACCTACCTATAGATTTTTTTTATATGTTGTGTTTATAATGATAAAATAGTGGTAAATCCAAAACAAACCACCAGAAAAAGGTTTTCTTTGGCCACTGTTTTGCCTTGTTGCAATGGCCTCTTTGTACTCTACACCATTCTGAATTACTTTGTTTACGTTACCAATTGATTTATACAGAAATTTTCAAAAAATGGTGGAATCTTCCTTTAATTTCTTAAACTGAGTGTAGTCTGTCATGTCTACATTACTTATTAGTTTTGTAGTAGTTGCTGCATTAATAATAATTTCTGGATACTAAGCCATGGTGTATAAGCTTGTTAGCTACATTAGCCTCATAGTTCTAGTGAAAAACTACAGAAGCAGACTTTGGACACCAAACATGTCTTGGCAGAGAATGAAAATAGCGTACATTTGATTTTGGGCTTGACTATGTATTTTATATTTTTGTGCGATACTGTGAACATTAAAGATGGCTATACATGATCAAAATGTATTTGTTCTCAAAAAATTCCTTTGTTTAAAATGAACATTGCTGCAGTATCTGCTGAATGTTCAGTATCTCACTGCTGCTGTGTCCTCCTCATGACAGTCCATAAGCTCCTTCCTCTCTCTTATCTTCCATCGCTACACCTCTTGCCAGGCTCTTCTTAGCGAACGCATCCATCAGAGAGAAAGCGTAGCATCTGCAGGAAGATAGCGGGTAATGAAAGCGGCTCCAGTCAAGTACAGTAGTATCCTGTTAGTCCCTTGCAGCGTCCCAGCATTGCCGCTGTGCATTTCATACGACCTTTATCTCCCCCTGCGTGATTTATTACGTGGCTGGCAGTAAAGAGGGATAAGAGGCTTTCAGGTGACTGTGTGATGGATGGCCAGGGAAGAGGTGTCAAGCATTATGATATTTTATTTTTAAAAGAGTTGTGGTATTTCAGGAGGAGTGCCGGTGTCTCGTTACTCTTGAGGAAATGCCTGCCGACTGTAAACACACGCCAGCAACCTTGAGAGTCAGCAGGCTCTCGGAACTAAAGACCGGGTGTAAAAGCCGAGGTTCTGTTTTCTTAGATATGTGTCAATGCCAGCACTGGCGACTTCCACCTACTTCTACAGCAAATGTGTGACTGAAGTGAAAATAGCCATACAAACCAAGCAATACTGAGAGAAGACTTTCTGAATTATCCACTAAGAAAGGTTTAGCGTGCTGAACATGAATGGAGCGCTGGTGAACAGATGGTGCGCTCAGAGCCTGAGCACTAGCCTGTGTCTTGTGCTTTTATTAATTATTAAAGAATTGTGATTTGAACTCGGAATAGGGAACAGCGAAGAGACACAATGAATAAAGCGTGTTCTGGAGCCAAATACCAGCACAGCATCATTCATGAGCCGTCACCTCTCTCATGCATGTGAGATCAAAACAACCTGTGATTGATGAGGTCACCTTTAAAGATTTAATTGGACGAAGGTCTTTGGTCTGATATTGTTGAAAGGGGCTTACCTTTAAGCTTTGGCTCTTTTTAAAAATTCATTGGCAGGGCTTTTTGTTAGCTGCTTTTAGGCAAGGTCATTGATCGGCACAGGTCAGCCTGTCAGGAGCCAATTAGATGCTCGATCCAGAGCTGTGGTCTTTTTCTCACGCCTTAACAATGTTTATTGAGGCAGGGCCAGGTCAAAAAGCTTCTCACTTTTCACCTTTCTAAGCCATCTCTGGCGGTGGCTGACTGTGATGTGAGCTGCATTGGTCACAGGTGCTTTTGCTCACCTTAAGGTAAGCGAGCGTGATGGTATTAGAGCTGTGATTAGAAGAAAAGCTCATTAAGGGAGCTGGAGGTGTTTGTGTCTTGTCCTTGGTTGACAGCAGGGAGATTGTTGTGAAGCATTCTGAGTGAAATTCGCATTACTGTGCTACTCTTGTTTAGTTTTGGATGTAAACAAAAGGGTTAAATCTTTCGAACACCCTGTGGGAAATTAGTCAGTCAGGAATTGTTTTTCTCCATGGTATCTAGTATAGCTACGTGAGCTCTCCTATTGATTAGAACTTCAAGAGCTGAAGAGAAGTCTTAAGGCATTAGATTAACCATCAGCATAATAATGAAATGACAGAAATGACCCAATTGTGTTTTGATTTACAATTAGGCGAGACCAATTTCATGAGAAAATAAATCACTCTTGGCCTTCTGGAAGTTCTAGATGCGTCACTGGCTGAGTACGAGCAGCCGTTTAATCAATGAGTTGTTAGAAATTAAAGCAGCAGCAGCTCTATAGCAGTCCTCTCCACTGAGTGAATGTGAAAGGTAAAGTATGTCCTAATATGTCTGTCTCAAGTTTAAATAAAACATGGAATGTCCTTTATAAGCTTCAAATGAACTGACAAAAAATGGTAATGTGAATTGCTGTTAGCTTAGCGCTAACAAACTTCTAGTAACCCACTGGGACACTAGCAAAAGTTAACATTATCATAGAGGTGGGTTTTATCCTTGACCAAGTTTCGACATTTTTGGCCCAAATTGAAGGCCTCGCTCTAGCAGGCACGGTTCACCATTGCTAGGCTGTCAGTTCCTTTAAAATGCTTTAGTAACTCACTTCATTTTTAGTATGTGCATAGTGTGACACTGTGAAGTAATGCATTTTGATTTTTGGACTTCCTTTTTGAAATGATATTTTGGTAGTGTCTTAAAAATTAATGATGCACAATGATATCGGAATCGTATCGGTATCCGCAGATAATTGCTTTAAAACAGATAATTCAAACCAATAATTGATGATGTATTCATTGTTCTCCGGAAGAGCAGAGCAGCATTTAGACAGCACTGAGCTGCTGCATAAAATCAGCATTTCATTCATTTTACAGTATTTCTTGCCCAACAGAAATAAATGTTACATTTCTCTGTAATCCAGGTGGATATAGTCACAGTTTCTACATTTTATAAACATTTATGTTTCAGCATCAGTAGATATGTACATGAAAAATAATGGATATTGGTATCGGCCCACAGTTCCATATCTGTGCATCCTTACTGAATATGATACTTTAAAGTTGCTCTAATGTGCAAAGTTAGATGCAGTTTAATGCACTGTTACTTTTACCACTAAGAATGTAGTAGCTGTGCATTTAATTGTTATGTGCATCTAATTTAACCCAATTAAATCACATAATTTTTTTATGATGTCCTAAGTATTATTATTCAGCAGCAACATTGACTATATTGTCAACGAGCTGGAGTTATTTGTAAGTTATGTAAGTGTAAAATAGAAGTTTGGACCTACCAGTGGGTGCTGGCCATTTAAGGGCTTTTAAATGATTTTTAACAATAGACGACTAACATAACAACAGTTTAAACACCTTAAAATAGTTCTGCAGTGCAGATATATATACCACTTGTTAACGTCTGTAAACATGCCTCGCTGCTGCAAATTATGAATAATGTCCTTTTATGTCTCAACAACAGCAGCATGAATTGATAGCAAAGAGGTAAAATATCCTTAACAAAAGATCGGAATTGGATGGGGCTTAGAGTAGCTGATACTGACCCACTCAAATGTGCTTTGATAAGCTCTGGTATCTCTCACATTGAATCTGGACATCCCAGACTGTAACATAATAATGTCTGTTAGACTCAGAGCTAGTCTATGTTCTAGCACACTGGTGTGCCATAAAGTGAAAGATCTTCTGGTGTGTGTGCGTGTTACATTCCCAGTGTCTTCACAGCTGGCTGCTTCACTAGGAAATAGGCATGTGCGTGTGAAGAACAGCTCAGAGGTATCACACCCAGCAGCAGCTGCAGAAGCTAAAAGAGAGACAGAAAGAGAAAGAGAGACAGAGAGAAGTCAGGCCTGGGCACCAGGCTTATCTTTGAGAGCACTACACGCCTAAGGAAGCTAAAGCAACTCCTCCTTCAAAGCTTTTCATCAAAGCTAGCATAGGTTTGGATTACACTTTCAAAAACACAAAGAAAGTAGAAACCAATTGTGCAAGGTATGTCATCCTATGTGTGACATCCGCAGTAAATAACATTACAGTCTTCTTTATCTTCTAACTGAAATCACCAAAAGCGTGTGATTTTGTTCATATACATGTGGTTCATCCTGAGGCCAAGCAGCATGCTGTCGCTATCAGCCCTGTTCCATGTTTACTGGGTGCTAATGGCAGAGCTAGCAGCGCAGATGGGAGTTTCATGGTGAGGAGATTTGGACAGCTCTGATACAAGAGGGAGGTAACCAGCACTGACACAAATCTAGCCCCGCAAGAGATGAGAATCAGTCCCTGCTCCACACGCGCACACCCACACACAACGGTTGTTTGGGTTATGCCCTTGAGAGGAAATGGTGTTTGTTGGAGCAATAAGAAAAATGGAGTCACTCTGCAGGTGGCTGAATGGGTTGTGGCTATGGAAATGAGAATTCTGAGAAGGGCACAAAGGGGGAAAATAACAGCGCTCCATCTGAAACCAAGCTGGTAAACATAGAATATGGATGTGACATAGTCCCAGGAACGCCTGCAATTTCATGAGAAACTGAGGTGACATCTCAATCATTTTTGTTTTTTTTTTCAGAAAACACGTGCAGAAGACTTCAACTTGATTTAGGATTATATATATATTCCCCATATGGGGAACAATATGGATGTGGTTGCAAATGTAATCATATGCTCATACTACTGTTCACAAGTTTAAAATTGATGCTTTGAAAAATGTAAAACTAACAGTATAAAACATATTTTATAAAACTTATTATTATTTATTATAATTATAATTATTATAATATAAAACTAATCATTCTAATATTCTAGCCATATGCAATTTCACAGGATTCAGATAATTAGTAGGAAGCTATGAAGATACAAAAAATAAATAATTAATCCAGAATACCTTATGTCCAAAGTAGTGATCAAATTTGGAGGTGGATAACTTGACAAAAAGTCATTGTGTACAGATACAAAAGTTTGGAATGTTTTCAACTGTCTAAAAACATTTTTGTTCATAAAATGATTCATAAAATGATTCTAATATAATGCCAGTAAACAAATTTGTTGGAAGCTGTAAAAATTAAGACATTTTTGATGAATGGAGGTCTAGATGATTCATTAATAACTGAGAAAGCAATACAGCTTTGAGAATGAATGTATAAAAAATTAATATCCAGAATGCCTCTGTTGGAAAAGCAGTGGCCAAATCTTGCTGATTACATAGCTGTTAATAGTTTGTGACATTAGTTTGTGCCAATAGTTGTGACATTACTACAAATAGATACTTGCAATTTATTATTATTTAATGACATTTATTATTTTTTTTACATGCTATAACGTCATTGTTCCCAAAACCCTTTATTAGTTTGATATTTCGTTTATAACATTTTGATCCACACTGTATTACTGAACACACACTGACATGCTTGCATAATCTACACAAATTAATATGGAAGAGTAATTATTATTAAAACAAATGATTCCAAATGTTTTAATGTTAATGTGTACAGGATATGATTTTTATTTGTTTGCTTTTTGTCCTTCTCAAAAAAATACCTTTTTGGATTATTACATAATTGTATCTCACCTGCAGCCTCTGGAGTTCATAGTTGTAAGAGTGTATCAGAGCTCAGTCCAGTCACTGTGGCACTGCATTAATTGTTGAGTGTTTGAGGAAGTAGCTTCTTCATGGTGAGTAGAGAACTGAATGATGAACTGTTGCAGTATTACATGGCTCACTGTTGATCTGTGTTTGGTTCACGGTGTGTGTTCTTAAAGACACAGTGTATCACTGACTCTCAGATGCTTAAACACAGTTGAGCTCACATTTTCAAAACAGCTGACTCAAATCCCAAAAGGCTATTTGGTAAACAGCACATTTTACCCCCCAAATGCTCCCAGTGACCTAAAATCCTTTACATAAGCAATTTCTCGAGTCAGTAACCTTGGTGTAAATTTGCAAGCTAAATTTATCATTGTTTAAGCAACGACTTGATGAAAAAAATGATATGCTGCAGAGTTATTGTGGTGATTCATGGGCCAATTAGTTCTCATTAGACTGCTCCAACCAGTAGGTGACCACACTTTACCTGCTCTGAGACGTCTGTAGAGTGACACATTGGCTGAAAGCACATCTGGTGCGGGAGTTTTTTAGTCCATGGAGTCATTGTGCTCTGGCGTCTCCTTGTGTCCCTCTGTCCTTCTCTCCTTCTCTGCTTATACTCTAAGCTTTCATTATTGCCAGCAGGTAACACTGGAAAAAAAAGGGGTCACATTTTTTCATTCCGGAGCCCTCCGGTCACAATTATTCCACCAGAGAATTTCCAACAGGAATCTGCACTATGAAACACGACAGCAGACTTTAATGTGGCTTGCTATGCACTCATCATCAGGGGGCATTAGGATTATTAAAGCCGGACAGGCAGAGGTTTGTAACCTGACCTTTCCCAACTACACCATTCAGCAGTGAGTGTGTTTTTATCTGAGGGCACTGGGGCTGAAAATCACGTCAATGGGTGCAACGTTATGAGAGCTCTGACCAGCAGTGCATTCAGCCTGCCTGCTCTATAGAGTAGCACTAATGTACAGGCCCCGCGTCCCCAGTGTGTGCCGTGTGTTGTGTTTGAGTGGAGATATGAGGGGATGGCTTTCTGAGCCTGCACTACCCCTTCTCCTGTGTGTTTCCCCAGTTAAACGCCCAAATAGTAAATGGGAAGGCACTCATGAGCAATTGTACTAAAAGCATTGTAGACCACAGTCATTTTTATGAATCACTGCAGTGCTCCTGCAAGAAATGGCCCCTGCTGGCAAGGCCGCTTAACCACTTAAACGTTAGTCTCACAAGCCATTCTAACAATAGTCAAAGACTTCGGTAGGTTTCAGTGGCACAAATGGCCAAGAAATGCCAACTTCAAAAGGAAATTCCACTAACTTCTCAGGATTTCTGCATGATTTAGTCATTAAGATGTATACAAAATCATTGAGAGTGATTTGACATGAAATGCTCCATCCTAGAGAAACTCATAGTGAGGGGAACCAGACGTACAAAGGATTTCATGCATCTAAAAGCTAGAAAATTATTACATAAAATGGTAGCAAATATGCTGCCTCATATCTGAGACACTGTTTTACGATAGTTTTGAAAGAAGATTTTGGCCTAAACCGTATCTTTTTAAATGCATACATATTCTCTGAATTTAGTATATTGAGGGGAAAAAATCCAAAACATATGGGTGTGTGCAAAATTGGCACATTTTATATTTTTTCCCCAATATCTTAAAAAACAGCAAATAAAATAGAATTTGTCCACTAAATTTGCACAAAAAAAGTGATCTTTAACATGTGTAGAGCATGTGTTAACCAAATTTCCTTTTCTCATTTAAATTTTTACCTACCTTGTATCTACACTCGTTGTCCATTTTATCACCTCCACTTATGTACACTTATTAGTTCTACAATTGCAGACTGTAGTCTGTCCGTTTCTCTGCATACTAGCCCCCTTTTACCCTGTTCTTCAATGGTCAGGACCCCCACAGAGCAGGTATTATTTGGGTGATGGATCTTTCTCAGCACTGCAGTGACAGTGACATGGTGGATCAGACACAGCAATGCTGCTGGAGTTTTTGTCCACTTACTGTCCACTTTAGTAGATACACCTACCTTGCTGGTACATCTTGTCGTAAAGTCAGAGACAATAGCTCATCCTCATTCTCACAGCTACATAACTTGCACATTAGTTTCATAGCATTTACTGAGTCATCCATAATAGTGAATAATAATCTGAATAATGAAGCTTTATATTAATGACTTAATAATAACCCTAGTGTTTAAGGCACTAAACCTTTCGCTTGCCTGCATCCTGTCATTGTGGATGTTAGCTATATTGTTAGCGTTCATAAATTGCCTATATCCTTTTTAGATCTGCACCACTCAGAATAGTTTTGCATAGGACAGTACTGAAGTTACTGTGATTTTGGATATAGCAAACCTCTCTTACTCTGATTGCCTGCCACTCCTGACGTGACAGTTGTCTTAGGGAATGAATAAGACTTCCTTTTCTCCGTAGCCCTGTCCTGCTTTAGCCACAGTGTCAGTCTTGGTTTGTTGTATTGATGCTGAACTGATGCTAGTTTGCCCTGCATCCTCTTCTCCTACACGTTTCAGCTCTTTAAGCTCTATTTCGAGATGGCTCTTAGTCAGGAGATGTTGCTGCATGTGCATAGGTGTGAAATGAGGGCTTTGCAATAGAGTAGTCACAATTATATTTCATAGTAACCATGAGAGGGATTTATAGAGTGCTGTTGTTTCATGCTTCTGTGTTTTGTTTTATTGCTGTGGTGAAATGAGATAAAATACTTTTGAATAACAATATAAATAGTCTTCATAGGCAGCCGTGGCAGACTGTAGGCATAGATTATGTAGCCCCATACCTGTGTAATCCCTAAACCATGCCCCTGGCTTTCCCTTTAAGCCCTAAACCTGGATGTGGGAGGGTGTGCAGTTTAACATAGCAACAAAAGCTTTAGCTTGCACTATAGAGGACGGTTGCAAGAGTATTTACAGGACAAAAGATGCAAGCAGAATATTTTATGCTTTTGAAAAAGATACATTTAAAATGAGTGAATAGATTTATAGATTTATAAATGGAGATAAAGTGTTTTAGAAGATGGTTTACCAATTTCTGAAGCTTCTTATGTTTTCTGTTATTAGATAACTGTTGTGATTGTAATAAAAACGGGAAGGGGAGGGCTGGCACAGCACGTTAGAGTTTTTCTTCTCTCTGGGTGAAGCTAAAAATAGAGCTCACAGTGGAATACAGTTTTCCCCTGCGATGCACATGGAAGTAGCTGGAACAGCTGCGCTGAAACCAAGTCGAGTTAGAACAATCTGGGTCATGTGACCTGCTCGCTGCCATTCATTATTAGTGGAGCTCCAAGTGGGGGAGTGTATCAGAAACAGATTGTGACAATGTGTTTTACATCATCCATAACTGAGTATTAGCATATTCATGTCACTTCTATTTGTTTACATACTTAAATATTGAGGCTAATGGTTAGCTGGATTCCACAGTTTGGTTAGATGCCCCATGTGCTGTCCTTGGCAGTGATTGCAGGTTAAGGGGAGGGCCGCAGCTGGTCCTTTCCTGGGGGGAGGGACTGGACAGTAGGGGTCACTATCTCTCCTTCACAAACTGATGATTCAGTCTGGTGTCCTCATTGTTGTGTTTCAAGCTGAATGATTTGTGCTCTCCTCTAAACATGTTGAGACAATTAGCAACGCTGTATTGCCTGTGACTCAAGAAATATGATGGCAGGCCTCATGTGCTTTGGAGGAAGCATGTGCAGCCTGGTCATACTGTCATGCAATGCAAGGAGATACATGGAGAGAACTGGACTGAGAACATGTTTTCAGAAGAGATGATACCAGGTCAATTAGTTACAGTTAAGCAGGGTAGATACAGATATAAATATTGTTACTCCATGTTTACACAAAGTCACATCTAAAAAAAGAAAAATCCCCCCAAAACAAGCCAAAAACAGCATCTAATTAGCAACATAACAGCATAAAGGTCAAAAAACAAGGTCAGCCCAAATTCTCTCCATTCATTAATGAAGGTGCACACATCTGTGTAGAGAGACAGAGAGAAAGAGACAGAGAGAGAGTCCTCTGGGCCTTCTGTCTGTTTGGATAGTGAAAAGGGCCAGAGTGCGGCTCAGGCTTTGACATCACAGGTGTAAAAATAGCAGACGGAGTATCCCATGGCACGCTGCTCCACAGCCCCTCTCCCTCTCCCCCACCGCCCCACGCCAGGCTGCTCAAATGAAGTAGAAATTGTTTCTTGTTTACATTGTCCTCTCAGATCTGTCGAGCCATCATTTTGAGACGGCATAAATAATTCATAGCTTTGCCCACACAGTGGCCCTGTCGACGTTGCGCCCTGTGCTCTGCTAACACTTTTCTGCTGCTACAGTTTTCACTGTCAGTGTTCATGCGGAGCAGAGGAAATGATTGTAGCAGGGTTGCCGTGCAGGGGCCCCGGATCCTATGCTGTAATCAGCTCTAAACATGATGAATGATGCTTGTTGACTGTGCTACACATTTACTCGTGTGAAGCAGATCAAATTAGGTGCTCAGAAAAACCCAAACAGCCTCGCTGGGAATCCCCTAGAGTTTCTGTCCTCTGTTTCAGAGGAGGAGGTCAATTTTTCCTAAATGGCCATATTTAGCATGCAGCAACTTATTCTCTAGAATGAAGTACTGAATGAATTTCAGGAGTAGACAATATAACATCAGTTAAGTTATTTACAAATAAATGCTAAACGTATGGGTCTAATATTGGAATTACTGCTAGTTATTACAGATGATAATTTAGCACCCTATTTTTATCTTGAAGCATGTGTTGTCACTAGTGCTGGACATGTCCATTCTTTTCTGTGCATTCAGATGGACAACATAGCGGATAACACCACTCTTCATATCACTGCTGTTGGAACAAAACCTTTTATCTTCATTTTTACCATTTTTAATTTTTTTAACATAATTTGTCTGTTGCCCTTTATATTGTGTGTAAATTTCATGATGAATGGACCAAAAGAAATGGCCAAATTTACATGGAAACGCAACTGCTGTAAAATAATAGTTCTATGGCAAGACTAAGAGCAGAGCATCTAATAAATAATAAAAAATATTTACATAAAAAAGCACAAATGTTCACAATAATTGTCTGATTTAGCTGTTTACATGTATGTAATCAATGATCTATCTTTAGAGTCATGGTCACTGTTTAATTCTTTAAAAAAACAAAAAAAATAATGATTATAGCATTAGTGCTATAATAGCATAATAGCCAGTTGATTATTGGTTATCATTATTTGCCTATAAATTCTATATCAGCGCATCTTTAATGGATTTAGAAGACAAGACATATTCATGGTACCTCTTGGGACTCCTATTAGTGTCAAAAGCCTGTCTATATTCAACTATAGCAAAGCCCTGCGGTCACATTAAATATGATTTATGAGTCAGAAACTGCCTCTACTTCCGGCCAGATTCACAACTTCACTTGTGTGTTTACTCTCTAACTTTGAGTTGCCCCTTTAAGACTAGGATTACAGAATTCCATGGTAAAATGATAGGAGATATTTAAGGTGGGGCATCCAGTCTGAATCGAACCTGATTTGGATGTACACATGTCAGATAGGGCACATGGTTTGGGTTTGCAGATTCAGGATTCTGAGGACTGAGTCTGAGGGGAGGCTGCTGAGATGTGTTTTGAAAGTAGAGCATAAGTGCGCCTCTGTTTTTGATATGTGCCCATAGGGACTGCAGTCTGAGGGCTAGGCCATCATACGTAGTGGAGAAACACTATCCGATGAGCAACAAGCAAACCTTTTAGGACTAGTTTTATTGACACTGTTATTTGACAAATCTAATTATCGAAACACCAGCTGCCTCCTTGGCAAATCATTATGGAGTATAATCCAATTTCGGCAGAAAATCCCCAAGCGCCAGATCGAGCACTGGCCCATCCAGAGAGGGTAGTCAGCATTGCTCAGCTATAGCCACAAAGGCTCAGTTTTAGACCTCAGAGAAGGTAAATATAGCTCTCCACTCCAAGATACATAATGCTGTTTTATACTACTATGCTGTTATAAATCTTTGTGTCTCTGAAATGGCAACTTTATAGACAAAGAAAAAAACTTCTTAACTTTTAATATGAGTTAATGTAACAAATGTAATTCTATTAGTTCATTTATCATGACATTTTCACAGATTTAGAGGGCAAGTGTCTTTTCTTCATTATCAAATTATTTGGCAAGAAATAATAATTGAGGAGGTACGAGGTTTTAATATGACAGTGACTGTTTACAGACGGGCTGAGGAAAATAAAGCTTGAAAGGTCAGAAGAATGTCTGATTAGTCAAGATACAGTTATGGGTATAATTGATAATTGATTTGCTAAGTGAAAATAACACATCCTCTACAGAGAGCTCACATCTGCACCTTTTATTGCACAATTGAATGCTGAATTTAACATAGTGGGAAAAGATAAAACATAAAATGTGGCCTGTGTAAAAGTTATGGCATATTTCATACAGTATGTATTATTATTAGTAATATTCCTATATGTTAAGGTGCGCTCAAACTTTGGAAACAACTGCATACCTTTAGATAGAACCTTCTCCTAGAAACAAGTGAGAACACTCTATCTCTCTTCACACTTCACACTTATGAACTCTTTAATCAGCGTGGAGGAGAGGGAAGGAGTTGCTCTGTAATCTGACCCTCATGCTCTTCAGAAACACAACACTGCTGCCACATGCAGTAGGCAAGCAAGCAGATACCACAGAAATGTCAGAAAGTTTTTTAGATGCCAGAGATTCTAGACGACGCCACTAGCTATGATCCCAGTGACAGTTTATAGGCCTTGCTGCCTTAGCCAAAAATCTTACACTAAAGGTAGTTTTTCATGTGTTGCTCTCTTATTTCTGAGGTTGCTTGTTTGTGCTTCCCTCATAGTGAATGGCTGCATGTTTCTTTGTCCACATTGTATTTATTAGGCAGAAAAAAAATGGAATCGTGGAACACCAAAAACAGTGCTTTATTAACAAAGTTACAAGACTTCTCACATTGTAAAACTACACATCTTCTGCAGATACTGCGTCAGCTCTGCGTCAGCATTTTGTTGACGTTGAAAAAAAATGTACAGTGTTGCCAGTTAGCTGAGCTGAAATTAATGACACTTGATTTGGGATCATTGTTACATTTTGTATTATAAAAAATTATGTCATCAGATATAAGCACATAGTGCAACATATTGTGGAAAAAGGCATGTACTCTATCCCTGAGAGAATTTTCCATCGTTTTCCATCTGCTGAGGATTGCCCAGAAACTCTGCTTCCGCTTCAGTAAACTTATGTGCTCATGTTGTCAAGTTCATTCAAACATTCTCAAATACACCATCACTTACAATGTGTATATGTTATGTTTCTTAAAAGAAAATCAATATTCACTTGCATGCATTAAATTAGAGGTAATAGTCAACAATAACCAGCATTAGTCTACGCAGTTCCTAATGTTTCTGCAGAGACTTTACGAGTAAAATTGTGACAAAATGTTATATAGGACTCCTAGTTTATGTGTGTAGCTACAGATGGCAAAGAAGCTGTTTAACACAGTTTAATATTAAATGCCAACAACAGTGCATTTGCTCTGGAATATAAAGATGACATAATTTGAAAATACTTGTTGGCCTTTACATTGTGTGTAAATTTCATGATGAATGGACCAAAAGAAATGACCTAAAATGACTTGCAAAAATGTCTGGTTCTATTGACTTACATTGAAAGTAAAGAAGGTTTTTTCCTTCTTCTGTAAAGTTGCCATTTTGGAGATACGAGGTTTTGACAAAACTGTGTTCACATATGGAAATCATGTGATTTTTATGTACAGGTTCATGTGAAATCTGTGTTCACACTATAAAAATAATGTAATTAAATTACTGAAAGTGATAAACACATTCTGATGAAGCTTTTGTTGACTCAAAGCTGTAACACAGTGCACTGCTTTTTAAATGTAAAATTTCATTTCAATGAAAATCCAGTGCTGTAATTTCATTGAAATGAAAACTGTTTGGTGATAAAATCCTTGTGAAATCCCTTGAATTGTTCAATGTGATAATCCACGGTGAGAAATAACCTTTAACCTTGACCCCCTTGCCGCCACACTTTACACGGTCCTCCTTTTATTGTTCTACCACCCGTAAGTATTGGTTATGTGCTGTTATTTGTTCTGTTAAGTCTGAATTAAAGCATTCTGTCTCAGAGGTGTCTAGCCGAGTTTGTGTAGCCAGAAAACATACTTATACATACATACATACATATTTTTACTGAATTTGACAGCCTTGCATATTTAGTCTACTGTTTTGCTAACTAACTGTTACTGAATGTACCCAAAGGTGCTCACTTGCACCTAACTAGCCAGCTTACATTGTTTGTAACATAAGAGGGCAGTGTTCCATACACTACTTCAGCACTTTTCGTGTTCAGTAGCTATTCCGTAAATATCTGAATATAGGATGTAATGATTGGTTGGACTGGATTGGTTGGCAAAATCCGCCTAGCAGCCAAATTGCATTTTGGATGGTCATTTCCATTGGCCAATAATTACACTATAATTATACTGTGTATAATTCCGTACACCTGTTCCCACAGAAGGAGAAGTTTTCCATACAGTGTTTTCCTGCTTTTATTTCAAGTGTTATTAAATTTAGTTGCTTTAAAATGGACATTATCTGCAGTGGTGTGAAGCCACGCAGCTGCAGGGAGTCTCCTCAGGTAACTTAACTGGCGTTATAATCTTACATTGACAACCAGGAGCTTAAACGTTTAATAATGTAATTATTTTGTTTCTTCGTGCTAATCTGTTATTTAATGTTCGTAAGAGTGTTATATATGACATTAGAACATGGTAAAATACACTAAACATGATAAAATCTACTAAACTGGCCAAAGTTTTCTGCACGCCACTCACGTTCACATGCCACGTGTTTCTCCACCCGCCTTTTTCAAGTTGCATTGGAGGACTGACACTATTTACACAGATTTGATGTCCAAACTCAGGTTAGATGGTCTTGCCAGCTGTTTTGATGGAAACGGGTGTATGACAGTGTCTCTGATATATAGCTGATAAATAATAAGGAGGTGTTTTTTATTATATAAATGGGAAAAGTTGCGAGTGTATGGAATACTGGTTTAATATCGCTAATTCGAGTCAAACTGGTTAGTGGTGTTAGGTAGGAAGGCTGGTTTACAGTTTGAAAAGTATGTTTCCAAACTTTCATTGGATGGTGTTGAACCTGGCAGTAAAGTGTTACACAAAGGTGAACCATTTCACAAGTTTTCTGTATAAACTCTGTTGTACTGTATTGAATTGTACTGTCTTAAGACAAAGGCAGATGATCCAAGCAAGTAAAAAGACAGAAAGTGTTGTTGATGTCAGATGGATGCCATTATTGATTTTGAATATTGATATTGATTGAACATTTTGTTTTACTAATTTAAAGCCTTTAGTTTGACTTAAATTTCTGTGAGAAAGGAATCAGAAAATATCTTGATATAATTCTGATGCCGAAACCGATAAACAATGATTACTTAAAACAGCCAAGTAAATTACTTGACTTACTTAAGCCATCAAGGCAAAAACAGAAAGGCTGTTGTTTTTAATCACATTTTCATGATACAGGCATTAGTTGAATTCATTTACAGTGAGGATTAGTAGCATTAATTCAGAGAATTCGAAAATGGGCACTTGTTGGATTAATTCAGAGTGTGCAGGGGTTGGATTAATTGAGAGTGCACATTAGTTGCATTCATTCAGAGTGTGCATTAGTTGCATTCATTCACTTGCATTCATTCTTTGAATGCAAAGAAACTTTCAATCAATATCACATTGTGTTTGTAAGTTGAAGAGGTGGTGGTTTATCATGGTTTAAATTTGAAGTTACTTGTGTACATACAGTTTTGTTCAGAAACTGCAGAAAGACAATCATTTTTTTGTATTTTTCCAGTAATTTGTACTGGAAGGAGATAAAGACTAATTAAGGCCTGGTCTTGAAGAGGACTTGATGACCTGGTCTTGCTTTCATTTGTACTCGGTCTTGACTTGAACTTGGCCTCCTTTAGACTCTGTCTTGACCAGTCATGGTCTCAGATTTGTCTTGGACACGACAAAAGTGGCCTTAACTACAGACCTAGATATTAATAAGATAAACACAAATATATACACAAAACCATAATTTATAGGGTACTTTCTTTTGGGTTGTGGCTGAACTAAACCCTAATGCCTATTTCAACTTGTGAAAATGACATACTTTTATTTGAATTTTTTGTATCCTTTCAGTTTTTTTTCTTTAAAAAAAAAACTTTTAAAAAAGATGTTTTCTTTTAAAATGGAAATAAAAAAATGCTGTCCTACATTTTTCAAGTCACTGCTGAAACTAAGAGTTTTAGTCTATACTCTGAGCCACACCCCTGCATTTTAGAGCAGAAAGTGAGACGATATCCCTGTCCCTCTTGGTTAGATTTTTGCAATTAAGTACTTTTTTTTTAAATGAAAAATATTATGATTTTATGTGTGTACAACTGTTCAAAGCTGTGTTTGCTAGTTATGCACTGGCTAGTGTTTTTGAGTTATGCCTTCAAAGCTAGATTTTAGTCCATTTTTATGTCCATTTCAGTTATAGTTCTGAAATATGTTTTAAACTCTGACTTTGAACCAATTTGGTAAATAGATTCATATACGGTTGATTCTGTTGGTAAAGCTCTTTTTTGTTTTTATTGTTCCCTCGTTTGTCATTAGGGGTGTGGCTCTCCTCTGGAGACTCTGATCAGTGTGATCAAGTTTCCATCACACACATCCCCAGCTGTGTTAGTAAGGCCTGAGCGCCTCCTCCAGAGATGTAAGTGATAAGCGCTCTGGCTGATGCAATGATTTTCAGTTTGAGAGAAAATTGCACTGTGCCTGATATGATAGTAAATCCTCTGTCCCTCTACTGGTGGCACTCTACTCTTGGCCAGTGTCGTAGATAATAATAGGATTGACAGAGAAATGGCAGAAATGCAGTATAGTTGACAAAGGGGTCAGAGTTCCTCTCCTAGCATGTGTCAGCAGAAGGAGCTTTTCTTGAGCTTCTCAGCTTGAGATGCCAATTTGAGAGAAGTGAAAAATGTACTGGACAAAGTAAAGTCAGCTGACAATTCCTTCACTCCTTTTAAAGTGAAATTTCAGTAGATATAGTAGATAGTTAAGTAACAGTAGATGATCTTGGTGTACAGAGGAAATTTCTTTCATTTGAATGGACAAAAGTGTGCAGGCTTCTAGATGGCTGCTACTGCTTTTGTCCATTTTGACAGATAACATTGTCCTGCAGTCTAAGAAACTGCATATGTAGCCTGACAAATCAAAATGTTGAGCAGAAAAAAATCCAAGCAGTAGAATCCCAAAATACTAGGTAACATTGTGCTAGCTTACTGGTAATAATAATGATAGCTACCTTTAACACATATTTATGGTTTTTCAGTACTGTTGCTACATGCCTCTCTCGTAAACATGTTTGACTGCCAACGCCTCTGCAGCTGTTGCAAGCCGTGAGGTGATGGTTAAGTGACTTAATGTTCAGCGTGTGCTTGGAAATATGGATAATTGAATACAATGGAATGGTGAAATGGAAAAATTCTTCCAGAATTGTAGAATAGCCCATAAAGAGATTGTTTTTTTTTTACTGTGCGCTATAGGTTTTAAATTAGAAGCAAAAAATTCTAAAAACTCCAAACAAGGTTTTCCATGTGTTATTTGTTTGTTTGTTTTTAAAAATTATAGGCCTATCCCAGCCCACACTATGCACATTATTGCGCATGCATATATTTCCCAGTGCTTGAGAAAGTTTAATCATAATTTAATAAATTTTAATATAGTAAAACTGTGACTACCATAATAATAATGAAACAATGGTGATTCTACAAGGCACCTCAGCCTCTAGATCAGATTCTTTCATTGGAAATTATATGTTATGCATTTCAGATGAGTTCTTTGCTGCTCTCTTTAACTAGTCTCGTTACCAGGTGCCTTGAGTTTTGCTAGGACATTTCGACAGGATATTTTAACAATGAAATTGAATACAGTAGTGTCTGATTGATTGATTTTCAGAAACCTCTATCTATATGACCAACCAGAGAGTTCTCAGGCCTCAGTAGTTCAATCAAGCACCTGTAGTGAGCAGCATTTACTTTATCTAAGACGGATGCTTGCTCTAGATGGATTTTTAAGGCAATACCTTAACAATAACTGAGTACTACAACAACTGAATACTTTTTAAGTGGTTTGCCAGAGAAAATGAAAGACAACCCTCAAGAAGGACAATAGATTCCTCAGCAATGGCTATAATAATAAGATGGGTGTGATATGACATTGGCTACAGTTGGAAGGTACTCCCTAACTAATGTCAAGATGCTTAAATTTGTACAACCAAACCTGTGCACTGTGACACCTAGTGTTCAGGCTCTGACTTTTGCAGCTGAGTGGAAACCCACATGACGTTCTTCATTCTCCATATGGAGCTAGCTAGTTTTGCTGATGTTATCAGTGGAGATGCAGTTATCATCGAAGGGCCCTTCTTCCCTTGTTTAACATGCTCATGCTTCATCAGGCCAGCCAGATGGCACATCTGCTTCTGCTTTTTCTTCACTGAACTGCTATACATTGCCGACTTACTACTGAAAGTGCATTTTAGAAATTGGCATGCTGCAATATTAGCTGACAAGCACATGTATATGACTGAGCTTTTAGCATCCGTGTAGCTGTCAGAAGCTTTGAAAAGGTACTAGCATACCTCACTTAAATATTAGAAGCTGCTGTATATGTCACACACTATTACATATAAGTACAGGAGTCTACCAAACAGCAAAGATTCAAGTGAATAAAAATACAGCGAATGTGTTTTAGCAAGAACTATTTCTGTAGAATGATGTCGTCAACATTATGAGAGAATGTAGGGTTGGGTGATAGCCTATATATCAGGAACATTTTAATAGAATAGTATCTTATTGATTTTCAGAAATTCCCACCTATATAACCGTCCAGACAATTTAAGCCCTTGTAGTTTGATCAAGCCCCCATAGTGATTGGTATTTGCTTCATCTGAGATGTGTGTCTTAGTTTCTTAGTGTGAGAATCTGTGGATCAATGCTGATTGGCTATCCAGTTGCACTGTGGGTGAGAGAAGACCCAAACAATACTCTACTTTGCAGAAGGGTAAATCTGCAAATCTGGTTCTTAAACTGATCCTCAGGGTCCCCCAGACAATACACATTTTTTGCTCTATCCTTGTGTGTTTCAGGTTGGATTGGAACAAATATCTGGACCATCTGGGGTCCCCTGAGGACCAGTTTGAGAACATTTATACTAGAATTGACTAGTAGACAAATGCAACTTAAGGAATTGTTTGTGCAGCAGTGTCGTTCCTACCTGAATAAGGAATTAAACCTAGCTCTCTCATGTGCAGGGTGTTATTAGCCATTAGTTCACCTACACACATGTGCTTTAAGGTCACTGTGAAGTTTCTATTTTTGTATCTTCAAAAAAATCATCGTGATAAAGCCTAAAAAGTGATGTATCCTAAATATTCTATACACCCAGCCCTAACAGAATGGAAAGTATCCCTACAGTAGTTCTAAAGACTGTACACATTGCTCAATATATGTCGGCTGTATTTTCATCCTGCTACCCTACAGTGATGTAATGCGTACCCCTGCGGATGTAACCCCAGTATCCCACGGCAACTGCCTGTGAATCATAACGGTCCCTTCCTCTGCCTACATGCCGCCAGGCACGCTATATGCGTCAGGCAGTCTGAGAGATGCCTCACACACACATACACACCCCCTCTGCGCGATGGCTTTGCTGTGGCCGGGCCCTGCTGTCAGCTGCTCTGCTGCCACATGTGATGTGTTCACAAACTTTAGTGTGAACCATGAGTCATGACTGTAAATTTTTTTTTTAAATACCAATTTTTATCCTTTTTCCTATGATGTGAATGTGCATTCATAGGTAGTGTGGTACGTGCATGTCCCAGGGACGCTATAGTAGGTTCTGTGTCATGGCTGTTACATGGCTATGAACAATTTTATGCTCCAACTATCTCAATGTATGACACACTGTACTTCTGTTTGGGCTATAAATAAAGTACTCTGACAATTCAGAAACAGCCCCAAGATGTATAGGCCTATTGTATAATGCTGGATAGTGTTAATTAAATTATCACAGTATTTTGCAAATCTATAAAGCTACTATAGTGTCCTGTGGTATTTAAGTTTGCATTGATAATGTTAAATTTACCCATGTCTCCTGAATACTGGTGCATAATGCTCCATAGCTTGTTTTGATTGGAATGTTCTGTTTTCTTCTCTTAAAAAATATACAAAAACAGTTATAAAGGTTAAATCGGAAAGAAAGTACATATCCAGAAAGGACATTTGTTTAATGTTTTTTGAATTGTACTTTCAAACCAGTCATAAGCACCCAGCAAATCATATGCATTATGCTAAAGTCAATGTGAATTCCAAGTCATAAAGCATTTTTCTTTCGTACTGTAACTGAGCTAGCTGATTGTTTTCACTTGATGACAGCTAAGGGTGATGGGATGGCAAAGTGAAGCATGATATTACTGGTTAATATTTTCCCGCCACCCTTTGGTGCATGGTAACAGTCAAAAATCAGAAGATAATTTAGAGGTGGGCAAAAGTCACTACACTTCAATTAAAGTCAAGTCAAGTCAAGTCAAATTTATTTGTATAGCGCTTTTTACAACTGATGTTGTCACAAAGCAGCTTCACAGAAATCCAATTTAGGACAAAGTTTCAACATGAAATGTAAATCCTCCAGGTGAGCAAGCCAGTGGCGACAGTGGCAAGGAAAAACTCCCTCAGAGCTGAGGAAGAAACCTTGGGAGGAACCAAGGCTCACAAGGGGGGACCCATCCTCCTCTGGTCAAACTACCTACAAAATTATTATACTACTAATATTAATAGTAGTAGTAGTAGTAATAGTTAGGAGTCCACTTTAGTGTAATTAAAGATGATGAGGAAATAAGAAAGTTGTCCTTTAAATGGTAGTGTCAATAATATTGATGGAATCAAGCTTAAAATGACCAGGGACATGAACTTACAAGGCAAAGAATAAAAAAAAAGTCAATTTTGTTTTCAGATTTTTGGTTTAATCTTTTAACAATAATAAAAATAAAAAACAGTATTGCTGTGTGATACAAATACTGGTATACCGAGGCATAGAATATCTCCTAGTACTACTACTGCATATTAAAAAGTCCAGAGCATTGTAAAAAAATGTTGTGATCTTATTGATGCTCATCATCTTTGTCATGTATTTTTGTGTGCAGGAGGCACAGAAGGTGAATAGCGGTCAGTCAGACGGGCCAGTGAAGGGCCAGGATGAGAAGGACGATGCTCCAGCCAGTGAGGTGGGCTGGATGACCTCAGTCAAGGACTGGGCCGGGGTGATGATCTCAGCGCAAACTCTGACGGGCAGAGTACTGGTGAGTGTAGACCAAGACTGCTACAGCGACCAGAGATATTGCACATGAAGTCTTTTCCTTTTCTCACTAACTGTTCTGTACTGTAAAGACTGGTGTCTGTGATCATTTGAGATGGAAGCCAGAGCAGTACTGACATGGCCGCTATGATGTGTCATTATTATGGATCTTCTCAAACAGCATTATTAATAGACTATTGTACAAACTTCTATTTTGACTTGCTATGCTAGTAGATTATTGAGAAAACTCATTATATAATAATATTGAGTTTCAGTATTAGAATTTATTGTGCAAAATACCAGTATTGAGTTACTGTCCTAGTTAACTATTCACCAAACTCCCAATATTGAGTTATTATACTAGTACACAATTGAGCAAACTCCCAATTTTGAGTTATTATACTAGTACACAATTGAGCAAACTCCCAATTTTGAGTTATTATACTAGTACACAATTGAGCAGACTCCCTATAGTGAGTTACTATATTAGTGAACTATTGGCCAATCTCCCCATCTTGAGATACTATACTAATAGATTATTGCGCAAACTCTCGATATTTAGATACTGTAGGAAAAGGCTGTTGAGCAAACTCCTTTTAAGTTAGTATCCTTGAACGGGGTATGTCTGTTGGGTGCTAAAAAGTCAATATCATCATTATGTCGCACAAAGAATGTCTAATAAAGGCATTTTGAGACCAATTTGAGACCGAACGGTGAGACAGACTGGGTGGTCCTTGTCGTCCCAGCTGTTGCAGCCAGCACCTCAGCCATCACTGGACAGGTCAATTAACTATGAACAATTGAGGTAATTTACCAGATAATGAAGATCATTTAATTTAGGTGCACTGGGCAAATGAGAGCTGCTCCATTTTTATGACCTTCAGCAAATTCCAAATGAAATCTGGGATGCACTGTGCTTCACAGTGTTGGCTCGTCTGTGCCTTTCTGAGGCATCAGTGATATTTCATGTACCAAAAGGAATATGATGTTGGTTTTACTGTGGTTTTGAAATTTTATGCCTGGTATAAACATTACAACACATAGTGCGGTGTGAACCAGACCAGGCTTTCTGCTGTAATACCCTCAGGATAGGTAGCTAATATAATTACACAACACAGGAGGTCTGTAGAGTGCTGTGGATCTGTTTTATGTGCGAGAGATTTATTAAAAGAGGTTTGTGGTAAAGGTTGTATCTCAGTATAAGCCAGCTTCTTCCTTTCTCAGTTGTAAAAACTCTTCATCAGACCAGCTACAGCTCCAATCTAACTGCTTTTACAAAATTACGGGCTATCATGAAAATTGAAAACTGAATTGAAAATCCTCCTAAAAATCAAAACATTTCTTGAAACGAATAAGCAAAATAGATGTTAATTGAAATAGACATCATTCATAATCATAACTGAATCTAACCTGTTATTTTCTGCCAGTGATAGTCCTCTTTCATGGCATAATCCCCCTTTTTGGCTGTGCACTTTGTGATACTCACAGAATCAGTGCACAAATATGAATGAGCTTATCTCCAAACCACGACCTGTTGTCAGCCATTGAGTGCTGTCAATTGACCGGCTGTGCCACTGGATCAGCTGTTTTTTTGGTGAATTAGAGAAAGCAATAGCCTCTTTACAGTTTTAGGTTAGCTTGTAGGCTGAGCCCACCTGTGTTTTCTGATGATAGTGACTCACATCACTGCATGGGCTAACCCTGTGCTGTCAGTATGGCTGCCTCACCATTCAGCTGCTGCTTTTAGCTCTGAAACTGAAATGTAGGCCAGTTATGCTCATTTGTGTTGTATGTTGGGTTTACAATAGCTTTTCAGAGTTAGTTAAGTGTACATCTTTTATTAACCTGGTGCCCTGGGCTCTGTGCGTCATGACAAGCTGGTCATAAAGGAAGTGTGTGCATATGTGTGTATGTACATATGTATGTTCATGCATGTGTATATGTGTGTGAGATGTGGATCTTAGTGGTCCCTGTGTCCTCCTCCTCCTCTAGCACTGAGCTGGCCTGTCCTTTAAGAGAGTGCTATTTCATTTAAGGGCCAGGCCATCTCTCAGCCTCTAGCTGGAGCATAATGTAATTGCATGAGTGGGAGTATTGTGCCAGGGCTGTGGCAGTGCCGCCAGCATTATCCCCCCGACTGCAGGTCCAGCTGGAGTGCTTTATCATGCCTGTAAATCATCTCCCAATCCTTTATGTGCTGCCACTCTCTTCCACTAGCCACTGCTCTCCAACTACATGACTGGATCCTCTAGAAAAACACAGGGTTGGTGATGAGCAGGATGTGGAAGCCTGATAAAGAGAAAGTTCAGCCCAAAATAAATAAATTTTTCTGCGAATGTAGTTGATTGGCCAAATTGATTGGTGCCCAAAGTTTGCTTCTTTAGGTTTGCACTAGAGCTACAAGGCTAATGTAGGTTATACCCTATTAGCAATGGATATTCCAGTGGCATAGCCAGACTTTCATTGAGACATTGCCACAGTCAGGTTGACAACAACTAGCCTAATTCATTGTAGCTACCATTCCCTTGAGAAAGTATACAATGAAATTTTAAACATAATACATAACTGCTGACATTTAACTGTGCAGTTACTATAACAGCTGACAGAATATCATGATGGGTAAAGGCTAATTGCCCTGCCTTACAGCACAATAAGTGGATATTTGGGGATATTTTTAGATATTTTACAGCACTACAAGTAGATAACTGAGTCAAATATTTAAAGACTTTTTCTTGTTGTTTTTTTCCGCTGTATTGAACTTTTTTCTTTGCCATTCTCAACTTGCTAGCTAGGTAAGTAATAGCTTACATAAGGAAACAGCACATCTCAGAAGAAGATAGTTGAGCAGAGTTATGTTTACGTTTTGACACTGAAAAAAGCCTTGTTAACAACATCAGCCTTGTGACATGCAGCCATGTAAATGTTGCTATGTTGATAACTGGCCGATAATTGGTGATGACTTAAAGATAGTTTTGCTTTTGTTTTCTCTTTTATATCCATCAAAAATCACATATATATGTGTTACTGGTTTGTTGTGGATGTGGTGTGGGTAGAGATTGATGTGAGTGAGAAACTCCTGCAAACGTGAAAGCTTGTTTGTCGTTTATTTTCATAGAATGGAGGAAAAAAGACGTGTAAGTTTTAATTGAACTGGTCTCTGTTGCACTAAGAAAGTCCACGTCTGTGCTGAAAGTACATCCACGGCTTCATCCGCTATAAAATTTTTAAAAATAAAGCTGCGTTATAGACCCTAACCACTTGTCTTCTCATGATTAAATGACAAAAAAGTAACCCCAACAGTCCAGTTAATGGTGAAGTTGTCAGAGTAGGAGGATCAGTTTAAAATAGAATTTAACAGCATCAGAACAGCTTTAGTAGCCCACAGGTTTCATTTATCAGTATCAACAAGGACAATATTAAGAGGATTTAGTTTACCAGTATTTAATAACGAATATGTAGCGGTACACACTATCTTAGTAATGAGATGTTTATCACAAGATCACTGTGAATGTTATGTTTTCGCCAGTATCCTGGTTAAATAACTCTCAAAGAATCAGGATTGGTACAAAATCCTCTTGTATCAGTGCAGCACTACCACCTGGAAGTAAGTTCTTTGTTGTTGTGACATAATGCTAGTTTATCCTATGGATAGCTTACATTTAGCCAAAAATATCTGAATCCCAAAATAAAAAAAACGAATACCAAACCAACGAACGAATATGCGAAGAGTTGAATATTCGGGTTGAGCCCGAGTAGTTAGCATAATGTAAACTGCATGTCTAGATCATCACACACTTGCCTCAAATTGTGTTGAGTTGTTAAGTAATCTAAAATAGACTTACGTATCTGATTATGACACTGTTTGACATAATATTTTTCAAAAAATGTACAAAAGTACATTACATTGCTAAAAAAGTAGTAGCCTAAATTTTGTAGGCACGTTTGTCCTTTTTATAGATAACACTGTGTCATACAGTGTTAGAAACCGCATAAGTAAGTCTTAGATTATTTAACAACTTGACAGGGTTTTGAACAAGTGTGTGATGATTTAGGCATGTACCACAGACGTTTGTTTCTATAGTGTTAAAACTACAGAAGCAAAAGTCTGACACCAAGCTTGTCTTGGTTCATAGACTACATTTTGGGATAAATGAAAAATAAAGCAAGTTTAGTGTCTGGAATGCACACATACACACATACACACATATACATAGCTTCCTTTCTTTTTTGTTGGGTTAGCTACAACATAGCATCTTAAAGCTAACACATAACTGAGAAACATTTCCATTACAGGTTAAACTGTGAAAGTGGTTCATTTTGGATGTTGAGGATGTGTAGTTGTTGGCAGAGTTCGGGAGAGAAGCTCCGAGCCCATGAGGCTGCTGTCAGTTTGTGCAAATGAGTGCCGCTTTCATCATCATTCCTGCTCTAATTCTTCATGTTCTCCTCCCCTCCCACCTCTCTCACATACTCTCTCCTTGTCTTTCACTTTCTCTGCCTCGCTCTTCCTCTGTTTAACTCTCTTTGTGTCTTTCTCTCTTTCTGAGTCTGATAAACACACCCCTGGAATAAATTACATTGATGCATTGATCTGAAGTAGGACCTGAGCAATATAATTGGCAGGTAATATCGGCCAGTACTGATAACTTTTGATTCTACTGATATGGGTGAAAATATTGGTGATGATGCCCAAGGATTTTAACTTTAAATTTAAAAATTTTTAACGTTAGAATCTCCCACGAAGTTGGGCTTTTGTTGTGCTACAGGGAAACCCAGTATGAGATATTCCTTATTTAAATAAATGACAGCAATACAGGTTGAACTGGTGATTTTTTTACAAAACACCGTCATGGTTAGTTTAGGGATTTGCACTTTTACTTAAGTACTCGGTTAACCGTTCGAGGTGCCAGTTTTCAAACACTGAAATCACTATTCGGGTACTTGTTTTGTCTTTTACTTTTTTGACACAACTGTAAAATTTTATGATTTGCTTGTATTTGTGAGTAAGTTTGTATATTACACTGATACGCATGCCTAAATGCGAGCGTTTTGCTAAGAATGTGTAATTGAGTAGGCAGAGATAATGCAGCTTCATTGGGAACTAGGCTAACTTCTCTGTCTGATGTTAACTAGGTCCAACAGTCCAACAGTGGAAATATATTTACATATTTCTCTGACAAACTAATATATGGGCACATCATCCACTGAGGAGAAAAGACTTTGTCTCAGACGACAAGTCCTTATCAGCATCCAGTGTTTTACCAGTTAGCTGAATTAGCTCACTTCTGAAGAGGCAGCCTTCGTTACTTATCCAGCATGAAAACTGCTGCTTTCTCTCGGCTGTTTTTAAATAATAAAACATGCTTTCAAATGCATTCCTCTGCTTCGTGTTACATTTTTGTGTGATTGTTTTTTTTAGCCTTTTAACACCAAAGCTATCTTTTGCTTTTAACTAATTAACCAGGTATCATTCATTATTCATTTGTGGATAATCAAATGTCAAAATTAATCGGAATGCGCTTCTTTAGTTAGTATTACTTATACTAATTACATATATATATATATATATATATATATATATATATATATATATATATATATATGTATGTATAAAATTATATTAACTCAAATACGTTCATTAATATGAACACAGTATGTCTAATTCTTATTTTCTGGTGGCCCTTGGCTCAGTGGCCCTAGGAAGCTGCCTACATTGCTTAGTAAAAAGACCACCCCTGTCAATAGAGTCCTTATCTGAAAATGGTGAACTGCAATGACTACACTAATTCTGTGTCTGTTCAGGCTTCTGTGTCTATATTCCACTGTCATTCAGGCCCCTTGGTAAATTTCATTGTATTTTTAAAAATAATTCCAAAATAATCACATTGAATTGTGGTGAAATTCTAGCTTCCATGATGCCCTGAATTATTTCCTACAGAATCAAGTGAATTAAACTGTTGTGAGTTTAGAGGTTTACAGCCATATTGAAGAGCTGTGCATGTGTGTGCGTGTGTGTGTGTGTGTGTGTGTGTGTCTGTGCGTGTGCTGCATTAGAGGAATATAATGCGACCCTCCCTCTCTGCCCCTCTTCCAGTCGCTGTTCAGCCTGATGCCTCGCACTCCTACTGTGATCTGAGCTACTTTTTCAAACGCTACTTAGCACATGCTTCATAGTCTCCATGCTGAGACTGCATTCACCACACATGTGATACACCACACATAAGTGAGTGTATGTGGGTGTCTGTGTTTGCATAGTTTATGCAGCTGTGAAAGTCTTTCTGTACTATGCTTTGTGTGTGCATGTGAAATCCATGCACGTATATGTGTGTGTGTGCGCGTGGGCGGATGGATGGACTCATGCCCTCTATCAGGGTTCTTCTGCAGCTTAAAATTGCAATGAGCATCCGCGTACGCCGTGCCTGGACGGTAACCATAGCAACAGCAGTTTACCTTCACTCTGTCATCTGATGTGCAGAAGTGGCAGGCTGTTTAGATCCTCGGTGCAAATGAAAGCCCTCTTCTTGCCTGCCTTAAACCTTCTGCTCATTGGCAAATGAGAAGAAAGCTGAGAATCACAAGCTGTTTGTCTAGCCAGGTAGATAGGGCTTTAAGGTGCATGGCCAGGGTGACATTGTGGGAAATGAAGGCTGAAACTGATAGCCCTCGGCTAGGCCCCTGCCTTTGTTCATTTAGATTGCTTGATGACTTTGCGGGCTGTAAAAGATCAGGTGTTTCCTGAGGGGGGTCGGGTAATTTAATTACAAGATCTATCTTAATCCACCTATCGTAGTTTAGCGTTGTTACTGGAGACTGCCTCCTTGTGCCCTGCTGAATTATACATGTCTAAATACGTGTCTTTTATTTTGCCAGTAGCTGCTGTCTTATGCAAATGATGTACAGGCCTAACTGCTGTGATGTTACGGTTCATGCAACACGTCAGCAGCACATTTCTCGCTTCGCTGGCTAACGTATGCACACGGTGGCTGTGTGTATCAGTCACACATGGTAATAACCTGTGTGGAGCTGGACAGGTGTTAATACAACGGTCATACATGATGAATGTCCCTATTGCCTGAAGGCACCCCCTCCTTTGTATTTGTCTGTTTTTTTCCTCGTTTCTTATGTGCTGTCATAAACGTGCCGCTCCCAGATGGCTGACGAGACGTCCCATAGATCTCGGCCTGCTCGCCTCATGCACTAAAACATTATCAGACACCTAAACAAGAATTTGGGTTTGTCATAAAGGATTACTGAGCGGCTGGGCCCAGCTTGTAAATGTGATTTATCTGTGTGTGCGTGTGTGGGGGCGGCAGTGACAAGAATAACAGCCAGCAGGAATAACAGAGACTCAGCCCTGGCCCCTAGCTGCTGATCCGAGGTCAGATAGGCTCTTGCTGTGTGAATGTAATGTTCAAGATTGAAGCCATGCAGTCTGTTCGTATATATGCATTATACAGCTCAAACATTGTCTGTTTTCTTTTTATTTCCACTATTCAGCATCGATAAATGACTAACCACTCACTCTACACAGTTTGCCAGAAAACGTGTCCAAGGCTTATTATTAGTGACTTTGAGTATCAGTAAAATTATTTTTTTTCTTTTTGTTGAGATTAAACTTGGCTAGGAAGCCCCCCGAGCACTCCCTCTGTGTTTTGAATCTGGAGCGCTGTGGATGAGATACAGGAGGATGTTGGTCTGCGAGAGAATAACACGATGTCTCAGCTCACAGGGAGCATGACTAAGCTTCAGCTGCAGCCTGGCATGACGACGCTGCCTGTGCCGCTGAAGGACAGATGTCAGTTACACGATGTGTGTGTGAGAAAAAACAAGTATCATACTTATTACTAGAATGTATGTTTGTCCTCACTGACTTATACCTTAGACTTAGTGCCTTGTGTTTATTTTATTAAATGACTGAATGTTCCAATTTGCCTAAACCATCTTAACACTACTGAAACATGACAAGCAAGCACAGTTGTGCACATGGAGCACATTAAAACACAAAAAAAGTCTAGTTAATTGCAGAAAACATGTGCCAGTGCTTAATATTATACACTAATTTTCAGACTTTGAGACACATTTACTTTAAAACAATGGGATTTAACTGCTCACCATGTGGCCATGAGGGACAGGGATGCAGTCTCACCTCCTGCCGTAAAATGCAGGGGTGTGGCTAAAATAAGGCTCCTGTGGACTAAAACTCACCATAAAGTCACGCATAGTGTTTTTATGTGAAATGCTTTGTTCTGGGAAAACTTACCGAGTCAGACATGTTGGCTGTGGTAGTGATAGGAACCAGATATCTAAAACGTTTAATACATCTAAAGCTACCTCACAGAAAGTTATTGCATGAAATTGTGCAAATACACTACCTGATGTCCGAGACTTCGTTTTACAATAGTGTGAGGAAAAAGCTTTGGCCTTAGAACACATTTGTTGTCTTTGTAGGTTCACTGTTCATTTTGGAGAGTCATTTTGGATCGTAGAAGAAATGTCTGTGTTTGCCTCGTAGACATTGCGACTCCTGGGGCTGTATTACAGAAACATCCTGAAATCTTATCTGTTTGGTTACCATGACAACTTCCGTTAGCACAGAATTTAGGACATAAGCTATTACAGAACAACAGTTCCTGAGTTTTTCAGAGTTTTGGGAACCATAATTTTATCCTAACTCCATATAAGAAAACCGACTTAGGCTACAGAAACATCTTAACTCAACAAAGTTTCCTAACTTTAGGACAACCACAATGGTGTTCTGACTTCTGTTTTATTGGTTCGTTCTTATAATTTTAGTCAGTGATAGGCAGCATAGTTCACTATTACTTTAACTGGCATAATGACATCACATTTATCTATATTGCAAAACGGTGCTTTCACTTACATTTTTTGTCTTTTAAAATCCTAGACACTGCAGACATGACCTCCACCGTACCTTGTTATTTTGTGTGTTAATGTTAATGAAAATTCATCAAATGAAATATTACAGTGATGGTGGTGAATAATAAGGAGACTGCGTTGAGTGTGTGGCTGTTTATTGAAGGAATAACGTTAGCATTGCTTACACACTGGTTAAAGCGTTTAGGAAATGGAAACAGTAAGCAGGGAGCAGCAATGCTCTGCTAAACAGCACTGAGTGCTGTCAGAATATTCATAACTTCCAGTTTGTCGCACTGTAGTCTAGCTACCTAACTTACATTTGCAACATTATTTTGATTACATGTTTACATTTTAGCTGTGCGAATACTGACAGTTGCCTGGTAACAGACATGACAGTTGAATATCAACCTTGATTGAGTAGTTTTAGATTTCCTAGCTGGAGATAAGATGCTGTAAGATATGTCCTAAATTAAGATTTGTTTCTGTAATATCAATCTGTGAAAAATCTTATCTTGACTTTGTCAGATCTTAACTTGGGACAGAAGAGTTTCATTTATATGGCCCCAGCTTTGTGTCACCTCCACTGTCAGTAATTTTTCTTTACAATGAACTATTTCATATCAAAATACTCAGGATAACTTTTTAACATCTCAACCATTGAATTCTGGAGAAACATCTGTGAAAAGGCACTTGAGGACCTTTTTTTAGTTTCACACTGGAATTCTGAGGCTACTGTAGCTGACAAGTAATGAAAGCCCACCAAATTAGCATTAGTAGAAAAACATTAAAAACATTAGTAGCAACCATCTTGGAGCCTGAATTTTGTCTATACTTTTGTCCATTGTGTCAGTTTGACTGAATTTTTTGACAAACTGTCATTTTAATGTTGATCCTTACAGATTGGAGAGGCTGTTAGTTGGCCAGTCACACGTGATTCTCTGTGAATTTTCTTCTAAGAGACTAAATTGATAGGTAAGAAGGTGTGTTTGTCCTGCTCTCTGATGTGTGTTGAGAATGTGACAGATGTGGACAGGTCATGTGTCTTGTGCTCTGGTCTTGGCTGGAGTAAGCCTCCTGTGCTGACAGCTGCCATCTGGCTGTGTGAAGGAGAGAGCAGGGCAGACAGGGAGGAGCCACCTGTGAGGGAGTGAGTGGAGGCCGAGGTCCAGACCTTCACCTCTCCTCCTGCTGACCACACAGCGGATGCAGCACACTCTGTGTGCTGTCTGGACACTCAATATGTTGTCTGGCCACACCCATCTTTCACAATGCACAAATGGGCATAATTGGACGTTTACATAGGCTCACGCATAAGTGTATTTATTTTTAATTGAGGAATGTTAACAGCACCAAACTTTTCTAATAAAAAATAAACACTGTAGGATGTATTGCATGCAAAAATAATGGAAAGAAAATGAAAAATATGGGTAAACGTGTTATATGGTGAAACGTTAAGATGTAGACCTATAGAAGTAACAAATGCCCCGTTTGTAGGCCTAAACATCGAGCTGTTCCTCCTTTTTCAGCCTGTGTCCATAGTGTTAATATGTAAAGACGTGTGACATGGTCAGAAAACCTCACAAAATCTGACCACACACCTCTGACTTTTAACTACTATTTCAGGCTTTACAGGGTGACTCAGCAGCAGCACAAGCAAAACATTTTTTTTTTTTTTTTAATCTTACATAGTGCAGCTTTAATTACCAGTGATTACAAAACACAGGACTGGAAACAGGATCTGAATTTATGGCCTAGAGAAGGGCTGCCCAAAATCTTTTATTTGACCAGCCAGAAAGTTATCTAAACCCCAGCCCCTTACTCGATAAGAGAACATACCTGTTTTTCTACTTTTATACACTTTTTATACACAGATTGTATCCATATCCATATTATCCATAAACCTGAAATTGCATTTTGAATTATTTTAGTAACAAAATGTAGTGTAATTTGTTATAAAATGCATAAAATGAAACCTACTCACCTTGCTTATTTGGATATTGTTTTGTCTTTTTGGCCCTCAGCCACGTTCACCAGTTTTCTTTTTAAAACCCATTTATGCAGTTTGCATAAAGACATTCACCAGTGTTTTCTTTTTTGGCATTTGTTCTTAGGTAAGAATAGAATCTATGTCCACTCAAGAGCACAAAGATGTGAACAGTTCTGTGGTTTAGCAACACGTCATGAATCTGACATAGAATCGGACTTCTCTCAGGAACAAATTTAAGGTCCATTATATTTTGGCCACCAAAGACAAAAGGGTTTGGGCACCCCTGGTCTACAGATTCCTGTCCCTATAATGAAGTGACTCTGCATTAGTAATTGTGAGCTCCCGTGGATGAGATTTCCAATTTATAGTTAATTTTTCATTGTCCTTAAACCTGTCAGGCTAAAGCACAAAAATCCATCAAAATAACAACAGTAGGAACAACAAAAGCACAATTTCTGTCTGAAGGCTGGTACTGACAGTTGGCATAAAAATTAGCCCGCAATTATCCGCCTTACAGTGTGAATTCTTTTCCACCTGCAGATTTGAAGCATGGCTCATTATGGCGAAGACAGCTCCTCATCCTCTGTCTTCATTACTCTTTAATGTGGCAAACTGCAATTCCGTATGAAAATCAGCCTCCATTTGAACATGATGTGCATGAATACTAATTGAGTCATTTAAAGTGCTGGCTTTAAATTGCGGAATGTTTCTGTGAGGCTGCGTGTGAGGATGGCAGAAATGGCCGGCTGTTTGCACAGACAGTTTTCCGGTGGGATCAGGTTAGCATAATTCAATACTCGTTTGTTTCTCCTGTAGAACTAATTTTCAGGCAGAAACACAAATCTCTCATTTGAGGAGGAGTTGGGGGGTGGGGGGGACTGAGGGGGAGCGCTGTGAGCTGGAGCGCTCTAAGGAGATTGGGCTCCTGCGAGTGCTCCTCAGAGTAAGCTCAGAAGCAGCACCCCCTCCTGAGAGCACTATCTCATCTCACACAGGCCTCGCTCTGCACTGAAATTAGGATTTAATTTGATTAATGCCAGAAGAGCTAAACAATTCCTCCATTTGTGGTTTTGCTGGCTGAAGAAAGCTGAAGAGAGAAGGCATTTCGCCAGCTGGTGCCGTGGTCCTCAGCACACTGTGACACTGCCAGATCCTGTCCTGCAGTGACATATGAGAAAGTCTGCATATTCATTTGTATTGCAATAATTTGCCCGGCCAATCGATGGCAATTGAATCCTGCATTGATTGCTATGCTGTTGTCTGTGATGAATGCTTGTTTATGTCTGCGCAGATGGAGAGAGTTCAGTGCAGACTGCCCTGGGTGTGGTCAGTCCATAACCATACCAACAGTGGCCCTGACCAGCTTTCGAGCCTCCACACTTGAAGCTGTTATTAGGGTGTTATTGCTGAATCAGTGTTGCAGTCACTCTTCAGTCACTGAGCTTTAACATGGCTAATTAGCTAGAACTAAATCTTATAGCAGTACTGCTAGTTTAGTAAAGGTTTAAGGTTACTTGTTTTTACTTAATTCATCACATTAAAGCAATGTGAAACATTAACATTAAATAATTATGAAAAGAATAGTGCTGCAATGATTACTTGGCAACATCAATAACATTTTTTAAGAAAAAAGGGTCAGTGTATTTTTACATGTTCATGTGTCATTTAAAAAAAAACAAGACTATAGGTTTTGTGTTATCATGAGTAATGTTGGCTATAATTTGGTTGCAGGGCGAGTACCATAGATCAACACAGTCATCAAATAGTGTTCTACTGTTCTAGATAGATAGATAGATAGACAAACAGACAGACAGATAGATACATAGATAGATAGCTAGATAGATAGACAGACAGATAGATAGATAGAGAGAGACTTTATTCATCCCAGAAGGAAAGTCATCTATTACAGCAGCACAAAGTACAGAAAACAGCAACAGTATTGCTGTATCCTATTATACAGCTGCATAAACCCAAGCAGTAAACATATGTAATAAAATATACCAAAACTATATGTCACGTCCAGTGAATGAGCCGAGTGACTGAACACTGTAAACGATAACGTATGTCAGTAGTTGTGCAATATGCATGGGTGTATAAACAAAGTGGCAGTGCAATATGCAAGATGTATAGATGTATAAACAAAAACGGCAGTGCATAGTAATGAGTAGAGAGATATAATGTCCAGTTAGTGATCAGTGAACCTGTCTTGTCAGTGTCAGTGGCTCAGTATACAGTAATGTCCCATATATTTTACAGAACTACAAAATAAAGAATAGACTAAAGCAAAGGAGCCCACTGTATTAAATGTGTTTTAATATTCTCAATTCCTTCCGTCAAAAAAGTAGTATCCTTTTTGCTGTATGGTTAGAGCTGTCTGTAAACCAGTTCACAGCTCATCTTGTTTGCTACATTGTTAATTTCTGGCAAATTCCAGTTTAATTTCTGGCTAATTACTGCTGTTATACTCGACAGGGTCTGACAAAATGAGCTGCATGACAGATATTATCTCATCTCGGTTTTCTGTTTTTTTGTTTGTGCTAAAGTAGAAACATAATAATGTTAAGCCGCAGTGCAAAGCCAGTTGTTACTTAGCAACTGGTGCACGCCAGAATGATACAGTTATTGTGAAATAAACATGCTGTAACTTTATGTGTATTAATGTAGTGCTGGGCGATATGACCTCAAATCAATTTTGTGATTATTAAAATATTTTACCTCGATTACGATTAATGAACGATTATTTTGTTTTTGTTTTTTGTTTGTTTGTTTGTTTTTTGCCCTCATAGTTCACTGACAAGGTTTGTACTGTAAATATGCTCTGCATACCTTAATGTAAATCATCTCAACAGCCAGATCGGAATTCACACGGCTTTTACATCAATCCAACTCGACATTCCTCATAATTTCGCGCTGCTGAGACTTAATAAACATTTGGGGCGATATTTCTGTACTAAAATTAGAAGAGACTTATCCAAAACACCTCCATGTTTGAAGAGATTTCGAAAGAAATGGCCGAACGCGTCCGTAGGAGACCAAGGCCGCTTTGTCATAGAACAGTTAAAAGTCTGAAAGCAAAGTTTAAAGAATCTGAGGACACAAACCAAAGAAGTGAACAAACCTTGTTTAATGTCGAGCCGGAACACATTCTGGGTGATGAGCCCAGCTGTCAGTCAGTGAAGCTTCATTATGGCTCCTGTGATGCTGGCGAAGATGAAACTGAGCTCCGGGAGCGACTGGCGCTCGTTCATAGTCATGATTGTTTACCTCTGAATGAGCCACATTAAGCAAAGTGACGCGTTGTTCTTTTGTGCATGCGGATCGGTTTAGGAGTGTGTTTTGTTCAGACTGATGTCGCATACAGATCACATTTAAAAGATAGTGTGAACAGCCAAACAAAAAAATCAGATTTGGTGAGAAAATCAGATTTGGGCCACTTTTACATGCTGTGTGAACATAGTCTGAGGGGACAGTACATGAACACACATAGTGGGGAAAGGATTAACAGAATTAAACAAAAAGTCAAAATAACCAACAAGGGCAAGATTACATTGGTTAGAGGTTCTGAATGTCGGTTTCAATTACTTTGAATTGCCCAGCCCTATGTTAATGTGATGAGACTATATTCCAAGTTATTTTAGACAATTTCTATGTTTTCAAATAATGAAAAAAAAAAACAAAAAACAAATGTGAATAATATGATATCACTGCTAGAAAAATCAGCATAGACCAGCATGCCTGGTCACCAGCAAAACCAGCATATGTTGTGTTTTGGAAGCTGTTATGCTGGTCGGCAGAAATGGAAGTTAATATGCTCATCACCAGCAAGACCAGCATGTTGTCGCTGTCCAAAGAACAGCAAGTATCTCCAAAATGGCAACTTTACAGGAAAGGGTAAAATGTTCTTTACTTTTAATGGAAGTTAATGTAAAGAGATTTTATTCCTAGCAGTTTTGGAGCATTTCTGTTGGTCCATTCATGATGAAGTTTTTGCACAATGTAAAGAGCTGCTGGTGTGCTCAAATGATGTTAAACAGTTTTTTTGAACTAAGTCTTAAAAAGAAAAAGAACTGGCTAAGGAAAAAATAAGGCGCAAAATAGATCAATGCAATAGATCTGTCTTTGAGAAGAAAAGCTACAGGAGAGACACATTTACACAAATCGCCACAGATTTCTGCTATTTTATCCCACAACATACACTGCATCCCTAAAATGCAGCTGATACAGAGTAATGCATGCAAACCCTGCTATGTTAATCAATGTAGCCTTTCATGCCAGGCTTGTGCAGTTAGCCATGTAGCAGCGCACACACAGCGCAATCTCACTTCAGGTGTTTTTCAACTTGCCACTATAGAAGCATGTACAGAACAGTCTGATGCCAGGCCTCCAAACTGATGTTTAAGATATATTCGTTGTTTGATTGCTGTTATTTGGTCTGGAATGCTGTTCTGTATTGCATTGCGTCATATCATATGATGTATTGTGATACGTTTTGTATCGTGGAGCTGCTGCCCTAGTTGCAGATCTAAAAAAGAATAGCTTTCTCTGAATTCTTTGGCAGCCTAGCCTCAATCCTGCACTTGCCTTTGAATGTCTTTGAAACTCATGTGCCCACTTTATTCCGTTAGCAGCACGCCATGTGATGAGGGGTATCTGTGGACAGGGAAGAAGTGACGAGTCCTGTGTGGATTACTGAAGGATGAGGCAAGGCATGATGGGATTTAGAATGGCTAAAGACTCAGGAGAAATGTCAGTTCAAAGCAGTTCACCAGGAGAGGGAAGCAACTGGGGTTTGCAGACCTGCTCAAATTCGCACTAAAGCAACTCAAGCCAGACCTGCTCAGATTCACACTAAAGCTCACAGGTTTCGCACTTAGAAGGCGGGAACTTTCTGGCTGCTGTTTATCAGAGGTCTTATCCTGATCGTGTTGGAGCTACAGACAGGTTGTGCTTTGGGCTAGGTCTGGTGGGATTCTTCTGTTCATGGTGTGTCCCTGAGCTCTGGGCAGAGTCAGGCCAGATGTGGCCATACTCTAATCTTTCAGACAAGGGAAAAGCAGACTGTGGCTGGCCTGTCACATTAAACATTCACCGTTCATTGAAATGTCAACATTTCACCTTTCCAAAATCTATATATAAGTCCCTATGGTGGAGTTAAAATATTAATCAGCTCAGATGGAGTCTGAGATCAGGACAGTGAGCCACTGTCCTTTGCTATTATTTGCTACTACTTTCCTTCTCTGGCAGCTATGTGTTGTTTCAGTTTGTACAAATGAATGATTTCCATGCCATTCTTGTTATTAACTGTCATAATTAAGAGTCTGCCGAGCTCATGACTCATGCTTATTCATTTTAGCTGGATTCATTAATCAGCCCGTCCCTCCTCCTGACTCTGTTAGCATACAGTCGCAGCCCTGGGCACATCAGGCTCTCTCCGTCTGATCCTGCCAAAGGTCACAAGACAAGACACACATCTACTCAGAGACACCCGGCTGCAGCACTGGCCTGTGCACACCAGAAATCGACCGATCTAAATATTTTGTCACTGATACTGATTTTCAGAAGATACAGATTACAATAACCAATAATTAGAAGTGGGTATAGAAGCTAAAACCCATACTCAAATAAAAATATTCTTACTTCAGTAAAATAATGGCTCCAGTAAAAGAAAAAGTATCCTTCAGAAAAACAACCTGAGAAGAATTAGACAAGTACAAGGTAAAAAACTATTTAAGTACTGATTAACTACATTAAGCACCTATCAGCATCAGAACTAAAGTTTGTCATGTGCTTTTTTTGATGACTGCCATCTAAGCAGTTTCTGTGAAGACTGGAGTATGAGCATGAAACCAACAAGATACTCAGAAATTAGCAATAATCCACACATTATAGGTGTCTGTTAATTGCAGTATCAAAACAAATCACATACACGTCTGTACTGTATTGCCAAAGTTTTTGAAGTTGCCCTTAAATTTATGGAAGTTTAATATTAGCTGAAATTATCAAAACTTGTGGAAGTTTAATATTTGTTGAAATTATCAACCAAAGGATATCAGTTGGGTCCTAATACACACACTAATATCGTAGTTAAGGCATTAGCAGTGAGCGAGTCAAACCAACATTTCAGGTCCCAGAGTTAAACTAAAAATTTGAGGTTGATTTTTACAAAACGACAATTTAGATGCTAGCTTGATTGACTGCTCAGTTGTAAAGTTTATAAGACATTATTTTATTGTCTGAATAGGCCTTTTTTCCAGGAATGTTGAACTGGTTCTTCTTGACCTCTTCTTCAGGAGAATAATACAAAGCAAAGCCTCTTCAAAAAAGAGCTTTTGATCTTGAAGAAATTCTCCACTTGTTACACAACTCTCTCAGTATTTAATATTCTCTTTCTATGAGACATGAAAAAGTCTCAGTTCTCCACTGCTGGAACTTCTTTCTCAGTTTTGCCGCTCCCTTTCTATAATTGTTAAGAGAATCAGGCTTTGTGGCCTTTGTAGTTGATTCTCCGGTTATCCAAGAACATTTTGCTAATTACAGTCGGCCAGGGTTTTCCTCATGTCCAGAGCAGACTTTTAGGAAATTAAATCCGCCTTTTTAAGACTCTACTAAAGACTAGAATAATGGCTTCTCATATTTGAAGTGTTGTTTATGCTCGGCTATGATATGCAGGTATGTGGCTGTTTGTGCTGTTCTGTGGAGCTCAGTCCAGAGAGCAGTACAGTGACAGCGTGTTTTGGGGGAACAGATGATATGTATGGAGACAGGTGCTCACAGTTGTTTGAGGAAATGTTTTTCGAGGTACATCATGATGACGTAGACTTATTTTTGGCTGACATGGTAAATCCAAAGGCATGAGGAACCATTTAGATGTTCAGCCTTTGATGCACAATCATAAACACTACACTAGTGATTTAGTGTCCAGTGTCAGTATGGTTTTAGACAGGGATATGGGTATATTTTTGTTTGCCAGTTGAGGGTGAGAGTCTGTGTGTGTGTGTGTGTGTGAGAGAGAGAGAAAGAAAGGGGGTGTGAGTGACATATGAAGTGAATGTGTGAGTGTGTTTGAAAGAGAGGGGGGACAGCTGACTCAGAGGTTAAGGTAATGACGCAGAGAGGACTGAGCTCGTCTTGGACTCTGATCCGTGGCAACAGAAAGTTAACATAGACAAACTCTGCTCCATCACACACACCTTCACAGACAGACAGAAACAGGCCTGTCGACGGGGGGTCACTTTGGTCAACAACCAGTCATTGTGCCCTACTAAACCCACTGTTTTGTATGTGCTTCCAAAAGGGGCAAGCAGCAAAAAAGATAATTCTTTATTAGTCTCACAACGGGGAAATTCACAGCTACAGCAGCAAAGGGATAGCAAGGCACTCAAGAAAAGAAATATCAATATGTATAATACTAAAGATAATATATATAAATATAAAATATAAACTCTATACTGAACAAAATTAACAATATAAACATTATAAATAAAAGAGCAAAAAATCTTTATACACTATAAGGATATCTCACACGTCTTGCACATGGAGTATTGCACTTAATATTCACTATATTGCACACGGTTATGGTGATGAATTCACAGTTTACTTTCAGTAGGTGTGTGAGGTATAATGGGGGGGTGGGGAGTTCTACTCGGAGCAGTGCTGGTTGTACAGACTAACAGCAGCAGGAAGGAAGTACCTGCGATAACACTCTTTCACACACTTGGGGTGAAGTAGCCTGTCACTGAAGGAGCTGACCAGTGATGCCGGAGTCTCATGCATGGGGTGGGTGCTGTTCTCCAGCATGGATGCTAGCTTGGCTGACCTCCTCGAGTGAAGCAAAAATCACTGATAAAAGGCCACATTTGCATGCATCACATTTGGCTGCATTTTAGGGGTGCGCTGAATGTCGTGGGACAATAAATCAATTGACAGATTTCCTAAATGGGAAAAGTTTGGTCATTTACTGTGAAGAGGCTCTCCTATTTTTTGTCTCTTGAATATGTAGCCTTTCAGTAGACCTACCGTGCATGTCTCAGCCTGTATTTTCCTTTGCTGTTTTTTCTGTCAGTGCCAGACCTGGCTAGAAGCATAATTGTGTGCTTGGACACATATAGGAATTCTCAGATCCCTCGGTCCTCTATACCTGTTATTTACTAAATAATCATTGGAATATGGAAATTTTTAGTGATTTTGTTTAATGGTTTAATTAGCTTTTTTGTCTTTTTTCTTTTTTGCGTTTTTAATCAGTTCTTATCACAAAGTTTTTTGTGCTATGTAATCATGTTAAAGGGATAGTCATCAATTTTGGTGGATATTAGCTGAAGCTAGCTGTTTTGAACCTCACCTGCCAAAAAAATTGTCCCTTCCCTCAGTGGAGCCCTGCCTCCAAAACATATGCATGCTGCCTAGGATAGAAGGTCTGAATGCTGGTGCCAAATTAGTTTGTCACAAATAAAATGACATGACTGGGCCACTTAACTAGCCAACATCACATAACACAGAAGCTTGCTCATGTTCCTCTGAGCTCAGACCCCATTTTGTTAGCTTTAGTTGGGCCAATGTCTCTAACTGATTTTCTTAGCCAGCATTACAGCACAGTATGTCTGCTTCAAAGTACTTTAGAACAAAATGTGATATGCAAAATAATTATTTTTGTAGCAGATATAGAGCAAGGTCTGAATCATTCCTCATGCCCTTCAACTCCCTCCAGCATTAGAAAGCACAAATGTTCACTGTTGCCTTTGATACTCCTTGATGTACTGTATCTGTCTCACTGGACTCTATTATTTGCTGTAGGTCAGGGGGGCTGTTACCTCATTTCTTGGCATGGCAGAAATGACGTCAAGCTTATGAAGGTCTTAACACGCTCTCATTTATTAATTTCATTGTTAACTTACTACTCATTTCTCTCATGTCCTAGTTTTGAATGAATCTGAGTCAGAGTGTTTTTGTCCTTAGTGTTGTATCTCTCCATGGAGAGCCTTTATTTCTTCAGTAGGCCATTACATTTATACCTTACTTCTCTCATCTCCTTTTCAGAAAGAGGACACATCTTTCTTGAAGGGATTATATATCAGTAGTTGCTGTGCACTCACTGTTAAACTAGACACAGGTGTCTGCTCTTTTCATTGCTCGTCTTTGGTAGATTAGGAGGGTTGAGTCAGAGGCAGTGGGTGGGAGATGACACCTCATTTTGGTTTTTATAGGTAAGATATTGGGCCTCCTAGGCTGCCATGCTTACAAAGCCTGAGAGCTCTCAATAAAGAAATGCTTCATGAGAACATTTTGCTGTCACACTTTTCATTGCACCCACTCCTTAGTGCTGAGCTTTTGTGTGTTTCATCTCTTCGCTGTGAGCTGGTGTTGTCTGAGCTATAGAATGACCTGGTTCGTACTCAAGCGTGAAAGAGACCGCTTGGGTTTCGTCTCAAGTTCATGCGAAATATGCTGTTGTCACCAGTGTCATATTTGTGCAGCTAATTGCTCATCATTGGAGTCTGCAGCATACCGAACATCTGCTGGCTTTGCTTCAGATCCGTTTACATCTGCTGAGATTCGGGTTTCACTAGTGCTGTTGCTCCTACAGAAGCTCTAACTTCACTTCCACCCATATTTCCATAAGATCATCAGGCAGGAACCCGAATATCAATTCCCAGTCACACCAAATGAATCTGCAGAAAGATAGGGCATGGTTCTTATTGACTGCCTGATTGTCACTGTTGTCTATAATGTAAATTATGTTCCCAGACACTTATTTATTGGCAGAGACTGACCTCTGACATTACCCATTGAACACTGAGCAATTCATAATCATTGTGGCAACCTCTTGTTACAGACAGTCTTGGGAATGGTAAGGTAATCATTTGTAATGACACTGTGGTATAAAACGTGATAGATAAAGAATAATTCTGATAACCATGTATAATTGTTATCTTTTTAAAAAGCTGTAGTGGAAGTAAATAGCCTACTGCTACAGGCTCCTTACAAACCATGTGTTAGGACAATGGATGTTTATACAGTAAACGGTAGTAGTGCTGGTGATAATTTTAGGGCAGCCACTATTCTGTTAGTAACAGATGAATCTACTAATTATTTTGGTGATTAATTGTGCATTCAGAGTTTTTAAAAAGGCCAAACAATGCACATGAACTAAAATACTAAAATGAAGAATAACAAACCATTCATAACCCCTTTAAATATTCCAAAATACTTTAATGGAAAAACATGAACTAGGCAGCCTTTAAATAGACTTAATTAAAAAATATAATAACATTGTAAGAAGATGCATATAAATGTTTGTGTGCTCATCAGGCTCTGTTTCTCACTGTAAAAAAACAGTAGTAACATTTAATATATTCATTATCATGGTGCAAACTGCCTGCTAATTCAGAATGTACATTTTAATTAACATTTTTTTTTATTTAGTCATCATGGCAGCCCTCGATAATTTGTTTTAATTGTAGTTGATTTTTTATGTCAAGATATATCCAAGTCAAACAATTTAATCTCTGGTATTATGGCCAACCCTGTGACAATTTTGGATGCTGATATGTTTGCATGCCCTCCCATCCCCTATAGTTTCAAAAGGCATAGAATTGTCTACAGTCTAAACTGGCCACTACAGTCTTAACTGGTATTACTACAGTAACTGAGCAGTATTCAAAAATAGACCAGAGTAAACGGTGGGTTTTGTATCACTGTCAGCATTGATAGCAATAAGTAAACCCATGATTGGAGCTCAGTAGGGCTGATGGGGACAGCAGCTTGCTCTAAATACACATTCCACTGACATTAGATACTGCTAAATGACACTAATTCCTAATAAATATCACCCATATGTTTTATGGGTGCTGCTAGATAGTAAACTGTTAATTTAGTAATAGATCATACTAGTGAGGGGAACACTGTGCGCATGCATGTGTGCTTGTGTTTGTGCGTGCACTCTCATATTCTCGGTTCTCTCTCTGCACTGGCTGATGATTTGAGCCTGGAATGTTCTGTCCATTGCTCTAATTGAGGCTTTAGCTACATGCTGCATCTCCATTAAGTGTGCTATTCTGTTTATGAAATTGAAAACGCAGCCAGTCTCAGGCTTCATCATTTGGCTGAAGCAATTTGCTCCACTTAACTAAGTGACAGATCATTTTGCACGGGAAGTGAGAGAGTGGCTGTTGAAAGTGCTAGCAGAGGCAAACTGACAGCTCTCAGCTTTTTTGGATGTAATAAAAAAAACAGATATCGTTTACTAAAAGTACAAATGCACTAATTTGTGCTCACAACCTATGTACAGAGGTTTTCCTGCAAAAAATGGGATTCTTGAACTCCTTACTTGTATTTGTTCTTACCGTATGGAAAAATGTAGAATTGTATTACACCTCACATACACAAGAATAAGAGCCCCTGCAGCCTTAAAATGGCCAAATCTACTGGGTATATATATTTTTTGGAAAAAAGAGATTTTCAGAATAATATTAGGTAGCTCAGCCTGTGGCAGGGTAGACATATTGAGAATAAGAAGAGTTTTACCATAAGTCTAACTGAGAAGGCCTGTAAAACATGCCCTATCAGTTAGGTTGGTCATGCAGTTGACTAATAGACCACCATTAACATATCATGCAAGTTATTTAAAGAATGCAAAGTATGAAAGTGACACATATCATTAGTGACACGTAGCATTATTATTTTTCCTTCATTTTGCAACAGTTCTGTGTATGTCTCAGAGTCTCTATTTGACTTTTTATAACCGTGCAAAAAAGCCTTACAATGTAAAGAAAAAAAATACATACCCTTAAAAATGTATTTAGCGGGCTACCTTAAAGTTTTGAGTTAACTGAACTTCTAATAGTAAGTTAACAGATCAAGAATCTGTGCCTTGCACTCTGACAACTTATTATTTGAAGTTAAATTAATTCAAAGTTTAAGCGAGTCTGGTTACTTTTTTAGGAAACTAAAGCTTTTTTAAAACTAGAAAAGTGCATTCTGACAAATTATATTGATATTATATTGATATTCAAGTATCCATAAGAGTTCATGAACAAATATCCACCAAAAGGAAGAAGAAAAATCTTTTTAGGTAACAGCTCTCACATTGCATGAAATGCAACAGTATGCAGAGGAATGCACTTTAAAATGTTTTATTGTTTAAAAAATAGCTGAGGGAAATGAGTAGGTTTTTGTGTTGGATAAGTAACAGATGCTGATGAGGACTCATCATCTTCAGGGTGTTTTTACCTCAGTGGACGATGTGCCGACGTATGTCATTTGCATATATTTGTATGGTTTCTGGACATAGCTAACATCAGCTAGAGTAGCCAGCCTAGTGATGAAGCTGCTCTATTTTTGCTTTCTCAGCCACGTGTTTAACAACGCATCCTTGGCAACACACTCGCCTTCAGGCACTCATTTTTTGTAGTTGCAAAGCCTAACATAACATACTTACTCACAGATACGAGCAAAACCATCACATTGCCCTGAATTTGTAGTGTGTATGTTTTCTTGTGATGTACTTAACAGATACCGAAATAGTGATTTCAGTACTCGAATACCGGCACCTTGAATAGTTAACTGAGCATTGTGTACCTGTGTACATCGATAGACAACATTTCTAGGGTGTGCAATATACTGGTTTCCAGTTGTGGACATGCACTGGCTTTCATGCTGTGAATTTTTTGCATACAAAGTCTGATGAAAGATTAATGAACGAGACCCAATGCTGCTGCTTATGCTGAAGGATGAACGCTAGGGCCTCTGCAGCATTGCAGCCCAAAGATTGGGACCGTAAAATAAATAACTAAACTGTATATTTCCATTTGTTATTGGCACACAAGGGAGAAATAGTCAGCAATCACAACTCTGTGTAGATACATATTTTGATTTACTTTTATGGTGCTGTTAGTCTGTTATGTGGACAGATTGCATTCTCAGATATTCCCACTAGTGGGATATTGCTGCAGTAACGTTGCGTGTGTTATCATCAGTTGATTGTGCTCTTCACACAAAACAAGCCTCACTCCCACCTCGCCCAGTCCCTACTGCCGACACTCGCAGCCTGGAGACAGCTACATGTTCACACTGCTCCTCACTCAGGGCTTTTGTTGGATTGGCACTCTGGAGCACCATGTTGGTCCCAGTTTGAATTGCCTCTCTGGCAATAGTCCTCCCCCTAGAATGTGATTGTACATGCAAGGCCCTGTGCTATGATTGTATATAATAGTTTTATGCCTCCCTCTCCTTCCCTGTGGAGGCTGCAGCCCACTGGCTGTAAAATCCATGTTTGTGATATTAGAACTATAAAATGCAGACAGTCTCTAGCTCATTACTCTGCCTTGCTGATTTACAGAAGCTCCCGTGAGCAGTCACTAAGCTATTTTCTCTTTGGAATGAGGGATTTGGTATTGCTTCTCAAGAATCAGTTCTAATTTATCTGATCAAATTGAATAATTAGTCAGTGTGCCAAGGTTAATTAACTCCACCTTAAAACAGGCTGCTCCATAAATAGTGTCTTCTCCATAAATAATATCTGCTCTATGAATATCATTTAATGTGCATTGATAATGGATGACTGAAATATTTGCGTTTTACCCAATGCTTTTTGCAGTAAGTATTTTTAAAGCATGTACCATGACACATATAATAGAAGTTAGAGATTCAATGACCATGATTTTTTATGGCTAATCCTGATTTCCTTATAGCCAAATCGGCTACGGCTGATTTTTGGGCTGGCTTTTTTTTATAACATGTAGCTCACACACGTGAAACACATTGGCACATTTCCAGTGCTGGCTGTTAGCCAAAGTTGCAATATAAACAACACTATTTGCTCTTTAATGGAACAAGCTGATATATTACCATATTACCATATTATATTAAAAAATCAGTTCCTCTTTGAATGACATGAATCGATAAAATGGCTACATTGAGAATAAGAGGCAACTTGCTTAAAAGCACAGTGAGTCATGTTTAATTATGCATTGAAAAATTTGGTGTAGCAGTATTTAAATGCAGTGCGAGTGCACTTACCTGCCTCATGTTACTAATGTCATTAAATTGAAACACAGATCAGCTAAAATCAAAGCAATAAATCAGCCAATTAAGTATTTTGCAAACATCTGCCAATTAGATTAGATAAATTCCATTAAGTTCAATTAATTCCACAGATTAGAAGCCAGCATACTGAACCTCCTTAGGAGTTTGTGACGTTTTTGTGGTTTCCACACTGAATCAATGAATTGAACATTTTTCACCTGTGCACCAGTTTTAACTAAAAAATAGTAGCACAAAAATGGTGGTGCAAATCTAATATATATTCAATAATTATATTGCTGTTGTATGATTACTGTATGCAGAGAATACAGGACATATAACACATAACAGGAAACATTTTGATGTTATGTACTATACTTTGTGGTAGTTGAAGTTATCTTTGTTATCTTTTATTATAGGATACATTAAGATCCTCATTAATTCCAGGCTCCTTAAGAAATGTTCTTTTCTATTTTTTGCTGTTTCCAAAAGACCTTTATTCTTTCGCTTGTTGGAGTGGGACACCAGCACTTTCAGTCTCGACTGAATAAGTAGGTTATTTACACAAAAGCATCATCAGCCTCTCCTATCAGACATAAGGAGAAACTCTTCTGCTGTAGTTAGATGTGGTGTTATCTGTCTCAAAAGCTTCCAAACCTGTTAGCATGAAGCAACAGTGAGGTGCAGGGGAATCAACAGTGATGTGATGTAGCCTCTACTGTTGACACACCTGCTTCACACACAGAGAGCTGTGTTTCAGCACAGTGTAAATAATGTTTAGGCACAACCGTAAGGGCCTTTGCACACGCTGTAAACCACTCATTAACTGCTTGCAGGAGAAAAGAAACCTGGAATTAATTAGGTAAGGAACTGTGTCACTGTTGTGTTTCCTCTGGGAACAAAATCAGCCTCATTTCTCATACACCATATGGACTTATTTGGGAAAAAGACAGAACAAAAAAGACTTTGCTTCCGGAGAGCTCAAGAATAGCTTAACTATGCTTTTATTAAATTGATTTGTCACATTACTGAAGTGCTGTTTTTCTGCCCAGATAAGTATAATGATTCTTAGTGAAAATCTATGAATAAAATATATTGTGTAAAAACTGGTTTGTCTGTTCAGCCTAAAAAAATCCCTTTATGTGGCAACAATTAATTTAACTGGTTTTTATAAACACCAAATAAATAATTTGAATGAAACAATTTAAGCACCGTTTTAGGTTAAATGAACAAAGCCTCAGTTCAAACCTCAGAACATTTCAAACCAGCTTCTACCTAGTTCTACTTTTTACAGTGTAGCTCATGTAAATGTCTCTTTAAAAATGCAGGTTCCTAAATGGTTCTTGGCTTGGTTCTAGGAAAACCTTTAATTGGTGTAGAAGGTGTTGTGTGGAGGTTCTTTAACCTACAGAAACTGAAAGATATGTTGACATATTTACATTTTTTGCCTTTTAAACTGTTTTTGGGAGCTGCTGGTTATAATTTTTTTAATATGGTTTGCTTTGGAGTGAAAAATGTTTCAAAATTGAAGGCATGAGTTATTTAAACAGTAAAATATGATATAAAAGGTTAAACAAGGCAGAGGTTGAGTTAAAGTTTTTGAGGTTTGAATTAATGGAAAATATTTTTGGTTCATTTAGACTTATTTTTTGCTATACACTGTTCCATTTAGAGTATTTATTTGAGTTGAATAAAGCCAGTTAAATTGCTTGTTGCCACATGAAGTATTTTCTTAAGCAGGATCAGGTGTGTTGGGATGTGGAATAGTAGAAAGTGTGCGGGATAGGAGATCTACAAGACTAGAGTTTGAGCCATTCTTTATAATGGAGGAAATGGGGCCTTTATTTCAATAATGCTATGGAGGGTCCATACTTGCGTTTTTGCAGTGTGAACAAAAATTGCCTCACGTTTGTGCATGACTTTGGCAACTGTAAAATTCAGGATTTTTCAGCACAAATAATGCTGCGATACAGAGCGTGTGCAGCATAGATTCTCTAAGAGTTAAATGTTCAAAAGGTTTTTTATGCTTTTGCATCTCATTTACAAAAATGGTTCTTCAAACAACCATTCACTGAAAGGCTCTTCATGGAAGCACAAATGGTTTTTCTATAGCATTGTGCCAAAGAACACTTTTTGGCACCTTTATTTTCAAGAATGTAAGTTACATAGAGATTTATCTAAAAAATAAAATTTGACAATTTATTGTCGACTGCAGCATGTAGTTTTAATGTCACGTGTTGTACAGTTATTGCTTTCTTCTCATCAAATGGAGACTGACATGCTGCAGGATGGAAAGATAAAAGGTTCAGCCAGGCCTGAATCAGGAAGTAAGCAAAGCAATTGCCAAGCATTCATCCCGATAGTGTCTGTGTAGTGATAAAGTTTTGACTTTATTAGTAATGACAGGTATGATTTATGCTGTTATTACAAATGCATAATGGAAAGCCATGCCAGTAACAAGGCCTGAGACAACAGTCTGACTAGCATATGATATTCAGCAGCCACTGAGGCCTGAACAAATGTCAAGCTAAAAAGGTTCACCAGCTTTTCCCTGTGGGTAGTTTGGGAAATTAGCTATAGCATTCCTTCATCATTATGCACATGTATTAGATCCTCTGCAGGAAGGACATGTCATTCAAAGTGTGGCTGGAGATGGCATACTGTGCTAAAAGTGTGCCCTTAATAATATGAAAAAAGATTTTTTTGAGTGCTGGGGACTTGCACACTGTACATTATGCCATTTTTAGCTTTTACTTTTGCCAGCTGCAGGAGCAGTCTTGCAGGAGCAATTTAGTGTTCTTTCCTTGCTAAAGGTCACCATGGCAATCGCAGGGTGGCATCTATTGTGATCAAACCCCTGACCGCACAGTCCATAGCCAGGTGCTCACACCGTTTGGGCTACCAGCATCCATGCATTTTAAACATGGTGCACTTTTGTTCACACAGTGAAGGTGCTTTAACTCTTTGTAATATAATATTGGGCACAGTCTCAGAAAGTCCAAGTGGGGAATCTCATGCCATGTGGCTTAGGGACTGTCTGGCTTCTGAAAGTGTTTTACATAGCTAATTAACAAGTGGAAAGAATTGTGAGAGATTCCTAATCTCCCCAGGGCCTCCTATACACATGTACAAACTCATAAATACAAACATATACACATCAGCATGTAGAAATATATTGGACTCCCAGCAGGCCCAGTGCCAAAACTATGTCATGAATGGAGCATAGAAAACATGAACAAGGTTTTTGTACATATCACACAAAAAAGCTGCTAAGGAAATTAAAGGGTGAAAAATGTATGGTACATCTGCCCGAAAGAGCCACACATTTAAGAGAGAAAAGACGGGAGCAGCGCAGCAGCATTCATGTATCCAGTTCCACCCACTTGTTTGGACTTCCTCAATCACACGATACCACCAGTGCTAGGAGGCCGAAAGCTAGCACAGGCTTCCTCCGAGACCTGTGAAGCACCACCGTATCTTTTCGAAGTGCCGCTAACTCAACAATATTGGACAGCTGAATGTATTTTGAGGAAAGCACCAACCGCCAGTTCTGTTACATCAGCTAGTAGACTGGCTAGCAACGGAGGGCCATTCTACCCACCCAGAGGGAGTGAGGCCAATTGTGCTCTCTTGGACTCCTGGCCACAGATGACCGTAACATCACCAGGAATCAAGCTTGCGATCTCGTGATAATAGGGTCAACGCTTAGACAATTGAGCCACTTCAAATGTTGAAACTAAAACTACCAAATGTTGAAACTGAAAAATTGTATTGTTTTTTGAAAAATATATGTCTGTTTTGAATTTGATGCCAGTAACACATTTAAAAAATGTTGGGGTGGGGGGCATGTTTAACTCCGTGTTGCATCATCTCTTATTTTAACAACATTCTGTAAGCATTTGGGAACTGAGTAGACCAGTTGCTGTTTTTTTGAAAGTGAAATGTTTTCTTTTCTTTCTTGATATAGCATTTCAGCTGCTCAACTGTTCTAGGTCTCCTTTTTCGTTTTGTTTCAGAAAGAGGCAGATGTTTTCAATGGGTGACAGGTCTGGACGGCAGGCAGTCCAGATTAACACCCTAACTTTTTTTGCATTGCTGTTGTAATAAGGGCAGAATGTGGTTTGGCACTTACTGAAATAAGCAAGGTCTTCTCTAAAAAAGATGTCATCTGGATGGCAGCATATGTTGCCAAAACTTGTATTTATGATTCAGCGTTAATGATGCCTTCACAGATGTGCAAGTCACCCATGCCATGTGCCCTAATGCACACCTACACCATCATGGATGCTGGCTTTTGAACTGTGTGCTGATAACAAGCTGGATGGTCTTTAGCCTGGAGGACACAGTGTCCATGATTTCCAAAGAGAACTTCAAATTTTGATTTGTCTGACCACAGGACACTTTTTCACTTCCCCTCAGTCCATTTTAAATGAGCTCGGGCCCAGAGAAGGCGGTGGCGTTTCTGGATCCTGTTTATAAATGGTTTCGTCTTTGTATTGTAGAGTTTTAACTTGCATTTGTTGATACAGTGATGAACACAGGCATTGGTTTTTGAAAGTGTTGCTGGGCCCATGCAAGCAGTGATTTGTGTCTGTTTTTAATGCAGTGCCGCCTGAGGACTGAAGATCATGATCAAACAATATTAGCTTTCAGCCTTGTCCTTGCATACAGAGATTTTTTAATGATATTATGTACTGTAGATGATGAAATACCCAAGTTATTTGCTATTTTACGTTAAGAAACTTTATTCTTGAATTGTTGCACTATTTGATCCTGTACTCTTTCAAAGAGTGGTGAACTCCTTCCCATCTTTACTTCTGAAAGACTCAGCCTCTCTGAGATGCTCTTTTTATACACAATTGTGTTAATGACCTGTTGCCAATTAAACATCAGGTGTTGTTTTTTAGCATTACACAACTTTACCAGTCTTTTGTTGCCCTGTCCCATCTTTTTTGAAACATGTTGCTGGCATCATTTAAAATGGGCATATATTTTTGAAAATATTATACAATTTCTCAGTTTCAACATTTGTTAAATCATCTTTATACTATTTTCAATTAAATATAGGGTTTACATGATTTCCACCTCATTGCATTTTGTTTTTATTTACATTTTGCACAGCATCTCAACTTTTTTGGAAAATATTCGTTGTAAATATTAACATATAACAGATTACACTGAAGTAATTAAACATGTCATGTCAGCTACCTTACATAAGGATACAGTACAACTTTTGTTTTCTTTTGGCTGTTCTTGTGTTGAACTGTACAGCACATAGAAAAGTGGATGGCAGTGCCGTCATACAGTGACATCACGTGAGACTGGAAAATTATAGAAAGATGTACAAAATAGTTCATTTAGGGGGGCATGATGATTGATCTGTTGGTTTCCCTATTAAATGACCCCCTGGTGCCAGGCCTGGCCCCCACCTGACAAAAAATCTTTTAGACCAATGAGTCCTTTGACTCTTTAGGCACCAAATGATCTGTGAAAAGGGTAGAAATATAACAAATAGACCTAAATTAATCACTTTCTTTCAACTTCTGCTGTGTCCTAGTATGACAGACTTCCTTCGTAGAAAAGAGTTTCCTTTGTGATGATGTAGAACAAAAGCTGTTTAGAGCTATTCACTTGTTTTGACTGCATATATTTTGCATCTACAGTATAGTGGAGTGTTTGTAACATCAAATTGACAGGGCTGAGAGCTTTTGCAGCAGGACAACATTGGTACTCGAGGAGCAGGGTTGGAGAACAGTGGCTTAGTGGCTTTTGATTTTGAGAATTAATCAACTATATTTCTGTATGCATAAAATGTTGTGAGGCTCCATCAGGTACATTTTGAAAGGAATGTGTTGCACATTTGCATACACAACTTGGTAGGACCACTTAGGCAGCCACTCTGTATTCTGGCAGCTCCACCACAGTCAGAATAAATTACCTGAAACATACCTGCAAGTAGCTTACAAATTGATGCACTGTTTGATGTACCATCTTGCTCATCATGCTAGCTTATTGAGTCATAGGCACAGGTGTAGACGAGAATGTGTTGTTGGCAGATTTTTTTTTTTCCAATTTACTTTTTAAAAAACCTTTTTCACCCACTTCACTGTCAATGTAGCTGCAGTTCAGTGTTAGCTGAGACATTTTGAAATGACATGATACCTGAAGAAAACATCTGTTAGATTAGTAGATTACACGGGACAGTGGGTCCCAGTTAAGCAGCATTGACACTGCATTAAGTATCACATGGCAACTAGATTAAAGAAAAATAATGCTCATTCATATTTTTGGTTTCATTGGCAGCCAGAAATGTATGTACATGTAGATGCATGACCTCACTCGGGTGTTGTGCACATGCTGTAGATGAGTGTGCATAAGAGTGCTGTACCTATGGAGGCCTTTGTCAGGCCTGCCAGTGCTGTGGCTGAATGTGACAAGCGTGCTGGTCCAGGCATGAATCAGCCCACTCTAATCACTAATGACAGTTCACACAGTGACTCACACTCCCGGCACTGCTGCATCTCACTAAAACCACCGCACCACACTCATCCGCACATCTCACACACTCTTATATTACACACTGGATGGTCACTGTGCCAGTACACTTTTAGCTCCTGTCTTTTAGGAATAGTAACTTCCTGAAATTATTTACACAAGTACTAAGAAGTCGGCTACAAGAATGGGGGTTTTCAAACATCTGGTGAACTTTTGGCTCACACTGAACTTTGACATGTCTTTAGTAGTGTTGGAAGTCATTTCATCATGGGATCTATTTACTGTTATTGTGATACTTCACCTTCTTTAAGAGAAGCAGATCTCAGCTGTGAGTACTTTTTGCAAAAGTACTCATGCTCTCATGATCTCTGTTAGCCATTCCACTCTGAAGATGTTACACAAAGCAACAATGAAAACATATTAAAAAGTTTAATAACTCAGTTTATTAGTTTGCTATAGTTAATGGATTTATTAGCACAGGTAACTGTTTTTTTTATCTAAGCACAGACTGTGCCCTCTGTCTGAGCATGAGGAATTATTAACTACTGTGAGTTAATCACCTATTCTTACTTGGACACAGAATTGAAGCAACTTTGTGGCTCCTGAGTGACACAGCTGTGTAACTACCTATCATCAAGCAATCATGAGTTCAAATCCTAGTAAAACCACAGCCCTCAATTGTCAGAAGTTGGAGAGCCCCTCCACTGAATTGTGAACTGCTTGTAGTTGAGGTAGACCAATCAGAAAATTTCTAAAAAATATATATATATAAAAATAATAACTTTTAATTTTTTGTAGTGTAGCCTAGTAAAGATGGGCAGCAGTTACCATCATTAGAAACCTACATGTTCACTAATGGTATGTTCGGTTTATACCGTACATGAAGTATCGTTCTTCATCTGTGTGTAACCAGAAGATGTCTGGTGTGAGACAGAGAATGGCAGTCGGTAGAGATTTTAGACTGTTCTCAGTGGACTGCCACTACAGTGCATGGACTGTAAAATACAATTGTTTCTATGACAAGGAGTCATATAGAGAAGAGCAGCTGGACTGTCAGGCCACAAGTATTTTCCCTAGAGAACAAAACCAAAAATAGCAAATTATACACACCAGCAAAAATAAACCATGAAAACAAAAGGAAGATCTAATTAGTTTCACAGCACTGTGTGACCAAATGCACTAAGCATACGGAAGATTCTTTAATGAAAGTATTATTTGATAACTTCAGTAAATGAATTATAGTCTACCTTCAGATAAAACTTCTATGGCTGATTGCAGTTTATGTCAGTTTGAAGTGAAAATGTTCAGTCAGAGTGAAGAAAATCAGTCCTAACATTTTTGGAACATTTTAACGTATTTATATGAGCGGAAGGGAGTGGAGAACTCAAAACTTACTCCTACTGGGTGTTGCTTGTAGTGTTTTAGGTGCTGTATTTTAAAACCTCATGTGTTAAATGTGTCAGAGCTCATTTGTAAAGATGAAAGTGCATATACGCTGCAGCTGAACAGATTATAGTCAGTAAATTAAGCTAATAATTTAATCATGCTCTAGATTTGTGCAGTGGGTTATTTATTATGCATTAAGCATCAGAACAATGCTGAATTCACATTAATTTTCAGCTTTTTTAGAGCAAGAACTGTAGGAGAAAAGCTGACCTCAAATAAATTGGCATGAAAAGAGGGAAAATGCTGAGTTTGCTTAAATTATTTGTAAGCGTCACCATTTTGTGCCTTTTCATGTGATGGTTTTCTCCAGTTTTTTTCTAGTAACAATAGTTCATTTGTTAAAAACCACTAACCTATCTAATAACCCCTTTCATCTCTGGAACCTGTACTGGAGGGGAAAGTGCACAGTATTCTTCAAGCTTTAAAATGTTGAATGGCTTTGTTTTGCTTGAAGTTTCAGTGATTGGGCACTGTCCTGCACTGCTACCTATACACTGTTAAATGGCAACAAAAGCTGTTTTAAGTCTGTGTATGTATAATTAAGATTTGTTTTGATAATTCACTGGCATCATATCATATCAAGCAGTTTTTACTGAAAATGACCACAGAAATGGATCAAATGACCAAAAGTTTTATTTTTGTGCTACTCTAGATGCATCAGTAAGGAATATAATATATATTATCTAACATACTATGGTTTAATGATCATATCCATGTGCTTACACAGACCTTGAAAAGCTGAGACGTCAATACCATTAAACTAAACTGGAAATATTCCAGAATGCCAGCATTAGGACAGCTTTTACTGTGAGCCAGTCTGCATATATTTCCATTCAGTAAAGTATCTACAGCATCTAACCTAGAAACAGGGGACATGTCCTCTCCACCTTTTTGATATTATGCGAGTTAATTTGGTTATGTTTGCATATAGCCTTCTGACGTTGGTCCTCCCCACTTGTCAGACAAAACTTGCACCCCTACCTCTACTGACCTAAAAACTCTAGATAGTCTTGCCCTACAGCATCTTGCTGCCTAATATGATCTACAGCAACTGCTTCAATCACAAAATGCAGGTTTTTCAACATTATCTAGAATTTTGAAATTTACAGCAGAGGGAAGAGCTTTTTCCTATAAAGCCCCCAGATATGGAAAAACCTTCTGTGTCAGTATTTGAAAGTCAGATACTATCTCAGTCTTTACATCTAGCCTGAAAACGTACTTGTTCAATCAGGACAGAATGTTTTCTCTGCGGATAAAGATACTAATCTGACGATTCATGGACATAGAGAGATGATAAACTAAGATCTTAGTGTTGTCTTGTTACTCTCATGTGTCCACTCAGATTTGTTGATGGTGGAATAGAGTGGCACCGATGTCTCAGGGTGCCCTCATGCCTGCGCTGCCGTCTGCTTTGCCCATTATAGTTATGCTGTTTGCTAAGCAAGGCCTGCCGGAGTCTCCTCTTGTGCTATGTTCACTGTTCACACACACATAACAATCTGTTGTGTTTTCTAGTTGAATTGTATTCATGCTCCTGCTGTTTAATATGGTGCCTGATGTGGTATGACTGTCCTCTGAACCTGCTTCAGTGCTTTGGAGACATTTGCATGTGCCATTCAGTCTCCTGCTGCAGTGAAAATCCTCACCTTGATGCTGCAGAGGGTAGATAGTCTACCGTCACATCCCTCTCAAAGAAATTAGAAATAATGAACAGAGATCGAAAAACATGAAACCATTTTTTGTTAAACACTTTTAACAGAATAATTAAGGTTATTATTTTGTTATTATTTGTATTCATTTTATGAAATGAATTCAATAGTAATTGGTTTGGTCTTATTGTTATTTTAATAGCCTAGACAGTTTGCTACATCAGAGAACATTATTAATTGTTCTTTTATTTTGTTCTAAGTAGTTATCAGCTGGAGATGGGACACAGAACTCTGGAGCAGAACAAACCAACAAATATTTGGGTTCCAATCATTGATTCTTTGAAAATAAATAGGAATATCAATATTATTAAGCAGTAATCTGCTAATAATATAAAATAGCATTTTTATCTCCATTTTATTCTGTTTTCAGATACATTATGTAAACAAATAGTGTTCAATTTCAGTGTCCAGTTTTGTTTCTCATGCCTGCTCTCAAATGGACTGTCATAATTTTTAATGGGCTTATAAAAGCTAAATATTGCATGAATTCCTCCTAACAAGTTATTTGATATTGTAAACCTGCCTCATATGAACCCCTTATCCACTGTTCTAATATCTATCATCCTGAACATGTCCAGCACATACTGTAGATGATATGATCTTTTACAAATTTTTAACAGTGGGTTAACTCAGTCGTTCTTAAACTGGTCCTCAGTGTCCCCCAGACAGTCTACACTGTTGCCCAGGCTCTATGCCTGAGTTAGGTTAAAGCAAAAATGTCTGGAATCCCTGAGAACCAGTTTGAGAACCAAGGGATTAACTGACATATCTTTGCTTTTACGATCAAAATGTCTTTATTTGGTTTTACTTGTAAACCACATGTCATATCTGATGCCTAAAGGAGGGTGGTTTCTTCTTTTGAGTCTTGGTGCCCCTCACTGTTTCTTCCTTGTGCTCTTAGGAAGTTTTTCCTGCCCCTCTTGCTCGTGGCTTGCTCATTATGGACATTTTGGAAAGTTACCTTATGACAACATCTGCTGTGCTACACAAACTTAGATTGGATTGAATACGGGGTTATAGAGGCCTAAGTGCTTGTGAGTGTGTGTATGTGTATGTGTATGTGTGTGTATGTGTACTGCAGTGGACTGTGGTAGAACAGAATAGCTGTGACATGGTGACAGAAGGCTATGGAAGTGTGGCTAGTGCTCCTTGCAAATCTCAGCAGGGAAATGTCACACGCTTCCTCCGCAGGTACAGCACACGCAGCTCGATGCTGAGGAATAGAATGGCCTTTCACTGCTCTCTAGACAGCCCTGTGTGAACACAGCTGATTCACTGTCTGCACACTGCTGTTCTGCTAGACACAGACTGCACAGTAATGTATGAAAGTGATCTGACGCAAACTGCACGTTATCATTTAGAATCCCATTAGCAAGAAAAAAGTAGTTTTGACATGTGCCGATACATCATGGCTGCAAGGGCGGCATGGTGGCACAGTGGGTAGCGCTGTCGCCTCACAGCAAGAATGGCCTGGGTTCGGAGTTTGCCTGTTCTCCCCGTGTCTGCGTGGGTTTCCTCCCACAGTCCAAAAACATGCAGTCTAGGTGGGAGTGAATGTGTATGTCTGTCTGTCTGCCCTGCGATGGACTGGCTACCTGTCCCGGGTGACATAACACACACTCTCAGAAATAAAGGTATGAAACTGTCACTGGGGTGGTACCCTCAAGGGTACATCTCAGTACCTTTCGTCAGGGAACATAATTGTACCAAAATCCATTGAAATGATACTGACTCCACACACCCCGTCTTGTCTCCAGGTTTTTTATTTTATTGCTCTGTTTTAAAACGTTAGATTATGAAAAGGTACAAATATGTACTTTTCACCTGGGAAAAACTTATTAAAGGTGCACAATTGGACCTTAAGTCCACTGTTGTACCTTTGAAGGTACATTTACATTGTTTGTACCTTGATGAATAAAAAATGTACCTTACTTTCTAACAGTGTACAAAAAATATCAAAAATCTAATTGAATCTTGACCTTAGAATCAAGAATCATATCGAACCTGAAAATATGTGAATCTTTGTCATGGTGCAAACATATGAACACTAACACATTAACACACAAACAACGGCACATTTTCAGGTACTCTTTACTTTTGCTATCTCGAGAAATATATTATATTGAGACACCACTGTCTCGAAACAAAATTAGATTTTCCTGTATCTTTACACCTCTAATAATTATAACCATAATAAACAAATCTTGAGGAAAGAAATGTAGTTTGTTAACAGTACGCTATAACTGCCAACATAAGGGTCAGAGATCATTCAGTGCACAGCACAATAGGTTTTAATATCTTGCTGCATTAAAACAGCTTGAGCTGATGTAGTCATACATGTGTGTGTATTAAAAATGGCATATCAGTATCAGCAGAAAAAGCTGGATCATTTATCTGAAGGAAAAAAAGAATTAATCTGATCCAATCCTGTAACAATTCTAGCCTGAAATATCCACACTCTTATTGTGTAATGTGATGTTGTTAGCTGTGTATTTCTTTTTTTGGGCTAGTGTTTGAGCAGTCTGAGCATGATAGCCTACTTTTAGATGCCCATATTAAGTGCTTTAATTACAAACAGCTAGTTTTATTGCGTTGTTTTTAAGTTTAAATATTGGATTCATATAGGAAAAGCAAAAGTAGTGTTGTGTCATCTCTAGTGTTTGTCAGATGGATGTTTTACAATGACTTTGTATATTTTAGAATGGGAACTATATGTTTTATGAAAGTGATTATAATCATATTCAATAAAGCCATAATAAAATTCTTGGGCTATTTTTTGCAAATGTATAAGTACAAAAGGTACGAAAAGCTTGGATGAGATTTCTCTTGGTGAGATTCCGCCATTCATTGAAAGATCTGAATCATTATAAGGTCAGAGATTTACAGTGTTAGAGCCAATGTGTTTGATATTTTAGTTTGGAATGGAATTGGCCTTAAATCAGCATGGTAATCAAGATGTCAGTGATTAGCACTTCAGCAATTAAAACCCAGAGATCAGCTTGAAAAGTGTCTTCATAATGAGGTAGTTTTGTGTGGGGAGTGACTTGGTGTGGGATGAGGCCATTGATAGTGGGCTGACAGAGGTACAGTATAAAGTACAGTAGGCACTGTTATGAATCAGTGCTCAGGTAAAGCTGGTTACTGTGTATTGTTTGTACAATACTAATGTAACAGCTTCCAGTTAAAGACTGCAGTCTACAAGATTATGATACAACCCATGTAAGAAATCATACGAAAACACACAAAGGATTGACCCCTGAGGCGGTCATTAAAAGCATGATGCATGGTGTGTTTGACCATGGACACGCATGGTCTAATGTCCTTGCTATTCAGACACTGACCTGCTTGCCTGCACCTCAGGGAGCCAGTCTGAATTCTGGTCACATACTGTATGTCCTCCCACCTTCAAGCTGGACCAATCACAATGCTCGTCTTTCCCCCATGTGTGACAGGCATTGCAAAGGCCCGTTTTAATATCCACTGGGCACCTTTAGCCCAGTAATCACTCAAGGTCAGAAAAACAGCTCTGTGGCCCAGCTCTGTGACAAGGTGCCTTATCCTATCAGCTGGAGCTCCTCAGTGTCCTCTCAGAGAAATCAGCTCAGTTTGACACATCATTTTCGTACATGTCAGCCTGTCAGGCAGGCCAGCGCTCTCCTCAATATCTGCTGTCACCCTCCGTCTAAGATAAGCTCAATATTGGGACATCCTGTGCCTAGCCTATTTTTCATCTGTCTGGATGGGCTCAGTCATTTAAATAGTTATGTGACAAAGTAATAGGAAAAGATGTTTATAGCATCACATTTTTCAGAGAATTGAGGATATCACCAATTTCTGATTGTTAGAGATTTGGAGAGTAGCACCTACCTGATACTGGTTTCAAGAGCCTAATTAAATTTCATTAAAATCTTATGCATTTTTACATTTTAGATTTTAATTGTATTTTCAGATTTTTGGTTGAACAGTGCTTCATTGACAGATATGATTGGCAGGTGTCAACTGCGAATTGTCACATATGATTGTCAGCTTTCAATTGTGACATTTCTTAAACTCAAGCAGCAGAAAATCACAATGTTCCAAGAAATAATTATAATAACTGAGGTCTTATGTTTCATCAGTTTATTCATAGAAAAATAAAACATTTTCTATTACACTTCCCATTTATGTTATTTATTCAGCAGTGAGCTTCTGTCATAATTTATCATATTTCTTTTTAACAGCAAAAACATTGTCCACTTCAAGCAAGCATGCAGGATGGAGCTCTAGCCAATGTAATCATGCTTTAGAAGAAAACAAATATAGTCAAGTCAGTTAAAAATACTACCTAAGCAAGGATTTGATCCCTGCTTTTTGAAACGGATACTGAAGAATAGCCATTCAAAGGACAGTTATTATAAACACTGACCAACAGGGCAGTCCAGTGTAAAGGGCAATGGCTAAAACCCCCTGCCCCCCACCCCCCCACCCCAGGTCTATTTGTGCACAAGTTTTGATGCATTTGACATATTTTTGATGTTTCTACCATGATGGTGTTTTGTGTTCATATTTACTAATTCAGCCTGTAATGCTGTAACAGAAGTAAACAAGAAACCATGATCTTCCTTTAAAGTGAATGATTTTTTTCATGTGAGTGGTTTGTTACAATGTAAGAGAAGCCACTAAGTATCGGTGCTTAATGTTACAGCAGCTTGTGCAGAAATCTCATCCTGAACATTAAATAACTACAATACGCAATAACAATAACTTGCATGAGACAGTGCACAGTTTGGGCTAATGATGACTGCAGGGCTGTAATTGGAGCTGCATTGCTGTGATAAATGGGTTGCAGCATAAAGAGTGGCACTGGGCTGATTTGGATATATTTGTGTTTGTTTGCGTGAAGGAGCATTAATCCTAGACACTGCCAGTTAGCAGGCTTCATAATGAGTTTGACAGTGCCACTGAGAGCAACAAATATCTGACAGTCTGAAAACATCATGGACCTGGGCTGTTGTTTTGGAGGCCTCTGTTTTTCTCTAGATCCACTTCATCTGCTGTTTCCTCTCCCTTTCTCCATAAATCATTCATCTGCAAGGCTGATACTGTCCTTCTCCCATCAGGCTCAGAGATCTAAAAGAGGTGGTTAGGCTCTGCTGTAGTTTAAGGAGAATAGACGCCACAGCCAACATTTTTATTACATGTTTTTACCAGATACATGCAGCAGAATGCTTTAATTTACAATCTCCCTTCCTCACTTGATCAGAACTGTAATTTGTCTGCAATCAGAGGTGTGTTTATGAATTTCTTGAGGCTGTTAGTGACTGATCACAGAGATGCTTTGAGTGTAGTTTGCTGGGACAAATGGGAATGCAGAATTTCAGCTGCTACATTAAATGGCTCCTTTTTCCAGCAACAGGAAATGAAACTCTGAAAGGAAATCAATACTAAACAGATGAAACAATCACAAGGTGTTTTGGGGCAGCCAGTCTATTTGTTGTTTAATTTCTGTTGACACCTTGTACATTTAAGCTTTTCTTATTTCCTTTTTGCGGTGATCCTTTGTGTAAAAAACATTGACCATCGCTTCAGGCAAAGACTGATGATACAAGCTACTGCCTATATGGTCTTAGTGTTGGAAAACGAACCCTTAGATGTTTGGAGACTGTGTTGTGATAACACAGTTTGTGAAATTTTTCATCATTTTCAATGCTGAGGCTACTGAAGGAGTCGGTGTGCTAGTCGAGACTTTTCTCTCTGTTTCTGTTATTTTACTGGATTTTGCGTATCCAGCAGGGTGTTGTGTGTTCAAGTAGTATCAAACCTGTAGTGGAGGTCTTAGGTATTTTGTCAACTGTTGATACTCGGCAGGAACAGTGATTATAAATCGCTTGTCTGATGTCCCTCGCAGAAACTGCTGTCTGCACTGACTGGTACAGGAGAGCGAAGGAAACAAATAGCATTAATAATGAAAATTTCTCACTGATTATGATGCTATATTTTTTTGCCAATTTAATCAATTTTTTTCTTTTCTTTCATTTTTCTCTTTCAGCCCAAAATTTCTGACCATTTTTAGCAGAAAATTTTGGCCAACATTTTCTTAATAATAATAATTGTTTATGTGATTTCAAGGCTGCACTTTATTTTTTTAGTTTGTTTCAAGTTTTGTTTGAAGATGTTTTTTACTTTTCTCAAAACAAAACAAAAAAGCTTTTTGTCAGATTCTTTTCTATAGACTGAAAGTTCAGAATTCACACCTTTAGCAGATTATCTACTCTTTTTAATGAGCTACTTAATTGAGTTACATTTGGTGGTCAGCCAACTTTGTCTTTGGTGTTTTGCATCAACTATTTGTGGAGCAGTTATGAGCATTGAAATATATCTGTCTGTCTAGTAGTATATTCATTTTGCTTTTTGATTTGCAAATACAGTGGTATATGAATGTTGTGCAAGCAGGCAGATGTTCTTTAGGTTGTTTTACCTTTACTAACTCTTCAGTGTGGTTAAATCTGTAGAGGTGAGAGACTTGTGAATTTTGAGCACTGTCCACATCAGCAGCCCACTGACAGTAAAACTACAGAAGTCATCTCCACACAGCTTAAGGAAAGCAGGAAATCTCCTGCTTAGATGAGATACACATAAATTGGGAAAGGCCCTGGACGGTCCCTTGATCAAACCAAGACATGAACCCTGGTATAAAGGGTCAATGTGAAAGTGAATTTTCCTCTTTTTTATGTAATATTTATGCACTGTTAAAGTTTTAAAACATACCATTCACTCCAGAGTCTATATAGGCCATATAAGAAAGCTAAGCTTCCAAAACAGGACGTTTTGAATTCACTGTTTTCTTGTGATGTCACACAAACCAAGACATTTCCATACTGTATATTTGCCTATTTATCTAACAAAAGTTTAGCCATTCCAATCACAATCAGGGTAAAAAGAGTGCTTCAGATTGAATTTGAAAGAAACAATACATGGCAGCCGGTCAGAACAGAGGTCATTTACATATATCAGTCTTACAGATGCAGTAACAAAAACTGTTTAGTTGTAAGGGATAAACAGCCATTGAAAAATGATTAATAAAATTAAAAATGGCTTTTTTAGTACATAAACCCCATAAACATCATAAGTGGACGTTAAAAAAAAAAAAAGCTAAATTACGAAAAAGGTGTAGGACATGGGCCCTTTATTTAAACAGAGGGCTGATGGTTTTGTGCCAACTAGCACCAATCTTTTTTCTCTTTGTGATGTGTGACAATGTTAATAGCCTGAGCTTTTGTTGTATAATTGAATCACTTATTCATCTCTTATGATGAGCACTTAGGGATTTAAATCTGTGTGGTTTGTGAATGAAGCATTGGTCAGTTTGCTCTTCAGCTAAATGAAAAATGTGTTGTGGGTTTTTTTGTGGTTTCTGTCTCTGTGCTCACTGCTGTAATGAAGAGCAGCATTCGTTTGACAGCTTCGTGTTTCATTTCACAGTTCAAACATTTTGGGCTTGTTTTAAGCAATTTATTTTGTGATTGTGCTCACTGTATTGCAGTATTGTAGTGTGCAGAGTGAGCTGTATGCATATGTTTGTTTTATTTAGGGGCAGATTAGTTGAGCTAACATTCAGCGTCTCCTCAAATCAATGCTGCATTACCTGCTGAGAGGGTAATTGGCAGCCAGTGTCCAGTAGGTGACATTTCCCATGGAGTCAGGTGGTGAATTATTCAGCAGTCTACATAGAAAACACCAAACATTGCTCTGTTCACGCACAAAATAGATCAGGCTCTGTGGTTTTATTAACAACAACACACAAATATTGATATCAAGTAATGATATTAATATTTTCATGTTTTTCACTATTAGCCAACTGGCAATTTAGAATGAGTGAAGGTTTGATTTTCTTAGTGTGTTTGTGTGTTGGGCACATTTAAATGTTTGTGCTGTAACATCCAGGTGTGTACTCATGAATATTCATATGTGTCTGCTGTACACAGATTACTGCTGTGTAATTGTGTCGATTTTGGGCCTTTCTCTGCAGTCTGATTCACTTACTCGTAAAAAAAAATAGAAAGAATATGGGAATCAACATAAAGCGTTCATATTTTACACATTTTTTTCTGCTCAGGTCCAGTTTAAATGGTTTATGTACCAAAAACAGTCATAATTCATGTCTACATGACCATGTCCCCCTCCGTTTATCCTTTAAAACTAAAGAGGATGCTTTTGTTACTGTGCCTTTAAGACTGATATTTGCAGGTCTATTCTGCCTGGCTGCTATGTTTTCAAAAAGCGGTCTGAACTAAAACACTCCTTATAACTTTAAAGTGAATAGGTGGACAAAACTGCTGTGAGGCTGAATAGGCAGATATATGTAAATGTGTTGATTTTTATCAAATCACAAAAACAGTTCATTAAAAAGAAGCTGTTTTTGCAACTTAATTTCCATACATACATGACCAGCCACTTTGTTAAATATATCTCCTTGTTTCTACATTCATTGTCCATTTTATCAGCACCACTTACCATATAGGTGCACTTTGTAGATCTACAATTACAGACTCAATGGTCAAGACCCCCCCCCAGGACCACCACAGAGCAGGTATTATTTGAGTGGTGGATCATTCTTGGCACTGCAGTAACACTGACGTGGTGGTGAGATGTCAGTGAGTGTTGCGCTGGTACGAGTAGACACAACAGTGCTGCCGGAGTTCCACTCACTGTCCACTCTATTACACACACCTACATTGTTGGTCCACCTTGTACATGTAAAGTCAGAGACGATAGCTCATCTGTTGTGCAGTTTCTGTTGGTCATCCTCTAGTCCTTCATCAGTGGTCATAGGACACTGCCCACAGGGCACTGTTCCCTGGAATTTTTGTTGGTGGATTATTCTCAGTCTAGCAGTGACACTGAGGTGTTTAAAAACTCCAGCAGCACTGCTGTGTCTGATCCACTCAGACCAGCGTGACACACACTAACATGCCACCACTGCGTCAGTGTCACTGCAGTGCTGAGAATGATCCACCACCCAAATAATACCTGATCTGTGGTGGTCCTGGGTGGAAGCGCGATTTGGACAAAATGTTAGTATATTGCAGTTGTATTGCTATATGTGACGATTGTAATACACTTTGAAAAAGCATGTGACTTGTCATGGTTACAGAGCGTACATTTTTCTTATCACAGAAACATTAAAAACTGTGATTGGTCAAGATGCTCACAACACATACCATTAAAAAAAAACACGGGAAGAAGTTCATTTGCATTTTGCTGCTTTCTGCAATATCAGTGTTTCCAAGGTCAATAGCGTGACAGTGTGTATTGTGCAGGCCTATTGCAAAGCTGAGGCTGTTAATAGCTTTAGAAAATAACCTTGATTTATTTGGTATGCATGTTATTTTGCCATGCATTCAAACTAATTCATGACAGTCAGCGGACAGTAGTAACGGGAATGATAGAGCTGCACCATTTATGAAGGTTGTGGATCAGGTTGTGTGGCTGCCTCTCTGCTGTTCTGATTGACGTCACTGGGACTGAAGTGCACCAGGCAGCAGGCGCAGGTTCCTGCAGGGGATCTCCCTTGGCGTTTAGTGTAGATGAACTCTGCATTCACATCCCTCTGTAGGGTCTCTCCAGGGAGCTTGCTTTGTACGCAAACTCAGATTGTTTTATCTCTTTTCTGAAATATGGGGTGCTTTCCAGGATTTGCCACATGTATTTGCCAATGAGTTGCTATTTGAAGTGATTAGAATGATATTTTCTTGCATGAGGCCTGTTTCACATGTGGAAGTGATGAAGAGCATGTTCTCTTTCTTCAAATGAGATACATTGGTCAATTTTGAATAATATAGAACCATAAGTCAAGGACCCTAAACTGTAAGTTTTGTAACTTCTTTGTGCAGAATAAGGAACAGCTTCTGTTTCTATGTGCTTTGTTTTACATTTTCCCTTCAAGTAGCTCCCTCAAGGAGCTAATACTTCTTTTGGTTTCTCATCAAGCTTTGAAATAGAAAAAAGCTGAAGGATGACTGTGCTGTTAGGTTTGTAGAAAGCTAGCCTCAACAAGTCACATCAATCTTGAGCCCCTAAATGACAGCTGGATTTGGTACCATTTCACTGTGGAATTAAGGAGAGACTGGTTGTGCTCACCATGCGTGAAGGAAGAAGGAAGTTAATCCTGCCTCGTCACGCTCTTCTTTCCCTAAGGGAGGCCTGAGCTCTAGCTGTGGCTCTGTTCGTCCTGGAGACATTGTCGCCTAGTAATTGAAGCTAGTGGAAAACTATGTTTGCTAGATGTGGGGGGATGGATTTTTTTTTTAAACAAATCTCTCATCTGTTCATCTGTCTTAGCCATGTGATCATTTTCATGCAGGAGCCATATTCATGGTCGCCTTCTGCTGTGACTCAGTATGGAGTTCCAAAAAACCTGAAAAAAAACAGCAATATGGTAAAAAACAATTGGTTGTGATTGAAATGTAATTCCTAATAGTCTTTGCAAGCATAGTCGATAACACTCCAGCCCCACTTGGGAGACTTAATTTCCCCATCTGCTATTATCACACTGATAAGAGCGCTTAGGCTAGACTCTTAATTCTTATGCATCATTTTGCATAAGAATGTCTGCCTATGGATTACATTGGCATTACTTTTAATCCATCCTTGTGCACCAGTGAAAGTCTGAACGAGTGAATATGTGACAGTATATAAATAAAATAAAATAAATACAATGGTAGTATTTTCTCAGTTTGCATTCATTAATAATATTTAACACTTAACAGTAATTATTGTTATACTATGAAATTGTCACTGTCATATTGGTTAGCTTTACATTACAGGAGAATACCATTAAAACTTTAGGTATTTGTTTTTTCTCTCAGCAGTTGTCATGTCCAAATGTACAGGACATTAAAATCATTTTAATTATTCTCTTAGTCAAAAAAATGGCAGTGCGGTCATACACCTTAATCACATGGGACATTGGAGCTGTGGCAGTGTTTTGTGATTACGTTTACAGATATAACCCCTGCTCTCACATGGATGGAGTGTTGTTAGAATTTCTTCATCCTGCTGTGGGAATACGACTTACCCTTAGCTCATTTGCATGGTTTTGAATTGGACTTGGACTACATTCTCTTTTGATTTCACTCTCTGTTGTCCTCAATATCTGCCCTTAATGTGAAGAGACTCGCCTGCAAACCAGCGTGCATCAGCTGCCAGTTAAATTATTAATGCACTTGGTCAACGTGTACACTGGAAGAGCGGGTAAGAGAGAAAGAGAGAAGTCAAAATAGTTTAAGCTAAATTCAGTTGCCAAACACAGAGGAACAACAGTGGTTTAATAAGAGAATGATATATACAGAAAGCTGAGATTTTCTTTGAGTATTAGAGATGTTGTGTTGTAACAATACCAGAATTTTGACTTCAATACCAATTCCAAGTGTGTAATCGCAATGCCTGCAATGATAAAAAATTATACTATAGCAAGAAACGTAAAAATGTCCAGCGTTCATTGGACTCAACACAGATAAATACTGAAATTATTACTACAATTATTACTTAATTAACATATCTTATTTTAAAATCTCAATTTTCTCCCCAATTAATCACGGTCAGTTCCACTCACCACTCAGTGCTCCATGCTACCAAGCTAGAATGTTGAAAATTAGCATATGCTTCCTCTAAGACACAGGAAGTCAGCCACTATATCTTTCTGAGCTGCTGCTTCCAATGCAACATCATTGTACAGCTCATTGAGTTTGGAGGAGAACACTAACTGTCAATTCTGGTATGTGGGCTAACAGACGCCTACGTTGGTTAACATCACGCTGAGTGATGACCTTTCTAATTACCCAGAGAGAGTGGCGTCAATTGTTCTCTCTTGAATTCCTGGCAACGGATGGCTATGGCATCACTGGGAATCAAACTCGCTTAGGGATATTGCTTAAGCTGTGTGTGCACTACATGACTTAAGATCCTGACAAATTGCTAAAAAAGGAGTGCATCACACACTTAATGTCAGTCTCTGACAGAATTTCTTGTCTTTTTTTCATGAGAGCGTGCACACTACACGATAAGCCAAAAAAAGTTATCTTAATGAGAGTCATAATGAGTTTCAACTGTGAAAAAGCACTCGAAAACCCAGATATTGCTGTTCTTGTATGATACAAACCAAGCTAAGCTGTACTGAACCAGTTTGTGCTTCTGTGCTCACACAAGAAGCACAGCAAAAACATGAACTGTGAATGAATATGTGCTTGAGAAATGTAGATATCACAATGAAGAAATGGAGAAATATTTTACAACAAACTGACAGCTGACTTGAAATTGTAGAGAGTTACTTGATGCCTGGGTCCATACATTATACATATGATAAACCCTGTAAAGGCTGTTATTTGTGTTTGATAAACAAGCAGCTCCCCTATCTCTGCAGTCCACTGCAAACATGGTGTACATACAGTGGTGTGAAAAAGTGTTTGCCCCCTTCCTGATTTCTTATTCTTTTGCATGTTTGTCACACTTAAATTTCAGATCACCAAACAAATTTAAATATTAGACAAAGATAATACAAGTAAACACAAAATGCAGTTTATAAATGAAGATCTTTATTATTAAGGGAAAAAGAAATCCAAACCTACAGGGCCTTCTGTGTGAAAAAGTGATTGCCCCCTAAACCTAATAACTGGTTGGGCCACCCTTAGCAGCAGCAACTGCAATCAAGCGTTTGAGATAACTGGCAATGAGTCTTTTACAGTGCTGGGGAGGAATTTTGGCCCACTAATCTTTGCAGAATTGTTGTAATTCAGCCACATTGGAGGGTTTCCAAGCATGAACCGCCTTTTTAAGGTCATGCCACAGCATCTCAATCGGATTCAGGTCAGGACTCTGACTAGGCCACTCCAAAGTCTTAATTTTGTTTTTCTTAAGCCATTCAGAGGTGGACTTGCTGGTGTGTTTTGGATCATTGTCCTGCTGCAGAACCCAAGTACGCTTCAGCTTGAGGTCACGAACAGATGGCTGGACATTCTCCTTCAGGATTTTTTGGTAGACAGCAGAATTCATGGTTCCATTTACCACAGCAAGTCTTCCAGGTCCTGAAGCAGCAAAACAGCCCCAGACCATCACACTACCACCACCATATTTTACTGTTGGTATGATGTTCCTTTTCTGAAATGCTGTATTACTTCTACGTCAGATGTAATGGGACATACACCTTCCAAAAAGTTCAACTTTTGTCTCGTCAGTCCACAGAGTATTCTCCCAAAAGTCTTGGGGATCATCAAGATGTTTTCTGGCAAAACTGAGACGCGCCTTTATGTTCTTTTTGCTCAGCAGTGGTTTTTGTCTTGGAACTCTGCCATGCAGGCCATTTTTGCCCAGTCTCTTTCTTATGGTGGAGTCATGAACACTGACCTTAACTGAGGCAAGTGAGGCCTGCAGTTCTTTGGATGTTGTTGTTGGGTCGTTTGTGACCTCTTGGATGAGTCGTCGCTGTGCTTTTGGGGTAATTTTGGTCGGCCGGCCACTTCTGGGAAGGTTCACCACTGTTCCATGTTTTCGCCATTTGTGGATAATGGCTCTCATTGTGGTTCGCTGGAGTCCCAAAGCTTTAGAAATGGCTTTATAACCTTTTCCAGACTGATAGATCTCAATTACTTTGTTTCTCATTTGTTCCTGAATTTCTTTGGATCGCAGCATGATGTCTAGCTTTTGAGAATCTTTTGGTCTACTTCATTTTGTCAGGCAGGTCCTATTTTAAGTGATTTCTTGATTGAGAACAGGTGTGGCAGTAATCAGGCCTGGGTGTGGCTAGGGAAATTGAACTCAGCTTTCCAAAGATGTGATAAACCACAGTTAATTTATGTTTTAATGGGGGGCAATCACTTTTTCACAGAGGGCCCTGTAGGTTTGGATTTCTTTTTCCTTTAATAATAAAGACCTTCATTTATAAACTGCATTTTGTGTTTACTTGTGTTATCTTTGTCTAATATTTAAATTTGTTTGGTGATCTGAAACATTTAAGTGTGACAAACATGCAAAAGAATAAGAAATCAGGAAGGGGGCAAACACTTTTTCACACCACTGTACATCTTTTCCATCTTTTTCCTTTCTCAAAGCTTGCTCATTGGCTGTTGCCTTACCATATTTAAAATTTCATGGCTCATGCTACAGGACTCATGAATGTTTTGTTCATAAAAATCAAACGTTTGAAAATGGTGCTCGATCAGAAAACTAAAGATGGTTTCATTTCCCGTCTCACGCTACTAGATCATCCCCACTGTCAATCACTTCTGACTGAGCTCCCGACCTAGAAAATCACTTCAGGTTGTGAAAATTTGTTGGACGAGGCAAATCGAGGTTAAAATCAGGCTAAAATCCTTGTAGTGTAAGCCCAGCTTTAGATGGTTGCACCACTTGAGAGCCCTTAATCTATTTTTTATCAATAGAAAACTATTTAAAATTTAAATATACAAAATAGTGGGTGAATAATTTAAAGATGGGCTTATTGAACATGTTCTGCGATGATTAACAGTCAGCCAAAGATGTTTATTGTAACCTATAACATTACAACATTGATCATACTGTGTTTTACCTTATGTTCTTTGCTTCAAGAAGCATAGAAGATAAATAAAGGAGCATAGAAGGTAATATTTGCCCATCCAGTGTCAATGTAGTGCCAGCCTATTAAATGAAGAATTTTTAATATTTAAGTTATTGTTATATTGAATTGAGTATTGAATTATTTACCATGTTGTACTGGTAGTTTTGAACAAGCATTGAACTTTTCTAACAGTACTTTTGTGTATCTTTAAGGGCCAGAAAAAAAATCAGAACTAGTCTGTAAGCATAATTCGAGATGTTCTCAATATGTTCTGTATGAAATCTGATGAAACATCTTACCTAAGCTGGCCCAGTAGTAGAGAGCAAGTGTCATTCTGCATTCTTTTGTTTACATGTGCAGGTGTGTATGTGCTTGTACATGTAAATGTGTGTGTGTGGGGGGGTGCGGGTGCTGAGAGCAGGGTCATAACAGTGCTGAACCATGTGAGAGCTCTCGGCGCTCTGTTTTAGACAGCCTGTTAACACCCATCTCATGATGCAACCTGAAACGACACACAACACGACCGCCTTCATACTATATTCGACACAATATCTCTTTAGCACCTTCGCTTCTCCTTGTAATGGATCTCATGTGGATACTAAACAAAGCTACAGCACTGGAGCTGTGAAGGCCGTTGGTGATCAGTTTTAATGGCCTTTCAAAACTGTTATTTCTGTACTTTAGATGCTGTTTTTGGTAATGTACAGTGTAGTCCATAGGTAAATGGTCAGTGTAACAGTTCATGAATCCCTCATTTAATTCCCATCTCCATTTTTGATCATGCCCAATGTCACTGTGATTTGCTAGAAGGAAAATGACCAACATATTCAGCAGTGGTGGTTCTGTTAAACAAGGCGATATTGTATTGCTTGTAATTTGAGGAGCAGCAGTAGCAAACAATCTGCCAGACTATGGAAGATCACAAGTACTGGGTGAACAAAAAATACATTCTGTCATGAAGAACAATTGTCAAACAGATCAAGAATTTCATCCAGGATGTAGGCATAGATGTTTCTGCCAAATGTGCCATTGTGGGAAGAATGTGCCACTGTAACTTCAGAGGGATTACCACAAGATAAAAATCACTTGCAAGCCTCAAGAACAGAAAGTCTATGTTACCGGGTTATAGCTAAAAAGCACTTTAAAAGGCTGTAGAGTTCTGGGATCAATGTCTTATGGACAGAAGAGAGCTAGAATGTAGAAACAAGGAAGATGTGAAGCAAAAAGAAGCTGCTCATGATCCAAAGGAAAGCACTTCATCTGTGAATGGAGCCATGGGCATGCATAGCTGCCAGTACAACTGGCTCTTTTTTCTTTACTGATGATGTGACTACATAACAGAGCAGTAGAGTGGATTCTCAAGTGTACCAAAGCATCTTAACTGCTCCAGCCAAGCAAAGTGCCTTAGAACTCAGCAGCAGAACATTGCTCCTCAGATGAGGAGTTTATGGAGTGTTTTAAGGTCCAAAAAGTGAAATAACAAAACCAGCCTGTTAAATTTTAAGGGATAAAGGGAAGTTGGAAATGGTCATGTAAAAATGAATTGACTATTTGTGGTACATAAACCAACATAAGCATTGTAGACCTCAGGGAAAATGGTAATGTTAAAAAAAAGTACAATATGGGCCCTGGACCCTTTTAAAGGAATACTCAAGAACCTGCCCATTGGCTTCTATTAAAATTATGCTTTGAGTCAGTGGGTTTTCTGTTCTTTTACATAGTACAGAGAAATATGTTGGAATTATTGTCTGTGGTAATTGTTCTCCAGATACAGCAAACTGAAATTTAGCTTGAAAAATGCTGTAGTGTGTCTTTTAAAAGTTTGCTTTCGTTAAACATCACAAAATCCAAAATCCTAGTTCAGTGTATGCTCAGAACAAGTTCACTGTGCCCTCTTGTGGAATTGAAGTCATTTTAGGCAAACAACGTGAGCCATTTCCTGATGAAAGCCTAACAGGACTAATAGTTGCTCCAGTATCCGTGGAGCAGACACAGTCCTTCTGAAGGGCTGCACCGGCTGTGTGTGCTGTGTGCGGCTGTGGCAATGGGGGGAGCGTGCCGGTGATCGTGCTCAATATGTCTCTGTTTGTACAGTGTCTCTTATCACAGGCTGCACAGCTCCTTTTCCGCAGGCTGTTACTCACTGGAACTCGCCATCGTTCAGACAAAGAGGCCCCATTAAAAATGCAGCGAGGTGTTTTCTCATTAGACAATGCAGGATATCACTCCAAATACACAACACTGAAAATAATCAGCCCATGATCATCTATAATGAATGCTGTGATCCTGCTCCTCGGAGAGTCTATTGTATAATGCTTAAGTCAGACAGGGTGAGCTACAGCTGCGAGTAAGGAAAAGGACAGTTTATATGTGTATGCTGCTGAGGAGTGTGTTGCTGGCAGAGAGAAGATTTGTATTAATGTAAAAAAAAAATGGTTGTCGGAGTCTAGCTAGGTGACCACAACAACTATCCTCACTCTACATGGGAGTACATTTATTTATATATAAGTCACAGCATTTGTGTTTGTAGCAGGGATAGACTGATACTGAATTTTATAACACCTTGTTGTGGCTGATAATGATACCAATGAATTTTACATTTTTGCATTTTAAAACGTTCACACTGTAGTCCAAATATGAATTGCAGTAAGTATAAGCAATGTACAAAGGAAGAGGAGACAGTTGACTGGTTAGAAAGGAATGGGAGCGCTCATAACACTAAACATGCCATCTGTTTATGGGGAAACTCTGCCCTTCAGTAATAACAGCCAGTCAACTTGATGGTAAGGCTGCAAGAAGGAAAAAACCCTTCTTCGGTGTGGGGTTATGTGCATACATTGTAGCCAGAACAGCCTTAAAAACATGATTTTGTGTGTCATTTGATTCAAAACACTACAAAATATATAACTATATTTTTGTCAGATTTTACCAGTAATTTCAAATCTGTTTTTGATACATTAAAGCAGCTTTCAGTTTCAGGTATGTTTCTTTCATATGTTTCTCATTTAAAAAATAGGAGCCTGGTTTTGAGTAAGTGGAAATGCCTAGGGGTGTTGCCAAGATGGCTGCTGAGTGGACAGACCTTGGTAGAAGAGAAGTTAGAAGCAATCAATAAACATATTTCTTAGATTTATTTTACATAACCATGAAGTAGTTATCTCAGACATGGTAATTACTGTACACATGTATCTATTTAGCAGATGTTCTTTGCAATTTACAGTACAATTTACAATTACTTTTTATGTTGAGAATTTTGCCCAAGGACTTTTACCGGTATACCAGTGTGTGTGTTTGTTAACAGAAAATATATCGGCCAACGGTATACTGTGCAATCCTAATGTGCAGTGGTGAATGTGCAGCCTTTAATACATGTGTTATTCTAAAAGGTATCCACAGTATCATCAACAGTCGCTATGGCTGATCGAGGTGCTAAGAAACACCCATTAATTGGCAGTGGCTGCTCAAATGACTTGAACTAGCTGCAGGCCAAACTACAGCCAAAGGGTTAATCAGAACAAAAGGCCTTGCAGGTCTCAGTATAGATGCTCAGGGCTGAAGGATTCCAACCTCATGCTGAATTATTTGAACAGATCCCCACCACTGACCTGACATGCTGTCAACTTCTTCATTGTTGGCAACACAAACACTGTGTGCTGAGCTGCTCACTTTCCACTGTTAAATGTTTGAGGCATTCACTCAGTTAGTAGCAGCTCTTTTGGCCCTGGAGAGTCGGCCAGGAGCTCCTTCGATTTCACCGTTCAGCACACTATCAGGACCTTTTCCGTTCAGACGAAACTTAACCTTCACAGGGAGAGATCTTGTTCTATTAACAGTTTTTAAAAGAAGCTGGTTGTCTGTTTTCAGAACCTTTTTTGATGTCTTTTAAATGACATACTTGTGTGTGTGCATATGTGCATTTAGAATCGAAGGAATGCCAGATGTGAGCTTAATATTATTTAGGTATATTTATTAGAATTTAAGACTGGCTGGCTGAAACATGACCACCCAGACTGCAATTTTACTGTTAGAAAGTGTATTGGATTTACTTTGGAAGTACCTTGTTATGTTGTTAACATTCAGAGGCTCAAGATTGGCCTGGAAGCTGTGGTAGTTCTTAATTGGGGCTGTTACTAATTTGCAAAGATTATCTGCTAACATAGTGGTCTTCTAAAAATCTAAGACAAGTTTAAAGAGGGTTCAGAACATTGCTGCCATTCAATACAAGTACCGTAAATTCTCCACTTCCTCTGTAGAACTACAGATGTTGATTTCACTAATAGTTTCTTAGAGAAAATCAGTGCTTTATTTGATGACATGAAGTACGATTGCTCAGTTTTTTGAAGGTAGTAGTAGTAGTATGCTTCATATTGTTATAGTGCTGTCACTATTCATTCATCTTTTTGATCATTTTGACAGTTAATACGGTAATTAGGTTTTTTCTCACTGCTAGTTCTGGTTAGGTCTCCCTCTATAACAAGATGCTACTAAGGTCTACTAATGCTACTAAGAGTCACACAAAACTCCCCTGCATCTTTTTCTAACTGCCGCTAACACAACATGATTGTATAGCAAATGGAAGCCCTGTGACTAGCTGGTGGAGAGAGGGCCAGTAATGATCTCTTGGACTTCCGGCCACAGATGGCTGTGGCATCACAAGAGATCAACTTGTGATCTGTGGATGATACGGCAAGCACTTGGGAGTCCCTACTGATCAGTTTTAAACCAAAGGCCAAAAAATGCAATTGGACTCATGAACAATGAATATTCAACCATACTTTACTGGAAATATAAATATTAGGAATCTTTTAAAAAACAATTTAATAAAAATAATATGTGGCAAAAATGCATATAAATGTGTCCATTAGGCACTGTTTCTTTCTGTAAGAGACACCAGCAGGAGAATTTAACATATGCGTTACCGTCATGCAAATTCTTAGCTAATCACTGCTGATTAATTATCAATTTATCAAATTACATGTAAATGTAATCATGACAACCATATATTTTCACATAACAGTGCACAACTTGACACAAGCTTTACTACTCCACTGCCCATTTAAGTAGCTCTTTAGTGCTACAAGGGTTCTGTAGTAAAGAAAATGGTGCTGTATAGAATCATGAACACTGAAAGAACCCTCTGCATGATTAAAGTGCTCTTTGTATCATGAAAGCATTCTTCACATTGATGAAAAATGAATGTGGTATAGATGGTTCTAAATAGAACCCAAAAGGGTTCTTCTATTATTACAAGCAACAACAGAAGAACCCTTGAACCTTTGGGTGCTCTGTTGAACCATTTTCAAAAAGGTTCTATGTAGAACCACCTACAGCACATTTTCTACCAGTCTGAAGAACCTTTTCAATATGCAAAGAATCAATCAATCATGCAAAGGGTGCTTTGAGTTCATGGTTCTGTATAGAACCATTTTCTTTACTGAAGAACACTTGAAGAACCATCGGTTTTAAGAGTGTAATATATAGTGCAGTAGTAGAGCATTTGCTCCTCAAGTCAGCCCACCCATACATCATTTTGACACAGCACACGCAGCGCTTAGCGTATCGGTGTTAGAGCACAGCATGTGTCCAGAGTCAAGTTACTGCAGGATGTCTCTTTTTAATAGATGAAACATTAGGTAAGCAAAGCCGATAGCAGTGGTGTGTGTACGTGTGTGCTCGCGTGCCGGAGTGCCACGAACCATAGCATAATGGCTATATGATAAGGGTAGTCTCTTTTCACCTGATCAGGTGATCGTGTCCATCTCACGTGTGGTGGCTCAGAAAAGATCAAATGATTTGACCTCTGGGCTCTGCGCTCCACTGGACTGCAGCCACTGCTGCAGCAGTACCACAGGGCTTTTCCTTTCTGTCCACTCACTGACTGACCATGGCTTAGATGAAAGTACTGTGTGTCAGAGCTGCTCAGCTGTGGGAGATGAACCTCTACACACACACACTGTGTGTGTGTGTGTGTGTGTGTGTGTGTGTGACTACACGTGAGCTGTGGAGGAGGTGGAGGCTCTCTTTGACAAGCAGCAGCTATTTTTTCTACTATATCCCTTAAGTGCTAAGAACAGTGAAAATCATGTGTAGTTGGTGTGACTCAGGAGTTTGTTAGAAATGTGACTGAACACTAAAGATAAAAACAACACTAAAGGCAGCTTTATTCTTTCTTCATTTTTTTCCTGTTATCCGGATTCAGCTTTCCTTGAACACTTGGGGTTCCCTAATTTCTGTTAAGCTGTTTGAACACTCTTGATTTCTGGTAGCTTTTAATGTAATTAACCAAACTTAAATTCCAAAAAAGTTGGGACGTTGTTTCATTGTTTTTTGTAAATATATTCTCCTTCTAAAATTGATGCCTGTAACATGTTCCAAAATAGTTGAGACAGGGGAAGTTTAAGGCTAGGAACATTATAAAATGTTTGAAAAATATATTAAACAGGTCGAGACTAACCACTTAGCCAAAAACACGTCAGCGAATACTCCAACAGTTCCTCAACGAGTGCAAGGATTTTTGGTTTTTTAGCTTTTATGGTGCATAATGTCATGGGGTGAATTACCCATAGATGTCTGTGAAGGTGTCATTAACGCCGAAAGATGTATACACATTGTGGAGTAACACATGATGCCTTCTAGATGACATCTTTTTCATGAATGTCCATGCTTATTTCAATATGACAAGGGCAAATTCTGCATCTGTTACAACAGAGCATGCTTGTGCTGGACTAGCCTGCCTGCAGTCCAGACCTGGAGTCCATAACTGCTTTGTGTTTTGGCTACCATTTACAACTTGTTTGGAATTGAGGTTTGTAGTGTTACCTACCATATAGTCTGTGAGACTAACTCTCCCTTTAACAGTGTGGAACTGGTGCTTTCTGTGTGCTATTTTGTATCACTATATAAAATAAGCTCAATGCTGCCTTTATTTTGGATGCAAAAATAGTTTTGGATGCGATAGTTTCTGAATAAATGTATTTAGACTGGCAGTCAGATCACTAAGAGCCTGTTATTGATTTGTTTTTGTTTATGAGTAACTAAACGAGTAAACAAAAGGCGACCTATTTGACATATCTGTATCAGACCTGACGATTATTGTTATTTACAGTGATTTGTAAATGCAGCTTTGTAAATGCAGTTTTGCCCAAGGACTCTTGTTGGTGTAGCAGTGTGTGTGTGTGTGTGTTCTTATTGGTGTTGTCATGTGTGAATGAGAATTTGAAATGTTAATCTTCAGTATATGAGATGGTGGTGTTTTTCCATTGTGTCATTAATTTCACTGAGTTTGAAAAGAACTGTGGGTGAGTGTATGTGGGTGTAGTTATTGGCTGTAATTTTAATATCAAATAGATAGTAATAATTACATTTTTCTATTTATTGGCAACTAATAAGTTGGGTACAGATATATTATGCACCCATATTTTACATTCTTGGTGAATTTCCAGTCTTTTACACATGTATTATTCTAAATCATATGCACAGATTCATTAATAGTAACAAAGCCTAATTGAGGTGCTAAGAAAAACCCATTAATTTGATATGTATTTTCTTTCCATATTAAAATAAATACAACAGCTGAAAGACCACATTATAGGGAAGAGTAGATTAACAGACAGAAATAGCTACTTTTTAAGCATTAAATAGTAGAGCAAGTTAAAAATCCCATTACTCATATTTAGCATATGAAACTGGCTGTTCATTATCATCTTTAGCACTGCCTACCTGTCTTCACTGAGATGAGATGTGCTTTGTGTTGAACAGATTTTGTTTTAAATCTGATTTCTGTAAATGGTGGTATTCTCATTGGAGCATCACTAATGATTGCTCTTCTTTTCTCTGTCTTATGCCTCCAGGTGGTGTTAGTCTTTGCGCTCAGTATTGGAGCTCTTGGAATATACTTCATAGACTCGTCTGAGTAAGTATTGCACTTTTCTTAAATGGTTTAATCTCAATCAAAATGGAGATGAAGGCGATAACTATGAGTGTCTCACACCCTATGAAAAAGACTGCAACAGATGTGGCAGTATTAATTACATTTTCATTAAAAATTTTAAATCAAATGTTAGGCTGACTATTCTTTGCTGAGAGTAAGGTCCATGTCATCAAGCTTGGTTGCTAGCTTGCACATAAGCACAGCAAATTGTCCTTGGTCCAAGGGTCAGGTACATGTCAGCTTTGCTGAAAAGGACTTTCATGAATCTGCTGTAAAATTTATGTCTGAGTTGAGTGGCTGATGAAGAATCTCAGTGGCTAATTGTGTTAGTACAGAATACAGGTAGGGTACATTCCTCTGAACCAGGCTACTATTTTCCAATGTAGGTAATGATACCATTTTAATGACCCCTCAATTATCTGTTATGCGAAGTGTGCCATTATAGAATTCTCTATCTTTGTTCTGTCCCCAGTACAAAATACGACTTTAAATTCAGCCTTGGTATGGCATGATTATTTTGTCAATGGAAGCCAAGTGAATCAGTTTCCATGGTTACATCAGGCTGAGCATCTCTGGTGCCCACCCCCCCCTCCCTCATGGTCCTTAGAGACAGGTGCGCTGTTCGTTTGCCCAGCTGTTGCCTGGGCAACCAGGTATTGCTGTTTGCAAATGGAACTCATATTTCCTGTGTGTGCCTCCTGACATCTTGCCTTGGGGGAAGCGGTGACTCAGTGAGTAAAGGCTTAATACCAGGAAGGGGAAGGTTGTGACTTGAATCCTTAGTTGGGCATCAAGGGATGTTGACATGGAGCAGTAGGGCTGGTGCTTTTCTCCTGACTATTGCCATCATGCTCATGAGCAAGGTAACTGACCTATTCATGCCCTGCCCACAAATGCACTTTTTCACACTGTAAGAAATAAAGGTTCTGTGCAGGTGCATTTTTTGTTCATCAAGGTACAAACAATGTAAATGTCCCTTCAAAGGTACAGCATTGGTTTTAAGGTGTTATTGTATACCTTAAATAAGTTTTTCCCAGGTGAAAAGTACATATTCGTATCTTTTCATAACCTCATGTTTTAAACAGATCAATAAAATAAAAAGTCATGAAACGAGACAGAGTGTGTATAGAATATAATTTCAATGGATTATGGTACAATTATGTTCCCTGACAGAAGGTACTGAGATGTACCCTTGAGGGTACAACCCCAGTGACAAGAGCGGTACTGCCCCAGTGACAGTTTCATACCTTTATTTTTGAGAGTGCATAAGGACTGTTGTGAGATTAGACAAGCTTTAAGAAGAGAATGCTGACAAAAGTGGTCTGTGGACAATGTCTGTGGTTTTCATTCGTTGAACCAGTTCATTTGCCTGACTTAACCTGTATTATATGTCTTGCTGCTTCCACATCAAGACTTGTTGTGGCTCAGTGACTCATAACATCAGCAGCATTTGTGCAGCTAATCCAGGTGCTGTGAAATCACTGGTGTCCCCTCTAGGTCGTTTCCTCTGCAGCACAGTGAGTAAACAGTATACAGTATGGGCACCACGCTGAATTCTAGTCTGAATGGGGAGGACATAAAAAGTCAACGTGCAGTTTTAATCTAAGCTGTAGGTGAGTGTTGAAAATTCTCAGCGTGTGTCCAGTCTTGCATGTAAAGGGACAGATAAAGCAGGCATCTCTGGGCCCGCTGCTGAGTTGACTGCCTCAGACAGCACACAGGAGCAAAGCTGGTCATGATGGAAGTTTTTAATCCCCATAATGCCGGGGTCAGGACTTTAGAGGAGCCAGAGCGGCCGACATGCTTCTGTATTTATGCATCATTCAACAAAGCCAAGCTGGCATGTCAGTTTATAAGAGCACACGTCTTGTTGTGTGATACACAACATTCAACATATGGTCTATAGCTTGACTCTGTGATTAGTTCTTTCTATCGGCTTTAGAATCAGAAATGAAGGAATTATAGAAGGGCCTTAAGGCACTTGAAAATACAGGGATAAACCAGATTATGAAACCAGATGAAATAAAAAACTGGAAATTAACTTGATGTGTTTTAAATGCTGGTTCCAGTGCTGTTGGGACACTTGCTGATAAGCAGACTAAGGGGGGAAGCTACTGTTCATAGTCAAGATGTTTGATTGACATCTGACAGACTAAGTCTGTTCTTATTTACTGTCTCTGCTGTGGGAAGTCTGTCCAGTCCAGTTTGTGATTGGACAGGGTTTGTTGTGGGGATATATGGCTTAATCTTGACAGTAGGGATGACGTATGAAGAGCCATTGATAATCTCAACTTTGTCATTCTACTCATATACAACAGACTGTTGCACAGATCACAAATATTGCATATTAGACAATCCAGCTGGTATACATTCTCAAACAAAACAGACTATGTAAGTAATAAACAAGGTTTATATTATTTAAGTATAATAAATAGATAAAAAGTACCAATTTCAATACAGTGGTGAAAAGCTTAAAAATAATTACAGTAATTAATTTAGTTACATCTGCTTACAGGGGTGGCCAGCTAGCAAGCATATTAGGTCATAGTATGATGTGATACATGTTCAGGTGGTTTTGGTCAGAAACAAGATGTTTTTTTCTGTCATCAAAGATACTTACTGCATTGCTGCAAGAAAATAAAGAGCAGATGATGCATGTTAGATGAGTAATGTTTTTCAGTGAGCGCAGTGCAGGTACTGCAGTATTGATGATATTAATGATAGTCCTGTAGGCAGATTACAGTCTTGAAAGCCTTAGATACTAAGTTTATTTACAGTGTTGTGATATGTTTACTGAGTGAGAGATTGTTGAGTTCAGGGTGAAACATGATTGAATGTTGCGGTACCATAAATAGTATTGGGGACAGGGGCTCTCAAGTGGCGCGACCATCTAAGTGTTGAAAGCTCATGATCTCACAGCACTTAAATGGTTTTGGCACTTGAGAGCTACCGTTCCCAATACTGTTCATTCGCTGGCGATGCAACAGCCATCTGCGGCCGGGAGTCTAAGAGAGCATAATTGACATAACAAAATTGGTGGTTAGTTTTCTCCTCCAAGGAACAGTGATGCCAATTCGGACTGGATTAAATTTACAAGGGGTCCTGGGATTATTTCCTCTTTTACAGGTGCTACTTGATGATTTTATTGCTGGCCATGTCTGTGTTTTTCCCCCTCCTCCCATGAGAAAATTAAAGACTGAGTTAACTACTATTTTTCACCAAACAAAGCAGGCAACTGATGAATTTAGTAGAATACAAATCTGTCTGATTTTGGCGAATTTTCTTGGCAGATGTTCCATCGCGTTGGACAAAATAGTGTTTTAACTGGAGCTACTTGCCGTTTTTACTCTCTCTTTCTGGGTTGTGTGCATCCATATTAAACATTTTCCGATCTTGCAGGCTGATTAAGGGGATTATTATAATGTCAGATATGTATAAAACACTTTATATTCACACACAGCTACACAAGAGGTGTGATGCAGACATCCAGATTCGTAGAAATTATAGGCCAAAACTCACGCCTCTTGTAGTAATTTCACTGCCACTCGGATGTGAGAATATTATCACTGAAGAGATGTGTACATTTTTCTTTTTACAGCTGTCCCCCTGATAAAGTAATCCAATCCGAATAGGGCTTTAGTGGCAGTTTGAAAATATACAGCTTCATATGTTTCGGAGGAAGCTCGTGCTAGCCTTGCCTCCTCCCAGCATTGTATGGTAACAGGAGACCTAGCTGGTGGGAGGGAATTGGACATAACTAAATTAGGGGGAAAATTGGGTTAAAAGAAAGTATTGGGGACAGCAAATTGTATATATGTGCCTATGTACTTACATGCATTTTATATGTGCTGGTCTCACTCTGCCCTGATTCGTCCAAGGCTAGAACTAGGACAATTCTCACTATCCTGCTCAACCCTTTCACCTGGTTCAGCTCCAAATCAGGCTATGGCAGCAGCGCTGGGTGCTGGGACCTGCTCTTAATGGTCTAAACAGAGTGGAGCTCTAGAGTTACGGCCTCAGCCCAGCCCTGCGCCGTGGCAGCTAAAGCTTCTTCTCCTGCTGTCTTCACTGCAGAGAAATGTGTGCAAACAGCACTCAGCTTCTCACTCTTCATGACTAGCTGTGCTAACGTTCTTCAACTGACCTCTGCTGCTAGCATGACTCACAGCCTAATGGCTTGGTAATGGATCATCTGCAGACTTTTGGTCATAATTATTACAACTGTTTCTGACAGTCTGCCACAAACACTTATTTTCTTATTTCTGTTTATGTATAGACTGTGTCCTAAACACAAAAGCGAAACATGACAAATGCAACTTGCCATCGGTGCACAAATAGACGATGTAATGGTCCATTAAAAAAGCTATTGAGAAACAGCTCGAGTCGAACATTTTGAGTGATTCTGAGATGATGGTACCTCCCTAAGGTAACTCAAAATATGATGGAGGGTAAAAAGCTGTATTGGCAGGGGTGCTATGGGTTGGGGCTGTGCGAAGATGAGCTTTTATCTCTGCTTCAGTGGCCATGCCAGCCTCTCAGGGGGCCACTTTACACAGCTCAGTGGATGCACAGCCCTCTCTGGTGGCCAACCAGCAACATCCCCAGAGTTTAGATAGCTAAGACCAGATCAAAGTGCATGGACACACAGTTTCTAAGATCATATTTTGATCATTTACAAGTCACAGACACACTGAACTAAAAGGGCTGTAGATATATCAGTGCACTGGTGATGGTTTGTTTCTGTTCAGTGTTCACTCTCATTGATGGCCATAGGGTACCACAGAAAGTATTGTAGCTCAGTCATTTTGTTAAAGTGATTACCAGTTCTAGTTTCAGTAGTTTCATTCATATATTGTGCTACATTGTAGTCATTTTTATTTGAATTTTGTTCGAATTGTGAGAATACCAAAAAGTGGACCCAGTAACATGAATCTAATTGAATCATGGGCTGAGTGTATCATCGCATCTGTTCTGTTAGGTATAAATAGACAAAAGTGCAATGCATATCTAAGAACAGCAGTAGCAGCAACACTGAAGCCTTTTTTCCATAGATAACAAAATGTAGTTATATCAGAAACCACATAAGTAAGTATGTTTGAGATTATTTGAAGGAAAAGTTTGGCAAAAAATACATTTACACAGTTTCTCATTTACCCCATATGTAATAAAATCAACCAAGACACTTTCACCGTCCAAATTTTGTCTAGAAAGTGCTGGAGCTACAAAGCTAACATTGCTAACAAAGACTAGAAGTCAATAGTTACCCAAATTATTTCCATAAATGCATGTGCAAAACTTCTCTCGACCTGCACAAACCGCATCCAGGTCATTTGGATGCTATAGATAACGTTCACAATTTCTATTTAATTTTGAGGTTTTCAACTGAAGATATATGTTTAAAAATTGAAACAAACAAAATCTTAGTTGTAATCTATTGTCCATGTGCCTGCATGATGTGCATGCACACAAAGAGAAGTTAAAATTCAGCACAACCATTTAAAAAGGCTGCTGCTGCATTTATCTACACAATGACGTTTTGTTCATTTGCGTAGTTGAGAGAAGTTTTGGGTATGTATTTTCAGAAAAAATTGCTATTGACCGTTTGTTGCCAGTGTTAAACTAAAAAAGCAAATTGGCTGAATAATTACATCAGGGTTAGGTGGAAAATTGTGTAAATTAGATTTCTAATTTCTAAACTCTTCTTTAAAAGCACCTGTCTACTAATTTTCATGATTTTCTGCAAACTCTTATCTATAGTTTTGTGAGGTTTTACTATGAACTGGCAGAGAAAGAATGATGTTGGTCTTTTCTGTTGAGAGACTGTTGAAACTTTTTTCTCTTCTGTTCAGTTTGAGTTCAGCAAAACTAAATTTGGCGTAAGTAATGTCAGATGTGCCAAAGTAAAAATCAGAATTAGCAATATTCGTGTCAGCTACTCCCATTCCTGTCCCTTACACAGCCATTGCTCACCTGCTGCTCCAGTCAAAACTCTAAGTACGTTTTTCAAACTTTTCTAAATTTGTTAACAGCTTGTTATAAAGGTTTATTACACTGTTTCTATAGCATAGCTAAATGCTTCTTCCTGCTTGAGTTAGCCACATGTTGAGTTGCTCCACAGTGTCTGCAAATATGTCAGTTAGCTAGCTCGCTGTAGGTTACAGATATAACTGTAGTTCTGCTGTGCGTTGAGATATTGGACTCTAATGTCTGTGATCTATCATACGATGAAACTCTGAGTTCTCAAACACACATTATCTGAGCCACTTATCCTTCTGGGTCGGGGGGGGAGGGGGGTGGGGGGGGTTGGGGGGGTGGGGGGGGGTTGGGAGGGTTGGGAGGGGGCTGGAGCCTGTCCCAGCAGTCGTTGGGAGGAAAGTTTCACACATCAGCTGCAAAATTGAATTAGATCTCTAAAAAAGGATCAATAGACAGCATGTTATCCATTTTGCACTTTTTACTCACCATTCAGAGACCAGTCAAGAAGAGCGAAGTGGTTTGTTTACCTGCGGGGGAGACTTTTGTTCTTCAGAATTAAGCAAGTAGGCCTGAACCACACCGATCCTGCCTGCTGCATGTGCCATCTCTAGCATCGTTGGTGGTGTCGCTCACCACTGCCACTGGTGGCGGGTTGTTTATGTTGCCAGGGAGATGCCACTGTTAATCATGCGATCTGACACACCCACACAGCAGCTTGTAGATTAGTTTCATAGCTCCAGAACAGAACTAAAGAACCATAGAATGTGCAGCCCCACAGTGCAAAGACAGTTTCCTATAGTGCGATACTGAGAACTGAAACGTCAGTCCTATAGATGCAGTTTAATAGTCTCACATACTAGCTAACAGCTGCCTATTGGGTGCTAATCTGATTCTCAGAAGCTCCGCCAACAGGGAAGCGAATAAGGTTTTGTCAGTTGCGTATTGGTTGGCAATCTGCATGACTCAGTGTACGCACTTCCATGCACCAGTTTTACTCTCCATGCATTATGATGAGTCTTATGGAGCGAGATAAAGTCAGTTGATTGAACAATGAATGTATAAATTCACAACATCAGATCTTTGAAAGTTATTGAGCAGTTCTCTGAGAAGCATTTAGAGGCTATTTAATGAAAAAACCTCATGTTTGCTGAGGCATACTACTTTGTTTTCCAATGTGTGCTTGTGCTGTAGCCTTGTTTTGAAAATTGCCTGCTTCTATATGCACTCTGAAAGATCGGTTGGTTATTTTGCATGTCTATCAGTTGGCCTTTCTTTTCAGATTAGGCAGTTCTTTGCCATGTTAACATGACAAAATGTCTCTCTGACTGTCTCTAAGTCTGGCTTACAGGACTAACTAGGCGTTGATGTATAGTGTATGGTAAAGTTACATTTTTCATGTACATCAAGCATGGATAATGAATATGTAGGCACACAGTATGGTAGTTTTTGTTGCAAAACTTTTTGCTCTAACATTGTCTTGTTTCATTGTCATATTATTAATGGGAACAGGCGGTGCTTTTCCCCCTGGACATGAGTCTCTTTTTTTATTGGGACTGCACAATGAAGAAAGAGATATGTAGGCCAGCAGCAGGGAGGCTCTCCTTCAAGGGATGCCTTTGTTTGTGTCCCATTTGTGCTGTATTTTGGTTATCTCACAGCCTTTGTAGGAGCACCAATGCAACGTGTGTGCAGTTACATTCAGTGCTACCTTTGGGACCCACAACACTAAGCGTATTTAGCAATCAGTTTTACTGATGAGTAAGGGAAGAAAGAAACAACACCTATTGGCTTACTTACTCAGTAAAATGAGAAAAAGTATCTGCCTTTAGAAGGAGATTAAAGCATGTTGTATCTGTATGAAGCTGTATAAAGCATATATATCAGCTGAATGAAGCGTATATGTATGAGCAGCGTTAACCTCGCCTAGGGCTGGGCCTGCAGCATGGCTGCTGTCTGAGAAGCCTCAGAAATAAACATGCTTCCACTGCAATGCAGGGATGAATAATCCACATAGTTTAATTCTAGTGGAGCGTCCCTGTGCTCTCAGATCTCCCACACAGTAGGAGCTTGCGTAGAGTTCCAGATTTAAGCTCAGCCTCATCAGAAAGGCAGGGGGCAGAGAAAGAGAGAGAGAGATAGAGGGAGTGAGAGGGAGGCAATGTGGAGGGAGAGAGACAGTTGGAAAGGGATTGGAAAATGGGAAAATGGATGAACAGACATGTTCTCAAAGCTAGTGAAATATGCTCAAAACCAGTTTTGAAGCCAAAAGCTTTAATCCTCTATTACTGCAGCTGAAGGTTAACTAATAATTGCCACTAGGGGTGTAAAATGCATTGATGGAAGGTATTGATTTGATGGGGAAATAACATTTCTACACTGGTTAGAACCAAATTGGTTAATTCTGTTCCACTTACATAGGCTGTATGAAGGTCTAATATTATTAAGCAGTAGGATTGGAAGACTGTTAGACCTGGCAGTTGTTTTTGTGCTGATAAGGACACATCATTGGTGATGGAATTGTATTGTTTGTGGAACATCAAATTGCTCCAAAATATCAGATAGTTTGTAATTATTCACTAGAGGTTACAATGATACAGTAACATGCAAAAGTGTAAAAATCTTTGTCAAATTACATAGTTTGTTGTTTTTTTTGAGTGAAAATAAATAAACGCAAACTTTACAGGGATCCAACTTAAAAATGCATTTTCTGCAGATTTTAGTATACAATTTTAAAATGTAACATTTTTAGGCCAAATTTAGTGTTTTTTTACAGCATAATATCAGTGAACAAACAGTAATTGTGCAACAAAATGTGCAGAAGAGTGTTCCATGCAGAGGATGTGTTTTAACTTATTTTCACTTAGAAAATCAACAAACATGTAACTTGACCCAAACCTTTCGCACAGGTAGCCTAGCGAATGCAGTTGTGTTATCATAGCAAGCAACAAACAGGCCTGATTATTTGTCTAATTTATAATAAATAATGAAATTACTTTGGTTCAACCATGAATTGTGTAGTAGTAATTGTCACAAGATGCTGTAATGTAGCTGTCGTTCCCTTATTCAGTCGTTATCCTTATTCGATATATAATTAGTTTAACATGAGGAGGTGGGTAATGTCATTTTAACTGGCGTTTCCCTGTGATTTTAGTCCCATCTGAATGCACCACATCTGTCATTTTTACAGACTGTGCGGTCCTGCGTCAGCAAAGATTCTGGCACCTTTTACCTTCTATAAAACTCCAGGTTTTATTAATCTTGTGTGAAACACCATGCCATTAAAAACACTGTCATATTTTGTGGACAAGTAGCTTCTTAAATATGGAAGCGCTCAAAGACGCATTTACTCGTGTTCACTGTGCTTAAAATCAAGTCATTCAGACCGTAAAACATAAGAATTACAGAAAACGTTTTATTTTCTATAAATTAATGTTAACTAAAAATAATGTTAACTGGCTATGAATTCCTTAGCTAATGACAATGCTAGTGACACACTGCATTTACTTAAGACTAGACAGATGGTTAGGGTAAACAAAATAATTAAGGGTTTGGACACATTTTCTGCTCTTTACTGAAGTGAAGGCAGTGCGTGAATAGAGCAGCCACTCTAGTCTTTGTCATTTATACTGATATTTCTTTGCCTGTGCGAATGGGTCATAAACATTACAGGCATCTTGTAGTAAAGTGGCGTTACTCCACCTCTTCCTGTACATCTAATCCTGTCTGAATAGTACTATTGACAGTCAGCTCTTGAGATATACAATAATAAGAATGAGAGGCAGCATAACTGTTGTACTATTTAAGACGGAACATAAAATTCAAATAAGAAGCCAACTTGTGTCTCGTCACCCTCTACGAGTCTTGCATGCACTCTCTCACAAGTACACTCAGTCGTTCATGCACATCATACACAGCTATAACATCAAAAATAGTTTTGATGGGCATTTGTAAAATGACAAACTCCTAGATTGACAGAGCTGCTAACCTTTACTAGAAACTTGCAAGCTAGGTTCTTCGCTTTGCTCACATTTTCAGCTAAGGTTGGTTAATTTAAAAGTTAAATATTGTGATGTGGCAAAGACTGTTTTAATAGGGCGGTCAGTAATAGTGAGAGAAATCTGAATAGTGTTGCTGGTAGAAAAACAAAATACTTGCTCTCATCCAGGCTAATTAGGTACATTGATATTGGGATTCCTGGAAACTAATGCATGCAAAAGGGACTGTGCTATCGATATACAGGAAAGTCATGGAGAAAACATTTACAACCATGTTGTAGTTTTGCAAAACTTACCTTTCTTCGCTCTGCTGATGTGTAACCTCATGCAGGCTTACTTTCGTATAGAAGAGTAGGTGGAAGTATTTATGGGGTCGTCAGTCAGATTTCAGGGGTAGCCAGTGCCCCTGACATCATTTGTTCTCTGTTGTGTGATACCATCCAAATCTTGCCTTAATTTGCTGTAGTACTTCTCAGAACTCTCATGAAAGATGTATTCCTTCAGTTACTCACATGGGAGAAGAAAAGACTCCATTCTGCCCAATGGTATCTCAAAAAAGCTGTCTGCAGCACCAAGCTCTTATAACTGAGCTATAGGACAGTCACTCCACTTCACAGCTAATCACACAGAGTTGCTGCAGAGCAGAGGACAGCAGCCAATGGTATTGGAGCCTGGCAACATGCTCTCATTTATTGAAAACCTTAATCAATAGATAGATAAGAAATGCCATTTAATTTTGCTCTGCCGTGTAGTTCCTGCAGTTAGTTTTCATGAAAAGTGAGAACTGTGTGTTTGGGATTTCTGCACAGCAGAGGTGTAGTCTCCATGATACTCAGTTGAACCAGACTAAGTAATTCTGGGTCATTTGTTTTGGTCCGTTCATCATAAAATTTAAAAACAATGTGAAGGGCAGTAGGCATTTTCAAATTTTGTCAAAAACTGAAAAACTGAAAAATGGAGATTCTTTTTTCAAGGTTTTGTTCAGAAAATATATTTTTAAACAAGAAATGATTGTTACTTTTTCCTTAATGGTTTGTTTGCATTTAATCTATGTTATATGGTGTTTTTAGAAGCAAAAGCACACTTGCTGCTGAGAGAAATGTTTTTTTTACAATTTCCTTAGGTAACTAAGACTTTTGCACAGTACTGTACATCGAGCCAAAGCTCGCTCCTTATGATGTGGTCCAAAAAACTCACAAAAATCTGACCAGATATTTCTGACTTTTACATTATTATTTCAGGCTTGACTCCCAGCTCCATATTTTAGCATGTTTTTTCCTGACTCAGTAATGCTACTTCATTGAATTTTGACAAAAAAATAAGTGAAAATGAAATTACACCATAAATTTAATCTGTTAGAGGTACTCATGGAGCTTGCTAAGTTTTTGTTACCTAACATTGCTACATGCTAACTAAGCTAGTTTTGATTGGGTCAGCTATTCACAACATGTCTACTACTTCATACTCCAATATTGATGCATATTATTGTGCATTTTCTGTGTATTGTGAGAAACGTGAAGATCGTATAAGAATTAGTTGGTCCATAGTGCATCTCCAGTCAGGAGTTGTGGTTTAACTTGCAGGCATCATGAGCAATGGGCTGTTGTTTTGAGTGGTAGCTACATGAGATGCTAAGTGCAATATCCTGTCTTCTGTTCGCCTTACTCAGACTTTTCTGCCTCTCCTGTCGGTTTCATTAAGCGAGAGAGACACAGGAGCAGTGCTTTGTGTGTTTTCTCCTTTAAGTGAACCACATGCAGAGACCGCTTCAGGCAGAATCAAAACGGAGAGGCTATTTTTAGGGTCCCAACTGAGGTTTTATTTGTCTGGTGCCCTTGCAGGTGCTAAATCACTCTTATTTTAGAAATGGTGCCTTGGCCTAAATCAATCACTGCAGTATTAACCTGGCCCACCAGAGACAACTCTCCCCCCGCTCGCTCTCACTCACTCTCTCTCTCCTGTCTCCTTCTTGACCCCCTGGTCTCTTTTGTCCAAGGAGCTGGTGAGAAACACCTTTGATTCCCTACAGAGACACTGCTTTAGCCATTATCTATATTATTTTTGCCTATTCGCTTATTTAGTATTTTGTTTAAAATAATGATATATAATGATATATGATATATTTGTATACAGTATTCATGGAGACGAACAAGCACTAAATGCCCCTCTAAATGTTCTGTAACTGCTGAGAAAGGCCTTTTTATTGAATTTTAAAGCCAGGATAAAAGGAGGCTAATGTGAAGAAGCAGAGTTAGCCTGAAATAGCCTTCTCTGTTGTGTGTGTATCCCTCAGGGTGGTACGTCACCACTGTGTGTCCTCCAGAGCCATGTACCTTTCACCACTCCTTACGATAAGGAGCTGAGGCCACCTAGTGTAAGGTTGAGCCTCAGTGGAGCACCTGATCAGGCTTGAGTCCACCCGCAGCCCCCAGCGCTCTGAGCTTGACCTGAAATCAGCCATGTGCTATATAGAGCTGCTGGAAGACAAATTGTCCCTTATGCCACTGGGAGTCCGGGCTCTCACGCTAGGACAACACTGAAGGAGGTAGCAGGTGGAAGGAGAGGGCTTGACCATTGCTATTTTCTGCCTGAACGCCATGTGTCCAGGGGGGGATCCCATGTGATTGCAGAGTGTGTAGTGACATTGAATCTGTAGATTAGGGTGTCTGTCTTCAAGTTGCTTAGCATACACACACTAAGGCCTGACCTTTCTGAGGATTTTGTGATTGATACCGAGACTAATGTTAAGGAGCTAAAAATTCATATTTGAGTTACAACTAACAATTATTTCCATAATTGATTAATCAATCCAGTATGTTTTTCAATTAATTGATTAATTCAGAAAAAAAAACACTGCAGTTATTAGTTTGTCAATAAATAACATTGAGTAATTGACATTATACACAATATTTTGTGTTAAAAATTAAATAACACAAACATTATTTTTCCATTTACACAATGCTGTTTCAAAAATAAAATACCTACACTGTCTTCTAAGTCATATTTGCAAAAAAAAGGACTTTTATCAAAGGCAATTTGCATTGCTCTTGAAAATGCTGTTATAATCAGTATGAAAGGTGCAAAAACAAAGGAACAAATGATTTTCCCTCCTATAATAAAGCAAAGTAAAATTAATTAGTTTCTGTGTGGTTGGCAACATCATAATCAAACTTGATATTACTGACCACCCAACCTGGTTATCATTTGTCATGTTAGACATGTCAGTCTTGAGATTTGACATAGCACAGCACTGACCGTGTGCATGATGCCAACTTTCAAAAAGATAAATTACATTTTACCTGTCCACATAAAAGACACAGAAAACAGTTTTCAGTGACCTGTGTGGACAAGAGGTCAAATTAAAGAAGAAAAGGCTAAGTTTGCAAATCGTAACTGTAGTGAGAGAATGGCATATTTTAGTTGTGCGGTTTAGATGAACAGTTCCAAAACACAATTCGTCCATTCAAGCAACATAGTTTATTTTTCTATTTATTAAAATAAAACGTAACACTTTAGTGACAGACAGTATTTGTAAGGCTACAAGACGCCTACATAAGCCTTTTATGTCAGCAGCCATAAACTTTAATAAAGGCCTCTTCCATGAAGCTTTAGTTATCATAAAGACTGCTTTTGTCAATTTGATTTTTTTTTACCTCAGCAATGGTTATGACAACTGAAGCTTGTTGGAATGAGCCTTTATAAATGTCTATATCCATTTAGGTTTATTTCAGATGTCATGAAAGGCTTGTCATGTAGGTGTCATGTCGCTTGTCAACACTTGGCTTTAGTAATTTGTTTCTAAAAAAACAGAATTAGCTGAAAAACAACCACATGCTCTGACTTTTGACTGTGGTTTCAGTAGTTAACATTAACATTTAACATTTACTGCCTGACGTGATTGTCAGTTGTGAAACATATCAGTTCTGAGTTGTCACATTTTCTAACATAAATAATGTGGTTTGTGGAAGTTTCCCAGAACTGTAGTTGTTTTAATTGTTTTTGTTACATATTATTCATCAGTTATGTCTTATAGAATATTTTTGTGTTTCAACATGTTATAACTTAGCAGTGCTGGGCATGTAACAGACTTGCATATAAACATTAAAGCACCAAATTCACCGAATGGTCATCTTGACATCAAAATAAGCAGTTAATTGTCGGTCCTATATCAGCAGGATTTTTGCCGAGACCTATAGATTGGAGGCATAACTTTATTGGCCAAAATGATCAGCCGACTGACAGATCAGTCGGGTGGTAACACGCATTGACGTCCTGTCCTGTCCATGTTCATAACTTGACAAACACACAGTCTGTTTCAGTTGCACCAAGTGTCCACCGAACACATTATCCACTGCAAAGTATTTTTAGAACATGCTCAGATTATTGTATTATCTCCTTTTCTGTGGCATAGTTGCACAAACAGTAAGCGGGGTTTTCCCTTTCTGTGGCAGCTATAGCATTAGACCCAGATGGATACTTGGTCAATTATTCATGGACTGAATGCTCTGATGTGTCTACAGTGGTTGTTAAAGCCATGTGGCTAGCATGCTGTCTATACCATTCACATTCCTCAACCTTATGTCTGCAAGAATTTCCTCTCCTGATGAACTGTGTCCAGGTTAGAGGTCAGCAGGGCATGTTAATGTGAAACGAGGGCAGGATTGTGCTCTGAGGGATATACAGCCCATGCCAAATGTTCCGCTGTGCTGTAGAAGACTATGCATGGGTGAAAAAAGCATCTGCCACTATATTTGAAAATAGTGATTTTGATGTGGATGAGGAGCACTAGGTAAATAATTACAGATGTTAATGAGCTCTCTCGTCCTCTCTAGTCACATTAGCATGTTTGGTTTAGCTATTCCTTTAAAGTGTGATGAAGCAGACACTGTGATGTTAGTTTGTCCCAATATCTACTAATGTATTTTCTTACTTGACAAGAAACAAAAAGCTGGAACCATGTGGAAATGGAGACAAAAGGAAGAAGAAAACGTGTTCACTAAGAGCCCTTAAATGGCTTTGTTCTGTTAAGCATGTCATTTGAGCCTTTTCTGTTTATTTTACAGTCTCTTTTTTATTAATTCCAAGGCTCAGTAGTTCATAAATAATTGAGACTTGGGGCAAGATCAATGATAATGCCACTGAAAGGGCAACACTACATTAACCTCGCCTCTAAAGCTGATGGCTGTTTATGAATCAGCGCCTTTTAACTTAATTGAATCTGTCAGTAGTTGTTTTAACTCTTTCAGTTCTGTTCTCAGTGGATTTATATGATTGTATTCAACATAATTTATACTGGCATAATTTATAATGGCACAGACGGCTCTTTCGATCTTTATGGCACACTTGAATTATGTAATTTCTTTTCCTCACATTGCAGTCTGTTTTCACATTGCAGCTTGTAGTTAGCATTGCAAATTTGCATTTAGAGATTTTGTGAGTTTTATGAGTTTAAACTTTTTTTTTCTCCCCACAGTCCTATAGAATCCTGTCAGAATTTCTACAAAGACTTCACGTTACAAATTGACATGGCATTCAACGTGTTCTTCTTACTCTACTTTGGGCTACGTGTAAGTATCAGCAGAAGAAATGTGTATTTTGATGTGTATTTGGAAATAGGGCTGGGCAATATGACAGTATTTATTGTTGTTGTGATAAATTACATCACAACATGTCATATCTGAGCTTATTGTGTATATCGTCAACACTTCCCAACTCTATGTTTGACTAATAATTAAGCCCAGTTAGTATTTTTTAAATGTGTCATTACTTTATCTTTTCTTATATATATCAAATGTCAGAAAAATATATTGTGACATATTGTGTATTATGAAACTTCTCAAAATATCGTGATCTTATATTTCTACCATATCAGACACCTCTGTTTGGAAATGTTCTCCAAGCCACAGAAATCCACACATTTCTTATGCTAATTTTATACTGGTGTGATACAGTATTAAACTCTAAACTGTAAAGGCTTGTATAAAGGCCTACATTTCAATTTCTCACTCTCAACTACATAGTTATGAAATAATTTGTAATAGATTTTAAAGTAGTTGATATCTTTTGAGATAAAGAAAGGGAGTTAAAAGAATACAGGCTTCATTTCAGATATTTCCTTGATGTGTCCAGACATTGCATGGATTTGTGAATATGTTAAATTTCATCAGCAGCACAGTTGGTTTAATTTAATAAAGTACTGATTAGCCAAACCAAATACTGGATGCTAACTATAAATAATATTATTTGTTAATTAATATTAAATAATGTTATTTGTTTTTATTCCAATCTTAATGCTTACTGCCCAGTCAAGCAGGATTTTAAATATATTTTCATCAGTGCTTAAAACCTTTGCACAGTACAAGTGATTTGTTGTGTAAATATTAGTATTTTTAATGTGTATTAAGCCTTTGGTAAGCTAATAGAATGGCAAAAATGTACATCGCTCGATTTGCAATGAGAAGAAATGAATCATATTTCATGTCGCAGTACTTAGCATAGCACAAATATCATCCTCTTCTGATTCCCATCCCTAGTTATTATTGTGTCATCACTGAATTATAACTTTGCTTGTAAGGGGTTAAATATCTCTTCTCTCTTTCACTTTCTGTGTCCCCAGTTCATCGCAGCCAATGATAAGCTCTGGTTCTGGCTGGAGGTGAACTCCGTGGTGGACTTCTTCACTGTGCCGCCAGTGTTTGTATCAGTGTATCTGAACAGGAGCTGGCTGGGTAAGTCTCTAACCCATCCCCCCATCCTTCTTCTCCCTCCCTCTCCATCTCACCCCCTCAGTGCTGGAGCCTGGGGCGGCAGTCAATGCCCGCTGAATATCCACAGTGACAGGGCCTCCCTCTGCCGCTGCAGCGATGGAAAGATCAGACAGGAGGTAGACAAGAGAGGGGAATGATGATGAAGAGGCAAAGGCGAATGTTAGGGCAGGCTATCTTATTAAAATGAAGCCCGGGTGCCACAGTTGTTGTCACATCCTGTCGTCTGAATGGCTGAGAGATGTACTGAAATGCCACCTAATGGTTAGGCGAGTGAGGGCAGAGATGACAGGGCAAAAGCACAGGTAAAGGACAGGCATGCAGGCAGAGCCGAGAGGGAGGACGCTGACCTGGATTCCAGTGGTCCAGAGCTGTAAATGCTGAAATTTGCAGAGCCAAAGGACATCAGTGGTGTCATTATTGGTGATGTCATACTGAGACATAGAGTGCATTGTGGGTTGTCTGCATCTTGGAGAGGAGAGATCCTGAGATCAGGGAGGAGGGGAAAGGACCTGTATGTTTTATTGCTTCTCAGCCTGGGGTTTTGTGACCCCTTGGAGGGTTGCAAAATCAGTTTTGGGTGTTGCCAAATAATACATAGGCCTATATTGTGAATGACATTTTTGAGAATGACTTCCATAAAATGTCCCACTCAGTAAACACAGTAAAATCTCCGATGTTGAATTAACATTTACAGTGGCTATTTTTGTCCAGCTGGACCTTAAAAAGTACTGTAGGTGTTCATTCAACACTATGGATTTTTTTGTGAATGATATCATGCTGTCATTTTAAAAGGAATTCTGCTCATTTTTAAAATGTCAGCATAATTACATGGTTAAGATGTAAACAGAGTCGTTCAGAGTGGTTTGATGTGAACTGCTCCATTTTAGAGAAACTTAGTAAGAGCGAGAGTTGTTCACAGTGATTGATAGGAGCCAGTCGTCTGAAGAGTTTAAAGTCTCTAGATGCTCCTTCACAGGAAGTTATTACATGAAATAAAAGTTTTGAGATAAGCTTTTGGCATTAAAACATATTTTTTATAATCTATTTATGATGGAGAGGTACATGCAGTGCATTTTAAGGCAAAATGGATCCCAAAGAAAATGTATTTTTTCAGATTTACCACTACTATGCTGTTTCAACATTACAAAATACTTAGACTGTTTAATAAACATAAAGTACAACTTTAGTGAACAGTAGAATTATATGGGAGTCGTTGACGTTCCTGAGTGAAGTATTGGCAGAAAGGAGCAGTTCATTGGGTGTTTTCGAGTGGATTCGTTTGATAATTCCATTCGTTTTTAAAATTTTGATAATGTGTATCTATCGCTATGTCATGAATGATTCCGCAAAGGCAGCCTAAATTAGAATCATTTGCTAAGTTAGCTAAATTATAAGGATGCCCGCTCAATGTGCAGTGCTCATGCTGCATCCGGCGTTGGTTTGAATGCTTTTTCTTGCATGCAGCACTCTAGTTTTGCTTTTAACATTGTGGACTGATTTTATATAGCTTATCTTAGGTAACCAGCCACAGTGTCTGTTGCTTAAAGCAAATCTACCTGTCAAGTGTAACCATTTAGCCACAGAAGAAGAAGACATGCGGGCCAGATTTAAGAGTAAATTAAAGATACACGATTGGCATTCAGAACCTCTTGCTAGTTTGAGACCCCAGCTACAGGAGAAATGTGAAGAAGGTTCCTGTAGTGAGTGTCAGGAAAAAGTTGAGAGGGATTCATCTGTACAAACCCCCATTTTTTGAGGGTCGTAACTCCAAAACATTGAGACCACTGTTGCATTTGACTGGATCAGGTCAGCTGTTTAAGAGCCAGCAGGGTGGCTAAATGCTCCATGCTGATTCACTTCCCCAATGGTAATGATTTTCTGTCATGCCGTGTCTATGTCAAAGCTGGGGGTGACCCACAGGTGCAGCAAAAATGCAGTGTCAGGGGACTGGGGGAAGTGCACTTGTGATATTTTTGCCTGTGTGTGTGTGAGAGTGACTGTGAGTGTTTCTATGTGTTCTTTTGGCAGGGAGGAACTAGGCCAGTAACTCTGTCCCTCAAAGGCACTGCAGTCTGCACAATAAATGCAAATGCAGCCCCATTCACGCTTATATTAATCCTCATTTTTAGCAGGTTGCACAACAGCATTGTTAAAAAGAAACTAAATAAACATCAACTGTACATTTTGGCACAAAACTGTGTAGACATAAAGTTAATAATGAAACTCTTTATCCTTCCTTACGTGACGTGTGCCATATTCCAACAGCTATGTTGTTTTATTAATAATGTCTTGTTAAGCTAAAATTACAAGGATACGGATGAGGCAATAATTTGTCATGTTACTGTTCACTCTGAAGACTATGAGGTCTAAAACCCTCACTCTGGCCCCTGCACCCATCTCTGAGCCCTGAGGAACAGAGGCTCAAAGATGATGAAAGCATGTGAAATAGCCGCTGTGTGAAATCTCCAGCAAAGTCAGATATGCTCCTTAGATGCAAAATATCATCAGTGGAGTAATCTTGCTCATTAAATGAGTAATTTAGCTTCCTTCATCATTAGAGATACACCAGGGCCTTTAGCCCTAAACCCACTCTATTGATAGTCGTGTCCTAATGAAGAGAAATATCAAACAAATGCTTGTTTTATTTGAATTATTTTAGGACAGTTTTTTTTTTTTGGGTGGCACAGTTGTTAGGCACTAATAATTCACTGCTTGGATGCTTGTAATTGGCAGGCTTTTTAGAGAATATTATTAGAGCATGTGATATTAGAGCACTCTTGCACTCTGCCCTGTATACTGAGAGTTTTCATGTATTTGATACATTACACTAGATAGTAACTATTGTGATATCAATTATGATTATTATTAGTAGTAGATTTGTCAGTGTTAATGCATTTATAACGCCACCAATTTTTTGTTAACACATAGTTTGGCGCTTTGAACCTTTCATAGTAGTGCAGGCTGATGCCCAGCTGCTTATGGACTGTTGCTATCTGTGATTTTAGTCCTTTTAGATCAAGTACAGCTTGTAAATGAGAAGTTCCATTGACGTTGGTGATGAAAACTGGAAAATGCACCCTGTTTTGAAGTTAATAATAAGTTTATGTTTTCTTATATGTTTCTGTGTTCACAAAATGAAAATAATGTTCTTGAATTATTCAGAGAGAAGCTCTGCCCTTTGTCCAGAAATCTCAGACAGAATATCTGCCAGTAGCTCTTTTATGTCAGACCGACCGTGGCTGTTCAACATGGTGTTAGCTTGCATAGGCTTTTATGGGTGGTCGCTAGCAACCGAATACTTTGATCTTTTTTGTTCTTACTGCTCATATTGCTCCAAAAACTATGATGTTGTTTTAATTGAGAGGATACATGAAAAAATAAAGGAAAAAGGAACAGTGATTGGATACCTAATTGTCTGATGCTATGGAATAATTGAGGGAGAGCAGCAACGTTTTAAGACATTTTCACTACTTTATGGCACCAGAAGTCATTTTATTGAACTATTGAAAGTATTAGTAATGTAATGTAAAGTATTATTACATTGGGATGAAGGGATTAAATGAAGCACATTTTGTGGCAACATGTCATTTTAATGCACAACAGATAGCGTCCTTTATGTAGGTCAAAGTTACTTTAAAAGTTTTTGTGTTCAGTTTCAGTGCTGTAATCAGGTGGATAATCCCCTTTGCTTTACTGGTGGAGAAAGCCTCTCCATATTAGCCCAGGCCCCTAATGACTGATCATAGATCTCTTCCTCACTGCACAGCTTTGCACGAACATAATATCACAGAGGCTGTGGTCTCCATTAAATCGTCCTAAGCTTGAGCAGACCTTTCCAGTAATGTTACCTCTTCTGAAATTGGACATTGATTAAGATGACGAAAAAGCATGCCATTAAGGTGAAGGGGAACGTCAAGCTCCACTTTAGGAAAATAGAAATTAATCTTCTTAAAGTGGTGTGAAGTGAGTAGTTCTCCCAGGGGGACCATATGGATTAGGACAAAGGTTCTGTTCAAACGGTGCAAGCCACAAGCCATATTTCTTCCTCCGCCCAGCCAATTAACATCAGTCTTAACCCTCGTTTCACACTGCTGACTGTAAAGCAGAGGCTTTTTGTGATCTAAGACCTTCTTAGAAATGCTCTCTCAGCACTGCTCCTCATGGGCCACATTGAGCAGAGTACAGTAATTACACTAGCTAACATGCAGACATCTCTGGGATATACACAGAGGTTTTCTGGACTAAAGACATTCAAGCTCTCTGGAAATCCCTTATAAGCTCTTGAATTCATATTGGGTATTTGTGGACTGTACTGTACATGCTAGATTAAAGACCCAGCCCAATATCATCTGACAGGTATTAGTTATTTTACTGTAGCATTACAAACGCACTTAGCATGTCATGTTTATGATGTCTCAAACAACGGTGTGTTTCCCCATCTCCCTAAGTGTGCTCGGAAATTATGTTACCTAACACTGCCACCTGGTGGCTGGAAGTGGCTCTGTTTGTCCACACTGTTTTTGTCTCTTGGAATAAAGCAGCTTTGCTGCCACACTGTTGGCATGAAATAGTCCTCACCCTTGCCGGACAGGAAGCGTCTCTGTCAAAAGAACATGACCAGCATTAGAGGAGGAAACCAATTTGTGCTGTAAGCCTCTTTCACATGTAGAATCCCCCCATCTCACGTGGCAGGCCTCACTGGCAGTGCATTCTGGGAGCTATTTCCACGCTGGGAGTAATCCAGGACATTATCCCTCTTTACAAATGTCCATCCCACGCTGATTGAGAAAAGGAACCAGTGACTTGTGATGGCGAGGCACGTGACATGCTGTGTGTGTGTGAGCTTGGGGATGTGAATGAAGCGGGCTAGTGTGGTGCCAAACCCTCAATGAGCATCTGTCATTTGCACACATGTGTTCCCTATGCCTGGCCAAGTGTGTTGCATTGGCCTAGTCGCCTTTACCCTGATCTTCTTCTCACTACCTCTTTCACATCATCTGCCTTGCCTTCTGTTTGCCTCATATGGCAGATTACAGGAGTTTATGTTTAGTTTTTTTTTTTGTTGAAGCGGATGAATATGTAGCTACCAGAATATACTTTAGGGATATTGGAATCATATCAGTATCGATAGATATTTGTTTTAAACAAATAATCTTCTAGGGCCCAGTTTCCCATACGCATCTTAATGTGCATATCATCCTAACTGGTAGAGATAGTGTTCATTGTGCTGTTCACTTTTTCGAACATTTGAGAATTTGAGTTAAGTTATCTTTTGGGCCCAGATTAGATTTGAGCGATGTTTCAAAACGATATTTGATGACATATTTATTCTACTGCAGAAGAGCAGAGTGTTTAGACAGTGCTGGGCTATTATGTGAAATATTTGCATTTTATTTTCTTTACTGCTTTTGCAACATAATATAACAAATATGTTACAGTGTGTTTACAAGTTCATGATGAATGGAAATAGAAATGCTCTAAACTTGCTTGAAAAATAAATTGTGTTCTGTTAACTTCCATTCCAAATTAAGAATGTTTTTCCTTCTTCTGTAAAGTTTTTTGGGTTTTGTCCTGACCGAGATGATATCACTCTATTATGCTAATCCAGGTAGATTCAGTCCCAGATTTCTACAATTTAATAGATGTTTATGTATTGGCATCAGCAGATATGTACATGAAAAATATTGGGTATTGACATCAGCTAATTTCCATATCAGTGCATCCCCAATATTAAGTTCTAACAGTGGTCCAGCTCAAATACAATCCTTTATTGATTACCGATAAATTGATGCAATGAATCATGAGGTCTAAAATTTCATAATTCAGCCAGGATCCTATCAGTATAATTCAGCTTAATTTGATTTTTTGGTACAGTTTAGAATTATTTTTAGAAATACACCGACTGAGGAATAGTGATATAATCAATTAAAATTCATTGTAATGTAATTACAAAATTATTGCAGCTGAATCGTCACCTTCACACTGATGAGTCAGGATGCACTGATGCACTGATTTACACTCTATTAGCTGTATAGTGAAGTTGGCCCACAAGCATAAAGATCACGCATGAAAAGAAAGAGGATGATGCTCCAGCAAAGTACAGTGAATTTCAGCATCTCATGAATTCAGAGCAGGATTATGGGCCTTAATTTAGAGCATGATTACATTACCAAAAATTATTTATTTGCACAGTACATCATAGTATTCCAGCTACATTGCAGTGCTACTTGGGCCCTAGAGGAACAAACATCACCACTGTTAGCACCGTTTGTGATTAATTTTAGGATTATTGTTTTTCTCCTCTTCTTTATTTTTTTCCAATTTCAACTGCTCTAAATCCCCTGAAGGGTTCAGGACATGCAGAAGCGCTTCACCTCATGCAGACATGGCGCATTAGTGTCAGGCAAAAAATATCCCATGAGTCCCTTTGGTGACGAAGAGGGGGCAAAGGGGAGATGTGTGCGTAGGCGTTGCAGATTAAAGCACCGAAAAGATGAGCCAGGCTGCCTCTGCTCGCAGACAGACAGACAGCCAGCACTGCTACAGGTGTCTCTATTAGATTGTATTTCATCCTGGGTGTGTAATACAGTCTGCCAGTCTGGCTCTTTTAGGCTATAGTCTTCCTGAGTTATTAGTCAGAGTTTCCTGTCTATGTCTCAGTATTTTGCTCTTTCTGACTTGACAGTAGATTTAAATTGTTATTTACTGTAAGTTCTGAAGAAGCATCTATTTGAGTGTATGTAAAGTTCTGGACGAGTGAGATCAGAGCAGCAATCAGAATCATGATCTCCAGTAAGATTCTTGTGTTCCGCGGCCCGAGGGGCATCCTGCAGACTGAGGCTGTCCAGGACAACCGCAGACGCAAGAAGTCGTGTGGTGATCTTTTTCACAACGGTTACCGTGTGAGAACAGGAGAGGCTAAAGAGGGCGATGGCCTCCTCTACTCGCTTTTCTCCTGCCTCCGTGTGCTCTCCAACTGGGGTAAGAGAGCGTGGCCAGGTGTTATTGAACAACTACACATTGACTGTGATATACAAACGTTACAGTTTGTTTTTTAGTCGATTGCATTTGTGTTAGGGCTTCATCATATGGACAAAGTAGTTGTATTGCGATTATATTGCTTTATGTTGTGATATGTATGTGCAATATGCATTGTAATATTAAAATCACCTTGGTAAATTTCTACTGTGACTACATAATTTTGACCAAAATATTTATATAATACTTTTTTTATATTATATGAATACTTTGATTCATCAGAACCCACAGAATTGTAATGTGGAACTGTGATTGGACACAGATTACAGTAAAGAATGCTTTGGTTGGTTAGAGTACTTTTAGGGTTTAAGAAAAGCACATTATAAATGTATTATTATTATTATTATTATTATTATTAGTAGTAGTAGTAGTAGTAGTATTAGTATTATTATTATTATTATTATTGGAGGGCTTATTTGCATTATGGCTACCATGATAACTCATGCTCTTAAACTTGATCATTTGATTAAAAAAATAATTGATTAAAATGCACCTTCTTGATGAATCATTTAAAAACACAGTATTTTTAAAATATTTTTTTAATTAGTATAATAATAATTAGTATAATAATAATTAGTCTTTTTAAATACTTTCTAGTTTATCCAATTTTGATCACCAATACAGTATTTTGGAATCTTTTAAAGGTTGTTAAGAGTGTACAAAGTACAGTACTTCGGTACTTGAGTAAAAGTAGAAGTACTTTTTGTAAAACATTACTTGAGTAAGTACAAATATTTTATGTGTATTTCTACAGTAAAAGTAAAAGTACGAAAGTACTCGCTTATGAATGTACTTAAGTAACTCAGAAGTGAGTTATTATAGGTGTTCAATCATTCAAAAATCATTCACATTATGATGGGCAACTTCTGTTAAGGTGACCTGTAAGTTCTACAAAGTGACCTGCAAGTTGACTGCAAATCTAAAAAAGTTAGTAGTTTGTGTGACACACAGGTCTCTTTAATAAAATTTGTTAATCAAAATATTATTATGTAAAGTCTACAGTAACTCTTAGCACTTTAACTTTAGCTACATAAGTCCATTCACAAGCAAGTACTTTTACTCAAGTAATATTTTACTAAGAACGTTTCTGCTTTTTTGTTCACTTACTTTTCAAAGTTTATGCATAATTAAATGGGTAAGATGCAGTTGAAGTCATTTAGAGTGCTTTGATGTGAAATGCTCCGTTGCAGACAAACTTCCAGACTTAGAATTGTCCACAACAGTGATTATGGAAACCACACATGTGAAGAGTTCAATGCTTCTAAAAGCTACCTCACAAAAAAATTTGTTCATGAAACAAAATGAGATACGCTGTCTGATGTCTGGGACATTGTTTTGCGATAGTTTACAGTTATTTTACTTGAATACAAGTACAAAAGTACTTGCTTTTGAATGTATTCGAGTATATTATCTGTAGTGTGTTGGTGTAAATCTTCCCAAACCCTATGTGTGAATGTCTGAACGGTGTGTGTGATATGATGTGAAGTGTTGAGATTAATCTAATCTTGGAGCTGTGTGTTTGAGAGTGTTTGTAAAGCAGGGATGTGAGAGCAGGGCTAGATTGATGTTATGTAAGCAGCCTGGTGAAGCAGGTGTTGCATTGTTCTTTAATCTGGTTCCTGATGCGCTCACTTTGGCACCTATCTAACACTCTCACACTCACACACATGTGAATGTTTTCTCAAACTCACCGTGTAACTTCATGACAATGTAAGACTGTGCACAGCTCGTCTTTCTGTTTGTTTCTCTGAATTAGTAAGTACTGCTCTAGTAACCACTGTCACTGCTTTGAATTCAGTAGTGGGTATCACTTCAAATGAAAATAATATTTAGTTTTCAGAAAAGCCTTAGAATTTGCGTGTTATTATTGTTATTTTGCTATTCGATTTAAATGTGAATATACAACTTAATGATTAATAACATGGAATTATATTTACATTACATTTACATTCTGTAACAAAAAGTCTTTACTGATGTTTTTCTGATTTTGTCAATGTTTTTCTGGTTGTTTTTGCTTGTCTGTTTTTTTTTGCTGTCGCAAAAATGTGTCAAAAAGTAAAAAATGATGTTTAAAACAGGATAAACAGGATTATGTGCAAAACAAGACTACACGCACAGCAATGACATTTCATCAAATTCAGTTATACTACATAAAAAAGTTAATCTCCTTTTCTAGCAACAAGCACAAACATGGTATCAGTTGAAAGTTTTGGCATTACACATTTGATGGGATTTATTTGCTTGTTTCACAGAGTACGATTGAGAAATAATAAAAGATTACACCGAGCTTCTTGATCACTGTGACTGTTAAGGGTTAAATTATGATTGTAAAGCCCTGAGCATTTTCTGAATATTTTATATACACTGGATGCATATGTATTGTCATTGTACACTACCACACACCTACTCAGAGAAGGGGTTCTTTATTTTTACTATTTTCTACATTTTAGAATAATAGTGAAGACATCAAAACATTAGACCAGTAGGCCATCAAAGTGTTTCCCGACTTACTCCTTTTCCTGATTGTTTATTGATGTTTTGTTGGTGTCAGCCATGGAAATTAATGGCTTGTAACCTTTCCCCTCTTTTTGTCTTGCAGGTCTGAGATTTCTAAGAGCCTTGAGATTGATACAGTTCTCAGAAATATTACAGTTTTTGAATATCTTAAAAACAAGGTAAGGCCGACCACCTGCTCTCACACACTCCACAATGTTCCTTTGTTGCCAAGTAATGACTGTGATGGTAAGACCTTAGTTAAAGGTACAATAAGTAGCGAAACATTTCGCTTGTATGTGCACATTGCTGACTCACTGCTCATCACATGGCTGGCCACATAGCTTGGCAAAATGCTGCAACGGGAATTAAGGTAATCGGACTGTACAAGCTAAAGCTAGCACATTTTCCTGTGTGAGCTTAGTCTTCGTCTCACGTAACTGTCTCTATCTAGAGCCCTCAATCTTAAGTTCATTCTTCTTATTGTACCTTTACACTATACAGAGTTAACTTAGTGAGTTCCTCCTCTGAATCTCCGCACTCTTTGTGCGTCTCTAGTAGTCGTCCAGCCGCCTCTCAGAGAGCCCTGCAGCCTCCCAGCTTTGACCCAGATGTCAGGCACAGCTTATAGCTCGGCAGAGTGTTTTATGTTAATCCCCCACTGTATCTACGTTTAGCCTGCTGTAGGTAAGAGAGCACGGTGCAGCCTTATGAGTGGAAACGCCTGGAGCTGAGGCTCACAGCGAACAGGCCCTCCTCCAGCAGATCAGGCACCCCCTCTGACACTGTGTGGCATTTTGATGCGATTAAGTCAAGGAATCAGAGAGGAGAGGAAAACACAGCATGCACTCTGTGGTCATAAGACTGGTAGAAGGTTATTTCCATTGCCACCTCCGAATTTGTGTTTTATTCTTTAAGTGCGGTGGGCAGCTTTGGTGCAAGTGAGTCTCCTCTCATATTTCACCATGTGAGAAATTGCTGAAACCCACGCGAGCAACTCTTGCCCAAATGGCAAATCAGAGCGTTATTTGCTCATAGAGCTGAACAATTTGGCAAAAAAAACATAACTGTAGTCAGGGCCAGGATTCCCACTATGTAACTGGATATGAAATGGTCATTTTGTAATAACCTGTGTATTTGCTCCCAGTAAGCAATGAAGTGGCGGCGCCCCTGGCCAACCTCGCCATGTGTGTGTTGGGCTCAATAGATGACTGATTAATCTGTACGTCAGTGCGATGTGTTTCACTTTGAGAGGTGTGATGTAACTCTCGTCTCTCACAGTAATTCCATCAAGCTGGTGAACCTGTGTTCCATCTTCATAAGCACATGGCTCACAGCTGCAGGATTCATTCATCTGGTGAGTGAGAGAACACACACGAGCCCCTCCAACCCCTCCCTAAAATGAACAAACATCTGAGTATAGGTAACAAATGGTGAAGAGGAACAAAGCACATACCAAGGCCGATGCCTTCATTCAGTATCTGTAGTCTTTTGTTGTAGCAAAGATGCTAAAAATTCAGTTTTTCTTTCTATTCCCTTATCAGGATATGCCAGAGGACATCTGTGCCACTAGATGGCAGCAGAGACTCTGATCTACAGTAAAGCCACCTGTTTGGTTCCTCTCACAGTTCCTCTCAAGCACGTAAAACCCCTCTTGGGTGCCCCACATTCAGTGGTGGCTATAATCTGAATAAACAGTAGGTGGCTGTAGAGGATCAGGCTTAGAGCTGTGCTTGGAGGCCTTGGCTCATCTCAGTAATGCTATTATGCTCTCCCCCCTTCAGGTGGAAAACTCAGGGGATCCTTGGGAAAACTTCCAAAATTCTCAACCGCTTTCATATTGGGAATGTGTGTACTTACTCATGGTCACTATGTCCACGGTGGGCTACGGAGACGTCTGTGCAAAAACCACTCTCGGCCGCCTTTTCATGGTCTTCTTCATTCTCGGCGGTCTGGTAAAAATGACTTTCCTCTCATCTGCACTTTGTCTTGACAACCCTCTCCACACACATCATCCGTCACTTCACCTAGAGACTAAGACGACCATTTTCTATACGAAGCCCATAACTGTCACCTACCCATAGTCTTCATAACGTCCCCATGAAATACTTTCCACTTTGTATATTTCCACAGTGTCTTCACAATGCCTGTTCTCCACTGTCAAAAATCTCTCCTCCTGTTTTACCACTGTAGCACATGTAGAATTTACATGTACATGTATGTTGAGTAGAGTTTTCATAGTTATTTGTCTGAGATACCCAATATACTTGTTACTTCTGATTAAGAACATGTTGTATTTTCACTAATGTTAGTATGTAAGAAATGTTATGTATTTTGACAAAATCTGATAATGTTGTTGCTATTCTTTTTAAGCAGTTGCGGTTTCAGGAGACCCCACCCTTCTGTGTCCCTCCCCGAATTCCAACAAACACAGTGGCAGGAGGATGGCCCATAGTTCTGTCTGAACGTCACCACAGCAACAGCAGCCTTAAACACACTGCTACACTAACCTTTAATGGTAGCTTCATATACCAAGACCAGTCTAGTTTTGGCTAGATACCAAATAGTTTTCAAATATTCAGTAGTTTATAGTGACTGTACAGCTAAACACATACAGCTTATAGACTTACAGAATACATTATAGGCTCAATACTTATCATCTTACAATCATACATCTTACAGTCTTCAATCCAGAGACAATAATTATAATGAAACACATAGAAGTTACAGACCATAATACACACCAAATATATATAGCCAAACACACACAGCTTACAGAATACAATACAGACCCAGTAAATATAGCCAAACACAGCTTACAGAATACAATACAGACCCAGTAAATATAGCCAAACACAGCTTACAGAATACAATACAGACTAATTAATTCTAGCAAAAATGATACAGTTTACAAATCAAATGCAGTTTGATGACTACGAAAAAGATTCAGTAGCTCCAAGCACATGCAATGTTTGCACTGTTATACAGACCAGATACCTATAGCCCAATATATACAACTTATGACCAACCAAATAACTATAGCCACATGAGTATAGCACAAATTGTGGCTGTAATGAGAAAACTTCATATTTCTAAAATAGTAACTTTATAGCAAAAGAAAAAAACTCTTCAACATCTCTGAAAGTAAAATATTTGTAAAACAAATTGTAAAAAAATGTACTTTTCAGAATTTAATTTTCTAAAATGGTAACTTTACAGGAGAAGGAAAAATGCTATTAATATCTGTTAACATAATGAATTTTCTGTTGATCCATTTGTCATGTTTGCACAATGTGAAGGGCAGCTGTTGTTTTAAATAGCAAAAATAAATAAATAAAATGAACAGTACAGATAAAGAACTAACCCAAATAGCTACAAGCAAATATAGTTTACAGGCTGCAGTATAGACCAACTACAAGCAACACATTTAACAACTCCAGTCCAAATATAAACCAAACAGCCAAATAGTTGCAGTGTACACAGACAGAAAGCACATTAGATACAGGTCATATTCCTACACAGAGCAGATCAGATACAGACTACTCTCAGATGCAGAGCAGACACAGACCATGCTGAAACACAGATAAAACCCCAGCTGTCATGGCGTTACCATAGCGATGTGTTCTTTCTTTGTTTCAGAGAGGCCTGGAAGTTATCATAGCCCTGTTCCCTGCTTTCTATCAGCAGCCCAATTAATGACTTCAGTATGGAAATGTTGTAAAGCGTCAGCTCTGATCAGACAGATGTCATAATTCATTCTGGCCCCAGAGAGCAGCTTGGATTTAGAGGAAGGCCTCAGACAGGACAGAGATCTGCGTTCAGGAGGCAAAACAGAACAGAGCTTTAGTCAGGACAGGAGGCTGCAAACTATGCAAAATGCATCCAGCTCATTTCCAGCCACACTAATGAGTCTTAATGTGTTTTGCAGCTGTGGGCGCTCGGCCTGGACTATTCAAATCAACCTGCCACATCATCAGTGTTTGTTGGACAAAACATGGCACATAGGTTTTTTTTTCTCTTTTTCTACCCCTTTTTTTTTCTTTTTTCCTCTTCATGAGATGGTGCCGTCACAGCGTGACGGATGATCAGCTACGTTTTTTCACTTTTTACATTTTTTTTTTCTGAGCCAGTGGCCTCTTCACTGAAATCTTTACTTTTTTCAGTGATGCCCATTTGTCATTTGATTCCCCTGATTAAAACACAGCTATTTAACAGGGCACACTTTTTGTTTGGATCTTTGCCATTGCTAAATAAACTCTTTTTTTAGACCCTCTCTTTTTTAGACCTCCAGTATTAAACTCTTCATGGAAATTCAAACGCTTTCCCAAAACCGAAGTGACAAATATTGTACACATATACTTTTTCACAGCTCTATGTCTCCCTAAACAAACCCGTGCTCTCGTCAGACGTTGGGGGGGGAGCGTGTTTGGAGAAGCGTGTGCCCCCTTGGACCAGTCTCTCCGCTCTCTTTTTTAGTCTCTGCTTCTGTCTCCTATCTTCTCCTTAGGCCATGTTTGCCAGCTACGTCCCTGAAATCATAGAGTTAATAGGAAACCGCAAGAAATATGGTGGTTCCTATAGTGCGGTTAATGGCAGAAAGTAAGTATTCCAGGAGGCTCTGCTGCCTCGGCCGCAGTAGAACCCCTCTCTGCATGCCCTTTTCTTTTTCTGTTCCATGCATGTAGGCCATGTTTGCTCGCTACGTGCCAGAAATTGCTGCTCTCATCCTTAATCGGAAGAAATACGGAGGGAGTTATAACTCGACACGAGGCAGAAAGTAAGTCCAAATCCAGAAGCAGGTGTGGTTGTGTGACTCAAGCTCACCCCTCATAGAGGGGCTCAGTACAGTGTATACAGGTTCTGTGCAGAAATGTTAGAAAATTAGATGTAGAATTTAAAAAAGAGAAATGAATGTCACACTGTGACTGGAGACCTTGGCCATGAAAGCCACATGTCCATGCCCTTTGCTCTGTGTCTGTGGCTTCTTTTCTTCAACACTACATCCTACTTGCTGCATTTTAATTTCATTCCAATCTCTAGAGCTTTCATGACTACTGTCTTTTCTTGTCATTCCTGTTGTGCAACTATGAGATAATACAATTTGAAATTATGTTTCCTCATGTGCCCTTATTGTAATTTCGGTCTAGTCAGCACATGTCAAAGTCTTGTAACTTTTTGAAAGATAGTCATGAAAACCCTACCAATCGCTTATAAAACTACTATTTTGCAGTTTGCACAGATATTAAAAAAGCTATCTTAACTGCATCATTATGGTTTGTTTGTAAAGTTTCATTTTCATCCTTATTTTTTTGTTGTTGTTCTATTTCTGTTATCATTTTGCTTTGAGTTGAGTGTTCTTCACGCGTGAAACCATTTCTCGCATGCTCTCTGTGACTTGGAGGTGTGTTTGGGCTTTTTTCGGCAGCCGTGCATGTTGCCATGAGAAAAGCTTTTCTTCCCTCGGCTCTGTGTCCGTCACCTCATCTCTGTCTGACATGACTCTGGCCCTGATCTTCAGTCAGATCACACACCCTGAATGCCTGGATGCCTCAGCTCGCGCATTGGAGCCTCTCGATTGCACTTGGCTTGCTTTTTATGCCCCGCTTGGTACTTTATTATGTCCCGTAGACTTGTGTTTTTGTTTCTATTTTATTTCCAGAGGTTGCCCCTGAATGTGAATGTTTTGAACACTCACTCGTTTCTGGCTCAAACACGGCCCTGTCATCAGCACAGCGATTCTCCCCGAGTGCTCACATTGAACGTTTATGTCCTGTACAGTGAATTCTCTCTCTCTCTTTTTCTCTCTCTCTCTCTCTCTCTCTCTGTCTCTAGCACTCTCACCCTGTCTCTCGCTCTCTGTCCCTATCTCTTTGTATCTCTCACTCTTTCTCTCTCTCGACATGAAATAGGCGCACAGTCACGATTAGCTTTCATCATCTTGAGTTTTAGGGCAAATACTAAGCGGAGAGAGAGTAAAGCCATTAGGAGCCTTTTTGTTTGATGCTGTTTCCCTGTCAGTGAAACAAGATTGATGAAATGTTATGTTTGGCCCCAGCCCTGTGGTTGGATTTGGAGCCTGGTGTTGAGAGAAGGACTTGTCAGAGAAGAGGACTCTCTCTCTTTCTCACTCTCTCTCTCTGTTTCTCTGGCCACGCATGCATGTGGTTGCAATTAGAGGCGGCCAGGATCCAGTTCTGTGGCCGAGCAGAAAGACAGGCACCAGGCTTTGCATTATTGTTTAAATATGGATGTGAGTGTGTGCTTATGAATGGACACATCAAGACACATATAAATAAATGTGTCAGGATATTTATTTATTTCTTCTGTCGGCACGTTTCCTACAGTCTCGGGATTGGGCAAAATCCCTCCAGTTCTTTACAGTGTAATACTGCATTAACACAACACTTATAAATACGGTAATTTACCCTGAGTCAGTAGTTTTTTAGGTACATCTAACTTGTAACTGCACTAGGAGAGTACACTTCTACCTTTGGGACACCCACTACCATCTGGTCATCAGTTGTCCTACCGTGGTCCCTCTCCACTGATGAATGAGGTAGAGGGTGGTTGAGGGTTGTGCAGCAATAGGTAGGCTCAGTAATTGTACATGGAAGGAGTCCACATACAGCACTGTGCCAAAGTCAGAGAACGCCCTTTATTTATTTAATGTCTGGTCAAAATGGCAATTCAGCACAAGTTATTCATTTCATTATGAAATTGCACAGAAGCCTCAACAATTAAATATAATATTTATATTTTCAGTATTTAATGTGTCCACTCTTTGTCTTTATTACAGCTTCCTTTATTTTTGGGAAACTTGCTTTCAGTTTTTCAAAGAAATCTGCAGGGATATTTTCCACACCTGCAAAGTTCAGTCTTAGAAGTTGGTTGCATTTTCTACTTTTCACAATCTAAGTAAACTCAAACACATACAGTGATGTTGAGGACTGGACTCTGGAGTGGTCAATCCGTTGTTCTGAGAACACCAGCAGCTTTTTTGTTGGATTTGGAAATTTGCTTCTTTTTTGTCTATTTTTTTTTCTCAGTGATAACTTCTTGACAGCTACACATGCTTTCAGACCCATTTTTGAACTCTAGTTTTCAAAACTCCTGTTTTTAACTTATTTTTCTATGAATTTCCTTTGCTTATGCAAGTGGGTTATTTTATATCTAATCTCCTCAGAATTATTTCCTGAAAATTGTCTAACTTGTACTTGATGGCCGTTTTGACTGGAAATCCAATAATGACCTGATAAAAACTGGTACCTGATAAAAATTGGCCAATGAGTGTAGCAACTAGGTAGGTGTACCTAATAATCTGAACAACTGAACAAGTTTACAGCTTTGGCTGTGCCAAAATATTTTACATGTATTGAATATAGTTATATTTAGTGCAGGATGTTATGTGACAGAACATTGCAAAAAGTGTGTATTACTGTTTTTGTGGAGCTTTTAAAAGAGTAGAAGAGTGTTCAGAAGTAAACCTGGTCTTTTGATTGGTCTACATCTGCAGCCCGTACTGTATTCACGTCAAAGAGGAAATATTTACAATATAGCTATTTCTTCCACTATCTCAACATTGCAAAAGACCTTCCATCCCTGTTTAAAATGTCATGTGAATTGTGATTATACTCTCTCTGAAGGTTTTATATAAAATTGGCATATCCACTTTGGTGTAGCGTTCTGCATGGAGGTCCCGACAATTACCGTCTTCTGAGGTCAATCAAGTCCAGCAGTGTGTATGGGTGCTGGATCAGGGAGCAGTTTTGATGTATAATCTCTAGTATTGAAACCATGCCTTATGCAGTGGTCGAAGCGACTGCGGACGCCAGAGTGTGTGCAGCGTAGCATTCAGCTGTCAGAGCAGTGACAGAGCTGACGCTGGATGTATAGCTGTAATAAAGCGCAGTGCTCTGCTGGCATGGGTTTGCCTCTCTGTGGTTTCCATTAGAGCAGTGCTGAAGCAAAGAGCAGGGTAAACCCTACATGAACCCTGAGCTCATACACCTCCTCTGAGCGTGTGCGGCCTCGCTACACTGACAGTACGGAGCCAGGGCTGCCCAGACATGCAGGCCACTGTCCCACTCACGTGTATGTCTTTGTGTGTGTGTATATGTGTGCGTGTGTGTGTGTGTGTGTGTGTGTGTGTGTGTAGATGAGAAGGGTATGGCATGTGTAAATGCCATTACTGACATGGCTCTCATAGGACATTAAAGACAGTATGATCAGTGAAGGATTACTCATTGGGTCCCTTTGCTCTGGTGGGATTGATATGGAAAATAAGCCCATTGCAGCAGACCTTATGATGTTCAGGGTTTTGGGACGGTTCATACTGCCGGACTTTCCCCTTAAAGCTTATATGAAATGGCATATGGTTTATATATATATATATATGTGTATATATATATATATATATTTTAAGGGGCACCTGCGGCCGTGTAATTAAATTGTCACTGACCTTGTTGATTGGTCCAAGTACTGCACCATAGTGCTGCACCATGTAATATCTTACATGAAGTACCAGTCAAAAGTTTGGGGGGCGCATGTTAACACGTAAAGACATTTTGATCTAAAAGTTTCTGCATAAATGCTTGTTTCTAAGACAAATGAGAAATATATGCAGTGTCGCTAAATATTGTGAATACAATATATATTTAGTACATTATAGTACATTGAAATGGAAAAGCATTAATGAAGCCTTGTTGTGACCTGGAGTGGCCTGAATTTTTTTGAATCATTAAAATGTAAACATTCAGAGTGGTTTGATGAATGAAATACTCCATTCTTAGATGTTGATATAAACTAGACATCTGTAGAGTTTAATGCCTCTAAAAGCTACCTCACAGAAATTTATTACATAAAATGGTAACAAATATGCTGCTTGATGCCGTACACTATGTTTTATGATAAAGTTTTGACCTAAAACACTTTTTCAAACCCGTACATGATGAAGAGGTATATGCAGGATTTGCTCCTACTTCAACTTTATCAACCTTATATATAAAAACCCAGAAGACACATGTGGGCTCACTGGTCATTTTGGTTGTAAATAAAATAGAAACAGAAGTTGTCTATACGTTTCTTTACAGTGACCCATTTCACATCAAACCACTCTGAATGTCTTACATTTCAACCAGTGAATTTTGCAGAAATTTTGAAAAATTGGTGGAATTTCCCTCTAAATCATCCAAACCCCTAAAAAACATTTGTGAATGGCCAGGGTTCTGATGGCACACAATAAAGCATTCAGCAAAAGAGGCTCATTTAATGCTTATGTATGAATTAATGTCTATAACAAAAAATGTTACATTTAACAAGCAGTTCTGAGCAGCCAAACGGCTTCTCAGCATGTGTGGAACTTCTTCAAGCCTGTTGGAAAACATTCTGGGTGGCTCTTTATTAATCTGCTTAAGAGAATACCAAGAGTGTGAAAAGCTGCATCATATCAAAATGGGTTACTTTGAAGAATCTGAAATATCTAAAGTTTTTTATGGGTTTCCTATTATTCTAAAATAGTAAAGAATAATAAAAAAATAAGTAATACCTTGAATAATTGTGTCCAAGCTTTTGACTGGTACTGTATATCAGGCATGCCAAACATACACAAATAAACAGAAACAACAAATCTGGAGTGCATAAGTATCTATCAAATGTAAAAAGTAGCCCTTTAACACTCCTTTATAGAGTAAAATTGACTTGACTCCAAAAATATAACAATTCTTTCGTTTCCTCTACCAATTTTCTACAATTTTTGCATACTTAAATTGTTAAGTCGTAAAAAGTCCTTCAGAGTGGTTTGATGTTAAATACTGTTTGAAATAAATGCATCAAGTCAAAATTGTTCAGTGGAGATAAGAACCAGACATCCAAGGCCTCTAAGTTACCTCACAGACAGCTATTAAAGAAATCATTATGAATACGCTGTCTGATGTTTGAAACGTTGTTTTAACATTGTCAGTGTAGAAATCTGTAAAGCGTCTTTAAGTTCCTCTACAACGAACCATTTTACATCAAACCACTCTGAAAAACCTTGTTTACTCGGTGGTTAAATTCTAAATTATGATTGAATGATTTTGAAAATTTGGTGAAATTTCCCTTTTAAGAAGTTTTTACATTTAAGAGAGCCTTAAATTAACATAATCATATTCTGAGATGATGATTGTGTTGGTTGTGGTATGTTTCGCTCTAGAGTGGTCTGTACCAAACCTAAAGTCTGTGTAACACCTCTCCCCTCCACTACTTTTGCCAAAAATCCTCTTCCTGAAACACACTGAGCTCTTCCTAAATCACTGATGATTATGCTACAGAACCAAGAAGTAATGGTTGGTGATGTTGCTGTCAGTGGAGAATGTACTCTGTGAAGTATCAGGATCTTGCCAGTGGATTGCCAGGAACTGACCAATTTAAGGATTAGAGCAGTAAAGATGGTGTCGCTGCTGATGCTGATGTTCGAGCTTTTGGTCTTTTCTTTAATTTTTTGTTTTTGATTTGATTTCCGTATTTTGGGTGGAGTTTTTTGCATGCGTCACAGTGCATGCCAGACGATTGCCCTTGTGCATTTGCTTGCAGAGTCTGTGCTGTATTTTTGTTTTGTTTTGTTTTTTCTTTCATCTTATCGTGTATAACATTTTGTTGTAAATCCAAGTGTTCTCTCCACTGTGTGTTGTTCTCTGTATAGTGTTGTGTTAATGTTTAGATTTTACTTCAGTTAAGTCACTACTTTCAGTAATGTTTTTGAATGTTTGATTAATTTTAGTATGATATGGTACTAGGGCCCAACCAATATATCAGTTGGCTGATAATATCGGCTGATATTAAGATCCTGTGCATTTAATGGTATTTAGTATTTTGTTTTATGTTGTAACAAACAGACACCCGTTTAGTTTATAGAGACTGCTAAGCTGATGGTTACTACCTGCTCACTACTGCTACAGCATTAAAAGCTGAGCTGGTACATTCAAACAGAAAACACAAGAATGGTTACAATAGCAAAAGCAAGTAGTTCATCCAGTCCTAACCTTTGGCATGGGGGTATCATATTACAGCACAAAATAATCTTTCTATAGACAGAACTGATAAAAAACAAGGGGAAAACCCAAATTAACAGAAATAAAACCATTATGAATTATGAGAAGCTCTGCACTCATGCTGTAAGATGTTTTTTATTATCTATACTATTTAGTGAGTTTCTGCTGTGTATGTGGTACAACATGGTACAAAAAATGTGTTACAATAATGTAGTTACTTTTTCCTATATTGAAGTAGTGTAATGCATTACAGATTAAATTTTTGTGATTGTATTATTTATTTGCAATTTTTAAAACTGAAATTTCCTCTATACAGATTGTGTTCCGAACTTGTCTTGATCCGTAATTTCTAAGCACATGTGCTGCCTGCTAAACTTGTTAGCAACCTGCTGATTCAGCTTGTCACACTATTATGAAACTGATGGATAAAGATCCTCATACTGAAGAAGAAAGAGTCCAAACCTCACCTAACCAGGCCAAACTCATTTTAATTCAGGAGCAGATATGTAAATTTTACATAATAACATTTTATTTTTAAAGATTTAATTTTGAATCAGCTGTTTATGGACTATTTCTCAGTTGTCAAACAGCACAAGCCGTTATAATCTGAATGACAGACATTTTAAATGATGTTTACTGTGATTGGCTGTTTCTGGATTGAATTTTACCATTGACTTTTCAGTTGGATGTGTAGACAGTCTTATGCAAAGCACCTACAGATTTTGTTGATTTTCTAAGTAAAAAATAAGTTAACACAATCTTTACAGGGAACAGCCTTGAAAATAACATTTTCTGCAAAATTCAATGCACAATTTCTATTTCTTTGTCTAGTTTAACCTAAAAATAAAAAAATAAAACATAAAAACTGTACTTCCGAAAGGCCTGTGTTGTTTTATATTTTATTTTTATCCAGTATGTTAAATTCAGCAAATACATGGTAATTGTTTATCAGAATATGGCAGACGTTTGTTCTCTGTAGAGAATGTGTACTTAGAAAATCAACAAAACGTGTAATTTGACCAGCATAGATGCAAAGATTAGCATACAGTTGTAGGTGTCATGGAGTAATAAGGAAGTAAAATAAGGAGTGATATGATTGCTTTTTCCAGGAAGTAGTAAGTAAAGTAATTTCATTAAAGTTTGAGAGACATGATTAGTAATGGATTGCTTTTCAATTAATCACGGATTACTTTGTAATACAGGATATGGTGCCCCGACACTGGAGCTGATGATCACGTTTATCAGTTCGCCATTGACTACTGATGGTCATATCATTCAGTAAAGCATAGTTAAACTGCTAAACTATTCAACAACTAAACTTTTATTGGAGTCTGTGTAATTTTTTGACCACATAAACGAAATTGGCTGATATTATCAGACGTCAGAATTTCTATCTATTGGTGTCAGTATCACAAAATTACCATGTTGGTTGGGCCCTAAGAGGTACTAGTTGGATGTTACTTTCAGATGTGCTGCTGTGTAGTATGTTTTAGTAGAATTTTGTGTGAATGGTGATTGTGGACAACATAGAAGAAAATTCCATTGCTCTTGTGCAGTGGGAGCACACACCACCCTCTTGATGCTACTGTAGATCTTGCAGAGAAAAAGAGAAGAGGCCTTTGGCAGCCTTTAATGACATCAGGCTTAGCTAATGCTCTCCCACATTGCTGTATTACTTTCGCTGTCAATACCAAAAGCATTGAGAGCGAGTATCCATGGTGGTGAAATACAATCAGTAGCACAGTCACACACTAATGATAGCTCATCCAAACCTGGAGACAGGATGTCTGACATGAGCTCAGAGACTCTTTAGTGCTGTTAAATAGTAAAAAAAAAAGGGATATCGTTGTTACACAAATCCTTCAGATTTAGTTGAACCTCTTGCAGAGGGTGTTTTGGAATGGGAAGACATGAATAACATGAACCTCATCAAACCGTTCCTCTGCCAGACACGGCTGACTCCTCCTAAAGCCATCAACCCAGCAGAGTCCTCTCATCTCAGGACAGCCAAGCATGCAATTACCACTGCTCATTAAAATACTTAGAGGGATTGAGGCAAGATCTGTGAAGATCATTATGTTCAATAGCATCCAGACACTGCTGCAATAAAAGCACATTTGTCCACTCCCCTCTAGCCAGATTCTCCTGCTGTTTGGCATCGCTCAGCTTTCTGAGCGTAAACAGACGCTTTCACATGAAAAAAAAAAAAATCACAAAGACTTACTCACACCTGAGAATAAACACACACAGTTGCAGTTAGAACTGGACGTATGTGTGTGTTCTTTGTCTAAATGTAACTTTGAGTCTTCACTAGAGGGTGAGCTCTGTAGGACAGGTTTAGGCTGATGACTGAGTGTGCTTGTAGCTCTTCAGGCTTTGACCGCAGCAACAATAAAGAGATCCAGTAAGGGATTTGAGCTGGCCTGCAGACCTCATGCATGGAAATTTGGTTAACAAATGAAACACTGTTATTGTTCTCTGATTTTCCTGTAGGTTTTTCAGAGAGCCATAAGAGTGCTCACTCAGTTTTATGTCTGCTCTTAGACGTTTGCGTCTGAGAAGCAACTCTACACCACATCAGAAGTAACCACCATTTCTTCAGAATTGAAACAGTACATTTAAATCTTTTAGAGCAGCATGATCAGATTTGGCCTATGTTTGTTCTGAAAATGCTGAGTAAGCAGTGGATTTTAGAGCAGCATTTTGATCAGTCATGATTTGATCAGTGCATTTTAGAATTTATTATAGAGACACCATGAACTATGTGCTACCGTTCAAAGATTGGAATCAGTTGTCATATTTAGAGTTAAATAATAGGACAGTGTAGATTGAAATGTAAAAAAAATAGACACACAGTATTTTGGAAACAACAAGAAATTATAATATGATTAGGAAGGAAGGAAATGGTATTAAATGATCAACTGTAATCGCTTTATAGTAATTGTCACAAAATTACTATGAATATTGTATCATTAATGTCACCACTTTTCGAATATGAATCATATTGGATATTAATTTTAAAATTGTAGATGCTGTACAGATTTCTCAATTATTATGGAGTCATCTAGCAATATTATCATTAGCATTATATGTACATTCACCAAAATGTTTTTGGAACAATATTTCCAAACGTTTCAGTGGTAATGTAGGTGGAGGCCTGGCGGTGAGAGGTGTCTGCTTTAACTGACTTTGAGTCAAATACAGGAAAGTCTCTGGTAATTTGCTGTAGAGCTCAAACGCTTTCAGTATGTCAAACGAGAGCTGAGTGTGGAAACAGTGGGCAAACAAGCCCCAGAAGGCCACGACCTCGGTCCCAATCCAGTTTAGCTCTGAAATCAAGTTTCTCTTGCATCTGACATATCCTTACATTGAAATGCAGCATGTGTCCAGGGAGACGCCAGAAAGCCTGAAGTCATGGTTAGAATTCTCGGCAGCCACAGACCAGAGAACACTTTAGAGACTTTTTAGCAAGTCAGTTTGCATTGATGTACAGGTCTCTGTCAACATGCATTCTCACAAGAGGGTGGTTTGGCTTTAGAGATACATTACACTCCAAGAACATCTGACAAATCAAATAGTGATGCATATAATTGAACTGAAGATTATCTAGGCAAGATCAAAGTGTAATGTAATGTTTTCATGCTGTGCTAGACCATGTTTACAGATATGAAAGAGTGTTTGGCAACACAAGAAAAAGATTGTAGACATCTTAAAACTGTAGACCTATATTGTTGTCTAAATTAATTTTTAGATTTATTTTGACTGTATTCTCTTTTAGCAACATGCCAAGCTTTGTTTTGTCTCGTTTTGTGCTGTTAAGCTGTATTTTCCCCTTTGCAGGCATATTGTGGTCTGTGGTCATATCACGCTCGAAAGTGTTTCCAACTTCCTTAAAGACTTCCTACACAAGGACAGGGATGATGTCAATGTAGAAATTGTTTTTCTCCATAAGTAAGTACATTTGAGTTCTTTTAGTTCTTGTTAAACAACACAAAGGAAACTTCATAATCAGGCTAGAAAGTGTAATTGCACTAGACCTTGAAAATAAGGTATCAGCTCATCAGGAAGTATCTGATCTTTGGACAGGTTTTTATATAATTTTGACAAAAACAGAACATCAGTCTCCAAATATCACTCTCTCTGTCTGTATTTGTCTCTCTTTTCTTCAGTATTTCCCCTAATCTTGAGCTGGAAGCCTTGTTCAAACGTCACTTCACTCAGGTGGAATTCTACCAAGGATCTGTTCTTAACCCTCATGATCTGGCTAGGGTCAAGGTAACTTCCTCGTATGATTGTACATAAAAAAGCAAAAGTTTCTAGTGAGGAGATCTACCACAATAATGTTTTCCAAGTTAGTCAAACGCTAGGGGGCACTCCAGAGAGAGTCCAAAATGAATGGGTTCCTGTGGAGCTTTTGTGCAAAATGGTCATTTGTAAATGGTTAATCATTTTAAACAGACAAATATACTTTGTTTCCTCAACATAAAGCAACATAAAATATTTCCACACTCCTGTTATATTTTTGAACACTCTTCAACTTCTTTTATTAGACTTTCTTTGCCTTGTAAACATGCAGTCTACAGACAATGTATATATATATATATATATATATATATATATATATATATATATATATATATATATGTATATATATATGCACTCTTTTATCTGTGGAGACATAATTCGTTAATAAATGTCCATATTTGTTTGCTAATTACTCTTGCCCTTCATGTTATTTCATTGCTGAAAAATGTAGATTGAGTCAGCAGACGCGTGCTTGATTCTTGCAAACAAATACTGTGCCGACCCTGATGCTGAAGATGCCTCCAATATAATGAGGTCAGTTTTTTTTTCTACCTTGTTTGAGTCTTAAACAAACTATCCACCGTTAATCTTTTCCCTTTTTGTATGCTTCTGTTTATGCTGATTCAAACAAGCAGTCTCTTTGTTTTCGAATGTGGGTACCTCATGCCTATGGGAGAGTATCATTGATGTTTGGACTGTTGAGGTCTGTCAGGCCCCTCTGCAGTGAAAGGGAGGTGTGAATGAAATACTCAGAAAGGCCTGTATCGAGCTCTGCTAAATGCCTACAACCTCACATGTTTAATCTGGACCCAGATAAAAAGCCCTCAGAGGAATTTCCTCCTCTCCAAGTTGGTCAAAACCACTCTGGGAGGGCAGAGGCAGTGAGGGTACCCATTTTTCACTTCATTCAGACCGTGTGCAGGTTTTCCATCCAGCCCTGACAGGCTAGGAAAAGCAAATATATATTTTTTTTAGGCTGGAATGTGAGTGCTCTTCAACACCCTCCTCCTATAAAGACCTAATGTTGCATAAAGCAGCTTCATATGCAAATAAATTCCTCACCTCCTTTTTTACGAGCCTGGAGAGAGAGAAACAAAGTGGAGTTCAAAAGGAATGTCCCAAGTCCAGCTTTCACCTCACTTTTCACAGGCTCGGCTGTCAAAACGAAAGATTAATTAGGTTTAGCTTGGAGCTGTAACTTATCTATGTGTTTCTTTTTTTTACAGAGTCATATCCATTAAGAATTACCATCCAAAGATAAGAATAATCACTCAAATGTTGCAGTACCACAACAAGGTAACTTTGCAGTTTCACTATTGTTTCTGACTTTGTGTTAAAATTGTGTAATTACATGAATGTTTTTTGCGCGTTGCGCCATGGTTACATTTACAGATGGTTTTTGGATGGTTACTCAAAAGATAAGGCCTTACAAATTATTAATAACTTCAATTAATGGGATTATTTTACTGTTTACTCAAAAAAGTATTCTCATTATTCATTAATTTACTTCTGCAAGAATCATTTCAGTGCGTTATTTAGAAAGAAACAGCAAACAATGTGGATGATGCTGTTTGAAAACCAAGAAAACAGTCCAAAAACAGCTGCCTTAAAATAAACTCATTAAGAATAAAATATATAGCATATTCATGAGTGAAAATGTAGTCCGGCCTGTTTAGTTGAGATTTGGGTTTTTGCTTCTTCTTTATGCTTCAGTTTCATATTAGATGCTTCAACAGGTTATTCTCAAAGTTTATGGCACTTCCCACACTGTTCATATTCACAATCCAAGTCAAGCAATCAGATGTTGCACATAGCAAATTACATACAGTCATATGCAAAGGTTTAAACTTCACTGGTCAAATTATAGGTTTTGTTAATTTTCTAAGTCTAAATAAGTTCCTGACAACCTCATAACACCCTCTACAGAGAACATACTTAAAGATTTTACCTGTTATTTACTTTATTAGTTAATTCTTAATTAATAATTATTAGTTTAACACAATGGACAAAACTACAACATAAATTGTGGGCCATAACATTTGCACAGGCCACATTGTGTGTTTTATTTTTTTTCCTGATATGTTTAATAATAAACAGTAGTTGTGTATTAAAATGTGCAGAAGTGTGTTTTCTGTAGATGTATTTTCACTTAGAAAATCGACAAAACGTCATTTGATCAGAGTTGTCTGAACTTTTGCATATGACTGTATATGAACAGGCACTGATAAGAGGAAATTTGTATTTTTAATGCATCAAAGGTAATTAATATTGCTCTGTTAGAAATGAGTAACACAAGTAGCCAGTCAGTAACTGTAATGTGATTACAAGAATTTAACCTGTAATGCGTTACACTGCATGATTGCAGGAACAAGTAATCGCATTACTGTAACATGTTATGTTTTACTGCGTTACCCCCAAAACTGTTTACAGATATGATTGAACCACATTTTCCATGACATTAGAACTTATCAGTGTATCTCAGTCATCTGGACAAAAATATTCTTCTTCTGAAGTGAATGTAACTGTAATGTTAATGATAATGAACATTTCTAAAAAGTAAAAAGATTATAAGGCATTGCAGAAGGAAACCATCTTGAATTCGTCTTGTCCTGTCCCCTGTGTGTTTAGGCCCATCTGCTAAACATTCCCAGCTGGAACTGGAAGGAGGGTGATGATGCGATCTGCCTGGCTGAGCTGAAGGCAGGCTTCATTGCCCAGAGCTGCCTGGCACAGGGCCTGTCCACCATGCTGGCCAATCTCTTCTCCATGAGGTCATTCATCAAGGTACTGTCAGCTCTGTCCTTTGGCTCTGATAAAAGAAAGAAAGAACGAAAGAAAGACAGAATGAAAAAACTCGCAGCCATCCTTCCTCAGCCTGAGATAGTAGAATCAGCCTCCCAGTCCATTCCCACTGCTGCTCAATCACTGGGGTCATTATGCTGCGATGTAAATCATCTCCTGAGCCCTGGCGTCTCATTTGGGACCCGCTCAGGACAGCAACACAGCAATGCTGTCACCATTATGAGGTAATTTATATGAGTCAATGGCTCTGCGGAGGCGCGAATGTAAATTAGTGGTTTTTCTCGTGCTGAATTTACCGTCCCCCTGCGTGCTGATATAGCGGGGAAATGTGAACCATGTGTCTGTTCCATAGTCAACGAGCAGCGCCCCAAAGCAGTCTGTATTTATAGTCCAACTGAGCCAGACTGCCTGAGTGGCGCATACACACACACACGCATACACACACAGCTCTGTCACAGGATGCATCCTAATGGATGAGAAAACATCTGATCAAAATAGTGCAGTGCTGTCTATGACAGGGAACTGAATCACACCAGCCTGTCTCCGGCTTGGCTGCGGATTTGTGGATTTTGAAATGAATGGGTGAGGGTTTGGGGATGAATGAGTGTTCTAGGGTATCCACAGGTCCTTAAAATGTCCTAAATTTAATTGAATACATATAAGGCCATAAAAAGTCTTAAAGGGCTCTTAGCATGATTACCAGAATTTTCTTCACTTTTTTTTGTTTGTTTTGACATTGATATCGGATGTAAATGTTGTTAAAGTTTCAAAATGTATATGGAAACTAAGCTGCCAAAACAAATTTTGAATTAATTTAAGTGCGTTTGGATACAGTCGTGTGCTAAAGTTTGAACACTTACGGATAAATTACATTTTGATGATTTTTAGATAAAAATACAACAAACAAACTGAAATATGACAATTTTCTCTACATTTTTCAGTGCAAATTTAGTTACTGGATGTAACATATTGGAAAAAATAATACAAAATGTATTAAAGGTGCCATAAATTTTGTTAAATTCAAAAAGTATGTTAAATTCAGCAAATAAACAGTAATTGTGTACTAAAATGTGTGGATGTGTTATTATAACTTATTTGCACCTAGAAAATCAACACAAACAATTTGACCAGAGGTGCCCAAACTTTTGCATTCAACTGTATATCTCCATATTTAGCCTACAACAGTTTAGCCCTGCCCATTCATGTGGAAGTTACAAGGAGCAGCCCAGACTGCTTTTTGAACAAGGCACGATGCAAGGCAGCCAATCAGAATAGAGCACATTTTCATATATCAGTCTTCAAGGCAGACAAATAAAAGAAAGCTTAACTAAATGTTCATGTAAAACTGGATTGTGGCTGTTTTTGTAACTTAAAGCCACACATATGTCATAAGTGGAGCTCGGGGGAAAAAAATTAAATACAAAAATGGGCATATGGGCCTTTACATTTTTGTGTTTTCCCTTCCGAGGTCTTTAAATGTGTAAAAATGTTATGCCACAGAATGTGCTGTGTCTAATATATTAATCCACAATTTATTACACTAAAAATATACTGCTTCATCTGTAACTGCCAGTAGGCTACTATGCACCTTTACTGAACTGACTGTGTTAATTCTGTTGCACTAATGGTTTTAAACTGCATTACTGCTGGTATTAAAAAGATCTTAAAAAGACTTTATTAAAAAAAGGAGTCTAAACCTAAGGATACCCTTCAGACTTTTGGGGTCAGTGTCAGGTGAGGATGGATTCAGATGAAGAGGAGTCGTACTGTGGAGCTGCACAGAGATCGTGAAATTTATTTCCTATTCCAGGAGGGGCCGTAACGTTGGCTTTGATTTCTGGACTCAGTGCAAGCTCTTAACATTAAGGTGGAGCTTTTCTCTTTGAGAGAAACATTCTCATGTCATAGAGAAATGAGGAATAACTCTATAGTGACTGTTAAAGTGTGGTATGTGTGGAAACATCTGCAGGGTACATCACTCCGCTCATAAAAACACTGGAGACAGGATCAAGACCACCCATGCCAGACTACAACACACACACACGCACTTCCAGCTCTTAACGAAAAAGACTTCTCGCTCAAACATACGGGCACAATTTCAAACAGCCTGCCGTAGTGCTTCCTGCCCATCAAAGTGCTTCTCTAAATCTGTCAGGCAAGTCATTGAGAGTGGAAAAGAAGAGGTCAGCATCAGCACATCTACTGTTCCTGGTGTGTTTTGAACACTAAAAATAGGCTACTGTTGTTGTTCAGTGGCAGTTTATTTGAAATTAAACCATAATGTGCTTTTTAAAACTGTCTGGTGTTATATATTCACTGTTTCGTTCTTGCCAGAGAAAATTATATGAACAGTGAGTGTAGGGTTATACAGTTATATGCAAAAGCTTGGGTACCTCTGGCCAAATTACATTACATTACAATTTTTTAAAAATTACAATTTTCCACAAATGTTAATGCACAGTTACTTTATATTTAATTACATTAAGAAATGGACACGATTCTATTTGTAAAGTCTTAAAATGTATTTAAGTCATTATACATCAATTGACTCATTAGAACTGGCTAGGTTGGTCAAGAGTCTTAATTAGGACTTGTCAGCTGATGACAATTCTAAAGCGTAATAAATCTTTTGACTTTTCAAGCCATGTGCTAACACTCAACAACCAAGGGCTCCTCTAAGAAGCTGGATGATGATCTATAAATAAAGCTAACTAATTTCTACAAAGCTGGGGAAGGCCATAAAAAGATAGCAAAGTGCCTCCTGCTTCCAGTTTCTGCTGTCCAAAATGCCATTAAGAAGTGGCAGTTAAGGGGAACTGTAAAATTCAAGGGAAGAGCTGCAAAACCAAAAAGACTTTCAGATAGAACTGCCCATATGCCAGAAATGCAAAGCAAAACACCCATGTGACAGCAAAGGACCTACAGGAAGGTTTAGTTGACACAGGAGTAATGATACACCGTTCTACTGTGCAGCATTGCTTAACTGTGACCTCATTCACAAGTATTCAAAACAGCATCTATATACGCTAGAGGCATTTTGGAAAGTGCTGTGGACTAGTGAAGTTAAAAATGGAGCTCTTTGGCCGCAATGACCAAAAGTGTGCTTATAGAAATAAAAGGTGCAGTGGGGAGCTTATGGGGTGTTGCCATGCAAAGAGTCTCTCAAGAGGCACAACGCTCCTGGTAGAAGGACATTCGTTGAAGTTGTTTTTGTTGTGTGTGTAAATGTATTGCATTTGGGTTGTTAAATTGTGTTGGTGGGCTTTGTGTGTGCATTTGTCAACCCCTCACTGGCTTAGTGTTGGGGTAGTGCTGGGCTGGGCATTTCGTTGTCTTTATTGACTATTTTTTGAATAGTGTGCTGCAGAGATGGTGTTGCTTCTTTTTACTTCTGAAAGCAGCAAAATAGGTCATTTGAATAGGAGTACCCAGAGTTTTGCGTATAACTGCAGCACTGAACATGGAGAAAGGCATTTAGACACTCTTATTATTTCCATTAGTGTGAAAGAGAAGGATTTTTGTTGCATTTGTCAGAGTAGTAGATAATCACAACTAGCAGAAAACCACAGCCTGCGAGGCAGCTTGTCCCCAATGCCGTTGTGACCATGTTTGCAACTACGTGCCTGGATCATGTTGCAAGTGGACTCTGTAATTTTAAACAGAAACAAAGACCAAACGTTATATTTAAAAAAAAATCCCTTTGTTGTGATGATGGAGTAACAGAGGCATATATTATTTGGAGTGACAGAAGATTATGTTATTTGCGTTTTGCAATGCAAAGCCAAGGCTCTCTTGCTGCCAGAAAAGAATTATTACAAGTAAAAGTGAAAATGCAGGCTACAACAAAACATTTTGCTGGAATCGAAAGTAAATAAAATGTCCTTTAATCATAAAATGTCATCCTTTCATTTTAATTGGCAAAAACACAGTAAGGAAAGTTCCTAAAGTTGTGGTGCAGCCGAAGTCATCCTGTGTGCATTCTTTGTTTGGTTCGTTTGAGGGAACAGTGTTCTTTGAGAAGTCAGTTTCCACAGCCTTTGTCGTTCGACTAAACACATTGCGTTAATTAAGGAGGCAATTAGGAAAAATAGGTCAGCAGTGGCACATTACACTCTTCAGCGAAAGCCCAACAGGACAATGTGTGAGAGTGCATCACCAATCTGTCTCATCCGATTCACTCAAGCAGAAGGGCTGGAATAGACTGCTCTGCTGCCTGGAATCGGGGCTGATTTGAGTGGGCACTTGGGAGACAAACCAGAAGGGCATAGAGAGGTGTTAATGAGACACACACACACACGCTTGCTCATATACACTCATACAGAAAAGTATTACTGTGTTGGCGATAGCACATGTATTACATGTAGAATAGACCTTTGGAAAGGCCATTAACCAACTAAGAAGCAATAACTTAGCTTAAACGTTAAGCTTTTGTCAGACCTCATGCTTTTTAAGTGCAGTAAACAGACGAATTTTTCGCGCTGACGATCAGACAGTGTTCCTCCTGCTCTCTGGAGGAACTCGAGGAAATAATAATTGTTCCGTTGCTGGAAAAGCTCATGCCTGTAGCATTTACATCCAGCCTGACAGGCCTGACAAAAATGTGTGAGGTAATTTAGGAAGCCCTAAGTAAATGGCTGCCATCTCTTCAGGGCAGGATGACAAGAGCCCTCCTATTAGCACAGTCCTTAAAGACGCTCGCCCCGAAAAAGCGAGCGGCTCTCAGCCCAGCCGAGACAGGGGGAGCTCTCTTTAGGAGTTAAGCCCGGCTTTGAAAGCCTTGCTCAGCCTGGCTGTCAAACAGATGCTGGCTCGGTGATGGCAGAGTAATGGCTGAGGGTTTGCCTAATGGCACTGCTGCTTATCAAAGCTCGCCCTGCCCTGCTCCTCACACATGTGTAATGAGGGTGTGATGAAGAAGCCAGACCTCAACACCCATACAGACAAATACTGTATGCAGCGTTCTTTCAGCTTCCTGCTGGACCCTGTGCTTTTTTGTTGTTTTGGTTCCGCTCTTCAGCACTCTGGAGATGAAATTAGACAAGAACTATGAAGCTGAATGCTAAATGTCTGATTTAATTCAAGGATGATGACTAGCATCAAAAGAAGGATACGCCATCATGACTTTAGAGTGTTTATCACAAGATGTAACCCACTGGTAAGCTTTAAGAAAAGAAAGGCAAGGTTGCATTAACCCAAAAAGCATGTAAAAATTCACAAACCTGACCTGAACCAAATGCATTTCTTTTTGGAAGACAAGACTGCTGTCCTCTGAGACAAACAGGGACTGAAGATGATGTATTGCAGACTTGACAGAGAATTACCAGAGACGAGACCCAGCATCTGGTTATGTCTTTGATTCTCAGATTATTCTCTGAGATTTTCAGACAAGGTGTAGTCGATTTAGATTAATTTTATTGTTTATTTAAGATTTTATATGAGATAAAGGGTTAGTTGTGCTCCTACTTACTGTCCTCTGTAATGGGGGTACTATATATAAAATAGATTGGGTTTCCTTTGTGTTCCACCCAGTATACAGATAAATACCCACCGACTGATGTTAACAACCCAATGTTCCAGCACAGTGCTCAGACCTGTAGCTGCTGATATACAGAATGTAGTAATTTTAATGGGCCTGAAGGTGATTTCATCTAGTTAATATTGCATGAAGCATAAGGCCTATGGCTTATGTACTTTGAAAATAAAATTCCTTTTGTATTGATATACCGTTTCAGTTCTTTTTAATTGCACTGATTATTGTTTTCAATGATTTTGTTACTTGTTATTTGTAATTTGTACTTTTTTGGGCCAATTTTCATTTTCATTTTTCCACATGGCTTTTCTTCAGTTTACTTCTCATTTCACTTCTAGATCTGATATAGAGTATGGATGTGTGAAGCCATACTCATGTCACTGATTTCATTAAACTCTGTTACTCATCTTTCTTTTCTGTACAGATTGAAGAAGACACGTGGCAGAAGTATTATCTGGAGGGCGTGGCCAATGAAATGTACACTGAGTACTTGTCCAGTGCCTTTGTTGGGCTTTCCTTTCCTGCAGTTTGTGAGTAAGTAAGACAGTTTTCTTAAATCTCAGATTTACATTTCAGCATTTTGATTATTATTTAAAAGTGCACAGTTTCACTAAACATTAAACAATAGTTTATAGTAATTATATTCATAATGTTACAGTCTATATCTGGTATACTCTGTACTTCTTCATATTTTTGAGTGTTAAATTTGCTATTTAGTGCTGTTCTTTACCTATTGTACCATTGTTTTAAATCACAATTATGTTTTTTAATGTTAAAGCTATTAGCTAAAGTACAGTAGTTTTACTGTATAGTGGTAAAAATTATGTTTAGGTATTAGAACATCTGTGGCTGCACCTGATGCAACACTGATCTTTTTTATCTCTCTTGCTTTCAGGCTGTGTTATGTGAAGCTCAAATTGTTGCTGATCGCTATTGAGTACAAGTCAGAGCAGAGGGAAAGCAGGTTTGTCCCCCTTTGGTCTTCTTCTTTCATCACAGCAGATTTACCTGACCAAAGAGGGGCAAAGCAGTTGGGTCCCTCTCTGGTCCTCCTCACAGTCCCACACCAGCACACCCCAACTTCTACTCCACAACCACAATTACAATTATATGTACTTTCATCACGATTTTCATTACAAAAAAAAATTGATCAAAAAATTGGACCACTTAGGGAAAACAAAGTTAAACATTACAAAAAGCTCACTCAGCTTTTTATTTCTCTATAATTTGTGATTTGGTTGGGAACTGGACTTTAGATGCATCTCATTGCAGTAGTAGGAGCATGTTACAGCCCATAGAAATACTGGAGAATTGTTTAGATCATTGGAGGTTGTTTCCCTGATTGCAACCCTCACTATAAAATAGATGACGATGACTGTATGTATGAGTCAATGTGACGCGATAGAGCCATGACATCTGCTCAAACTCACTGTGAAGTATTGATGAAGGCTTTACTCTCGCAGTAATAAGCCTCCCATCAATAGCACTCTTGTTACATTTTGTTAAGTGAACCATGAGAACTAATAACATGAAGTACTCTGTCTCAGTAACCTCAACTTGCCAAATCCCACCACCCCTCCCACATCCTCAACCTGTCTTCAGATGTTTTTGTATAACTTCTTACTAATGCATTTGATGTTCATAACAACTAATGAGTGTGCCGTAAAACCCAACTGGCCTAAAAATGACCCAAAAAACCTCAAAGACATAAAAATTTAATATAAAAAGTTCCATTTGGCCTTGATCACTCATGGTGTGTGGTCTGAACAGTAGAATTCAAAGTTTTGGTTTCGGGCATAGTCATTTTGTTTGGATAAATCTAAATTACACCTAAATATCACGTAAATTAGCTATTTTATCATGTACTTACACAATTAAATGATGACCACATGTTTTCAGGGTGTAGAATAATATTTGTTTTAAGTTGATATCGTAAAGTTTTTTTTTTTGTTTTTGTTTTTTTTGGGTTTTTCAGTTCAATTTTGCCTGCCTAAAAATGTCTAGATACATGACTAGAAGGAGTAGATACATGCCTATACTCTCTGTTTCGAAAGCCACTCTCTTCCAGTATTGTTGTGCCAACATATACTGTGTTTCATCTGAAGTGAAAGCAGAGGACTTTTATTTAATCGGCCAATCATCTTAATACAGCTGGTGTACATTTGTGACCACAAGAGTGTTAAGTGTCTGGATTACTCATCTTAATGTCTATAGAGGGCACAGCACAGTCTTTATCGTGTTATTGAAGACAAAGTGTGCGTACTCTGGTGGATTAATTTTTATTCTTTGCGCCATAGGTAATACAGACAATTGCTTTTTTTGCTTTGTTGTTGTTTTTTTTGCCCAGCAACACATTTTTTCTTTAAAAGGTAACTGAATAGTAACTGTTTTGCCCTCTACTGTAATCTTACTTTTAAAGCAAGATCAGTTATGGCACAAATAGGATTGACACTTTAAACATAACCTCCTTTTGTTTTAAGTCCATGGCATCATGTAATAAATGTGTGATTTGTAATGTTTTCTTGTTGTTTGCAGAAGCAGAAAGCGGTATGCCCTCTTCATTATCTTACCCCTCCAGACTTTAGATCCTCCATCTGTCGGATAAAACTTAAGGATATTGTACCAACCCCCTTCTCAAATCTGGCCAAATCTCTTACTTTCTTATTGTGATCCTTGTGCTTAATGCACTAACTTCTTTGCAGGCAGAAACAGTAGCTATTTATCATTTGCGTCACTTGTTTCTTTGTCTGTACTGTTTACGTATCATCTCCATGTATTCTGCTTTGAGTTTCCTTCTTATATTTCTTTGTTTTTAATTCCCCACCTAAGTTCTTTTTCAGTGTCCGTCAGCTGTGCACATATCTGCTCAAACTAATAAGTTATTTCCTTCTGTTTTTGAGCGCTTTTCTCCATTCCGAACAGTACTTCATGTTTATAAAGTTTCTTCCAACCAAGATCATGTTATGACACACAGAAGAAAGTGCTCTGAAGAGTCAATGGTCATATGGAACCTTGACCATCTATGAAGACAGCGCTATAAACGTTGTTAACTCCAGTATCAGTGTCTGACTGAGCTGGGAATTTGTCCTGTCAGGTCACATTTAAGCTCATGTGGCATCAAATACTGTAAATAATATAGTATGTACCAAGTCTGGTTAAATGAGGCCACTGTCCATAACAGCCATCTTTCTTTAACTGCCATTGCCACTCTAACACCTTATCACATGTGCATGTGTGTGTTTAGGGTACGTGTGTCGGTTGTGGTGCGCGTGTGTCTGTGAGTGCGTTGCGCAAGTCCCTTTGCCATGTTCGTTTGTAAGATATAAGAGATAAAAGAGAAAGGTGTGCGTGAGTGCGCGTGAGTGTCTCTGTTTGCGTCTTATGGACCTGTCACTCATCATGTACCCTATTGCCTGTGCGTCTCTGAGTAGATGTTTATGAAGTGAGGTCACTTCCTGTCAGTTTGGTGTTCTATACAACAATCCAACTGCACAGAAGTTACTGCAACAGTTTGCATCTACGTGCCGCTGTGCGGTGGCTGCACCTGCTCTCTCTCTCTTTAGATGTGCCGTTGGTTGTGACACTATTGGTAACCGCATGCCTGAACACTCTTGTCACGTGACACGTGTGATGCTTGCCTTGTTTCCCATAATATGAGGTTTGATCAGATTATAGGCCTCTGTTGCCAAGTGATTGGAACACACTGAGTGCATAGCGCTTGGCCAAGCATTGTGAAAAATCTCAGATTTGGGGAGCAACGTGTGTGGATATGTTGGTGAATGAGTCAGTCCGTTTACTTTGCCATCTTCTGAACAGCATGCAGATTGTGCTGCTTGTTATAAATCGGGGGGAATTTAATCATATAAAGCTAATTTTTTAATCATTTCTAGCTGCTAGCTTGTTTGCTAGCTTGCTAGCTGCTAGCTTGTGTCTTTGCTAATAAGGTTGACCATTGCTTTATGAAGGATTAAGTCCCCCTCTTTTTAGTCTTCATTTTTGATAAAATGATTGTTGTAGAGCCCAGAGGAAAGAGCTTTTGACAACACTCTATCTATATTCGTTCATATACCCGCATGCACATGTAAAACTGTAGGATAGCTTTTTGCTCTAATGTGGCTGTAATGCTTTAGTGGGCTGCGGTCCCCAGCTTTTCTCCCTTTCATCTGGGCTCTGGGGCCTTGCTGCTCTGGCCAGGCCGGATGTCTGTCCAATGTTACAGTCACTACTCAACTCATTGATGACTCCTAACCAAAGGCAAGCATTAATGACTGTGTTGTGTCGTCCCGTCTTTGTCTAATTAACGGGGAATGATACAGTGGCTCAGTAGTGGCTCTGTCATCACTACTGAACTTCTACATTGACTCCTGAAGTGCTTCTAGAAATAAGCACAAACGTTTAGCAGGACTGTCCGATCAGAAAGTCCCCTACCACCAAGGGAGGTCACACTGAGATGTTGACGGTCTTGACTAGCATTTACCTTCAGTAATGAATGACTTTGATTGATTGGAATGGGCTGCTCTATGACTCAAAGCCTGGAGGCCATACTTTTGGAGAAATGTACATGTTGATAAACCTCATAGTATATTACTGTTGTACTTTAAGTAAAGTACAATAAAATTTGTACAAAAGTTAAATCTATTTCACTGTGCAATCAAGAGAGAATACTTTGGCATGTACATATCTTTGGAATTTGACTGTATGAGCCCAGGCCTGTTTATTCAAATCTTCTGCAATGCATCTCAGGATCAGACCATTATAGAGCATGCCATGGCTTACCAATGCCATTAGCATAGAGTCTGAGGCTCTGGGTGCATCCCTAACTTTAAAAGGCCTGGTCATTCCCTAACATTCCACTCCTCAGCACTAAAACAGGTAAACCACGGCTGTTTGGAAGCAAACCTTCTGACCATCTGTTTCAGTTGATCTGTCAATCAGAATGGTCCAACTAAAACCACCCACATGAAAGCAATTTTAATTCTTTCTTTTATTTCATCCCACAGACCAACCTGAAACTGCCATTACAAAAGAATTAAAATTGACCAGCTGTACTACTGTGTATTTTGCTTATTTGTTTTTGGATATGACACCAAAGGCTGAAATAAGCCCACCCACAGCATATTCCTTTGTGCCGAAAGTATTAGCTCCCCATCCTCCCAGCAGATCAAAAGTTTAGTGGCAAACTAACTGAATAAGCGACAGTACAGTGTAGAGGCTCTTTTGGCCCTTTAGTATTCTCTGAGGGGCGGAGAATTGTGTGTACCATTCCTCTTGATTAGAGCATTTGAATGTGCAATGTTTATTTGCTTTCTTTTAACAAATGTGATCTTCTTTCTGACTGAACAGTATTTTGATCAACCCCGGGAACCATGTTAAGATGCAGGAAGGAACCTTGGGCTTCTTTATTGCCAGTGACGCCAAAGAGGTCAAAAGGTATTCATGTCCTTCAGCAAAGAGACTTTTCACTGAATGATAATGATCTGTTTTAGGGATGCACAGATATAGAATTTGTGAGGGCCGACAATGATAACCAATAATTGTCCTTTTTTTCACTGTAATATATACAGATATGATATTTCCATTGAAAAAAAAAATATTTAGTCCCTCTATCTGTAAAGACTTCATTATAATTAGCCATGACAGAGCTAAATCAGATGTGGTAGCTTTTGTAAGTATTCATGTTTTTGGAATCGTGCAGTCGTTGGTGAACTTAGCATTAGAAGTCTTGCCTGAGGACTCTTACTGGAACAGCAGTAGTGTTACTCTCTGGGCAGGATATAGAACCAACCCCAAGTCTTTCATATGTGAGGTGATGGGTTTATTCACTGTGCTGCCTATTTCAGTGAGTTAGTTGTTGAAAAGATCTGAAGTGCTCAGCATCAGTCTGAGAGTGTGTGAGCCAAAAATGTGACTGTAATTATGGCTGTTGTGGATTCATTTATTATTTTTCTTTCTTTAGTTTTGTTAATTTCCTTACTATTTTAGTCACTTCTTCCTTATTTCAAATTGCAGAACACACCAATGACTGATCACATGACTTGCTTCAGCAATTAGACTGATAATAATTTCCCATTTATTGACAAATGATATATTGACTGTAGATACATTGTGCATCCCTAATCAGTTTTCCCATGCAAGTTCTCAAATGATGCCACTGTTTTCTGTATGTGCTTAACGGAGAACTGCCATTTTTATGCTGTTTCTCTCTCAGAGCGTTTTTCTACTGCAAAGCTTGTCACGATGACATCACAGATCCCAAAAGGATCAAAAAATGTGGCTGCAAGAGACGTAAGTACACCAGGCCATCCCACTCCCCTCGCATTTCACTGGCTCTCAACAGGAGTTGACTAATGTTCTTCATAGGATATCAGTGACACTACTTTGTTTTTCACTTTTTAGTATTGTATGTAGGCCTGGCCTATGTTCTTGGTTTAATCAAAAGTTATTATTTTATTGGTTATTTATGAGAGAAATCAATTTCTTTTGCTTGTTATTTTATGTTCATGTTTTTCATTGCACTTTTTGTTCAGAAAGTTTTTACTTTGTTAAAGACTAGAAAGTTAAAGGCCTTTGGATTTACTCAGTGCCTCTTGTTAAATGTAAAGACACCCAAAACATACTGATGCTAAAGGTTCTGCTAAAGCTAAGGGTCAGAGTGACCTTTACATCAGGAGCTTGCTCAGAATGATGCCAGATTCACAGAAGAGGCAGAGAAGAAAATATGGAGAGACTCACGTTATTAAGAAAGTGAACAAGAGAGAAGGCAGTTTGGAGGGGGGGTAGAAAGGGTCAATGAGTGATGACAAGGGGCGACTGCAGAAAAAAGAAGACAGCTAGTCATCAACATGCTAATGACGGCGCGAGAGGGAGAAGGAGACAGAGAGAAATAGAGACGGGAAGAGGCAATGACGTGATTAGCGAGGCTGAAGAGAGAGGCTGTCAGCCCACGCTAGCATCAGTGGGAGAGATGCCGAGATAATGGCACCAGTCAGGTGGAAAAACAAAAGGCAAAAAGCCCCGGCCCACCCTCGTCACACACACCGCAAACACACTCCTGGCCCCGCAATCATTTTACTAATCATATCCACCCTGTTTACCCAGAGAGCCCGGTGCTAGCGCTGCTCAGACTCGCCACTGTCATCTCCCACCGCCTCAGCCCAGCCAGAACACATTCTGACAGGAAAGCACTGAAGTAGAAAGAAGATAGTCATGAAGATTTGTGTTGCTCAGTGTAGAAGCTCAGGTGGCTGACTATTAGACTCATTGTCAGCAGTTATCGCAGCATAGATTAGATACAGTCTGATGTGCAGCTTTGCAGGTATTTCATTAGTTTAATTCCTCTGCTTTATTAATGATGATCACATGAAACCCTAAGACCCAAGTGCACCTAGCTAGCTTTATTTTACTAAGTGATAGTGATGTTTGAACAGAGGAACTGTTAATATGACTGTAAGAATTAGGGCTGTTACAATCATTAAATTTTAGCTTATGATTAATTGTCATGTAAATAATTATGATTAACAATTTAATTGTCTTTTTTGTTAATTTATAACTATTAAAGTACATGACTAAAGTGGCCAACTTAACTGATTAGCCTTCTTGCTTCCTAGCTATCTTCACTAAAAGAGTTGTCAAACATTTAATCTTGTGTAGAGTCAAGCTAATATATGTTTATTTCATGCTAGAAATATTAGAATTAGCTACACATCTACCAAATAAACATTATTTGGGCTACTGTTGAAAGATGTTAGACATGTATGCCTATACTGCTTTCTTTTATTTACACTTGTTTGCCTCAACTCAGCACACCCAATTTACATTTTGCTTGTTGCAACACATAATGACCATCAAATCTAACAACTGTGGAATCTTCATCTCAAATAACTGCGATTAGGTGATTATGTAATAACTGTGACAAGCTTAGTAAGAATAATGCATTGTTATTACCTGAAATATGTAAGCACTTGTCCAGACCATTTAGCCACGGGATAAATAACTCAGCTGAACAGGGCAAGGTTAGTGACGGAGCCTCTAAACTGTCCAAATAGCGGGCTTTTAAAAACACCCTGCGTTTCAGTCTTTTAGTTTGAGTCATCTCCGTAATTTTAATTCATACATGTCCCGCTGAAGGTTACTGAAGATTAGGTTGATACCGCAGGCACTGCAGTCTGACCAAAGCTACTTTATTTGTTTATTCTCTTTCATTGGCATGCCTCACTATGAGCTTTCGGTATAATTGACTTATGTTTTTAGCTCAAAAGAGGCTGTTTTAAATCTGCCTAAGTGAAAGAGAGATGACCTTTTCCATTGCTATAATGGAAGTTTGTGTTCTTCTTTTCTTTTTTTCTTTTTTTTTTCCTTTTTATGACCGTTGACAGACTTTCTGATGTATTTCCTTCCTTGCTGCCCTGGAATATGCCTCTTTATTTAAACCTCTCACTGGTAGTGATACATTGTGAGTAAAAACGGGTTCCCTGTGGCCCAGAGTGCAGTCTGTCTCTCTCTTTCTTTCCTTCTCTCTTTCTCTCTTTCTCTCTTTCTCTCCCTCTCTCTCTCTCTCTCTCTCTCTCTCTCTCTCCCCGCTAATAGTATATATCTATATCTATGTTGCATGTACGAGTCTAGCTGCTGCATCCTCCCCACGCCTCTCATCTCTACACTGTCCTCAGCCCAAACAAAAACACTGTAGAGTACAACCCAGAGACTGACCAAACCCCACCACCCTGCACAGCCCACCCCGAGCCCTCAGAAGAGAGCACCTTGTGGACCCACAACCTGAATTACCTGTGCATGCTCTGCCCATAGATGTATTATTTATGAACTGCTGTGTGGTTGGACAAACTTTACCAAACATTGTTAAATACCCCTGTCAGCCTGATGTTTTGTCAAAATATGTAAATCATGCAACATTGTTTGGGTCATTACATAATGTTAAGTTTCCAGTTTAAAATGCTCGGTCACCAGGAGGGAGTATTTTATTGTACGCTCTTTAAAATTAAGGTGCTAAAGAAGGTTCTTTGTGCAGTACCATAGAAGAAGTTTTCCTAAAAACTTTCAAATGCAACATGTGAGTGTGAAGAACCTTTTGAAAGTGCCTCCATATAATGTAAAGGTTCTAGAAGGAAATATCTTCTGACTTTTCAAAATGTATGCACAATTTATTCTTTGAGATGTAAACAAAGTCATTCAGAGTGGTTTGATGTGAAATGCTCTGTTCGAGAGAAATTTACTAACTATAGTGGTGGTGACAGGAACCAGGGGCCATAATGTATGCAACATAAATATTACATACTATTTTATTTACTATCCAAAACCACCAGTGAAGTGTTTATAAGTAATGTTGATCATAAAAATATAGTGGTAAATCTAAACAAATATGTTTTCTTTGGGTACTGTTTTGCCTCATATGGCATCTATGTACCTCTTTGCCATGAATGTATTTTAAAAATTAAGTTTTAGGTCTAATCTTCTTTCAAAACCAAAAAAAAAAAATGTGTACGGCATCAGGGAAAATATTCATGATGATTTTATATAGTGATTTGCTGTGAGGTGGCTTTTAGAGGTATTAAAGTCTTCAGATGTCTAGTTCCTGTCACCACTGTGAGCAATTCGAAAGTTTCTCTACAATAGAACGTATTACATCAAACCTCTCTGAATGACTTTGTTTACATCTCAGCCATTAAATTATGCAGAAATTTTTTAAAAATCACTGGACTTCCCCAATGTATATGCTGTCTGTCTGCCCTGCGATGGACTGGCAACCTGTCTAGGGTGTTTCCTGCATTCTGCCCATTGACCGCTGGGATAGGCTCCACCCGTGACCCAGAAGGATAAGCAGCTTAGAAAATGTGTGTGTGTGTGTGTGTGTGTGTGTGGGTGGACTTCCCCTTTAAATTGATATAGCACTCTTAAACTATGTGAAGTTCTTTAAACCTTTAATAGGTTTTTGACACTCACAGATTTAATTTTCAGACATGGTTCTTCAAGGAGCCAAAAGTGATTCTTCTTTGGTGTTGCTCAAAGAACCCTTTGTGTCAAACTTTTTCTTTAGGCATGTTGGTACAGACAATGGCATAAATTTGCTACTCTGCTAATGTGTGACCTGTCACATGCATACAAAATAAATATCAAATGACATTAATAAGTTTAGATGTTTTGACAAAGTTCTGTTGTGTCCTACAGTTTCTCATTAAATTCAATGTGTTCAACTTTGCAACAGTCGTTACGAAAGGACGCATTTGTGGTCAGAGCATGGCTAGGTCAGTTTTCCCAAGGGTTAACCATAGAATTATGGAATCAAGTCAATGTCCACTGGACTTTATAGCATAGCATATATCATCAGTCTAGGTCCATCCCAAAGCCCTGGTGTCCCACCTCCTCCACAAAAACCACACCCGGAATGAATGTGGTGACAATCCGAAATGTCAAGCAGATTGATACTCGTAACACCATTCATGGACTTAAAAGAGCCCAGAGGAAGGGAAAAATCCATCTCTGTCCATCCCCCTCACTGTCAGAGGCAATTTTTGCAAGATGCTGTGCTTTCAGAAAGCGGAAAGTGTTCTGTGGGAAGTTCTTCAGATTCTTAGACTTAACGAGCATTGTCTCCAAAACACAATCAAAACAATGTGGCCCCTTCGCTTCCACACTCCCCTCCGGCCCCCGCTGCCCAGGCCCCAGCCAGCTTCTCTTCAGCACACAGCGCTCATCCCTACTCTCCCGAATTGAAATGATCCAGCTCTGCATTTCAATTCTCCTCCGTACGTGGGCCCTTTTTTACTCACTGCCAATGATTAGAATACCTCGGCTTATTGCAGTCATGGCAGATTAGGGTTGAACTAGCTGCTGTACAGTAAGTGGCCTCTAGATGGCGGAATAGTGCTGTAGTTGAATTAGGAGTAGAAATTGAGCACTGAGGTCCTCCTAAACCTGTTTAGCAAGAATGCTGTCAGCAGAGGGGTTAGTTTGGTGTGAATAGAGGGATTTTTCTCACTTGTCACTTGCTTTTCTTTATATAAGTCTCCCAGTGGAATGTGGTGTTTTGTTTTTCTCTTTTTTCCCCTTCATTTTCTTCATGTTTATTCGTGGACATGTGCCGCCTGTGTTTTGGTGATGTGAAGTCATTTTTGTAGGTACTTAGATGTGATTTCTTAAGCTTTTCTTTTCAGAAAAAGGCTTCATTGTGATCTGTATTGCCTTTGTTTTGGAGTGCGTGGTCCAAACGGTATTGTTACAACATTAATCATCACAGGTAGAGAACCTCACCAATCATATCTGTTTGTTATTTGGCATCCTTGCTTTTTTTATATCATCGTTTGGAAGGTTGTTATTAGGAGTGCCCAGACAAGTGCCGGCAGCATTCTTGCTAAATATGGTTCTGATGTTTAAGAGGCTTCAGTTGGGGTCTGTGTGTAGCTGCGTTAAGTCACTCACATCGTCATGTTGTCTTGTGTCTCCTCCTCCTCCCTCCATGTCTCTCTCTGACTAACATATCCACATGACGTATGCTTTGATGAATGTCAACCTCAAATCTCTGAAGTGACAGATTTCAGCATGACATTGAAGTCTCAGCCTCACTGCTGCACGACAGGGCACCGCCTTGAACTGTTTCTGTCCTGCAAACAGTTGACTAGCCTCCACTCCAACGCTGAGACTGCAGCCTCCTCTCTCTGCATGCTTATGGTCCCTGATTTTAGCTCTTATGCATGATTCTTTGGAGGGAAAAACAGTCCCTGAGGTTAATGTACCCTATTCTCTCGCTGGCATATTACTGAAATTGGCCTCTTAATTTAGGCTAATGTCTTCATGTGGAAGGCAAAAAAGCAGGATTTTCCCTACAGACCGGGGTGCCAGACTTGATTATGGTCCGTTTAGACACCAGGAGAATGAGTACCAGGGACTGTTTATTTTTTATGTTTATTTATTTATTTTTAAGCCAGGATCACAGCACACAAATGCTGCTGTAGCCTCTCACCACCACTCCCCTGAGACGCACACATACTCTCATGAACACTTTCCCACATACATTCCCACATGTGCACACAGAAACCCTTGAATTGAAATATGCAGAGTGGCTCTTTAAAGGGCCCATATGGTAGAAAAGTGAGGTTTTCTTTGCTCTTTTGTAATAAACTGCTTTGATGTAGTATGTAAATGTTATTACAAATGTTATTAAAATGTGCCACTTAGTTTGATGTAGTATGCAAACATTATGTACCTTTCAAAATGTGCCATTGACAGTTTATGTGGCCAGTATATAGAACCTAAGCTAAAACAGCCTGTATTGAATTAATTGTTTTGTGATGTCATGAAAACCAGTGCATTTGCAAATGTCTCCCCATTCGGCCTATATTAGTTTAAACTCGTCCATTCATCCTACAGAGCAACAAAAACATTTTCTTTCTAAGAGATAAAGAGAGGTTGGAAAATCATGAAGTGAAAATGAATTGTGATTGTTTCTGGCATATAAACTCACACTACTGTCATTAGTGGACCTCAGAGGAGAAATCAAATAAATTGAAGAAAGAAAAATGTAGAATATGGCTCCTTTAATCAAAGGCTCAACATTTTATCACTTCTATTATTATTATTATTTTGTCACTTCTTCATGAAATCCTAGCACAATCTACTGCTCAGTCCAGTTATCACTGTAGGAGGGGGCATAGTGTGGTGAGTTGGCATTAGGGTTCGGTAAAAGAGCCTGATGCCTCTTGTTAGAACCTGTAGTATAGTGTGATGCCACTGACAGGGCCCTGCTGCTGCATGATGGGATACAGGTACGTGATCCTCTCCTTTAGACATAGAGGATACATTTGATGTAGCAAGTTTTTGCTGCTGAAAGCATTCACCCATCCTTGTCTGCCTGAATGCCCCCCTGCCCCTTACCCCACTGATCCTACTGTCATATCTGACCTCTTGACCTTTTATGACATAACCAGCCTTAGGGCACAGCTTGACCCTGGTGAGATGGCCGTTTCCTGCGTAAATGAGATATCTATCAGAAATCTCCAAAACTTTACAATTAATTCTTCTAAACCAAATCAATTTGGCCTCCCTAAATACTGTTCTGACTGTACTTCGCCTGAAACGTGGAGTTTCCAGTGCTGTAGCTGGCTGAGCAGGAGATGCGTGTTCATCTCCCATAGATGGGTCAAGCCTGTGAGAGCTTGCAGCTAAGGCTTCACTTTCTGTTCCTTTATAAAACAAACAAAAAAAGAAAGTTACCTTCAGACATCCCTGGTTGATGAACTCTTTTTTTTCCTTGCCATTAACCTGCTGCTTCTCCTCTCCTCTCATCCAACACATGACTGTAGCCAAGATGTCCGTCTACAAGCGAATGAAACTGGCATGTTGTTTTGATTGCGGGCGCTCTGAGCGCGACTGCTCGTGCATGTCAGGCAGTGTACATAGTAACATGGACAGCCTTCAGAGGGCCTTCCCACTTTCTTCTGTCTCTGTTCATGATTGCTCAACCAGTTTACGTGCCTGTAAGTTCGATCGCCAAACCACACTGTTCTTTCACGTCTGTGACCTGTGTCCGTGTCCGTGACGTCCTCCATGTGCTGTGCTTTATTTTTTTATTATTTATTTTTGTTTTTTTTCTGTTTTTTTTCCAGTTCTGTGCCTCCATTGTTTTCCTATCTGTGGCTTTTTTGTGGGTGTTTTTTTGCTGGGTGTGGTGGTTTATTGATGAGTATGATTTTCTGTACAGTGGTCTGGTGGTAGTTGTAGTGTTGTGGCTTCTCTGTGATGGTGCCGCACTAGGTGGTAGGAGTGTGTTGGCGCATGCTGTGTTTTAGTGGAGCACTTGTGCAGTGCTGGTGCCTTGACACAGTCACTGTTCAGTGTTAACAACAAACAAAGCAGGCTTAAACTGTATCTGTTCAATGAAGTATGTTCAATGTTTTCTTTAGAAGAACATTGATGGAGTTTTGTTGTTTGATGTACAATATGTTGATATTGATGATGTTTTGATTTTGATGTTCAATGGTTTTTGATGGTCCTTTAGGTTGAGGACAATACAAATGTATTGATAACTTTCTTTTTCCCCCTATAAAGCAGCTTCATACACATGGAATCATTTCCGAGAATGTTTTATGAATGTTTGTATATAATCCTGTGTTTTCAGTATGGGGACAATGTGGCCAATTTTTCAGGTTTAATTGAAGAGCTCTGTCCATTTGTAAAGATCCTATTGACTGTTTGCTCATTGAGTGATATTATAAGCAGATCAATTTTAGAACCAGCTGCTTAATTGGTATTTCCAACATTTCAGTATAGGAATTTCCTCAATGAGAGAAAGTCATTACATCATTGCCTCATAAATATTTTTCATGATATATTTTATTTCAAGGGGATCTTTACTCATATTGAATGTCCATAAAGAGCTTACGCATTGGAATGTCTCTCTGTGCTCCTGTTCTTTGACAGTCATCTTTTAACCATAGGCCGTTATGCCTTCACCATTTCCACAAGCCCAAAGAAAACAATCTTCCTCCCAGAGAATTTGCTTTTAATGGAGTACACAATTGAGTGGGCAAACACAGAGTACTCTCTGCTTTGCCGTGGGATCAGATCCACTCCCCACTCAGTGCTTTTCCCTTCGCCAGCGACTGGGGAAGAAAAAAAGTCAATGTCCTTTATTTAATGCCTTGTATACCACAGTGGGACTGTCTGGCTCAATGTAAAAGTTAAAAGGAGATCCCCTGGCAGAAACTCAATTGAGACAGCAGTGATTGGGTCCGTAGGAAGAAGTCAGATGACGGACGCATTTAGCTGTGCGCAGCGCAGTGCTGCGGAGGGGCCTTCTCATTAAGCCCCTGCAGATGTGAAATACTAAAGTGTCTGTCAGTTAGGCCTGGCAGTAGCATGGGCTGCTTATCAAAGCAGGGGTCAGTTCAGACGATCGCATTTCCTCTGAACTGCACTCCGACTGCTCTCCACATCCTGTTAGATTAGTGTCAAACACGCTATGATGAGTTTGGCTTTGTGTCTTGTGTTTTGGTCGGGGGGTGATATCCCTGGATACCAATTACTGGCCATTACATTGTTACTGATCTCCCCTCGCCCCATCATCCTTCGTTGGATTTCAGGAAATCCTTTTGCTGTCTTAGTATGTTTTTTTTTTCCCTCCCTGAATTGAGCATGTGTTCGCTTAAAGCTTCAGACTCCTGACAGTTGTTCGAGTCAAGGATTTTGCTGTGCTTTCTCTCATCGGTTTTGTGTCAGAGCTAACATAACGTTTCTATGATAAGGAATTAATTCTGAGCTTCCATCTGACTTTGATTTCACTGGGTTGAATAATTGATTTATTTTGGACTTGAAACTATGCAGTTTCAAGTTCAGCTTTTACAGACAATACTCGCACCTCATAAATGCATGGTGCGATCGCTACAGTTGTACCTGTGGTCGAGTTAGTTAGCTTCATCTGCACTCTGAGGCCTCCTGCCTGCTAGTCTGGTTTAATTCAGTGGGCTGAGAACGAGTTGGAGAATAGCATCCTGTAAAATGAAAATTGTGTACTCCAACCATTCTGCACCCCTTGGATTGGGAAGCGTATATATCATAGTGTGCCTACGCTAAGCATGGTGCTCTAGAGTTATACCTCCACATTATACGAGCGCAGTTATTGCTGAGATAAATACAGTTCCCTTGGATGCAGTAATTCTGCAGAATGTGTGAAACGCGCGGCAGTAAAGGCGCTCTGTCCTAGACAAGCAGCCTTGCATCTTCAGAGCCTCCTCTGCTCTGCCCTGCTGCTCTTTGCATTGTTCCACGTGTGCAACCGTCTGGATGCTAATGCATTTCCATGCCAGAACCAGACAAAGAATTATTAGTATGAAAATGAGATGCATGAGAGGTAGACAACTGCGTCTCTTTTGCTGTTAGCTGCAGCCGAAACCCAAAGAGCGTTTGACAAGGAGCCAGGAATGGTGTAGCCGTCATTACGGCTGCGGAGCTCAGCACACCATTAAGAGGTGTTTGATACCAGTGAACAGTGCGAGCTGCAGGAGGCACGTGCATGCTGCCAGTGGCTTAGCCGCTTCTGCTGTAAGTTACGATGACAATTACGGTCCCTCTGCTCTACCTGCCAAGACTTATCCTCTCATTACGGCAGATTTAAGGAGTCTAAAAGGCTCTCCACATCTCAGAGGGCATTAATTCCTGTTTTGGACATAACAGAGCTACCACAGGAGCCTGGGCCATGGCTGTTTTGTAAACAACAGTGGCCAGTCTTGGAGAAAGAGACGGCAGGGAGAGGTCAGGGGCTTCTTTTCTGCTCTCGGGGGCATATGTCATTTCTTTTTTTTTCTTTTTTTTCCCCTCCCGCCGGCTCGCTTGGTGTCAGGCGTGGGAGATGGTGATTTGGGAAGCTGGGGCAGGGCTGGGCGGGGCGGCCCTGAAGAGCGGCTTCTCCTGTCCGCTCCTTGCAGGGCCGACCTCAGCCGAGCCGGCCCTTATGCGGCTTGACATGGAAATTATGTTTGCATTTTCATTTTCCCCAGCACTGCTGGTGCGTCAGCAAACTCTCCCTGACAGTTCCTTACCACCAGGCAGGAGCAAGGGCCGCCCGCCCCCCTCCGCCTGCCCGGGACAGATGCTAGCCAGAACGGCCGCTTGCTCGTCCTGCACCCTTAGATCGCAGGCGACAGATGCCAGGGCCGGCGCGAGGCCCCTGCTTGAGCACTCATGTCATGGCCCCGCCCTAGGCCTGCGCCGTGACCTTTACGGCATCGTATACTACAGCTCTAATGAAAGAGCGGGTTCTGGATACTCAGAAGAGCACAGCGGAGCAGAGTAGGGCACAGTGGAGGGCACTGGAAGGTGCTGAGAACTGAATGTGTACAATACTTCCTGCCTGCATCACAGCCAGAGTCTGAAATGAACCCCTTAAAATGCAAGCTTAGTGTTTAGTTATTAATCTAAAAGCGTATTATTTAGTAACGACTAAGTTTGCACAATATATGATTGTTAATTGTAAATAATGTAACCCAAGTAAATTATTGTGTTCAAAATAATGCAAACCCATCTAACCATTGAACAGTGTATTTTATTATGTTGCAAGGTATATTACAATTGCAATATGTGCCACTGTTATCACAATACTAGTATTCTGTCCATACCATGCAGATGTATTGATTGGTATGACTCTAAAATGTTAGTTATGTGCTTACGAGAGCAAAGAACTGATGCATGCATGAAGTGTTAAGGGGTTAATGACTGCCCCCTGCCAAATGTGGGTAAATTAGGGGTTGTGGCATGTTAAATTGTCATATCACGGCCCAGTTGGTGGATAATTTTTTCATATTACATGTTAATTCACTGTGATATGGCTAAAATTTGCAAGTAAGATCTAAAATCTGTCCCACTGGCTGTAAGTGTTGTTCTGCCACTTAATCAGCAGTCCAAACGTTACTGTCTGTGGCATTGAATATGGATCATTGAATGTCATGAAGGTGTCAGGCCACTTTAACAAAACTGCCCACTCTTTACCCAATGCTAAACTAGTTTGTGTAGATAATGTGTGCATTAGGAGCTCAGCACTTTAAATGCTAGTGATCATATTGTTATTTTTGTCACTGTGGGTTATGTGGCAGTGTGTCATTGACTTTATTATTAGATAATGTACCAGAAGAGTTTTACAAAGTAGATTTTACTTTACGAACCACACATGATGAGGCCTAAGAGTCTGTCTTTTATTTATAATGTTTTCCAGATGGATTTCAGATGTGGCAGAACAAAATTTTTAATACTTGCCACAGTGGCACGTAGATAGAAAAATAATTTCAGACCCCATCACAGCACATCGACTCTTGCTGTCCGCTCCATATTGGGTGTTTCCCTGACTGGCTTGTTGTGTCATGTGGTTCACTGCATCACATGGTGATACACCTAGTGCAAGAAATTGAGGCTGACTGTATTAGATCATTCATATCCACAATCAGTTTCTCTTTGTCAAAACAAGTGTAAACATGTTGTGCAAACATGGATCATGACTTTTCAGACATATCAGACATCTTCTTTTTATTAAGCAGCTTGAGATACAGTTTTATGCAAAAGTCAGAGACCACTCTTCGTTTATTTAATTTCCAGTTGGAAAGCTATTGATTATTCATTCAATGTCAGGAAAAAAAGCAGAAAACATATATGTAACAGAAAATAGCACAGAAGCCTCAAAAACTAAACATAATATCAGGTTTTTTTAGTATTTACAGTATTTAACCTTTACCGTTATTACAGCTTTTATTATTTTTGGGAGACTTACTCTCAGTTTTTCAAGGAAATCTGCAGGGATATTTTTCCACACCTCTTAGAAGTTGGTTGCATTTTTTGCTTCTTATAATCCAAGTAACCTCAAATTCATTCAGTGATGTTGAGGTCTGGACTCTGTGAGGTCTGGACTCTGAACCCCAGCTTTAGGAAAATCTTGTTTCCCCATGATTTTTTACTTGCTTAGCATGGAGATTGTCTTATGTGTCTTATGTATCTTCTCAGAAATATTTCCTAAAAATTGAATAACTTGTACGTCATGGCTGTTTTGACTGGAATTGAAGTAAATAAAAGGTGGTCTCTGAGTGATCTGCTGTGTGGGAAGTTTCAATCAGAGCATATGGAGTTTTATGTGTGGACCGTTTTTTGCAACGTATGCAGCATAGTTTGTAAAGCTAAATACAATTCTAGTCCTTTTTACAGTCTGTAGGCTTAGTACAGTTTATAGGGTTTTTAGCAGGGTTCGGTGTAGGAGTGGATTCCCAAAAAATTGCTGCTTGCTGTTGAAACACATCGCTGGCCGATTTTCATTTTGACTCTATTCATTTTCCCTTTTTTTTCATTTTCATTTTATCATCACAAGCGTCATCATCATCAATATCAACATCTTTGTTATTGCTTATTGCTTTCAGTTCTGTTTAAATGCTGTTTCATTTAAACCTAAATCTCTCTTATTTTCATCTGATCTGTGTGTTCTTTGTCTGTGTACTGTTTCTCACCCTCATTCTCTCTCTCTCTTTTTCTTTCTCTCCTTCCCTCCTTCCCCTCCGTCCCTCCCTCCTCGTAACCTCTCATTTGTTTCTGCACTCTCCTCAGCCAAATATAAGTATAACGGATATGTCAGATCACGTAAGTCTGCTCCTCTGTTTTCCACATTCTTCCTCCTCTGCTCCACTCATCTAGCTCTCCTCATGTAACCTGTCCGCTATGCTTTTGTGGTTTATGTGATTTTGCCCCCTGAAGTATTACGCTACAAAGCTGCCATCTTTAGCTCTCTGTAGAAGGCTGGAGATTGATAGGAGGCTGTGATGACAGTTCTTCAGCGCTGGACTGTAGTCAAATGCATCAGAGTGGCTCTCTGCTGCTGTTACTTTAAAACATGTGCGGGGGAAAGGTCAGGTGCTGATGGAGGAAACCCACACGAAATCCAGATGCTGGATAAAGAGCACTCTGTCCTTGTGAGAGATGATTTAAGAGCTAGTAACGCTATGAAGTTCATAAATAGCGCATATGTTTCAGGTTGCAGCAAATAGTTTGTATTGCTCAGAGTGGGGCAGCAGATGGCGCTATAACTCCAGAGAAAACATGACGCCAGAAAGCAGCTCTGTTTACAACCAAATACATTTTAGCTAAATCTCTCACTGTCCCAAGCACATGGAGAGCCTTGCATTATAGTGTGTAGCACTATAAATGTAGTTTTATGTTGATGATAAATATTGATATATATTTTATTAAAATTATATTGTATTTGTTATTCATTGTTAAGAATATGCTTAATAAATAGTAGTTAAGTTAAATTCAGTAACACAATGTATTTTATGGATTATGTGTTTTAATACTTTGAATTAATTATTGTATTAATATTTGCATGTAAAAACAAAGCAATATTAAAAAAAAATAATAATAATAATAATAATAATAATAGTGTGAATAATTTTAAACATATACAAAATATTGCCATCAACAAAGTTTTACAATTTTGGTTGAGCCACCGTTACATATTTCACAATTTTCCACGGCCTTGATAAGAGCTTTGCAATCAGGCTTCATCACAGCATTTGCATTTCAGGAAGGGACAGTTGCCGTCTGGATTATTGTAAATCCACAGTGAAAGTGCCATGGCGCATGTTCTCCGTGTAATGCTGCATGTGTTTGACAGGGGCCAGATGAATCCAGGAGTTATCTGTGGCGGCCTTTAAATCTATGCGGCAGCTGACGGCAGAAATAACCGTCTATTTATTGCTCAGAGCGAGGTTTGGGGAGCAGACGAAAACTGCTTTTCCACTTACACCACATATTGGTTAACCTCTTGCCTTTCGCGTAGATGCCATTAGGTTGTAGTCTCTGGATTCTGGTGGCAGGCAGTGTGTTTGATAAGTCCCAGTGTGAACCACTTCACGTGCCCTTTGTACCCTGCTCACTCTTATAGACATGGAGTTAAAATGTTTTATCAGGTTACCGTTGTTTTAGCTTTTGCAGGTTTCAAACAGATAGAGTCGTATGCAGGCAACGCTCTCAGTCAAATGACATGTTTTGTTGAACACATTTTCTCAGATGAACATACTTAAATATGCTATTTTTCTGCAAAATTTAGTGCACTGATTCTTTTTATGTGCTGAGTTTAACATATTGGAAAAAGATAAAACATAAAATATAAAATGTGCCATAACTTTTTTAGAGGCCACATTTTATCTTTTCAGTTTGTATCCCCAGTATGCTAAATTAAGCAAGAAAGAGTAATTAAAGTGTTTTCTCTGTGGAGGATATATACTTATTTTTTACTTAGAAAATCAACACAAAACATGTCATTTGATATGTAATTTAAAGCATAGGCTGTTGTTTTAAACCAGTGCAGTGTATGTGAACTATTTTCTGCTTTTTGTGTGTAATTCAGCCGTTGAGTTCATTGAGAATGTAAAGTTAGTGCAATTATTAATTCTGCAGTAGAAATACTGTACATTCCCTACCTGCTGTCTGAGCTGATTCACTCAGACTGTTATCATGTCTAGTGTGCAGTGCTTTGTTCTGTTACGTGGACGAGTGAGAGGGAGGAAGAGTGCTTTTAATTAATTCATGCTTAGTAGCAATGGCAAAGCAAATGTCATATTGAACATTTCACTTTAAGTGCATGCCAAGTGGTTAAGTGGTATTTAATAAAACCAAGGTGTCATCGTCAATTATTTAGAAATGTGATGGCAGCCTTTATGGCGCAAAACCTCAGCTCTCCAAGCTTAAATAGTAATCAAAGGGGAAAATAAATGGTCCAGCAAAGGACAATCACATTAACTTTTATTTTCATACTTAAATATTTATTGTTCGATTCTCAAGCAGTATGGCAATTAATAATGGATAATAAAATGTTTTAATCATACAATGTATTTTGCTTTGCTCTTACAGCAACAATGGCATGAGTTTGCAGGGCTCAAAAAATATATTAAGTTAAACATTCATTCCTACATGTATATTGAATATATACTAATACAGAAAACTAATCATTTTCAAGCATTTCTTTTGTGTGTGAGCTGGAAAAAGCACCACTCCTCTCATTGTTTTTATCTTCCATTGTTTGACAGTAAAGGAGGAAGTTAAACCTACTTTTCAAAATCGCACAATTAAAGTGGCCAACAGCATGGCTGTCCCGAACGCGCTGCCCAATGCTGTGGGTAGCAGCCTGCAGCCTGTGGTGGAGCGTTCTGTGGTGGCCTCTGTGCCTCTCGTTAATAACCGTAAAGGAAGCCTCCTCCCTCCGGTCCCACCCTCGCGCCGACGCCTCAGCCTGGCTGGCCTGAACCGGGCCCGCAGCCTGCCGGGGAAATACCGCTACCACCCCAGCTCCTCCACACTGTCCTCCACGCACTCCCCCACGCCCTGTAGGTGGCCCCTTAGCAGCCTGCATCAGACCCCCAAACACCACCCTTCCACCCTGCAGGCATGGCTGCATGCATGTAACACAGTTTGCAAACTAGGGCTGTCACGATTACTCCGTTCAGCTCTGTTACTCAATGAAACAAAGCAAAAAATCGTTGATTAAAATGTAGCTTTTTTTGTGAATTGGCAGTGATTAGTTGGCAGTTTGCAGTTTGTTGATAATGTGCATTTTAGATTCTTTGACTAGTCTCTTTTGGAATGAGGACTAGAGCTTTGTGGACACATTTTAATGCAGTTTTAACAGATATTGTTTTATGTTTTTGTATAATTTTCTCTATCTTTCTCTTGTGAAGTATCTTAGAATCTGTACAAGGCTATACAGCTAAAATATTTTAGTTGTTTACTTCAGTAAACTTTTATTTTTTTGGCCTTTTTTTTAACTCTGATTACTTGAATAACTGTCAAAGTAATCGGTAGATTACTTGATTGCTAATGTTTATGTTTAGTAAAGACAGCCCTGCTTGCAACCTACTTGGCCTCGCCCTCCCAGCACTGCGTGTGTATTTGTACGTATGTGTGAGAATGCTTTGTAGCAGGAGTTGCCGGGAGTGTCCGAAGGAACAGAATACATTGGAACCTATACTGTACAGTGGACGTGGCCAGATTAAGTTCCACACAAAACGATTTCTGAAGTGTAGGCAGGACGTGGACTAAAGGAGCTGTTCCAGAGCTGCTGTGCTGCGAGTAACTCACGTATTTAAAAAGTTGCATCAGCCCATCCTGTACTGAAGCCAGTGGGGACAGGTGCCTAGCCAAATTGTCTTGACCATTGATAAGAGGAAAGAGAAGCAGCTATTGATGCCCATGGTCTGGAACAGCAGTCGCACTTTGCCGGACTGATCCCATTTTGATTGAAGTTGTAAAAGTGCCTTAATGTAATTTGGAGCAAGCAGAGACTTGCTGAAGCGGCCATGCTGCAGGTAGAGTTATTTCATTGTTAAGCCTCTTCCTGAAGGGCACTGCTGTAGCTCGTAAATCTCTGCAGCCTAATTTGGAGGTGCAAGGGCAGCAGTGTGGCCCAAGCTTAGCCTGGCCACTCACTCCTCACCCATAATAGGGAAACAAGGGGCTATGCTGTGGCCGACTTTCAGGGAGTGATATTTTGAAAGTTGATTAGTGTTTCATATTGCTCTGGCCATTGTGAAGTTGCAAATGTCAAACGATGGCATTTGGTATATACCCCGACAGAGCATTTTTAATTTGTCTTTTTTCATTAGTTCAATTAGTTGACAGAGAAATGAGAGCAGTATGTAGGCTGCTCGTGTTATGGTGGCGCTGCTTGCGGTGTTTGCATATTTTTCACTAATTCTGTTGCTGTGATTTTGAACTCTAACTGAAGTGTTTTTGCAGGTTTTTGGTTTGAATATGAGTAACATCAGTGACCTACTTTTAAATCTGCTCTCATCCTCAGATACACACTGTATACAGTTGTATGCAGAAGTTTGGGTGCAATTGGTCAAATGACAACATGAAAAGGTTTGGGAATTTTTGAGGTTTTGAAAATAACTACACATCCTCTTCAGAGAACATACATTTTTGCATTTTAATGCACTTTTTATTTGCTGAATTGAACACTTGAGGGTAAAAATAAACCAAATTGTGCAAAAGAAAAAACCAAATTGTGCAAAAGAAAAAAAAAACATTTTATGCTTTACTTTTCCAAATATGTTCACCTCAGCAAATACATAGAATTGTGCATTGCATTTGCACAGGTGCCATGTTTTTGCTGTTTTCCTGTAGAACATCTGTTAACTTGTTTACACTTAAAAATCAACAAATCATGTAATTTGGCCAGGGGTGTCCAAACCTTTGCATACAACTGTAGCGCATATCAGATACAGTTCAGTATAAAGTACTAATCAAAGGTATCAAAGTAGTTAAACACTGTAAGTATTCATAATGTATTAAATAATATTTCTGTGGTCACTGTGGAAATATTGCTAAAAGGAACTGTTATATTGATTACAGTGAGTGCTGTCTAGCTTTGTAAGTCATAGCTTTAGATGTGCTATGGAAATGCATCCTACTGCTATTTTAGCTTGTAACGTGCCTCAGGGTGTGAGAAGCCGATGTTGACCTTCAGGCATCTCCACTCTTGTGGATGGTATGATCAGTAGCAGGGGTGCTTGTGACTTTCATGAGCCCCTCAGTAATTTTCTGTTGGAGTGGTGTTTCAGCATGAGATGGGTGAGCTCAGTGGGCTAGTTGAGTGCTCATGGCATGGAAGATATGTACATAGAGCAGCCCCCACTCATCACTTCGAGCTGCAATGATGTGGATTGATTTTGCCATATAGTGATCCATTAGAAAACATGATGCAAATTACGTTTTTTTCTTTGCTTTCTTTCTTTTTTCTCCATTCTGTTATTGCTCCAACTCATGTCCTCCACGCAATGTCAAAGATGTAGAGAATTGTCTTAAAGTACTGATGCAGACTGCTATAGGTCCATACATGCATATGCACATACACCTATATATATGCACATAATCTCAAATGTACTTTTACAAATGGAGCAGAATGAAGGGCTAAATAATAATCAGGTTCAAGTCTTAATGAGTGTCCTCAGTGACTTTTCTTGCTTTTCCTGAAATGTACCTTTTGTCCCTACTAACAGTGTTCTCTTTCTATTTTTGGAGGTCTTCTCTGACTTCTTTTTGCTGTGATTGATTGAGTGTTGGCTTTTGTGTTCTTTAATATGTCATCTCCAGCACACGTTACAATCCCTGCTGTCCACAGTCTGACACTCTTTGCATGTGTTTGCAGTCGAAGATGAGCATCCATCAACGCTGTCACCCAAAAAGAAGCAGCGCAACGGAGGCATGCGAAATTCACCCAACTGCTCGCCCAAAATGATGAGGTAAGACATTGATTTCAAGACGCTCCCCTCCAGCCTTCAAAAGCAAAAGAGAGAGTGAGAGAGAGTGAGCATGGTGGAGAGACAGGAGGGATGGTGGTGGGATGGTGGGAGTAGGAGGAGTGGCGAAGGAGAGAGGGAGAGTGGGAGCGAGGGAGCGAGGGAGAGGAGAGGAGCCCTCTAAGGCTCAGGCGTTTAAGCTGTCAGCCTGTCAGTGCTTAATGATAGAGCTGAAATATTTCTGTCATGAAAGAGGCTATGAAAAGCTGTTTGAAAAATACTCTCGCTTTAAAGTCTCAGCTGTCACCCCCCCAGTCTCGTCCACATGTAGTTCTTAAACAGCGGTGGCACTAATGACAGCGCCAACCAATCAGAGACGCCCGCGTGGTTACTTAGCCTCAGGCTCTTCATCTATTGTAGGAGCCCCAGTGAGTAGTGTTTTTGGTTCTTAAGGCCATATGTGAGATGTATCATCGCAATCAAAAATGAATTCAAATATTACCTTCCTTTTATCCTGTCCGGAGGAATTATAATGCTGCTAATTGATTTTGACTGATAAAAGGGCTTGCTTTCTGCCCATGTGGCCAGGAGACAGAGACTCATGTGCAAAGGCTTTTAAAAATGCAGAGACAAGGTTGTCCATTTCAGATTAGCCAGCAAGATCGCAAAACTAAAGATTAAGGAAGACAACGCAACTCGCCGCAAAGTTACACTACCATATAATTTAGTCTGTTGATTTTTTAGGATCTCAAATATAAGTCGTAGTTATCGTTGACATATTTGTTTGTTTTTTTGTCAAGTATAGATTGGTTTAGAATACACTGGCATGTATAGAATACCATACGCCTCTACTGAACTAGTAACAAATAGTTATTGTCTACGTATTTATTTGTTTTTGTCATAAACACATTGGTTTAAAATACACTGGAATATATAGGATACCTAAGATTTTACTAAACTAGTAATAAGTAGTTATTTTTTGTATTGTCACTGTTCAAGGAAACGTATTTCCATTTTTTTCACATTTATTTCACATTTTTTTCTACTTCATTTGAACACAACACCTGCCCTTTACTGTGTGTAAAAATTTCATGATAATCAGACCAGCAGAAATTCTCCAAAATCCTTGGAATAAAATGTCTTTACATCAACTTACATTAAAGTAAAGAATGTTTTTGGCCTTTCCTGTAGTTACTATTTTGGAGATCAATATTGTATATATATATATATATATATATATATATATATATATATATATTTATTTTATTTATTTTATTTTATTTTTATTTTTTTGTCCTATACAAATTGGATTAAAATACACTGGAATAGATAGAATACTTCTTCTGATCTAAGTACTGCCTTTAGCCTTATCTAATTTCACTAATCCAGGCACCAGTGACTATTCCACATACATGCCCACCACACATGCCCGATTCCCCCTACAAATCCCCCCAAAAAGTAGCAGTTACACAGACTGTTACTTACAGTACACTGTCAGATGCACAGAGGATCTCACCCTTTAGTACGTTTTTCAAGCAAGAATGTTCAATATGCCCTTGGTTATAAAGACCAAGCTGGGGAAGAAAAAAGGAAACGAAGCACAGAAAGAAAGAGAAGGAAAACCTGGCACACTTCCAACGATGTGCCTGCTTAGAAGGATGTTTAGTTTTCAGTTCTTAACTTAAAGCGTGGAACAATTTTTCTGTGCTGAGTTGAAGGTCCCTGTTTGCAGTGTAATGTATGCATCTCCTCTTTGATCTGTGAGTGATAATAATTCTTGGGAGTTATTTACCCTGTTTTGAAATGCTTCAAAGCGGTGTCAAAGTTTTCTGTGCTTTAGGGTGCCTCTGTGTTCAGCTGGCTCTTGGGTACTGGATGACAGGTCCTCTGTTCTAGGTGTAGGCTTTTCAAGTCATAGCCCTGCAGCAAAACATCAAATTACCGAACGCAGCCTTGCGGACGTCTCCAGCCGCTGCCCACACTGTCTGTGTACCATATATACATGTATATATTAAATACTTTGGTTTCAAAAGGTGCATTTTATGCACAATGAAATGTGATTGTTTAAGGTAGCCTTAGGGATACTTTATTCTACAAGCAAGGGAAGGAAAAACAGCCTGCGTATACCATATCAAGTATGGGTTTTTACAGGCTTCTGCGCCTCCAGGCCGTCGTAAATAAATAATGATCAACAGATTGGCTGTGGGTTTTTGAAAAGCATGCCTTTGTCAGTTTGCATGATGGAGAAAATTTTCAAAGCAAGAGGCTCCTTTCATAGGGTGCTGGAGAGGGATTGGGGGAGCCAGTGACTGCCAAGTGATGGGCTAGAATAGCTAAACACTGTTTGAAAAGCAGCTAGCCCAGCTCGGAGGGCAACTTCTGCTTTGGTTAAAACTGCCTCTCTTTCGCTCTACTAAAGCACATATAGGCCACTGCTCTGGACATGCCAATTAAAAGCGTAAACTTGCTTTCATTTAGAAGCTACACAGGATTTTTATGGGGGGAATCTTCAGCTGAAGCGCTCTTGTCTTTTTTTTACAAGTGTTCAGTGGAAGCGCTGAGCCCTCAGTGGTGTCTTTGGACTCTGATGGAAGAAAAGAGACCCAGCTGAACAGGAACGGATCGAAACTTTTGCTGAAACATTTTGTTTCTTTTATGTAAATAAAGCCGTCTCTGTGTGTTTTTTTCCATTGGAAACAACACTTAGCCGATGAACGGGCGCGTCAGTGCACCTCGGCGCGTGCTTCTTGACGAAATTAACACTGTTCACACAGAGTTTATGATGGGGCACAAGACATGTCTAATTGTGGGAAGTCACAATGCATTAGCCGCGATCCCTTAGCTGCAGCAGTAATGTCATGTTGCTAGCTTGGAGTGGCGTGGAGCAGAGGATTGTGCTGGTGACTGTCAGGCTGTGCTGACAGTGGGTGAGACGTAGCTATCTTGGCAGAGGTGCGCAGCAGCAGTCAGCGCGCTGAGGAGAGATTGAAGTGACAGGGGTCCGTAGAGTGAGTGGTGAAACATGCAGCATATAATGAAATATTCAGTCAGGGTGTAAAAGCACTAAATGCTTTCACTGTTATTAGCACCTGCCCACAGCCTCATATCGTCTGCGCAAAGCCAGCATGCTAATTGACACGTTTTTGATGTGATATTTCAGCAATCAAACGCCGTCAAAATGCAGAGTGAAAGGGGGGGGCTTCAAAGAAACATCACTGAATGAACCTACTTAGGAGAGACAGACAGAGACAGATAAAGAGACAGAGAAAGAGAGAGAGAGACAGAAAGAGGTAACAATGCCTTGTTTTCAGTGTAATAACAGTTCCCATACTATATTTTGCTTTTAATTGAAACAGTACGTGCTTGGACTGCTCATACTGATGCAAATCTATCTCTCTTTATGCAAATACTGGAAGCAAAGACAAGGTCTCATCATTCATTACTGTACTAATTAATAGGGGGTGGTCCTAATGTAATTTAGAACCCTAATTTAATCCCGTGTTAGTAATGATGTGTAAAAGAGCGAGGCGTAATAGATATGCCGTTCTGTTATTTCGCGGACATGAAATAACAGAATTGAAAAAGACAAGCATTTGCCAGCATACGTACATTAGCATGAAACTCTGGAATCATATTATTACATCAAAATAGGTTTGATGCAGATACAAAATATGAAATTATTCTAAAATGGTGCAGTGCTATGTAATTCTATAGATTCCAGATCATTAAAAAAATTATAATTTTACATGTACCCAAAATTATGAATTGAGTATAAGACAGTTAAGACAGCTGTGTAGCTTAGAGAATGTTAGAATAAAATGAATATGTAATGTAACTCATATTGGCAAATCCTGATGCAGATACTTTGTTGTCCAATTCTGTTTAAATATTTGAACTGAAATCACCATAAATAAAATGGAAAATAATTATTATCAATTACAACTTGTTTTAAATAACAGTGAATAACACATTTAAAATACCTTTTGGTATATTTATACAATTAACTTCTCAATGTTATGTGAACAAAATAACAGAAACTATTAATCTGATACTGTAACAGGCAAGTAAGTGATGCTGTTAAAGTGAACTGAAATAGTTATGCTTAACCAATAGAAGAACAAATTAATTATAATTAATAATTATGTCAAGACATGAATTACAAAATAGATGCAGTATGACAGCAGAATTGTATCAGTATTGGTGGATAATTGCTTATAAATTGTTGGACAAATGTTTAGAATTAGCTGATATTTCAAACATTTTATTCATTTTACTGGATTTGTAACCGTAGACGAATAATGTTATTTTTCTATGTAATGCTAAACTAAGTAGATTTAGTCCCAATTTCCACATAAATGTTTACATAAATGTATTTACATGTACATCATCATGAACAGATGTGTACATTAAAAACATCAAATACTGGTATCGACTGACAGTTACCACATCAGTGCGCCTCTAAGTAAAACATATTTTCCTGTTCAGTTACGGCTAAAGAATAAGTATCTAGAACTAAGCTTTATCAAGCGCTGAGGCTTCTGGTTTTGGTTAAAACTCATGTATTAATGTACTGCATTTGATTAGACTTTAGCCTTTTTTGGGGTGGACCGGAGGAGGGAGTATTGCAGGAGTCCAGTCTGCTGATGTTGAACTCTCCTTGGCACTGAGTAATGTGAGTTTGAGGGAATTACTGATGAAAGCTGTATGTAAGTGTGCGCTGTGGAAGAGCTGAGAAGGAAAAGCATGTTCCCCTACAGCCATGAAGCAGAGAGGAGGCTGCACAGTCTGGCCTCAGGCTATTACCTCAAAGGTAGGCTTTCTGACCTGTTCTCTGCTCCAGTAGTGGGCTGCTCAGTGGGGTTTTGTTGACATTGTTATGGCCTCTTGACAAGTGTCCTGTGGAATTTCTCCCAAAGTGCTCTCATAAATGATAGAATCCCTAAGAAACATCTGATACGCATTATGAGACTGCACACATGAGAACTGCCATATGCTACTCCCAGAATTAGATACTGGTTTGAAACAAAAGAGGTAGAGTAATCGGGTGTGTGGTTAGGTACTTATCTTTCAGCTCTTAAAGAGTTATTAAAAACTTATTGGTAATGGTAATTGATAATTTATGCTTACAGTTGAAGTGCACCCACTAATTTATGTAACTGTCAGGATTAAAAAGTCAGTAGGATGTAATCTGATATCGGATAGTCTATAAGACAGTCAGTTAGTATATATTCTAGAGATGAGAGGGCATGGAAATTTCCTTACATTATATTAATGACAAATTTATTATTAATTTTATTGTATTACTGTAGTACAATTAAAATGTTTAAAAAGCACAGGTATTATGCTGATAAAATTTCATCGCACCCCTCATATTTGTTTAGAACATTGAAAACATCAAATATAATTTAAATAATATGAAACTACCACCAGATCTACAATTGTTTACTCTTCAGTCTATAGCTACATGCGTTGTCACAGTGTGTGCTTTGCAGGAATACTGTAGCAGTAGACTATTTATTTCCAATGTGAAAAAAAAACATTAAATGTACATGGGTGTTGGAATTACTAAAATTTGACAGTTTGATTATTGTTGAGTTTCATCCTACAGTGTATCATTAAAATGAACTGTCTTATCTCTAATTTTTACATATAATTACATATAAATGCTATTGGAATAAAAAAGCTGTGTGAGCATTTAGCAACAGTAAAGGCTATTCATATAATTTTATATAATTAAAATTACTATTTTAGAGGTTCTATGCGGTTTTGTTTTGGCAACAACAATAAATGTTTGTAGTTGTGCAGAGGATAGTCGCACAGTTGTGTTAAAGGGCCTGAATGTTCCTCATTTTATATAAAAGTGTTTGATATAGTGTGTAAACATTGACTTTTCAAAACATGCTGTTCCCCCTGCTCACATGGTTCATGTATGGAAACTAATCTGCACATAATACGTTTTGCATGTGTTGTGAGGTCACGAAAACCAGCACGTATTTATTTCTATCTATTCAGCCCACTTATTTCTATCTGTTTAGCCCCTTCCAGTCACACTGAAGTTATAAGGAGTGTTTCACCTTGGACTGCTTTTTGAAGAGGCACAATACAGGGCAGCCAATCAGTATAAAGCTAATTTACATAAATTTTAATTTTTTTTTATTTTACTACTATTACTATTTTTATATAACAAAAAACAATTTTAATGTAATAATAAGTATTTTTATTCTAAGAGCTAAAGTGAGTATGAATAATGACTTTTTGATTCATAATTACACACAAATGCTGTAAGTGAAGCTCAGGGAAAAATACAATAAAGAAGAAAGTGGGATATGGTTTATTAAAAAATATGTTCGTGTGTGTATTTGTATTTTAACATTTGTTTTTAATGCAAAAATACAAGATGAATTAAAAAAAACAACAAATCCAACCAATCAACTCAAATCGAATGTACTGTCCTCATATACATTCACAAAAGCCTATCTTCCTCTAGCACAGAGCAGCTGCTGAGCTGCTAGGAGTGCTTTTTAGGAGAGCCTGTCATCCCCTGTGCTAGATATACACCAATGCCAGTGTTAGCTTTAGTGCCAGCGGAGTAGCAGGACCTCTTTCACGGTCAGTGTTCCTCCAGATCAGCTTCAGCAACCCAGCCACGCTGATATAGATTAGCCTGTTTGGTCGTGACACTTTTCTGAAACATTAATGGCCTTCAGTTCGGGAGAGCACAATGTGATTGGGCAAATTCCTAAAATATTTAAAGTGCGGCCCTGTTAAAGCTTTTACTGTAGGGCGCAGCGCGTCAGGAGCGGTGCGGGGTAAAAGCCGGTAATTGGCGTTCCATTCTGGTGCCACTCAGTCAGTGCTCTGCTCATGCTCACTCTTTTCCACTCTGCCGCTGTCACCAGCAAAGGCACTCTGTAGGCAGCCCAGAAAGAGCAACACTCGGACGGAGTCCGCTGTACGGATCTGCCCTGACAGTGACGGACCTTGTCACCTCACTGCTGCTGCTAGGGAGCCTTTGATTAATGTCATAATTATAACATGGTACCACTTTAAAAGAAAACTGTTGGCACTGTTTACAGTAACTCTCATAAGCATGGCTTACTGTCTGTATGGTGATATTAGGTTCTCATTGATAATAGAGGCGGTCATGAGTAAAATACAGTTAGGGGCATCCAGAGTGTATACCACTGTTCACCTTCACTTTTCACAATTTTGGATTTATTTATTAACATTTTCCTCTCTTTCCTCTTTCTTATGCAATCAGATTATCTATATCTAATCTCCTGAGAAATTATATAATAACTTGTACTTGGTGTTTTGACTGTAAATTAAATAAATGAGGGGTGGTCTCTGACTTTTACACAGTACTGTGGGTGGCACGCAAAGCTCTCTCAGTATATACAGATACTAATCCTACAGTTGGTCAGCATTAATCGCTAAATTAATCAAGAGTACTTTTATTTATTTGAAATGAATTTCTTTTTTAACCTTACTTGAGAAATTTAATCAGCAACTAAAATTAGTAATTCACTAAACTTGTTCAGTACATTAAACATTTTCTTATTTTAATATTTTTTAATGAACACTAGCATATATTTAATGTGAATATCCTACTGTATGGTCTTTATTAGTATATAAATCATGTCATGGACTTGCCTTGGAAAGGAAACTAATGGTAATAGTTGTATGATGTTGTGCTGGTGAGCTTGGTAAATTAATCTCTGAAATATAAAAATGACCAGACATGTATGTAATTATTATTTTTATTCAAATGAAATAACATTAAATCACAGTGTGCCATGAATTAACTGTGAAAAGAATTAAGATTAGGACACTTCTTATGGAATAAATAATTGTAGGTTCTTCTTTCAGCGTGTGGTGAGAGTAAAGTAGGAAAGAGATCTTCAAACTGATGGAAACATGGAAATGATTTTTGTGAACTACAGGTTTATTAATTAATGTGAGCTCTGTTCACATTACATTGCATTATCATTTTTGATGGACAGATCTGTGGTCTGATCACTGTTTTTTTCTTTCTTTTCTCCTTATCCTCCTGTTCAGACATGACCCTCTTCTTATTCCGGGAAATGAGCAGATTGAGAATATGGACGTTAATGTGAAGAGATATGACTCCACAGGAATGTTTCACTGGTGTCCACCCAAAGACATAGAGAAGGTCATTCTGGTGGGTATTGTTCTAAGAAAAGGAAAAAAAGTGCAGAAACTTTGTATGTAGAATGTAAATCAATGTAAAAGATGTTAAATAACTATATATGTAATAATTACATTTAAATAATTGCATAATGTAAATCAAATGTATAGCAAAATGACAATAATAATCATAATAGACTTCAGTAAGTTAAAGGTAGGGCCCGACCAATGTGAAAATTTTGTGACTAGTACCAATTTTAAGGGACTAAAAATTTCAATATCCTTTAATATCGTTCAATTTTATATTTATATTTCTGATTTTAGTTGAATACTCTAGTTTTAGTTAAAAGCTGTTTTACTGACTGATATGATTTTGTGTTGTGAATTAAATACAACTGTTTTTACTGATCAAGTTTTTTAAACTCAAACAAGCAGCAGAAACTCATAGCCTTAAATAATTATAAATGTTTTAGCACTTTGGGTGGGGGGTTTATGAATTAAATGTGGTTACAGAATCTGTTTACATATTTTTGTTATTTTAACCACGATGGTGTTTTGTTTCAAAGTTGCCAGTTTACCAGCCTGTATGCGCTATAGTTAAAACAGAAGTGCAAGTCCAAATACCAAGTAATGCCATTTCAGTAACCAGATTTACTTTCTTTCAGTTTAAATTTGTCCCTAACAAGATTTTCTCTCCACAGACGAGGAGTGAGGCCTCCATGACGGTTCTGAGCGGACACGTAGTGGTCTGTATATTCGGAGACGTCACGTCTGCTCTGGTTGGCCTGCGAAATTTAGTGATGCCTTTAAGAGCAAGTAACTTCCATTACCACGAGCTGAAGCACATTGTGTTTGTGGGCTCGCTGGATTATCTGAGGAGAGAGTGGGAAAGCCTTCACAACTTCCCTAAAGTCTCCATCTTACCCGTGAGTGCACTGCAGAAGCATTAGGCTAGACATTCACTTCTGACAAGCCATGAGGAGACAAAAGTATTTCAAGGACATTTCAGGAAGCAGTGAACCGGATTCAGGTGTTAATTAAGCAAGAGAACAGGAGTGGGAGTGTGTTATTGTGAATAACATCACAGCTGTGGTTTGGTTGCAGGCACGATTCAAAGACTAGTGCCGTAGATCATCACAGCTGTGGAGTTATTCATGATAGCACAACATTAGTGTGTTTCACTGCTTTTGTTCAAAGGAAAGGTAAAATAAAGAAGCACCAGTCATTGTTTTCAATATCGGTATGGAGAGGTGAAAGGTGAAAGCTAACATAATATAGTGATTGTAGATACTAGAAAAAATAGCATATAGCAAATAGCAAGACTTCAAAAAAAATGCATTATATTTTGATCAGATGTGTTTTCTGCAGAAAACAAAAATACATTTGATACTTGCCTTTAAAAATCAGCAGCCTCTCAGGAAGACTTTCTTCTGGGCAGTATGTGCCGCTGGAACGGTGGCCTCAGTAGTGAACCCTCTGTCGAAAATCTACAAATTACAGTCATATGCAAATGTTTATGCTCCCGTGGAAATTACATATATGGTTGATTTTCTAAGTGAAAATAACTACATAGTTATTATATATATATTTAAGCACAGTTACTGATTATTTGCTGAATTTAACATATAGGAAAATGTGGCCTATGCAAACGTTATGGCACATGTCATATTTTATGTGCTGTTATCATATATTGGTAGAATATTTTTCAACTGCTCAGGTTGTTTGGTGGAAACTAAGTGTTGTGTAAGCTTTAATAACATGCCGGCTTGTTTCTCTAAGCAGCGTTTGCGCAGTGTTAGTCTGTGCTGTTGCAGGCCCATGCTGCTTGTGTGAAACACTGGCCCAGCTGCCTGCTTTAGAGCTTGTTATCAGTGGCTTGACTGAATATTAAAAGTGAACCCAAAACGCTGCCGTCAGCGAAGGCTACCCTTTAGATTAGAGAACATCTCCACATCCCCCAGTGCGTAGTTAGATCAACTGAATGTCACTGCCTTTAGAAAAAAAAGAATACTTGTTAACTAATTTCCCAGAGCTCCTCCCTGGCTCAATCCTTAATTTGTTTTTCTCCATTTTTGCTTCTTCCTCCTCTCTCTCTCTCTCTTTCCCTCTCTCTCTCTTTCGGCTGAAGGGGACGCCATTAAGTCGAGCTGATTTAAGGGCTGTCAACATCAACCTCTGCGACATGTGCGTTATCCTGTCAGCCAATCAGAACAATATCGACGATGCTTCACTGCAGGACAAGGAATGCATCTTGGCATCGCTCAACATCAAATCTATGCAGTTTGATGACAGCATTGGGGTCTTGCAGGCTAATTCCCAAGGTAAAGAGTGGCCTAGGACACTTCTGCACATGGCCTGAGGCGACTGGGCTGGCAGAGGGAATATTCCTCTGCAACATCAGTCTGCTAGACTGTAAAACCTGCTGATTGCTGTGTGCTTTCAAAGACAAAAGGGTCTGCCCTGCTACTAGGATGCTTAGATAAAGAATAGAAAACAAATACAGTAAAAGAGGCAATTCCAACAAGCATAAAAGATCGAAATGAACAAAAAATTGATAACACTCTGAAAAATAAACATGCCTACAAGAGTTCATCAAGTTCATGCCATAGAAAGACTGCATTTGGAATGAACCTCAACACAAAGAAAAGGTTCTAGACTAATTAAAAGCCTTATTACTACATGCATTACATTCCAGCCGAGAACCACTTAGGAACCTTTATTTTTTAAGAGTGAAAGGGGAAAAATCAGACAGTTTTGCATAAATACTGTTACCTTCTGTAATATAGTTTATTCATCTTACTTCCTAACTTGATTGAAGTGATTAGTTCTCCTTCCATATTTTCATACATTTCATAATTTCTGCTTATGTGTGTGTGATATCATCTTCCCTCTAATCTAAGCGCTGCTAAACATCCCAAATATCACACTACAGACCGTGCATTATTTGCCTCCATTAGTGGGGCTGCGGCAGATTTGTTTGCCAACAAATTGAGTTGAACAGATTGTTTATGCATTCAGATAAACATGTAACCCTCTTGTGCCCATCAGGATTCATCATCATTAAGCAGGCAGTACAAATCAGCAGCACCACTTCTTCAGCTGCTCTTCATTACGCAAATTACACAGCCCACACAAGCTGGCCCACAACAATTAAGATTTCAACTGTTATGGAGGAGCCACTTTTGTGCAGAGAAATGTAGCTGAAGCCTTGAAATGACAGCGTTTGGGAGAGACGTGTGTGAGGCTAACTGAAATGCTCTTTATTACTCAGCACTGACAGTTCGTTTGTGAAGAATAGGTCCTCTCAGCATGGCTGATAATAGACCTTTATCATTCTGTTTGTGGGAGAGACACAGGAAGACAGTGTGTCATTACTGCTCCCCATATTAATTCATCTAAACATCTGGCACCATGAGCCACAGAGGAACATTGTAGATAATGTAGATTTATTTCATTAACAGTCTTACAAGTGAGGAGAGGTTAGCAGTTCATTAGTAAGTTGGTGCTATTGTTTCTAGTAAGAAAAACTTAATTATTTGATTATATGATTCACACTGCATGAATTGTGGTTATATTAAATAATCTGCATATTATAAAATAGCAATAATATTGCCAGGATAAGTTTAAAATACAGTATATATCTCCCAAAACCCCATCACCCTGCACCATCTTTCTACGCCACTGACAAACCTCTTAGCATCTCAGTGCAGGGTGCTGAATTTGAAGAAGAAGGTGTAAATGACTAAATCAGCAAGCCTATTGCCAGGGGAAAGGTATAGACAAGTGCAAAACGAGTAGTGCCTGGGGGCGTCTCTTTCTGCCAGGGAGTCCACATCCTGTTCCCCTACAGCCTCAGAACAAAAGAGTCAAAAGCAAAGATTCTGCATAAAACCATTTAATCACTGTGAACTCTTTTAATTACCTCAACAGTTCCTTAAAACTTAAGTATAATTATTTGATTAAGCTTAATTTAACATGATTATTTGCAGTTGACACAACTGTAGTCACAGCAAGAGTTAAACATGATTGATATCATAATCAGACTATTAAACCTTTAGAGACTTGTCAGTGTTCAATAAATAAACAAAAATAAACATTTTGTTTAGTGAGCAGCTTTTGTGCTTCCTTTCATAAACATATGTGAGGAGTGTGGAAATGTACTATGTTTAGGCATTTTGATTCATGAAAAATACAGTTGTGTGCAAAAGTTTGAACATTTTCAGTCAAATGACATGCTTTTTTGATTTTCTAAGTGAAAATAAGTTAACAGCCTCAACAGGGAACAAGGAACATCCTCTACAGGGAATGTCAGTGTGGTATTTTTCTGCTAATTTTAGTGGACAGTTTTTATTTATTTGCTGAGTTTAACATATTGGAAAAAAATAATAAAATCGCCCACAACTTTTTTTCATCAAATAAAAGGTCATTATGCATTAAAAGGTTTGTTCTCTGAAGTGGATGTGTACCTATTTTCTCTAAATCAATGAAACATCATTTTTTTATATTTACAAATGATTTTAAAGTTACACGTTTGTGTGTTTATATAAATACACACACACACACACACACACACACATTTTTAAATAACTAAGTAAAGCAGGCGGCACATTAGGCTGTGAAGGCCTGCTAGCTAGTATAGTAAACCACACAATCTTGGTATTAACCTTAATTTCATCGTTATGGAGCATTACCTATGGCTTATTGAATCTGTTCATATAATAATAGACATTACATTAAGTTGCAACTTTATATTTCATAAAGCTTTATTTATGAAAGACTTACTAATTCATCTAACTCGTCAGTGTGTGAAAACTGTGCTCTGTGTTCATTCAAGGCAAAACTGTGTGGAATGTGTGGGGAAGGAGCAGCCTGCACCAAACTTCAAAACCATTTTAGGAAAATAATAGCTGTGGGAATGAATTCCACTTAGATCATTTTGTTGCATGGCATGCATTTTTGGTTCATTAGGTCTGAGAAACTCAGTTGCCACTGGCTATGTGCTTTTTGTAAGAGAGAATGCTACTAATAATGGAGATGATAAATTAGATTAGAGCTCCACACATCAACACTGTGCACTTGTGTGGTATAGAGGTATAGAGCAGGATTTATAAAGTAGGTACAGTGTAGTTAAATAGTTTCTTTTTGCTTCATTAATGTCTACAAAAGTTGGAAGACGTACATTTCATTAGGAATAAATAGTTTAAAAATAGTTTTCCCCATTTTAAATTTTACCAGTCAGTGCATACAACTTTGAAGTTTTCTTTTAATTTGTGTGTTGTGACTGTTTTTGATATAAACAGAAGTTCACAGGTCCATAAGCTCTCCTTTTCCCTAATGGTAACCGGCACAGATATGATATAATATGATATGGCTGTGCTATGTCTACCTTTACCAGAGGTTGCACTATGCTGTACTTCTGCTTGATGTTCAAAAGTGCAAATGTTAACTGTGGTAGTACGCACCTGTCTTCACTGTGAAAAGTGAATGTCACATTTCACAGACATTACGAAAAGGATCCCCCATTTGGTATTGTTTAGATTTTCAGCGAGGAGCCTGACTCGGACTGTCACTGCTTATGTGATGTGTTAACAGAGTAAACAACAGGAGATGGAATTATTTTGTTCAGAATCTGAAATTTGGGGAAAATGTGGAAGTGTTGGTGTCTTCCTCCTGCTCTCGCGTCTCTCGGCTGAAAAGATGCTCAGCGAGCGTACAGAATTCTGCGCTCCTTTTAAAACTTTGTGACCTGAATCTATTGCCTGCATTATGTTTGCTACTGTACAAAAAAAAGAAAAAAAAGAAACTATACGCTTGCATTTTTCTCTAGTCAGCACTAAATGATGGATGTCAAAACAGGCCTGATGCATTATGCATATGGCATTACTGATTTAAGGTGTTTACTTGTCAGCTTGAGGAAATGCAAAAGTGTCAAGTCATGTGAATTCATAGTCCTGTCACCGCCGCTTGTATTTCATGGCTCAGAATCGCGTTTTCACATAAAAGGTTTTCAGGATCCACTTCACCAATTTTATGGTAACAAAATGAACAACATATAAAATTTATATCCTCCAGTTGATGGAAGGCAGCAAATGCTAAATATGTCTCGGCTGACCCTTAAAAGCTGAATATCCACACTGCAGTGTTTTAGGCTGGCGTCTCGGTCCTTTCATCCTTTCTCATCTTTGACACTGTCTGCCTCTTACAGCAGTACAAAGGCATTTGTAGCCAAGTCCACAGCACCCCCAGACACAGGGATTCATTTCTTTACCATGTGAAAAAATGTACTACTTATACTGCTAGAAGAAATTGTGAAAGTAATGTCTGGTAATCTATATGCTTAATAAAACATACAGTCTGTAAAAGCCCAGTAACCCCAGTCACAAGGATTTTTTTTCTTTCTCCTGTAAAACAATCTCGCTACTTATGCTACTTGAAAATAAAGTATTGGTTAAAATAAAACTGGAAACTCAATGTTAGGTAGGGACACCAAACAGAGATCGCTACAGTAGCTCGTTAGGTTGAACAAGATTTGGACAGTGCTCTGTTAAGTTTGTCCAGCATGGCAACAGCTGCTACTAAAGAAGGCACTGGTGGCTGGAGTGTGGATAGATCCACTGAACCTTCTGTCTATATGTCACTATTCTGAGAAGTTTGATCTGTTCCCTTTCCCCTCTTCTTCAGGTTTCACACCCCCTGGCATGGACAGGTCATCTCCAGACAACAGTCCAGTGCATGGCTTGGTTCGCCAGGCGTCCGTCACCACTGGCTCCAACATCCCAATCATTACTGAACTAGGTGAGTCATGACTACGGTTACGCTGCTACCATGTCAAAGTCAGGTGTGATTAGAATCTAAACTACTGTCCTGCAGTCTAACAGCTGTGCCTTTTTATGTCACCTTGATGTTGTGCCCAACGAGGTGTCTAGTATGTCCACGAACTGTGTGCTGGAACATTCGGCTGAATAGGTCAAAGTACACGTTCTTAACAATAGCCCCTTTAATGCACAGGGATAGGAGCTGGACCTGCAAGGAGGCAAAAAGCATGTTGTAAAATGGGTCCATTTATTAATAACAATGACGGTGGCGGTATTCCCAGAGCAGAAGGACTCATGAAAGTTTCAGATCTCAGAGGGCACTAAAGCACACGGGACTGGCCACTCTAACTCTCCACTGACCCAATTACAGTGCACTTCAGCGGAAGTGCCTGCGACGCAAGGAACATCACAGTCCTCGCACGCTCCGATTCCACGGGTCCCTCTAGACCAGAGGAATCAGATACGGCCCATGAGGGGCTTCCAGAGGCCCACATCTGAGACACTTAATCTCAGTGCTGTTAGAGTAGCCAAAATAGCGAGAAACGCAAGCTAAAACGAACATTTAGCCATTTTTAGGTGTTCTCCTAAATTCGCCTTAATCCCATCGAGTGTTTTTCCTTTCAAATACCTTGCTGCTACAGCAATGAAAGCTTAAAACCCACATGCCATGGAGGCAGGCTCTGTTTACCAGTTAGGCACAGATGTCTGGTATCTCGCTCTGTACTTCCAGATGCTGTGCCCCTCTCAAAACTGATACTGTACCTTTAGATTTCTAATCCCACTCTTGACATGATACTCTCATTTATGCTCTTCCTTTTTGTTTGCCTTTGAACTTGTTTCAATAACAATCTCCCCTCAACGCTGTTTTATCGTCATTAGCTAAGCCTGGCAAACTACTGCCTTTGGTTTCATTCAGTCAGGAAAAAAACAGTGGAACCAACATACAAATGATAACAGAACTGGGTAAGCTGTGCCTTTGTCCTCCACTACACTGATGCTCTGCCTCCTTCATCGGCTTGTCTTGATTTCTCTGGCTGCAGATGAGGCCTGCTCCCATGGCATCACTTTGAACACATTTTTATTCTTGGTTCTGGTTGAAATTGACTGTCTTGTTTTGGACTTTTTTTATGATTTTTTTTCCCCCTTCTCTCAGAGCATCGCTAGGCCTTTGATCACGCTAGTCTGTCCTTGTGGCTGTTTCCATAGCATCTCCCTGCAGTTCATTTCTGGAGCCCAGGCTCTTTTTCATCAGCAGCCTGTCTGAAAGACTGACATTTCTCTTCCACAGCTCACAGGAAGTCTGGGAAGAAATCAAATTTCAAAAAAAAAAAAACCCTCCAGATAAAACCTTCCTTTAAGCTGTTTATTTTTATTTATTTATTTTGGAGCTGGTCCTAATCTCTAAAGCATACATTCTGAAGAGGGGTGAAACAAAGATTTGTATGAAGCGATGTTCAAATAGAACTGGATTTCAGGGCATGTTCTCCAAACAATGGCTATTCTAGAAAAGACGCACCACTGTTGCAGTCAAGCTTAACGTGCAGATTTTTCAAAATTGGGCAGCTGTGCTGAGCAGCAATGCCTGTATTTTCTACCTTATACTTAGTTTTCTTCAATACTGAAGATTAACATTAATATTTCTGGAATGGCAATTATTCTCCACACATTATGCATTTCAATATTTATTCTTAGGGAATATTATTAACAGCAGATGCCGACAGTTTTAGGAATCAAATACTGTATGTTTTGGTTTTCACAACCTTTACCAAAATATTAATTATACTTTTTCAGACTGCATGATCTCCAAAGTGCATGGTTGTTTGTTTTTCTTCATTGTTTATTTTATTTGTTTATCTAACATATGAGCACAGTATTCACTACACAATTGTTTATCCATTTTTATCCAGTGTTACACCAGTTTTACAGTAGAGTAGCTGAACATGCTAAGATGAATTCCCTATTTTTCTATTTAAAATTGGAATTTTTAGCACTTTACTGAAGTTATAGTAATGGTATGTTTCTGTGCCACAGTGAATGACTCAAATGTTCAGTTCCTGGACCAAGATGATGATGATGACCCAGACACAGAGCTATATCTGACCCAGCCCTTTGCCTGTGGGACTGCCTTTGCTGTCAGTGTGTTGGACTCACTTATGAGTGCGGTGAGTTTAACACTGATCACCTGGTAGATGGTAGATACATAGCAATGAAATGAGACCTTGGACCTTGGTTTATATAACCAAATCTTTTTTTTTTTTTAACCAACTTATAATCATGTATCATGTATGTGTAACTTTAAACAATTCAATGTGCAAAATATGGTAATAATTTTTATGACTTATTTTTTATTAAAATAATTATTAAGTATAAATTATTAAGTAAGATGTTTTTAGTAATTAGTTGGATTATGCAGATAAATTTATGTTGGTCATAAAAAATAGTTGCTAATTTCTTATTCTGAGTAAACATTTTCACTTAGGAGTTGGGCGATATATTATTCTTATCATCGTGATAATATGCTGAATAATGCCATGATATGATTTTTGAGTATATCATGAGTTTTGTTAATACAGCTAAAAGACTAAACAACTGCATACATCATAATAAAGACAACTTTAGACCAAAAATACAGGCTGCAAACAACAACAACCCGTGTACAGTAACTACATAAATTGGAGAAGCACATGGCAGATTTGATGTTAACCCCTGTTTTTATCTAATATATTTTAACCTTTTGTTAGATGTTTATCTTGGTTTATCTTTAAAGTCAATCTGAATTGGAACAGAGAACACATTCTTCTTTCACAACATATTCACGAGTGAAACACAGTATTAGGGAACATTTCTGAGACAGCTGAGCATGTTGCTGAAAGGTGGGGGTGGAAGAAGGAAGTGAAAAATAATATTATTGGTTAATATTATTGTTCTCTGCCCGCTGATGCACAGTGATTTAGTTAATTAAGCAGGAATCATTACGATTTGATTAAAGATTATAGGGCTGAACAATTTGGGGAAAAATATTGTGATGTTTCAGACTAATATTGCGATTGCGTTTTAAATTCATTCGTTTTCTAGACATTAATTTCCAGCCCTATTTTTCTTGCACAAGAAGACCAGAACATCCACTTTTTCTGGCGTGAGGCTTGAATGCTGAGTGCGCCAGACTACCAGTTAGCTGTGATTGTGATGGCATATCTACAGCACATGTTGAGCATACAGCACTGCTTCTGATTGATCTGACCTATCTACAGGCAGTTCACAAGCTCAGAGCTATTAGGTTTAAAACTTGTTAAGACAACACAACATGCTAATAATATATTGTATAATAAAAACTGCGGCTCTTGCTAGCTAAAAATTGCACTCTTTCAAACTGCGATTTCGATACAAAACTATTAATCGTTCAGCCCTAACAAGAAAGCAAGAGTGTTGTCTTTGTATGATATGGATTCTGCTTAATATCTGCAGGGACATGAGCTAAAAAGTCTTTAGTGGTCAGTTTTAGTTTCAGGTTGACTTTAATGGTTTATTTTTGCAAATGCTGAATTAAAAAAATGCACATTTTAATCATTTTTTAAACATGGCATTTCTATTTTGCTCATGTATTTTGTCTGTTCCACATTTTTTACAAACCTCATAAAAACTAAACCTGTATAATTTGTGAAAATGTCTTAAATTATCGCAATGTTATTATTATATTTCCTACCGCCTTCCTTAAATTTGACCATTTATTCATTATTACACAGAATTAACAAGGGAAACTTTTTCTTACTGTTCAGTTTTACTAGTATTGAACAGTGTTTTTGCATTTTCAATGAGGTTTCTGTGTGTGCTCTGTTAAATAGCTTAATGATGGAGTGAACAAAGTAGCCTGTCAGAAGCTTCATCACAGCTCCATTTTACTCCCATCATGAGGTGTTATATAGAATTACATGAAGGTGTCTCATGATCTGTTGAAGCTAATCCTCTGAAATAGTGCATAGGAAAGAGGAAACCTCAGGCTGTGGTGTGCTCAGATGTAGGATTGGTGCGTTACCGGTAGGCAGAAGGTTCGTAAATGAAACGCCACATTGATCAGACACTAGTGTCAGCTGCAGTGACATCAAAAGGAAAGTTGTTGCCAAGACTCCTCATATAATGTGTCATGAAATGAACTTTCAAGAGGCTTATTAGATCTTTTAACAAGGTAAGTGCTCGAGTTCTCTTTAATGGCATGCCTTGACACACAAGGTGGGCTCCTATGAGGTCCAAAAGCTTTAATCTCCAAACAATGTCATCTTAGGTAGAGAGGGAGAGATAAGACTTTTTTCTTTCTTTCTCTTCCTCTCTTTTTCTCCCCTTTTTTGTCTTACTTACGACCATTGCTGCCTCCCCCCCAACCTTATCCGCATGATGGCTTAATTCCAGTACCTTTCACTTTAAGTGAAGTTAGAACAAAGCAGCCTTCAAGTGCGTTCCACTCTGGACAAAGGTGAAGCTGGCTAATAGACAGCTCTCATCCATCATTCAGCTGAATGGTGCTGTCAGGGGCCTAGAGAGGTGTCACTCCAGCACACAGTCCGAGTCCCACCTCCGTCTGCCACTCACGCCAGCACCTGACACACTGAAGCACCCATGCACACACATACACACACACACACACGCACACACATACACATGCACACAGTCACAGACTTATATACACATGCTAAAGGAACCTGGCCCTAGCAGCAATACAGAATCAGCACCATACAATAACGGATCGCAGATAGACGTGTCAGAACTGCATTGTGGAAAGCAGAAATATGCTAAAATGACAAGGTGACAAAGCAGAGACTGACTTTTCTCCTGATTTAATTTTAAATTTACATTTATTCATTTAAATTGGTATCTATCAAAATGTGCAAACAGTGGAAGCCAATCCAAAGCAAAGTAGCAAGAGAAACTGCAAAGATTTCTAAGCTAAATGACAAGAGCTCCATAATAAATTAATCTAGTTAACTAAGACTAGATCCGTAAGTGTAGACCATTCTTAACCCATCCATGTGCAACAACTAAATTTAGCATGAAAAAAAAGCCACAGAACTTGTTCTGATATGTCTAAACAAAAAAAGTTACACCTCTAACAGCACCTGTTTCAGATTACATGTAATTTTCGTGCCTTTATTCACAATCATATCTGGATTTTATATTACTTTGTTGATGTAGTCCCATGTGAAAAGAAGACTGGGTTTGACAAGTGCAGAGGACAAAACAATAAAAAGGAAATTCTTATCTAAACTTAAAATATAAAGTATTATTAAGGTTTTAATTTGACACATATTGATCACAAGGTAACGTACATTTTGATTGCAAAAATAGAACTACAGTACTATGCAAAAGGCATAGACCACCCTCATTTATTTAATTTTAAGTCAACATGGCCATTAATTACAAGGTGTTCAATTTTCTTCATCAGGAAAAAAACATTTTTATCAGACAATTACACAAAACCCTCAACAACTAAATATAATGTCAATTCCTGGGATTTAATATTTATTTAGTAAAGAAATCTGCAGGGCGATTTTTCCACACCCCCAAAGTTCAATCTTAGTAGTTGGTTTATTTTCTGTATCTCTTAATTCAGATAATCCAAACACATTCAGCGATGTTAAGGTCTGGACTCTGGGGTGGTCAATCCATTGTTCTGAGAACAGAAGCAACTTATTTGGTTTGCAAATTTTCTTCGTTTCGACTATTTCCTTTTCTCAGTAACAGCTTCTTGACAGCTACACATCCTTTCAGACTCATAGTTGTCTTCTCACTGTGGAAGGATGGACAGAAACACCTGTGGATTTTTTCAGATCTAAAGCAAGAGCAGAGCTTGATTTTCTCCTAACTATCAGAGATGAAAACCTCAAGTACTGTTTATCTGATAGTGATAGCTTTGGTGGTCTGCAAGGTCTTGCATGGTTGTTAGGTTGTCTCATTTCCTCTGTGTCTTTTAATCATTTTTAAACTCTAAATTTCCTGTTTTTCTACTTGCTTTCCTTTCACTTTCCTCTTCCTTATGCAAGTAGATTATCTTATGTCTCTGAAAAGTTTCCTGAAAAATGACTGACTTGTAATTACTGGCCATTTTGACTGGAAATTAAATAAGCGGATGGTCTCTGACTTTTGCACAGTACTCTATGCAGCCCCAAACACCATTTGCCACAAGAGCTCACCCACTGACTGCACTCTGAGCCACATAAAGCTCTAATTAGTTCTAGTAATGATAATTGATATCAGAGAGGTCTTCTGCTAATAGCACGTGTGAAGTGCTCTCCTGTTAAGCATGGCCGCGGCTATCAAATGAACGGTGAAGAGCAAGGGGGGAGGAAAGGGAAAAAAAACCAACAACAACAACAGCTGGCTTAATTGCATTCCCGTGTCTCTTCCTGTGGTGGGGAGCACGATGTGAAGAGACAGCTCGGGGTCTAGATAACAAGGCTCAGGATGGCTTGGAAAAGCCTCAGCGTCTTCCTTGCTGTTGCGGCTCTAATGGCGCTCTCGTCCGTATCCCCCACCTTATCTCCTCAGACATACTTCAACGATAATATCCTCACGCTGATCCGGACACTGGTCACGGGAGGCGCCACGCCGGAGCTGGAGGCGCTGCTGGCGGAGGAGAACGCGCTGCGCGGAGGCTACAGCACACCGCAGACGCTGGCTAACAGGGACAGGTGTCGGGTGGCCCAGCTGGCCCTGTACGACGGGCCCTTTGCAGACTTAGGGGTAAGTGGGATGCTTAAGAGGAGCTGACACGTTTTGTCACTTTCCCCAACAGCGTGCGGTCCCCTGTCCCACGCCTCTGCCGCCCGCTAATGCAAACTGAACATGCCGGGCACGCAGAGGAGGCCTAGAGAGAGAGAGAGAGAGCGAGAGAGAGAGGGAGAAAGTGTGTGTGTATGTGCAGGAGGCAGTTGGGTGGAAAAATAAGCCTGTCTCAAACCATTCCTTGCATTTTTCCGGCATTATCAGCTGTGTAAGACTGATCCCTATTTTTTAGTCCATGTCACAATAGTGTTCGTGCTACGCAGAGATGATACAAATTCAGAGGATATTTCTCTGGCTTGCAAACGCTTACTGTAAAGCCTTGTGTAGCAAGTGACTAGCCGTGTCATCCCTGCATGTCCCTGTGCCTTTCTGAGAAAATATTCAATGGTAGAGGCACTTCCCAAACTTTCAACAGCTGCTCAAATTCTAATTCTAACTGTCGTCTCTTTCAGGATGGTGGTTGCTATGGGGACTTGTTTTGTAAAGCACTGAAAACGTACAACATGCTGTGCTTTGGGATCTATAGATTAAGAGATGCGCACCTAAGTACACCAAGCCAGTGCACGAAAAGGTGAGCTGTCTTCTCCTGACCATTTCTTTTCCAAAGTGTTTTCACTCAGAACATTTCCTTGACAGGTCTACAGTCCACAGGAAGAAACCTTCAAATCTTTCCAGTTTCTAGCCAGTCCATGCTGTCAGTGTGTAATAAATGGTACAATGGTTGTAGGTGTACAGCAGAGCACACATCTGTTGATACCTGTGATGCTTTTTAAAACAAACATTCAAGGAAAGTATAAGTTCTGTTAAGGCAATAGTTTGGCAAAAAATCTAATTTATATTTTTTTTAAAAATCAAGTCAATCAGTTTGGTGTCTGAAGTTTGCCTCTTTAGTTTTGCACTGAAGCTAGAAAGCTTATGTAGTCGATGTAATGGAAGCTAGAATTGGCAAAAGTACGGAGGCTTCTAGAAGGCTGCTGTTACAGCTTTTAGCTATATGGTGTACTTTTGTAATTTTTTTATAAGTAACTGTATATCATACCATGTCAGAAACCACATAAACAAGTCTATCTGTGGTTAATAAGCTCGTATAACTATTACTTAAGCTACATAATTAATAGACACAAATGTACAATTTTAAAATTTGTCAGTTTTCTATGCAAATGTTGCCTGGACACACCACCAATGCTTCCACATATCTCCACAGATACGTCATCACCAACCCACCCTATGAGTTTGAGTTGGTCCCCACAGACCTGATCTTCTGCCTGATGCAGTTTGACCACAATGCAGGCCAGTCCCGAGCCAGCCACTCCTCTCATTCCTCGCACTCATCCAGCAAGAAGAGCTCCTCGGTCCACTCCATTCCGGCCACCAACCGGCAGAACCGCAGCAGCAAAGCCCGTGAGGCCCGAGACAAACACAAGTAAGACTGGCAGTGTGTGCTCTGTGTGTGTGTGTGCTTGTTGACTGCTGTCTTTTGAGCAATGTCGTACAGAAAGGGTAATGTGTATGTTTTTTGTATCTAACACTTCTTGTTTTGTTTGTGAGTTTGCTCCGTGGTCATCTGCATGTGACCCTTCTGAGCCCTGCTCTGAGCCCACGTTTAGAACCACACATGCATCGCCTCATCCCAACCACACCATACATCAGGGTCACATCAGCACTGGTCCGCATATGGCTGTTCCATTATAATGATGCAGTAGAATGCCAAGGGAACTTTACAGAGTTTTGCTTCTCTAAAAATAGCCTTATGAAAGGATTACTTAAAGTGATGGTTTGGCCAAAAACTCCAATTTAAACAAGATTTCCTTCTCTTAAATGGAGCAAACATGTTAACTGTCTAAAGTTTACTTCTTTAGTTTTGTACTGGAGCTGTGAGGCTAATGTAGCTAGCAGTTGATGTGGAAGCTCATAGTCTCTGGCCATTTTATTAAGTACACCTCCTTGTGTCTACACATGATCCAGTTCGCATGTAGGTGCGCTTTGTAATTCTACAAACACAGATTGCAATGCATCTGTTGTCAATGGCCAGGACCCTCATAGGACCAGGTATTATTTGAGTGGTGGATCCTCTTCACCACTGCAGTGACACTGACCTGGTAGGTTGCACTGGTACAAGATGATGAGACACAGCAGTGCTGCTGGAGTTTCTCAACAATATGTACACTTACTGTCCACTCTATTAGACGCACCCACCCTGTTGGTCCACCTTAGAAGTTAAAAGTTAGAGATGATAGCTCATCTGTCTGTTTGTGTTTCTGGTCACAGGATGGGGTTGTCAGGATGTTCTTGGTTGGTGGACTGTTTTTAGTCCAGCAGAAACTCCATAAACACTACATTTTATACAGAAAACAGATGGACTGCAGTCTGCAATTGTAGAACAATGACGTGCGCCTATATGAAAAGCGAGCCTGAGTGTAGAGACAAGGTAGTTGCACCTAAAAAAGTGGCCAGTGAATGTATAACTAATCTATAAGTTAGATGCGCAACCTGTCTCATACTGCTTCCTAAGTATGTCACATACCTTAAAACAGTTGTAGCAGCCATCTTGAAGCCAAATTTTTGTTTGTAGAAAAATATTTAAACAAGTCTATTTGAGATTACAACTCAACATTGTATGAGACAAGTCTGAGGATTTTGGCATGTAGTTTGAACAGTGCTAACTGGCGGCTGTAAGCTTCTGTTACTAGTTAATTAGTATTGTTGCTCTAATATAAAACTAAAGAAGCAAACTTGAGGCACCAAACATTTGGCTGACTACATTTGGGGGTGTAAATTCGTTTTTGGTCAAACTTTTGCTTTAATTTAAAAAAATGGCATTATCATTTTAGTAGTGTGAGTTACTTATAAGGAATGTATCTATGCAGAAGTACATGTCTTTGTATGATTTACTGAGTATCAATGTATGACTGTTTATGCACTGATATTTGTATATAAAACATATACAAATATTTCTTATTTATTTTGTTTAACTTGTTTAAGTGCTGTAGATTTACGTGACTGTACACTTTCTGACATGGCCTAGGTCCTCTTTTCCATTTGATGCTCATTTGTAGTAGAGCAGGATTTGACCACATGAGCTCATTCATTGCCTTCCTGAGTGTTTTCATTCTCATTTGTCTCTGTGCGTGTGAGTTGCAATTGCATGTCCATGTTTTAGTCTGTGTTGCTTATTTTTAGCAATGTTTTAGTAAGTTTTGAATTTGCTAGTTGGGGTGTAGAGCTGGTAAGATTCCGAAATGCCTTGCAGATGCAGGAGACTTGGTGATGTTTTTTTTGGAAATAATGTCCAGAACAACACAATAGAAGACATGAAAAGCTAATCGAAAACTTGTTATGGAGTTGTTGTGGTTGAAAACTCTATCCCTTCCAAAAACCTGCAACTGCAAGATATTATGAAAAGTTAAATATTTTATTACTAGAACCTGAAACATATTTAAGTATCCCCATGCTGGGAGAACATAGAGAACTTTGAGTGTATAAAGAAAACAAAACTCACTTATTATGTCTTTACAGTGATTTGGTTAATTTGTAGAACTTTATTCTCATTAAGATATAGATATGTAATAGAATTATTACGTAAGCAGGGCATTAACTTAATGTTAATACAGCAAAATATATTAAATATAGAGCCTTTAAAGTTCAGTATAAATTACAGGAAGGAAGATGCAATAATAAGCGTTTATTCATGTGTATTAGAGATATAACTAAGACGTACAGTACTTGAGTTAAGTAAAAATGAAATACATTTGTAGTTAAATGAAGTTTGTAATGAGAGGGATTTATTTTTAATGTTTTATTTATCTAAAACTGTACGTTAAAATAAAAAGTCATGTCAGTAAGAGTGTTTTAGACATGTTACTTGCCTTAAGAACTGTAAAACTTACTTAGACCACTTCTTTTTCTAAAGTGCAACAAGGATGAATAGAATGGGCCAAGGTATGCAAGTTAATGATTATGCATGATATAGCACCTGTTGTGAGATATCTGAATCATAACTTTGTCCTTGTGGAGCACTGTTATGAGAGGGGATGTTGATTTTACTTTTAAAGGAAATCATGCCTACATTTCACCATTGCTTTCCAACAGAAAGCAAATGGCTGCTGCTGCTGCCTAACTCTTTGTCATGCTTAGGATCATCTGAGCATTGCATGTGGTTGATTATCATCCTCTACCTTTTTACCTCTATACCTGAGTTCATCTGACAAGTTTCTCTAGATGCCCCCCCTATTTGTTTGATTTCCTTTTCCATGTATGTATCAGTAGGTTTGGTTTCTTTGTTAAATTGAAGACAAATTGTGTGAGAGGTCTGTGTGTTTGCACATTTTTCCTATACACCAGTCTGATGATTCTTAAGCCCCCAATGCTCCATTTGGATCAGAGGAAAAAGGCTATTCATATAATCAGACATCGGCATGTAACCTGATGCCGATGCTTGAAAGACGCTACTTGCCCAGGTTGGGAAAAGAGCTGATAGAGAATTAGATACACCCAATTTATTTTTAAACAGCTTGTGAAAATTATATTAATTAATATTTTTATGGAACAAGAATGATTAAAACTATGAATTGTCTCTAATTCAACATACTTTGATTTGTGATATACTGTCTGAGGTTTGGATGAGTTGCAAAATTATAAAAATGTAATACTTCATGGTTTCCTATAGCGATCTAAAACTGAATTCCAGAGTGCCTCCACTACATTGTAAAATTATTTGGAGTTTCAACTTAAAGTAAGTTACTGCTAGCTGCTTTAACATGTTTATTGAATGAGTAATAAGTTAACAGCGCGTAAAATGACAGTTATTATTCTATTAACTTACTATTAGAAATTCTCTTAACTTAAAAATAAAATAAAAAGTAAGGCAGCCAGGTTGCTTACTTTTTTTAAGTTAAACGTGTGTGCTTACCGTGTACACTACAGTTACACTTACAGTGTACACTACTACTGTTAATTTTACAATCAGTGTTCAAAAGTTTTGAATCAGTGTTTTCAGATAAATGTATAAAATTCATTTCACAGGGTTATATAATTACAAATAATGTGTTCACGGTGATAAACAGAGCTGCAGCTGATTCTAAAATTACTGCATAAAGTTAAATTTATGCTGATGAATATCCATCATCCATAATATTTTGTATTTCAGAAGTGACAGTTGGATAACTTGACAAAAAATAGATAATGACTGTATGACTGTAACAGTAGTTTTTTATCCTTGAATAACTTGTTTACAGCAACATCTAGAAGTACTCTGTGTTGTCTAGTTTGGAATTTCTAAATATACATTATATTTTTTCCATGATATGTGTTGTTGGGAGCTGTCTTTACACATATCAGAAATATCGGTGGCATATTATGATTAACATCACCATTTTTGTTTTCCATTATACGTCACCTGTTATTCTTTTCAAAAACGGATTATATCCAAAACTTTTAAAAATGGATATACAGCATTTTGGAATGACAGTCTTCATTCTATTATTCTAGATAAAATAAAATTTAAGAAGTACATTAATATGAAATTCCAAACTTTTGAATCCCACTTTTTAATATTATATACAGTGTATAATGATTTAGTTGCTAATTCTGACTTTTTAGCAAGAAAATAATTTGATAATTACTTTTAAATATCTCCCAGCACTCCAGATTTCAGAGTGCTCTTTTCCCACTTCACGTAACAAACTGCAAGATACTCCAACTCTAAAATGTGGATTGGCTCGATCAGAACTTGCTCATCCAGACCGGGGGAAGTTGACAGCTAAACGTTCTCCTCTTGGCAGAAGTCTCATCAAAATGTAAGAAAGGAAAACATGATGAGAAGCCCGGTTCCTCTGAAATTGGTTTTCTTAACTCTTGCCATGCCAGAGGATGTCTCAGGGCAATATGAGTGCCAGAATCAGTAGTGAACTCAGGGGAATAGAGCGAGGTGGCTGACTCCTTGCACCACCGCAGGCACAACTCCACTCACATCAAACGCCTGTGCTGTGACACTCTAGCCTGCAGGCCTTCGCTGCCTGACACTCCGAGCTCCACACACACTTTCACATTGAAGTCGGAGTTAGAAATGTCAGAGTGCTAGAAAATGACACCGCCTGTGGGAAGTTGAGCAGGATGAGGACAGAAATTCACCCCACACGTTGGCTTAAAGTCTGTAATTTGGCACGTTGTGTCTCATTTCCCAGATTTTGCGCTGGTTACAGTGGGAAAGGAATGTTGAACTTCAGAGCAGACCTGACCCCACCGTGATAATGAATGCAGAAACACAGCATGATGTACCCCATTTCTATACTCTACAGTGTGTTCTTCAGTGTGTTTAGAGGCTGGAATTTTTTTTTTCTTTTACATACATACATTTTGCTGTCTCATAAAGAGAGAAAGCATTAGCATTAGTGGAACCACAACCTGTATTTTCACCCTGTGGTTGTTGAATGTGAATGTGGATAGAAAGAGGATTCTTTTTTCTGTAAGTGAAGAACTGTACACAAGCGTTCTATACTAACGTTGTCCTTTCCGTCTTCCCTTGCTCCTCTTCTGCCCGGTGATCTCCCAGAAAAGAAATGGTTTACAGATGAACCGGAAAATGCCTACCCAAGGAACATTCAAATCAAGCCGATGAGCACTCACATGGCCAATCAAGTCAATCAGTACAAATCCACTACCAGCCTGATTCCACCTATCAGAGAAGTCGAAGATGAATGCTGAATCCCTGGCCTTTGATGACGTGGAGGGAGTCGGAACATCGTGTCGTGAAAAAATTAGTGATGATGATGATGATGATGAAGATAACGAGATGGCTACAATGGTGACGATTCACTGTAACTTCCCTTGCAGCACAGCTCAAGGGACTTGTCGCGATCATGGAAACTGGAAGGGACCTCTTATGTGTATACCTTTAATGTTACTTCCATGCTTTTGGAAACATTTAATTTATAAATGTATACATAGTGATGTACATAATGACAATCAAGTAAGGATTGTACAGCCCCCTAGCACTTTTTGAAATTATGTTTAAAAAAAAAAAAAGTACTTCCTGTAATTCTTTGCAATATCTCATGTCTGTCGTGACCTGACTCTGTGCAGAAGGGTTTGTGTTATGGAGGATGAGGGTCACAGTCACTCATCTCATCCTGACATTACCCAAAGAAACTCATCTGAAGCGTCAAATAAGCCCCACACATTGAGTTACAGTACACACCCTCATCTGCTTCTTTTTGCACTAAACCTGATCAAGTTATTGCGGAATAACTTGAAAAACAAACGAAAAAAAAGTCTGGGTTGCTCACTGGGTCATGGAAAGAGTGTCTCTGTGTCTGATTCACTGCGTGGCAGGACTGTGTAGCAGGAATGGGAAATGAATGTGGCGAGTGTCAGGGTGTGCGTGGACCTCAGTCCTGCATGGAGCACGCTAGGGGCATTCATTCAACCGAGTACATGTTGCATCGCACAAACCTGGACATCTAGAGAGGGGAAAAGTGGTTTCATTTCCATCCATACACATCGTCCAGGCCATCATATATATGGGAATGTATTTGCCATAGTTCTATAATAATGCAAAAGGTTGTCCCCAACGTAGCCCTACAAAATTGGCAATACATTATGAGGATATGCACTACTTTTGTTGACGTCTTTCCATCATGCTTGACTACTCGTTTGCTGTGGTTGGAAAAAAAAAATGGTGTGATCAAAGCTCATGATGTGGTCGTTTGGATGAGGCACAAGAAACAAATGCTTTGTTTGTGCCTGCGGATCTGTTATCAATATAAAATGAATGAATTACACACTGCACTCACCTGCTGATAATCCTACTATGATTGAGCTTTCAGATCATATTTAACGTTCTCTCTCACTGGAACTGAAGCTGGCGTGAAGATAGCATCGCTTTAAGCATAGATACGCGTACGGTTTAATATGCCACATATTGCGAAAAGTGGGCATCCATGGTTCCTCCTTCTGAGTGTAGCCACTGCCTGACACATTGTTGGCACAGAGGCAGAGATGTGCTTGGATGTTCTCTGTGACCAACCGTGATGCCTTAAAAGAAACGCAAGAGATAAAGAGACAGATGCAAAAGCCAAGCTCAATCATAGTTGTCAATTATCATCAAATCTTGAAAATCCTTTGTGTTGCTTTTGGTAATAGACTGGATAGAATGAACTACACTTAACAAGACTGGAACACGCTTGTGTAGCCTTTATGTTAAGTGGGAAGTATACAAATACTAAGCAGAACTTTGGAACGTTGCTTCGGAAGTTCTGCCAGATTTATACATACTGTACGTACATACTTATTTTTTATCCATATGAGCGTAATCATTTTGTACTTATTTTTATACATATCAAAGAACTTTATTTCTAAAATTATCTTAAATGCATCTTACCAAGACTACAGTGCACACCAATTCAGTTTGTCTGTTTTTACCCTTGGGAACAGAACATATCACATTGCTTTAAAAATAAAAAAGAGAGAGAACGTAATAGATGTTATAGGAGACAACCTGAGTCAAAAAGGTACAACCTCAGCTCTCCATTCGGTTTCCTTAGAGTGTGCTTCGAAACTCAATACATGGGCTGCTTTGAAGGACCTTTGTACCTGTATCAATTAAAAATGTGTACTATGTTTCATTTTCATTGGCTGAGATTAAAATATACAACTCATGCAGCGCTTAGATGTAAACAATAGTTGAACTCGGAGTTAAAAGCGATGGTGATAAATCAGCTGAAATTGACTTAAAAGGTGCATGAGATGGCTAACTGCTAATGGTTTGCACCTACTCTTTCTTTTCTGAGGGTAGAATTGATAATGCTTTCATTGATATTGACCTAAATTAGGTCTCAGGATAAAGAGGAACATGAAGTATTTTCATGTGCATTCACTCAAAACTGTGTTTCAGAAGGCACACTGAGAAGATCTTCAGGCATCCTCAATCAGCAGAGAGCTAATAGCCATACGATTGTAGACATAAGAAGAAAAAGACGTTGCTACAATCCCATCTACTGAGGAAAAAACGCATAGTGTCAAAGTATGTTGTGTAAATTCTGCCCATTATAGGCCACGTTTTATTTTCCGAAGAAAAAGGATCTCAGCTTTAATGTTTGTCTACTGGATGTAGTATGATCCTACTGCAGCCAACTAGGCTTTGTCCTGAAGTGATTTTTTGAATTGTGAATACATTGATGTTACACTTTGTAGCAAGTAGATTTATTTAAAAAAAAAGAATTGTGAGTAAAATGTATGTAAAATTGGATTGTCAATAACATACTTGCTAGCCTGAAAAAGGAATTCTGACCTAAAATGAATCAGTATACATTGGAGTTAAAAGTCAATTTTAATTTTTTTTCTTCATAGGTGACTCGTCTATGTAAGATCCTTTTCCTGTAATGAAACTCCTGCAGTACATTACAAAGAAGAGCAGAAATACAGTGAAAGCAGGTTTCGTTTGAAGAAAGACGGACTTGGAGGCTAGCCTAAATTTCATACTGTATTTTTTTAAAACAGAATTTTATGTGAATTCTTTTACGTCAGAGTTTACATTCCATTTTGTCAGCTTTTAAGAGTTTATGTTACAGTTTATGCTACAGTCCTTGTTTGTTTGATACTGTCACAATCACTGACTTGTTTACAGATTTATCTTTTCTTTTCTTTATCAGACTTCTCAGATAGCAAGCCTGAAAATAAAACACGAAGCAGGATTATTCATTAAAAACAAGCAATCAAAACACATCTGGAATGTCGGCTTTCGGTCAGTACGTTTTGATTTCACCCCTAAAATCTGTCCCCAAAGTGATGAACAATGGTTGTCCTTCAGCTTGACTTTCTTCTCCAGTGCAAGAAAACAGCAGGTGATCTTTTTGTATCGAGCATGAGGTGAAAAGGTATCCTCAGCATATCAGACTGTTTCAAGTGCCATGACGGTGCCTCTCGAGCAGCATCATTCAGTCATGTGTTAAAAATGTGAAGATGGATTTAGAGTACAGTGGCATCTAACGCTGGCATGGGGAACATCCAAGCCATCCACGCCTCCATGCCAGTGCAGTGCCAGGCAGTGCAGTCAGACAAAGGAGGAACGATTGAAGCCCCACTAAAGCGAAAAGTGGCATCCAAGTGGCCAAGTGGCTCACATATGCATAACCCAGCTGTACAACGTATATCATGAATGGTTTTAAAGGAAATCGCCATAAATTATTAACATAGTGAGACATAACACTGACTGAAAGATGCAGGAGAGGCACCAAATGAGTTTTCAGTTATAAACACCTGTTCATTTGTTCAGGACTGTTTGTTCAAGTGCAAACTTACTAATGTTTATCATGCACCAGTCACAGTTCGCAGATTTCTGGCAATTTTACAGTACTGTGAAGATTGGGGTGTTACTAAAAATTAGGAATTGTATAGAATAAACTGCTTTGAGGGAATTAAGTCTTAACAAGCTGAAATTGCATTGGGATGTTTTTTTTTTTCATTTCAATAAACAATGTAGGACATTGACTTATATCTTTAATTACTAGCATATTCATTACAGGAAAACGGAGTTACTCATAGAAGACTTAATTGTTTGAGCTGTTTAAGCTAATGGATAACTGGAGAAATTGATGGTGCTGAGTTGATCTACCTGACTCTGTCAAATATAACCTGCTGATAAATATACTGTCTTGTACAAAAAGTTTGTACATAAATTGTACATGTTTCTTTTTGTATTTTCTCAAATTAAAATGGATGTATTTGTGTTCTAAACGCTGATTACTTGTCTGTTTTTCCACTTTGCTGCTATGTTCATGTTTGCAATGCAAACAAACAACACAAAAATAAAGCTTAAGCAGTTTTTAACATTATACAAGCTTAAAAAAATGCAGGTTTGAACCTTAAACATGCTTAAAGAAATGCAGGTTTGAATCTTAAACACGCTTAAAGAAATGCAGATTTGGATCTTAGACTTGCTTTAAGAAATGCAGGTTTGAATCTTAAACATGCTTAAAGAAATGCAGGTTTGAATCTTAAACACGCTTAAAGAAATGTAGGTTTGAATCTTAAACATGCTTAAAGAAATGTAGGTTTGAATCTTAAACACGCTTAAAGAAATGCAGGTTTGAATCTTAAACACGCTTAAAGAAATGCAGGTTTGAATCTTAAACACGCTTAAAGAAATGCAGGTTTGAATCTTAAACACGCTTAAAGAAATGCAGGTTTGAACCTAAAGCAAGCTGGCAGAAATCCATATTAAATGGCACTGATTGTCTTATGGATTATGGATAACGGATCTTTCAGGTGTAATATCCTGAAACAATGCTAATGTCTCCTGTAGGAACTAACTGGTTCTCTTGCAAGTTTAAGTTGATTCATGTGCAATAGTTTCTGAAGTATATATTTAAGGTGAGCCAGCTGCAGAACTGAAAATGACTTTATAAAATGTGCACTGCACACTATTTAGTGGAGTGCAGTACTGAGTGTAACTCTGAGGAGTGTTTCTTGTGTGATTTTGCCGTGTAACGTGGCCTTGCTGGGAGCCCTTGGCTTGCCTAAGATTGAACCGTAATATAGGTGGTCACAGTTATTGGCACCCTTGATAAAGATGAAAAGAAGTAACTGTATAAAATAAACAGCAAACGTGATGATAGTAGTTTCTATCATCAGGAGGTTAAATAGCCATACTTTAGTTCTAACACAGTTATTCTAAAATGAACAACAAAATAAACAACAAAATCAAAATGTTGAAAAACGAGTGTACAGTGCCTGGATTTGAACCTGTGATGCGACCTAAAGAATCTGTGAATCTGTGATATAAAGGAATGGTTCGATATAATTAATTATTTGAGCAAATAAAAAAAAGGTTTGTACTTTATAACCCATATATTGGATTTAGTCTGTGTGTTTAATGCAAAGTACATAAAAAACACGTGTCACACTAAGTGCATTTGAATAATAGCATTCATTTCCCATTCACATTTGAGTATTGATTTTTTGCTGTTTATTTTATGCATGTTTGTCCTTTTTTCTATGAAAGGTGACGGTAAATCTCAAGTGAGTATAAATATGACCTTTTTCTCTTTAATAACAGACAGTGAGCCTACATGCAAATAGGGTGTTGTATTGCTGGAGGCTAGGGTTTGAGCTTGACCCTCCAACAAGCTGAAATAAAGAGAGGTGGAAGTAGAACAGATGTTGGTTGCGCTGCTGATTTGTAGCCTGATAAGGGTGGCACCCAGCTGACTTAAATTGATGGCTTGTTAGTAAGGACTGGCCCCTTTGTGAGATGTTTTCAAAATGATTGATTTACGATAAAGTGGCTCCCTCTGTGTGCACGCAGGCAGAACTGATTCAGATCGATTTCGGTGAAATTGATTGATCAGCCATTTAACTTGGCAGTATGTTTACCAAAAGTAACCATGCAAGACTCAATCTCCCAGTCTCTCACAATAAAACAGCTTTAAACGGCATGTACTGTATATTAGCTGTGTACCTGAACAAAGAACGAGAAAATACTCATATAGTAAATGCTTTTATTGCATTGTAAGTGTGGCTTACTAAAATATTTTGGTTCAGGATAATATATTTTACACAGTGTGGAGCACTGATTTCTATAAGAAATTCATAAAATTAAAGGTCTCAAAAATGGTTCTTCAGAGCAATGCCAAAGAAGAACCACTTTTGGTTACCTTAAAGAACCTTTCAGTTGTTTTTAAAGACATTTATGTAAATGAAATATGTGTGTGAAGAACCTTTTTAAAGTTTAAAGAACCTATACGTAAGGTTCTAAGTATATCACATAATAAAGGTTTTATCTCTCTCCCTCTCCCTCTCTCTCTCTCTCTCTCTCTCTCCCCCTCCCTCTCTCTCTCTCTCTCTCTCTCTCTCTGTGAGTCTCTCCGTATCCCAGAGACAAAGCACTCCAGCGCTCAGCCTGCAAATCATCTCACAATGGACACTTTATCCTGTCCGCTGGATAATTGTGGATGAAAACAGCCCTCTACATTCTCACCTTGGGATGAAGTGGCCCCATAATGCTGCTTATTAACGATTTTACACAGCGAGCTGTGGCTTCAGATCTGTCAGCATGCCAATAATATTTACTGTCTGACACATGGGCTGTAGTGGGGGGGGGGTTGGCAAAAGGAGGGGGATTGCTGATTACACTGATCCAGTTGACAGCACCCTCATCCCCACCTCTTTCTGCAAATAACCTCGCAGGAATATCTCATGGAAAGGCATGCTTACGGCCATAAACCAGCCTTGGGGCTCTTGTTCTGAATTAGGGCCAAACACAAACAGCGCAAAGCGCTGTTAGTCAAATTCAAGACTGTAAATAAGCCAAGAAAGCTTTCAGTTACGCCAAGCAGGGTGATGATATCAGAGCAAAGCTGGGGGCCCCCAGTGCAGTGCTCAGGCATTTTCCTGCATGAATAGAAAAAAAAAGGATATCTGAGTGGCCATTATGGGCCATTTGGAGAATCAATAAACTCTGAAATCAAAAACAATTTTCTACATGGTTTGTCAGCAGAGCAAATGAAACTGAGAAATTTCTAATATTGACCTCTTAACGATCAATATGTGGAATTCTTGACAGGCTTTGTTATTAACATGACAACTTTCAGAAGTAATTCAAGCACCACGTCTGTGTGGAGCATACATTTGAAAGTTTAAGCACTCCACGCAGGCGATAGTCAAAACAGCACCCAAAGGAAGTGAACAGGACTGTGAAGCCCTTTGCTTGGTGTAGGACAGGCAGCACTAAGGGAAGGAGAAGCTATCACCGTGGCAACAGTGCGGACCCTTGGCCACCACGACCCCCCTTGAGTCACATTCGACATCGTCCTCAGGAGCCCTCCAGGGCCCAGCTCTGTCGTGATAATAGTTTCCATGACGATGCGGCACACTCGGTGCATCAGTGCCAGCCCAGATAAACAGTGATCCTTTACGAAAACAAGAAGGTCATTACGGCAGCTTGTCAAATCAATGCTGAAAGTGTCCCGGCTGATTAAGCCATCCCCTCTCAGCTCTGACACCGTGTCAATAGTGCCGGGCCGTCTGAGCGCGCTCAGATGATTGGAGTGAAATGCCCATCAGTCAGAGAGCTGAGCTAGACTAATGATTCCCTGTGCTGCCTATTAGAGCTACATGACAACTCAATTCTCCTCTCCACCAGAGAGAGAAAGAGGGGCGGAGAGAGAGAGAGAGAGAGAGAGAGAGAGAGAGAGAGAGAGAGAGAGTGACCTTGTTGCATCATTTGGAGCTGAATTAAATTGGCAAGAGCACTTAATCTTTACCTGAGACGATTAACAGAATTAAAGAGGAACAAAAAAAGGCACAGAGGTTTCGTTGTTTGCTTTTCTTCTGTGCCATTTGTAACTCTTTTCCCTTCCGCTCACTGTGAAAGACAAGATCTTTCATCAAAGTGAAAAAACACCTACAGCTCCAGCTCGTCTCTTCTCCTCTTCTCCCAGTAAGCCTACACAATACAACATACGCATGCCATCCTCTCATTGCCTCTCAGTGTACGATATAGCCCAGCTCTGTAGGACAGCTTGCAAAAGCCGTATCCGATTGACTTATCCGTTTTGTCAGTGGGGGCTCATCCCTCTGTGCCCTGCTGGTGACGCAGATGTTAAGCTGGAGGAGTCCACTGGTACTCAGGATAAAAAGGAAGCAAATCCCTGCTATCAGCTGGCATCACATAGCATTATGCACTCCAGCTAGGGATATGCCTAATTACTCTGTGTTAATAGACCACACTTAGCTTTTTGCTAATCTTGATTTACTTTGCATCAGACAAGGAAACTAAGCTGGACCTTGGAATGAAAACTGAATGGTCTCTTAAGGCCGGGATACACAAGGCCAATTAGGCTCTGACACGATCGGCAGTTGACTTTGAGAGCGTTCTCTTTGGTGTTTCATTTGGGAAAGGATAGCACCCAGAAGTCATTCTGTATTACTGCTCTATTTGCTGTATTCTATTTTTATTACTAGTCATCAAGCCAACTTTTCTACTTAAAGTGACCAGCATATTGGATCTGCAACCAACAAAGAAGAAGGCGAATGATGATGGCTGTGGCACTCGACCCAAAAAACTCAACTCCACAAAAACATCACAATAAGTGAAGCACTTATCAGTTTAAAGTTAAACACCTCATATCGCTCGATTGCACTTCATTGAGTCACGTCAATGAAAACTCAAAATACCAACATTTTAGCCATGAACCAGGAAGTTACAATCAAATGTCCTCTTCTGAGCAATCAATTTTGGTAATAAGTAAAAAACAAATTTCCAACCTTCTCTTCTGTTGCCTCAATAACACACAGATCCACAGTGAAAACAGCTAAAAGGCTAACAGATTCCTCCAATTACATTCAGACACTTTACATTTTGATGGTCTTTTGAAGGATTCACTGCACAAATATCAGTACAACTTACATATTTAAGAATATGTTACTTGAATGCCCATTACCCGTTTTAAATGACTTTGTTGCTAGAGCTTAGAATAAATGTCATAAAACGTGAATATAAACCAAAATGAACTTGATGGTAACATAACATGGGGAATTTCGTGGGAGTGTTATTGTTGTAATCAAATAAAAGCTGTTAGTAGAGAAGCAAAAAGGGAGGTTTCTGCATTAAATATTACGATTTTTAGGTAATTAAAATTGGTTTACAAGGGCTTTAAAGGGTAAAATCAAAAACCCATGGGAGATTAAACCAAATAATGCCACTAAAGTCACTCCAGGCTGTATCGTAGATAGATCATAGCCTATTTAACAAAGCCTAAAAAATACAAATCAGTACTTTCAGTTTGTGTTCTCAGCAAACCTGTATTTGCCATGGTCAATCATAGTGAGCCTCCACTTAATATCAGTCTCTCAACCTTCTTTTAAAATTGGGGAGAATAACAATTTTATAAAGAGGAAGCTTTATTCAAACAGAAAATGTAATTTGCTGAGAGTCTGTATTAGTTATCTGCAAGCCTCCGATTCTCTTACTTCACCATGTTATTAATAATGTCACACTGAAATACAATTTCCACTCTTAATTCAGCATAGAGGAAAGCCACAATGCCTCTGCCCTGTGCACTGTTCTCTATTCTTTTCTGATATTTACATATTCATCAACTGTCATTTGGCTGATGCTGATTCAAGAGTTGATTTCGTTGAAATTAAGACAGTAGAGAAATTAGTCATTATCAGTAATGGACGGGGAGCAGAATGACCACATCCTGGACAAATTCTTTCTCATAACTGTGTTTAGCCAAAAATGTAGAATTGTGTGCTGTAAATTGAAGGTCACCGACTTTATTTATATTCATTTAGCTTTTATTTCAATCAGGCAAGTCATTAAAGCAGGTCCAATCTTATCCATAAAGGGTCAGTATGGTCCACCTGATCAGTTGTTGAAGATGGAGATAAGTGGAATAAGTGGAATCATTAATCTGCATTAAAGTTAACATGAATCAGAACTCATAACGTAAGTGAAACACGGTATGGGAGGAGGGTCTCTGAGCTGAGCTAGCCATCTCTGATAGATGGAGGTGAAACATGACATTATCAGTTAATATTATTTTTCTCTGCATGCTGGTTTGCGGTGATGTAATTAAAACTCAGAAGATGCAGGCAAAAGTCTTTCCATGTCGATGGAAGATTACAGGAAACTAAGAATTTTGCCTTTTAAATGAAATAATTGTGCTTAATATGATCAGAACCATAAAAAAGTTATACATAACAATAAAACAAACCATAACCACAATTACATACCAACACAAGACAAAGGTGAGCAAAAAAAAAGAAAATATGACGTAAAAGGAAAGGACAAAAATAAAGAAATATTGAAAAATGATGAATTAAGAGTCTTCTTGATGAGGCCCTTAAAAGCAGAAACTGAACTAAACTGAATTGTAATGTTTTT